>NW_027122172.1:2898407-4347611 GCF_030686945.1 Centruroides vittatus
CGTATACGGAATTGTGTCCTATTCGTAATTTTTTTAATGAACAAATTTTATTTTCTGCCCTGCTATTGTTGCAAACGTTTGCACCGATTCGGGCATTCGGGTAATGGCCTCGACTATTCACAAAAACGTCGTACGGGTTATTCTATTTTGTGGACATGCCCTACTCTCTACTAGTAAACAATTACGGTTTGTCAGTTTGTTTTTAATAATGGTTTTAATTTACATAAATTTCAATCTAATTTTTTTGTATCTGTCCTACAAGACGACCCCGGATTTTGGGGGCCTATTTTTACGATTCAACTATCGTCTTATCTGTGGAAATATACGGTAATATTTATAACAGTAAAATTTTAAATTCTTTAATAAAAACTGTTTCAATGGATAATCATTATTAATAACTGTAATGAAGCACAACTATCATCATAAACACACCCGTGAACAAATAGTTCTTAATAAAAATTTTGACCTGAATTCTTTTAATTTGTCCATTTAACAATTTATTAACATTTATTTATATCTAACAAATGCATATCTAAAAATTCAATCATTTGAAAATGTTTACTTTTTATCAGTTTAATACAAATTCCACAAATTTAGAATATGGTATAAAAATATTTTCAGTTTAAAATCTATAAACATTTCATATGGATTCATATTAAGCCAGCACCAGAATATCTTGTTACTATTTTAATTAGTTGCACGGTTTTTAATTTTACACATTATAATTCGGTTTCTTCACTTGAGATTGTTGCTTTAATATATATATAGTGTTTATGCTTGAAACAATAACTGACATCAGACTTTGCCAAAGATCTTTTATCTCCCAAAGATAAATGTTGCAAATAATTACAACAACAAGTATTATCAGAGAGACCAATTTCTTTCTTTGCATCTTGTAGATTGTGAGATAAATCTGAAACAGATTAAAATATTAAAATTGTTTTAAAGTAAAAAATTTAGATAAAATTCTAAATTTTGACATTTATGGCAATGGTAATTTTAAGATACATAGCCTAGGCATTTGCTTAGAGCAGTGATTCTCAACCACTGTGCCGCCACTGCGAATATCCATACATAAGCGACGTCAGACAAGTAGTTTAATCGGTTCTACTTTCCTAGGGCGATTTGGAAATTGTAACTGGTGTTGCCAGTAGTTAGCAAGGCGTTTAGAAAATGTGACCTAAATAACTAACTGCATTTAAATATCGCTGTTATGACGTCACCGGTTGTCCCGAGGTACTTAGCAAAATAACCGTGTGTGCTGCCAAATTTTTAAATTATTAAAAGTGTATCGTGACAAAAGAAAGGTTGAGAATCACTGACTTAGAGCCTTGTAGTTTTAGAGATCTAATACACAAATATATGCTTATTTTAGCTCAGTACCAGCTAATATCCTAGACTATTATAATATCAAGCATTATATGATATAGACTTTACATTAATATAAACATAAAAGAATCCTTACAAGTTCACTCTTACATAAAATAAAAATGCTGTTGTTTATATTCATATATAAATAAACAATGGATAAGTAAAGTTTTTATATAAAATAATTTATTCATATTAATCATAACTTTAATAATTAATTATCTGCTTAATTAAATCTTTGACATTTTCTGAACTGAGCTTTGGGTTGGTTGAGAAATTTTTATAGACTGAATGATTTCATAGCTTGAAAAATTTTAATTTATAATTTCTTAAAGAAAAATAAAGACCACTAGTGAATATTTTATATCATTTTGGATTATACAGATTAAAACTGTTTTTAATTTTATTCGTTAATTATTATGCTTTAAATATTCACTGTGATAACTTTTTAAAACAGTCAGAAAATTGCATTTAAAAAAAAACAACATTATTAATCTGACTTTCTAAGAATATACATTTTTTAAATCAAATTACATCAAATTAATGTAACAATAAATGTGTAAAAATAAAAAAAAAGTAAATTTACTTTTTTTAATTTAAAAAAGTAATTACTTGAAATTTATACAGTTAAATAAAAAAGTTAGCAAAGCATTATTAAAAATAAAATTCACATCTAATGTGAGCAATTGTTGGATTTATTCAACCTAAGAAAACTAAACTTTTAATATACTACATATAAGTTGCACATAAACAAATGCTTTAGGCAACTTAATTAGCTATCACTAGGCTATAAATATGAAAAAAAAATTCCAGAACATTAGTTATAAACCATAAGCAGTGAATTGAAATATTTTTTGAAATGAATATATTTTGTTCATAACCAATGTTCTGGAATTCAGTACAGCAGACCCCCCTATAACACTGGTTCATATAACACAGATTTGTATAACATGGCGAAAAAATTGCAATTGTATTTGTATAACACGCTAAGAGAGACTCGTATAACACGGTAAAATGTCATCGCCGACTCGTGTCGCGACAGGATTGGTCGAATCTGGACCAATAGCGGATATTGTACGAACTGTTGAGTTTAAATGAGTACTGGATCTACTAAAAAACATTTATTACTCAACAACTATGAAAATTATATTTTTATTAATGATATCTCCAAAGTTAAGTTATTTTTCTGCGAAAAATTCGCCGATCGGGAAACATGCGTCTGCCGTTCGATGAGCCGCTCCATGACGAAAACAAGCTTATGCAATGGCATCGTCGAACGATGCACACTCGGTAAGCAATCCTACAATTTTTGTTTATAGCATAGTTTATATGGATTATTCCCAAAAAATTATATATGATTTGTAAATGTTGAGTCAAATTAATCTAGAATCGATTAATTTTATGGAAGAAAACCTTTCAAACAGCCGTAACCCCTAAACTGCACACGTGCCGAGCTGTGATTGGCTCGTGTATTTAAGTGACTCGTACAACACGGATTCATATAACACGGAAGGTATCTACCGTGTTATAGGGGGGTCTACTGTATCTTCTTCTGTGTTTAAATGATGATGATGATGATTTGCTTGACATTAAAGGTTTAGTTTCTTAAGATAATCTGTTTTTCTGTAAATTATATCTATTAACTACTTGTTCTACATTTCAAACTAATGAAAGAAAGAAATGCAGTTTATGTTTTGTGTCTAACTTTTTCAGGAATGTTAAGATTAAAAATTTTTATTTGGAAACTTATCAAACTACATTAAATCTATCTAAATTCTAAAAAATAACATTAAATGTTCTTATATACATAACTTAAATTCTATACATTTACCTGTAAACATCCTGCAAATGCTTCTATAAGAAACGACATACTATGTGATGGATTAATGCCATCTACTTCCTAAAAAATATTTTAAATGTTATCATATTAAATTTATTTTTATTAATAAATAACTTTTGTAATAATAAATAATTATTCAAAATACAAATTGAGAATTAATTAACTACTAAGAAATAAAAAATAAGTAGCATTATATTAAAAATATGAAATAATTGATTGCTTATAGAATACTTTAGTGACATGGTTCTTAAGAAATTGCTTTAAGCTCTAGTTTTTTTATGTTTCTTAACCTCTTATTAATTATGATATAAACATTTGAGTTTCTAACAGTTCTCCACATTATTTGCAAAAAGACAATCTTATTTAGTGCCTGGTGACTCTGACCAATTTTAAATCTGGGTAATAAAAAGAACCAGCAGTAAGTAAGGCACCTGGAGCATAAAACAGCCAAATCAGATTGTAGTAGCTATTACCTGCATGAAAAGGAGAGATCAGGCATTCCCATATGACACGGGAAGATTAAGACAGAAGAAACAGACTCATATAAAGATAAACTATTTCTTCACTTCACATTTACTATTAACAAGATTCAGAAGAATATATTTATTCATAAATTACCTTTTCAATCAATAACTGACATAAAATAAAACTTAGATAGTAAAGGTTTATGCATTTTGCAATAATGTTTAAAAGACTTAAACTGCTTCAGCTACAGATCCTTTCAATATGCTTCACTTGAATTAAAAATTTAAATTCTCTATAACTGTTATATTTACCTATTAAACAGTATATTATATAGCAGGGGTGGGCAAGCAAGAGTTCAGTAGGAGCCGAAATGTAGGTTTTGCAAAATGCACGGGAGCCGCAGTTCTGTACTGTCGTGGCGGATAGTGTGGTAAGGCGCACGATTTTATTATATAATATAAATATAATATAAAACGAATATCGAATTTTTTAATAAACATATTTTCACGAAATTAAAAAATAAAATTGTAAAAATAATAATAAAAAACAGAAATGAACACTTTCAGCAAGAGCTGCATTTGCCCATGTCTGTTATATAGTAACAATCAAAAAATAATAAGTCTTTATTAAGAAGTCAACTGTTATTTATTTAGTTATATATTTTCTTTATTCTCAGAAACAGAAACATTAAATATAAAAATAAAAACAAGATAATTGAAATGTAAAAATATCAGCTACTTCACTTAGAAACATGAATTTGAGTTTGGGTCAGATCTGCAAAAATTTTTATGAGTAATTTTAGCCTAGACTTGTCATCTCTTTTCCTCACTAACTGGTTATTTTATTCAAATCCATTTTGGGTATGAAAAAAGCCTCTCTTAGTGTCTACAAGGTAGAAAAAAATTAAACAACAACAATATCTGTGATAAAGTCAAAAGTGTATTTCAAAATATTGAAATCTTTGTTTTTATGTTAAAAGTTTTTTCAATTTATAATTAAAAACATGAAAATTAAACTTTTCTTTGCATTTATCATTATCCTTGCTTATAAAACATATTTTAAAAAATATCTATTATAATGAAATTTTTTTATTAACTGGAATTCATTTATAGCATTAAATTTACCAAAATCTAGTAATTTATTGAATAAAATAGTATTTGGCAGTGGCGTGTGGTGACATTTGATGATAGGGAAGCTGTGCCGGCCCTAGATAGAATCATTGGAAGTGTTATACGATATTTTGGTGTGTAGCATCTACGAGTTTAACTGTGCGAGGTTGGTGCTCTGTAAAGCACATGTCCGAATAATTGTATAATCTGGCTGCTTTACACCATTCAAATATTTTCGCCACGGAAGCTACCCGTATTCAACAATACAGTGCTTCCATTGGGAATGTGCATATACAAATTTATATTCGAATATACAATATAAATCTTATCATTGTTTTTCACGTCGTAGTATAGAAATTTGTAATAAGATACATAATGCAGTTATAATAAAATATTAATTTTAATTAATTCAAAGTACGTTAAAATATGAAAATAACACTGCACAACAATGAAAATGTTTCGGGCTCAAAATTAACATATTCTTATGTATTTCCATCTGCTAAATTCAAAAATCTCCATAAAAATGACCAATTAGCTTTTGCTTTGGAGATACAGTAACATGTCATTTTTTAGGGTCTACATTTGTATTTTGGGGAAAATTTATTTTTTGGGAGTTGTCACACCTCTCAACTGATATAGCACAACCTTCTCCATATGTTTGTAGGTTATAAACGTAATAAATGTAGCTATGACTTTGAGTTTAATATTGCTTCTGTTTTTCTTTTTACAAAATTCCCGGTTTTTGAAGTGCTTTGAAGTGTAATAGTGGTTATACCAAAGTGCCACGAAAATGTGTAAATTTAGTGAACAATTTTTGTTATATTTGTGGTGAAATAACATTTTCGTCACAGAAACGCAATCTGACGCCTCTTGTGAAGACTGCCTATCAACATTATTTTGGTATGAAGGTAGAGGACCAGGTTAAGTCATGGGCTCCACATATATGTTGCAACTCTTGTTCAGTTATACTACAAGAATGGCTGAAAAATAAAAAAATGATCTATGGCTTTTGCTGTGTTTATGGTTTGGCGGGAGCCTAACCATACAGATAACTGCTATTTCTGCTTGTCTCCACCTATAATGGCAGGATTGTCAATGAAAAAAAAAGGAATAGTTCAATACCCAAATCTTGCATCTGCTATTCAACCTATTCCACATTCAGATAGTTTACCAGTTCCTACTCCACCCCAACATTAAGAGCTTGAAGTAGAAAGTGTGGGAGAAGAAGAACCCAACAAGCCTTCCACATTCCATGACCCTAATTCTGAAGTAAAAGATGATACACCACACAGACAGAGTCAACAGAATTGAGTGATCTCATTCGAGACCTAGACTTGTCAAAGAATAAGGCAGAACTTCTAGGGTAAAAACTACAGCAATGGAATCTTCTCCATGACTGTAGTCTGCTGGTCTGTGTAGGGATGCACCAGAACTCACTCACAACAGGCAAGCCAAAAGAAAACGATCTCATGAAGTCACCACATGATTCTCTTTACACCAAACCACCTGCCAGATATTCTTCCATCAATTCAGAACTCTTAGAATGTAATTGTAATTTAAAAAAAATTCAAGAGCACTTTCAATGTTGTAAGCATATGTAATTAAAGTGTATCGTTTTCTCTTAAGCCGTTAAAATCACATACTGCCACCTATTGTATATCACAGAAACTAGAGCTAATAAAAATTTTTCTTTGTCATATTCAATTTTCTCATCCCAAAATTAGTAAGTTTCCTTCATGAAATAAAGGAAACATTCAAAAACATTTTTTTTTGTTGTGCAGTGTAATTGCACACTATGTACAGTATTTATATTAGAAAATATAAGGGAAGTGGCACTTCCACAGCTTTCATGGATGGTATGACACTGCTATTTGGTAATGCATAGAGAAATTTAATAGCAACATGATAAAATTTTGTGTTCTTTTTAAAATATTCATCTGACAATACTTCAACAGAATATGAATAAACACTATTATACCACAATTATAGTAACAAATTGTTATAAGCATGTAAGAATGGAGCATATATTTAGAAAAATGATATACAAAATTATTTGAAATACTGAAATGCTTGTCTTTAAGAAACTTCAAATATTGAAAATATTAAAGAAATCCATTTCTTACCTCAATGCTAGATTCTGATAAGCCAGTAATTCCACGGTAAAAAGAAATTAATGTGCAAGGTAAAGTAAATGCTACTGTTAGAATAATATACCATGGCAACGAAGAAAGATACAAAGGATTATCTGAAAATAATTATGTATTTATAAGTTTAAATTATTTTATTTAAAAAAAAATAAACAAACTTCAATTAAATAATGAATAAAAATTTTTAAAATAAATAACAATAATTAAAACAATTTATTTTAGATCAAGACTGTGGGGTCAGAGTTGGAGTGGGAAGCAAATTTAGGGTTAATGTTACCCTAGGTGTCAAGATGGCAGCTCGTCTCCGATTCCAGAAAAACAGAAGCAAAGAAACAGTGGGGAATAATTATTAGAATAGGTTAGGTTAGGTTAGAATGTGCATCCCCTTTCTTCTGATTGCTGGGATCAGAGACGAGCTGCCATCTCGATACCTAGGGTAACATTAACCAAATTTAGGTGAAGTCAAAGTCGGTAAAAATGTACTGAGTCTGACTAAACTACAGACTTATACTTAAAAACAGGTTATAATCTAAAATATGTCTCAATGAATTTTGTGGCAATGAAATGTTTTATGATACCCTTTACAATTTTAGTAGGTTCACCATTATTAAAAAAAGGCATCAGAAGTCAGATTTAAAAACTGAGAGACTAGAATTACAGTCAGTGATTTTATGTAGCAATTCCATAGCCATGGATCAAACTTTTAGTTTTAAACTTAACTAAAAAATAGATTATTTAAAGATTGCAACATTGCACATAAACACATAACAAATTTTTATAATCAATAGCATAATAATAGTGATTGATAACTAATTTTGGTTAATGTAACCCTTGGTGCCAAGATGGCAGCTTGTCTCTGATTCCAGCAAGGAAACAGTGGTATGCACGTTCTAACCTAACCTATTCTAATAATTTGGTTGTTAATAATTATAGTAATTTATTAGAATAGGTTAGGTTAGGTTAGAACGTGCGTCCCAGTGTTTCCTTGCTGGAATCAGAGACGAGCCGCCATCTTGGCACCAAGGGTTACATTAATCCTAATTTGTTAACAAGAAAATCGGCATATTTAAATTATATGGCTAAGTAATATTAAGCCCATTACACAAGTTGAACTAACAGGTGAGTCCAACTTGTAACTGAGTTGACTAACATAGGTGAATAATGGAAAACAATATACTCTTATTATTCATGTTAAATTATGAAGTGTGGATTGAGCTTGAATTAAATCTCTGTCATAACAGCTAAAATGACATCTTACCACACGATTGATTAATACGTAAAACTTTTTAGCTTTCAAATTTTATATTATAGACTGAAAGAAAAACACTTATTTTTCAATTGAGCCAAATAAAATTATTTTTCAATTAAAATAATTCATAAATTATCTGAATAGCATTGTTTTTATCAACAAATTAAAACTTTTTTTGAAAATAAATATTAGAAAAATTATGCAAAAGATATAGAAAAATTGATAAAAAAAAAACAATGCAAATGTTAACCTACTATCATTTATTAAGAATAATCAAATTGTTATTAATGCAAATGATTGAATGATAAAATTTAAGTAACAATTTATAAACAATTAACCGAAATTTTATTTTTAATAAAACTCACCTTGAAATGAAACAATTGGATTAATTTTATTCTGTGGCAGGAGATTAAACAGGTTAAGCTGTTGGGGAGGCCGTAATTTAATTTCAGTGCTTAGATTAGACAGATCAATTCTTGTAGTCAGTGAGCGAGGACTATTGTATTTTAATCTTGTCTTATGAATGAAGCTATCTTTAAAAACAAATCAGTAGTCTTAAATAAAAAAGAATGAAATACAAAACATTATTGTATAGAATAATAATCTGCTCATATTCGACATAAAAATTATAATGGATAACAGAGTTATACTGAATTTATGATATCTAGAGTCAATATGCCCACCAGTGGCCGAGCGGTCTGTCGCTAAACACTGGGAGTTCGGTCACGGGTTCGCGGCCGCGCTCGGACAAATATCTGATCTAAGTGATCATTGTGACATCAGTCCACATTATCAAGCCACTAGCTCCAAAAAATTTATAGAATGATATCAGGTTCCACACTTCCTTCACAACAATATTTATTATTTTAAAAATTTTGCAAGAAAATAATTGAAGAAACACAAATTCTTCATTTTTTGTCTATGTCATACCTCAGGAACAAACAGTCTTACAATGGGGCTGACTTTTTATCTTTCATGTTTTACATATTGAGGTTAATAAAAACCTACAATAAAAGTCAACTTCACTGTAAGACTATTTGTTCGTGAGACGACCACATGAATGAAAAACAAAGAATTTGTGTTCCTTCAATTATTGTCTCGTAAAATTTTTAAAATATAATTGTTGTCCTGGCTGTTTTACAAGCTTTTTTCTAGTTTTTATAATATTTATTGAGAATCAGTTTGATGACTGAATCAGGGGTTTATTTGCAAATATTTGAGTCTGCTGATTTTGAGTCCATATGCAATATTCTTAACTCTAATTCAAATAGGCCCTTCTCTGGAAGGATGTCAAGGGGATACAAACAACAGATCATTTTAATTAAAAATTAATTTTAATTTTATCAATCAAACCTTTTAGACTGTTTACTAGAAGATAGCCCTTCTATGAATGCAGTGAGGTCAGCAGCGCCGCTAGCTGTTTGAGCACCCGTGTTCAATACCAATTATGCCGCCCGTTTAACGACGACAATCTATGCCGAGCTTGCCAGCAATACCAATTTGCTGCCCACGTGCGGTGCACGCCTTGCACACCCGCTTACGGCGTGCCTGAGTGAGGTTTTAAGTAAATTGTACAGGTTCACAGTGATTTCTTTCATTTAGGAGTAGGTACTAGTCCTTCTTTATCAGTATTAATTAGGATGATTAGAAATAGATTTGGTTTGAAAATGATTCCAAAGTATAACTGACAATTAACTTTTACCATCCTGCTTCCTCTATCTGATTTTGTTCTGCCTTAAACATTCCTATTGCTCTCCATGCCATTTTTTTCACTCAGTTGATATCCTTAAATCATTATCTAAAGGCTCACTATCTTGAATATTGTACAAAAAGACTCTTAATGAAGCAAAGTGAGTTCCTTTTTATGCTTAAACAGTTTTCCCAGAAAACTGCATTTTATGCAAATTTCATTTGTAGATTTTAACTCAGCATGAATTATTATATAAAATATTTTACTTTTGTGCATTCATTTCACTTATCTAAATACGTGAACTTTTAACAATTTAAAACATATAGAAGATATTTAAAACTTAATTTAAATTATTAAAAAGTAATTAAAACTTACCGAATTCAATAAAAGCATAAGGTCTTATTATGGAATTCAAACTGCTCGTATCATATGTAGTAATGAATTCTCTCATTAATTCATCAAGAAAACTGAAGGCTAGAACTGGAGGATAAGTGGATTCACATAAAGCCATAAAACTAATACCCAATGAGCTAATAATACTAAAATAAAAAAATTATAAATAAAATTTTACAGACTATAGATATTATGAGGGCTGTTCCGAAAATATGCAACTGGAAACACTGCTTTGTCATTAATGCAGTGACTGACAAGCTTGGATTCCAAGGATGTTCCTCCACCTTTTCTTAGTTTATACAAATTTACCATGTAATTTCTTTTTGAATTTGTTATAATATTTTATGTGAAGTGGATTTTATGATGACAGATGATAAAGATATTTCATTAATTATTAAACAAAGGATCATCATTAAATTTTGTATTATACAAAAATGGTCAGAATGCATTTGAGATGATACAAAGAAGTAATGGTGAAGAGACATTGGGCAGAACAATCCTTTTTAAATGGTGAAAATATTTTCAGAATAGAAAAAATGTACAAGATAAACAAAGAAGCAGGTGTCCATCAACTTTGGTGTGCAATGAAAATGCCAAAAAAAGAAAAAAAAAACATTATTATGCATTTATCAGTTAATTCTTGCCAAGCAAAGTTGATATTGCCTACGGCATCCGTGATGTTATATTTTTTCTAAAATTGCACCAAACAAACATAAATTTAAGGAAAGTACAGTGCTATGATGAATTGCCACCTTTTGCTGATTGGTTTGTGTTTGGAAATAATCATGTTATATATGAATCAATGAAATGTCAGGTTAATTTGAATTGGCATAAATTTTGAGCTTTTTTTTTAGGCTTCGAGCAGATTTGCATTATATAGAATCAGCATTAATCAAGGCAATGTTAAGCGGGATCTTACTGTAGTTCATTATACTAAATGAGAAAACAGTTTGGTCAAAATGTTGGATTTTTGCTCCTCAAAGACTGCATTGCAAAGGCAATGATAGATGTAAAAAACAAAATCAATACTCTCCAAAACTGGAATATATTACTTAAACACAGACAAAATACCTGAATCTGCATATATTAGAGAGGTTGTGGCCAAAGTTTTCATCGCAAAAATGTGAATGTCGGACATCCTGTAAGCCTAGAAGTTTGACAGTGGCGTTTGTTCAAAACGCCATGATGGCAGCGCCAAATGTCCAATGTTCACATTTTTGCAATGAAAACTTCGGCCGCAACCTCTGTATTAACTCAAATTAGCACTTTTACAAATGTTTTTGTCTGTTTATAACAGATATCACAGGTACTGTACATATAACACAGAACTAAACAAACAGGTAACAGGTACTGTACATATAACACAGAACTAAACAAACAAAATAAAATCAAATATGCTTTTACAAACAAATTACTAATTTAGTTTAAATTAATTTTTTGACCTTTAAAATACAAATGCCAACTCTAAATTTTCATCTATGGATATATGTATAGTGATACACACACACACACACACACACACACACACACACACACACAAAACAAATAAAAAAATATAAAAATTGCCAGGACAAATAGTATTATTCACAGAAAAATATATTTCCTTTGACCATACATACATAGATGGGTCTAGTCTACTTTCTGTCCTTTCACACGCTGTACGAGGCAATAACAATTCCACACGGCGAAGTCGACCTTTCTTTTGAGGCCCCCATTCGCCGCCAATATGTAAAACAGTTAACAACGTCCTCCAGCGGTAGCACATCGATTTAATAATTACATTTAATAATAAAATATAAAAATTGCCAGGACAAATAGTATTATTCACAGAAAAATATATTTCCTTTGACCATACATACATAGATGGGTCTAGTCTACTTTCTGTCCTTTCCACTACAGCGTGTGAAAGGACAGAAAGTAGACTAGACCCATCTATGTATGTATGGTCAAAGGAAATATATTTTTCTGTGAATAAAACAAACAAATATACACGTATATAAAAAAACCTGCATTGGAACTATTGAAGGTGTAAGACAAAGAAAGAGAAACTTTTACACAAGTTCAAAGAAAATGTGCTACACTGTAGATAGTGTGTCCGTTTCTTTGAAATTCATTCCTATTCTGTTCTTATACATTTCAATGGCCTCCAGGTATTTAAGGTGTGCCTATCAGAACCCGTGTGTAGCAATTGTGTCCTGTAGATCAACACATATGTCCTCACTTGTGGCATAAGTGGCTAAAGTCATGTATGAAAGTTTCTTTCTGATTGTATATTCATGTTTTTTCATTCTCATAGTGAGACCTCTTGCAGTTGCACCAATATATAATAATGTGTGCTTAATTCTGTCACAATCGACACTATCATATATTGGTGTGAGTGTAACTTAAATAACTCTTAATTCAATTTCAGAGAAACCAGATCCATTTCTAACTTCACCTTCACCAGAAACTTCCAATACAAGGCCACAAATAAACTGTTTGAGAGAAATTTTAACTTTTTGTCTGCTCCAGCTCCAACTTCCAATCTTCATTCAGGATTTGCTGCAAAGTCAACATTCCCAGCATATCGAAAGAAAAATCCTTTCCAGTATAGTAAATGCTGCCATAAATAAGGCTATTAAAAGCTATAATTAACAGAGGATTGAATCATCTTATGATGTAAAAAACACTTGTAAAAAAATGAACTTGTTCAAAATTACTAGCTGTAGAACAGAAAATTCAAACAAACTCTTTCTTTTCCTCAGTTCTATCCAAGAACTTCAATTGTGTGAATATAGAGAACTTTTTTGCAGTGGACTTTTGTTGCAAAATTACAGTCTCAATTATGTGACAGTAAATCAACAATATATATTTCTTGAGTCAATACTAAAATCTAGTTAAAATTTTTTTGTTTTTGGAAATTTTATAAAAGGTTTTACTTATTTATCTTTTAAAAAAAAGACTTTTATTTTTTGTTTTCAATAAAAATTAGTAAAGAGCTAAAATGTAATTCTTTGTTTCTACTAATTGGTGACTGGTTTTGTTTCAGGGTACATTAAACAGATTAAGAATAAAACTGTAGTTTGATCCCAGGAATCCTGGGATTTATCATTCTATTTCCTGCTTTCCTGTGAATGGCAACTGCCAGGAAATTGAACAACCCTAGTGACAAGTCCTAATTTAAACATTTCGATTCCAAGTCAAACAGGACCACTGTAAAAGATGTATAGAATGTGAAAGATGCTATTCCAAAAAGGAGATTGATAGTTCAAAACCTCTTATGGAAATTTATTTAAGAAGGTTCTCTAAGAGGTTTTGAACTACACTTCCACTCCAGTCTGAGGAACTGTGAGTAGAACATTAAGGGAGATTGATACCAATCTCCCAAGAAACTCAGAACAATGATCTCAGTCCATGCATTTTTGGAGCAGCCCTCATATGTAATAAATTACTCTTTCTTACTGAATTAAATGTGGATTTAAATTAATCGTGCATCTGTCTTCTAAGCGAGAAATATGCCGAGAAACCAACTTTATCTGCATTCTGACTTCTTTGATGTCTTTATCCATTTGACCACAGACATCTGTTGATGCTGACAGAGGCAGACCGTCATCAGTGCGAACAATCATTGCAAAGATAATCATTTTGGATAGAAGTTTTTCTTATTACAATATTGACATCAGAAATCACTAGAATATATTTAAATTAAATTCTTATTATTAAGTTTTATTGCTATTTTCATTTATATACCATGTATAAGGTTAAAAAACAAATAGAACACAATCTTATTATTTTATTAGCAAAATTTACTTTAAATGATAAATAATTTTAAATGCCTAAGAAATATCCTTGAAGTTAATTAAAACTAAAAATTCAAGCTCAGTTACAACAAATCAAAATTGGGTTAATGTTACCTATGGTTCCAAGATGGCGGCTCATCTGATTCCAGCAAAGAAACAGTGGGGACGCACGTTCTAACCTAACCTAACCTATTCTAATAATTTTGTTGGTAATAATTATGGTAATTTATTAGAATAGGTTAGGTTAGGTTAGGTTAGAACGTGCGTACCCACCGTTTCCCTTCTATTTGCTGGAATCAGAGACGAGCCGCCATCTTGGAACCATAAGTAACATTAACTCAAAATTGTAACTAACAGATTCCATTATTTAAAGAAAATTATATAATTTGAATGAATATTATAACAATTTCTAGAAATTAATTAATTAATTAATTTTATTTATTAGGAAATGCTTGTTTTTATTTTGGAAAATTTTATGGTCATGGTTCTTATCATTGTTTAAAAAGAGCTCAGAAATTTAATTAAATTTCACAGGTCTTTTCATCAATATTTTTGTAAATTTATGTGAATCAGTAACAGGATATTTTTGAATTCCAGCATCAATTTTAGGCATAAAACAAACATTATTAGCTTATGTTTATTTCAAATTAAGAAAATCTTATGAAGAACAAAAGTACAACAAATTTGAAATTTTGTTCTGTTCAATTTTTCTTAACTCATAATTTTTGGAAAATCAAACATAGAATAAATAAAATATTAAACTAGAAAATCAAACATAAAATAAATTTTACAACAAAAATATCAGTTAAATTAATTATTAGATTTTACCATAAACATAGGAGAGAATATATTCATCAGTTATTACCATATTAAAAATATTTATATTCTATTTTTCAACTGGTTCGACCATCGGGAAAAAATTCTTCACGAAGAGACACCGTAAGATGAATCTTTGCTAAACATATTTCAAATAATACAGAACTCATTCAATCATTAAAATTATAAACAAGCTTCTGGTAGGGAGCCAACTAGGGAGATTTCTACTACAGATTTAAAGCTAAATATGTTATATCTGAAAAGATATAATGAAAAACCAAAATCATATATATGTATCAATAAAGACAATCCATATTAAAGTCTTTCTTTTTCATATTTAAATTAAATTATTATCTTAATCTTAAACTTTAATACAGATATATTTTTAGTAACTTTAAGTATTTATGGTAAAAAGTATTTCACCTATGAAATGGGCATTCCCATTCCATACCATTTATCTCCCTTTATTCTGAGGCTGTGTACATGCAATCTGTGACCAGATCCAGATACATGCTATGAAGTTCCTCCTAGCCACCTTCCTTGAGTGTCTCTCAGCCCACTTCACCACTTCATCTGAGTGGCACCATGGATCGTTTACTACAGGTGACAAGAACATCAACAGTCCATCATTTCATGGGTCCTGTCCACATCTATCATGAAGACCAGATTTCACCTTTTCCTTCATAAATAGAGAACAAGATCCACGTAACCTCAACCTTGATGGGTGGAGAAATTCTCCTGCATACACTGGCAGTCCACTTTTATCATATTGTTGAAAGGATTCTCTTGGGCTTTCACTCACTTTGCCTGTTTATTCAGAATGAGACAAGGAGGACCTTTTTGTAGGCTCAATTATAATAGTCAGCTCATTCCTAGACCATATTTTTGGTCATCTGTATT
This sequence comes from Centruroides vittatus, assembly GCF_030686945.1. Lineage (NCBI taxonomy): Eukaryota > Metazoa > Arthropoda > Arachnida > Scorpiones > Buthidae > Centruroides > Centruroides vittatus. The sequence goes on from NW_027122172.1 coordinate 2,914,164, forward strand.
TATTGAGAGACATGTTGAAGGAACACTTTTGATGAATTCTGAAAAAATGCTACCTCACGAATTTCTCTTTGACAAATCAAATCTTCAACAATCATACTTTTATTTGTTTTTTTATCTCCAAAGAACCTCATTTTCTTGTAGAATAACATAACCAAAAAATTGAATTAAGAAAAGCTGTTAAGATTTTTTAAATACCATATTTACTCGCTTATAAGACAATTTCGCATAAAGGAAAAAGTGTGACTTTAAAGATCAAAATAAAGAAAATTAGCTTTATTAATACAATTTAATTTTATTTTGTTTAATCACAAATAAAATGTCAAATGCACGTAAATGCATACATTGTCCCGCAGAAACGACTGACATCTTAAGCTTTAAGGAAAAATCTTGTAAAATCGACAACATAATTTGTTCATGTAAAGTTGAACAATGGGGAAGTTTTTTTGCTAATTCTTAACAGTCGCCATCGATTACACTTATGAGTTTCTCTGGATTCTGATTTCCTAATCATCTGTTTTCATATGGGAATGGATTAAAGCTTATATCGAGCTCCTGTGTGATTTTTGAATTTCAAATTGAAATTCAATTCAAAGCTTTGCTTTTCCTATTGCTATTCATCTTTACTCCTGACAATACACAAGAACGATTGAAACAACCCAGATAAAATACTTTTGTTTTTAAACACCAGAGGGTGAGCATCCGGTAAAAAATGCGAACACACAGTTCACAAAAAATATTGCAAAACGCAAAGAATCCTTTGCTCGCATGTTCAGGATGACCTAGGTTTTTGAAGCAATCAAAAATGAATAAAAACCTTGTCTTATGCGAGTAAATCATTTTATTTTCCAAAGAATGATATAGACATTTTAGCAGATAGAAAGATATTTATAGATATAATTATGTATCATGCACTACATTTAAATAATAACAGATTAAGACTGTGAACAAAATTAACTAACCCTATTGATACAGCATAAATGATCTATATGCTACATAAATTCTAATATTTTTGGAAATGTCTGTTTTTGATTATTCATTCAGCAATAACAAGTAATGTAGTTTATATAATTAAATTACTTGTAATATAAATTTAATTTCAACAAAAAATATTTGGTTAATGTTACTTATGGTAGCAAACATGGCGGTTTGTCTCTGAAACAGTGGGGACGCAAGTTCTAACCTAACCTGACCTATTCTAATAATTTGGTTGGCAATAATTCTGGTAATTTATTAGAATAGGTTAGGTTAAGTTAGAACGTGCGTCCCCACTGTTTCAGAGACGAGCCACCATGCTCGCTACCATAAGTAACATTAACCAAATTTTTAAAATAGAGAAATTTATTTTTTTTAATACAGTAAATAAAAAAAGAAACAACATATAAAAGGAAAAGATGCACTAGTGTCCAAAATAAGTCTAAAAGTCTTTTTTTGAAAAATAAATATAAGATGACTAATAGAATTTATTAAAATTTGTATGCAAACGATCGTAAAGTTAAGAAACGTTACAGTTAACACAACAAGGAGTCTTTATTTTGTTAAATTTTAATTAAAGAAATGTAGTAGTAGTAAGGGAATACACAATGTAGGAAAAAGTTTCGATATTTCGTGCACGTTATTTAGTTCCAGATATCATCAATGTAAAGGGAGAATAATCTATATATTAATTGAAAGAGGATTTCAGTTTTCTTACTTAGCTTGAATAAACAACTGGAGTTAACAATTTGGTTCAGGTATCAATTTAAAGATCTTATCTGTAAATGATGCCACTGAAGAAAAATTTGAGAAAGATGAAATGATTCTGGCATGGCAGAATGGCAAAGGTACAATGTTAATTCTATGAGACAAAAATATCGAATGATTTTAAAATCTGTTGTGACATATTTTGGGAACCGTGGATACATAATATAAAGGAACAAGTAAATTATTCTGAACAAGAGAAAAATCATAACATGACCAACAGTTAAACAGAATAACATGCTCTTAAACCTCAACAAAAGTATAAAGAAACTGCTAACAAAGAGTAAATTAAGTGTGAATTAGTTTGCTATTTATAAATGACTGCTCTCTACAAAATAATTTTATTTTAAATAAAAAACACGAATGTTTTTTAATATTATAAAACTGCAAATATAATTAAAAGCATAATAATTGAGAAACAACTACACAAATAATAGCAACATGACAACCATGATTCTTCCCACACATCACTCTTCCATCTAAAATAAATTTGAACTCTTTCACTACTGAGAAAAAGAATGAACCATTTCCCACCACTAAAATCTCACCTGTGGGATAAAACCAATTTTGTATCTACATCTATTCTACATATTAATTTAATTGAAAGAGGGTGTCAGTTTTCTGACTTAGTTTGAGTGGGGCTAAAAATACAATTTACGTAGCAAATTAAAGCTCTTACCCTGTAAATGACGCCACTGACGAAAGCTTTGAGAATGGTGCAATGGTTCAGGTCTACTGCAAAGATACAATGTTAAGTCTACAGAAAGACAAGAGACAAACATGTCAGGGACTCGCATGCTATCTATCAATTTAGATTTTTTTAACCATTTGAACAATCTGTTGCTCACCACTACTGTGAATTCCTGCTTTGTTTGCTAATTACACATTAATTAAAAGACATTTTGCATTATTCTTTCAATAAATTAGTTTTGTCAATGGTAAAATTACAAAAATATTAAAATTCCTGTAAACAGGGCTTCATCACATTATCTATTAATACAAATATTTAAAAGGACAATAAAAGTTCACAATATATAAAATACGCTCTTTAATAACACCAAATTCAGATTAAGAATGAACCAAACTGTCTTTCAGCATTAAAGTTGTTTTCTTGAAAGTTTTTAATGACAAACAAGCAATTATTTATTGTCACATCATCACAATTTTTAATCATATTTTTAATTAATTTAATTTAAAATATATACTCTCCACCTCAAATTAGTACTGTAGTGTCTTGCCCCTGTACATCATACTTTTCCATTAGCAATGGAGTTGTGCCAGTCATCTATCTGATTCCTTTTAGGGGAAAATTTTTGAATTGAAATAATGTGACTTCCAATGCAAACCAGAAGTTCGTATATAGTTAATCGGGACCTCCTGGCCCTAAGCTTTACATATCTGGTTTTGAATTTCATTTATCTAGCACCGTTCTTGAGATTAAGGAAAGACAGATGACAGTGGAAATTTATAGATCTACAATTTTTTCAAATTGCAGCCCAAGAAATTCTTTCGATATTTTTTTTTTAAATTGTAATTTGAATGGTATACACTCAATCTGAATATGACATTTTGAAATGTTGAAAGAATTTTATTATATATTTTGTCAATTAATTATTAATAGGACAATTATACTGGTTTTAAGCTTTTACACAAGAATAGAGGAAAAAGTTCTTAAAGAAAAACAGACTTTCTTTATTAAGCTACCTGTACCTGTAAAGCTTAAAACCAGTATAATTGTCTTATTAATAATTAATGTACACATTGACAAAATATATAATAAGGAAATAAAGGACAGTAAGGCAATAATAATTGTTAAAAGAACTTGTTTGTCCTTCAAATATCTATACTTTCAAGAAATCTGACTGTAGAATGCATAAGACATTACTTTTAATTCAAATATTGCTTGAATTTAAAATTGCTTGAAATATTGCTTTAATTCAAATATTTCTTGAATTTAAATGAAATTTATGATTTGGGTAATGAATTGTAATTATTATGGCTGAAAGCATTGCATGTATTGGATTTTTGTCTGGATTATTCACAGCTTATGTATGTTTGAAAGACATTTTGAATGGAAAGATTATATGCTAATTTTAAATTGCAATTACAAACTCATCAGATAGTTTTTCTTTTGACTAAATTCATTAAGATCACTTTAACCCCCTTCCTCTCATGTTATTGATTATCATAACCCTCCTGACAAATGATGTCACATTGATTTTTGCCTTGACAAAGCCTTATAATGAAGTAAATACAATTACACAATGAATATTACCATATAATGATTTATTTTATTTACACTTTTACCAAAATGAAACACTACATGACAAAAACATTACTTTTGTCAAAATTTTCTTTTTACTACATTTTTCTAGTAAGTTATTTCACTCTCATGGATTTGTAAATTGTTCTTCAATCAATCAATGGAAATTTTGGAGGCATCTACGTCCATACGAACGATTTGTCCCGTCACGTCTACGTTATCGACATTCATCCACTCAATTACATATCTGCTCTAATTGCAGTAGCTGAAAATGGCTTCAAGAAAGACAAAAATGCTTTTAAAAATAAATATTTTTTGGTTGCCTTTAATAAGCAGTACAGTCATAAATTTTAATATATTTGTTGTACCGAATCTAAAGAAATTTTTTAAATTACTGATAATTTATTTACAGAGGTAAGGGAAGGCCCCAGTCTCCTTGGTTATGTTACTATACCTAAATTGGAAATTCTGAAATTTCATGGTGTGATCTAGATATGTCAGGCTTCTTTTTAAAGAGACTAATAATAAAATATACGAAGTGATCGATTTGATAATGAGAATTCCCAGCTCACTAAAGCTATATAGCTAATCGTGATTTCATTCATTACGCATAAGCTCGACCGGTAAAGAAGTAGACATGCACGGACAAACGACCGAGTAACGACGGCCACACTATCCACAATAAATTACGGAAGTCTGTCTCAGATTCAAATGCAGTTTCTCAAAATGTAAACTACTGTATCAGATATATCTATATATATCTAGCAGATATAAAATGCAAAAAAAGAAACTAAAATATCATAACTAATAATAAAAAGTTGCTTCATTAGAGCTCACTTAAATTGTTAAAAATACAATCAATGACTTAAAAAAGATAGAAAAAGGAAAATAAAATATAATGTAAAGAAACCAAATATCAAAAAGGTTAATGTAACCCTCGGTGCCAAGATGGTGGCTCGTCTCCGATTCCAGCAAGGAAACAGTGGGACACAGGTTCTAACCTAACCTAACCCATTCTAATAATTTGGTTGCTAATAATTATGGCAATTTATTAGATTAGGTTAGGTTAGACCCTGCATCCCACTGTTTCCTTGCTGAAATTAGAGACGCGCCACCATCTTGGCACCAAGGGTTACATTAACCATCAAAGATTAACTAATTTCACTTATATCTCATTTCCCTTTTGAATTATACCATGAACATAACATAAAAGACGATTTTATATGCACTTAATCTTATTATTTTTATTTTATTTCTATCTTAAAAATGAATGAACTTGTTGATTGGACTGCAATTAAGATTTCAATTAGAGAGTTTGTTCATTTTAACCGAAAATATTAATAATTGGAGTTGATATTGAATTATAGTAATGGATATTGACTCAAAATTTCCAAATTTGAACTTTTTGAATACTAAAATATCTGTGATTTATGTTATAATACTTCTAACTTACATAATATACATAGAATCTTCACAGAACTGAATATTTTAACTTATCATGTTTATATTTCCTACAGATGAATACTTATATTTACCTATCTATTTATTTAACTGTATTATAATATATTTATCACATCTATAAACAGAATTATAGAAAATATTCTTGTAGAATCTGATACATTTAACTGTAAATCGAAAATTCATTATAAATTGTAGATTTAAAATAGCAACGTTTGTTGATCCATCTTCTTAACTTGTAAACACGTAAAAGAATATATTTTAAAACATATTCAAGATAATGTTAATATATTTAAATATTTAACAGAGTAAGGTTAAATGAGGAAATTACCTACTGCGAGAGACTTAAAAAAACTATCGGCCAACGTTAATCAACACGTGTACGATAGTAATTGACAACCATTTGCTATGTAAACATTTGAAAATTTATTCATTTAACTAAATTCTAGACGTATTAAAATAACTTTAATAAATTTTTTGTACAGAGAAATTACGTAAAAATATATATAATTTGATTTAAAAAATTTTTTTTCTTTTTTTCTAGTTCGCCATCTTTCGTCGGTTATGCGAACTATTACAAGGTCTACTAACAATAATCGGAAGACGGTAGAGTTGGTGGGGATTTTAATGCCTTTCTTAAGAAAAACTCGTTTTCTTAGATAAATTAATAGTAATTTTAAGTTGTTATGATAATTTATGATAGATATAAAGTTTATTGCAACTAATAGTGAGATTTTTCGTGCTTAAGAAGTTTAATTTGAAAAGATAAGAAGACCAACGCCCGAATTGCGTCACTTGAAATGCTTAGAAGTTGAAGAAGACATAAAAAATGGGAAACAGTCACAGTAGTTCGGAATATCGTGAGCAAATCGGAAGAAATCGGACTATCGACCGTCTTAGAAGAAGCATCAGGGCGAGCTTACATAAAAGGAAGAGGGAAGGAAACAAGTGGCACGATGATGAAGTTGCTGTTAGAAATGGTGTCTGTAGCTTTCCTGTCAAGTATTTAGGCTGTGTGCAGGTATTCGAATCTAGAGGGATGCAGGTTTGCGAGGATGCGCTGGAAGAACTACGCAAGTCGAGGAAACATCCGGTCAGGGCGGTTCTGCACGTTAGCGGCGACGGCATTCGAGTGGTCGAGGACGAAACTAAAGGACTGTTAGTCGATCAGACTATAGAGAAAGTCTCTTTCTGTGCGCCGGACAGGAACCACGAGAAGGGCTTTTCTTATATTTGTCGCGACGGAGCTACCAGAAGGTGGATGTGTTACGGATTTCACACTATGGGAGATTTGGGAGAGCGTCTGAGTCATGCCGTCGGGTGTGCGTTTACGGTTTGTTTGGAGAAAAAAATGAATAGAGATAAGGATACGACGGTTACTGCCCAGACCGAACCCTCCGCTTTCGTTAGAACGGGCTCTTTTAAACGGGCGCCGTTAACCGAAAGAATAAAGGATCCTCAACGATGTAAACTGTCGGAACCGCCGCCCGTGAAGTCCGTACGGAATCCCCACGCTATAGAAAGACCCCACGCTCCGACGCTAATGCTCCAACGGCAGGCTTCCTGTCGACGTTTCGGAAAACTCGACCGCGCTTCCCCTTTTAAAAGGCAGCTTTCGTTACGAATAACTGCTTTACCTTCCACTCAAGCCAGGCAGCAAGCAATGTGCTTAAATCCTATTGAGAATTTTCATCAACCTATTATTGAACTATCACCCATGAGTGAATTCCTGAACGAAATTAAGGAGATAAATAGCGATCCAAAACTTTGTAAAAGTAATAGTGCAGTATCGACCGACGAAACAACGGACATAAAAGAACAAATTCCAAACGGTAGTAGTCAGTCGGTGAATTCTGCAAAAAGTATTCAACCGTCTGTTTCCCAAAAAACTGATATTTCTAAGCAAGAAAAATCAAAAACACTGTTTGAAATATCTTTAGAAGCACAAGCTCGTAAGAATGACATTCCTAGTCCCGGAGAATTTGACAAAAAGTGGATGGCGTTAGACACTTGCCAAAATATTAATTCCAATTCCATAAAAACTTTTGAGGTCCACATGTGATAATCAGGTGCAATAGATATGGTAAGATTTGTTAAACTATATAATTGTATTTGTGTTACCATTTACATATGTGGTTTTTTACACCATAAATGTGACTTATGATTACATTCTTTAAATATTTTACATTTTTATAATATACAGGGTGAGGAAGTTGCTGTTTTAACAGGGTTGGTTTTAAAAAAATATATATATATATATTATTTACTTATTATTTAACTGACTCATTTTAAACAATAATAATTATTGCTTCAGTTTCACTGTACAATTGTTATATCAAAATTTGAATATTAATAAAGTTTACCTTTTTATTATAGTTTTTTTAATAAAATGTAATAAATTATCTTTATTTTATGAAAAAACGAGTTTGTTTTAGATTTAATAAGTACTGGTAATTGGCCGAAAGATACGTTCTAATATCCAAAAAAAAAACACATTTTAAAAATTAAATCAATAAAAAATAATATTTAAATATTAAATTTTATTAATATAAACAATTTCTTAGCATTATCGAAGGTTAAATTTTTATGTATTTATGCTAAATATATAAATTTACAAATTAAAACATAAATAGATATTATTTCAACATATTTGATAACGAGAGATGATTTCATCAGAAAGCAATTTACTAGTAATTGATAGTTCCTAGTATACCTGTGTCAGAATTGTTTCATGGCAAATTGTGACACGGACGTAAAGAAATAAATATTTAAGTCATCTGTGTGTGATTAATTGGTCAAAGACCTCAATAAAGTAGTTTTCAAAATTTTATATTCTTATGTCCTGATTTGTATATTTAGAAGTATGTCAGGGACTCCAGTAATGAATTGATAATTGTGACAGAAGATATCAGAGGAATGATCTTAAATTTTATGAGATGCATTTATTATTAGAATAGTATATAAAGATCAGGTTAACTCTGGTTTGAATCATGTAAAGTAACTAGTGATAAATCAAGTGAGGTTTTTTCAAAATTAATAATCCAGAAATGGAATGATTTTATATTGATTCTGCATTTCTCTTCCAAACAATCTACAGCAAAATTATTTTCTTAATTTTACTAAGAAATTGTTTATTCATTTTTTTGTTTACTATTTATCTAGCAGTAAATTTAATTTAGTTATAACTGTCATTCCAAAGAAATTGATAAAATTAATCAAAGTGTTACAAAAAAATATTTTTTTTATTGAAATTAATAATGTTATCAATAAGAATTTAATTAAAAATAATTGTCATTAATAAGAACAAAAGTAAATTCATTTAAATCAAGAACTGTGTGCATTGCAGGCCGATGTCAATGATCCATATAAACACGTGATGCTTTCATTAAATCCATTAAATTTGTCAAAGCAAACGATAACGTGTATAAATGATTAAAAAAAAAAACTTGATATGCTAAGTTTTGTATCATTTTAATTGTGTTAATTAGTTGAATTTTTCAGGCATAAAACATTTAAAAACCAGCCTATAACAATTTCATTATGGTTTCGGTTGGGCGAGAAAATTCGAAACATTGAAGAAACGCTCATTAAAACTTGGTATAAAAAATTTTCATAACTGTTCCGATTAAATTTGCATACAATATATTCATGCTAAAGAATATAAAATATCGTTTTACGCATCCTGCAATAGTAATAAGAAAAGGAATCTCCATAATAATCTATTTAGAAACAGGTTTGATATAAAGCTACCACCAAAGCCGAAATTATCGGGCTGGAAACGGCTATATTAATTATAAATTACAAGATAATTTGCTGATGATGACTATTTATAGGTTTGATATAAAATTAATGCTATGCCTCAAATTTAACCTGAATTAATTAAATAAAACAGTAAAATTGCCCTCGTGAATTTTCGGATGAGCGTTGGTCCTCTTTCTCAACTTTCGACTCATCTCTGCCCAATGGCCTTTCAGTTCTCGGTACCAGACAGACAAGTACCTAATAACACGTCAATGGCGTAACCTGGATTTTGAGAATATGGGTACTGCTCGAGGCAGATTTGGGGGACGGGCTCGTGCTCCGTGTCACATTTTTCGGAGAATGTTAATCACCTCAGTCACGTCGTCTTACCTAGCTGAAGGAAGTAGAGCTACCTTGTCTATAATTCCTTTATAATTTCTTATACGATCATTGATGAAATTGTGTTTGTGCATTAAACGCTCGACAGATAATTAAGTTTTTCAATAAAAAAAGTGAATTATATACTGTACAATGAAAAATTCAAAATATAAGTATTAACATTAAATTATTTTTATCAACATGCTGTAAATCCATGGTTGTCATAAGAAAAAACAATCTTTAAGAACTTTTGTAAGCTTCAAATTAAATGAAATATCTAGTGAAGTATTTTGCAATGTCTACTCTTTCTTAGTAATACTGTATATCCTTGATTGTAGGAGATTCCCATTTTTACCATCTAATTGATTCTCAAACAACCGTCGGTAAACAAGCTCTTGTAAATCGAACTCTCTTTCCCCTAGGTTTGTTTTTATAAATTGAAATTCTATTATCGAAAAGACACTTTGAACAATATAATACTGTATCAAAAAATAGAACATTTCACAAGTAGTAATAGAAAATTTATACTAATTATTATTAAAACAAGATCAGCTATATTAATAAATTGTATATTACTGCATATAATATGACTTAATTAACATTTTAAGAAGATGTAGATTCTAGATATGGTACATTACTGTTTTTAGGCTAATTCTCACCCCACACACATATCAAGTATTTCAATATACAGTGAAACCTCGCTTTGTGACCATTTGTGAAATTCCCATGTAAAACCTCATAAGTTTTAATGAAAATCAAACTCTATCTTGGTGGCCACTGGAAACATCACTTAAATGGTCAAAATAGAAGTGTCCTAAAGTGACATTTATCCCCATTTACTTAGTTATCAGAACAGAATAATCCCACATTTTTCAATTCAACACATTATGTAAGGCATTTTAAATTGAACTTCGTTGCTGTAGTTTTGGAACAGTTTGCCGAGATCTGTATTAATTAAACATTTAACAGAATTCGGTGCAGTACTCTATAGTTCTGTATATCAATTTTTTTTTATACCCACCGAAACGATCACCCGACCTACGTGGCCAGAAACCGTATATGCCGAGAGTGGCCACGTAAACGAGGTCTCACAGTATTTAAACTTCTCTCTTCGTGTTCTTGTACATATGACTACATTATGGGTGTCCACAGAAAATTTTCCAGGGGAGTCAAATAATTAGATCAATGAATTTTTATTTAATTATTTAATTTTTTTGGGTTTTCTCGCAAGTAGATTATAGAATACGGTATTCCATCAAAGCGTCCCACGGTCGAGGGTGTAAGGTTACGTACCTCGATCACTTTTGCAATTATAATTTATGTAATTTTTTACTCGATCCCAGGGAGGACAAGTGTTCCGTTTGCTTTCTTCCATAAACGCCCACGGCTACACGATCAAAGGACGAGGATCGTTTTAGGAGGGTCGGGATCATATCGTAGCCGGTTCGGATATTTTCATAGATGGGTTTACTTCGATATATTCTGTTCCTCACGTTTTCCATCACGAGCCAGATCGAACCCACGAGGAATGAAATCTTTTTCCACGTGCCTGGAAAGTGCAGAAAGTTAAAACTAAAAATTTTTTGATAGCAGGTGGAAAAATTACATATTTTGTGAGGATAAATGGCTTAAGATTTGAATAAGCAATAAATAGTCTAATAATATAACAAGTTTTATAATTTGGCTATTTATAAAATTATGACAGTAAGTTACTACCGGTATGATAATTTAATAAATATCATAAAAACTTTTACAGGTGCAAAAATATATTTAGTATAATTACTAAGAGAAGTAACGTGAACACGATTTGTACTTTTTCCGATAAGCTTCAAAAACAGTAAACTCACTTTTCCGACCTTATTGGTTTACGGAAAACCGTCGCGAGGGCTAGTGGTTCCCGCAATTTCGATATCATAAATTGAATTATGTCTGTGGAAATGACCATTTTAACTATATGATCTATTAAAAGATGACTGAAACAAGAAAAAATGCAGCATTCCATTTAGTCATAATAAAAGGAACTTTATACCAACCATAAAAGTGAAGGTTATAAAACTTGCAGTCTTAAAGCGAGATGTAATTATATAATTTGATTATTTTTGTTTGTTTCTTTTTAATACTTATATATAAACGAATATTCTTATATCAAAAAATTAAATATAGCAAAATTAAAGTGGATATTTATATAGAAAAATGTTTTTACCTTCATATAAATATAAGTAATTAATTGTAAAAATGAACCTGGAGAATTCGTTTTAAATTAGCATATTTAACAAGGAAACTGCATTAAGTGGGTTAATGTTACCCTAGGTGCCAAGATGGCGGCTTGTCTCTGATTCCAGCAAGAAAACAGTGGGACGCTCGTTCTAACCTAACCTAACCTAGCCCAATCTAATAAATTACCAGTGGCGTGCCGTCATTGGAAGCAGGAATCGGCGCTTCCTCCTTCCAATGACCTTCCCTTGTATTTTCTAAAATATAAATTTTCATATTTTAACGTACAGTACTTTAAATTAAAATTAATATTTTATTATAACTGCGTTATGTATCTTATTACAAATTTCTATACTACATGTGAAAAAAAACGATAAGATTGCTATTGTATATTCGAATATCAGTGGCGGAATGGAAGCGCTGTGTTGTCGAAACCGGGTCAGCTTCCAAGCAGCCAGATTATAGGCATTGGCGCATGCGCTTTACAGAGCACCAACATCACCCGGTTTAGCCGGTGGAAGCTACACACGTATAACGCTTCCAACGATTCTATCTCTTAGCCACTGGGTAGGGAGCATCTGACTAAGTGAATCGTTTAAGATTTAAAAAGTAAAGAGTATTCAATGCTATTTTTATGTACTTTTTTTGCAAAGTTATATTTGATTATAATTTTCTTTTAATTATACTGTAATTATATTGATAGAGATACTTTTTTCGGCGATCGTGCGATGATCGGGAGTCGATTCGCTTTCTCCGCTAAGCCTATCACGTGTTTAACAGGCAGTCCGGCAAGTCGGCCATATATACTTTCAACGGTGGCAGATGTCGATCCACGAGCACACCGATCGTCTACAGTTCGAGTTAAGTCCGTTTTGCACACCCTCGCGCTCATCGACCTCGGGGACTACGGTTCCTCAGTCTCGCTTGCGGTCGGCTAGTACTGCGAGCCGACCGCGCTATCGCGATCGGGAGTCGCGATGCTCGAACGAAAGGGAAAAAGAAAGGAACTGGCGTTCGACTGTTCGTACTCCCGACGGACTCCCCCGGGAGGGGAGCCGCCGGCAGGCCGCCGATTGTTTAACGTCACTAGTTATTGATTCACGGTAGTTCTTGAACAAAAGAAAAAAAAGGAAGTGGCGTTCGACTGTTCGTGCAATTTCTTGCCTTTCAGCGTGTTTTTTTAAAATTTCTTTTCAGACTTCACCGCGAGATGCGCTAGCAACTACGGTGCCGTCTGTATGAAAGCATTAAAAAACTATGATAACTTTCTTATTTTTCGTCTCCGGTCCAAAAGCAGGGTATCGTTGAACTCGTCTCGGTCCGCCCACTTCAGATATACTCAAAATCCCGAAATTCCATAGATAGTAATCTATAGTATCCCAACAATTTTTTCAAGCGTGTTTTAATTCTTTAAGTAAATTTTATAAGAAATTTTTTGATTTATCTAAATTACGTAGCGAATCGCAATATTCATATTCGTGTCCGGACTATATCGACGAGTAACTCTTAAACATAAAACATATTATAATTAATGTCGATCCGAACGAAGACGTACTAAAAGAATTATACGATTTAATATCATTAATATTCAAGGTACCATCTACCGGTGGGTCTGCCGAGCGCAGTTTTTCGACCGCGAAGCAAATTCATACATTGGCCAGGAACACGCGGTCGGAGGGAAAATTGTCGTCGCTAGCGTCGCTTTCAAATACGTCGATGGAGTCGACGACCGGCGACTTTTACGATAAAGTAGTTAACGACTTTGCGGAAAAAATCGCCGAATAGAGTTAGTTTATAAAAAATTAAAAAAACAAGTTTTTCTATCATTGTTTGTATCGTATCAATTTGTATTATGTGTGTATTATTTGTATTTTGGAACTGAAATACATAAATTGTTTATTATTGTCAGTTCCAGTATTTGCTTAAAACTTTTATAGAATTGTCATGTACCGGACGGGTCTGACCCGTCACGAAAGACGCGAAAAAAACAGTTAATTTAAAGACAAATTTATTAGTCTAAAAAAACATAGGTAAAAGTCGTTTGTAGTCGGACACCCATTGTTTATATCAAACTGCCGGGCAGAAACCATAAATCGCGGAAGGAAGTCGTCTTACGATCGGTGGAAACTCGAATTCGTCTTCGATTTGAACTTTTCTCGCGTTCCGGGTAAGAGTCTCGTTACGTTTAGTAACCGGGGACCGACCACTCGGGAAGCGTGTTTGAGGGAGAACGACCGATCAAAATGGACGAAAGAAAGAACGGAGATTGATATAATCTCCGACAATCGAGGACACCCGGCACTGGGTTAACGTTCCGAATAACCAAAACGCCGTGTGTCGACGCGCAAAAGAAAAAAAAATATATACAATTTCTCGTCTATCGTGCCAACCTGTAGCCCGTGCCGCTTCGGACTTAGACCGTGTCCCCGACTCCAACGGACGAAGTCTCCCGTGCCCCACAGACTTGTCGACGCCACTGTCCCGGAGCCACCTTCGATCGACTATCGAAGAACCACATCGACGCCCGGGATATCCGAACGGCCGATTGTCCTGTTAGCCGAGTATATGAAATAACAAGACCCTGAGAGTCGCTCGGCTTTGATAGAATTAAAAAAAGAGGTTTATTAATTTCAGCGAACATAAATAATTTACAAAGAAACGATTACACACACTTACTAATTACTAATACAAATACATTTGGGACTGCGCGTAACAATGTCATCAATTAGTCCCCGCGTGCCGACAAGACAAAGAACTTATTCTAACTTATATCTAGCTTAACTAAGTACAGGGCCCTAGAGAAAGATAAGGTGGAAGAGAATTAAACAGAGATGATAAGACTGAAAATTGGTTCGAAGGGGTGACTGGCGGTAATAAATAAGAAAAAAAACCTCGGATCCGTTCCTTAATAACTTTCTTTGTTTCTGTTCGTCCCGTTTTTCTCTCTCTCCGAAAAATCTTCCTTCCTCTCTCTCCTGTCCTCCTATCTCCTCTGACGTAACCCCTCGACCCCTCGGTGTCACACCCTTTTTGTTTTTATTACCGTCCAGGCCACATGTGTCGACTAACTACCGCGTGGTTAAGTAAATAGAAAACGGAAGTAAAATTGTTACTACAGGAAGATAGTATAAGGGAAGTAAAGAAAAGAAAAAAAATAAGGTTTAATAAAGCCACAGTCCTAAAGCAAACTATTTTGTACATAGTATATGTTTATTTTATGTGCCTTTTTGTCGGCTTTTGTCAGGTACGTCTTTTCCGCCACCGCGCACGTACGAATGGACCCTAGGCCATCACTGACGCGCAATTAACTGATTGTCCCTGAAAGTCGGCTTCTTACAGAAACACAGCTTCCCTATCATCAAATGTCATGGCACGCCACTGTAAATTACCATAATTATTAGGAACCAAATTATTAGAATAGGTTAGTTTTTTTTTAACTCTTTCCGCCCTGGGGGCACTAAGAGGGCCTCTTTTTAAAAGGTCCGTTATGGGTTCGGCCAGGCCCACATGGGGCGACCGGGCGGTGAGGGACGGGGCCCGACATATCCGAACGGACCACCCCCGAAAAATTCCTGGGGATTTTTCGACCCGTTCGGATTCGATCCCGGGTCCCCCAGAGCGGTAGGCTGTCACCTTGACCGCTCGGCCATCCGGCCGCTGGTTAGGTTAGGTTAGAACGTGCGTCCTACTGTTTCCTTGCTGGAATCAGAGACGAGCCGCCATCTTGGCACCTAAGGTAACATTAACCGAGTAGTGTCCCCGGCATCCATTAAAGTTTCCATATAGCACGATTGTCTCGTACAAGTGCAATGTTTGAGATTTGCAGCACCAAAGTGCATATATGAGGAAATATCTTTCGCATGTCCAAAGATGGCACCAAACTAGATTTCATTTTATTTAAACCGTTAAATATCTCTGCAGACAATGTTGAATAGGGGAAATTTACGATCATCTCATACCTGATCAAATCTGTCAAACGCATGAAGTGTTTGGTAAGTTATTTTTAGAATATCGCGGGTTTATATTTTTACTTTCCCGGCTGTTATAGAGGGAAAGTATAATAATCCAGCAAAAATGACCCCCCAGGTTTTTACATTTTTGGACTTATGACACTTTGAAACGTCGAGAAATGCAAAAGGAATTCGGGGGCAATTTCTATATGTATGGATGTCGGCGCAGGGCCAGTTTTGGCCCGATAGTCGCCTGCATAATACAGATATTTGGCCTCCCCTATCAACGTTGATCGCGAGTAAATTCATAACCTAACCCAATCGACGGCCGGATGGCCGAGCGGTAAAGGTGGCAGCCTACCGCTCTGGGGGACCCGGGATCGAATCCGAACGGGTCGAATAATCCCCAGGAATTTTTCGGGGGGTGGTCCGTTCGGATATGTCGGGCCCCGTCCCTCACCACCCGGTCGCCCCATTGTGGGCCTGGCCGAACCCATAAAGGGCCTACTAAAAGAGGCCCTCTTAGTGCCCACAGGGCGGAAAGAGTTAAAAAAAAAAAAAAAAAAAAAAAAAAAAAAACCTAACCCAATCCATGAAATCCTATCGGTATGTTTTAGGACAGTTTCATATGATTGACAAAGAAAAAAATCTATAAAAATATTTTATTTTCATTTTATTCAAATAGATAAAAGGCATCTTTGTTCAAAATTATATTTTAGCGCTGCCATAAAATAGAATTTTTGCAAATTAAAATGAAATTAATTTAAAGACATTTTTTAAAATTTAGTATATAAATACAATAGCGAGGTTGAGGCCGAAGTTTTAAACGCGAAAAAGTGTACGTCGGACGTTCAGCGCCGCTTTCCCGTAAGCCTAGAAGTTTGACAATGGCCTTTGGAATGTCGAGCATACAGTAATTCCATTGACTTTCCAAACGCCGTTGTCAAACTTCTAGGCTTACGGGAAAGAGGCGCTGAACGTCCGACGTACACTTTTTCGCGTTTAAAACTTCGGCCTTAACCTCGCTATTAACATAAATAAAGCTTGGAGTTTGCAAAGTTTAAAAGTTTACGAACTTCAAGTTTTTGTACTTTTTACGTAATTTAAAACAAGAAACAATTGTAGTAATTATGATATTCCCACTCATAAATTTTTTTCTGGTTCAATGGATAAATCTCCCATCACCTGTTGCTTGCACTTTTAAATTTTCTGATGCAAAACACTTAACACTTTAATATTAAATCTACTGACAAGTGCAGACTAAGAAAACAAACTGAAAGATGAAAAATAAAGATAGAATAATCATTATCTATACAAACTAAAATTTACGGTTGTTAAAATTATTTAACTTCATTTTGTCGGTATTAACAGAAAGATTTATGTAACCGGCTTGTACACGCTTTATGATATTCATGCAAAAATTTATCTAATCATTTATTGATAAATAGTAATCAAATGTTATTGTTTACCCAAAATGAAATGTTTCTGACAAACTCCTGTATTGATATTCACTTTATCGGTTTTGAATTTTTTCTGGTTAATTCTCGAGAACCATGCAAATTGCCTTCGTCGTGAAAGCTTTTCAGTTTGGGTCCTCGATGATAAATAATGCCGGAAATTTTAAAAAATGACGTTCCTTTGTTTTTGAGTGAACTAGCATTGCACCCAATTACATAATAACTCACCACAGTGATATTCGCGACAAATAAACAACACAACAACTCCCGCTAAAACACAAATAAAACAAAAACAAACCACAAAGATGGCGCCGGACAAATTGCGCATTCTCAAGACGTTACTCGTGATGTCGACTTGAAACCTCTCTATAGGCGCGCATTAACGGTTAGATTCTCCATATATATATATATTGTAAATTTATATTTGTTTGTTTATTAAGTTACGGCAACGTAGCACATAGGCGAATGACCTCCCGGAAAGCCTTCCGGGAGGTCTTTTTAAGGGTAACTGGCCCCTATTCAGGCGTTACAGACGTGGAGAAAACCCGGAAAATTCCCCTTGGCCAGCCTATCCTGGCAAGGACCGAACTCCTAGTGTTCAGGGAACGCAACCGCTGGCCCACTGGTGGGCCATATGTACTCGAAGAATAAATATTTGTTGTTTTAGGCTAGTAGACTATCTTACAGCCTTTAGGTCAGGAACATCCTTTATTGAAGATACAGGTTACATACGCATTTCGGGCTTATTTTATCTTTCAACTGCAAAGGGTAATATTGACGGCCGGATGGCCGAGCGGTGAAGGTGGTAGCCTACCGCTCTGGGGGACCCGGGATCGAATCCGAACGGGTCGAAAATCCCCAGGAATTTTTCGGGGGGTGGTCCGTTCGGATATGTCGGGCCCCGTCCCTCACCACCCGGTCGCCCCATTGTGGACCTGGCCGAACCCATAATGGGCCTTCTAAAAGAGGCCCTCTTAGTGCCCACAGGGCGAAAAGAGTTAAAAAAAAAAAAAAAAGGTAATATTAAAATTCTCAACATGTATGAAGACTGCAGGTACTTTCTTAGCAGCGGAAGTTTATCGATATCTTGTATATTTAATTAACATATTATGAGATATAAGTAGGTTCGAGAGACTGTGTATTAGTATGCATTTTAACTTGAGAATTTAAGAAAAGTAGTAGTGGAGGCTGTAAACGAGCGGGCCAGTGGCGCAACGGATAACGCGTCTGACTACGGATCAGAAGATTCCAGGTTCGAATCCTGGCTGGCTCGTCTCTGTGATTTTTTTTCCCTCGACTTTCAGCGATTGGTTTGAATGTCGCGTAATTGTTTTTTTCTTTATTGTTGACGTGACTCGAGGCCTGGCTTGGCGCTGGAAAAACCGAGCGTACTCTCCGAAAATGTCGTCGTTGGCTAAGAAAATTACAAGGCATCGTTCGAAACGAATAGTACGTTCTCACTTCTGGTGTAACTGGCCTTCGGGAGAGATCTGAAACCATTCACCGTTCTTCTGACGTTCGGAAGCAAAGCAATTACAATAAAACAAGCAAGTAACGTATTATTCCTGTCGTAAGACAAATTATTTAACGGACGAAAACGTACAAAATACTGCGCAAGGAAGCGTCTGTTGTTTCGGTCTCGTTGCACCACTCACATACTGAATGAAAATAAGATCAATGTGATGCGAGTGAAGAAAGTGTTCGGTAGGTGGAAGATCGTGACACATCGACCAGTGCATATCCGTATATTTCGGGATGATTTTTAGTTTCTTGATGTGCTGCCAGTTTTTCCTATGATCTATATTTAAATATTTTTTTTTTTTTTTTTTTTTTTTTTTTTTTTTTGCTTATACGAAATTCTTTTATTCTGTTTAATAATTTCTGGTGGAACGACTTAATGTTATTTTTCCCCCAGTACGTATCTGTTTGCCCATTTACTAATTCTGTAAATATTTTTTGTAAAATAAAGACACAGTCGATTCAAAAGACCACCATTTTCTTACGTGTTTTTAAATTAAAACATTTAAACGACGTGACCTTTCTTTTTAGGCTACTTCGCCGCCTCTAGTTAAAAAACACAAAATTTATCCAATTAAAACTATAAAATTTTTTGAATAACTGGAATAGGTTGGTATTACGAAGTCTTCTAATAGTGTTCCATCCTGTTCCACTGGAAGATTTCAACCGCTTTATATTGTGAACTCCGCAAACACGTGGTCTGCGGGTTTAAAAGAAAGGGAATAACACCCCAAAAATAATGGAAATGAAGTCGGTGGAAGAGTGTAATTGAACAAACAAAGGTTTATTAAAAACAAAAAAACACGATTAATTGTCGATACACGACTCAGTCCCGAAATCCGATCGCGTTACAATCTTAATACTGTCCGATTATCACCCTCCTAAGTTTCTTCTCTCTACGCAAGGCCCTATTTTACCCGACGATTATTAAGACTGAATATACAAACTTTCTCTTGTAATACAAAAATTGTCGACCACGGTGATACTACAGTTAGTCCTCCTCGTTGTTAGATGGTAATCCCTTTTTCATTTCTTATAATTCCTTCGATGGAAGTCGATTCCCTTTCAGCGCCGTAATTCACCTATCCTGCGCTCGTCCTCTTACCTCCGCTTTCTTCCTCAAACGGCTCGCCACGTCTTCAGGGTTCCAACCAACAAAACTCCTCAAAAAACAGTCCCAGGACATAAAAAAAAAGAAAAATCTTCTGTACATAAGTTATACGTGTTCTTATAACTTCTCGCTAGCCGACGTAACTCCACCCCACGTGACCAAACGACGGGCCGATCACCACTACGAAAGACCAGCCAGCAGGTGGATAATGGTATCACAAAAAAAAAACGAAAATGACCGTACAGAAATATACACGAAATATAAACGAAAAACAGAAATATAATATAAAACGAACGAATATATATACATATATATATATATATATATATAATATATACACATAAATTAGCTACGAAGCGCTACAATATAAACAAAAAAATGAACAAATAAATGTGAACTTTGAAATCCCTCTAATGACGAATTATTGCATATAGTTAATGTTTCTTTCGTCATATAACATGATTATTTTTACTAAATGAAAAACAACATAAATTTAATAAAAGAAAACAATTTACTTTACAATAAATAATTTCACCATCCAAAAAAAAAATAACTGAAAATTCTGTAGATATTTTCAATGCGTTCTCATAAAAAACTAATATTACCCGACTGATTGCTAATAATTAACCGTCTACTCTTAACCAAAATAATACTATGCTAAATAACACACTGTAAGAAACAAATATTTGTAAAACCGATAAAAAAAAATAACAAACCCTCAATAAACCTAAAAACTTTCGCGGTCTAAAGAGTGTTAGGTGAACAAACACGTCGCAAATGAAAACGGGAAGATGTCACGTCCGTGGAACCCACCTCTGACCCGCCGACAAGCAAAGTAGCCACGTCGGCCCTCCAAAAATGTTATAAAAGTCGCTGTCTAAGAGTGTTAGGTGAAAGACACGTCGCAAATGAAAACGGGAAGATGTCACGTCCGTGGAACCCACCTCTGACCCGCCGACAAGCAAAGTAGCCACGTCGGCCCTCCAAAAATGTTATAAAAGTCGCTGTCAAAGAGTGTTAGGTGAAAGACACGTCGCAAATGAAAACGGGAAGATGTCACGTCCGTGGAACCCACCTCTGACCCGCCGACAAGCAAAGTAGCCACGTCGGCCCTCCAAAAATGTTATAAAAGTCGCTGTCAAAGAGTGTTAGGTGAAAGACACGTCGCAAATGAAAACGGGAAGATGTCACGTCCGTGGAACCCACCTCTGACCCGCCGACAAGCAAAGTAGCCACGTCGGCCCTCCAAAAATGTTATAAAAGTCGCTGTCAAAGAGTGTTAGGTGAAAGACACGTCGCAAATGAAAACGGGAAGATGTCACGTCCGTGGAACCCACCTCTGACCCGCCGACAAGCAAAGTAGCCACGTCGGCCCTCCAAAAATGTTATAAAAGTCGCTGTCAAAGAGTGTTAGGTGAAAGACACGTCGCAAATGAAAACGGGAAGATGTCACGTCCGTGGAACCCACCTCTGACCCGCCGACAAGCAAAGTAGCCACGTCGGCCCTCCAAAAATGTTATAAAAGTCGCTGTCAAAGAGTGTTAGGTGAAAGACACGTCGCAAATGAAAACGGGAAGATGTCACGTCCGTGGAACCCACCTCTGACCCGCCGACAAGCAAAGTAGCCACGTCGGCCCTCCAAAAATGTTATAAAAGTCGCTGTCAAAGAGTGTTAGGTGAAAGACACGTCGCAAATGAAAACGGGAAGATGTCACGTCCGTGGAACCCACCTCTGACCCGCCGACAAGCAAAGTAGCCACGTCGGCCCTCCAAAAATGTTATAAAAGTCGCTGTCAAAGAGTGTTAGGTGAAAGACACGTCGCAAATGAAAACGGGAAGATGTCACGTCCGTGGAACCCACCTCTGACCCGCCGACAAGCAAAGTAGCCACGTCGGCCCTCCAAAAATGTTATAAAAGTCGCTGTCAAAGAGTGTTAGGTGAAAGACACGTCGCAAATGAAAACGGGAAGATGTCACGTCCGTGGAACCCACCTCTGACCCGCCGACAAGCAAAGTAGCCACGTCGGCCCTCCAAAAATGTTATAAAAGTCGCTGTCAAAGAGTGTTAGGTGAAAGACACGTCGCAAATGAAAACGGGAAGATGTCACGTCCGTGGAACCCACCTCTGACCCGCCGACAAGCAAAGTAGCCACGTCGGCCCTCCAAAAATGTTATAAAAGTCGCTGTCAAAGAGTGTTAGGTGAAAGACACGTCGCAAATGAAAACGGGAAGATGTCACGTCCGTGGAACCCACCTCTGACCCGCCGACAAGCAAAGTAGCCACGTCGGCCCTCCAAAAATGTTATAAAAGTCGCTGTCAAAGAGTGTTAGGTGAAAGACACGTCGCAAATGAAAACGGGAAGATGTCACGTCCGTGGAACCCACCTCTGACCCGCCGACAAGCAAAGTAGCCACGTCGGCCCTCCAAAAATGTTATAAAAGTCGCTGTCAAAGAGTGTTAGGTGAAAGACACGTCGCAAATGAAAACGGGAAGATGTCACGTCCGTGGAACCCACCTCTGACCCGCCGACAAGCAAAGTAGCCACGTCGGCCCTCCAAAAATGTTATAAAAGTCGCTGTCAAAGAGTGTTAGGTGAAAGACACGTCGCAAATGAAAACGGGAAGATGTCACGTCCGTGGAACCCACCTCTGACCCGCCGACAAGCAAAGTAGCCACGTCGGCCCTCCAAAAATGTTATAAAAGTCGCTGTCAAAGAGTGTTAGGTGAAAGACACGTCGCAAATGAAAACGGGAAGATGTCACGTCCGTGGAACCCACCTCTGACCCGCCGACAAGCAAAGTAGCCACGTCGGCCCTCCAAAAATGTTATAAAAGTCGCTGTCAAAGAGTGTTAGGTGAAAGACACGTCGCAAATGAAAACGGGAAGATGTCACGTCCGTGGAACCCACCTCTGACCCGCCGACAAGCAAAGTAGCCACGTCGGCCCTCCAAAAATGTTATAAAAGTCGCTGTCAAAGAGTGTTAGGTGAAAGACACGTCGCAAATGAAAACGGGAAGATGTCACGTCCGTGGAACCCACCTCTGACCCGCCGACAAGCAAAGTAGCCACGTCGGCCCTCCAAAAATGTTATAAAAGTCGCTGTCAAAGAGTGTTAGGTGAAAGACACGTCGCAAATGAAAACGGGAAGATGTCACGTCCGTGGAACCCACCTCTGACCCGCCGACAAGCAAAGTAGCCACGTCGGCCCTCCAAAAATGTTATAAAAGTCGCTGTCAAAGAGTGTTAGGTGAAAGACACGTCGCAAATGAAAACGGGAAGATGTCACGTCCGTGGAACCCACCTCTGACCCGCCGACAAGCAAAGTAGCCACGTCGGCCCTCCAAAAATGTTATAAAAGTCGCTGTCAAAGAGTGTTAGGTGAAAGACACGTCGCAAATGAAAACGGGAAGATGTCACGTCCGTGGAACCCACCTCTGACCCGCCGACAAGCAAAGTAGCCACGTCGGCCCTCCAAAAATGTTATAAAAGTCGCTGTCTAAGAGTGTTAGGTGAAAGACACGTCGCAAATGAAAACGGGAAGATGTCACGTCCGTGGAACCCACCTCTGACCCGCCGACAAGCAAAGTAGCCACGTCGGCCCTCCAAAAATGTTATAAAAGTCGCTGTCTAAGAGTGTTAGGTGAAAGACACGTCGCAAATGAAAACGGGAAGATGTCACGTCCGTGGAACCCACCTCTGACCCGCCGACAAGCAAAGTAGCCACGTCGGCCCTCCAAAAATGTTATAAAAGTCGCTGTCAAAGAGTGTTAGGTGAAAGACACGTCGCAAATGAAAACGGGAAGATGTCACGTCCGTGGAACCCACCTCTGACCCGCCGACAAGCAAAGTAGCCACGTCGGCCCTCCAAAAATGTTATAAAAGTCGCTGTCTAAGAGTGTTAGGTGAAAGACACGTCGCAAATGAAAACGGGAAGATGTCACGTCCGTGGAACCCACCTCTGACCCGCCGACAAGCAAAGTAGCCACGTCGGCCCTCCAAAAATGTTATAAAAGTCGCTGTCTAAGAGTGTTAGGTGAAAGACACGTCGCAAATGAAAACGGGAAGATGTCACGTCCGTGGAACCCACCTCTGACCCGCCGACAAGCAAAGTAGCCACGTCGGCCCTCCAAAAATGTTATAAAAGTCGCTGTCTAAGAGTGTTAGGTGAAAGACACGTCGCAAATGAAAACGGGAAGATGTCACGTCCGTGGAACCCACCTCTGACCCGCCGACAAGCAAAGTAGCCACGTCGGCCCTCCAAAAATGTTATAAAAGTCGCTGTCTAAGAGTGTTAGGTGAAAGACACGTCGCAAATGAAAACGGGAAGATGTCACGTCCGTGGAACCCACCTCTGACCCGCCGACAAGCAAAGTAGCCACGTCGGCCCTCCAAAAATGTTATAAAAGTCGCTGTCTAAGAGTGTTAGGTGAAAGACACGTCGCAAATGAAAACGGGAAGATGTCACGTCCGTGGAACCCACCTCTGACCCGCCGACAAGCAAAGTAGCCACGTCGGCCCTCCAAAAATGTTATAAAAGTCGCTGTCTAAGAGTGTTAGGTGAAAGACACGTCGCAAATGAAAACGGGAAGATGTCACGTCCGTGGAACCCACCTCTGACCCGCCGACAAGCAAAGTAGCCACGTCGGCCCTCCAAAAATGTTATAAAAGTCGCTGTCTAAGAGTGTTAGGTGAAAGACACGTCGCAAATGAAAACGGGAAGATGTCACGTCCGTGGAACCCACCTCTGACCCGCCGACAAGCAAAGTAGCCACGTCGGCCCTCCAAAAATGTTATAAAAGTCGCTGTCTAAGAGTGTTAGGTGAAAGACACGTCGCAAATGAAAACGGGAAGATGTCACGTCCGTGGAACCCACCTCTGACCCGCCGACAAGCAAAGTAGCCACGTCGGCCCTCCAAAAATGTTATAAAAGTCGCTGTCTAAGAGTGTTAGGTGAAAGACACGTCGCAAATGAAAACGGGAAGATGTCACGTCCGTGGAACCCACCTC
The DNA here is from genome assembly GCF_030686945.1 of Centruroides vittatus. NCBI lineage: Eukaryota > Metazoa > Arthropoda > Arachnida > Scorpiones > Buthidae > Centruroides > Centruroides vittatus. Next base: position 2,938,999 of record NW_027122172.1, read on the forward strand.
TGACCCGCCGACAAGCAAAGTAGCCACGTCGGCCCTCCAAAAATGTTATAAAAGTCGCTGTCTAAGAGTGTTAGGTGAAAGACACGTCGCAAATGAAAACGGGAAGATGTCACGTCCGTGGAACCCACCTCTGACCCGCCGACAAGCAAAGTAGCCACGTCGGCCCTCCAAAAATGTTATAAAAGTCGCTGTCTAAGAGTGTTAGGTGAAAGACACGTCGCAAATGAAAACGGGAAGATGTCACGTCCGTGGAACCCACCTCTGACCCGCCGACAAGCAAAGTAGCCACGTCGGCCCTCCAAAAATGTTATAAAAGTCGCTGTCTAAGAGTGTTAGGTGAAAGACACGTCGCAAATGAAAACGGGAAGATGTCACGTCCGTGGAACCCACCTCTGACCCGCCGACAAGCAAAGTAGCCACGTCGGCCCTCCAAAAATGTTATAAAAGTCGCTGTCTAAGAGTGTTAGGTGAAAGACACGTCGCAAATGAAAACGGGAAGATGTCACGTCCGTGGAACCCACCTCTGACCCGCCGACAAGCAAAGTAGCCACGTCGGCCCTCCAAAAATGTTATAAAAGTCGCTGTCTAAGAGTGTTAGGTGAAAGACACGTCGCAAATGAAAACGGGAAGATGTCACGTCCGTGGAACCCACCTCTGACCCGCCGACAAGCAAAGTAGCCACGTCGGCCCTCCAAAAATGTTATAAAAGTCGCTGTCTAAGAGTGTTAGGTGAAAGACACGTCGCAAATGAAAACGGGAAGATGTCACGTCCGTGGAACCCACCTCTGACCCGCCGACAAGCAAAGTAGCCACGTCGGCCCTCCAAAAATGTTATAAAAGTCGCTGTCTAAGAGTGTTAGGTGAAAGACACGTCGCAAATGAAAACGGGAAGATGTCACGTCCGTGGAACCCACCTCTGACCCGCCGACAAGCAAAGTAGCCACGTCGGCCCTCCAAAAATGTTATAAAAGTCGCTGTCTAAGAGTGTTAGGTGAAAGACACGTCGCAAATGAAAACGGGAAGATGTCACGTCCGTGGAACCCACCTCTGACCCGCCGACAAGCAAAGTAGCCACGTCGGCCCTCCAAAAATGTTATAAAAGTCGCTGTCTAAGAGTGTTAGGTGAAAGACACGTCGCAAATGAAAACGGGAAGATGTCACGTCCGTGGAACCCACCTCTGACCCGCCGACAAGCAAAGTAGCCACGTCGGCCCTCCAAAAATGTTATAAAAGTCGCTGTCTAAGAGTGTTAGGTGAAAGACACGTCGCAAATGAAAACGGGAAGATGTCACGTCCGTGGAACCCACCTCTGACCCGCCGACAAGCAAAGTAGCCACGTCGGCCCTTCAAAAAGATTTCTGTCACTGTCTAAGATGTTATTTGGGAAAATGACGTCGGCCGTGCAAAAAGATATATTATTTTTAATGTTCTATATTAGTTTTTATGGTCAGTTCATTAAAATGGTTTTCTTAATGTATGAATCTTTTGTATATTTTAATTTATTTTTGTTTTTGTGGCCCTTTTGCCAAAATGGTATGTTTGATGTGACAGCACTTCCGTATTATGCTGTTTATCAAAAATGTGTAATCACATATGTGATAGAATATTAAATATAATAAATTCATATGTTATAAATGATAGAATTAATATTATGAAATTTAAAGTAAGATAAAAACTAAATATTATTTATAATAATTTATTTATAATGTACTTTATATTAAATTCAAGACAAAATTTAATTAGTGATTGCGTTAATATCTTTTTTTAATGTCAACTGCATCGCGATATTTTTGTATATAATGTGTTAGTTGTTATTTAAACTTTTCTGGTATTATATAGAAACAATATATAAGTTCAAATTTGAATATCGAATTTAAGTGTACGTGTATATTATAAAATTTTGCATCCAAATTAATTAGGTTATTAACTGCCGTAGTATCTTTAAACGTAAGGCGAGAAAACCATATAGGCAATTCGAAAAAACAACTTTTAATAAGTATGCGGAAATACTGTTTTACTTAATGGATTATATGCGTGCACTCGTTCTAACGGGCGTTTAAAAGTAAATTAATATACAGTATTAGGAATATCGCACTAATAAATAAAATATTATAGAATAAAACCCTAATTGTAAATACGAATTATTACTCGGTAAATTTATAAATTTTAAATTCAGAATGGAAATCTAGAATGAAATAATAAGAGAGGAATAATAGTTGGCGTGTTTTCGGCGATATCGTCGGAGATTTTTGTCATCGTTGTAGTTGGCAACCAGTGGTGGCTTTATAGTTGTTTGACGGAGAATTGTCAAAATAACCACGTGGTAAGTTTGTATTATGGCGTAAGTTTATGCCAGTAATTAGTTTTTAGAGGAGTTATGCCTATTCAGTTTCTCATAAATTTTTATATTAAGCTTAGAGAATGACTAGAAATTATTTAATTGGTTAAAGAGACTTAACCAAGATAACTTTGGTGTTAAACAAGCACAATTGTAAACTTTTTAGAAAAATGATGATTTTATGATTGCATATGACATCAAAATCACGTGTTAAACTGTTTCCTGAATAACTCAGTATTTCCCCGATTATGATAGGAAAATCCTCGTGTATAAAAAGGGGGGAAATGTGTCTGAGTAATAGTGAACGATGAATTTCAGGAAAAAATAATTGTTCCTTCCTTTCAGACATTTTACCGCTATTAAATATCATTATCATCCCAGTTCAGTTACAAATTTTTCCTATTTGAGTAAAAACAATCTAAAGAAATGTAGAAATGCATCCTAGAAACATTACGAGGGATTGTTCCTAGACATATTTACCTAGACCCTTTAAAACTTGCTTCTGACAATGCTAAATGATTGGAAAAACTAGGAATATTATCCTAAAATGGTATATGAAATCAACGTTTTTGTTACAATAGACAAAAAATGCTCGTAAAGTATTAAGTGTGGCTATTTTGTTGCAGACTGCTCCGATAGTCGACCGTGTAAGCCGAAATCTGTGCATAATTAGTCCGTCCGATCGTGTTTAGGCAAGCTGTTTTTGCCAGAAGCGTCGTAAGACGACCCCTTTCTTGATGATATGAAAGAATATTGGTTTGCCTGGCTTTCGGTGATAGAAAAAATTTACTTATATTATCGGGATTCGTTGATGTATATTTGTACAGAAAAAATTATTGTGAAACGCTCCTGGTAGTCGACTAAGTGGTGAGGCAATGTCGAGTCTTTGGGAGATAACGAGGGCTCCGAGATTTGGGTGTGTATTTTTTACAAAATGCCTATTATTGAGCTCGCTTATTCTTTCGTGGTCGCTACGTTTGTCGGGCTCTCGACAAAGGTAAACTGTCGTGTGACCCACCGGTCGACGACTGGGTGAACGGCCTCTGTCATTTGAATTATTTTTTTCATAATGTAAGCAAAGGTCTAATAAAAAATGTTTTTTTTCAGGCTATGCATAGAACAAACTATTTTCGTGTATGAATTTTGCTTTCTGTGCTACTATGTATTATAATTAAAAATGTCAAAGTCCAAAACAGCTGTAAACAGTCAACTACTGGTGCCATTATGCTATATTTAGTGTGCCGTGTGTGGTTACGTGGAAATTGTAATAAAAATAAATTGTTAAATAAATATGTATTTAGAGTAGCACGAAAGTAACTTGGCAATTAAAATTTTCATTGTAATTAAATTAATTTTGAATATATGAGAGTATTTTGCATTAATGCATCATTTAAGTTTCTATGCATAGAATTAAGTCTTATGTATTGTATAAACTTATACAATGAATAAAATTAAATTTGGAATATCAGTGTTATACACAAAATAGTATATCTATATCACAATATCTAATAGTATATCTAACAATAAAAACATACAAAAATATTTTTGTTAACCAGTGGCATGTTATCCTATGGGCAAAAAGGGCAGTTGCCTGGGGTCTCCACTAACAGGTGGCCCAAAATCAATCGTTTACAAGAAAATATTTTCCTCAAAAAATTTTCCCGAAGAAAAATGTCTGAAGTCAACACTGTACTGTATGTGGGTCCCACTAATTCAAATCACCTGGGCCTCGTGAAGTTATAATATGCCACTGTCATTAACTTATTTCAATTTTTTTATTTTGTTTTATGATTCTTTCAAGTTATCAAAAGTAATAAGATTTACATATTAAGATTTTTGAAAGAAAACCATAAACTTAGTGTATTTGACAAATATGATGATATATTATTATAGACTCACATTAGCATCGCTACTTGTGGGACTGTCTGTAAGTGTTGACGTTAACCAGTAGTTGACTTAAACCCATAGCGTGTAATTTTTGTCTTCAAAGAAAGTTATACTGCGTACCAATTATTAAATTTCACTATATACTTCATTTTAAGACTGCAGTTTCTATTTTCTGATAATTTTTCTGAATCTTATCCATTATAATCCTGGAAGTAATGTTATGTTAATAAATAATTTTGCTGATTGAGGTTTAAAAATTGTTTTTACTGAATCTTGTGCTTTTTGGCCAAACGAGAATATAAAAAACCATTGGAATTTATAATTCTCTTTTGCTTGATGGCCAAAAGAATACTTATTCATTTATGTTTTGGCATTTTAAAAACAAAATTCCTTAATATAACTGTAAAATGTAAGATCATAGTACTTTTCATATGTTATGCATAAAACCTTAAAACATCCTGAAATTTTGAATACAAAAATCAGCTAAACTTATATTTTGTTCAAACTTTCTGAAAATAATAATAATAATAATTTCCACACACAAGTTTCAAACATATTTCGCAATTATTAATTTGCCAATGTCAATTATTTGCTAATTGACAATTAGGTATTTATAAATTATAATTTTGGATTAAAATGACCAACTTGAAGTTTATCTTAGCCTGCATATTATCTTATATTGTGTTCTAATAATTTAGTTATCATGTGTCATAGCACCAATACAAAGAAACTTAGAAATTTGCATTATTGGAAAAATAAATGATTTTGAGAATACTCGATGAGAGTTAATGTATCTGGAAATATGGAATGCTGGACTTTTCTCAGAACCTTATAGAAAGTTATTAATTAATATCTTGTTACAAATAAAGATGTTTTACATACTGTATTGAACTGCACTTTCGGGGATTACCCAGTGGTAAAGAAATATGATACGGAGAATGACAACTAATAAAAAAGTTCTATATTGGAAGACTATAGCAAGACAGAAAAGTATAAGGTGATTTTCAGTAAATTCCAAACTGAAAAGTAGGTAGTTTTATGATAACTTACCATATCCAAGAAACTTATCTAGGCCTTGTTATTTCCAGTTGTAAATTTAGCTTTTTAGCTTTATTTGCGTATATATTAAAGTCTCTTCAAATTAAATCAAATTCCGAATCATTAACTGACCATCTGATTATCTACTTATTGAAATTGTCCTTTTTTACAAGAAAGGCCTGATTACTCCAAGCACTTGTTGGTGGATCAATAGTAGTATCTTTTGGTATTTCCCTCAGCAAATTTTGCATTGTCTGTTTGTATAGGTTCTTCTTTAAATTTCTGACCATTTGCACTTATTGCACTTCTTTATCGATGATATGATAGATTCCTTACATATTTCCATAGTGTTGACCAACTTACCAAAACAATGGACGACTTGCCTGTTCTTCTTGACATTATTCAAATCTGTCCTTTACATTATTACAGTTCTTGTTTTGATCTACAGTATATAATATAATTGATGACAAAATTCACTTGTTATTCCTCTTGACAACTTCTTACCTGACCACGTCAATTTCTGATTCTGCTTCATTTCCTTCAGCCAAGTCAGTGTGTGACAGGTTATGTGAAATCATGCCATGTTTTTGCCACTCAATCTGTCTTGTTGATGGTTTGACATGTGCTCATACTGCAGCATTCTTGTCAACAGCTCGCTTTACATTGATCTTTCTCTAGACATAGTTATCAATGTTGCAGGTCTGCTTCAGTATTTAGCCTGTACAGTGTGGATTATTCCAAGATCAGCTGTAGAGCAGCAGTATAAAGCACTCAACTTGCATGTTTTCCAGGCAATCATTCTTCATCTCTATCACATCATTCTTAGGTTAAAAGGGATGAAGGAATGTATTGCAGTGTAGTGTGAAATCATTTCTTAGCTGAAGCATTGCAACAAAACATTGCAGTTAATCACTAGTTGGAACTTTTGTTTCTCTTCAACAAACACCCAAAATGGTCAGAATCCAACGCTGCAGCAGTTGGAAGAAAAGTCATGTTTGATCAGTATTGAAAATGCCATCTGTGCTGTACTTGAATATTGTATCTTGCCTTTAGGTTATGCACATGCTATGTGCAATGAAACATCAATTTTTATGTGCATATAGCTTTTGAGATAATTCCATACTTTTCACAAAATCTTGTAAAAAGAAGAAATTGTTCACGGGACAGTGGCATGTTTGAACATCTTGAAACCATATGAAAATAACTTTCTGTGCATCCTCAAACTGTATGCTATGCATTTTATTTCTGCTGGACCCAACATTGGATCTTTTTAACTTTTTTCAATGTTGGATGATTTTCTAAATTCATTGACAAAATGGAAAGGGTGATGCCATGCTTTCTTGCAACAACAACTTTTTTACTGAGAATAAATTTCTTGTAGGAATGCACTTTTCAAACAATGAAAATTGGCTGCATTTTTTCCTCTTTGGCATATTTTATTATCTGACAATATTACTTTCAGTGTCTGATGGACCATAACTACAGTGTAGTAAAGTATATTACCAATCTGATACTAAAGTAGTATAAGGATTCATTGAATATAAAACTTATTTGCTCCTCTAACTTCTTAGTATCATCCCTAGTAGTCATCTAGTGGTGATGACATTCATGTCACTGGTGCCATCCACTCTTATAGGATTTTTTTTCTTTTGCTGTTCTGGGCACTTCTAGGATATTCTAATATGGGTAATGAAGAATCCAGTCCACCCACCACACTAGCCTTGACTTAATGCATCTTCTAGACATGCCCATGCCTCCTTTTGTGCAGTCGTCTATGGAATTTCATAATTATTTTCATCTAGCCCATCCCAGTGTTTTGATATACTGGGAATGTTTAGTATAGTGAATAAACCTTTGGTACTCTGGAATTTATATTGACAGTTCTGAAGCCAAGTCTTACAAGTGGCCACCTGAAGTTCAAAGTTTTTGCTATACTAAAATTTTATTATATGAGTGTTTTCTATAATGAGGAGTTATCTATATATTTAGCAGTAAAAATTAAGCACATTCTCTCAAATACACTTTTAATTTTCTTTAAAACTATATTGTTTTATTTTAAACAAATACAACAAATCCAAAAAATATATTTATACCATATTGAACAATAACAAAAAAAGGAAGGATTCCAAAAAATGCAATTAAAAATAAATTTAAATAGTTTGTCGTCATAGCAATTACAATCACATTAAATTACAAATATTATAAATTACAAGTACAGATATAGTGAAATATAGTATGAAAACTTAAACAGAACGATTCTTTATTTATCTAAAATATAAATTTTACAATAATTCATAATAAATAGTCTGTTTTTACAGTGATCTCTATTACATTAAATATGATAAAGAAAATTTAAATCTAATTTTATTGTGTTTAATTAACGTAGGGATGATTAGTCCAAAATAAAAATCAAGACTAAATCAAACTCTGAATGGAAGTTTTTACAAAAACTTTAAATCAAAATGGTCCTAGGAATGCAAAAGTATAGTTCACTGACCATTTATAGAAGAAAATGTTGTGTGCTTTTTCCATAATGGAAATGTTTGTTAAAGGATTGCAGTGACAAAGTTCAATATCAACATTCTCTAAAGGACCATCCCCATCATCAGGTATCGTAGAGTAGAAATATTAAAAAATTTTTTATCTGTGGAGCAGATAACCTGAATAATTAAAAAAGAGCATTATTTAAAATTGTAGATTCTAAAATATGAATAAATGTAGTAATGATTTAAAATAATTCTAATCACTTCCAGCTACTTACCATTGAGTCGATTCTCCACGAAGTATTTGTAATACATAGCTGCTCTAGCGGTGCATCAGAAGCCTACACGATGTCACATAACTCCTGGCTATAACTGCTCACAATCGGTTAAAGCTATTAAACATGTAAAAAATAAAAAGTCAATCAATGTATTCCAGAGTTACATACAAGAGTTGAGAAAAATTATTTATTATAAATTACATTATTTCGCAAATAAAAATATTTAGTCAAGTGAAATCTTGATAGGTTAAAGCTTTATTTGTGTATATAAAATGGATTAGTTTTTAAAATGGGGAAGAAATCGTTTTTCATCACAATAATACAAGATTAAATTCAAATATATTAACTATACAATCACACAGAGAGAAAGGAATTATACAAGCAATGAAAAGGTACATAAAATCAGTATAATAAGGAAATATTATTATTTATATTATTGCCGAATTTCCAAAAAGTGGTAATAAGTTTAGGAAGGTTGTTTTGACTTGGAATTAATCGACGGCAATATGATATTTGTATATATATAAAACTGTTTAAGTACGTACTCTATTTAACTAATTGAAATAACAAGCTAAAAATTCATTTTTTAAATGCTGTTATCAATAGATAGAAATTTTAAATTCTCATGAATAATTTTCCAACAATTTACATTAAGATTTAACTCTCTGCTAATGTTTTTCTTAAATGTTTATAACTTATCTTAATATCAAATAAATATAATTTGAAGGATTAATTTATTCTAAATATTTTTTCAGGCCTTTATAAGACGTGGAAAAAATCCCATTATTATTTTTCATATATAAATCAGATGAGAATATGTAAATTGTAAAATTGTGGTTTTTATTAATAAATTATTTTTTTTAATTAAAATTGTAACTCCTGTTAATTTGAACGCCTGAATGAATAACATTATGTTTCGAGATCATTGCAGAGTAATAAACTGTTAGACTGGGCAATAAAAATTCTAAACTTTTATATATCATTTTTTTACTGCCTCAATGTATCATAGATTAAAATGCCTTACCTTTCTGTTGTTTTGCTTATTAATTTTTTCAGCACAAGAACTTTCCAAAATGATTGCACGGGGATTACAATACATTTGAGAATGATACTTCTTCCTAGAATAATTTAAGAATTTAATTATTAAGAATAGAAAAGATCAAAAAGTTTGATAGGTTGATTAATTAATTAATTAAAGATTATCTCTTTAAACTAATTTTCTAATACAGGACATTTATTGTCTCATTGAAAAGAATATAAGACAATATCCAAGAGAATATAATAATAATATATTATTATTATTAATCTGATGATTTCATTCGATGATAAATGGAAGCAAACTTCAATACTTTAAACGAAAATTTAAATCTAAAAATACTTTTACATTTAATATTCTATCGAGAATTATTCAATTTTGATCCCTTATAAATAAAAAAAATTTACATTGCCTGTGTAATTCGGGTTTATGTAATTCAACTTTTTCGAAAATTGTCGAAATAGAGCGAAAAATAACTCGCAAATTCCGAAAAACTTTCAATTCCAAGATGGCGCCGACAATACGAAATGGAACGAATTCGAATCAGTCGAACGTTACAACAATTGCGTCACGCGTTACGTCATAAGTTCTACGTCAGAATATTAATTAACTAATTGCAAATGTTTTGTTTGAAATGCTAAAATTGTCGTTTTTTTAGTAAAATATCGTTAAGAAATTTGTGATAAATAAAATTATAAAAACGTATTCTATATCCTCACAGGCCGCAAATGTAGGATTAAAGCGTATCTAATATAAATTAAGTTATTCAATTTTAATAACTTATTAATCGAAAAATATTACGTTACCTAGGTTAAGTAGGCATTCCTTATTAAAATTCGTACGAACAATGTCAAAATGGAGCGAAAAATAACTCGCAAATTCCGGAAAACTTTCAATTCCAAGATGGCGCCGACAATACGAAATGGAACGAATTCGAATCAGTCGAACGTTACAACAATTGCGTCACGCGTTACGTCATAAGTTCTACGTCAGAATATTAATTAACTAATTGCAAATGTTTTGTTTGAAATGCTAAAATTGTCGTTTTTTTAGTAAAATATCGTTAAGAAATTTGTGATAAATAAAATTATAAAAACGTATTCTATATCCTCACAGGCCGCAAATGTAGGATTAAAGCGTATCTAATATAAATTAAGTTATTCAATTTTAATAACTTATTAATCGAAAAATATTACGTTACCTAGGTTAAGTAGGCATTCCTTATTAAAATTCGTACGAACAATGTCAAAATGGAGCGAAAAATAACTCGCAAATTCCGGAAAACTTTCAATTCCAAGATGGCGCCGACAATACGAAATGGAACGAATTCGAATCAGTCGAACGTTACAACAATTGCGTCACGCGTTACGTCATAAGTTCTACGTCAGAATATTAATTAACTAATTGCAAATGTTTTGTTTGAAATGCTTAAGTAGTTCTTTTTTTGTAAAATATTGTTAATTTGGCTGAACGTCAGAATATCTTTAAGCAGCATCAATGAAAGCAGTTTAGGGCAATGGTTTTACGAGTTACTAAGAAGAGATGGAATCATGGAAGGGGCGGGATGTCCAGGTTTTCTGGTAGTTAAGCATATAAATATCGCGTTAATAGAAAAATTATTAGACTTGGTTTGGTTTATTTGGTTACGGCAACGTAACACGTGAGTTATCTGCCAAGAAGGATGCATTCCGAAAAGACGTTTATGTAAAGCTGGCCCAATTTAAGTGTTACTAACGCGAAGAAAACCCAGAAAACTCCACGTGGCCAGTCGCGCGAGCCCACTTTCGACTACCAGTGTTCGGTGGTTTTATCCACTCTGTTACTGGAATGTACTTATTGGGCTGAAATTTGAAAAAACTGTAGCATAAATTCCCACTGTCGTCCGACCGTCGCTGTCCTTCCTTAATCTCGAGAACGGAGTTAGATAGATGAAAGTCGAGACCAAACATGGAAATCGTAAGAAAAAGAAGACCAGATTAACTATTTATGAACTTTCGAGTTGTACCGCAAGTCACGCTGTTTCAATTCAAAAATTTTTCCCTAAACTGAGATACCTAACCGGCACGACTCTATTGCTAACAAATATAATGCACGAGCGCAAAACACTACTACACTCCAGTATGTGCTACCTGTCACAGTAAAGGCGTAATGGCGCATTTATTTCGCGCTTTATCATTGTCACAGTAATTCAGTGAATATAATATATATATTATATATATAAATTATACAGTATCTTTTTGTAAGAATTATATTTAGTTAATTATTTTGTTAATTTTTTCCAATAGATGGCGTTACATGTAAAACCAGCAATCAAATGTAGATAGAAATGAATTGATTTACAGAAATCTAATAGAAGCCCCATGACCGAACTCCAGGTGTTCCTGAACACTGGGAGTTCGGTCATGGGTTCACGCGGGTTGGCTACGTGAGGTTTTCTGGGTTTTCTTCGCGTCCGTAACGCCTGAAAGGGGCCGGTTACCCTCAAAAAACCTCCCGGAGGGCATTATTCCCTCGCTCTCACGTAATGCCAAGCAGTTAAAAGCTTCGGCCGGATTAACGAATGCTAACGCCATCGCTCTTTCGGAGTATTATAGCCGAAAAAGCTGCACACTCCATATAAACCAATGAAATGGTTATATCCAATAGAAAGTTTGGGGTGGAATGTACGACATTATCCAAGTTAGAGAAGTATTTGAACGTAATGTGCTCATATTTGCGTAGCAGATTTCAATAATTTTAATAGAATAGCAAGTTTTAATAATTTTAATAGTTTAATAGAGGTTACGGCCGATGTTTTCATCCCTAAAACGTGAACGTCGAACGTCGAACGTCGAGCGCCGCCATCTTGTAAGCCTAGAAGTTTGACAATGGTGTTTGGAACGTCGAGCATGACGAGTAGAAGTTCTACTTAAACATCTGCATTTTTCTGTGTTTTGAGTTAAAATTATGACGCATTTTATTAAAATGATTATTCAAGCATTTATGAATAACATTGTAAAGAAATTCAGAAATTATTTAATTATTCAATTTTGTTTGCAAATGATATGAAGTGCCTATAGAATTTTTATACAGTTGGGTTCATAATAGCTTACCATAACACTTTAGAAGTAGGTTTGTTCTTTCACGGCGTCTTCTACCATCAACAGCATAATACGTTTGTAAATTTCTAAAAATAGTTTAATTTGTTTATTTACCTTCGCTGGTACCTTTGTCCGCTCTTGAATGTTTCCACCATTTTTCAACAATATCTGTCGCGTCAGGCCCATCCTAGTCTCGTGTAATGATTAATTAATTTTCGTAACTCTCATCTGACCGTCTTGTTCGTACGCCAGGTTCCCTGTCGTATGTCCAATTAAGCAAAGTCCACTAAATCTGTCTTTAGATTTTATTCACACAAAACAAAAATCAACTATTTACATTAATTCGGTTATAAGAGCATTCCACTATGTTTCCGCGCCTTTTGGAACTTAACAACTTTTTCTTGGTGTTGCCAACTCTCGACAAAAACCAAAATTTCCGCCATCTAGTGGGATGAACGGGTCACTATCCCTTGAATCAGTGAGTGACGTGAACGTGTGGCACAACGTGTATTTCTTGGAGTTCAAACGTCAAACGTGTACTTCTGCTTGTCGTACAAGTATAAAGTTTGAACTTCGGCCGCAATCTTTCTAATTACTCTTTCTCCTAAATTTAATTCTTTTTAGTTTTTTTTAAGTTTAATTACTTCTTTGGGCATTGAGTGTGGGATGTCGTTTATTTATTTTTTTTTGGTTTTTTTACTATTTGATTAATATCTCGTTCCTATCTCTATTAAGAGAAAAGTGTATTGTCTAATTTATATTTTCCTGTCGTATCAATAATGCTTATTTCGGAGGTATCCAGAGGAAAATCTGAAAAACTTGTAGAAATTACACGGTATGATCATTTTATCTAAAATGTCGTCTAAGGTACCAAAACATTCTGTTAAATCGTACAATATGTCAGCAAATATTATCCTTTAAGTACAATAATATCTGGCACATTCAACATTTTTATTAGTCTTAAATAGCCGGATGTGAGTGGTAATGTTCTCAGTGCTCCAGTAGATAAAACTACTGAATCAGTGGGGTAGCGTAGTGGGGGCGGCAGGGGCGGCCCGCCCCGGGCGGCACTTTTAGGGGGCGGCAAAATTTCACAATAAATAATAATATCTTGTAAAAATACCTAAATAAGGGGGCGGCGAAATTTTCCTCCGCCTCGGGCGGCTGACACCCACGCTACGCCACTGTTCTACCAGCTAAACCGGGTGAAGTTGGTGCTCTGTAAACCGCATGTGCCAATGCCTATATAATCTGGCTGATTGGAAACTGACACGGTTTCGACATTCCTTTTGCCACCGAATTATTCGAATATACAATAGCAATCTTATCGTTTTTTTCACATGTAGTATAGAAATTTGTAAAAGATACATAATGCAGTTATAATAAAATATTAATTTTAACTAATGCAAAGTACGTTAAAATATGAAAATTCATATTTTATAAAATACAAGGGAAGGTCATTGGAAGGTGGAATCGGCGCTTCCATCGCTTCCAATGACGGCACGCCACTGCTGGAATGTGTGTGTGTGTGTGTGTATGCGCGCGAGGGCGCATTGGCGTATATTTTGCATTATATCCGAGGTCTGGATGAACCAAAACGTTTGATACTGGGCAGGTTTATTTCTATATTTGAGGCATTTATGCTATTAAATTTTGGTACTTACAGATCAAGGGAGTCTTGTGTCATATCTCTAGTGGAGTCAAACTTTAATGAAAGTTGTACATTAGTACAGAGCCCTTGTCAGCTTTAGTTTCTTTTTAGTATGATGATCAATACTTAAATTCGTCCAATATCGGCAATTATCATTCATCTCGTATCTTCTGCGGACAACAACGAATTTAGAAGGTGTACAAAATACAGCCGTACCTCTTCTGCAGGTTTGTCGCGAGCAAAGCCGAGTAAATCAAATAGTAAAAATTTTATAAAGTGTGTTGTTTCTTTCCTGTACCTCTTTAAATATTTCCTCATTCACCATTGCCCTGTGGATACTCCACCTGGTAAATTTTAGTATTCAGATGTCTAAACAACATGTTCTTTAGCCCATTGTATAGACGGCCGGATGGCCGAGCGGTAAAGGTGGCAGCCTACCGCTCTGGGGGACCCGGGATCGAATCCGAACGGGTCGAATAATCCCCAGGAATTTTTCGGGGGGTGGTCCGTTCGGATATGTCGTTCCCTATCCCTCACCACCCGGCCGCCCCATTGTGAGCCTGGCCGAACCCATAATGGGCTTGCTGTAAGAGGCCCTCTTAGTGCCCACTGGGCGGAAAGAGTTACAAAAAAAAAAAAAAAAAAAAAAAATATGCTTAATAGCTCTTTCGAGCGCTTACCACCACTTTTATAGCCCTTTTGAAGGCTTTATTTAAAAATATTGAGGATTTATAAAATGATAACCCTTTTTAAATTTTAACACTTTATTGAAAAAGACTTGTCAATTATTCAAGTTATATCAAGTTATATATATGGTTATATACTAATTTTCAGCAATTTATTCTATTCAAAATGTATTATTCATCTCGTAACAATCTTTGGACTTTTAATGACATTGCTATTCTTATTACTAAGCAAACAAAAACATTTAATCTATTGTTTTTAGACAAAGAGTTAAGACGAACTTTGTCATTCCGGACGTATAAGAATTGATTACAGCAGTTCATAATTACGGATATATATAAAGAAACTGATGAAGGAAAACCTCAGGGCAGCAATAATAAAAACAACAGTAAAAGACGTGCCGAGAAAATTTTAATTGCACTCTTTCAGAAGATATTCACCAAAGAGAAAAGGTTTGTTTAATTTCAATTGTATATTTTTACAATGTTCTAGTATAATTATTTCATTAAAACATTAAAGAAATTCTTATTCCAACGTAATGAAATTTTTCGCAGAATGCCGAATTATATTAAAACGAATTCAACAAAACATACGTCCGAAAGCTACTCACCTTTACCTGAATTTTTCAACACACGTACACACGGAATGACAAAGGAGGATGAATGTTGCGAAGGGAACATATTTAATAAAATTGATAAACCAAAACTAATTGTACAAATTGAATCGATGACACTAACGGGTTCTTTTGAACGGAAAGAAGAAATTCTTTGCAGAAATGCCAAGCTTTTACACGAAAAGACAGTAAAGAAAAGGCTATATTCGGAACCCAGGAATTATTGATAGTTTGTTCCTTTAATCACGAACATGGACACTACAAGAACAAAGAAGAAAAAGAAAACAGAGTCGAAACACTACTTGATCAGAAAACTGGTAAAAAAATTTTCTTCAAATTCATATAAAGGTCATATTAAATAATTTAATCATTCGAATTTTCATATTTATGAATGTCATAAAGATAATACATATCCGTGTAAAGAAATAAGTCAACAAATGAAAGAGAACAAGGCAAAAGAGGAACATCAACTGTTTAGTTGTGAAAATGACAAACAAAAGAAAGAATATGGTTTTTCAAATGATATAATAGAAGAAATAAGAAAATTTGAATCAATAGAAAATGTCAAAAACACTCGCCGTAAAAATAATACCGTTAAAAATGAAGTTACTAAGGTAAGTTTGCATTGTGTCAAAAAATATTAATTTTCGACAAATAACACGGGCTGCACAAATGAAGCCTGTAAACCTTCTGATTCTACGAACATATGAGCATACATTGTGGAATGGATGAGGCGTTAATAACTCCTATTAATAAGTCATTCATAATACTGATAAGTTCAGTTGTGTATAAATGTATCATTAACGAATGTAATAGAAATGACGATTTTCAATATTATTTTTATTTTTATATTAATGTTTTCGCAACGAAAAAATTAATAAATTCTGTACTTTTTATAAAAATTAACTACAGAATGCAAGAGTTTGATATTAAAATACTTTTAATTCCATTTAAAATATTGTTTTTTAAATACACGAATTAACGCCATTTTAGACAAATGAAAACGACGAATACGAAAATTCAAAATTAATTACCGAACACAACGATTCGACAGTAGAACAATTACAAGAAGAAAATTCACAATACATTTCGGAATTGGAAAGCGAAGACGTTCAACCAGTTTCTAAAAGTTTATCGTATATTTCGTTCGTTAGTTCCGACGAATGGTATTCGGCACAATGGTTTTCTAGTGACGAATCATTGACTAATAACGAAGAAAATGATTATGATTAATGATTATTAGGGCTAAAATTAAAATTATAAAAAAACTTACTCGGTAAAACAAAATGTGTGATGAATATGCGTACCTAGTACAAAAAATTCTTCAAAGAAACTTATAATTAAATATAACTTTGTGAAGAAACGTACATAAAAATAACAAAATATTCTTTACTTTTTAAATCTTAAAACAATCCACTTAGTGAAATAGCTCCCTACGAGTGGCTAATGAATGGAATCAGAGACGGTCCAGGCAGTGGCGTAGCGTGGTGGGGGCGGCAAAATTTCACAATAAATAATAATAATACCTAAATAAGGGGGCGGCGAAATTTTCCTCCGCCCCGGGCGGCTGACACCCACGCTACGCCACTGTACTGAATACTGATAGTTGGTCATGGGTTTGCACCTCACCAACGGACTAGTCAAGTGGAGTTTTCCGGGTTTTCTTCAAGTGTTTGACATTCTAATAGAGACCAGTTTCCTACAAAAGTTCTTCGGGAAGCATCTTCTTTGGCAGATATCCTCTATGTTGTATTACCTTAAAATTTTAAAAAGGGTCTGTGGGGAAGTAGTCGATCTTTAGAGTATTCCCCGTGCACGAAGAAAACAAAAAGAAACTTCGAAGAAATAAATCATACGCTCTGACTCAAATGCAAAGAATTTTATTTTATTCCTTCCGATCACTTTTGTTTTAGTGTCTGATATAGCGAAAGGACTTTCGCTATATCAGACACTAAAACAAAGGAAACAACACACACAAAAACAAAACAAACTCGCGATTCTCTCGTCTACACGTCTCCTCTCCTTTTTCTTTCTTTCAAAAAGACTCGCTTCCTCCGTTGAGCATGCGCGATATTTCTCTCTCCCTCCTTTACTCTGGCCTACCCTCTGGTTACGCAACGGAACACGTGGTCTTCAGACCACAGGTCTTTAAATTTAAAATTAAACTAAAATCAATTAATTTTTTACTGTATAAAAGTTTTTCTTAAATTAAATTAATACTTTAGAACGTATTCTGACATGTCATTCTACACAGTTTTGATTGTCGTACTGTATAAAAAATAACTTTTCCACAAAGAACAGGTAGAAATTCAGCCTTTTATGGTTAATGATTACTGTCTTTTATTCCGATCGTCGATATAACGACATTAACATGCTTCAGCCTTACTTGTATCCATTAACTACACAACTATATTAACTTTATATTTTTCAGGGAGGTTTTGCTTATTAGGGGGATTGATGCTATTAAATTTTGGCGAGGGAGTGGGGAGATAATGGGGGTCGTGTGCATCTCCAATAGGGTCGGACTTGTGACGATTTTACTGGTTATTGGCATTTAAAATTTTTGTAAAACCCGTCCCTACCTTGAAAATTAAGCCTTTTGCCATTTTATAATACAGTAGTTGAAAATATAAAAATATAAAAAGTTTTTTAGTAAAATATGATAACAGATGGCCCCACCAAATATTCCCGGGAAACTTCAGCAACTCGGATAATCTTTTCGGCTACTGACGAGTATTGGTCTAGCAGTCCTTTCTTAAAACTTTCTGCACTGTGGGCTCTAAGAGGACTTTTTTAGCAGCTCTCATTATAGGTTTGGCCAAACCTATAATGAGGCAGACAGGTTGTGAGAGCCAAGGCTCGACATTTCCGAACGGAACTACCCACAAGAAATTCCTGGAATTTTTCGGCTCGTCCGGATTAGAAATGGGCTGCAAAACCCATTTCTGAAACAATATAAACTTTGGATGGCCGAGCGGTTAAGGTGACAACCTACCACAATTTGGGAATCGCTGTCATATGAAAAAAAAAAACGACGATGGTGTTATAAATTAATTTCTTCCGAATCTTGCTAACGAGTAAGTATGAAATTTAATTTGAACTATCTGAGCATTAGAGGCGGAATTATTGGAATTCATAAAATGAATTTAACTTTTGGTTTACTATGTAGTAATATGCCAGTTTACTCTGTGAAGATAAGCTAAAATCCGTTTTTATTTGGATCTTTATATCTTCGTGCTCTGCTGGACCAGCAGTTCCCAACTCTTTTTGATTTGCGTACTCCTTGGTAGCCCATTTTTCTAAATTGTATCTCTTACATTAGAAAAATGTTTGTACCTTATATAGTTGTATTTCAAACTTGTTGCAACTTTAAATAAATAACAGTGACGTGGCAAGGAAGGTGCACAGGACCGCTGAAATGATGAATATTAAAAGGTTATAAAGAGGCCCTCTTAGTGCCCACAGGGCGAAGTTTTAAAAAAATTCCTATATTGGGTACGTTCGTAAAGTCAAACGAGTTAAACGCGTTAGTAACGAATCGTTCGAAAAGTAGTAGTCTCGCTCAGTGCGCATGCTCTACGGTGATGACGTTTCGAACGAAACTCTAACGAAGCTCACGAAGGAAAGCGTTAGTTTACTTCGTTAAGAAAATGGCGCCCGACGATATTGATGTTTCTAAATCTACTCGAGTGTTTAAATTGAGAATTAAAAGGTGAAATGATTGAAATAACTGGCCAACCGAAGCAATTTAAGAAAAATATTTCGGATAAGGCTGCACTAGCAACATTCGTATCTTCGATTTTAGAAACAGCCATTTAGTTATAAACGAATCGTTCGAAAAGTCTAACGAAATAAGAATAACGACGACGTCATTCTCTTTTAACTCGTTCGACTTTACGAACGTACCCATTATCAGTACAAGGAAGGAAAGGAGAAATACAGTATAACATACTATTTAATGTTAAACAAGTTACAGTATCATAACGTTAATAATATATTATTATTAAACAAAATTATAAAATAAAAATAAATAATATTTTATAATTATTAATAAAACTTTTTTTATACATTTTAATTTATAAAAGATTTAATAAAATCCGGTAGGGTTCGCTAGTCGCGAGAAAACGAAACGAGAAAATCAAACTAATGTACGAAAAACGAGTTTAAGTCCTAATCTGCATCCATTTCTGTAAGTATTTTAGCTCATTAATCAATAAGTGATACCGAAAAAAACCCCTTACAAGCATTAAATCTATTTAATACATTTATTACATAAAAAATAAATAAAAACGCTCATAATTAGTACATCAGTGATTCAATTTCTGCTTAGTTTTGTTCTAGGTTCTTAATATCGAAGAGTTCGAGTATTTACAGGATCGGATTCATTGATAAGACATGAAGTAATTAAAGAGTGAGATTGAATGACAGTCATATACATGCTCTATTGATTATGTGTGTTATATTTTTGTTTTGCATCAAAAATAATTAAGTAGATAAAGAGATTAGCTTGATATATATGAACATAACAGATGATAATCTTAGAATTTTTTAGTATACTATAAATACACAAACAGAGTAATTTTAGTTTGTTTAGGTCAACATTATAATTGTAACACATTGGAATAATTTAGGTTATTGATTCATACATATATACAGGGATGCCAAAACCTCGATATGGGGGCCTGGGTTTAGAGTTGGTACTGTCAAGGCCAGTTGATCGCTTCGCTAGTAAGGCCGTCCACCAATTCTCTCTGTCTATTGTACCGAGCGTATAGACGCTAGTTGATATTTTCTCCGCTTGTGGCGCTAACGATCGGTGACCATCCATAGTCAGCGTTTCAGTATAAAGGAGTTTGGAGACGCGTTGCGTTAAGTATTTTTCTCATTAATGCAGGATGAAAACTTTTGACAGTCAAGAAATGAGCTGCTGAAAACGATGTTCCCTAGTTCGTGAAAAAAGCATGGGAACATGGGAATGCTTCGAAAAAAGCGAAATAACAATACAGTATTTTTCACACCTTTATTTTTATAAGACGTTTTTAGAAAGAAGTAATAACAGAGTATTATTGGCATGGAAAATACAAACTTTTTCACACTAATACTATTTAATGATCTCTTTTCGATTCTTAAAGATACCAGTAGTTAATCGTTAATTTAAAAATTTTTTTTTACTCGAAAAGTACGCAAACTTAGCAAAACTAGATTACCTATAGTGTCTACTATAAAAAATTTCACATTTTCGGACTATATCTATATATATAATCGAGACGAGTTGATAATAATAATAATAATAATAATAATCAGCGCAGAGCCCAAACGGATAGGAGTTCAAAGTTGAAATTTGGTACACAGTTAGGGTACGTCACGAAAACGCACACTAAGAAGGGATTTTTCGAAATTCCTCTCCACGGGGGAGGGACGAGATTAAAGCTTCTATATACATTATCGAGACGTGTCCAAACGGTTAGGAGTTGAAAGTTGAAATTTGGTACACAGTTAGGGTACGTCACGAGAATGCACACTAAGAAGGGATTTTTCGAAATTCCTTTCCACGGGGGAGAGGGACAGGATTAAGTCTTAACACTTCCATCAACAATGGAAGTGTTAAGTAACAATGGAAGTGTGAAGTAACAATGGAAGTGTGAAGTAATAATGGAAGTGTCAACAATAAAAGCGTTAAAAATGGAAGTGTTACGTAACAATGGAAATGTTAAGAGCCCAAACGGTTAAGAGTTGAAAGTTGAAATTTGGTACATAGTTACGGTGCGTCACGAAAACGTTCACTAAGAGGGGATTTTTCGAAATTCCTCCCCACGGGGAGAGGGACAGGATTAAGGCTTAACACTTCCGTCAACAATGGAAGTGTTAAGTAACAATGGAGAACAAGAGAAAGCGACGTGCAAGATTTACGGGCGCTGGAGGAAAAAAAAAGAAAAAGAGTAATACGTTAGAACATATTTGATTTTCAAATTTAAACAGATTAGTTCGGTTTTTCTCGACTTTTCTTCTTTAGAACATTCGATGAAAATTGAACGATATAATCAGAACACGTCGTGAAAATCGAACAATATTAGGACATTCGATTTTCAAATTCGACCTTTCTTTAAAAATACTTAGTTTGTTGATGAAATTACTCTCTTTCTTTCGTGACTATAACGTAATAATCTTAATCTTCACTATCGTTACTTTTGCCCGAGCAACGCCGGGCCTACCTGCTAGTATATGATAATTTATTAAAATGCTGTGTATTAAATCTGTTATAAAATTATTACTTTTGTTAATTAAGACTCTACGAATAAATATCGATATAACCTTTCGAAAAAATCTGCTTATTTTTTTGGCAAAAATAAGCAATTTTTTAGATTAGTAAAAAAATTTCGAAAAATTTTCGCGGAAATATGGTGATATTGAAGGTAAGAATTTATAATAATTAATATTGGAGAAGTACGTAGAATTGTGAACAAAAGCAACATATATTGTTTTAAAGTTCAAATTGAAAGTATAGCTATGGTAAAAGTAACATTGCTTCAGTTTACATTTCTAATATAAATAAAATTCTTTATAGAAAAAACAGAAGTTTATTACATAAAAATAATTAATTTATTAAATAAAGTGTACTGTTTTTGAATGAATTTTACAAACTTCAGAAAACAGAAATGTACTTAGCTTCCTTCTCATCAGAAATTTACAATATGAATTAGACTTAATATTTACATTTAATTACATTAGACTTTTAATATTTTTCTAGAAGTGGGCTTATGATACAGTCTGAGAACTTTTTCCACAGTTTGACTTAATTGTCCAGTCCAATTGGTTAGTAAAGGGCTAACAAACTTTGTTACTATAATATTGCACATGCGATTATTGTGATTTGAATGTGCACCATCAGTGTTAGTCTTACACCACAGTGCAGGGCAGTTTTTCAAGTATGGCAAAATGACCTTTATCAGCTTAACTTTCAAACTAGCCTGACAAGATCTGTGTATGTAATTACATCATCAAAAAAATCTGTAAGAATTCTAATCACTCCCACTAACGCTGGTCTCGGATAACGCTGTCCTCTATCTTAGTTTGATATTAAGCCAAAAAGAGCTCCATTACTTGCAGGATGGTTTCAAGGCACTCATAGCATGCAATCTTCTCTTCAAGAACTCTAATTAAGTAACCACTGATAACTGCCAGAGAAGCATTTTCAATTGTACAGGGAACACTGCAGTCTTGTGTAACAGATTGCAATTTTTGCAAAATAGACAGTGAAGAATCATGCAATTTACAGACTTTATCTTCAACATTATAATTGGTTTCTGTCATAACAGGTAACAACTTTGAGGAGAAAGAAGAGCATGGTGCATTTCCATTCTGTGCAGCCTGTAAGATACCAACTTTTAAAATCATTTGCGTTGTAAGAGATGCTGATCGTGCATCTAATTTGTCATTTCCTCCATTAAACTGACGAATGCAGCTAAAGAATGACTCAATTGGATCACTGTTAAATCTCTTGTCAAAACATATCTGAATTTGACGGTATTCAGCAAGTACTTTACAACATCAACTGTGCTGAGTGTTGTCAGATAGAGAGCTACACAATGAATGTATTTTTATCTATATACCAAGCTGCTGTTGAAGAGAAAGTTCCGTCAACTGTGTATAACTCACGAATGAATATAACAATATACAAGTATAACTATATATAATTATCACAATTTCATAAAATAGCTATACCTGCACACAAAAGTACAAAACGACCAATTCACTGAACGTGTGAGTCTCACCGTTAACTAGCGCCAAAATCTTTCGCAGCGGCGAAAAATGGAAACAGCGTGAATACGGCAATTTTCCTTACGGCGGACGGCCTTACTAGCGAAGCGATCAAGTGGCCTTGGTACTGTTTAACTTATTATTATTTTTTTGAACAAATGAAATTTGTAGGTTTCTTTCTTAATAAAAAGCAGTCTCAAAGATTTTTTTTGTTAATGAAAATAACATTAATTTACAAGATAGGAACTACTAAGAGGCCCTAAGTTTTCTCCAGTCCTGGGGAAATATCCTTATACTACATTCGCACACAATCCATGACTCACTTCGATCTCGATTTACCTACAATCTGGATTGTGACTGTCGCTAGTCGAATGTTGTGCTGTTTGCACAGGCAGTCCGCTTGAGAACAACCCGACTATTACACGCGATGATAAAACTGACATAACTACGTGGTAAGTCACGAACACACCAACAAACAAAATGGAAGTTTTGGTTAGAAATAAATACAGTACTTTTTCTTGCCATTTATCTAATAATAGACAGATGTCGTCGTCTCTCCAAATACAGTATCTTTTTTATTTCTCTGTCGATGGCCCGACACGTGTTCCACCACCATCTTGTATTTTCTTGCGTGCGTAGGATTGTGGGATCTCTCTTATGACTGGATCTAGTTTCAAGAACTCTCTCGAGTCAATCGCGATCGAACCTCGTTTCAGTCGAGATTGAAACGGTCGAGGCAGGTTGCACCAAGGCATAGTTGCCGACCTTGGTGACAATCTAGTTTGAAATGCTCGGTGCGAACGGGGTATTAGTTCCCTCCTCTCGATAGCCCTGCATTCATGCATATGTACAAAGTATCTAAAGGTAACTTATACCTTAACTTTTTATCACATATTTGGGATTGAATTTTAGGATAGATTATAAATAACATAATCAAACAAATTCTATAGAAATAAAAACATATTGAATTAAATTTATCAATATTTAAAATAGAAACAACACAAATAAGCATAATTTAAGAGTCATTCATTTTAACAAGAAATTTTGATTGTAATATTAGAAGTGTCATCATATATAATACCCTTTATTGTTACCAGTAAACTGAATAATACAGAATTTCAGCATGTGTCATGTTACTTGTTAAGTTTTATTATTTGTGTCATTCAAATGTGACATTCAAATGTGAAGTGCAATTGTACGGTACTTTTTAGGGAAGTATAAGTGAAAAATATTTGAATTGATTCATTTTAATTAAATAAAAGTGTTAACTTAAAATATACACTTGTAAATATGTATATTTAATTTAAAATTACATATGTAGACTTTTATTTTCCTGTTGTGATTAGTTTGAAAATTTTTTGAATTGTTTTTGAAATCCTGATGTATTTAAAACCATATACCTTTAATTTTTTACCTTCAAAAATTTAATTTATATAATAGAATGGATTCAAGTTTTTAATAATCTAAAAGATTATTATAATTAAAATTTTTGTTACTTTAAATGTATAAAATGTACATTTAAATTAGCCATTCGTTTTAATTAACTTTAAGAATTAAACATTCTTAAAGTTTTCAAATTAAAAATGTTAATATATTTTGTTTATTATGTTCTGTTTCATAAAAAATGTTTTGCTGTCTAAAGATATTTCAAATAAAGGCACAATTTTTTCTCTTTTGGGTGCCATTGACCTCTTGCTAAGACTGTAAACTATTGATATATAAGCAAACAAACCAAAAAATTCAGGTGTCTTTCATGATGTATTTTGCTCTAAAATCTTTTTTGGTACGTAGCCAAATGATCGTCTTAAATACTCGGGCTATAAATTTGCTAATTTTAATAATTGAGCCATTGATTTTGAAAGTGGGGCAAGTCCATTTTGTGAAAAAAATAGTTAAAGCTAATTCTTATTACATAAAATTTATGTTTTTAATCAATTCACAATAAATATCTTTTAATGTCAGTATACATTGTTACTAATAACTTATACCATCAACAATATTTATTGTGTGTTGATTTCGAAAGTGAGTCAAGTCCACTCTAACGAAAGATATGAAGATATGATGGATTTATTACCCTATGTACCACCCATTTATCATGAATACTTTAAAAATCTGCACCATCTAAACTAAGAAATATAATTATATTAATATTCGTGGGGCAGCGTTTATGGTCGGCGCTTTTGGGCGGTTATTAAACAGGAGACGACTTTGACTCTCGCCGGACCAGATATGGTCCGGCGTTTTTACTTTAATTTTTCTTGAGAACTATATAAGCAGAACACGCCATCATCGTCTTTTGTTATTATTTTACATAGTTATTTGTTATTTGTCTTCGATTTTCAAATAAATTCGTCATATGTGGTCCGGCAGGAGACTTAACACTTTACTATTTTTCAGAAGTTTGTCCAACAGGTGGTGTAGTTACAGTATTTAAGAGGACATCTGAATGTTGGCTAGTTGGCAGCGTTTATGGTCGGCGCTTTTGGGCGGTTATTAATTAACACTTTACTATTTTTCAGGTAAGATTATTGGATTTTTGCGTGATGTCGAAAAGGAAGACTTATTCTCCGGTTAGTCAAATGGATAGTAGATCTAAGGTGTTTCATCCTGATCCTTTGGAATAAATGAGGATTTTGGAACTTCTTCAGGGAGAATTGGACATCAAGGATGGGATATCGTTATTAATTCAATTAAATTTAAAACAGAACTCGAAATTGGAAGGAATGATTAACAAAATTGATAGAATTTATTCCTGGGTGGAAAATTTGGATGAAGCCATTGTGAATTTAGAATCGAGAGGTTCTAGAGAAAAAACTCACTCATGATGCCGGTAAGATTGTATCGGTTGATGGAATAGACTTAGAGAAAAAATTGGCTGAATTTACATTGTCAGGAGCGGTTTGAGTGTTTTTTAAGACGTAATAATTTGATAATTTCTGGATTACCTGAATCGGAAAATGAGAATTTGCCGGCTAAGGAAGTAGTGTTGGAGTTTTTTCATGATAAATTAAATGTCGATCAGGTCAGTTTGGACCGGTGTTACAGATTAGGGCAGCAACAGATGAATAGAATTAGATTGATTTATTGTAGTTTTTTGGATTATGGTGATAAATGTAAGATTAGAAGAATGGCATTCAAATTAAAGGGTTCTAGGATATTTCTAATGGATGACCTTCCTCCGTTAACCAGGGAGATAAGGAAAATAACTAATAATTTCGCTAAAGAAAAAAAGAAGATGGGAGCTGTAATTACTTATTTAAATAATCGAAATGTGGTTAAAGTTAACGATAAAATTTATAAATATAACTTTGTTTCCAAGACAATGGAAGAGCTAACCGCAACTTGACTGGGAGCAGGTACGAATGTACTTTCGTGGAATTGCGAAGGGGTCGTAAATAAACCTAACTCTTTTTGGAATTATTTGTGTACTTTTGACATTGTTTTCTTAATGGAGACGTGGTGGGATGGTAGGACTAGTTTGTCTAATGTTGACAGTTTGGACAAGTTTATGGTTATTCAGGAAGCAGGATATCGTGAGACGGATAGAGGGCGTTTCATTGGCGGTTGGATGTTATTGATAGCAAACTCGTTGAAAGTGAATATACTTGAAAAAGATAGGCATTGGGTTGTTGTGCAAGTGACAATAGCGCATCTAGTGACGTCCTTTTGTTTGTGTATATAAGACCGCCTATATGGAATACTATTTGGATGGAGGTGGTTAGGTTGGCTGGTTGTTATGATTTGGATTGTTTGATCGGAGATTTTAACGCTCGTACAGGTTTGGAGCCACAGGAATGGATTTTTGATAGTAATGAAGAGTTTGATTGGACTTGGACGTCAAGAGTATCGCGGGATACTCTGATAAATAATCGTGGTAGATTAGTGTTGGAATTTTGTGAATCCGCAGGATATTTAATTTTGAATGGTAGAGGTACAGCGGACTCTAAAGGTTATTATACTTATGTAGGAGAAATAGGTTGCTCTGTTATTGATCTAGTGTTGGTCAAGTTGACTCGATTGGCTGATGTTTCTACTTTTTTTGTATTGGATAAAGTTTATAGTAATCATTTTCCAATCGGAGTGACTTTAAAGTGTAAAGTCAAAAAGAAAACTAAAGAACGGTGGATCAGGTCTAGAGATAATAGAGTGAGAATCTTTTGGAGGGAAGCAAGTAAGGTGGTGATGAGTCATAAATATAGTGATTTATTGTCTGCAATCCGGAGTCAGTCGGTATTAACGTTTGAGATTTTGGACGATTTAATTAAATCATCGTTTTCTGATTGGTTTCAAAGGTCGGTTGGTTCGTCTCTTTCTTGGTTTGATGTTGATTGTAGATTGAGTATTGCGAGGAGAAACCGGGCATTGAAAAGAATGAGGCGGGCCAAGACTGGAAATAGTACTGCTGTGGGTAATTTCATTAAGGAACGGAACATCACTCGTAATTTATGTAGAGCTAAGAAAAAGCTTTTTTTGAAAAGGTTGAACAGTAATTTGGCGTCTGGTGATAGTAAACAGTTCTGGCGATGTATTAATTTCTTTATTGGTAGGAAACGTAGTGAACTTCCGGCTCTTGATTGGGTATCGTATTTTGCTCGGAAATTTTGTTCTAGGCAGTATTTACCAGATATCGCTGTATATAATTGGTGTATGAATTGGCAGGACGAATTGTTGGATACAGAGATAACGGAACAGGAAGTCAAAAAGGTTCTAGTTTCCATGAAAAATGGGACTGCTCCAGGTATAGATGGTATTCCAGTGGAGTTGTATAAGAATCATCCAGAGTTGGTTGGATATTTGGTAGGTTTGTTTAATAATGTCTATCAATCAGGAGTAATTCCTTTGGATTGGCGCATATGTAAGATCATTCCTATATTTAAGAAGGGGCGTAGAGATTTGCCGGAAAATTATAGACCAATTTCATTATTACCGACTATTTCTAAAGTGTTTTGTAAAATCTTAGGTAAGCGATTGGTAATGTGGTTGAATAAGTTTGAAGTTCTTTCGGACTTCCAGGTTGGTTTCCGGTCGGGTTTCTCAACATTGGACAATATTTTTGTTTTATATGCTTTAATACAGAAGGCTTTAAGGAAGAAACGAGGCAAACTCTACGTCTTTTTTGTGGATTTGACTGCTGCATTTGATTCCTTGGATAGAGACATTTTGTGGAGACAGCTATTGAAGATTGGGTTGAGTTATAAATTTGTTAATTTTTTGATGCAGTTATATACGAATACGGAGGCAGGTGTGTCCGGTAAAGATGGTATTTCTGATCTTTTTTATACGTTTAAGGGTGTGAAACAGGGTTGTGTTTTGAGCCCATTATTGTTTAATCTATATTTATTTCCACTGGTGAGCAAATTGATTGCTTCTGAATTAGGGGGTATTGATCTTTTGGGAACTGAAGTGAAAATTTTGACGTATGCTGATGATTTGGTGGTCATGGCAGACTCGCCCTTGGGCCTACAGAGATTGATAGATTTTTTGGAAATGGCTTTACAGGAGTTAAATCTTTCTGTGAATATTAATAAATCTAAAATTATGGTTTTTCGAAACGGAGGAAAACATGCTAAAAGGGAAAATTGGTTTTTACAAGAGGGTAAAATAGAAGTAGTTGATGAGTATAAATATTTGGGTGTATTCTTCCAGTCCAACGGTCGTTTTTCTAAACATTTAAAGTATATTCATAATAAAGTGAATATAGGAATAGATAAGATTATTAAGGCATGTGTTGCTGGTAGATTGGTACGGTGGAAAGATAAGTTAAAAATGTTTGAGGCTTTTATACAGTCAGCAGTGCTATATGGGTCTGAGGTGTGGGGTTTTGATTGGAAAGATAGAGATGATAATCTACAAATTAATTTTATTAAGCGTCTATATTCATTAAAGAGATGGATTCCATCGTATATTATATATTTGGAGTTTCAAAGGGTTCCCCTTTATTTTAATATAATAAAAAGTAATTTAAGATGGGTTTATAAACAGGCTGCTAGTAAGCTTACTGAGTCGGCTAAATTATTATTATTTTCGTTAAGAATAGCGTGGGGTGATCGTATTATGTCTTTGATGCAGAAGTTCGGTTATCGAGTGGATCCGACAATGGTCAATGAAACTATTGCCTCTGATATTTTAATGCGGCTTGCGATCAATTATGTAAACGAATTTAAAGATAGAGCGGCCAACTATAAATATAATAAATGGTATCTGGAGGTTTTTAATGATTGGGGGTCGCTGACTTATTTAAATATGGAAAGACCATTTTCTATGATTCAAGCAGTACTACAGGTTCGTTGTAATACATTTAGACGAATGAGTTCTCCGTGCATCCAGTATTGTGAGTTCTGTGATTCTTGCGTCAATTTTGATGCTTACCATGTGGTAGCTGAATGTAAAGTTTTAACTGCAGATAGACAAAAGTGCTTTGGAGAAGATTATTTGTCAATGCAATCATATAGGCAATTGTTGCAAGACCATAACAAATATTATTGTATTTATAGGTTTATTACTAAGATAAACGATCAACAAGACTGATTTGATTGGAATAAGCTATTTTCTACTCTTTCTTTTTTCAGAAGTTTGTCCAACAGGTGGTGTAGTTACAGTATTTAAGAGGACATCTGAATGTTGGCTAGTTGGCAGCGTTTATGGTCGGCGCTTTTGGGCGGTTATTAATTAACACTTTACTATTTTTCAGGTATTTGTTTAATTTACTTTGTTTTATTATTACTTTTACTTTTATATGCGTCGACCAATCGCTGCCACTTTTTTGTTTTGTGTGTTTATTTGTTATTTGTCATTTTGCTTTTTGGGGGAACATTTATTGTCTTTAGTAGGGATGTGACGCGAATAATTGTATACCTCTTTGTTTATAGATTGATTGTCACGTGTCTCGGGTAGAAGATATTGTAATTGTATTCTTATACTATTATGTATGATTGTAATATTTTCTTGTTTGTTCACTTATTGCCCGTACATACAGGGCTTTCCTTGTACTATCAAATAAATAAAAAAAAATTAAATATTAATATTCATGCAACTTATTACTAAATATTTTTTATTATTTTCTTCACATTTTCTTATAAAATTTATTTTTTGTTTTATTGTAGCTTTTTGGAAAAAGTATGAAATATTGAAATAAAATAAATAAATAAATAAAATATTCAATTTTTTGTTGTTATAATTATATTCCATTCAAAGAAAAGCAACGTTTTCAACAAATGATTGCTTTTGGAAGTGAGGCTAGTCCATTGGCGCATACCAAAACCATAATTTTTTCACCTAATGCAGATAACCATTATTGCATATTAAATTTACACGAAATAAAACCAAAAAAATATAAAATAAGTCTATTACTGTTTACGAATATTTTTAAACTCATTCAAATGCAAACCATTAAATATCTAGCAATAACATAAAATGGACTTGCTCTACTTTCAAAATCAACAGCTCAATTAATACTAAGTAAATTTTCTCATTTATTTAGTATTAATTATTAAAAATTAGCAAATATTTAGCCCGAGTATTTAAGGCAATTGTTTGGCTGTGTATGTATGTATATATATATATATATATATATATGTTGGTCTTTGGGGTTGTTTAATATATTTAATATTTTTTGGTTTGGCCAAAAAAATCTTAGAGCAAAATGAAATTCTGAAAATTACTATAATTTTTGAATTTCAAATGTTTGTTACGAAGAACTTCATAATTTGTTTAATATATACATTTAGTAGCTATTTGATTTTGCTATAGTATAGTATATAACATCAGTTCAATGTGCTAAATATGTGTCAGCAAATAAATTTATGCTGTTAATACACTTCATATGATAAAAGCATTTTTAATCTTCTCTACAAGAAAAAAAAACATTTATTTTAAGCACTGGTTTGTTTCTGCTCAGATATTTTATGATTGATGTTGAATAAATTTATTTTTTTAAACTGTTTTACTAAATTTTGTATAAGTTGATGAGTTTTTATTTTTTCTTTCCTTATTTTTTGTCAAGTGTATGCTACTTTGAGAGTATTCTGTATCTAAAAATGGCATGTAGTATATAAGCTTAATTAATATAATAATGTAATGTTTATATTGGCTAATTTTCATAAATCATAAATGATTTAAAACTGGATTTCTTCAAGTTAGTTAAAGTGATTTTATTTTATAAATTATTGCTTTTTATTGACATTTTAACACTGTTCATTGAAAGTTTGCAGTTTAAAAAGCATGATATATATTTAATGAAATGAGAAAGCTAATTTTTTTTTTGTTTTGTTATAAGTCAGGTTGGCAACTGATAACAAAAGCTAATCTTTGTTACATTTTTGATAATTAATATGAAGGCAGGCAAAATTTTAGAATATTAGTGATGAATAACTGTTATAATTAGCCAGTTTAAAATTAACATTTATCCAAATGAACTTCAAGTATTAATTCAAAGTTCCTTCGGTTTTTAGAATGCATTTGACTGTGTGTGATCTGACGTTATCATGGAGCAAGATTACATCTTGATGCAGCAGATTGCATCATTTACAAAGAATAACCTTCTGCAAATGATTCAGAATGTTACAATTGTGTGTCTTCCTATCTGAGAAAATCAACAAAAATTACCTCTTGTGGTTTCAAAACATTGTGCAATTGAAATTTGAGGTGCTAACAAATTTGTCTATTTGTCTCATAGCATTGACCTGATACTGAGTGACTTATTTCTTTGGGCTTATCAGAAAACATTTTGCCATGTTCTGCAACTTAGAACCAGTGATCTATTTGGAAATGCTTACCAATTAATTGGTAATGGTGAATGACATTGTCGGTAGTTGGTCGGTCATTCCGTAACCCATTCTTGAAGATTGGTAAATCTAGCAGCAACTGGTATATCACTGGAAACTTTATAGGTAATGTTTTTGAGTGATGCAGTTGAACTATTTCTGAACAGATCCCAAGTTTAAAAAGCATTAACTTCTTGATTGACTGAGTTTGACTGTGATTTTTTCTATGTTGGATTTGATGTTCTGGTGTCATGTTGGAATAAATCCTTAGGCAACAGTGACAATTATGTTGAAAAATATTGGTTTGAATTTTGTATTTGGTTTTACATATAACAATATTTGAATATATCCTTATGATGTAAGATGATTTATTGCCTCAGTTATCGAATCTTCTGTGTAAAAAGTGTGTATTATTTCCTGTGTACTGAGTATTAGTGATAAGACATAGAATTTATACATTATTTCTGTGTTTGGAAATTATAAAATAGTTTATTTGAGTTGCATAATTTCTTGAAATTTTTGTACATATAAAAAATATTTATTATTGATTTTTACATATTTGATAAGAAACATTTCTTTTATCTTGTGTATTTTTTCCAAATAATATAAATTAATTAATACTTGATATTTTAAGATGATGATCAAAATTAATTTCAGATTTGAACATGGCTGCTTATGAAGATCCTTCAGGATCTCGTTCTCTTGAATTAGCTGTTGAATTAGCAACACTTGCAATTTCTTGTGACAGTGAAAATAATATTGATGCTGCTATTTACTATTACCAGGTATGTCATATTGCTTGAAAAAATTAAAAACAAAAAATATCCATATATAATGCACTCTGATCAATCTGTTTTATTTTGCCTTTGAATATTCTTGACAAAAACATGACAAATTTGTAAAATTAATGTATATCCTTTTATTCATTATATGTACCATAAATTCTCTTTATAAATATGAGTTTGTTAAAATGTTTTGGAAAGAATAGAATTTTTATTTTTATTTAAATAATTAATAAATTGGTTAAACTCTACCTAGGTAGTCCCAATGGCTGCACTTCTGGTTGCCATCTTGTTTACCACCTGTGAGTGCACAAAAACAAAATGGCTGATGTCGAAATTTAGCATATTTGAGTTCTAGGGTAAAAACATTCCTAACACATAAAACGTGTTATTATAAAAATAAATTTTTACTCACAATTTTGGTAATTTCATTCCCTTATCCGGATTTTTTTCGCTACACAACTATCTTTTTCTTCTGGTTTGGATGAATACTTTGTTTAGTCGATAATTTGACCTTCTTACTGTTCTTGGTGGTGGTTTTTTACTTTGCTTTTGTTTCTTTCTTATTTTTGTGATGAGTCATTCTCTTGACATACTCCTCCCACTACCCATCTAGTACCCTTTAGTTTATGTCCCTTCTCGTATTTTCGTTTAGCTATTGTGGTTTCGTCTATTTCTACTGTTTTATTGGGTCCCTCTATTTTAAATGATGACATGTTGTGTACAGCTATCATCATGATTAATCTTATGTAGTTTGCCCAATAGACTGAAGTTTGTCTACTAATACCCACTGCCAAAGCTGCATTACTTAATGTTCATTCTATACACAGCATGTGCCAAATGAATGAAAAAATATAGCCCTAAGAAGTACAACCACACTTTGCTTTAAACGTATCCTCAAACACGTAACTGTTTTCTTTTTTTTACAATGTGAACATTTCATCACAACTGAATTTCCATCCACTCTCTATACTATTTTACAACGGTTCAAATAATTATTACAAACGTCTTCAACATGTTGTAAACCCAACCGTACAGCTGATTTTAAATCTGATCCTATCCTATTATCTAAGCCAAATTCATCAAATTCTGATTCCAACAGCCTAAAGAACGTTCTCAAACTACACTTCTTCCGAAACTCGTCAGAAAAAACTTCTTCAACAGACATTATTTTGTTAATTAGAATTAAAAAGCAAAACTACGTGAATTATTAAATTAAAAAAAATAAAACACTAAATTGCATACGAATTTGCACTCAGTTTGAAAGACTACAGCAGGTCCAAACAACGCGCATGCAAGTTCAATCATCACTGTTGCAGCAGAAAAAATTTACATAAGCAAATAACAAAGCAGGTACTGGAAACAGAATATATTAAAAAACTACTCCTTAATCAATGCAGTAAAAATTTAATGTAATAAAAACGTTTTCAATCATTTTTAATGATCTTCATTAGTTACAGAAAAAATAGAACATTAAAAATAGAACATAAAATGATTTCGGAATAAATATAAAAAATTAAAAATTAACGGAAGATGTCCTTGTGGCCGAAATATAGATAAATAAGTAAATAAGGCCAAAATATAGTGAAAAAGAATAAATAATATAAGATATAACATTGAAACTAGCATAATCTGTTAGCATCATTAATTATTGTAAAATGATTGCCAAGCGGTAAACAATGTGTCTGCATCCCTATGGTTTATACAATCAGTTTTCGAGTGCACCTTGAAGATTTCCAACTTCTCAAGATGTTTCACTGTGTGCCTATTCGTCGATGTTTTGATAATAGCTGCCTGATCCATTGGACATTAATATCTTGTTGACTTGCATATGTGGCTAGCACAGTGCTGTCAAGGTTCCTATTGATTGTATACTTGTGTTCCTTGAGCCTTTGTTTTAAACCACGCATCGTTGCACCCACATAAACAAGCTTGGAATCGAAACGTTGGTCGTGTAAAGGCACTGAATAAATTCCTGTCATTGAATTCCGATCCTCTTTCTTTTTATCGTTTCATAAAAGTTTGAAAACAGTGGGATTATGTTGGTATACAATTTGGAAATTATTCTTCCCATATAGTTCATACAATCTGTTGCCAAAGTTTAAACACTTTATTATCACATAAAAGCAATTATTCTCACATTTTTACAAGATTTTATTATTTAAACAAGTCATATGAAATCTTTAAGATGTTAAGGTTAGCAACTTCAATTACATGGGGGGCCATTACAACCTATTCAAAATGGATCAGTTTTCAATTATTAATAGTAGGCCGGTATTAATTAGTGGTCATTGACTATCCTCTCTTCCAGGAGGAGGTGAAGGACTATTTTTGGTTGAATTTACTTCATTTCCCTTCTGCAACAGTTTCTTCTTTCTATCAGACCCACTGGTATAGTGGCATTTGAATAGGAAAATTACATAATACAAGGTTACCAGCCTGCACAAAATATGTTTTAAGTGGTTTTTGAGGGTGCAGAGTTTATATTTTGCAAAATTTGATTCATTGGTAGATTACACTTGATATTCGGCTGTGAATGGTACTGTTTTTTAGAGTTAACATTAGAAAAAGATATGATATGTTAAAAAATTTAATACATCACATTTTCACTTGGTGTCTACTTGACCAAATGAAATTGTGCCGTTTTGCACCTTTCAAGTATTGCAATAAATATGACAAGGGTAGGCTGAAATAACCAAACTCTTTATATGGTTTTCCTTTTAATGTTTGTTGTATTATAGTGTTTGATTTATATAACTACAAAGGTTATCTTATGTAATGGTTTATCACACCAAGTGCCCAATCTAACACATTTTAAAAATTATTTTTAAAATGTGTTAGATACAGTACTTGGTGAAATAAACCCTTACATAAGATAACCTTTGTAAATAGAATCAAACACTATAATATAATAGAAGGGTTAGAAATATGAAATAATCTAATAATCTTAATCTTTGCTGCTGTTATTTTTTGCCCGAGCAACGCTTGGCTCATCTGCTAGTTATTAGTAAACCTGTTCATAATTCATAAACCTGTAATTCATATTTATGATGAATTTACACTGAATATGAAATTTGTTTGCTGTCTCTTCTGTTCATTTCTATTCTTCATATTTTCTCACATGTTTTTAATTCAATCACTTATAGGTCTCTTTCAAATTAAATAATTGGGATTCAACTTGGTATGTTATCTTAATTAAGGTTTTTTTTAACATTGATACAAAGGTGTCGAATATGTATTGAATTTTAAATTGTAATGTTAAGGATGAAAAAGAACAACAAAAATTCACATATTAAATAAGTCAAAACTCTTAATGTAAGTATTTTTACAGATACATTCTAAAAATAAAAAAAAAAGATACAACCCCTTAAATCATTTTACTGATAAAATTTTGTTATACTTTATTATAGGAGTTGAATAATAATAATTTATTATTATTCAACTCCTATAAATACTTGTAGTTAAACCTATAGGATTTTATCAGTAGATACATTCCAAAGTTTGTAAACTTTGAGAGCTGTCAAGAACCTTTAATATATTTGTTATGAAATTTGGTTTTTTAAGTTGGTAATTTCCTGATTGAGTTATTAAATTTTTATTAGTTATATATTAATGAAATGGAATTTTCTGTGGAAAAAATTTTGATTTTTATATTTATTGAAACTCAAAAATTTGAATTAATTACCAAGAACTTTCTCTATCATTTTATTCCCATTACTGATAAAAAATTAATAAATGAGAAACTATAAAATTTTTTTAATGTAAAATTTGCATGAAGTTTTTAGCATCAAAGTTGAAATAAAACTACAGAGAAATTAGGGAATGTATAAAGGGTGTTCAAACAAAAAAACTCTCAAAAAATACTGTGAGAAGTTTGGTGTTTCTAATCTGAAAGTATTTCCAAACTTCTTGTGCTATTTTTCACAAGTTTTACTTTTGTTTATTTACACTGTATAAATATTATCTAATATTTATTTATTGTTCCTGTTTTACAAAAGGAGAAATACAGCAAAAACTATTTGCTAATTCTTTAATATTGTTTGTTTATGCAATAAATATAGCAGTACAGAATAAAGAATTTATTATCGAATAAAAGTAATATAAGATCAGCAAAGAATGATAGGAAATTGAGATGATCCTGTTCTGGAGGGTGCATTGCATGGATTCTCTAGACTATAAACTTGATTGAATCTCAGTAACATTCTGTCAGATAAAGAGATTTATTTCACTCAAGAAGAAACACGAAAATTAACTAAAAGGAAACAACTTTTCTTAATTCCAACAAATTAGTTTAATAACAAAAATATTTTTGATATAGAATGATAGATCTTCATCAGTTGCTACAGGAATAGAATGATCTAAGAATTAGAATACAGTTACAAAATTTAAGATTTGACTAAAGATGTACTGTTTAAAGTGTGCACATGTGAAGCCAAATTCAATGTAAAATTCATATTGGAGTTACAGTATGATAGAATAAAATAAAATAATGAAATATATATTATATGAACTGTAATATGATGACTAGCAAACACTATAATTTTATTTTGTTTTTTTAAATTTTATCTAATGTATAACTTTTGTTTCATCATTCTATTTTATTGTAACCTCAATATCGATTTCATATTGAATTTGGCTTCCCAATTGCATACTTTAAACAATACATTTTTAGTCAAATCTTAAATTTGTAATTGTATTCTAATTCTTAGATCATTCTATTCTTGTGGTAACTGATAAAAATATATTAATCTAGATCAAAAATTTTTTCTTTATTAAATTGAATTTGCTGAAATTGAGAAAGGCAGTTTTCCTTTTAGTTATCTTTTTCTCCAGTTTTTTGGATATTGTATTTATTTAAAAATTATTTCCAAAAAATGATATATTTTAAGTTTTCTGTTTCTAAATGTAAAAATTTACATAAAATATATATTTACAGGAAGCTGCACAGTTACTGAATGTTGCACAATCACTGGGATCAGCTGTGCCCAATCTTAATGAGAAAAAATATGAATATATGAAGAGAGTAGAAGAATTAAAAAGGACAAGTGAGTTAATTTTTTTAAATAATAGAAGAAAGAATGTGTTTAAATTCCAATTAAACAGTAATTTAAGTTTGATAGTTTATAATAATAATCCAGATAATTAAATGCAAGTTTACTTGAAAGGAGTAGACCTGGTAATAATGGGCGTTTGTGATGTCTGACTGATTTTCCATACCGCTGATTTGTCTATTTAGAGCAGGGATGGGCAATCTGTGACCCAAGGGCTGCAGGTTGCCCATCCCTGCGGGCCCGCATTAATAGTTTTTGCGACCCGCATTGCATAAAATATGAATAAATATATCAATTTCCCAGTTTAAGGAAATATGCAACAAAAATTCAAACATTATTTTCTAGAACTCCTGTATGTGAATTGTTTTTCTGCAATGAATTTAGTAAAAATTAAAACAAGAAACTGGCTAACAGACACGTCGAAACTAATTTAAAACTAGCAGTGACTAATATTTAACGAAATATTTCCTATATATTACGTTAACATAGGTTCCAGAAGCTAAATTAAGTATACCTATGCTAATTTATAATTATATATGAATAAATAATTGTGATTTACTGACATTTTTTGTTTTCCTCTTTTCTCTTGTATGCAGCCTGCGTCAGTTCAAAAGTCTTGAAATGTGGCCCTTACATAGAAAAAGGTTGCCCATTCCTGATTTCTCTCTAGTTAGTAGTAAATAAATGCTCAAGATTTGTTTGTCATGTAATATGTAGCAGAATAGTAACAAGCCTGATTGGCTTACAGCATCACTAAGCCTACTCCTCATAAGCAAACTTTTCATTTAATCACTCTATATAAAATAGTATATAAAGAAGCTGATTTAGTAAAGGGATTAGCCGTCCTCTCTGAGAGATTCAGGTTTGAATCCAATTTGGATTCAGAAATTTTTTTGGATAGTTTGACTCAAATAACTGTTGAGCTCTATTTCTTTGCCACCCAGCAACTCTATTACAGGTATGGTCAAACCTCTGACAGATATAAAAAATGCCTTTTTACTACCTATAATATGGAAGAGTTAAAAAGTTTGTATGTAAAAGTACGTTTTAATTAAATGAAAATTTATTAAAAGGAAATATTTCCAAGTTTTTCAATTCATTTTCAGCTTTTAAGCATCAAAAATAAAATAGTTGTTAATGTTTGCAAGTTAAAATCTTATTGATTGAATTAATTTAAAATTATTGCAGTTTAATACTTTAGTACATTAATCTTTTTAGTTAATGAAAACTTAAATCTGCTAATTAAAAATGATAGGGTTATTAAATTTGATTTTTTTTAATACATATTTCAGAGTTTTCTTGTCAAAATCAATTGCAAACTAAGAAAAATAATCAGCAGTCAGAACTAGAACGTGCCGAATTTCTCCTTCATCAGGCATTTGATGAGGACGAAGCAGATAATAATGAAGAAGCTATAGAACTATACTCTCAAGCTGTGGAACTTTGTTTGACAGCAGTAGGTACTTAAAAATATTACAAAATTATAATTCATAATAATTCTTATTTATTATTACTTAATAAAAATTTTAGGAGTTTTGATAATTTGTGAAAATATTAATTCATTTATTTATTTAATATTCTGTATAAATATTTGTTATGTTATAAAAACTGATTAATTGTGAAGAATGTATTTTTAACATATTTTGTTATTATTGCAACAATATCTTTAGGTGTAAAAATTCACATTATACAGGAAGGATTAAAAAATAATAATTGAATCCATATATGATTTCATTTTATTTATTTCTTGACCACAATCAAATTACAATACTCGTCTTTATTTTGAGGTCTTATTTGAGATCTTGAGAATATTAAAAATTGTTATGTAACTAATTAAATAATTTTTCTATTATATAATAGAAAAATTATGTAATAAACATACACTGAAAATATCAGAATGTTATTGGCTTTCAAATTCAAATGATTTCCACCAAGCGTTAAATACGTTGAATATAATGGATCAAGTACAATGCGGTCAATCTATTTTTGAATGCCGAGAAAAATATTTGATTTGTTTAAGTAATTATGTGAAGCTAGCTACTCTAGCTTCATGTAATTACAAAATTACTTTTTCCAAAAATGTTTATTATATTATATGTTTCTCTGCTCTTATAAGTTATTTAAACATACTATTTTTTGTTTCTTAGATTATTAAGATAGAGTTGCTAGATTTATTAATGAAAGTTAATAGACTTAGAACTAGAATGATGATCAAATTGATACACAACAAAGAACAATAATTATTTTCAAATAATGTGGACTGAATAAGGCATTCTCCGTATTTTAGATTTGTCTTTCAAGAGATTGCAGGTGCTTTGAGCATTCCATTCAAATTTAGGTATTTTTGTGTACTAAAAAAGCAGTTATTATTTATTACTCTAAAGTGTTCTTTGTTTGTTAAGTTATGGCAATGCAACACTTGGGCGATCTGCCTACGGGGATGCCATCCGAGAGGTCTTTTTAAGGGAAACTGGCCACTATTTAGGCATTACAGACATGGAGAAAACTCCACGTGGTCGGCCCTTTCCGAGCGAGGCGTGAACCCACGACCAAACTCCCAGTGTTCGGGGTACGAAGACTGCTTGGCCACTGGTGGGCATACTCTACAGTGCCAGGTTTTGTATATTTTCATAGCTAATGAATGTATCAGAGAGATTAAAAACTTTAAATGAGAAATAATTATGGCCAATATTAAAAAAAAGAAAAAGTTATACATTGTACTTATCTTGTGTATTTTTTTACAAATATTATTGATTTAAATATGAAATTAATGTAAAGGAGATTTAATATTAAATAAAATAAAAAAGAAGAAAAACTAATTAATGAAACCAATGTTAGAATTCTTTGATAAATGTTTTTGATCTTTATTTTGAACAGAATTTAGAAATGATTTAAATGTTTGAATTATGTATATGAAACACCACATTTATACTGCATTTTTTAAAAAAAACTGAAGCTGGTTCTTCTGAACACACGACACCATTAAGAATTTTACGTTTTTACAATAGTATATAAAAAACACAATTAAAATATCATAAAATTAACATATATAAAGATATATAAAGTATATCCTACCTACAATTTTTAAGAAAATACATTTTGTCTTTTTTACATCTGTTCCTCTCCAGTAAGCATACACGGGCTAGTGTATGATAAGTCTGTTGTTGGTTGTGTTTGAACCAAATGCTTAATTGATTATATAGTTAATATTTTTATAATGAGAATAGTTCATTCATAAAATTTTTGATGTAAAGGCAAAAGGACTATTTTGTTACAAAAATCAACAGGTCATTGTCAATTAATACCATTTAATAATAAAAAATGAATGTAAAATATTAAACAACTTTTCAAATGCTGAAATCGTTAAGAGCTTTTGTTTATGAATAAATTAGAATTTTGCAGAATTGCTTTTATGAGATTGACAAACTTGTTTCCTGCAATTTAATTTTGATTGATTTAACTTTTGTATTAAGTTTTATTATTTGATTGTGGAATATATTTTTAATAATAATCTGACTAAGTAATTGAATAATGCCTAAAATTTTCTAGAGTTTTTTTAAACATCTAAAGATTTTGTTACTTTAATAAAATTGAAGACAAAGTCTGCCCAAAAGAGACTGCCATTTATTTTTTCTGTGTTCCAGACAATACACATTCTTGGCGACTGACCTTTCTTTATAGGCTACTTGTCGCCAGAAGTTAAAAAAGTCCTTTTTAAAAAAATATATATATATATCCAATTAAAATTACAAGTAATTTCTAAAAAAGGAACTGGTGACATACAGACATCTTGCTTGCATCCATCATACCTTTATTGGGGGTGTTACTGCTTTTATCTACTAAAAGCAAATGCTGGAAAATGTAGATTTGAAGAAAGCTGCCCCTGGTGACAATACGTAGCTTACAAAGAAAGGTCAGTCGCCAAGAATGTGTATTGTCTGGAACACAGAAAAAATAAATGGTGGTCCCTTTTGGGCAGACTTTGTCTTCAATTTTATTAAAAAAATAATCTCCATTGAACGAAAATTTACAGATGACTTTGTTACTATTTTATTTAATGTTATTTTTATTTAGTGTAGTTTTTATTATTGTTAAATTAAAGAAATTTCAGGCTTAAAAAGTTTCTATATTGCAAGTTTTTAGCAAAACTTGCAATATAGAACAAAAAACAATTAATTTTATTTGTTATCTTTAACATTGGACTCCTTAGAGATGTTACAAATGTCGTCATAATCACATCATTCACTATACACTTAAAATTTACATGATTTGATGTAAACTTACAAATTGATTTACAAGCTTGTAAGATCTAGGCTCCAGGCAACTGCCTAGTTTTCCTAGACCTAAGTCCACTTCCAGGTTTTAAATATTATTATTTCTGATGAATATTCATTTTATTTATTTTATTGTAACTACAGCAATAGATTTGAGAAAATTTTGTTTTTTAAGAATTGTGTTCTGTTTTCAAATTATTGTTTCTGATGATGATAATTTAATACTTGAAAGCACTCAAACTCTTTTGTAAGTAATCCTCAATTAAAGCATCTTGTTTTTGTTATAATTCTCTTTTAAACTCCAAGAAGTTAAATGTATATATTATAGAGATAAATGCATTTTATAAATTTCGGTAGAAAGTGTTATTTAGATCGCTTTTGTCCGTTGACTTATTTCCTATTTTTCATACTAGTGCACTTTAAGTAGATTCAGTAGAAATTGATGTTAAACGATGACGTTTTTCACATTTCTCTTTAAAATTCATTTATTAAATTATTTTGACATAGATATCTCTTTATATTTTCATTTGCTAAAGAAATTATTAAATATAATTAACAAATAAATTTTATTTATAGAAAATTTCTTAAGTATCTTTAATTATTTTTGTCAGTTTTTATCAATTTCTTACTTAACTCTTGTTAAGGTTATTGCAAGTTAATTGTTTATCGTCGTTTAGTCATATCATTTCCTTTCTATATGTATTCTTTACCTTATTGTGTAAGAGATGGACAATTTTGTTTTGTATTGTTACATTTTATGTTCATGCATCCTTGCAGTTTAGTCATTTGACATTCGGAGATATTAGTTCTTACAAAGAATAAATGTTTGGAACAAATTATACATAAATTTAATTTGAAAATAAATTTTAAATTTCATATATCAGAAAACTTAAATTCATATTAATTTCTGATTAATTATATTTGTTTGTAAATTTCATAATTTTAATACAATTTTGTAATTTTTCTTTAAGAGAAAAAATGCTACTCAAGAAGGATTACATGCCAAACTTACCAATCTTGCTGAGAAAGCATTAGAAAGGTAATAAGATTTGTAAATTCATGCTATTGTTTTCAAATATACATTTTTATAAACATATACAGTACTGTAGATTTTATTTTATAGGGTTAGCTTTATGTTTTCTTCCCCTTCTGTAAATGATATAAATTTTCTGTTAATAATGTATGAAATGTCATATTTAAATGTTAATTTTTTTTATTGGGCATATCTATGTAGTATCATAATAGTCATATCTGGCCATTGTGCTACTATGTAGTTGAAATTGTATTTCTGGAACATAATCTCAGTTTATGACACTTGACTTGGATGAAATAGGACATTTTCTTTGCAACTACTTTTCTTTTCTCAATCCAGAGGATAGTCTTTTGTTTGTGCCCAACATGGTTTTTGCTGTATGGTTACAAATGGGATTATTTCTATTGGATTACCCATAAAAATTTTTAATAATCCTGCTTTGACTTGAAACTAGGTTTCAGAATGGAAAACACACTTTATAACTACAGTAATACCTCAGTTTTCATCTATTTTTTTCACGAAAAATTTGTCTCAGTTTTTGTCAATTGCCTCAGATTTCGTTGGCATGCTCAAGTGACCTCGCTGCTAATTTTGCGAAAAAACAAAGGGCGACTCCCACGTTTTCTGGCGCAGTGTGGCATTATTTCTCGTTGTGTGAACATTACCCCGTGACGGCCCACCATTGGCCAACGGTTCTGTTCCCTGAACACTGGGAGTTTGGCCTTGGGTTCATGCTTCGCCAGGGTGGGCTGGCCATGTGAAGTTTTCCGGGTTTTCTCCATGTCTGTAACACCCAAATAAGGGCCAGTTACCCTTAAACGGATTTCTCAGAAGGCATTATTCCCCTCGATACAACGTTGCATTATAAATGCATACAACTACTATTACGTGACAATCATGTCACACTTTACCACAGGGTGATACAGGGCTAG
Organism: Centruroides vittatus; assembly: GCF_030686945.1. Classification (NCBI taxonomy): domain Eukaryota; kingdom Metazoa; phylum Arthropoda; class Arachnida; order Scorpiones; family Buthidae; genus Centruroides; species Centruroides vittatus. The sequence goes on from NW_027122172.1 coordinate 2,982,679, forward strand.
AAGCTTCTACAAGACAAGACATTACCCTGCATGTCTAGCCAAACAATTTCATTCTTTCATCTTAATGCTAATTATCTTATCTTTAATCTTAATGCTTTTATCTTTATGCTAATTAGTCTTTTATGTTAATTTCTTATTGCTTTTAGTATTTAACACTATATTAATTCTCTATAAAATGTGTTTTTGGTATGTATTTTAGAGTGTCTAGAACAAATTAATTGGATTTACATTGATTCATATGGAAATAATTGCTTCGGTTTTCATCGGTTTCGGATTTAGTCAATTGTTTTCGGACGGATTATCGACAAAAACCGAGGTATCACTGTACTTCAGTAATGTGGGTTTTGTGATAGCTTATAATGCATTTCAAAGAACTGGTTAAGTCAATGATGGGTAGATTTTTAAGATAAGGACTATCTATAATTCATTCCAAGTCACACATTCACCTAATTACTAAAAAAAATATCAGCCTTGATAATAATAATTACAGATAATGTATTTATTAATCAAAACACATTTAAACAATCAATATAAAATATTATTTTAATGTTAGATCATGTAAATTGATGCAGATTATGAAGAGTTGGTGAGTAAAGAAAAGGACATCATGAGAGAAAATCTTACCCCAAAATTTTCTTGTGGTCCATTGGTGGACTGTGATTTATGTCTTTTCCATGCCTAGTATAGATTAAGTTTACAGTATTTTTTATAATTATATAAATAAGTTTTCAATTCTTTATTTTAAAAATTAAAAGAAAATAATATGTAAAAGCATAAAGAGAAAATAAGTTTTATAGAAAGATTTAATGAATTACAGTGGAGCATCAATTATCCGACTCAATTGGGGAGGGGTGTTGGTCGGATAACTGAAAAGTCAGATAACCGAAAAGTATGAAAAAATACATTATTAGTATAGTGTATTAGGCCTGGTTTAAATACTAGCCTCCCTTTCATGGTCGAGCCAGTGCTGCCAGCTAAAACACGCAAAAATTTAACGAAAATAATATTAAAGTAGCCAAGACATAACCAAATATTGTAGCGCCACATCACTAGCGGACATTTGAATTTGCAGACTAGAACGCGGTCGGTTAGCCGATAAGTCGGTTAATCGGAGGTCGGATAATCGATGCTCTACTGTACTAACGGAATTAAATGTTATTTAAATAAAATATTCAATATAAGAAATATAAGGAAAAATGTTTTTAAAATGTTTAGCTGTATCCAAATGTCAAATACAATAAACAATGCATCTTTAGTATCTATCATGATATCTGAATTGAATAAGTCTGGTATTATAGATTTATTAGAAATGAATTTGTGAAAAAATATGAAAGTCACATTAGTAAATGTGGGAGGTAGGGACCAATTCCACTCCCAGCATCTGTTCATTGGCATTATATCTGTATCTACTGCAGTTGTTCCAGTTAGCAATTTTTATCACAGTTTCAGTAAAATCCTGAAAATTTATACTTGATTGTTTATTACAGTAAGTGTATTATCTTGTTCACTTATTTTCCTTGTACTATTTTTTTATACAGTAATAATACAGCACAAAAAGTTTTATTACAACATTTGCATTGATGTATACTGCATATTAAAGAAAAATCAATTTAGTTCTTAGGAATAAAACTGTAAAAACTTACATTGCATTTTACTTCTTAAAAATATATTCTTTAATGACCCTTATTAAATGTTTATAAGTAAGATAATTGGAATTTGTTATGTTTAATATCATGCTAAAGTCATGATTGACTAGTAAATAGATGTTTTCGAGAATTTTAGTGTTGTCTGGGGAAATTGATAAGCGTTATTTGGATAAACCAGGAATGAGTTAGAATTTTTACCATAAGAAATAATGAAAAAATCTCTCCAAATTCCCAATATTTGGATCATTTTTGGAAATATATTAGATTCAGATAATGAGAGGTAACTGTATATTTTTTTAGTATACAAATAAACCGCAATATAGTGCCACCATTTGTTTTCTTCTGAAATTGACATCAAATTCAGAGTTTGAAAGTCACATAATTCGGTGATACCCTTTTCAATGCAAAATCATATGTTTAGTAATTTACAGAGGCTGAAAAAAAATCCTCTATTTAATATTTAAGAGTATGATCCATTTGTGTGTATTCATTAGCATGCTATGAGGGGCTACATTGAGCTTTGACTGTAGACATTAAATATATAAATAAATTATTATTATATTTATAATATTAATGATACTGGTTGAATTCTTTAAATTTTTAGATTAATGTATAATAAAAAAAACCTCTCAAACTGTTAATATTTACGTGTTTCTGTTTTTGCAAATGAAGATTTGTTTTACTGCATTGGTCTTTGTTTTTGTTAAAACAATAAATATTTTCACTTTTTTAATTTAAAATAATAAGGATAAGTAAAAGTTTCAAAAATTGAAATATTGAAAAGTGTTTTGATAAATAAAATAACAAGATAGCATTGAATTTATTTGAATGTAAAACCAAAAATGTGATTTAAGCGCACACAATTTTCATACCTGTCTAAGCATTTGGTGTAGCATGACATTGAGATATTACTTCCAATGTATAATGGTTTGTTGCACTTTACTATTGTTTGCAAATCCTCTACTAGTCAAACAATTTTTCATAGATGTGAAAACATGGAATTCACTTGCATTCTATTAGTCTTTATGCATTGTATCATAACAATTTTACGGTACAACTGGCAATAAGGTTAACACTTTTGACCCGACGAACGTACTAGACACGTCTGACCTCGAACACCCAAAGGATGACGAACGTACGACATATCATTTGTTCATTTGTTTACTATCATTTTAAAATGTATTTGCCTGTAATACCTATGGGCATAGGACCTTTGGCTAGGCAATACAATGCTTAGCACTATCTATTGACAAGGTTTAAAATAAAATATTTTAATTTTTTCAATTTTTATCAAATTTTTTGCAACCTGTACTTTTGTGGAAATATTATGTCAGAGTTATTAATATTATTATTAAATTATATAATGTTTTATTCTTTTAATATCATGTATTGAACATTTGCAAGAATTTGACTGGGATTCAGGTCAGATAATCAAAATATCACAAGTATTGCAGTTTAAATTTATTATCTATGGATTGCTAAGCTTAATTACCATGAAAAGGTGGGACAGCATTGAAAAAAGTTCAAAAACTAAACTTCTAGTGAACACATTATTATAAATCTTTGTCGAATAGTAGAAATCAACCAATTGAAGGAAAATAAACCATTATTTAATCATATTCAAGCAGAAACTTTCAAACAGAGCAATTATAAAAAAAGATTGAATCTTTATTTGTTTACATTAAATTCAAATTATTTATAATCAAACTATTATATATCAACTTAAATGGGAAAAAACAATTTTTAACATAGACTAATAATAAAAGCCATAAAGTTATTTGTTTTCAAATAGCATGATTGTAATGAAAGGTTTAAACAGTCCACAGAATTATGACATGCAACGAAATGTCAGTCCTGAAAGTGTTAACCTTATTCTATTGCATCTTGTTTGGTATAGCTGTTTTAATAAATGCTTAGTTAAAAATGAAGTTGGTAAGAAACACTATCCAATATAATGATATTTAATGCAAAAAGTTTTTATTTATTGAAATAACCTTGTGTACAGATTTTATCATTTTTTTAACAATTAATATTTAAAAGGAAAATAATTTTATAGAGCCGAAGCATTGAAAAAGAAAATCTCACCTACTGAAACGTCCATACAGTCTCCTAGAGTTCCTCGAGCTGTAAGTCCTGTTCAAAACAGAAGAGTAATCCCTCCGTTAGGTATTGGAAGCTTATTTAATGATGAACCGAAACCAAAAAACATAGAGCAGAACAGAACAACAAATAAAAATCAGCTTCATGTTAGTGGAAGCCAATCTTATACAAAAGAAGAATTAGAAGTTTTAAGGTAAAAATATATATATTATTTTTCTAAACATTTTGGTGCATTTAAACAAATTTAGATTTTATTTTTTTCAAATTTATACTTTATTATAATCTAATTTTATATTTTATATAAATATTTATTACTTGAATAAATTAAAATTGTTCACTTCACAGGAATGATATTATAAGCAGTGGTAATTTTAGATTGTGTGAGGCTTGTGAAACACTTTTTTTTTTATGTAACTTTATATAATATATTACATAAATATTGAATTACAAGATTTTTGATAAAGGCCAACTATCAGAAAATATATACAAGGTGTGTCTAAGCAGTTCAGTGAATGGTCTCATAAAATAAAGGAAACAAGAGATACAAACAAAATACTTTTACTGGCATTCAAAGTAATCGCCATTAGCGACAACTCACATTTGACATCTGTTGTACAGCTGCCGGAAGCTGTGAGCAAACACTTCTTTCGGTATTGCACGAAGCACCGTTGTCACACGTTGTTGGATCTGCGCAATGTCGGAAAAGCGTAGGCCTTTCAGGCGGGGAACAAGAAGAAATCTGCAGGTGCCAGATCTGGAGAATATGGAGTGTGTTGAAGAACTGTCACCTGGCGTGTAGCGAGGAAGTGCCGTAATGTTCATGCATTGCTCCATTTTGCAGTGACACTCCTTCTCACACTGACTGCGTTGCATTGTTTGCTGCGCGCACTTCTGTTTAACTATTGTGATTTTGACGCTAGGGGGGCACTAGCTGGCAAGTCTCTCACTACATCTGCGTGAGTGCAACATACTAACCAGCACGGTTATTCAACTATGGGTCCATTCACCGAACTTTTCAGACGCACCTTGTATTCGTATATGTCAGAAGCCCCAAAATGGAAGCTCTAGGCAAAAGTTTAAGCCATCTATACTGTGAAACTGTTGCTGATTATAAACAAAATATAATATTGAATATTTATATTTAAGTAGCAAAATGTTGCAAAAATATAATTTTTAACGATAATGCTAATCTAAACATAGATAACACACAATTGTGTCAAAAATTAAAGCCAAAACTGTCACAAAAGCTATTTGAAAACAGTATAATGTAATTATCTTGTTAGTTACAGCATATTCATATTGTCAACAAGTGATACATTAATGAAGGGAACTACTTTAATAAACAACATAAATGATAGAAATTATCTTTTTCACGGATCTGTCAAACAAAATTCAGTCGAAAATGCATTTCTGTTGAAAACAATCAAAATGACTCTTCTTTAAAAAGCAGTTTTCTTTGTGTGATAGATTCGTGAAGAAGATAATATGTAATTATCACAGAACTACAGGAACTTTAGATCCAAAGCTAATACAATAACGTAAATGATTCTTATTGAGGTGTTAATTAGTATTAATTCAAGAAAGTGAAAACCACACAAAACCGAAATTGATATAATTGTTGTGAATTTCATTGTTTTGGTCTATTATATTACTAATATGAGTTTTAATTTAGTGTTAATACATACTGAAAAATATTCTTTTTTATGTACATAGGAGCACTGGTGTAGAAATTAATTACCTTTCCAGTGTCACAGAGTTTAATGTACTTTTTGAAAGTGATTGAATCACTAAATCTTTGCACTGTAACATCTAAAAATTTAGCATGTTGTTGTTCTCTATTTCAATATCAAAGCATAGGTTATTTTCTATATTGTTTGCACAGTCATACGTAATTTGGGGTCAGTTAAGGTTTGGTTGTAAAAACAAAGCAGTCGTCAACGTAACAATTATAAAATATTATACCACTTTAATAAATAAAATATTATACTGTCTTTATTAATATTAAGTTTTTTAAGGTTTTCAATAAACATGTCTATATTTTTAATGCTATTGATAGAATTATTAAAAAGGTTTAATTTATGTTTGAGGAATTTTTCTAAACATTACATACAATTTTATATCAACTAAAGATCGATAAGCTTCATTTATCTGATAGGTTTTAATGTTGAGCCTGGGTATTCTCAAATTATGACCTATAGCCGAGAAAAAGCAATAGAAGAAAAAAAAAAAACAAAAAGCAATCAAATATTAATCTTTTGCATCTTTATTGCTTATTATAGAAGAAATAAAATTATTGGCATGCATTTAAGATGGTTTTTTATAGGATAAGATGTAGATAAAGGAGTGTGGGTGGTCTGCATGATTCAGTTTAAGTGGTCCACGGACCATATAACTTCAAGAATTGCTGCCATACACACATTAGTTATAGCATTCTATACAGAACATTTTATTATTTCATTTGGCTTTTTTTCTTCTTACAATTACAGAACTTTACAGAAACTTCCGTTTTATTATTACAGTGGAATCTCGGTACACGACCTTAATCCGTTCCCGATGTTTTGTCTTATACTGAATAGGACATATACCAAACCAATCTTTCCCATAAGAAGTAATGTAAAAATGATTAATCCATTCTCATGTAAAAAACCTCCCTCTTGGTATGACATATTAATGGGGTTGTAAAATAATTTAAACACTGTTTGAGCACATTAATAAAAAAATAAATTTTATTATAGATTTTTAAAGTTATTACAGTATCTTGTATTATATTATTTAAATCATTAAATGAAAATCAAATCAAATCAAACTCTCCTTAATACTAATAATCTGTTTAGAAATTGATTAAACCGCTTTCGCAACGTTAGCAGATTTAATAATGTCTTTATTTTTGACGATTGTCGATATCGTCCTTCTCGGAATAGGGTATGCAACAGTTAAATCTCGAACACCCATGCCACCTTCATATTTCTCGACAATCTCTTTTTTCAGTTCCATTGTGATTCAAGTCATTTTTTTTAGTTTTCTGTTGCTTTTCATTTGCCTTTTTGCAATTCGTGATTAATAAAAATAATAAAATTTTACTTACAAATTAAAATCAGAAGAAATTTAACAAAGTTATAAACCGTGGGACCACGAACGTCTAGTCTGGTCTAGTAACTCGATAGTGCTACTTGTTCATAGATGGCGCGTATAATCGAATTAAGTCATATACCGAGCAAAATTTGTTTCGTCCAAACAGGACGTGTTCTAAAGCAGACGTATACCGAGGTTCCACTGTATCATAAAAATTCAATGTTACTAATTAATTATTATAGTAACTGAAGCTTATTTCACTTTTAGCAAAGTCAAATATTTAGAATTTTCTAATTGCTTAAATTTTGTTGTTATTAGAGTTAATAGATTTTTATGTTTGAAATAATAGGACAATTTCTTAATATCAACATATATTTATTATTATGAAAAAATGTTTTCGTCATCATAATTCTTGTAAGAAAGCTGATCCCCTTCATTTTTCAATTGAAATAATGACTATTATTTTGATAGTGATTTTTGGAATGTAATTATCACATTACAGCAGATTCAACTATACTGTAGTAAGTGCACAATTGTATAAAATTTATACAATAGGTACAGTGTTTATATTTGTGCCTCAAACACTTGGGTCTCTTGGTCTTTGGCTGTCTCAATAGTGCCGAAACTACACATATGTCCCGACGGCTCTAAGTCGTCAGTGTATGATTATGGTTTGATATGTACCGTATTTAAAATACCGTATTTACTCGCATATAAGACGAAGTTTTTATTCATTTATCACAGCTTCAAATTCCTAGGTCATCCTATGTGCGCAAGCAAAAGATTCTTTGAGTTTTTGCAGATAATTTTTGTCAACCATGTATTTACATGTTTTACCGGATGCTTTATCCTCTTGTATTTAAAAACATAAGTATTTTATCTGGGTCGTTTGAATTGTTCTTGTATATTGTCGGGAGTAAAGATGAATAGCAATAGGAAAAGCAAAGCTTTTGAATTGAATTCCATTTTGAAATACCAAAATCACACGGGAGCCTGATATGTTTTAGTCCATTCCCACGTGAAAACAGACGATTGTTTGGAAATCAAAATTTGGAAAACACATAAGTGTAATCGACGGAGAGTGGATTCGACTGTTAAGAATTGGCAAAAAATAGGTTTCCGATTATCCAGTGTTATATGAACAAATTATGTTGTTGATTTTACAAGATTTTTCCTTAAAGTTTAATTTTTTAAAGTTTAAGTAATTTTTGCAGGACAATGTGTGCATTTATGTGCATTTAATATTTTACTTGTGATTAAATGAAATAAAATTAGAATTGTATTAATAAATCTAATTTTCTTTATTTTGATCTTTAAAGTCACACTTCGTCCCATATGCGAGGTCGTCTTATATGCGAGCAAATATGGTATATACGTGGTACGATCCAAAAGTTCGGGGACTGCAGTAATCTACGACAACAAAAGCATGTATTTGAAGTTACAGCGTATGAAATGGATTCTACCAAACCACCTCTACGTGTTTGGGTTAATTTCACCTATGTCATGTGATTAAACTGCGAGCGCTGCTGTTTTTTCCGGAGATAGTTATCTTTGTTCTGCGACGTAATAAAAGTGGAGTTTCAAGAACAACCTCCAACATTTCGACTTTGCCATGGTAGAATCACCGTACACCTTTCTTAGCGATTTTAAAGTCTCCATAAGTGTTTTACCTAAACGCTGACAAAATTTAATGTTGGAAGTTGTTCTTGAAACTCCACTTTTATTACGTTGCAGAACAAAGGTAACTATCTCTGGAAAAAACAGCAGTGCTCGTGGTTTAATCACATGACATGGGTGGAATTAATCCGAACACGTAGAGGTGGTTTGGTAGAATCCATTTCATACGCTGTAACTTCAAATACATGCTTTTGTTGTCATAGGTTACTGCAGTCCTTGAACTTTTGGATCGTACCACGTATACATACTGATGCTAAAAATTCTTCAGATTATATTTTGTTTATTTATTTAATCATCTCATATCATTATTATTATGAAAAATTTAGATAATAACTACAACAATTAATTGAGAATTTTTGTGTTTTTTCAGAATAACCTCATTTATTAATGGTCGTGAATATGTACCTTTTATGTCAATTGATTTAAAAGAAAAATTTGCCTACCCGTTACCTTTTACGGATAAAGATGGCAAGTTGGCACTTTCACCCAAACAGAAGACGTCATTCAAAAGGTGGATAAGACCCGAAGACATATCTTCTGGTCCAAAAATAATTGAGCTCATTGATTGTTTTAGTATTAAACAGGTAAAATAATAATTAATTTCTCTAAAAGTTTTAAAAATTAAGATTAATTTATGCTTATTATCTTTCAGACTCTTGTATCTGATTGTTCATTTATTGCTTCTCTAGCTGTTAGTGCTTTGTATGAGAAACGTTTCAAAAGGAAAATTATTACTAGGTAAAAACTTAATTAGTTATTGCATAATAAATACATGTGTGTTTGTACACATGTATTGTACATACATACACAATACACAGTAGACCTTTGATTTATATTACAACCTGTTTAAAAATAATCTAATAATTAATCTTTTTTTTAAGAATAATCCTCATACAGCACTAATTAGAATGTTATTGGGGGACCAAATTTTGTAAGATCTAACTATTCATAAATATTAGAATTGGAAATAATAAAAGAAAACTACGAAATTGCTATATTTTGGAATAAACATAAAACAAAAGAATTTTAAGATATTAATATTTTAATGAAAAATAACAGTTTATTTTTTTATTAGAATATTACAATTTCTCGAAATTTTTGCAACTTTGATCCAAAAAACAACTGTGTCAACAACAAAGTCTTTCTGATGACTGCCAAGAAAATTAATTAGTCACTGGTTTTGTCTAATGGCAAAAACAAAAGCTTAATATTTCATTTCTCAATTAGCGCTACTATATAAATAGATCAAACAATAACTATTTGTTTCTGGTTTGAAGGTAATTTTGTCTTTTTTTCAGTAAGGATAGATGAATATGTATAATACGTACTATGGCTTGTGCTTATGAACAGTTTAAATGTGGCAATGAGCTTTACAAGCTCATTGCCACATTTAAACTGTTCATAAATAAAATGAATACGTAAAAATTATTGCACGTGCACATACATCTGAAATCTCTATCATCAGATCGGATTGTTGTATTGTCGTCACTGTGGATAACTCACATATGTTTGAATCTTAGAGCATACACTGTACTTACTAATTATTGATTAATTGCAACTGTGCAATATTGTGCTGGCTGTTTGTAATGAAACTATTTTGTTACTAGAAAGATACTGCATGGGTTATGGCTAGATGAATTGGATCTGGATTGTTTGTGGGCTACCAGTTTTAAATAGCTAGGTATAAGTTATAAGAGTAGTAGTCAACTGTCTGTAGTAGAAGGCAGTTAACAGTGTGTTCAAAGGCTGACCACGTTTGATCCTTTGTGATGCTTTTCGGTCACTGTGTAATACTGTATTCTGAGGTTTCCAAATTTGCACCATGTCCTTGCTAAACCACACTTTTTAAGTGTCTCCACAACCAAAAATCACATTAATTAAGATCTGGAGACAAAAGGGACACCTCTTTCTCTGAATCTTAATCTGTGTGATATTTGGATATAGGAAATGCATAATTAATTACTCTGCAACAACATTTCTCCTTATTGGTAAAATATTGTGGCAGAAACTGCTGTATGCAACATCCAATATATGGAGATGATCCATTTTGTAAGAAAGTGGTTGACTCAAGCATTGTCACTATTGCATGTTGGTTATGACAAAATGGCAAGCAACTCTCAGTATTTCAAGCTGTCACAAAGCAGATCATCCTCACCGAGACCAGGTTCTTTGAAGAAGAATGATCCAAAGATAAATGTGGCTGTGAATCCACGCAAGACTGTAACTTAGGCAACTGCAGTGGAATCTACTAGAAAAGGTGAGGATTTTCTGTGGTCCAAATGCAACAGTTCTGAGTATTCACTGTTTCATCAAGATGAAATGTGTCTTGTTATTCCACAGGATCATCCACAGCCACAACACATATCCATCTATTCTGGTAAGAAAACACAATGCAAGGATCAATTATGTTTTCCTGTTTGTGTCAAGCAACTACTGATCCTGGCCAAGCATATATAGTTAACAATGAACCAACTTTTTCAGTACATTCCACAGTGTGCTGTAGGATACACCCAACTGCCATGACACTACCTGTGCATTACTGGAGCATGCAACAGTATCGATTGACTGTTCAACAAGATCTTCAATAGCTTAATATGATAAGATTTCACCTTGACCAGTCAAACTGCCAGATGTCTAGTTTCCTCGAATCAAATGATTATTGTCTCGAGAGCTTGAGTCGGTGTTTTTCAACAAACTTTTTATGACAATGAAATTCTCAAAGTCTTTGCGTCTCCGGGAATAAGTGTAAAATGTGAAGGTTTACTGTGTATATATTTTATATACATGCTTGAAATAAAAATTAATTATATAATTTTATTTTATTAATATTACATTTATTTCATTTTCAGCATTATATATCCTCAGAATAGAGCCGGAGAACCAGTTTATAATCCATGTGGAAAATATATGGTAAAGCTTCACATAAATGGTGTACCACGAAAGGTAATTTTGTTAAATTGTAATACTGTAATTTCCTGTGTATAATCCACATTGCGTTGTCTAATCATATAATCTGCACCTACAAAGTTGCATTTGAAAACACATCACTTAACTCATATGCAATTAGAAAGTTTTATTTCATACAATGCAGTTTTTTCCTCATTTCTTTCATTTTATTTCTGTTACAATTGCACTTAAAATAAATTGTTAAAATAAGGAAAATAGGAAAAAACAAAGTTTTATCTCCAATATATCTAAACTGTATTAAGTATCAAAGATGATGATAATACAGGTATACCTCGAGTTATGTCGTTTCGAGTTACGTCGTTCTCGATTATACGCCGTTTGTCAAAAAAGTATACGGAAAAATAAAAATCGAGTTTAAGTCATTTTATTCGACTTTACATCCGTCCGCCACAAATATCGAAGTCGTAATATCACTAGAAAAGCGTTAAAAGCACATAAAATCATATTAAAATATGTACATTTACAGTAAATGTTAATATAATCATCATAAATCCTAGAGAACGAAACACGAAAACATCTGTGTTTCTGTGTTGTCGTCTTATTTAACGGTCTTTAAGTGCTCATTATTGGCATTTTCCACCGTAGTTTTGACTTACGTAACTACACAAGTAAATTCGACTTACGTCGTTTTTCGATTTACGTCGCCTCTCCAAGGAACCAATTACTGACGTAAGGCAAGGTATACCTGTATTTTTAAAATTAGAGATTAGCTTCCTTATATGGTAAATATTTTAATGGACTGTAATCATGACATCAGCTATTCAATAGGATGCTAAAATTCAGTTTCGTTCGTCCAATTACTGTTCAGAAAATGTTACACAATTTAATTTATTACTGTTTTCTAACTCAAAAGTTATTTAATAATAATTTACATTGTATACAAATGTATTTTACTTGGTATTTTATTTACAAATGTATTAATTTTCTACACTGTAGAGTTTAAAAAACGAAGCAAACAAATCAAATTGGTAATAATGCTATCTTTAGTTATAATTTTGTTAACAAATCACAACGAGACACGTGCGGTAGTATGTTTTACAACTATTTGACCTTGAGAACAGCTGTTGGTCGACATCTCCCCTGCAAATCATTTATTTCTGAAATTACGAATTTTCCTTGATCTTTTTCTTCCAGAGAACTATACCTTTTTAGTGATATTCTAATAAATATAAAACATTATAATTAAGAGTTTAGTACTTATAAAAGCTGCAAATAGAAATTTAAGTTTAAATGCAATGAATCTTATTGAAAATATTCAAAGAGATACGAAGAAGAACTTCAAAAAGATGAAAGTATTCTAATTATTTGGTAATATTGATGGTGCCCGATTCAACAAGTTCTGGAAGGTTCTCTTGTTTTAAATATTCTGTGTTCCTTGAGTCAGTGGCGTAGCGACGGGGTGCAAGGGGGTGTATCGTGCTCCGGGCGCCACTCGCAGAGGGGCACCCAAATGGTCTCTAAGACAAACTATACGTGTTTCTGGAAGGGGGAGGGGAGCGCCAATAAAGTGTCGTGCCCCGGGCGCCAGTTATGTTTGCTACGCCACTGCCTTGAGTGCCATTCTTTCAAGAATTTACTGGATACTAATGTAATGAAATTTTAGCTACTTTGTCTACTCCTGCCATCGTCTATATTCTATCCACACCATCATCAGCCACTAGGACGGTTCCATTCCGGCATGTTAAATCCACTTGGATAATTGACCGTATCCGGTCGTCGGTTTGTATCGACGACAAAAATTTCCGTTAGTTGGGGCTAAATTATACGACAATACGCACTCTTGTTACACTTCCCTTTTGTTTTGTATAAGCAGTTTTCGAGTTAATTTCGTTACATCGTTCGGACTATTGCTTAATCATAATTTGTCAAGAGTCATAAATTTTGTTGCTTTTCATTGGATTTTATAAAAATTAAAACTAAAACAGACTGTTTAATATTGTTTACTTTGTTTTGTAATGGAAGTATAAATTATAAGATTGTAAGTGCTCTTCTTGTGAAGAATTAAAAATAAACTATGAAAAGTTTTGTTTTTTACTAGGACAAACCAGGAAATAGCTGAATAACTTTTGAAATTTTGAGTGGCTACCCTGCATATTTATCAAATTAATTAATTCTAAGATGCATTTTCAGATAATAATTGACGATTATCTTCCGTCGACACAAAACGGAGAATTACTGTGTTCGTATTCGAGCAATCGCAACGAATTTTGGGTTTCCCTCCTCGAAAAGGCATACATGAAAGTAATGGGGGGATATGACTTTCCTGGCTCTAACTCTGTGAGTGCCATTTATATTATCTTTTGTAATATATATGTTGATTTAAATTTAATTGGAATTCCTTTTGCTTAAAGAACATCGATCTTCACGCTTTAACTGGATGGATACCCGAACGAATAGCAATAAACACACAAGATCCCGATTTCAACAAGCAAAATCTGTTCAAAATGTTACACGGCCGTCATTCAAAAGGCGACGTGCTACTGAGTGTTGCCACAGGTGAACTAAATGAAGTCGAAGCCGACAGAGCCGGTCTTGTACCCACTCATGCCTATGCCATACTAGATGTAAAAGAAGTAATGGTGTGTATTTATTTTACAAGTTTTATTTACAAGTATTATTTAGATTAGATGTATTGGTTATTTATACAAATTTACCTGTTATTTTACGTCATTGGGTAGAAGGTCGGTAATGCAATCTAAATAAAAAAATATTCAAAATTATGTTTAAATTACATTCTGAAATTTCTGTCTATGAAAGCCAAAGTTAGAAATATAAAAATACTTATATGTTTTTACATTTAAAGTGAGTTATTCTTGAATAACAATGAAATTACACGAAAACTTCTTAAATTAATCTACAAAACGCATCTTTTAGATTTTTTTCTATGAATCGAAACTGTTTACTTTTGAGAAAAATACTCGGAAAGTACTATCAAATGGAGTCCTAGAAATAAATTCCTTGGATCCTAGAAATAAATTCAAAATATTATGCTTGTAGACTTAAAAATTTAATATTTAATCTTGTTTCTCATTATCCAGATTGACTTCTCAATACTTAAATTCCTGTCAATGTTCTTAAGACATTTAAAGGATTAAATTCCTTGAATCCAAAATTTACTTTTTACCCATTTTTGCTCTTCCGAAGAAGACGTGTCTTAGAATTACTAGCATTTTATATTTGTGGTCCAAAATGATGATTGGAAGACATTGCAAGTGGACCAGACACGTCTTAAGCCCATAATAGATTTTTTGGCTCTACTACTCGGTGGTCACATTAGTTTAAACAAAATTTGCTAGTGGCGAGCATTTAATTTAAATGACTTTTAACATTTAAACTATCGAACCCGCAACTCCCGCTTACCGTGCGGTCGCGTTGCCATTTAAACTATCTCTGAGATAACTTTGTGATAGAGCATTAAGATAGAAAATTATCATATGTGAACGATATTGAAATAGAACTGCCAAAAGTTCCCTATTTTGTGGCATTTGATTTAATGGAAGTTGAGGATTTTTAACTTGTTCTTACTCAACAGTACATAATAAAATTGATTATTTACAAATATTTTCCTCCATTAAAACTTTTTAAAATTGATTTCAAACTCATCATGCACACTAGAATCAATAACTATAGTAATTACTTCCAAATTCACAACTCAAGGGTAATTTTTCTGCAGCATTCATCTCAAGTTGGCAATCTTCATTGTCTTATAATGTAAACAATATGTTTGAATAATGAATAGGATGGAGTGAATTAATAACAATAAATATATCTTTAAAAATAGGCAAATGGTGCTTAATATAAATTGTTTTTAGATATTGTGACATTACAGAATAACTGGAACTGGTAAGGTATATAAATAATGTAATTTTGTTTGTTTTGTTCCTAAGGGTTGAATAAAATTTCCCAATTTGATTGTTGATTTATCGGCCAATATTTGGAAAAAATTATTCGTTACTCCTATATGTCGTCGATACCTTGACATTCTGCAAAGCATTAAGGTTCAAACTTTGATGTCTTGTAGGATATAAAACATTTTACTTTTTCAAACTTTGAAATTTCTTAGTTGACATATTTGACCTACATTTGTCTTTCTTTATGCGTTCTGCTTTCATTTCAATTGATTGGTGAATTTGTTGTAATTTTATATATAAACTAAGGGGCTTTGCTCACTAGCAGCCTGTGGTGGTTTGCCTCCCTACTCGCTTAGTCTATATTGAAAACAAGTGTGCAATTTGTAATAAAAATTTTGATGAGTTATCTCCCGCGAGAGAGCCAATGCCCCTCAGACCAGCCTCCCACTCATTTTGGTTCTCCCATAGGATAGGTGGCCAAGCATCCTATTCCTGCCTGCTTCATTCCCCTCGTGACCCAACCCTACGTGCTTTCCTTTGCTCAACCCCCACTCGCTTCACTTCAAAAAGTTTTTGACGGTTCGTTAATTTCCAGTGCTGCCATTTTTATTTTATTTTATTTTTGTGATGGAAAAAAGTGTTACCATATTTTTGTGGAATGACTGACATGCCACATAAAAATGAGGGAGATCAGCATACTGATTAAACTGTGACTAAAATATAAAATGAATCGGATCTATCAACACTAGTTGTTAATTAAACGTTAAAGAAAACATTCTTCTGAGTACAATAAAATAACACCATTGTAATTTGATGACTTAAAATCAGGAAGAGAGTTTTCATTTACAAGGTAATAAAACAATTTACTACTCGAGTCAATTACAAGTCGTCGTAGTCGGTCGGTGTGGGCTAAACCAACCGTCTACCCCGACCTAAAAAATAATATTGTCCTCTCAAATTTCACACAAAGTGAATGTTAATTGGTGTAAGCCCAGATAATTTACAGCGAGTTTCTTAAATTCAATATGTTTATTTTTGCATTTTTTAATCAAACAACAATAAAATACTCTCGGAATTCCAAAAGTGCTATTTTTGTATGTATTTTATGTTAGAAAAAAGACAAAATGAAGAAATTAAACATATAATTGTAGTTTTTGGTGTAATGCTGATAGTTTCACAGTTTTATAATAAAAACTCCTTTGGTTTTTTAATGTATGCTCTAGAGAGGAATGTATATAGTCTCACTTAAACTGGCATGCCGGTTTTTACCATACAGAAATATCTGATTTCATGATCTCCCCCAGTAGACCGGCATGCCAGTCATTCTGCAAAAGTGTGGTACGATGATTTTAAGCTTAATATTTTATATTTTTACATCATCTAATTGTTTAATGTAATGCTTTTTTAAATAAAGAATATATTTTTCAATTATTGATTATGACGAAAGCGATTGCCAATGACGGATTCAAATACTTATCTCAAAGGAAACATTCTCGGTATCTTACTAACCAAACCAATCCAATTTAACATTTACCAGCAATTTTCAAATATTTTTAAAGTTGAAACACCGAAGCAAAATAATCTATTATGCAGTGGCGTAGCGTGGGCGTTGGCTGCCCGGGGCGAAGGAAAATTTCGCCGCCCCTTATTTAGGTATTATTATTATTTATTGCGAAATTCTGCCACTCCCTTAAAGTGCCGCCCGGGCCGGGCCGTCCCCGGCGCCCCGCTACGCTACGCCACTGCTATTATGCTACTATATCTGATAATATTTATTAATACAATTAAAATTTTGAATTTGGTTTTTCATAATCTTGCATTCAATCTATTCCAACATAATGTCTGTTATTAATGCTGATTAAATTGAGAATTTTCTGCTGGTTGCATAACTAAGGCAGTAAAGGAGCTAGGATCTAGTCTGGGTTAGGAATTCACAAAAAAAATTTCTTTTTAGTCTGTTCCATAGATTGAGTCACATTCTTTGTCACCTGGCATCCCCATTGCAAGATTGGTCAATCTCACAGTAGGCACGGTAGAAAACTCAATGTATGGAAAGACTGTGGAAAAAAGCAAAAAATGGGGATTTTACTATATTTGAATATTTTTTTGTTTAACAAAGATGTAAACAATTATTAATGTTATTTATATTCACTTTCAGGGAAAACAATTATTTCTACTAAAAAATCCCTGGAGCCATCTTCGCTGGAAAGGAAAATATTCGGAACACGACAGCGCAAGTTGGACGCTACGGTTACGGGAAGCATTGAAATACGATCCAAAAAGTGCAAAGATGTTCGACAACGGTAAGGTTAATTATAAAACCTCTATTATTATATACAAATTACTGTATATAAAGAACGACGACGACAATAATACCATAAATTATTTTGTTCGTAATGTGTAATTATGTTGAAAACTTGAAATTTAAAACTTATGATTCTATAATTAATTTATTTAATTCTAAATTATCATCATCATCATCAATTTAAATAAGTGAAAAGAAGTTTATATTTAATTATAAATTTAATTTTAATTACAAAAAATTTGTAAAATATATAATATTGATGCAAAATTTGTTGAAACGAGTGTAATTGTTGTCTTCAATTATAGGTGTGTTTTGGATAGATTACGATTCTCTCCTTCACTTCTTCGACGTCGTTTACTTAAATTGGAATCCTTCGCTATTTAAATATACATATTGCATTCACCAGTAAGTAAAATTTCAAAATTGGATTTGATAAAGTTCTAATAATTCAGAATCAACCTGATTTGAATTGTAATTAAATATTTTTGTCATTAATTCCAAAAATTATATTTTTAAATTGAAATTAATCAAATTTTTAATAAGTTTTGTTTTATTTTATGGCTACATAAAAATACTTAAAATTCAAGATTTTGATAAATAATTTATTAAAAATAAATTTTTCTGCATTTAAAGCTTGGCTTTTGCTTATTTGACACAAATTATAGAAGATTCACCAAAAAAGTTTTATATTTCTTTTGTATCAGCACATTAATATATTTTAAAATAGACATCTGTATTCCAAGAGATTCTTAATTTTTTTTTTTTTCAAAGCTGCATCTAATTCCTTTAGAAAGGGGGTCAATATAACTTCGCAAACATAAACAAGTAAAACGGTAAGGCCATTTTTGGGACAAGACTATGTCTCGGAGATTCGCTACTAAGCGGGATCACTTTGATGCTCGTGGCAGGTTTTGTTGTTATTCTCCAATCTTCTTTGGTATTGCTGGTTTTGAGCGTGATCGTTCAAACTTTGCCAGCCGTGGCCACGAGGTCGTCCTCGAGGCATTTTCGGTGAAATTAACCTATCCGATGTCAAAATTTCTCTCCGTTGCGTGTCGCCCCGGGTTGAATTTTTGTCGATGCCTTAAGAAAATTTCCTGTTTCCGAAAAAATAATTGTGGGTATAGAGAGGTTTCGAGGTCGCATACCACGTGATAAAACACACGTTTGCTCTGCACATTCGCCATTTTTGTGGTAGTTTTCGCTCGCTTAGCTTGCACGTGGTCTGTTGTTCGACGTCTTTTTTTAGTTTAAACGTACAAAAATACTGCAGTTCTATTATCGTGGATTAAGTTAAAAAAGACTTTTTTCTTGCGGGCTATTCTAGCAGTTTAACAGGACGAGATGCAGCTCTATACGAAGAGAAACTTTCGTTATGTCGAGGCGATCCATACGAAGCCAGTTTATCGCACTTCGTCGTAGATCGAGAATTGTGGCCGAAAGTAGAATTTGGTGACATTATAAACTATTTGGTTTTGACGACAAATTTCTACACCCTGTCACAAATGAAAGCTTATAAATCTTTAGAGGCCCATAACTATTTAACAAGTGGCTGGGTTTCTCCTGATATAAAAGTAAAAGTAATGAATAACGGCGAAGTAATATTGCTTGGAAAGGTATGTTTTCTTTTGTTTGTTTAAACTCGTGTTTTTACGTATTTCTTAACTAAGAATTTTTGTCTGAAAGTAAAAACGTCTAATTAAAAACAGCTGTGGCAATATTTTTAATTCAAATTGTTCAGAACCTTTATTTTCTAGTTGAAATTAGGATATAATAAGCCTACTTGCTTTCAGTTTTAACGTGTAACGTTTATAAGTTTGCACTAGCTAAAGCTTGAAATTACATTAGTTATTCGTTTATAAATGCACTATACCAAAATAAATTAATATAAGCAAATCAGTAAACTCTTTTAGGTTTTAAAATGTATCTTAGTGTTTATTAATGTAAATATTGAAATGAAATGTTTCTGACAATCTCTTGTATTGATATTCACTTTATTAGTATTGAAATTTTTCCGGTTAATTCTCGAGAGCCACGCAGTTTGCCTTCGTCGTGAAAGCTCCTCGGTTTGGGATCCTCGATGACGAATAATGCCGGGAATTTTAAAAAATGATGTTCCTTTGTTCTTGAGTGAACTAGCATTACACCCAATTACACAACAAATCACCATAGTGATATACGTGACGAAAAAAGTCAACACAAAAACTTCAGTTAAAGCGCACGTGAACACACACAAAACGTAAACAAGTCACAAAGATGGCACCGGACAATTGTGCATGCTCATGACGTCACTCGTGATGTCGACACGAAACCTCTCTATTGTATTGTCTGAAATTATTTTTTTTATTTTGCACAAACAAAATAAATATATTAATAAATGTAAAAAAACAAAAAAATTATATTTTGGAAGTTAGTTTTAATATAAAATTATAATGACTAGTGCTGTCTAGTTTCAAAAACATTCTGATGCTGAAATGAGATATGTCGGGTCAACCGGTCAAGGTCGTTAGGTTGCGACTAGAGATATGTATATGTTGGGAATAACACGGACAGGTAAATGGGTTTTTTCAAAGATGCGTTTGTCAAAATTCGATTTCGCAATGTTTGCATTTCGAGCTTCCCAACGACCAATGCATGCACAAATCTCGCACTCTCGCCCGTTTGTAGAAAGACGTCGCCATTTTGTATTTTATTTTGATTCGGTTCTCGGTCCCCCCGAGTACCTACAAGTCTGTTTTTTTTTTATGTGCGCACGATTTGGGCACCAAATACGCTGTGCCAAATATCAACTCCCGACACGTACTTCTTCACACCTTAGAGGTACGAAGCCATAATGGCACCACGATTTTATAAACAAGACACAGTCTTGTCAAAAATTTATTTCACAATATTAAAAAGTTTGCACACTTTTGTTCTTAAATAAGTGTAGGAAGATGTTTTAAAATTACGTAAGAGGCTATAGCATATACATTTAAATATATATAATATAATATAATATATAATTAATATTGAAGGGGATCGATGGAAAAATATTGTTTTTAAAAGGGGTTGATACACAGAAAAAAAAGGTTGGGAAACCCTGCTTTAAAATGTTCACAAACTACAAAAGTATGTTTTTTTCATTTATTGATATCTTAGTTTTTAATTGAAAAATGGATTGTTTTTTTGTATTTGTTTGACAAATTGTTTTCTATGATTATATTTTAAGAATTGATATATCTAGTGATCTGTTATTTGAAGCATTGAAAATTCATTAAAAAATCTTATTCATTTACGAATGGTGTCTATGAACTCAACTATTTTATTGTAATTATTGTATTTTATTGTAATAATTATTCTTAATATTATAATTTTAATGCTTCAATAATAATAATATACAGCTAACATAGCATTCACCGTTCTGGAGTATGTCTACATAAAATATTAATAAAAAATGGAAAAATTCCTTTTTAATGTTCTTAACATATGTTAAATGATTCTAAATTGAAATAATTAATATTGTTCTTAAATTTTTATTATCATCTAGCTATATCCGGTTTATGGCATCTGACGTTGCCTTCCGACCTCCAAGAACTCTCTCCATCCATACACCATTCCTCTTTAATCCCATTTTTACTACATGCTAACTTTACTCCATTGTACCAAGTTCGTCTGGGGTCGTCCTCTCTGTTTTTTTTTTTTTTTTTGGAATGCATTCCGTTGACATTTTCGGGAGTCTTTCATCACTCATTCTTTTCACATGTCCAAACCAAATAAGTTGTTTTCTCTGTATTTCTTTCAAAACCATCTCTTTCAATCCCATTAGGTCTTTGATCCTCTCATTAGTTATTATTTCTTTTTTCGAGATTCTGCACAACCTTCTCAATGCATCCATTTGTTGTTACTTTTCTCTTTTCTTCCTCAGTCATTCTCCATGCCTCCACTTCGCATAATAGAATGCTTTTAACTATAACATTATATATTCTTTTTTTTCTTGATCTAGTCATTTCTTCACTCCACCATATTCCATCTAATCTTTTAACTGCTCTCTTATCTTGTGCTAATCTTGTATTAATTTCTAATGCATCTCTTCCATCTTGATGAATTTGTATTCCAAGATAATTGTAATGCTCACATCCCTCAGTCTTTTCTCCTTCCAGTTTCACGTCTGTTTTAGCCCCTCCTATGCATAAATATTTCGTTTTACTCATGTTTATATATAAACCTCCTTTAAAATATTCACAAACTCCTTTTATTTTTCTTGTCCTGTATTCCAGATCATCCTTATCATCTGCAAATTGTAATGTAAATGTCGGCTTACCGTTAATATTTATTCCCATATTACAACATTTCTTTTTCCATATTTTCAATACTCCGTCTATGTAGATTTTAAATAAATTTGGGGAGATACAACATCCCTGTCTTAGTCCTTCTGATATTTTTTTTTCCACTTTTTATTTTTGTTATAGATTCTCTATGTAATTCTTTAACTGCTTTAATCAGTGTGTTTTATGTATTAATATTTATCTCTTTTAATGTTTCCCATACTTTTGATGTTGGGACATTATCATATGTCTTTGTTAAGTCTATAAACAACAAATGAGTTTCATGTCCTGTTGCTAATCTTTTCTCCATAATCTGTTTTATACAGAAAATATTGTCCGTACACGATCTTCCCGTTCTGAATCCACTCTGCTCCGTTTTTTCTTTGATTAGATCTCTTATTATTTGTCCGTATAATCTACTAAATGTTGCTGTTATTGTAATTCCTCGATAGTTCTCACAATTTTGTTTGTCTCCTTTTTTTATAGATAGATGTCAAAAGGCCAATTTTCCATTCTTTTGAAATGTATTCTCCATTAAGATAAAATTATTTAGAATGACACCTTTCAAATAATTTTGTTATCAGTTCTGCTGGTATTCTTCCAGGACCACTTGCTCTATTATTCTTCAGTTTCTTACATGCTTGGTTAATCTGTTTTGTCTCTAAATGAATCGGTACATTCTTTCCTACATTTATATCTTCTATCTTCTGTTAAACAATGGGAGGAATATTATAAAAATTTATTAACTGAGATAAGCAGTCCTTTATTACTATTACTTTCATTTCTAACATTTTAAAGCAATTTCCATATCTTATTTCCTAAAACTTGGAATCATAAATTGAGATTCAATTTATATTTTCAAAAATAAAAATATATACAGTAATACTGTAGGGATGAATAACCAAAAGTACACAAATCCACCAACTCGTGCTCCTTAAAAGTTCAATATATATTAATAATGGTAAACCTATTATAATAGGAAATGATATCTGGTATCATATGATTCATGTCATGGTGATGAAATGCTGTACAGGTTGTAAATTTGTTTAAAATGTAATTATATGTATCTAAGTAAAAGTCAATACTGTAGTTGATATAAATTTAAAGTAAAGTAACAACTGCTTCATTAACTATGTAAATTATAAACAGATAACTGTTGAGCAATTGAAACTTTAGATTTGATTAAATGTTTTGGCCATCATCAGATTTCAAAAATCAAATTAATATATATTTATTATATAATGTTATGTATTCTAGAATTTGAATTCATATTAGTTTGGTCTTTGGAACCTGAGAATGGCTGAAAACATTCATTCAAATATAAAGTTTTAACTGCTCAAAGGTTACTTCTTTGTAATAAATTTAAGTTTATATTAACCACAGACTTTTTTCAAAATACTTTTCCAATTCTTAATTCTTATAAACTTAGACAATTGGAAAAAAATATTTATCTGAAGTTGGTACTGTACATTGTTACTGACTTTGATTCCAGTCGTGCATCAAATATTGCATTCCGTATCAATTAAAAAAACAATAAACTTAACCAATTGTTGAAAATGACATTTGTCATTCAAGCATTTGCACTAGAAAAATAATCAATAGACAAACTTTTGACACCTTGGAAAAAGTAAAAATCTTTGGTGTTTTAAATTACATTAACACAACAAAGAACTGTCACTTACTCTTTCAAAAATTTAAATCCTTTACAGTGTCATTTATAAACAAATAAGTATGGCTCAGACATTTTATGAAAACAGAGTCCAGTTTCATCTGCATTATAAATATCCAAAGGTGAATATTTGGCAATTTTCTGCTACACTAGTTTATACACGAAAATGCAGTTAGTGAGTGGATAAACATTTTCTTCACCTGTTGAACCATCCATCAGTTTCTATGAAATCTTTACCCATAGTTTTTGCTAGTTTTGTTTTTTGACACAATAGGTTCATTAACTAGAGCTTTCTTTCCTTGAACTTTCACTTTTAATACCGACTCTATTATTTAAGCTTTGATTTGATTCAATAGATAAGCCATAACAATCTAATAATCTAACTGTGCATTACATAAATGAAGTGTTTGAAAGTGTCAGGCCTAGACTTTGCACAGGTGGAAAAAATAAATCCTTATTGATGTTTAAACCTAAAATATGTAATGCAAAAAATCTGTTTATTAGTGAGTAAAATCTGAATATGTACAATCAGGAAATAACTGTTAGAGAGTAACTTGCAAATAAAGATAATTTATCAAAAATCTAAAAAAATATATACAAAACTTTCCTGACAATTAGGAGCTTACAAATTAAGCTACAACTATCTTAGAACTATCTCCGTGAAAACCAACAAGCAAAATATAAAAAAATATAAAAAAAACACAACGAATTTTACTAATTCATTTAACTGTCACCAAGAAACTCTGTCACTGGAACTGGAAAGCCTTTCGTCTCCTTTTTGTAATGCTGTTGGGGTGATGTTACAAGCATACGCCCACTTGACCCTATTTATATACTCGTCGATAAGGCCGATTACTAGAATAAACGAAGCGTCAATTTATGTCGTCTCCCTTACGAGTAGTATTATACTTTTTTATTGCATTTCCGACGACAGTTTGGGGTGGAAGATTATTCTTTTAAGATCTTCAGGAAGTCCCTTCCCCAAGATGTCATTTCTGGGTTTGATCACGTCGTATGTTGTCGACGGCGGTTGACGTGGTAAAGTGAGTTAATTTTGAATTTTGCCCGGGGAGGTGCGGTAGGTCTATCTGTAATGAAATAAAAATGCCCCAAAATAAATAGAATAATGAACTAAAAATAATCCCCAAACAAAATTTAAGGAGTCAATTCTGACCTGTTCTAACTCAACTTGACTATTCTTCCTAGATCATTGTCTCTTCCAATCCATGTTCTTGTTAGAAAGAGAAGGAATTTCTATATTTGATCTGTTTTTTAAGATCATACACAAGAATGGTTGTGAAATTTTTACATGCACATCTGCACTATGTTGAGTCTTCTTAGATAATTTATTGTAGCACTCAAATTCTTTGCTTTACTTGAAGAGACAAATCCAAATCTCTACACTTTGGATCATAGCAGAAGCAAAGCAAAAGGATTTTTTTTCATAAAGCACTTTATACAATCTTCCTAACTCAACAGATCACTAAATTAAATTAGAGAAATTGCAACAGGTGCACATGTTTATCCCCAATCATTGTAACTGTATGTTTTTAAAAGATAAAGAGTACAGTTCATGTATTTTCTAAGAATTTTTGTCATGCACATGGTATATAAAAGATAAAAGGTATGCTTCAGTTAAATGTAAATTTTAAGGGAAAAGAAAATTTATACTACTGTAAATAGACTAAGGATTCTTATTGTCCCCAAGTGTAATTATTGCAATTGATAACAATAGCCATAGTTTATAATAGGCAAATTATCTTTAACTAATGTTTTTAGGCCAATTGATAAATGTTATCAATTGGTTGTTGTTGTTGTTATCTGTAACCAGATTCTAAAATATTTATACTAATACAGATGACAGTTTTGATTTTTATGTGAAATTTAAATACATTTAGATCCTGGAAAGCAGGAACAGGCCCTGCCAAAGATTTATACAGTGTTACTGACAATCCCCAATATTCATTAGAAGTAAAATCACCTGGTTCGGCAGTATGGATATTGCTTACTCGTCATATTACGGATAGAGTAAGTTATTGTATTAAATAAATTAATATAGGATAACTAATTTAAATGATATTGTATTTATATTCACTTTTTTCTTATTTCATAGGATGATTTTGCTGATAATAAAGAATATATAACAGTATTGGTATATAAAAATAATGGAAGAAAAGTATATTTCCCTTGTATGTTATCATTTTATAATAATTAAGTTTATGCTTGTTTCAGGCTTATGTGTATAATGTTTTGACAAAAAACAAAATTAATCGTTATTTGCATACTTTTTATAATTCTGAAATTATTTCATAGTTAAATTATTTCATTCTCATTTACATCTCTGTTATCTCTCAGTAATAAAATATACATATATATATTTTTTTTTTTTCACTCTTTCCACTCTGTATAGAAAATAAGAGGGTGTTTTAATCATACTTATGGATTTGGCCAGGTTCATAATGGGTTTAGTTAGTAAGATGAAGTTTGACATATCCAAAATGATTTTAAAAAGCAGAAGAAACTATAAACATCTTCATTACGTCCTTTCACACACCTCGGGAACAAAACTGTCTTTTTCTCTGTGAAGTTGACCTTTTATTAGAGGCTACTCATTCACTGTAATATACAAAACAAAAAAATTTTTTTAATATTTCAGGATGACGGCACAGTAAAATAATTTTTTAAATATTAATTATATAAATTTATTTATGTTGTCCTGGCCAATGCGTTAATTAATATCCAAAATGAATTCCCTTGAAAAATTTCTGGGGTTGCTTGCCCAGATTTGATATTTGGTCTCTCAGAGTGGTAGGCTGATGTCAAACATCTTGGCCATCCCTTTTCAAAAAATCATTTTCAGTACTGTAAAGTAATTATCTTTGAATCTTTAGGCTTTTAAAAAAGTTTAATTTTGTTCTAAAGCAACAACATACAACTCTAGTACCTATGAACAGAAATAATTAAGTAATTGAACTACTGGAAAGTTTAGAGATTTGATAATTTATTTCCAAATGTCTTCCAATGAGTTGTAAAATTGAAAACTGTGGAAAGAGATCACAATGAAAAAAAAAACTAAGAATATTTCAATGTGTTTAGTGTAATCATTTATTTTATTATTACTAATTTAAAATTTTTAGAAAATTTTTATCATTAAAACTACATAGACACGAGATTTTTTTCTGAGACTGATACTCTATTCTAGATTTTATTTTAGATCAGAACAGAAATTAAAGAAATTAATAAATAAAAAGAATATTTTAGACTTACTCCATATCACTTTCACATTCTGGAGTGCCATCATGATGGTACTGATTTTTCTTTTTAGGCTACTTGGCCATCTAACAATGACAGAAAAATTACCTTTAAAACATGGAACATTTAAAAGCAATTTTTAAGACAGTCAAGGAGGGAAAATGGACATATACTGTATTACTTTGAATATAAGCTGCCTTCAAATTTAAGCCAGATTGGGAGTTAAAAATTGGAAAAAAAAAAATTTTATATGTATGATTTGTGTCAACTGCAGGACATCTTCCTTCTTTAGACCCGAGAATGATTTTCTGTCTTTTTTACACTGAAATAACTTTGTGTGTGAAGGAATTCTTTTTGACAACCATAAATCTTTTACTGTCTGCATGATACACAATATAACTTTTCCTTTGAATTCGGCATCATATATAAACCATTTTTCCATTATTAGTGAGTATGCCTAATAAAAAAAATTTAAAATTTGATTCTACACAGCTGCTGGATTAAATCAGAAAAGTCTGGATGGGAAACCACTGAATAAACTGCTGTCAATGATCATAATAGGGGAAACTTGCCTAATTCGTACCCCTTAAGGAAAAACCATCATATAAAATAAAAACAAATTATTTTTTATTGTAAGTAACTTTTATTTGAGAAATATTTTATTACTACCATAATCAAATTTAGCATAAATCTTATAAACTTCTGAGAAATAAACAATTTAAAAAAACACTAAAAAAGTACGATTTAGAACCATTCGTCTTAAATCGTACTGATATATTCTTAAATCGTACTTTGAGATCCTATCATTGGTTTGCATCTTAAGAATCAAAATCTTAATCAATAATGTATTAATACGTGTGTAGATTCGGCTGATGGTCTTCGCCAATTCTTGGCAGTCGTCGCAGTTGTAATCCGTTGCTTTTTATTGGTTCCTGCGCAAAGTTCATATACCCATATCTCACATTGTGTGCATTTGATCATACTTTCTTTTACGCCTTCTTGGCATAATTTACAGTACTAACTGTTATTTTCATTTTTTTCTTATTTCTTTTTTTATTCTCCTTTTGTGATAGTTTATTAGTTTTACTTTTCTTTGCACCAAGATTCTTTGATACGTTTTTGTTCTCGAATTCTTCTATTTTATTCTCGAGCTTTTTTTTTATAAGGACTTTCTATAAGAACAAGAATGCACTTATGTGTGGTATGTGCTGGCAGAGAGAGCGTGATTATTCCATAGTCCCTTGCAAGATAAATGGCATCAATGTTCTTCGTGTGCGTCGAATGACCGTCTAAGATGAGAAGAACTTGACTGTCTTGTGATGTTTGCAGTCTCGGACACTTTATAAAGTGTTTAAGCCATTCGACAAATAATGTACTCTGAATTCATCCGATTTCTGAACAACTGTACAACGTATTCGGTGGCCCTCCACGCTTTAAGTTATCTGCCATTTTTTTACGTTTACATATGAGCATGGGTGGCACGAATTCTCCAGCAGCATTCATACAGCAGATGCATGTGGTGTTGATACCACGTTCGCTACTAGTGACAGTTCAAACCTGGTGTTTCCCTTTTTGAGCCAATATTTTAGAAAGCTTATAAACCGTCATTATATTTTTTAATCGCTTCTTCCATATTTTCTTTACTCCAAGAATTATATTTTCTTTTTGACATGTTGTTCTAAAATTAAAGACAATTTGTTTTAATTTGTTTTGAACTTTTGCAGTTATTTTTGAAATCAGTAACTTAGTAAAAAAATAACAGTTTACGAATCGGTAATAGCTTATTGTGACATTCATCTAAAATGGTTTTCCTAAATCGTACCGGTACGTTTTAAGAATTTGCCTGGAGTACGAAATAGGCACAAGAGTCGAAGGAGTTTTACATTTGCCTCCAAAAAATTTGACAACAAACACTCATATATCATCACATCAGGTGAAATCACAAAAATACGCATTAATACATCGCAGATAGTTAAAAAACTTATACACGATCCAATTTGAAGAACGCTCTTATGAAATGTGCAAAAATATTACAGAAAAAGTTGAAAAAAACTTACCTTTTCAATATTTTTGTCGGAAGCAGCGTAACAGCGCGTTGTCTGTCAGATGGTAATATGACCGACTGTTATTTACTTTTTTTGTCACTAAAGGCACTAATAGCTATTACCGGAGTCGCGATATAAGCGAAGTACGAATTAGGAGCAAGTACGAATTAAGCAAGTTTCCCCTACTATGTGCATACTTAGTGCATAAAGCAAAGATCTGATTATTAAGGAGTGAGAGATCAACAGAAATAAGAAGTTAAGATATTCGCTTTGAATTTAAGCTGCACCCTAATTTTCAGTCTTAAGAATTGGAATAAAAAGTACAGCTTAAATTTGAAGTAATAAGGTAATTTTTTTATCCTCGCATCCCAGGAACATATTTTTTTCTCAAGTGAAAATTGTGTGGCAATGTTTAAAATATGAAAATAAATCAATTTAAAGGGAATTTTTGCCACTTTTAGATGGCCAAGTAGCCCAAAAAGAAAGTGTCAGTGTATTATGGTGCTCTTTCATTTATGTCTGTGAAAATTTATATATCAGCATACCTGTAAATTTACCTGCCTTTATTCCCGGTAGTGCCCAAAGCGGAACCGGGACATGTACTAAAATTGGTACTTAATAAACTTAAAATGAATGAATGTATTATGGTGTAGTTCTGGAATTTGAAAGTGAATGAAAAGTAATTGTAGATTTAATGAAAAGCAATTGATAGATTTAGTCTTCATATTTATTTTTTCAGAAATATAAAAATAGTTTGACATTCATTTCCTACTGAGTAAGTTATTTATTGTTGATAAATTTACACTGATGTTCAAACTTGGAATATAATGAATTTTGGAAGCTGAGACACCATCTTTAATTTATTTCATGTAGAGCATTTGGTCTTTTCAATCTGTTAAACTTTGATTATTATAAATAACAAACATGTTTATATATATATACACACACACACACATATACACACACACACATACAATCAAATATTGATATTTAGCAAAATACTTAAGGATTAAATATCGTATTTTAATAACAAATATCTTATTTTCTTTTTTGCAGATGATCCTCCACCTTTTATTGAAGGTATCAGAATAAATAGTCCACATTATTTATGTAAATTGGTAATTCCTCAAGATGGTGATACCAAGTATACTCTTATTATTTCTCAATATGAGAAATCAAATACAATCTATTATACTTTAAGGGTTTATGCGACCTGTCCTTTCACCTTAAATAAAATAAATAATTATTTTAAATATAAACAAGAGGTAAGAATAAAATAATTATTGTGTTTAATAAATTAAAAATATGGTTTAAAAAGTGGAATGTTTGCAGATAAAAAATGGTGAATGGACGAGTGAGACTGCAGGAGGTTGTGGCAATCATCCCAAAAGTTATCACAGAAATCCTATCTATCAAGTTTCTCTTCAGTCAAATAATGATGAAAATCAATTATTGATTGATTTGAAAGGACCAAAGTAAGATTTTTTTATTTAATTGAAGTTGTGTACAAAATTTGATTATAACAGAAGTAAAAACATTATATTTTTAGGCAATATCAAGTTGGATTTGATGTTGTGACAGTGAGTGTAAATAATACTAATGCTTCGGGTTATTTTAGTAGAAACTCATCTGGTACATTCAGGTATTTTAGATTTTAAGATGTATTATGCCATATGTAATTATATTGAGATTTGCATTTATGATTTATAATTATAATATATTAATAAACTACAATTAAATTCACAACTTATATTGTAGTAAATTTCATCTAATCTATAGTATGTTGAAACTCCTTTGGTTTGCACATGAAGCATGAGAAATATTATTTTGTGTGAAAACAAAATGAGAACAAGTGGAAAAACAAACCAATTTGTATAATACTTAAAACTATTATATTATATGACCAAAAATGCCAAAATATAGAATATTTCTAGTACTTTACACAATCTATTTTGCAGATTAAATCTTTTTGGTATTTGATAACTTCTAAAAAACTGCAAACTCAAATATATGTCTTATTGCCATCGACGGCATTTACGATCCAACCAGGGATATTGGTGATGCCATTTGAATGATTATAATCTTAGTAATTTTTCTTTCTTCTAAAAAAACTAGCATTTTAGCTTAACACATGTAGCATTCTTTTTTTTTTTTTGTGCTTGTGTTGTAATCGTAATATCTTACAGTGCATATTTGCTATTTACCAAATGCCGAATATTTGCATTTCAACAAACTATTTGCCGTATTGTTTTTCACTTGCCAAGCATACACATTAGATTATTTGCCGAGAATCAGTTTGTTGTGGGATGACCCATTTTTTAGATCTCGGAAAAACATTTATGTTTCTCAAGCAATAATTTGTGCTGCTGAATTTATAGTTGAGTAGTTCATATGTGTTAATGAAAAAAAAGTCTAAAAGATGATGATGATGATATTACTTAACCAAAGCAGAAAAATGTAGAATGAAAAAGAAAAAAAATTTAAAAAAAAACAACACCATAAAACTATATTGGGAAAAAAAGACCAGAAAAAACTACGTACAAAAAATTAAATATTTGTTTTAACTATAAACTAAATTCAAAAATAAGCCTAAATCTAGCTTAAAAAAAGACTAAAATAACAACACTGATGGATCAAAAACAAGAAAATGCATGGCGGTGAATACTCGTCTCCTTTTATTTGGCATAATTGTGAATAAAGAATTGGAAAATAGCAAATACCAAACATTTGTCACAAGTAGACTGTGCACACTACTCAGTATTCACCATATGTTTGCTTGGCATTTGGAAAATACCGAATGTGTAGACATACCCTTAGATAGGGTGACCAGACATCTCCGATTTTGCCCGTTTTCAATATTTGATTATAAAATCAATCTTTGAATAGAGCAATTTTATTAACACGCCAATATAATAGCACCAATTTATAGATCAATCAATAAATAAATTTGAACTCTGGTTATTTTTTTTAATCAGTTTCAGACCCCATTTTCACTGATTTTGAAATGTGCCCCTGGTTGGATCGTAAATGATATGGTTACCTTTCTGCCTTTTTGAAAGTTTCTAAAACATTTATCTTTATGAGCTGATTTAAGTAAGTTTATTTTTTAAAATGCTAAGAATCACAGAATTGTATAAAATTATGAATCTTCATTTTTGGCACAGACTATTAATTTAAATGTTTGTTAATTTAGGCAAATGAAAGAAAACTATGTATTTATTTTTTGCATGACTATTTAGATTGAGAAACTAAATTAGCTGTTCTCTACATAATTGTTGACTGCAAATTACAGTCAAACCTGTTTTTATGCGGGGGATAGGGACCGCATTAAAAAAAATAGCACGAAACTTCACGAATGGCTGTAAAAAATAGTTTTCGCGACACAATTAAAAAATATTTTTTTTATGCGGTCAACAGGGACCGCATAAAAAAAGTCTCGCATAGAAAATAACTCAAAACCGTACGAAATAGAATTTATTGACAACAGATGTCGGCACTTGACTGCATCGTCTCGTCTATCGTCTGTTTTACATATTTTTGTCCAGGTGGTGTTTTGTTGACTTAAAAAGTAAATTATTTCATTTTTCGCATATTCATGCAATAATATTACTATAATAAGTGCATTTATGCTATAATAAGTTTATTTAGCTATAATAAGTCAACGTGAGACATGACGAATCGCACGAGACTAGTCGCCAACTATACCGCACAAAAAAAAACCGCATAAATTAAAAATTCGCATTAAAAAAATCGCACAAATAAAAATCGCACATAAAAAGAGCGCATAAAAACAGGTTTGACTGTATTAAGTAATACTTAGTTTTTTTAGCTACATCTTAAGGTTTTTTGAATTTCTATGCACTGATGTATAATAACTATTTGGTAAATGATATAAAAATGAAAATATTCTGCTATAATAAGTAATTTAAGTTGCAGACATTCATAAACTTTTATTTGCTATGTACTGTTATTATAAAAAACTTTCAATATTGGTACATCAGAATATTATCAATTAAAAAATATAATTTTAAATAACCATTTTGCATATATGTTATTTTTTTAATTACAAAAATTATTTATTTACAGATCCGGTTTTACTATCCTAGAACTAAATGCTGTACCTGCTGGTACATATAATATAATACCTTGCACATACATGCCTAATCAGAAAGGTCCTTTCTTTTTGACCGTACAGTCAACATGCCCATTCAAAATATCTAAACTCCAGTGATGATAAAATTGTTACATAATTGAAGATTCGGTGCCTTTCATACTGTATATTATGAAAGTATTGTTAAACATTTTTTATATTCTGAATACGAGATGCAATTACGACATTGAGACCTAATTTATTTATTTTTAAATTCTTAAGGATTTCTTTTCGTGATGAAATTTGAAATTTTGTTAAATTTGAGACTGAATTTAATAAATATATTTTTTAAAATAATGTACAAATAACTTCACTGCTTGAGAATGCAAATTATAGTCACATATTTTTTTATAAATACAATAAAAATAGTATACTTCATATAGTTTGTGATTATTACAAGTGTATGAGGTATTTGTTAATTTTGTATAGCATCATATTACTATGTACTACTAATTCAATTTTTATTGTATTTATAAAAACTGCTTCTTGTTAATGACAGTGTTGTTATAATAAATGTTATGAATAAATTTAATAGCACAATAGACAATTTTAAGATAAAGTTACCTGAATGGATTCACAATAATGCAAACTTCATAGCTTAAACCACAAGTTGAGATATATTGTCCAATAAAAATTTCTAATTCTCTACATTCACAGAAAATTTCTCTATCACAATAAAAGTCATCAGTGTTAAAAATAATTATTGGATGTTAGCTGTAAAAAAATTAATTTTAAATAATGTTATACATGTAAAGTAAGTTGAAGTCCTTTAATTTTATAAATTTTAAACAAATTAAAATGAAGAAAAACTTCTTTTATGTATATTAAACTTACTCAATAATCTTTATATTGTTGAGAAATTGAAATAAATATATTTATTTCAAAGTTACAGTGTGCTATTTATTTGTATTAAGCTTAGTACAAACTCCAGTTTATAGTTTTTTAAATGCAGTATGCCTTCCCTTTAACTTAAGGAATGTTATGGAGGAAGAAAAAAAATCATAAAATTTAGTAAAGTGATGTATGTACTTTCTAGAAAATCTTTATCTCACTGGATAAAAATGGGAGGTGTAAACATTAAGTTAATTTTAACATCGTAAATTGCAAAAAGTTTTTTCACCCTTTATTTTCAAGTAAATTCAAAACTTACATAAATTTTCAGTCAAAGAATGCAGATAAACTTTCAGATATCTATGAATAAATATACAAAAAAATTAAGTTAATGAAACATTTTTTTTGGGTGTACTTTTATAGTTCTTAAAACCCAATCATAGCTCTTGCTTCCTTTGGGCTTACGAAATACGTTGTATCTCAGAACCGGCTTTGGTTCCATTCAGTTGTACAATGTACACAGTCAAACCTGTCTATAACGGAATCCCAAGGGACCGAACAATTCTATAGTAGACAGCTTTTCGCTATATATAGGTTACCTACTACTGTAATGTATCCCTTAATTAATGCGATTAACAAATTTCTCGACGTTACCGCGTATATCAAATTCGCGTTAATCAAACTGGTACCTACCTCGGTACGCGACACGACATAACAATCATCATCCGCTAGAACAAATTTTCGGTTAATAACAAATGTTTTTATTTTAACATTAATTTTTTCATTCATTCGTAAAAAGTTCTCTAAAATAAAAATTAGTAACCAAATTAAAAATAAGACCTTGCAGCTGCCTACTTTCGTCAGACGAAATTATACTCAATTCAGTTCGTTTTATTCGTAAGTGGAAAAAACCAAACTGCGTGAGGAACAAAATCATCAGCATGTTTTACAGCCATTTCAAGTGGATGAAATGTTTCAACAATACGTGTCTGCGACACACTAAGATTTTTTGCAAATTCACCAGTTGTTAATTCGCAGAGCTGTGGAGTCTGTAGACTCTTACACGACTCCGACTCGGGGTTGACTTGTTAATAAAATAGGCTCGAATATTCTGACGTTATCACGCGACCTCAGAATAAAA
Source organism: Centruroides vittatus (assembly GCF_030686945.1). Taxonomy (NCBI): domain Eukaryota; kingdom Metazoa; phylum Arthropoda; class Arachnida; order Scorpiones; family Buthidae; genus Centruroides; species Centruroides vittatus. Next base: position 3,017,689 of record NW_027122172.1, read on the forward strand.
GATTCAATAAATAGAGTTCTAATAGAAACTTTTTTATTCCAATCTTTAAGTTAAAAGACTCCTCTAAGTAATGACAAAGTCAATATATAAATATGTATTCGATAATTTTTACTTTTCCGGCTGTTATATATTATAACAGAGGAAAAGTGTAGCGATCGGTCAAAAAATGATCCCACCCCAAATTTTTACATTTTTGGACTTAGGACATCTCGAAATGTTGAGATATGCAAAAGATTCAGGTTTTTTCCTGTATGTTCGGATGTTAGACTGTGTGGGGTGGCACGATTTTGAATCGGAGTCGGATGGTTTAAAACGGGAGTTATTAAGCTTCAAAATGGTTGAACTAAATCGTTTGGTACACATTCTAATATCAGTGCGTACAGAAAAAACCCCGAATGTTTTTGCACTTCTCTACATTTCGAGGCTTCCCGAGTCCAAAAGGGTGAAAATCTGAGAAAGTCATTCTTTTCCTGTGTTACGGGCCTATACCGTATAACAGCCGGAAAAGTACAGTATTTCAGAACAAAGAAATTAAACAAATTAGATGCCAACACGCGCGAGCGAATTTTCTCCTTTGACATTTTTGGGTTGGAGAGATCTCCAAACGTGTAGATTTGCGAAAAACTCTGAGGGTCAAATTTGACGCGATTACAATACTTTTCCGTTTTTTATATACATAAGAAGTTGGGAAAGTGAAAAAGGAGTCCGAGTCGACGACTCCGACTCCACAGTCCTGGTTATTCGTCAATCTTTAACAATTCTGAAAACTTCTCTTCGTCAACAGCTTTTGGGCTCCCCGTGCTTTTTGTATCATTTAATTCAAAATTTCCCGAACGAAACTTTCAAAACCATATTTGACATTCGGAGTTTAGAAGCATTTTTTCCACACACGGTAGGACTATTTTCTACTGTTTGTATAGTGATATCCTTTACGAAACTTAGTAAGCATGCATAATATGCCCGATCTGGAGACATTTCGACTTGATTTTATTCAAACGAAATGTAATGTAAAAAAGTTTAAAATAAGCTACAAAACAAAGAATACAACCTCACATCAGGAACAATAGCGAGGTCGAGCCGAAGTTTTAAACGCGAAAACGTGTACTGTACGTCGGACATTCAGCGTCGCTTTCCTGTAAGCCTAGAAGTTTGGCAATGGCGTTTGGAATGTCGAGCATACAGTAATTCCACTGACTTCCAAATGCCATTGTCAAACTTCTAGGCTTACGGGAAAGCGGCGCTGAACGTCCGAAATACACGTTTTCGCGTTTAAAACTTTGACTTCAACTCGCTAATATATTAAACTTCACAACTTATAGTTACATTACATATTTGACTATATATAGGGCTATATATATATTATATATATATATATAGCCTTATATATATATAGCTTTTTCGGTTAATGTTACCTTAGGATCCAAGATGGCGACGGAGGAAATTTTTCCCTACGTTGGAGACTGCGACGGAGAAAAAATTTTTTCCCTAGAGTCGAGACGTCGACGACGTGGATTTTTTTCCTTCTTTCGGTTTCTACCATGCGTTCGATGTGGCCGAGTTTCCTGTAACCTCGAAACGGAGACGGTAGTGTATATTTGCGACGGTAGAGGGAGCTTTTTCGTAACGTAGTGCGAGAGTTAAATCGGCGGGAAATACGTAGGGGTGTTACGAACGAATATGCAAATGCATAATCTACGACGTGATTTCTGTTCCTTTCTGGGCAATTTTATGCAAATCGACTAGTTTCCAGTTGGAATCGTTTACTGCAGTGTTGCGACGAATTGCGTATTGGAATAATTGCTGTTTTTTTTTTCCTCGTTACGATATTTCATTTTTTTCCCTTCCCACCTCCCCGCGTTTAGTTTATTGCCAATTGTTCGATAATGAGTAGTTTTGCCGATTTGAGTTTCAACGACGAATTTCGGTCGAGTTGCACCACCCGTGATTTCCACAAGTTAATGGAAGACGACTTTTGGAGCTAGGTTTGCCTCTCCGTATCGATAACGCATTGAAATTTCCGAAATCTGCTGTAAAATTAGGCATACAGCCGACCGAGTTCGTTTGCGTTCCGTGCGATTCTAAATGCAAATTATATTATCGGAGTAATAGAGAAAGCTGTTTCTTGCGATGTAGTAAGTGCGGAACGAAGACTTCTGCCTTTGAAGGAACATTTAAAAGTAAATTTGGCCACATTTTTTGGGGTTGCATTCTGTCGTTTATATGGCCAAAGAGTAATAAATCGAACGGAGGGAAACGCCAATCGACCAATAAAAGAGCAGCCGAATCGAAAAGAACAGGGAAGAGCCGCACCAAGCGAAAAGGAAAGTATCGAGGCTGGCAAAACCGAAAAAAGAATGGATCGGAAAGGAAAAAAAAGTAGGAAGAAGTAGGCGACCACCATCGAAAAGTGAGTAAAAAAAAATTTTTTTGGTTATTTCGGTTAACGTCCGCGGAGTCTGCAGAGAAATTCAAGATGGCGGCCGGAAACGCGGCCATCTTGAATCGAGGGAAAAATTTTTTCCCCGTCGCAGTCTCCAACGTAGGGAAAAATTTCCCCCGTCGCCATCTTGGATCCTAGGGTAACATTAACCGCTTTTTCTTTCAACCGCTCTTAAGCAACTAAATATTTAGTTGCTTAAGAGCGGTTGAAAATGTATATTTTTTTATTAGTGTATTTGCATTTGGTACTAGTTTTTGACAGTTTGTTTTAAAGACAATGAAGTAAAGTAGAAATGTAAGAAAAAATAATAATACAGCTTTTGTTAACGAAAATTTTTTGTTGTAATTAAAATAATTTGGTTTGTTAATAGAACTTATTAGAGAAAAAGTTGCATAAAAATCTAAAGCTGAAATTCAAAAACTTAATTTTCAGTATTGTTAACGTAGCCCATCAAATCTATCACGGCGTTTTCGCCAAGTTTCGATCGAAAGTTAAGTGAGAACGGCATCGTCGATAGATCTTGTACAATGTTTTCATATAAACTAGAGACACTATCAAGTTTATAGTTAATAAATTATCGTCAATCGACGAAAAACGGTTTATAAATTCGATGAATTAATTTTCTCCAGAAAGAAAAAAAAAATAGAATCTGTAACTAATGAAAATATTGCTTTTCATTTTACAAAGTTGTTAAAAGTTAAAACAACCATAAGCGTATTTCTAAACTGTATTGCTTTAATGGAAAATAAATATTTTAGTTGGTCGAAGCTTAAAAAGACAGCTCTGGAGATCCAGTTCGGTTTCTGGAAATTTTCGTCGATGATTTTGACCTAGGTTATTCGGACCCCTCTCTCGATCTACGGTCCACTTCGTTGTGAGCCCGACCGACTCTTTGATAGACGCAAATAAAAGCGTTTTAATATCACAAGACTGAAATAGTAAAAATTTGACGGCTGGATGGCCGACACATTTAAGGTGTCGGTCTACTACTTTGGGGAACACGGAGTCAAATCGGAGCGGCCGAGAAACAGCGCCAGAAATTCTTCACGGGCGGTCCCTCCCAGATATATAAGGCCCCGTCCATTGCCATCCGGCCGTCCACATTGTAGGTCTGGCCAAACCCGCAAAAGGTACGAAAAAAGACCTTCGTGGTGATTGAAGAGTAAAAAACTATATACATTATATGTATGGATTTATTGTTGAAAATTATATAAAGTACTTTTTCAAACAAAAACTCTTACTCGAAGGCTTGACTTAGTTATTCTTAATTCTGTTTCTTAGATTAACCCCAATTCTCACCCATATTGACCGACCCCGTTGAGAACCAAACATGGCCGCGTTAAATAATATATCCACATATCTTAAATACGCTGTGCGTCGCGTTAATCGGTCGATCCATCCGTGACTTTTGGCAAATATAAATTTATCATTAAAGTTTTACTAAATGTATAAAACATTAAAACAAATAATTAGTAGTTTGAAAATTAATGTTACATTATAGACTTAAATTACATGATTATGGAAACTATACATTTTTAATTGTAAAATGTTTGTCGTCTTGAGGATAATTTAAGACGACAAATATAAATGTGAAGTATTGAATTTATGAATGATATCTTTTTACATTAGATACTGAGTTTAGTTATAAATGTAAATGTAAATTAAATAATATTAGTACAGTTAAAATACGGGGAAATTTTTCTATGTATGTATATGTATATATTGATATACATAAAGAACATATCGATTGTTGTTACCCGCAAAAGTTTTTCGCCTCACTTAATTTTTTCCGCTAAGTTATATGATGGAGAAAAACGACGAAAACAGAAAGTAGTAAGAATTTATCCACTTACTCCACGCCCGGGATAAGATGACAAATATGACATTTCCTATTGACGTATACGGATTCGTCATAGTTATCGTTATTTGGACAGTTCTCATTCCACTACATATCGTTGACGATTAACCGACCTAAGTACTCGTTATATCAAGTAGATTAGAATGATTTATAGTTATTAGTTACATTAATCTATTTAGTATTAGTAATTTATAAAATGATTTAAATTAATTTGATTAACGTTAAACGCTTCTAAACATTACAGTATTTCTTCTAAATTAGTACAGGCCTAAATTAAATATTCTTACAAATATCATGAATGATATTGTAGTTTTTAGATATTATAGTGGCTATCAATTTCTATCACGATATTAATTAATTATCCACGATACACAATATCACTGAATTAGAGAATGTATATAGAATAATTAGATATATCTTATTATTTATTTATTTTAGTAAATCCTAACTAAAGTTTTAACTCTTTTCTTAACTTTTCCCAAAAAAAACTTTACATACATAAACTTACTCATTAATTTGATATTTGCATGAAATTTTTATTCTGTCCTTATAATTTTACTCCATCTTAAACTGCGTTTAGATAGTCAGATGACTTACACTCATCACCACCATCAATGTTTTGCTTGTATGATAGTTCTTTCGTTTTTTTCCCCCTGAATTCTAAAACGTTACTTCTTTCCCTTTAACAACTGATTGTTTCTTCGATTCTTATTTTTGACCCCATTTTAAGTCATTTGACATATTTTTTCACCACGTCTTCTTTTTCCCATTAACGTGTCTCTCAACACGTCCTTGAATATTCTTATATCCTTAGTAAGTCTATATTTTCTATGCATTTCTCTTTCGTTCACGTCGTTACTAATTTTTAACTAGTATTTTGTATTAATTAGTTTTTCCGCAATATCTTTCTATTCCAATCGTTGTCTGTCCATTGAATTCTATTGCAAACTATACCTAGCTATGTTGAATCGTTCATTGTAAATTATTACTAAACATTTTATAATTCATTGCAACAAAAAAGTTATACAAGTTAATATTTAGCAGTGTATTTAATTGATTCATACAAATTTTTAAAAATCTATCGTTTCTTATATTTATAGATTTTATTTCATTTAAATCTTGATTTCTGTTATTAGTATATACTATTTAATGTAGATATAACTGATTTATAATTTTGATTTTAGAGAAATATAATATTTTTCAATGCTTATAGTACTATATAAATTACATGTTTCATTAGTGATAAATTAACAATAATTAATAACAAAAAATTAATTAAAAAGAATGTTCCGAGTTAAAACATTATTTGAACTGTATTTAATCTACTTTAATTTACATGTTTCAAGTATAGTTTATCAAATAAACAATGATTTATGATAGCTACATTTAATGAAACGTTTGAATTAGAACAGATTTTCTCAATTAATACTGAACAACATCGACGTTTCGTAAGTAAATTTTGGTAACTTTAACCATTAATCTAGTCATTTACTTCAAATGTATAAAATATGTTTTCTAACATTTAGAAAATTCTTCTGTCAAGTCCTTCTACTTCTTAACGCAAAAGTTGATAATCAATACTACGGTTTTACAAGAATTTGCTTTCCAAAGTAAATGCTTTATTGAATAGTCGCTTTCCTTCTTGACCCTATTAAAATATTTCATTTTTAATTTTCTATGCTTTTCTCGACACACTCTCCAAAACGATTAGTCTATTGCATAAATTGCTGAATATGCTATTCTTCCTTTACAGTCGAATCTCTCTTTTGATTTTAATTTGTAAATTTTATTCAACTCATGAAAATTTAGTAAAGAAAGATTTTTAAAAAGTTATTTAATCACAAAATCAATTTAAAAAATTAAAATAGTATAATTAAAAATGCTTTACATACTTAAAATGTACAACTTTAAAATATAATAATAATAATTTAAGATAACCGAAAACGTTTGTTGATTATAAATACTGTAATTACAGCCGAAGGCTTTAATTATTTCTCAAGTTTAAATTGGAAACACTTAAGGAGTCGGGTTATTAAACTTTATTATAAATAAACTGTATTTGTATTTGAATATACAGTATTAATGACTAAATCAGTATATGACGCTGGATCGATTAAAAGAATGCGTGTTTAACTTCAATTTTGTGTCTTTACTACCACCAGCCAACTGATAGCGATATTCAATAGAAGAAATATATCAATTTATGATATTTAATCAGGAAAGCTTGTTTTCGGTCAGATGTAAGCTTTGCATGTAGTTTCATTTTAACATTATTTGACTGAAGCTGTGGTTTTATGTGAATAACTATTGTTATGAGATTATTATTATAGGAATTAATGAGCTTAGCGTGATGTATCGAACATAATTCAATCAGACTTTTATATAGAAAAATTACAGATATGCAAGTTTATAATATATAGTCTAGCGCGTCATAAGGAACGTATATGCAAATACTTTTAGAACGTTAATTCGTAGAAATTTGCATTTCTACGAATCCTTTCTGTCATTTCATTGTTTCAATTTAGAGATAAACAGAGAAATTAATAAATTTTTAATAAATGTCGTCATTTTTTAAATAAATTACGTTAAATTATGTACCTCGGAAGTACATAACGTAATTAAACACATTTAATTAATACTTCAGAAGTATTAAATATGTTTAATTATATATCGAAAGTAATTTGCATAATAAATAAAAATTGTAATTTTATTAATACGTTAAAAATTAGTCAATTTTAAGTAATTTAGAGGGGAGAAAAACTCAAAATAAAAGTTGTAAAATTTAAGGCGAGAAAAAATAAGAAACGTCTCGAAAATTCTTCATTATAAAAAGTTAGTTATTTAGAAATAAGTAAAGACGATTTACTATAATATAAAATATAGTATTAATTAAAATTAAAGAACATTTTTCGAGCAAAATATTTTGTGTTATATATTATTATAAACTTGAATTAGAATATATTACATGAAAATATTATATAATTAAAATATGCCGAATCACAACATATATTTAAAAGTTTTTTTTGTGTAGTTATACGTTATTTTTTCATAGAGAAAGCGTTTTAAAACATTTTTACTTAATTTTAATCATTGAAAAAAATAAATATTTTTCTCCATTACAATGACTTTTAAAAATAGTCCTGTTTTATATAAGATGTATTTTCTAAAGTAAAAACTTTATATTTTATCAAAATGCATAAATTCAACAGAAAAAAATAAATATAAAATATGTAGACAGATTGTTAAATTTTCTTGAATGAATCTGTTATAATTTTAAATAGATATAAAAATTAAATTACGGAATAGTGTTTGTTAATTTTCGATTAGTCAGGCATATTAATATAAGCATTATACAATATATAAATGATAATGATAATCATTATGTTTATACAATAATGTATAAACATAATGATTATCAAAGATAATCGTTATATTTATACTGTTACTAGTGGAAGAGTAAAATAAAGCAATTATGATATCACATTTACTATATATGACATCATAACATTTTCATTATTCGGGATGCATATCTTATTAATGGAAATCCTCAGGCAAAAATGTCTCTTTACGCTTTGTAGCGCTTAAATCACCTTCAGTTTGAACATTAATTTTAGATTATTCGATAAATCGTTTCTAAATGATATAAATTTCTGAATCTGTAAAATGGAGGGAAAATAATAAATTCAAAAATATTTATATTATTTAAAGTACATATTGATTAAATAATACTCTAGAATCATAAACGTTATTACAACGTTCTTGACTAATATAACGATCTATTTTCTGAACACTTGCCTAAATCAAGATCTTATGCTAAAAATTCTCATTTTCGTTATTTTTTTAGTTTAACACTCACATAATAATGCTTTTCTACTTTCTTCGAAAAAAGTTAATTTATATTTTAAGAATCTGACAATAAATCTGCTTTCTTCAACTTTAAAACTTCAAACTATACATTTGAAGATTTGAAGAGAAAGAAGAGAGATATCAGTTTTTCTTTTGAAATCTTGTATGGAGTTTAGTTTACAACAATTGACATTTACATCACTATACGACTGCATTGTTTGCAAAATACCTAACAGAGTTTATCTACAAGAAAAGAAAAATGTTATAATTTCGAAAAATAATTAAGTTTGCGTAGAGAATATGAGGAATTAAAATTATTAATAAAAATGAAATAATCCGTTGTTTTCTTTGAATGCGATTAATTTGAATTAGTAGTAATTTTATTTCTTTTATTAAAGATCGAATATATCATTTATTTTTACTTTCTAAACCCAATTTTTTCCCTTTATTTAAAAATGTTTTATCGATATTGATTTCATGCTATAAAGAATATTGAATTTATAATGACCGATTTAATTTTAATCATTGAAAAAATAAACATTTTTCTCCATTACAATGACTTATAGCCTTATGGCCATTAAGTAATTAATATTTATTGATATACAAACCAAGAAAAAAGTTTCTACTTAAATAACCGACCGATTGATGTGGTTAATCAAATCAAATACTTAGGAATTATTTTCAACTGGGACGGCGGATTCCACCCACACCTAGACCAACTCAATATCAAAATGAACCAACTCATTAATAATGTTATATATCTAGCATCAAGATTAACGATTTCGAATTTAAAAATTCACTCGAAGATGTTCCATTCATTTGTAGTTCCAGCACTCTATTATGCTAGCCCTATTTGGGCTTTAGATTTCTATCCAGATTTGGAGAAATATCATATTATATTTTTACGCAAACTCCTTCATATTGAGCGGACGGTTCCTGGATACGCAATTAGATCAGAAATAAACCGATATCAACTTTTTCCTCTATTTCTTAAGCGTCTATTAAAATTTTACTTCCGGATTTTGAATACTGAAGATGATAATATAAAATTTCTGTTTCTCGTAATGGCAAATCAAAGAAAAATCTCAGCCAATAATTACCGTACATGGTATCAAAGATTCAATGAGATAATTCAGTCTTGTGGCATTTCGAATTTGTTACTTAACTCAAATGAAGACAACTGTAAATATGCTTACTCTTTAATGATGAACAATGCCTTGTCACAATCAATCGCTAAAGACCAAGACTCTATATTAAACTCAACTTATCACCATTGGTATCTGAATATGTTACATATTCCATCTCAATCGTGCATTGCTATGGCAAATACCAACCTAAATGTAAAGCGTACGCTACTCCAGATGCGGCTTAATTATAGTTCACTACTGATAGACAATGTATACATTGACTTCTCTAGGGAGTGTTATTGGTGCAAATCTCGGCCTTTTTCTCTATATCATATACTTACAGTGTGCTTAGCCATTGAAGATGCTCAACGTAAATTTCAAATAAAGGAAATTTTTGTATTTACTCACGAATTAAATTTTAAATCTAGTTTTGACAATTTATCGAAAAGTAGTATGTTTAAGATCTACAATTTTTTCGTCTATATATCTAAAATGTTGAAAAATCAATTATAATATCTAAAGAAGTACTGTGTAACTCAAGTTGTCTACATATAAAAGGATGCTCTAGTTAAGACCAACGTGATAAACGTTTAGAGATTTTTTTGTATATCAAAGACCCATGTAACTAATCTTGCAGCAAAGTTAAAATCAAATTGTAGTATTAATTACTAGTTCCCCCTGTAACAAGGTAACCTTATTACAATAAAGTGATTGATTGATGTTTATTGATATACTCAATAAATATTAATTACATCATTTTAATCGAATGTTTATGAAGTAAAATTAATTAAATCCTCTTATATATTCGGAAGTGTTCGGTTATAACGACTAAATAAAATTAATTTTTAATTTAAATTTTTTAAAATATTATAACATTTCCTCATAAATTACGAACAATACATTTACTAGTTCGATAATATATTATATGGATATTTTTCAAAAAGTCCATTATATTTGGCCCACCAGTGACCGAGTGGATAAAACTATCGCATAATAGTAGTTGGTCCGGGGTTTGCTCCTACCAATGGGCTAGTAGCGAGAAGTTTTCGGGTTTTCTTTACGTGTATGACACCTAAATAGGCGACATTTTTCCGTAGAAAGTCCTACCTTGAGGAATTTTCCCTTTGGCAGATCGTCCTTGCGTTGCTTTATCTCATCAAACCGAACATTTTACGACATCATAATCGATTCAAAATGCATTTTTCTTCCTCAAATTGATAATTTGATGACTTTTATTACTTTGTAATAAATACTGTATTACAGTGCGTATCATAAATTTCGTAATTACTGATTAATTCTATCACGAAGAATTATAAAAAATTTGATCGAAATGAAATTATTTTAATAATTTTCTTTTCTTTATTCTATTTTAAATTTTAACAGTTTGTGTTGAAGTGAATATCATTAATAAATCTTATCATCTATTAATTGATTTTAAATTTTATATATATATAGCCTATATAAAACTGAAAAATTCATTAAAACAAGTGACAATTTAATGGCTACATTAATATTAATCAATCATTTTAAAAATATCTTTTAAATTATTATTTACAATAAAAATACATTTTTGGCAATATATTTATTTGCATATATTCGAAAATTTTCAAACTAACTGTATATTTATATACACAACCTTTTCGAGAACGAAATTATTCAGCATACCGCCGTGTAGATCCAGATTCGAATCCAGATTCATCATTCATTATGGATCAACAGTCCACGTCAATGAAATAGATGGCCCGGTGATAGTTCGATTTAAGATGTCGGTCCCATCCTTAGGTTGATCCTATTGCGAATCGAACTTATGTGAGGACCCGAACAGGGGTCGACAAAAAGGGGACGAAATTGGAGATTTCCATTGTTTAATGGAAGTTTTTTTTTCTGAATTTAAACAATGGAAAAGAACGAATTAGAGAAACGCGCGACGAGAGAGGAATCAAGTTCTGTCGCGACGATGACCTCTCCCGCGCCCTCCATCGGGTTTCGAATAGGCACCAGGTGACAATGAGAGACCAATGGAGAGGCGATTTGGGGGAGACAGATTATAAAATCGTCGTTTTAAGGACATTCGGAGCTCTTGGTCTTTGGTTCCGAGTGCTCCGCTACTGGATTCTTGCTAAGGTTTAACAACGAAATCTGGATCGACGCTTCGAATTTGTCTTCGACCTCTGCTCCCGACGAGTTGCGCCCAGGTACACCCCGCCGTCGAAAAGCATCACTTCAAGTTGTGCTGTGCGCCCCGGGGCCGACACCATCCACCTCACCTTCATCGGAAGTTTAAACGATCGACTGGACTATTGAACTGTTGCACGGACTGATCCACCCTTTGGATTGGCCTTACGCCGAATTAATAGAGTTGTTGTAAGCTCCCTTTTTATGTTTATTAAACGGTTTTAGATGGTAACCCCTCTCAGTGATGTCAGTCCATTCCCACAAGACAGTCTGACCGCTCGACCGCCGTAACATTCTCTCTCCCATCGGCTAACCTTACACTTATCCGTAATGGGCGAAATTGTAGCCACGACTATATAGTCTCAATATGCTATGACACTGAACAATTCCACGTTTAAAAAAATTATCATATCTTATCGAAAACAGAATTTAAATCATTAATTACTTTTTATATAGAAAAATTATTGAAATATTTAAAGAAAAGTTTTTAGTTCATTAATGCATTATTGCTTGGATAGGACGGATGAAACAAAGCAATCAACACGTGGGTGATTGCATTTCTCACGTGTCTAACACCGTATTTAGGTACCAGACACGAAGAAAACACAGAAACTCCATGTGGCTGGAACGTCAGACGGGCGCGAACCTGCCAACGTCTACCAGCATTGGGTGGTTTTATCCACTCGGCCACTTAAGGCATATTACTTTTTATTTTTTACTCTGTCGTAAGAGGACGTTTTCTAGGCTCTTATTCAATTAGTCCTCGGCCGTCCGGCCGTTTTAAAAATCGAGAAGCCACCGTATCTATTTAGGCTAGGCCTACTTGATAGTAGATTTAGCCTACATATAGGCTACTATATGCAACAGTTAGGATGCCTGCACCAAAAACATGTTCAAAACGTTAAGAAACTTATTGAAAAAATAATTCATTAATCAAATTTAACTTAGGGACAGTCTATTAATTATTTGTTCAATTTTTGAGTCACTTTTGACCCCCTCCTTCCCCGTCGTATACAATTATGTACAGTACTTTTGGCAAATCTCCTTCCCTTCAATTACGAGTACAATAGTTTGTAGATCATATGGCATCAAAAAAATTAGCCCCAGCGGTGGCCGAGAAGATAAAATCACAACATTGATGGTTGAACGTGGGTTCGCGTCTTGCCAATAGGCTGGCTACGTAGATTGTTTTTTTTTTGTTTTGTTAAGTTATGGCAACGCGATCTGCCTTCCGGGAGGTCTTTTTAAGGATAACTGGTTCCTATTCAGGCGTTACAGACGTGAAGTTTTCCAGTTTTCTTCACGTCTGTAACACCTAGAGATTAGTTTCCCATTGAAAGTCCCCCGGGAGATATCCCTCTGGCAGTTCGCCCACGTATCGCATTGCTATATACAAATAAACCAAACCAATAAAAGAAATTTTAAAAAAATGTTCTGCAAATATTTTCTGATAGTTTACTTACGTTACTGGTAAGTGGGCTTATAACAAAAAATTCGTATGCCACTAATACCACTAAAAAAGTCCATATAATCCCTCCCTTCCTCGTCGTGTATAATGTTGCACTTTTTGCGAATCCTTCCCTTAAACTGCACACGTAATTCATGGACCACCACTTATTAAACTTGGTCACTTATGAATTTCAATTACGACTTATTGCGTTCATTGACAAATATCGTATTGTATATTATATTAAAATTAAATTTTAATTTATTTACGTAATTAAATAATATAAGTAAAAACTTCGTGTTTTAAATTTTCATTCTAAATATAGTGAAAAATCAAAGCAATTTTATATATTTCGAAAACATTTTTCCTTTAGAAACTTCTTTAAATTATTTAGAAAGTTCGTGTCAAATATGTGTAGAACATGGAGGAAAGTAAAAAAAATAAAATAAAATAACGTTCAATAACAATTATTATTATCAGATTGAAACGTGAATGTCACTGCCCTTTAGACGTTACCGGACGCGTTGTTTGTCACTGGAACAAACCATGACAAATTTAATCGAGTTTCGTCGCGTCATCGATTTTTCTTCAAATAACTCGACAGTGCCATTATTAATTAATAAATTTTTAATATAGTGATGCTTTGCGTAATTTTACACGTTAACCATTGTTATGACTTATTCCTCGAAAGACTAAGTTTAATAAGAGACATATCAAATTTTTAAGAAGTAATGGAATTTTATTTGTCATTTTCTTAATTAAATATTAAGATCCAGCATTAAATAATAATATTATTATTAATTTTTACGTATGGGAATAAACGTACACTTTTATTTAGGTATATTTTATTTCTAGAAATACCTTTTTAAACGTGGAAAAGTTGGCTATCTTCCCTTCAAATGCTGAACACAATCGAATCACTATGATTCCATAAACTTTTCTAAACTCATCACTTAAAGCAGCCATAAAGTTGCTTTGTATTGTCCAAGTTTTTCTCTCTCTCTGTTTGATTATGTTTTTTCTACATAACTGAAATTAATACATAATATACATTATTTTATCAATTCAGGCATTGTCATTATTATAAAGATTAGTAATACATATATAGTAGTTATTATTCACGGTATAATTATTTAATATATATTTATTAAGTAGATAATGCAATTATAAACGATACGACTGTGTATTGAAGATTTTAATCCACGGAAAGTTTTTAAGAGGGGAAAAATTAAGAAATATTGATTTAAAATAAAACGATTGATGATAGCTGCGATGTTCTGTATGAATCTAGTGGAAGTCAACATGAATTCTCGTGGGAATGTCCAGACACGAGTATTCAATCAATTCGCAATGAAACCTGACAGGAGGAAGAAAAACAGCTGCCAACTAAACGAAACTAATAACGTTATATATTTGATAAAAAGATACATCTCTATTCTTATTAATAATATATAAAATTCACTTAATTTTTATCTGTAGTGAATATTTTTAATCTCTATTTACAAATTGAGATGATTCAAATGTAAACTTCTTTCATTTCTTTAAAATTTATGGACCGTCATTTTGTCAATCCAAGTTTATAATAGTTAAATGTTTATACAGTATATTACTACTATTTAAATAAAAACGAAAATAATGAAAAATATAAACATGGCTCCATCTAGTGATCTTAAAATGTAAAGTTTCTAAATATATTTATTACATCGAATAATCCAATTACTTTATTCTTATTTAAAATAAATTGCATTATGATTTAATTATGTTAAAGTATATTGGAAAAAAATTGTAATTTAAAGAAAATATGCCAAATTATATTATATTCTTATATAAATAAAACAGTTATAGTCAATGAAAATATGTTAAAGTTGCAAAATTACTTTATAAGTCTTCAATATACTGTAGGCCTATAACTTTTGCAACTAAATTTTATAGTTTTCATATAATAGTTATTACAGTAGTTGCAAACTACTAAACCTTTAACTTTCTTACTTTTAATGGAATTAAGTTATAAAATAAGTTTATATAGGCTGGAATTTAAATTTATTATTCTGTGCCATTAATGTTGCTTAAATAAATATAAACACTATTCTGCTTAGTGTCAACGTATATTTAAATAACCCCACAGTCATGAATATTTAATTATTTAAAATATTTAATGTAAATATAGTTCGATTTACTAACCTAAAAAAAACATTTCCCTCCTTAATACGCAATATTTAAGCATGCCATTTATATTTTTGATTTATTGATGATAATAAAAATTTGATTTATTTTTTATCGTAAAAATATTCTAAATAATATCATAAATAATAAATCATGACACATTCTTTTTCAGATATTTTGTCAATAGAATATAAAATCTATTGTCACCATTGTTTGCTTCAGCGGGTTGAGTGCAGTCGACAATGCATCATTGTAGAAAGCTGCCATCCCTTATCTCACCACTTCCAAACAAAACTGCTGCAATAATTACTGTGTTTAATGAACGACTACCGTTCGATGCTGAAGCTGTTTGTAGATACTATCGTCTGATTAATGCTTCAAGACCAACGAAAAACAATAAAATTGAACCGAATAAAGTACACTTTTATATTTTGATATAGTATATCAGCAGCGTACATATATTTACAAATTAAATTAATATTTAATTATTATTGAACACTCCTCAAAACTCAATTTGGAAGAAAAACTGCTAAAAATAATCCCATTATTGTAAAATAAATTGCACGCAGCAGTATTTACTCTGTTTTTCCGTAAAAAAAAAAAAAAAAAGAAGACATCATAACACTTCTACTCTGAGAAGTTAAATGAAGATCACCGGAGAACACAACTATCCATCATTTGAAAAACGATCGATGTAAAGGATTATTGGATATGATAGCAAGACATCAGGTAGTAACGAGGATGATTTTTCACAGAGATTAGCCCCCAAATAGTAGCTCCCTGGAGATACTTTTCGCTCGTATCGCTTGATAGGAAAGAGAATGATATATTGTCCGTTTGCCCCGTCAAAGAGAGTTTTCATTGTTTCTAAATTGAAGGAAAACTCTCAGTTGTAACTTTATTCCTACAGTAACTTAACTGTTTGAAGAGTATTATTATTATTTTATAAATAAAATTATAGATTGGCAAGCTAATTAACACAGCGTAGCAAATCATTAAAATTTCACAAAATGAAAATACCAGTATATACAGCAGGTAATTTTAATTATTTTAGTGCTCGTTTATTTTAATATAGCATCTTAAAAATACATATGCTAATCGCATTAAAACGCAGATATGCGTATATTTATTATTTATATTTAGAAAAAATATATAAATTTTTATTTCGTGTGTAAATCCGATATTACATCCCACTCGTCGTTCACTTCGTAACCACGGCAACACCCATATGACAGAAACAGACGTTTCATTACAGAAGACTGTAACTGCACGAATTCTCTCTGGGGAGCCTTGGGCAAGTTTAGAAGGGGTTTCTGATATTTCATTTGTTCGAGGATAACGGAAGTGAAGACAAATTCAGGAAATGAATGGATTGGTGAGCCTGGTATCTGACGTTTCTTCTCCTTTTTTTTTTTTTATTGTTATTTATCTACGCAATCATGATTGAATGAATTACACAGATAATAAAAGTTTACGGCTAACAAAATAATTTGATAAAATTAGTTCTAGCCCAACTAATGAAAAATAATTTCCTGTCAGCAAGATTAAAGATACAGAGAAGTTGATGGCAAGAAATGGTTGTTTTATCTCGAAGTAGGGATTTTATTGCAAATAAAATCTGAAGATTAGATTTTGTTCTAGATATTATTTTAATTATTGTTATTAATATAATTAATTAATATGATATAAAAGATCAAGTTTATTTATTAATTCATCTATTAAATTATTTTTGTACATAGCTTGTATAACTTCTTGGAAGTTCTTTAATGAGACAAACGTTATGTTATGCATATAAGAAAATTAATTTAATGGAATGCGTTATACACTAACTATAAATTTTATTACGAGTAAAAAGTTATGTTTATCGCATAAAAGTAAATATTCCGATCTATGTTTTATCATATTCATATTATGTTTATGGAGTAGAACTGTCAACATATACCAGAAAAATTTTAAGTGATTTTCATCCATTTCGTTGTCTTCTCACGTCTTTTATTCCCTGTGCTTTTTGCTGATATGCAATTTTGGGTATATATCATTTTGGTTTATATTGATATGACAGTTTAATGCACAAGCTATCAGCATGAACCCGACGTATATATCAATATTTATATGTGGATTTATGCATAATATACAAAGATTATATATAAATATATAATTTTTAAAACTCAATTACATTCATATCGTTTAGTATTTGCATTTTAGTAAAATTACTAAATGAAAATATTGAATATTGGTTATGTATCTATTTACTGTAGGCCCTATACAAATCCATTATCCATTATATCTGTTTTCAACTTTATAAAAAATACAAATATGAAATAATATGAATATGTAAACAATCGTTAGAAGGATTTCATTTCTAGTCAATAATAGCTCATATATAATTTCAGATGCATTATTATTATTTATACGTATACACGTATATATATATATGTGTGTGTGTGTTCATGCAACGACTCTAAATATTTGCTTCGGGCAGTTAATGGGAAATGATTTATACAGTTACATGAATTTAATTAATTATACAAATATGACGAATATAATATGTATTTAAATAACTTCTAAACAGAATAAACAACAGAAACAATTTTAATTGACCGAGTTGTAATTTAAAAAATTAAAAAATTGAACGAATGTGTTTCCTTCTTGAATATTAAGTTTTATGCTATCAATCACTAAAATTTTATTTCTAATCAATGAAACCTTACATGTAAGTTTTAGGTGTATTAATAGGTTCATAAATATACTCATGCAATGAACCTAAATACAAATATATACAGTAGGCTCATTGCACAAACCTATACGAGACGCGGGCATTTCGGGGCATTTCCTCCTCAAAAGTTCTGTGTTTACCAAAGAATACGATTAATTATTTACTTATTTTAATTTAACATTTTAAAAAATTTTACGTCTGTTTTCACTTTAAACTACACGATGCCGACTAGAATAAACTTTGCACCCGACCAGGCACTTAACATTGCCAGGTTCCTCCCGACGGAAAAAACCCTTTATAATTAATAAAGGATTAAAGTTAATAAAGCATGATTTATGCAGTTTGATATAATTAATTAATTATACAAATATGAAGAATTTATAAAGTAGCTTTAAGAAATTACTAAACGGAATAAATAATGAAAAGGAATTTTATTGAATGGAATGTAATTAAAAAAAAAAAGCTATAAAATTTACATTTTAAGTGCTGATAAATTCTTAAAGTTATCTAAGCCTAACAATGTTTACTTCCTTATTTTAATAACGTATAAAGTTTTAAAGACATTGTATCAAGTTGTGAGTTTTTAGAATTTATAATTATCTTAATACTCACTTCATTTATAGAGTAGAATAATTAAAATGTTTAAACTTCCATTACAGAGATGAAAACATCCGGCTCTACATCACAACTTCCACGGAAAGCCGATCCCGTTGCTATGGTAACGAGCCAAACGATGGCAGAAGAACTTCACCACGGGGGGGAAAATTAAAAATCTCCGTTTTTTTGACCGTAATCTATATTAAAATAATGTATTTTAAAATACTTATATAACTTGTGGCAATATAAATATAAATTTAATTTTATATTCGCGGTGTATTTTTATTTTTATTATTGAATTTATACGATCGATTTTTAGCAGTCTCCTCCAGATTTTATCTACCGAAAAGGATAAGAAAAGTCAATTCTTTATTTCGGTCCCCAAAGGACAGGGAACATGTCGACAAGTGTATAGTGGGTGTTCTGACACACAAGTCATTTGACCAATAAAATCCCTTTTATATTGACAGCACGGGACTACTTGTCCTACTCATTTGGTGACAATGCTAAACGTCTACAAAATGGCCGAGACAAATAAATAAAATGTAAATGGATAATAAATGATTTTTAAAATGCACCTCGGGAATATTTATTCGGAAACAATTTTAATTAAGTTCGCCAACTCCTAATTAATTAATTAATAGAAAATCTAAACTTTTCCTTTTCTCCCTCATTAAAGCAATGACCAAATTTCATATTAACGGCTTTTCGGTTATTAATTTTCTCTCGGCTACGATAATTTTTTTTTAAATATTCTTAAAAGAGAATTTAAATAAGCAATAACTCATGAATGTATATTAAGATATTAAATTTTTGGAATTGCTTTTTCGTCGGTAAAAAATATGCATTTCCACGAATTCCTCCCGTTTCTTGTTAGTGAGACGCTGCATTTTTCTTTTGGAAGAAGTTCTTTTAACTTCATGAAATTTTGATGAATCAGTTATGTTATTTATAATATTAATTTTTATGAACCATCAAAGAATATTTAATAATAATAATGAAAAAAAAATTCAATAACGAAAGTTTTCCACACGGGGAAACCGAATTTGAAAATTGGCTTGCAACGCATGATGGGAAATTTTACAGATACGAAAGCGAATCGATTAATGCATATCGATTCTTTTTATTCGATACATTTAAATTAAACTAGATTATTTATTTACGGAAAAAAAGATAGTTATTCAAGTGCAAGATCGACGAATAAAATATAAAATAAATGAACTAAATAATTTTTATTCTCAATTTAAATTATATTTTAAATATAATAAAGAAAAGATAAAAACACGAAATTAACTTATTACGGTTTCTAAAAATAATTTTATATTCATTTATTATTTTGACGGAAAAGACTTATAAATGGTGTGACATCACAGACGGAAAGAGCCGCCTGGGATTAGTTCGGGGGATGTAACGAGTAATGAATATACATGGATGCTGTAAATATCCGTAAAAATACGACTTTTACGTTCGATTTTAAACGCAAGAAGGGAATTTTACACAGTGATAGAGACGAGTATTGATATATGGTGCGACTCTTTCATTTGTCAACGCGTGTGCAGAATTGGCCGTTAGTCGGCGCAATGGAGAAGTCGACGTTAGATGGCGCTCGGAAACGAGGCAGACGATAGAGGAGTCGTAAACGTCTGTAGTCGTTCGTCTGCCTTTTGCTAACCAAATAATTATGGAAGTTGTGATGGACGAACTGGACGTTTCACCCCTTATCTCGATCAAGGATGAATTACTGCAGCTTTAATTAAGCCCATCGACTCAATAGGATGAATTATTTTTTAAAGAAATTCGCGAGGATCGAAGGATGAGGATTGAATATGAAGCGGGGTAATATTTAGAAGGAAAAGTAAGAAAAAAGAAGAATGTATATTGATTAAAGAAGAATTCGGTGTTAATACATAAGGTAAATTCATTCTGTGTTAAACTATTTAACTCTTATTTACTGATTTATGTTTAATTTGATTTTAAATTTTGATCTGTCTACTTCATTAATATTTCGTTATTCCATGTGATCTGATTATAAGAATTATACATAAATACATATAAATTAAATGTGCACATCAGTATTGATTAATGTACATTTTATATTATTGTCAGTTTTTAAACATCAGAACATTTAATTAACACCAGGAAAATTCTACATTATCTCTGATATATGATATTTAAGGATGTTGTTAATTGATCATAAATAATTTAATGTGAATTATCTGATTAGAAGAGTCACATTTATGTAATTTGTAAATATACACGTTTAAAATCTAAATGGAAATATTTTTATATAGGCCCTATGCAAGTTAGATTTAAAAAAAGTAGTCATTCTTGTATGTGAACGTATTGCGCAACTTGTTTTTAAAATTTAACTAGGGAATTTAGACATTTTAAAATGATTAATGTCTTACAACTTTGTCTGAAATTTTCACCAACTTCAAATTATAAATTTCCTAGTTATTATTCTAAAAATTAAGAAATTATTTAGTTGAACGAGTTACTTTCATTGTTATCATTATTATTATAATATATATTTTAAATCTAAAACTGTACTAAGTTTTTAAAAATGAAGCATATCGTTAATTGATTTTAAATTATACAAATTGCCTGATTAGAAGAATTACTTTTTTAGTTTTTATTATATACAATTCATTTGTAAGAGTACCTTCACCCTTCGTTTCGTTTCGTCTTTTCTTGGATAAAACATTTCAGTTGATGTAGAGAATTACAACTCCAAATCCATCATATAGTGAAAATTACAAAAATTTGCTGTGTATTTTTCTAATATTTACCATATAAAAATGAAAATTAGTACATTATTCTTACTTTTGGGAAAACTTTTATAGAATTTGTCATGTGCGATGAGTCGCACATTATTCAAAACTTGTAAAAAATGATATATCAGAATAACGACGTATAGCATAAAAATCCACACCGACGAAGCTGAGCATGAAAAATAGTGATTGTATTCCTAACCTCGACTAAATTTTTTGAAATGCACATTTTTAAATATTCTCCTTTTACCGACGATAAACATTTCCAATTAGTTTGCTTGCAATTCTCGATAAATTTAATAATATGGGAAGAAATTCGTGCATCCATATAAAAATCCGCGAATGCACAGATTATGCCATTAACGATTATAGCCAGGGATGGTTATGGCACTCGTGAACAGGCGATGTTCGGCGCAACCGTGACGTATCGTTTCTCTTATAGATGTTTGACGTAAAAATCGTCACGTAGTAATTACGACGTACGAAAACTTCGGTTACTTTGTCTGGTAACATCAATCATGCTAAAGTTAATGTTATTTGTTAAGAAGCTTAATATAAACGTATAATGGGCGGAGAACGGACCCGGAACACGTGTAATTGGATGCATTCGTTTACACTTCGTCGAGATCACCGCGGGTTTCGTCTCAGATCCTTTCTATTTCCGTTTATGTAATGTTAACGCTTTCTCATCCGAGAGATGGGTTTTTCTGTCGTTATGTATGTACAGTACATTATCATTGACTTCGTGACAAGCAATGAATGTAATTTCATTGGAATAATTTCCTTCATTTTACTTGTTAGATGAAAAAAAAATTAACTTTTTTGTTGTAAAACTAAGGAGTCGCAAAAAACCGAACATTTCATGTTACTACGAGTATTTAAAATACTTATAATTAAAACTGTTTAAGATTAATTTTTATGCTTTAAATTGCTTATTTTTCAAATATTTATTTTTTTCTTTCTCGTCTAACGTATTAATGGTGACTATTAATACTATACAATGTCTGGTAAATTTCAATCAATGTAATAATGATGTTACTATTAAGTAAATTTCGGTATTACTTCCACCACACTGATGTGTGTATCTTTTTTTTTCTATCCATTTCGTGACTGATGTATTCGTGTTTATGTATACCTGAGGATTATTATATATTGTGGTATATTAATCTTCGGTATTATCTATCGTGCAATATTCTTTTGTTTACCTTTCTTTCTTTTAGTTATCTTTCTGTTACGAAATGCTTTTTATGTCAATTCCTCATTTTACAACTCATCAAACTCCGTCTTTTAGATATATATATATAAAGTTTTTCTCGCTTATCGACTAAAAACATTAGTGTGATGCTAAATTTGCTCTCCGAGTCGCTTTGACTCACTGCATTATATTTCTGTAAATTCGTGACGAATTTGCTTGAAGTAATATCGTTTTATTTTTATCTTCACTAGAAAGTAACTAAACTTTATTTTCATAACTCGTTTCGTGCGGTTTGAGAAAATTTTCTCATTTGTTTGTACGATATTTATGTAATATTCAAACGGTTCATAATGTTTTAGTGTATTTTCTTAAATATTAAAACTACAGTACTGTCTTCTATGGCAGATGTCACGCTTTTAACTCGACTTGCACGCACACGTGTTAGTGCTATAGTGATGGTATGTTTATATTAAAAACAATTATAAACATTTAAATATATTTTTAATGAAAATACATTGTTCACGATATAATATATTTTTAAGGATCAGTTACACTAGTGCTAATATTTTCAGATGTTTTGTAATAAAGTGATTTTTAAAATATTAAAGCATATTCCAGTCAAGCGTGATATGAAAAGTGCTAATATTTGTCATATGATATTTAACAATTTCAGAATAGTTACTCTGCGAATTATTTGAATAATTGCGTATTTGACAAAGAAAGAAGTTTTCATTTATCTTTCTTCTTGCTTTGAATTAAAACATTTAATTTTTTTTTTTTTTTTGTAACTAGCTGAACTATAGATAAGTGTTCAACAGTTTTATTTAAAAGTAAACATTTCTCATTCTAGTTAACCAATTTCTATTAGGATATTTTTATTTAAAAACAGAATAAAGTATAATATACTTGTAAATCAAAATTCTTTTTATCAGCAATTAGGTTCTTCAATGGGTAGTTTTTAAAATAGCCGTTGCATATTCTAGATTGCCGTTAAGTGCACGATTAGTTGTTAAAAATAAATAAATTATTTTATACTTTTTTTTATGAAGATGAAAACTTATCGTTTGAAATTCACCCAGCAAAAAATAATTTTTTTAAAAATTTTATACCGGACAGATTTTGTCCATATAATAATTCAGAATCAGTATGCTCGCTTTTCATTGATTTCTGATTTGTCATTCGTGCTTCCAAACAATTGCTTATTATTTTATTTTAGAGAAAAACACAAAAATAAATTCATTAGCTATAATTTAATGTACAGTACTTAATATCGCTTATTATTATTTTCTTTGTAAATTTTTCTGTATTCTTTATTTCGTACTTGATTGCCTCTTGTTCTCTTTTTAATACATCAATCTGATTATAAAAACATTAAAAAATTTAAAAATATACGTAAAGGTATAACGAAAACAGTATTACTTGGATGGCAGAAGTACTACACTTTACTTTTTTACAATTTACTTAGAGTTTTAAATAAAAATATTAATAAAATGGATACCTGTACATTATAAAAGGGGAGTGTGATAAAATTCTATTAAAACAATAAAAATTAAAAAGGTTGATATAAAGAAACTTGTATATTCTAAAAAATATATAATCTATTAAAAATTGTAAGTTAAATAAACAGATGAAAATATTAATAAAAGAAATATCTGTAAATTATAAAAAGAAGACAGTATAATAAAATACTATTAAAACTGTAAAATATAAAAAGTTGGTAAAAGAAACTGTATATTCTAAAAAGATATAAAACTTACTAAATTTTAAAAGGAAGCGTGACTATCAATGTATGACTATCATCTGAACTTCAGATGGATGTTACAGTGTAATACAGAAAGACTGGGTGTCCGGAGGGGTTATCGTGAATGGACTCTTCTCAGAACTGTAGTAGTGTTTGACAGATCTCACCTATGACAGTGCCAGTGTTCAAATTCATTCTATTTTCAGTAATTTTTATAATTTATAGATAACATCGTTCTTGCTCCCATATTAAACAATAAAATAAAGTTAAAAACTAAAGGAATTATCAATAAAAAAATTGGTATTATGTTAAACAATAACATAGTTTACACTTTTACGTGTGACTTTCAACAGAATTATCATTACTTGGGTGAAACCAGCAGAGCATTAAAAATTAGAATCAAAGAACATTTATGAGCCGTTAAATACAATTATTCCAACTCTGCAGTCTGTAGGTTGCCAGGTCTCACTAGTGTCACTAGACAGTGTCAATTCTTAAAAAGGAAAAAAGTTATTAAAAAGAAATTTTTCGAACATGTGGTGTGATTAATTTTGTATATTCTCAAATAAATTGGGATATAATCTGATTTTTTGTATATTAACTTATGTTATTGTTTGTTCGTTTGTGTTTTTGTTTAACCATCTGTTGATAATTTTGTTCAGTAATCGTTCAATTGAAAAATATGGTATACGGGTATACGATTTACTGTATTTCTTTTTGTGTTTTCATATCACTTTTTTTTTATTTCTATTTCTAGTTCAAAATTTATGTTATTTTTAATATTGTTAGCATTATCAAGTATTATTTGTAGATTTGTTAAATTTTTATTATAGATTAGAAAGAAGTCATCAACATATATATCTATTATAAAATGTGACTCCGTGAAGATTTTTCATATCTATTTTAATCGTGCATAGTTTTGGACCTATGCAAGAGCCCATAAAGATACCATCTGATTGGCTAAAAAAATTCACTATTACAAATAAAATAATTATTAACTAAAACAAATTCTACCGATTGAATTATCAAGACCTCACATTCTAAATTTTTAACCATATTAATTATAAAGTCTTTGCGTACTGATGGATATTTTATTTTACTTCTTGAAAACTACGTATAATAGATACAGTATTTGGAAACTCCAAGTAAATACAGTACATCTGTATACACATTTAAGAAACAACTTCAATTTTACTGAACTATAATCATTTCATTACTATTGCGAAAGAATAGCTTTGAAATATTATTCAAAGGAAAACAAATTTAAAAATAAAATTAGGCTTGGGCTTTTTTTTCCTGGAACCATTCAGTTTTTGATCAAGTAGACAAAATTCAAAAGAGATCGTTTATATTGTTGCATTTTCCGATTTCGTTCTTTTTAAAACTCATATTTGCAAGAATGCTACAAGATGTTGAATGTTAAATCTTCTGCTCCAGAAATCTATAGAAAGAGGAAAAAACTCTCGAAGGAAATCCGTTGAATAAGATTCCGTATTTTATCTTTTTTTGTGTACTGAATAAAGATCGATCATTAACGAAGCATATTTATATTTTGAAACAATTTAAGAAAAATCCATTCAAAATACAAATTGCTTTTGATTAGAAACGTGTATAGTCATATATAATTAGCTTAATTTATCAATTTCTGACCTTTTAGAGAGTTTGTATCTGTTCTGACTAAACAAATAGAAGTATGAATAGTCGATTTGCTTCCCTTACTATTAAAAGTTTTTGGAGTATTTTTGTTGTCGCTGTTGAAATATAGACTAGATTATTAATTAATAATGACTGCTATGTATCTAGCATTACCAACTGTAGGTGTGTGTAACGCGAAACCATTTAGGCTATACGATGTTAATTAATAATTTAGGATAATGAATGCTACTGATTTGTACTTAAAGATATTATAGATACTATTATCCTACAGAATAAAAACTAAGCTATGCAACCACTTATTACTAATAATTTCGTTATTCTAATGTGTATTAGTAAATTGAATATATACATTCAATTGCTTAAATTAAAATGTTCAGTTAAAATTTTTCATTTATTAGATATTAAATACTTTAAAGATATTCTTAAATTGGAAGAAAAAACGAGTGATCTTTATACCATTTTCCTAGACAAAACAACAATTTAATGTTAAGAATTAGATTATGATTTGATAGAAACCAATAAAACTGGCAAAAACAAAAAATAGTGCTGAAAATCCTTTTAAATTTATAGATAGCATTAGAAGATGAACTCAGAATTGGTCTTTATATTTTTATACCACTTTTATTTGTTTATTATGTCAAGATAAAAGTTCAGTTTTCAAGAAGTAAGTATTTGTAGGTATTTAAAATTTACTTGTATAATTGTTGTCTTCCTGTTAATAATTAATGAAATTAAGATCATCATCATATATCGGTGTGACTAAATCTAAAAATAAACGAGCAATTATTTATTATGACGTCGTCACAATGCTGGGGTTGCAATTTTTCGTCACAATGTTCTCAATTCTTTTAGTGGTGTCTCCCCCTGTATATCATACTTTTCATGTTAGCAATAGAATTGGTCATCTATCTAACACCTTTCAGGGGAAAATTTTTGAATTGAAATAACATGCCTGCCGGTTTGTATCGGACGTTCGTATATAGTTAATCGGGCCCCTAAGGTTTCCATATCTGGTCTCGTCTTTCGTCTATCTAACTCCGTTCTCGTGTTTAAGGAAAGATGGACAGACAACAGTGGGAATTTATAGGTCTACGATTTTTTCAAATTGCAGCCCAAAAAGAGGATAATAACATTGTTACATTTTTCATATTTTAATATTTTTCACATTGTTTCTGTTGTAGCTTCATTGTTTTTCTTACATTTGTGAAATTATTTTATTTGCATTTTTTTCTGGATAAAGATAATTGAATTATGAAAGAAATAAAGCTTTCCATTTTGATAACTTTACAAGGTTTATACAGTTAGCCCACTGGGATAAGCAGCATGGAAATTAATTTGTTTGATAGGAATAGGAATAGTTAGACAATGGTTGTGACATAATCTTAATTTACAATTCTATATTGTATGAATAAAAGTTATAATGCAATTTTGATTTATGTAAATTTATTTAGTGTAATGTTTGAATTTTACATTCACTCAAGTGTAGAACTTCTTTGGATATGGGAATCCATTCTACATTGCTATAATCCCTCTGGTAATACAGGGTTATATTAGTCAAAATGATATCGAACAGGATTTTCTTGTTTATTTCTATTGACTTGGCACAGGCTTGCTCCTATACATTTGATTAGAGAGTTTGATTTTGTTCAGGTAGTAATAGTTTGTTCTATTGTTTTTTGGTTGGTTCTTTTTGGTGTTGTTACTAATCGCACCCCAGCATGGAAAATTGCCCCCATTGAGAAACACTGGCCTAGATTAACAAAATTATGATGAAGAAAGTGTGGCTTGAATTTAATTACCACATCGATATGTGCAAGGTTACACATAAGGCCTATATTAAATGATTGTAAGACACTTAAAAACTTTGATAAATATGATTTAATTTGATATTATTTTTTGTCATAGAAACTGTGTAGTTAAAATAAAATGTTAAAATTGTTAGTATAATTTTGACTAAATCTATATAATGTACAGTACATCTATTCACTTGGTGTATCTTGTTAACCTATATATTAATTTAATACTTTCAATTATGCTATATTAACAATTTAGCAAATAAATTATTTTGTTATTGGTTATAAATATGTTGGATGATTAATTTAAAATTATGATACACTTTTATACAATACAAACTACTAGAATGCTTCAAGAAAAAGGTTTAGAACAAATACAGTATTTATTTGAGGAATGTTATACAGAGTGATGGAAATGATTGGGAGTGAAGACAGAAGAAAAAGAAAAAAAGCAAGTGAATTTCAAATGTTAATAGAATATTGTAAGGTTTGAATTATGTGGTGAGTTACATTTGAATTAAAATCTTATGTAAATGAATAATTATAATTTATTGTAAGGTTAAGATTTTACAATAAATTGCAACCGAGGAGAGACTAAGAGAGTCTGAAATACATTTTGCAAAGACCCTAGAGATATAAAATACTTTGGTACAACAGTTGCTTTGTGGATTCTGCCTGGGAAGAAAATGCATCTTTGTACACTTAAAATTATAATTTATTACATAGATTAATTAGCATTAAATAATAAATAATTTAATTATCAAAATTGATATAAATAAGTTGTGTCAATTTTTGGAAAGTAATATTTCATGAATATATTTAGAGTAAAACTATGCACAAAATACCACAGAAACAAGTAAAAGGAATAAAAATTATTTACTTACACGAATGATGAAAATGTATTAGTAATAATTTTTATTCTGTTTACTGGCTTTTGTGGTATTTTTTCTGTAGTTTTATTCTAAACAACCAGTGTTGTGTTGTGGTGAATATATTTAGAGTAATGAATAGCAAGAAGAATACAAAATTCCTAAGTACATCATGGACATATCTAGGAAAATGGTGACCTTAATTAAATGGTTTTATATACAGTAGTTGTTTATACTTTGATAAAAGAGAAACTGACATTTCAACACAACTTGCTCATTTTCGTCAGCTCATTCATTATGCACTTTGGGCACATACATAGAGTGACCAAATGTTGGTGGTAGCAAAATTGAAAATACATATAATATTTTATAAAATGAAATACTAATTCTTTATATATTGTTTCATTCAAAAATAAAAATAAAGTAATAACAGGAAGTTGAATGGTTATTTTTTTTTAACTGTTGGATTGTTTTTAGAATATATTAAGTTAAAGTTTATGGTGGCATTTATATGGTAGACTAGGGTGCAAATAGAATAATATATTGTTCACATATGTGATATTTGGGAAGAGTTAATAACAATGCATCTGTAAAATTACACAAGAATCAAAAATACTATAATATAATATGACACGAGCATTTAGTTGATCAACTAAATAAAGATAACCGATGAAAATTTGCCATGTGTCTTCAAAATACACTATAAAGTTAGTGTTTAACAAGTCAACAATACAAAAAAGGACATGGTTTCACAAAATACAAATGACATGAGCAATTAAATACTTTTAAACTAAAAAAATTAATTAATCTCCTTTCAATTCTTTTTAAAATATATTTTATTAAAAGTAAATTACGTCATCATATTTATAAACAATTTAGATAAGATTTAATAACAAAATTTTTAAGTCAATAAGTAAGAAAGGATGGAAAAAAAATTATTACATTGATGCTATATATAAAATAACAATTATTATTAATACAGTATATTATAACTTAAAAGTAAAAGATAGTTTAATAAATTAATTCATTCAGTTTCTTAGTTATATCATTGTTATCTCTGGTTAATTAGTATTATGACATTGATTAAGAATAATTGATTAATCACTTGTGTACTCCTACACCTTAATCAATTAAAAGATTTTGTTTTTATGATTTTTCTTTTATTGAATCATCCTATTATTTTATATCTGTATAACTTTATACATTAAAAATACCAAATCCT
Organism: Centruroides vittatus; assembly: GCF_030686945.1. Taxonomy (NCBI): domain Eukaryota; kingdom Metazoa; phylum Arthropoda; class Arachnida; order Scorpiones; family Buthidae; genus Centruroides; species Centruroides vittatus. The sequence goes on from NW_027122172.1 coordinate 3,047,305, forward strand.
CCATTTAGCTTAAATTTTTAATACATATTTAATACTTTTCTAGATTTAAGTTAAATGTTTAATCAATAATATTAAAAATAACAATTTTAACGAAAATTATATGAGTTGTTTTTATATTTTATACCCAAGCTTAAGTATTCAAGAAATAGAATTTAAAATTGTTCATGAACGCAAAATAAGAAATTAAATTAATTAAACATGGTAAATAAAATTTTAAGATTTAATGAGCGTCTAACATAATCCATTCTTGTGACTTTAAATATTTATTTATATTTTGAATTGTGGTCAGAAGAAAAGTTGTGTATTTATAAAGTAGACTTTTATTGTTTATTTATTTAAATATGAAAATAAAAATAGAAATATTTTTCATATTGTTGTTGTTTGCATTGCTGATTGCTTCTTTTACAACTATAAATCCTTGTTAACTGTAAATTCTTTTTATTGTTGATTGCTTATTTCTACTTTAAATGAATTTTATGAATTCTTCATTCTTTACATTATAAATTAATTTTTGTTTTTGAAAAACATTTAATGGTTTGAGAATAAAAATAATCATTAATAAAAGCTCAAAAGAAAAAGAAGCTGATAGTAAATATTTTTTGTTTTATATTTAAAAAAATATAATTTTTGTTTAAATAATAAAAAATATATTTTATTTTATTAAATAAGAATTTAATGCAGTAAATATTAATTATTATTGTAAACTTTTAGCTTATTGTTATATTTTGTAATGTTTTTAGATTAAATAATCATTATATTTCAAGACTATTGTAGTATTCGGTTTATTTTTTTACGATATTTTAAATATTCGCCATTATTTATTTGAAAAAGTATAGACTACAAAAGATAGTGTTTTTCTAGAAAATATTTCATAACTGACAGTAAGTAAACTTAATATGAATTTGTCTTTTTATAGACAAATTTATTACATAGTATTACTGCAAACACTTTCAGTCTGCATGGAAACTACTTGATTTTTATATTCGTTTTTGGAACTTTTAAAGTTTTGTAAAGCATGTTTGAACACAGTTGCAGAACAGTAAGGTTATAATTGATAAAGGTTAGTGCTTATTGGCAGAGCTGTCAATATGTGAGCTGGAAATGTTTCCTCAGACCTGGAGAAAACTTAGAGGCCCATACTAGTTCTCATCTGTATAAATTAATGCTATTTTTAGTAACAAAAAATAAAATCTTTAAAAACTACTTTTCATTAATAAAGAAACATGGCTACATATTAATAATGAAACACTTGCTACATATTTCATTTATTAAAAAAAATCTCAAAAGGAGCTTTCTAAAGAGTTAAAATGGTCTACTTTACTCTTGGGTCTCATACAAAATTTCAATGGCCCTGTTTATTGAAAGTTATATTCAGAAAACCCACATTTATTTAATCAAAGTTTTACTGTACTAATAATATATATTAATTTAATTTTCAATTTCTGTAGAATATGATGAATAATAAATAATTGAAATATATGAAATTAGGAAGGAATTATTGTAGAAATACATTATGTTTAATCTATTGATAATTATATGATTTTTCTTAGAAAGAATAATCTTAATGATATTTAATAATGTAATTACAGCAATTAAATTTATATATAAAAATCTCAAGATTTCAATTCAAGTAATGAATTAATATCAATTTTTGTTAAAATGAAATCTATTGATTTAATGTAAAGAACACCTCAAAGAAATTCTTAAATAATAAGCAACAATAATTCTTAAATCAAGTTTGTTTTATTATGATTGTTGTTGTTATTTATTAATATGTTATGTTTTATAATATTATTATTACCATAGCTTTTTTAAAAATCAAACATTGAAATATCTTAATATAGAATATAATATAGATAATGTTTATCTGAATAGCTTTATGATGACAACTTGATAAGGATGGTACTTACATTCCTATTCTTGTTAAGAATTACCACAGTTAGATCCATATCTATAATACAGTTTTGCATAAAGATGTCCAAATTTACTCTGAGATCTTTAATTGTATTTTGTAAAGTAACAGATTCCAAGATTTGCTTACTTAAGATGCTATTATGTAATATGGTTATAACCTTGGTAATTTTGTACAAACATCTTTACAATGCCATTGTTATATTATTTAGTCAGCTTCAATATCAGTTTGAAATAATACTATATATAAAGTCCCCAAAAAACATTGACAATGTAAGGGATGATGACAAGAAATCAGAAAACTTATCAGTTATTTTAATAAAACATACAAGTTTGAAATGAGACACGGTAATAATTGTATCTATTTATCTTTAAATGGTAGTTAATTAAAATAATAAATTGTGATGTATAATGAATTATTTGTTAGTATTAAAATAAGATTGTTCTTTTCTTTTTGTGTTTATTTTTCTATTTCTCTTTATTATTATTTGGTTCATTTTCCATTTTTGTGGTTTGTCTTTGTTGTCAAATTCATTGCTGTGAATTTTGATTTTAGATGAATAAAAATGTTTTATTAAATATTAAAAAATGCATATTTTATTACTGAAATAACCAAAACAAATGATTTAACTGTAGGAATCAATGTATTTACTTTATAAATATGTGTGGAATGTCTTCTAGCAATTGATTGTTAAGTAATTAAATCAATTGAATGTACTATTTATTAAATAGAATGAATAATAGAAGAATAGAAAAATCCTATGTAAAAATTCAATCATATTAACATGTTCTAGACTTAAGCCATTTTGTTCTAGATACCTTTTATTAATAAAAGGAGTCAGTGTACTCTTTATCTCATTAGTAAACATGATAATTGCTTTGAGATGTATGACAGCAATATTTTTTTCTTTTAATGAATGAAATACATTGAAATTTATGCATAAATTATTGTTTCATACTGAGATATTGAAGATTTACATTTATTATAAATATGCAAAATATTTATTAAAAAATTTAATTAAAAATGTAGTTCTGTTATATGAATTAATATATTTTTAGTGACTATTATTTTTATTCTAGCTTAGTTTAAAATAATATACTGAACAACTCAAATTTTAATGAGAAAATTATACTTATATATTTTATGTTTGGATCTTTATTCCATTCTTTCTTCAACATTTAGTTTACTTTTTGAGCACTTTGTTTATTAGCAAATCTTGGTGATTACATAAATATAGATAGAACAAGATAAACAGAAATCATATCTAGAATTATTAGAAGTAGAATTATTAGAAGACAAGATAAATATCTTACAATGTATTAACTAAATAAAGAATTCATTATTTCAGAGAATACCAATAAAATTTTTGTCTTTGTTGAAACTTATTTAAAATGAGCAATGCCAGGCTGCAATTTTTAATCATATTTTTAATTTATATAATTTAAATTATGTGCTTTTCACCTTAAATTAGTAGTGTCTTCCTCCTATACATTTCCTTTTATGAAACTCCTGTATATCATACTTTTCCTGTTAGCAATAGAGTCATGTCAAATCATATATCTAACTCCTTTCATGGGAAAATTTTTGAATTGAAATAACACAACTTTCAGTTTGCGTTGGAAGTTTGTATATAGTTAATTGGGGCCTACTGCTCCCAAGCCTTCCATATCTGATCTCATCTTTTATCTAACTAACTCCATTCTCTAGAATAAGGAAGGACAGAACAGCCTGACAACTGGGAATTTATAGATCTACAGTTTTTTCAAATTGCAACCCAATGATAAAAATAGAGCTGAAGTCTTGTGCTTATAACTATTTTGTTAATGGAGTTCTCATGGTAATTTAGTTCTGCTGCACAGTTTATCAAATTTACTATGTATTATTTGCCTGATTTACTAGTTTGTTAAATCTAAATATTTTAAAATGTACATGTTTTATACTAGTAAATTGAATGCACTATAATTTTATGCAAAAATTTATGACTGTTTATTTTATGTAAGTATTAAGAATTATTGTGAGGACTGCACCAATACACAGGCATAGCTGGCCATGACCGCAGACCTTATTTTCTTAGAAGCCTCATCTCACTGCTTGTTACTAATATTTTTGTATTTGTTTTGTATCTGTTTAGTGCCTTTAAAGAAATTGGGCTGAAAACCTAAGAAGTGCTTAAAATGGTCCTGGTTGTCAATTATTTTCAATTAATTCTTTAAGGAAAATATTAATATTTTCCTTAAAGAATTTAAGCCAATTAAAGAAATCTTTGTTTATATAATTATTGTATTCTTTTAACATACTATTGATGATTAAATCTGTCTGTATAATACATTTTAATGTAAATGTTAGAGTTTGTTTAATATATTGGTTTGATTAATGTCTAGTTGAAAGATTTTTAAATATCCATTTTTACTCTCAAATCTCTCAGAAAGAAAGAAAGGGAAAAAAAGAATACTGACAAATGCACCATCAGAATTTTTTATAAGACATTTTTAAAAGAAATATAAAAAAAACAACTTGATAAATGACTGCATAAAAAATTTTTACATTTCTTTTTATGAACATTAATCTAGTTGATAACAACGTTAAATCCAAGAAAATCTTAGTTTCAAATTTTAGATAACGTTTAAAACATTTTGAAATTTATGTTAAAGTAATTTTGCTTATAAATTAAACTTGATTTGATTTGAAATGCTTAAACTTTGAATTATAAAATTTATATCTTAATTGTGATTATTCTTTATAATGGTACTCTTTTCAAATTTAAATTAAAATGTTTAACTTAAGACTTGAAACAATAATTTGGAATGGAAGAAAGGTGAAAACAAGGATCTGAATTTCATGGTAAAGTAATCTAAATAATAAAAAAAATTAATAGATTTAAATTTTTTAAAAATAATTATTATTTTTAATTCAATCAATCAATTTTATTTAAGTTTTTTATTCATCATAAAAGTGAAAATTAATCTTAAATCCTTGAAAAAAAAATGAATGACAAACCAGGAATTTCCTATTCTTAATTAAATTTTTAATCATTCTTATTTCATTTCCTTTTAATTTAAATAAGGAACACTTTAAAAAAGAAAGAATATATTTTAAAATTAAATTTTGATTTAAGAAAAAGGAAATTTGTTTACATAAGTTGATCAGTTCATCCGTAAGGTACTTTGGTAGGTAGTGGTAGGAATATGGTGCAGTAACGGTTTTACATCCAACTTCCAGACTGTCTGGCTTGTAGCCAATTTAATAAAACGTCCTTGCCCCTCATTGTATACGGAAGAAAACAATAATTCCTTTTGTAAAATATTTATACCTTAATGGATGTCTTTTTACATTATAAGTTCGGGTAAGCTGATGTATAGGTATCAGCGAGTCGAAACATAAGTGTACGTACATAAAAGAATTTAGGATAGGAAATGTCCCTGGAGTATAAAGTTCCCCACAAGTTAGAATGATTATTAGTCATTCTTGAACGCCCGATAGATCACGAGAGTGTAAAATGTTCGTTGGTCCGTGGAAAAATAAGCAAAGCGGCGAATCACATTATCCTCTAGAGAATTACTGAATATTTTTTTGGTCAGAAATTTCCAGATTTAAGTATAACTGAATTATTAAGCTACCTTAAAGTTTATTACTTTTTCTCATAATTTAAATTGTGTAAAGCCATAACCTTAATCTGATGTGGATATTATCTGTTTAGTTCTGAAAACATAAAATTTTTATAATTTTCTTTAAGCTTATCTTGTTTAAATATTTCTTAATGATCTAAGAAACCTGATTTAAAAATTCATATCTTTCTTTGTTTTATGGTAATTATATCATTAAGTAATGGAAACTTCAAACGTTCGTTTCGAACGTTTACCTAAAGCCCAGAGAAGACTTTCAATATCCAACATGGCGCTTGTACAGTAATTTCTCCTCATTTAACGAGCTGGCAGATTCATTACAATCGACTGTTCCCCGCTCGTACTAATAACATCCAATTTGTGTTCTGTAGGAACTCAAAACGAGATCGATGATCAGCTGCACTCGGAGATCGTGTGAAATAAGCAGAAGGTTAGTGCATGTTGCACGAACCGCATCCACTTTATTTAAATGTTGTTTAAGATTTCGTCCAATCTGTTTTTAACCCCCTCATTTCTCATTTGAATACAAAAATTTGTTTACTATCATAAGCACTTGTTTCCTAGACGGAATTCCGTTCGCGATAATGCCCTTCAAAGGATGCTGGAATACTGGCAATGCATTATCACTCCCCCTTCCCCTCTCGCACTCTGGAGTTTAAAATGACTTTCTACTGCAGAATTCGCAGAAAAGATCGCGCCGGGTTTAGCCATCCTCATTTGGAGTAGGAGGAAGAGGAGGAGATGAAAAAATTCCGTCTGTGACGTCACGATCAATGATTCACGTGACGAGGTCAATGTCCTTTCCTGTCGTCCGTCGAAAACTAACCAGAAAATTTATCCGCTTGTGTAATTTTATAAACTCTGTAAATTATGTTGCACGATGTGATTAATTACTTCACCCCAGCCTTATCTGAAAAATATGCAAATTAGATGACGTACCAATAGTAACCAGTGACTCTGGTAGATAATTTAACGAACGTTTACATTTGAACACTTTTTTTTTAAATTAATAAACTCGAAAGTTTGAAATGTCTACTTTAAGCCCATGAGTCATGCTGGAATAATGGCACATCTGTACACTAAAGGAGTAAGCTGGAGTGTCGTTACATCCATATAGGATCGACGAGCGCGTTTGAACGGTTGCCTGGCAACCAACGAACTATGTATATAATATTCATCGTGCATTATTGTCTGAAACCAAGCGGAAAATAAAAATTTCATTCATAAACAAGTTTTAAATAGAAAGTAAAAAATTACTTTTTAATTTCTCACTCGATTGATGCTGATAAATTCACTATAGGTGAGCAGGTTATGAAGGAGATTAACAATTACTTGGCAGGTGGTCAAAGTGGAGTAAGTTCGCTAACAAAATTTAAATTAATTGCAATTTTAAAAGCGAAGACCGGGGGATTTCGTAGATAGTCATCGATTTGTTTCGAGCTGCGTGAAGCGATAGGTTAGATTTGTTTACGATGCCAATGATTGTTGTATTATCATTCTTTACTTTTTAGGCGGAATGTGGTCTATTGTGCAAACTGGCAGTGTTAATAACCAAGGGGCGCCGAGTTCCAGGAGCAAACACGCCATGTGTAGCACACAGACTGGAATGATTTATCTTCTAGGAGGTAGAAGTGCCAATTTACCATTGAAGGATTTTTGGAGATTCGATCCTGGTAAATCTAGATTTTATTCTTTGATATATTTTAAATTTATAAATAATACAATAATAAAAATTCTCCTACAGTGCAGAGTTTATGGGAAGAATTGCGTTGCCGTGGAAACAGACCGCCTTGTCTGCAGGAACACACCATGGTGGGATGGAGGGTATGTATAAAGACGAGAGTTGAAAGAGTTGCAAATCATTAAACATTTAGCTTTTTTTCAGCACTTCCTTTATGTTTTCGGAGGCGAAATTGGCTTTGCATCTACAGGCGAGACACCTTTGTGGATTTTAGATACTGGTAAATCTCTCGTAATTAATCTTATCGTTATTTTTTTTTCTTGAAGATAACTACTAAGGCCGTATTTTTAGGTGTTGGAACATGGAGAAAACACCATATTAGAGGATTAAGTGGGCAACAACCGTCTGGCAGAAGAGGGCATACTTCTGTTGTTTATAATGGAGCTATGCACGTTTATGGAGGTTATCAAGATTTGAGAGGTTCCTCTTCTGAATTGTGGTCGTTTGATTTTGGTAAATAATTTCGTTTAGTTTCGGAATTGAATGTATGGAACTAATTTAATTTCCATACAGAACAAATATCATAAATCTGTGGTTTGTTTTATGTACGAAAAGCATAATTGTATCGAATTTTAATTGTAATTTTAGTCTAGTTCCGTTAATAGCCGTTGTTTATTTTGGAATTCTGCATGTAGAAAGGTTGTTAAGAATTATTTAGTATATAAATAACGAAACTGAATGAAAAATAATTGTCTATTGGAATAATTCTTGGCTCGTAAATGTTCCCATTTCCGTCTACAGAATATAAATGGCTGTTTATAGACACGTAATGCCTTTGCCGAATATAGGATGATGGGCATTATGCACGGCTCTTCTTTTTTCTACTTTATTTAATTCTGGCAAACATCAGAGTGAGAGTTTAAAATGGATTGTGACAACCGAAATGGGATTGGATGACTCATTATTTGCTCATCTACCATGGGTGACAAATCAAATAAAGTTTGCTACAGAATTTCTTGCGTTGTTAACTATAAAAGTACAAACTGAAAACAGTAATAATAAAATATATTTCAAATAAATTTTCTTTAAAAGAAACATCATTCACGAGGATTGACTCTGCCGCATCCCGTGCTGAAACAGATGCAGCATTCTCTGCGCAATCTCTGTATCGATTAGTTTAGCGGTATCTTTAGTCGATTGAAGAGTTACATTCCTCGCACTTTCTTTCGCTTTAATCGATGCAGAAAGTTAGCGTGTGAATAAATGATTGATTGTGTTAATGCCGACAAGCATTTTCAGTTTTTCGGCAACAAAGAATTTATCAATTTAAATCCTAAACATATCTATTTCGATATTAAATCAAATAGGAAATTTAATTTTTATAGATGTTCAGTACCCCTGTTATATCGTTACTCCTCAATATGAAAACTAAATTTATTCCCTCTTGCATTTAATAATAGAGGCATTTCCTTAAAAGACGCCCTAGGGACATTTTACGAGCCACTCCCAGGAGTGTGTTAAGCTTAACGAAGTTACTTTCCTCCCTAACGATGGGCATTTCTGCTTCAAATTGTTTTCTAGTGACGGAACGTTGGCATCTGACATTGCTTCCCAGTCACGTGGATCAGCCACCTGCCAGGCATAACCATTCTTCGGTTGTCCACGATGCTGCCATGTGGGTTTATGGTGGGATGACCGACCTACAGGAAAGAAACGATTTCTGGAAATGGGATTTTGGTAGGGTTTATTTTGCTTTTTAACAAAAGTTACATGTTTATTTCCCAGATAAAATTTTCGGGTTTCTTTAAGTATCGAAACAATGGAGTCGTATTCGATCTCAGAAAGGCCCAGGAGAATTACACGGTCATTCCGCTGTAAAAGCAATGTCATGCATGTATATCTTTGGAGGAGAAAGAGCAGGTGTCCTGTTAAATGAATTGTGGAGGTACCACTTTGGTGAGCAAACATTTTCTAATTTCGAATTAATACAAATCATGTCTACATATAGCAATACCTTACTTTTATTTCAGCAACCGAGACATGGGAGCGCCTTCAGCCCGAAGGAGTTATACCAAATCCGAGATGTCGGCACGCGGCAGTGATAGAACCTACTCTCCATACTTGGGACGACAAGATCATTGCTTGGGAAAACAGCCCCCAGCAATCAAATACCACTCGTTCCAACCATTCCCATCATCGGCATTCTCACCCTGTGGGAACTTCAGATACGCCGCCTAAATCGGCGTCTATGTGTTTCACACAGAGCGAATCTGCTGAGAATGGACGGAAATATTTCAAATTCCGCGTGCATCCCGTTTCTCGTCTTTGTAGCAAGAGTACCAGTTCGGACGACGAAGACGAAGATTCCGAGTACGTAGCAACTTATAATCACAACCCAGCCCAAGTCAACATTAGGTGAGCACTTTAAAATACTTAGAAATTCAGTCGTTACGATATTTAAAAATAACTTCTCTTACAGTAAATCCCTCCGAGAGAAGATCACCAGCAGCAGGCTGGTGCGCAGTATCTCCAGCGGTAGCTACAGCATCCTCCATAACCCCCCCGTAGAAGGTCATGCGGATGAGTTGGAACGCCTCGTAGAGGAGACACCGCACCAGCAACATCGCACTATTCAGAAGTCGCACAGTTCCGATGCCGTTTTAGAATCCGATAGCGAAACGTCTACTCCCCAACATACGCGGCCTAAACTCGAACGTTTACCATCTCCCGGTACTAATCATCCTCGTTCCTTCCATCCTACCACTCCTACCGGTTCCATCAGAACTTCAGAATCTCAAAAGGAAAAATCGTCAAACGGTGACTGGTGTTGTTGTTACCACGGCAGCAGCAACTCTCTGAGGATGATGGGCCACACTCATTGCGATGTATGTCATAGAATGGTGCCACAGTCTACAGGAAGCCGAGGAGGACGCCTCGCATACGACGGACCATTAACTACGGTCAAAGATGTCGAGGAAGAGACCAGCGAGGGGGGAGACGAAGCAGTACCCGTCCCAGTCACCACTCCAAAATCGATGGACGCAGTGCTGGTAGATTTGGACACCACTTATCCCATGGAGACCGAAAAGCCTCGCCAACATCCATCTTCTTACACTCTCTCGGATCTGGTGACTCCGAGCGTCGAAAGCTGTGGATTGTCTCATTCCGTATCCCACAGTTCTGGCTATCACAGCTTCACAGACGATGAAAGCGGCGATTGTCACCGTGAATTTGCGGGATGTTTAAACATTACAAGTCGCAGGCCTTCCACGCGCGGTCATAGGGACGGTTTGCCAGTAGAGCTGAAGACATTCAATAATTCTTCTGAACCACCGAGAGCTCGATCGTGGATCGCAGTTCGCAGAGGAAGCATCAGATTCGTAACCATCCAATTACGCCCACTCCCACTTCCTCTAGCCTCCGTCTCGAACATCAGATGGCATCGGTGTCACCCGGACGCAGATGGCACCTGAGTCCTTCGAAACCAAGAATTCAACAACGTCACTGGCAACTTTGCTTATATGTATTCGGAGGAAGGGAGCAGGGCGCGCCGGGAGTATATAGGCAACCCATTTCTGTCTGGAAACTGTACGTGTGACATTTTAGTCTATTTTGTAACGTGTTTTCTAATCTAGCCATGTCATAGAAAATATATATTTGCAGCCATTAGAAAAGACCATGTGAGAGGTGTAAGCTTCGAATCCATCTGTTCCGTCTTATATTTATTCATCGAGACTTTCTCTCTAAGAGATTAGTCGAAGGACATATCCAAAAAGTCCATTTTCTTATCTCATATTTTTCCGATGGATACATAAAATCGTCCGTCCCAGGATAGTCTAATTAAATGCTTTTATTGACACCTTTTGGGATGTAAAAAAACGAGTTAGACAATCCTAGCATAAGAGTGGAAAACGGAAGAAAGAAAGAAAAAAAAATTCTCAGCCAGTCAGTCATTCCATTTCTAGTCAGATGTACAGACTTCTGTGTGTGAAAGTGTCGTTTATATCTGTTTATCTGTTAGTGAATTGTGACAGTTTTCTGTTTGCTTTGTTCATTTTTCTGTCGTTCTCTTACCATAATAATGCATCAGTATTATAAATTTAAATAATTGTACCATTTTGTATAAAAAAACAATATCAATAATAAAGCCTTTTTAGCAGCTGCTGCCTTTCATTGTTCTGAGATGTTCGCAGGTGCAGTTAAATGGAATGAAACAATCTCCGAAAAGATACACCTGCTTTACGAATTTACAAGGTTGAATTATCAATGATCGGTTGAAAGTAGAATTTATTTTTATCTAGATGAATTATTTTTAAAGGATTTAATTAAAATTTTTATTTTTTAAATTTAATTACGCTAAGTTTCGTCACTTCCTGGTATGAGTAACCGGATATTTAAAGGAAGAACTAGGTTGATTCTTAGATTTTTATTTATTACAAGTGACCAAATATTCGCGATGTTTGCAATTTCAATTTTTATGTTGCTGGTGTTTTTAAAAACAGTAAATGCTCACGATAGTAAGTGTGATAAACTGTTGTTTTCTTTTTTTATTTGTGTTATTTACGAGCAATTTATTTTTTAGCTAAACCTCATTTGTCGTGTTTTAACGTGGAGAAATGCAACAATTCATGTTGTGACATTTTTCAAGGGATGCTTCACGAAGATTTCGAATTAACCTTGGATGTTAAAGGTAAACAAATTGAGATATTATCATTCGAACCAAAAGTATTTACGTTCTAACTTTTTAAAATAGGGAATAACGGTTTAAAGATTGCACTGAAAAATAAATCGAATAGTTGTTTGTTGAGAAACGAAATAAATTTAGTTAAATTTAGAGAGAGACTCATCTGTTCCTTGTATAAAAGTCTGATAGTGAAACGTAAGTTTGTTTTTCTTTTTTCCCCCCAAAACAAAATTATAGCAGTGAATAACTTTAATTTTTTTTAAGTTTAGAGACCTCTTTAGCAAAAAATGATGATAAATTAGCAATTAGAAATCGAATTATCGTCTGGAACTTTTATTTAATGAAATGATTTGACTCATTGTCTTGCTTTAATGAAGTTATTTAAATCACTAAAACAAAATTTTGACCGCGATGAATTGCTAAATTTTATAGTTTTTGCGTTAAAGGGTTGTCTCCAAATTAAAAACGTTGCATTAATGATTTATTTCTTAAGTAACACATATAGGCTATGTCTACAGATTGTTATAGAAATAACATTTATGCAACAAAGAATTTAAAAATTATCGCAATAATATCAATTTTATATCTAAATATTTTGTATAATTTATTTGTATCAAACAATTTTCGTGACGCTTACAATATATTCATTTATTTAACAAGTACCTTTGTTTCATTCGTGAAATTTTGTTTTCGGTTGTCAGTACTGTATGTCGAAAGTGATGTTTAGTTGTAGATAATAATCTCTATAAAATTAGATAAGTGGTAAAATGAACACGATTATCATCGTAAGTTCGTAGTCGTATATTCTGTTAATTAAACATTAGTAGAAACTTATTATTGCTTTATTGTCCTCATTTCTAATCTTAATATATTTGTCAACTTAGACATTAATTATTAATAGGACTGTTAAACTGGTGTTATGTGTTTATGCAAAATCGAGTGAAAGTTCTTATAGAAAACAGACTTTCTTTAAACTTATAACCATTGTAACCCTGCTGAAGAGGGGCGTGATAGCCCGAAACACTGTTGTAAATGAAAGTATGTGTACAGGAGGTTCAATTAAAGAAAGTCTGTTTTCTATAAGAACTTTTACTCGATTTTGCATAAACACCTAACACCAGTTTAACAGTCCTATTAATAATTAATGTCTAAGTTGACAAATATATTAAGATTAGTAGAAACTTATTAAAGAAAATCCATTAAAACAGATTTATCCAATTTAATTGCCTAAATATATAAAATAAAAATAAACATTCAATAAAACATTTCTTGAGACGATCGTCAAAAAGCAATCCGAAGAAGAAAAAATATTAAATTTTGAGAATCTTCCGCAATACTTTCATCACATAAAAGACATTACGGTAAATATCTTCATCATTAACGTTAAACGAATTCATTCATTGATATTTCTCCAAAATTCTAAGGTATTCTAAGCAAAAATACCTGTACGTGCATAGATATTTCTTTCTTGTCACCATATCTAAAGCTACATTTAAGCACGGGAAAGCAAAATTATTTTATATCCTGTAACTAACATTGATTATAATAATAATAATTATTATTATTTTAACGAAGGAAAGTCTTATATATACAGTATACTGTACAGTATATACATTACAGTTCGTCCGTACGTTAGCTTTCTCACATTTGTATCAAACAGTAAAACAGTAAAAGTGCTCAGCAAGTAAACCACTATAATACAACACCTTAATTTTGCTGAGAATTAGATATTTTAATCACAAACGCTTTCAACCTGATTTTGTATCAAACAAAAACAGCCGAATAATTTTTATATCATTATATATAAGAATCATTAAAACAAATTAAATTTTATTAGAACAATTCAGAAATTCTCCGAAAATTAAATTTTGTCATTAATTATTATCGAGTTTGTAACGTTTATTATTAAATTTTAAACTATTTAATCTGCTTTTTAAGAAATTTTTTTAAGTAAATAATCATTTCTGTATTAAACTTAGCCGCGAAATTTAGTAAAGAATAGTTTTGTACGTATTTTTACATCGTTTATACTCCATATTCTTTTCATTAGATATATGTTATATTTGGAATTTTGTGAATAATCCCTCATTTAAATCATTTTATATTTTAATATTCTGCTCATTTGTCATGTTTTCGTATTTTAATTGAAATTCAGAATGCTATATCGCAACTTTTAACTTTTTTTTTTTTTTAAATACTAGATTCCAAATTCAAATGTACTATATTTATACGTTATAACAATTTGTTGTCTGAAATCTGTTAAGCAGAAACAATGTGTAAATGGATTTTCGGTAACATCCTTTTTAGTTTTTTCTCATTAGGGGAAATTGCATAATTGTTTTCATTTCAAAAGAATGTTTAAATGCCCTCTCTCGTCGTTCTATCATATTGATATTTCATTTTACAAAATAAAATTTCATATAGACAAAATTGAATTTGTCTTGAATTTACGAATGCGATGAATCTCTGGCTAACGACTTTCTGCTCTTATATTTATTTTATTAAATATTTTATAATAGATGAATTAGTTTTTAAATATTATAACGAATTAAAATATGTATTGTAATATCGTTTTAATGAATTATCACAATATATTTTGAATAAGCAATAGATTCGTCTACTGCAACTACGCGGATGTAGTAAAATTATGGGAATAGTTTTCTTTATTCTTAAAAGTTTATTGGGTTAATGTTACCTTAGGGGCCAAGATGGCGGCTCGTCTCCGATTCCAGCAAGGAAACAGTGGGACGCACGTTCTAACCTAACCTAACCTATTCTAATAATTTTGTTGATAATAATTATGGTAATTTATTAGAATAGGTTAGGTTAGGTTAGAACGTGCGTCCCACTGTTTCCTTGCTGGAATCGGAGACGAGTCGCCATCTTGGCACCTAAGGTAACGTTAACCGTTTATTGTTATGAATCAGTACGCCAGTGCTTGTCAGAGTTTTTTTGTTGTCTCCGAGGAAAGAAGGGACACAACTTAAGAAAGAATGGCACTTTTTGTAAAATAATATAAATTAATACTTGGTGTAATAGGTGTTTTATTCGGTTGTAACACTTATACAAATGAGCATATAGCAATGACGACGATCCGAATGATTGAAAAAATTTAAAAAATAATAATAATAAAGTATGGCGTCATTAATGATACTACTATTTAATATGCTTCGGCTTTATAAGAACTATAAACGAAGAACACACTTTACATTACGATATTACAACATTTTCATCATAGATAAATAAAAAAAGTTTTGGAATATGTTGACTAATTTTCATCATTGACTTGCACCTCTTTAGAGAGTCTCCTTCAATATCGCACCTTACACTTTCAAAAGTCTTCATTACATACTTTTATATATTTGATACAATATAGTTAAGACAGAAATATTGATTTCTTGAATTTTCGAGAGATAAAATCAAGTTTTATTCGTGATTTTGTTTAATAAAAAAGAACTAAGAAATGCTTTTCGAAAGTATTTTTATAAAAATGATTAAGGAAGGAAGGCTCAGAATAGAGGCGGCCGGATAGTAAGGGACAATGCCCGACATAGGCAGGACAGACCGCCTTCCGAAAATTCCCGGGGTTGCTCATCCAGATTCGATCTCGGATTCCCCAGAGTAGTAGTCTGACGCCTCGACTGCTTCGGCCGTTCGGCCATTTAACATTTGAAATGTTAATACTAGATTTACTTTTCTCTGAATGAAATATATAAAGTTTATTGTGCAAAAGCGTAAAAATTATATTTATTTAGCATAAAAACTTTTATCCAGTCTTATTTTTTAAATTTTAAGATACGAAATAATTATGATTTATAAAAATTTTGAATATTGAATATATTGGTATTTAAATAGGTTCTACTTACAGAATTTGCAAAATATTTAGATTAGAGTACTCAATTTCATAAGGTAACGAGAACGTGCTCCAAACTTACTACAGTTTGGAGCACGTTCCCACGAAATATGTAATTTTATATAAGGACGTCGTGTAGAAGATAGCAATCTTTGATCTTTCTAATTATAAGAAGTTTACCTAGGTAGTTTCAATGGCGGCACTTCCGGAATCTCGACGACACGCGTGTTTTGAAAGTTAATCTCGCTGTCTTTAGTTTACAAGTTTTCTAACGTCATTCCAGTACTAGAATAATTTCCTAACATTTTGTAACTGTTAAGAGTAATTTAAATTTTTAGGTTCAAAAAGTTATGTATTGTTGTGTGAATCACTTTTATTTTCGAAGTTTAGAATTTATATTTTGTCGTTTATTGTTGTAATGGCGTAGCTTGGAAAACATCAACAATTTATTTGGCAAAAGTGTGTTTCAAGAGATTTTTTTTTCATTTTATAATATCGGAATATTCGGAATTTAATTGTGACAAGAGAAATACATCAGTTGGTATGTTCGCCATAAAATTTGGTTCTGCAGGTTGCAGTTCGTGCGAAATGTGATGGTGGTCGTAAATTAAATTATCGAAAGGATCGTGATTCTGTTTCTTTTAGATGTCACAAATGCAAGATGAACAGCTCGTCATTTGAAATAATTTTTAAACGTAAATTTGGGAAGATTTCTTGGGGAACTACTTTTTTTCGTTTATTTGGCATCTAATTTGCATAGAATACACGTTGAGCGTCAACTGTTTGGCTGTGGGTGTGAGTAGTCGAACAGCTGTTGAATGGGCGAATTTCACACGACACATTATGATTGTTTCATCGTCTAATTTTACCGAAACGAAAATTGGATGGACCTGGAAATCGACGAGATTGTTGTGAACAAAATGAAAATAACTAGGTTCGACCTGTTTGTTCGGCATACGAGTAAGTTTTATCCAGGAGCGAGACGTGTTTTAGTTTGGAAAGAGCCAGATATCGTATCTTCAGTCCTGAAAGTAAGTACCAAATAAATTTGAAAATCGTAAGAGGAAGAATGTAGACTTGTCTGTTAAGAATGCGGAAAAAGTTTCTACCATGGAAAAGGACAAAGTTACGATAGATTCATCCGAACCATGTCTACAATTTGGGGGTTCCCGCCTCCCTCAGGCAACTCTAGAATTGTACCATGTTTTTTATCGAATAAATCAGAGAAAAGGAATTTGAAATACGTTAATAGTGAGTGAAAGATTATTTCTTTAAATGCCGGTGTAGTAAGTAGCTGTGCCGGTCGCCATCTTGTTTGTGGACGTCGCGTTCATAAACAAGATGGCGACCGGAAGTGCCGCCATTGGGACTACCTAGGTAAACTTCTACCTATGCTGTAATGTAATGGTGAAATTTGATTTGTAAAATAATTTTTGGACAAAAATCAGCTAACATGGTTAAGGACGATAAAACAATTCAAATGTGAAATAGAATATAATAACCGTAAATATTTACATATAAGAACAGTTAATAAGGTTAATGTTACCTATGGTTCCAAGATGGCGGCTCGTCTCTGATTCCAGCAAATAGAAGAAGGGAAACAGTAGGGACGCACGTTCTAACCTAGCCTATTCTAATAAATTACCATAGTTATTACCAACAAAATTATTAGAATAGGTTAGGTGAGGTTAGAACGTGCGTCCCCACTGTTTCCTTGCTGGAATCAGACGAGCCGCCATCTTGGAACCATAGGTAACATTAACCGTTAATAAATACAAGAACCCCTTATTACATTACGAATGTCAGGAGCAAACCAAATGAGCGATATATCAGGTGGCACGATATAACTGATGTATCTATTAACCTGTTTTGTATATTTTCGATCTCCATGCTAATTTGTTTTTTAATACAATAGTCGTTTCAAGGTCAGTGATTGGAATAAGATAATACACAATTTATGTGAGTGGAAATAATTTGAAACCTGTGTCATAACATAGTTGTACGAAGTTCAAATTCGGTCCAAACGGCGAGGAAAGATGGGACTTTTGAGGAATAGTTTCGTTGTGACAAAAGTGAAATGTCACTGATTATGGAGCAACGCACGAAGTATGTCCTTTGGTATGCAAAGTTTGAGAATGTGACGGCTATGAAACACGTGTAAACAACGACAAAACTCGTGTTTAACAACCTTCACACACACAAACTTGGTTACAAATCTGATTCCGTGAAAGGAACAGTGTTTCCGCTAGATTATTACTTAGCCCGAAGAAAAATCTATGATAGTTGGTTGCCCTTGGAGTTGAGTCTGCAGTACGCAATATGTCAATGCCCTGTTCGACATTACTTGAAAATGTACCTGCAGTGTTTATCCATACTGTAAGCAGTACAGGATCAATACTTTTAAACCACTAGCACTATTAACTACCCAGACTCTTCTGTGTAAAATTTTTGAGCATTTCAATAGCCTAAGAAGATTATACAATCATACGGGTTTTTTTTTATTTGCGTGTTTAATATATTTATTCATAAGTTATTCATGTTTACACAGTTTATAATCTGAAGATATTTTTGTTTAAATACATTTTTCCTCTTTTGCAATAATTTTTATTGATTTTTTTTTTCTCAATAATACAACGCGGAATTTATAATTTTTAATCGAATGATTGCCAGATGTTCTTTTAATCCCACTTAAAAGTCTTCTTCTCTCTCCAACATAGTAAAATTTATCCACTCTTTTTACAATTAAATTTATAAATAACACTCTATTGCGTTAACTAGAGGTCTTCCGTATCGTTATTGATGGAATTTTTAACACGTACACCGTTATATGAAAGCGTTAAAGTTTCATATATCAATTATTTCGGCAGTATATAGTAAGCTTTATAAAATTTATATTTATAAATTTATAAAGATTAGCTATAATTAATATAAATTTGCATATTTTGTTTGCCGTCGTCTGAAGAGGACGACGTAGATGGTTGAACTATGTAAATAGTAAATGAAATAAAACTGAGTGAAAAAAACCTTGTTAGCCTTTGTACGTCAAGAAGATTCTATTTATTCCGATTTAAAATTTCATTTTCTTTTTTCGTTCTGGTCGTAGAACTTGTCTTTATCGGTAAGGTTGTGTTGGCTTGCTTATCAATTGCCCAGACGCAACCTGTTGTTTATCACATGGATCTGTACTGGGGATCTCTCGATGTAAATAATTCAAATTTTCAATAAAAGTTGAACAGAATTCTTAGCAATACGCACTTAAAAGAATTGCTATTTTAAAACGACAATTTTTTTCAGTACATCAAATTAATACAAATCCAGGAATTTCGGATAATTTGAATAAAATTTAATTTACCATGTCATGTTTTAAAATTCATTTAAGAAATCTAAACACAATTCTCGAATTTTTCAATTTGAAATATTTCCCAGGTCATTACAACTTTTAATAACACACAAGTAGAACATTAATTTCTATTAGTGACGGATAGCCGATTGGGAATAAGTCCACATAGGCCAATTTCCTCTTACAATTGCTTGATCACCTAATTTAATTTTATTTTTTATTTGTACGTGAACCTCTTAATAAAATTATTACAGTTGTATTTCCTTCCAATACTTCTTACGGGAGTATAATGACGAGACGTCACTTATTGTGATCTACGAGTAACTTGCTGATAATTTTTCTTTCTCGTGCTCTTTTGAAGGTTACGCGATTTGAATCTCATATATGTTACATTCTAATATATACATAGATAATAGTCAACAGAAGCTGAGTCAGGACCAGTCACAAATGTTGATCCTACCCTCTTTCGTAATCCATTATAAGTAAAATCAATAAACCAGACTTTTCGCCATTATACATCACTTTTGTATCACGTGTTTTGATTTCAAAAGATAACTTTTAGGTAATGTGTTTATAGTGGCCCTGTGGACATCCTATCTGGGTCTGATAGTTGATACAGAATATTGCAATATCGAACATTTTTTCGGATGGAGCGTCAGCGAAACCTCTTCTATGTTTGCTTATAGAATTGAATCGGTTCTCTAAATTTGATCGGTCGATTTTGATTAAACTTTGTCATTTTACATAATATGAGAGGAGGAAATTAAAAAAACCGGAGTCCATGATTTTGTTTTCGATATACAGAATATAAAATAAAAAAGAATTGTAAAAAAATGCGGTCGCTAGCACACGCGAGCGCAATTTTTTATTATTTTATATTCAAGTCGATAATGTAGCAGATCAATAACATTGTTTCGGGAGCCCTGAAGTAATATTATTTACTCATATACTTATATGGACAATTCTCAGTCCACATTCGGACAGAAAATGAACTGGGTTTAGTAACTTCTCTAATTTGTCATAAAGAATATGACTAAAAAATACGGGCACATTGAACGTGGTGTGAAAGCTCCAGATTTTCTCATAATTTATATGCCTCAAAACATTATTTAATTTAACAAATAATAATTAAAGATGGAAATTATTTATTCGGTTAAAAAATCATTTATATCAATATAAATTCTATCGAATTATTAGTATCGAATTTTAAATCGTAAATAAATAAAATTTATCTTTACTATTTAGTTATTTTTCTGATTAGATTTCTATTATCTCTTGCTTACATTTTCTTATTTTCATATTTAAATTTTTCACGTGGTACGCAAATTGTGCTCTTGTAAATTACGCTTAATTGAAATCCCGTTACTTATTATTGAATATAACATTTACTTACGAGAAAGCGAATAAAACATGCAAAAAATACAGGCATTGTTTAGAATAATTTAGAGAAATTCCAGCTAAATTATTGATTTTAATATACTGCTATAACAATCGAATGTTTTCGTTTTATTTAATAAAAACAGCTTATAGTTAACAATAGTAAAACCTCGATTTAACGGACTAATTCGGACTGTTTTTACTTATATAGACACATACATAATTTTAATTACACAAACGTTTTTCGCATATGACGTACTGACCACAAATTTTGTCCGTTAAACCCGAAGCCCGTTAAAACGAGATTTTACTGTTGTTTAGTTTATAAATAATTGCTTTAACTGTTCAGTTACGATCGAAATTATGTTTACTTTAAGAGCTAAACCATGTTTGATAAATATACATATAACTATGTTGCATACTTTTACACTGAAACGTAGATAATACTGTCGTGCAAATTATGTACAGTACATATGTTAGCCATGGTCAATAGATAACCGCTAAATCTCTCCGAGTATGTACCAATAATCTGGGGAATACATTGATTTCGGTGACTTACAAGGATCTTGAAATGTAATTTACTAGAATAAAAAGAATTTCACAAAATTTGCATGTAAACAGATTCTTTTAGCATCTAATGTTTTTTACATTTCAATATTTGATTCGCTAGAATCTAGAACTCGTGACAGTGATTTTAGTGGATAAAATTCTATCGAAATTGATACTTTTTATTCAATAAGCAGACTTTCGCAGTATTCCCAACTTTCATGGCCTGAAGGTAGTTTGATCGATTTCGAGATATTTTTGCTGTTAATATCGCAGATATATTTCTTTGCGGTTGGAGATATTTTTTAAAAAATAAAATTCAGAATAATTCCAAACTCTGAGATGAAAAATTTGATATTTTTTCTATGGAAAAATTATCAATTTTAGAATATTAGTGTATTTAAAAAAAAACAAATATTATTATTATTTATTTTCTGTTATATTAACTAATAAGAAGTGCGTGATTTTTTTTAATTTTCCTATTTCACTAGCATTTCAAAGTATAAAATAATTAAAAAAGAATTTATAAATTTTTAAAAAATCCAAAAAGTTTTATCATATGACTAATCTAGTAGAATATAAGATTAGTCATAATGATAAAATTTTTTGTGACTGTTTTTTTGTTGTAACAAACCAAATTTTTCTACATTTTTTTTAAAAAAAAACTTTTTATCATTTTTTATAATCTCTTCTTATCAATAACTTCGATAATATTGACGTGGTAATAAAATGGTATGAAAAGATTTATACGCGCTAGATTCTGTTTGATTTTACACATCTACACATACTATATATTAGCTTATATATCATATACAGTAATTCATAAATTACGCTCATTATGAAAACATTAGCGATAATCGAAAACATATTTTTATTCTGTTTTCCTAAGTTTATAAAATATCCTGTCATCATTACCAGTTATCAGTTTCGATTATTACTCTACGGCGTCATTTTTAAATTTTAGGATAAAGCGCAGATTAGATCATGTTCAGTCAACTTCTGATCTTTAACTTAGATGTAATGTAATTTAGAGCAAAAAATAATTTAAAATTTCTAACAATTTTTGGTTAATGTTACCTATGGTTCCAAGATGGCGGCTCGTCTCATTCCAGCAAGGAAACAGTGGGGACGCACTAACCTAACCTAACCTAACCTATTCTAATAATTTTGTTGGTAGTAATTATGGTAATTTATTAGAATAGGCTAGGTTAGAATGTGCGTCCCCACTGTTTCCTTGCTGGAATCAGACGAGCCGCCATCTTGGAACCATAGGTAACATTAACCCAATTTTTAATTAGATATACAGTAAAGTATCGGCATGAAGTTAATTATAATATTAATAGGATATATCTTCTAGCTCTTGTAGGCCTAATTCAGTTTTAGGCTTATAATTTGTTTTTGAAATTGCATAATAACTTTATATATATTTTTATCTTCATTCATTAATTGAATCTAGAAATATTACAATTGGTTCCTTTAATAGTGTCTTTACGAAGATAAATACAGGAAATCCTTGTTAATTCGAACTCTGATAGTTCGAAATCCCGTCACTTCTAAATTTGAAGTGAAAATTCTGTCCGAACTGTGGTGTGTGTGTGTGTTAACTCATACCATTAGATCGATGTGCCTTCATACTATAAGGGAACAGTAGACCAAGAATAACTTTAATCTGGTCAATATGGCTTTGCTTTTAGGGTAACACATTTTCATGTGTTACTACCCTTTTTTTCTCTCTATTTCATAAAATACGGCTGGGTTTCGGATTGCAAGATTGGGCTACAAGCAGTGGTGATATTCAGCGGGTTCGCACAGGTTCGGCCGAACCCGTTGTTAAAATTTTGAGTTTTCCGAACCTTGTTAAACACACGGAACATTTCTCGGTGGGTTTGTTTTTTTTAAAAAATATATTAAAATATGCGTATTATACTCTGTAATACTACTAAACTAGGACCTTATACCCCGTTCGCACCGAGCATTTCAATCTAGATTGTGAGCAAGGTCGGGGACTATGTCTTGGTGCGATCTCTCACGACCGAAACGAGATTTAATCGCGATCGATTCAAGAGAGTTCTTGAAACTAGATCCAGTCATAAGAGAGATCGTCGGTCGGAGAAAGAGCCGCAATGGCTATAATCTCCATATCAAATTAAATTGAACTAGAAGAAGAAGAAGAAGTCATAAGAGAATCCCACAATCCCACGCGCGCGAGATAATACAAGATGGCTGTGAAAGACGTGTCGGGCTATGGATAGCGAAATAAAAAGGATATTGTATTTCGAGAGATGATGACATCTGTCTATTATCAGCAGTGCCATTCGGGGTGAAAAAAAAAGGTCGACAGCACTAATATACTGTTCTCACCTGGTCTTCGCCCAGGGCTCGTTACGTTCCAAATACGCCACTGATTATTAGATATATCGCAAGAAAAGGTATTGTATTTATTTCTAGCCAAAACTTCCATTTCGTTTGTCGGTGATTGTCAGGGAAAAATTTTCTGCTAGCGAACCCTTTGTTAACTATTTCGAATATCACCACTGGCTACAAGTAGCCGATTGAGATGTTTGAAGGACTCCAGGCTACTACTTTTGTGCCTCTCTGGCGACCTGCGAGGTTCTCACAGAAACGTGATGTTTACCTGCAGTTTTTCATATAATTATTAATATTAATTAATTAAATAATGAAAATAGCGTTCTGTATAAGCAGCCGTATTCCGTTTGTTTAATAAATTACATCAATTACATGGCATTTGGCCTAGTTCTACAGAAATATGTAAATCTCGGATAATTTGAAGTCGCGAATATTTCGTCCCCTAAATTTCGAACTAACGAGGATTTCCTATAGTATCATAGATTTTACGTCAATTACCAGAACAAATAATCTTCATTAATAGAAAGATCATTGTTATTCGTTGGCATCAATTGAAATAAATAAAAAAAACATGCTAGTATTTTTGAGATATATTTTATGGGATTTTAAAATTTCACTATGTGGAAGATTTTTTCATGCTTATGGCATTACTTTTTGTTTTGTCAATAAATAAATAAATATTACAAACAAACGGGAGATATTTGTTAATGTTTATTGAGATTTGTTATTACCTGTATTGGTTAAATATTAAAATTTGTACATTTTACAATCAAAAATAGAAAATTAAGTACATTTTTATATTATTATTTGTGTGCTGTATAGTACTTATATACAAGTTTTCTATTCGTGCTTGCTCGTACATACACGTATGTGTAACGTGACACTTATATATACGTATGTAACATTGATAGAATGAATAATAAAAATTAAGCATCTACTAATACAAGTTTTTTGTATTACTGAAAAACTATATCCAATTACTTTTATTTTTCAGATTTTATTTCTGTAGAGTTGTCTGTAACATTTAAGAAATTTATTAATTACTAGTATTGACATAGTGTTTAATTTTTTAGAAAAATATAATCGTGCGAATTTGATTTAAATATAGCATACCTACAATAAGTCTATAAGGCTGGTGAATAGTTAAATACTAAATATATTTGAATATGCCATATTTATTTAGATAAAAGATAATAAAATACTTTAATATTTTCCTTAACTTAAAATCCTTTTTATAATGTTTATGGAAATTTAATGTAAATTGGCTCATAAAACTGTTGCGAGCCAATATTTATTTATAATTTACTATAGTCCAAGCAGCGAAAGAGTAGACGTGAGTCAGCCCGAGCTGAAAGGGTCTATGTCAGATGGAAGGAGACACGTAGCAGTAGACATATGGACCTTAGCTCTTCCAGCTGCTTTGTTTTTTACATTTTAAAACATTTTATATTATCTTTATCATAAATAATTTTATTGTTTTATTTTTCTTTTACAAATTTATTACTGTGATCCATGTGTCAACTTCCATACCTGGTATGTCTCTTTCCATCCCATAGACCTTTCCAGTTCAGGCGGCTGATCCCTGTCTCTTTCGTTGCGCGAACTATAACGTGCTGATAAACAATATCTTATCGATAGTATCGCTGATAAGATATTGTTTATCATAAAATATATGATGAGCATTGTAACATACACATTTCTACATACTTTGTATTTCATGTAAAGGCAAACACGTAAGAACGTTATGTTAAACATATCTGTTGTAATATTGGTAGAAAAAAGGGCAGGAGAAATTAATCACACACACAAATACAAATTTCAGTAAAGGAAGATTTCAAAATTTGAAAAAATTGTAGACCTATAAATTCCCAATGTCGTCCGCCTGTCTTTCCTTACTCTCGAGAACGGAGTTAGATACATGAAAATCAAGGTCAGATATAGAAAGCTTAGGGACAGGAGCCCCGATTAAGTATATATGAACTCCCGATACAAATCGGAAGTCACATTATTTCAGTTCAAAACTTTTCCCCTGAAAGGAGTTAGTTAGATGACCGGCACGACTCCTTTGCTAACGGAAAAGTATGAAGTACAGGGGCAAGACACTACAGTACTAATTTGAGATGGGAGCATATAATTTAAATGGAATAAATTAAAAATATGATTAAAAATTGCAGCCCGGCTTTGTGACAATGCCACAATAAATAATTGCTCGTTTTAACATTGTATTTAATTTAAGGTCCCGATATACTACAAAATTAGGAAAACCTGTATTGATTTACACACTGCACTTAAGAATTTAAGTCTAGATTGATTCGAAAGAAGTTTATTTATTATTAGAATCATGCTGATAATTTTTTCATTCCCAAAAAGAATTGCATTTAATTTAAAATATTAAATAATTATAACAGTTTTAATTAAAATATATAATATTGAATATATGATACTTTTGTCCACTTTGGACGTTCTTGTGAACTAGGACTTGTTATACTGAGGAAAGAGAAAAACACAATTTCCATTTAAAATATATTTATTGTAACGTAATCTTGTACGTGTTCGCAATTAAGTAGGCTGTTAATTATAAGTGTAATTAGGTTACTTTATAATCAAATGAATGGATTATTCCTTGTAATATCAAATACACTGCGGGCCAAGTAAAATGCAGCATCATGATGGACTATAGATATTGAAACAATGGAAGCTTCCTTCATGGTGTTGCATTTTGCTTGACCAGCAGTGCGTATTCATCCATCAGGAAAATAAGACGTTACAAAATATATCTTGTCCATTTAGACATTTTTTTTTACATCAAATATATACATTTTATATTAAAAATGCCTAAATACCAGTGGTATTTTAATTAACAATTAAGTAAAAACTGAAAGAATGACAAATTTATATTGTTCTGTTCAATAAAATACACTTTTGATAATGGCAATTGCTTTATCTACGTTAACTGCACTCGCGAAATTATCATTACGGCAGTATAATTATACTCTAACACCTGGATCATGGTATTTTATAGTTATAACCACCCAAAAACAATTAAATTGCAAACGTATGTACATATTTTAAATACTCTTAGGTATGTTTTCTACGTTATAATTATGTGACAGTTTCTATCAACTGATAGAAAGTAATTATGAGCCTGTACAATATATATGTAATTATTTACACGATTTCTTGCATGGGAGAAGTGTCAAATCTCGCTTTCTTACAAGATCGCCTAGCATGGAGAGCAATGGTCTTTTAAATCTCGAGGACCGGACGACTGAGTATTTAATACATAAGTATATGTTATATACAAGATTTCTTACTACACGTACGATTTCTTGTTATGTATTATGCGTATAACAAGAAATTATTATTATTATTTTTTAATACACTTAAATACGAAACCCGTCGGTTTGTACGTGACCCTCATAACCCCTTTTTTGAATAAATAAAATTATTTTCCAAATCATCTCAAATTTGGAGTTTTGATGACCGATTATATTAGAAAATATATTCAATAGCTTTAACAATAGGGAAGTCAATGAACTCAAAGGATTTTTTCTTATGGTCTTTGTATTCTCGGATAAGACATAATCTTGTACATCATCTTATCCAAGTTTTTCTACATTTGTCTGAAAATTTGGGCGTATGCACGTTGTTGAAATAAATGCTCTTAAATTTTTAACTGTGGCTATGGATTTCATTAAAATCGTATAGGCTAGATTATATTTCTTTATGAATGTAGTAAATTACAAAAAGACTTTTTCTATATACTTTAAAGCTTTCTGCCTGACCTATACTATATTACTATATATATATATATATACATACATATACATATTTGTATACTGTACTTTTCTATTTTCTTTGCTTTTGTACGCCATTTTCTTAATTATTTCGAAGAGTGAGTAAACCATAAATAAAAATATATTTTAGATTTACTGACGTTTACGACGCTAATCCGATTACTATGTTTCTTGATTTAATAAGTCACAGCCCAAGGCAATTTAAGATATTTTTAGAAGAGAATAATATGTGCGAACGAGAGGAAATAATAACTTGGAAAGAAATGAAGTTTTAGAAAAGAAATTGCGCCTAAATCCACCGGGTGATGCAGGATCTAATAATGACTAACCTAATGATATATAGATCACTCGACAGCCGAAAATTATTAAATTATCAACGAACGAGACTGCATTAATGCATCCGTATACTCTGCCATACCCGGAGGCCTCGCCTTTTTAGTGTACTCGTCGAAAACTTAGAACTAATATTTTTCTTTTGTATTTGATATAATGCCTGTAAAGAAGTTGACCACAAAAGTGCTTAAAACGGCTCTGTCGACAAATTGCATCGCTTTGCTTCACTTCTAATCCATTGCCACACATTTTGGTAACAAAACAAGGTAAAAAATAGACAGTCGTTTCGTTTTGCAGGCTGTTTACATTACACGTTCGAAATAAGAGTAAATGTGCAATTTACTTAGGAGCGGCTCTACAACTTTAGTGACGGTAACACGCAATAAGTGATTTGATTTTTTAAATATTTTACCGGTCAATTTTCGTTGTTTCCAGTTCTAAAAAGTTAATTATTTCAAATATGTTGTGAAATAAACGAGACAAAATACAATTAAATTCTTTTTAACCGTTACTTCTAAATAATGTCGCAATAATTAAACAATATTAAAATATTTAAGGTGAAGAAATGTGTAAATTTAAACTGTGTTTAATGCTGTTACGAAATACATCGATATTCGATATTTACCGTACTTATTCTATGCAATGGAGCTTGATATAGGCTAGTGATGTTGAAATTTCGATCTAGCGAACAGTTTTGTTAGATTTTGATATCATTTACGTACGTAGTGAATGATTTAGTTGGGTCTTTTAAGTGTTCGGTATATGGTCCAATTATAACCTACTTCCAATATCTATGTAGTTTTTAATCAAATTGAATGAACATTGTCATCTGTAGTTTCCCGAAGGTTTAATCAACTTAGTTGATTAAACCTTCGGGAAACTACACATGACAATGGATAACTTTTGGTGTTTGTTTCGATCTTTTTTCGTTTCTGTGCGTGGCAATTTTGTTGTTCTCGGTGGTTAGACCCAACCTGCCATCTTATTTTAAACGATAGAATAAATCGTTCGAATTTAATTTATCGTACCTCGTCAATAGTTATAATTTTGTGCCGAGTAAATAAATTAACTATTGTAGTTTATAATAGTATACAGTTGTTTTTACTAATTTGCATTTCATTGTTGAATTTTTAATAAAGTTCGTTGTTCTTATCATGGCCTAGGCAGGCCACATTAGGGGGACCAAGTAGGCTGAACTGCGTTTATCAGATTGTAATTTAGTTATTGCATAAAAACACAATCGATTTAATTTAGATAGTAGAGGAGCAAATCGAGAAACAATTCGCAGATCTAACCACAGTTAGTTTTTATTTTTTTTACTTTATTTTTTCAGACGAGAGTTTAGTTTATTAAGAGAATTAAAAAACCATAATAAACTTAAGTTTTTTTAGGAATAACTTATTTAAAAAAAAAACTAATTCTCAAGAAATGAATGCTTTTATCATAATTTGTGTTTATTACAATATTTGGTTAATGTTACCCTTGGTGTTAAGATGGCGGCTCGTCTCTGATTCCAGCAAGGAAACAGTGGGACGCACTTTCTAACCTAACCTATTCTAATAATTTGGTTGCTAATAATTATGGTAATTTATTAGAATAGGTTAGAACATGAGTCCCACTGTTTCCTTGCTGGAATCAGAGACGAGCCGCCATCTTGGCACCAAGGGTAACATTAACCAAATATTTTATTGTAAGGACGTAAAAGGAACATAAGTTCCAAATATGACTTAAAAAATTTTCGAAATAGTTAAATACGTTATTTTTGACAACTCTAATGTGGTAGTCAGTTGATTTTTTTCAGTGATGCATTAATAATTGTTCTAATGAATGGTGCTTAAACTATAATTACGAAAAAGAAAATTTTATTAGAAAAAATATCAAGCTTAGCTAGACTATAATAGGGTCATGTACTATACCTTTATATATCCAAATACAGTACATTGATAAATTAAACGAATATAAATAAAATCAGATAACGTTTAATATTGATTTTTAAATTATTTATATATACACACAAGTATATTTTAGTTTTTAATTATTTGTTTTCGTTATACAGTAGACTTTTGATATAGTGAATTGTCAAAGAACTGAGCTAAATCATTCGCCATATCGATAATTCTCTATATAGTCTACGTAAAGAATAGCAAGGATCAACAAAATTGTTCGCTATATTGAAAGTTCATTTATATAGGGGTCATTATATCAAGAATCTTATACTTCTGTATAAGTATAGCCTATATATACGTTACTTAGTATACATGCACGCGTATGCGTTTGTATAGTGTTGTAGAGCTATAAATTTCCACTGTCGTCCGTCTGTTTGTCTGTCCTTCCTTAATCTCGAGAACGGTATTAGATAGATCAAAGTCAAGTCCTGTTAGACAGGACAATTTAGGGGCAGGAGGCTCCGATTAACTATATACGAAATTCCGGTATAGAACGAAGTTACATAGATAACCGACACGACTCTATTGCTAAACAGGGAAAGTATGATGCGCACTACTAATTTGAGATCGATAGGATATATTTTAAATTAAATAAGTTAAAAATATGATTAAAAATTGCAGACAGGCATTTTAACGACGTCACAATAAATTTTGCTCGTATTTATATATATATTTTTGTAATTACGACCAGAACTGTTAGTTTACAGAAAATTCGAAAGTATAGGCAACTCGATCGAATTTAATATTTTCTTTGACTCGTTATCGACGAAGATTTTCGGTTTTGGAAACAACGAAAAGTATTTAATCTCTCCTTTTCCATTTCTGAATGCGCAGCTTATCTAAGTTTACCCGGCAGAAAATTCTGCCGGGTGACGTCAAACGGGTTAAAGCTTTTCACAGAAGAAAATAACACGTAAAACGTAACACGCCGATGGCTAATATCGAGTCCTCTATAGAAAACTTCAAATCGGCAGTTACAATTATAAAAGACTCCTTTGTTAGCTGATCCGAGGAACTTTATTTTTCTTTAATCTGTTATAAAGTTAAAATATTTTTGAATGCTCGTCGTTAATAGAAGAACCGTTTCGAATCCGATTTAATGCGAATATACGGTCAAACTTCGATAATGTACGGTCAAACTATTTAAGATCCTAAATAGCGCCAATCAATACTCGTACGCCGTTCTCTTCCATATGACTGTATTATTAGCAAATTACCTGGCTCCCGCACTCGCGTAGATCTCGTTACTGTATATAAAATTCATATAGTTCGAACGGTTAATGTTACCCTCGGTGCCAAGATGGCGGCTCGACTCCGATTCCAGCGAGGAAACTAGGTTAGAACGTGCGTCCCACTGTTTCCTCGCTGGAATCAGACGAGCCGCCATCTTGGAACTAAGGGTAACATTGTAAAGTACTATTTTTAGTATCTTAGGAAACCGGCACTAACTGCGGCCGGTAAAACTTCCGTTAACCTAACGGGTACTTTACGCGGATTGGAGATTAGTTTGCCGGGCCTGGGCTTTTACGCGTGCACCGAAAAATTTAGTAAGAATAACGACAAATATCAAGTCAAAGTAAAAGTTTCAAATATATTTAATTAGTAAATAGAATTTACTATGTACAATTGTCTATAGTCCAAAACAAAAATTTATTAACGAAAATCAACGAGTCAACCCGACAATAAAACTCGGCTACTTAGCTTAACTTAATCTTAATTCCTCTTTGCGAATTCGACAAATCAAATACTTACGAACTAAACGTCTATCCGTCACCTCACTATACTAGGAACCCGTTTCCTCAATCCTTTAAACACCTCGGATCGCCTAATTCTCAATCTGGACTTCGCCTCGAATCTTTCACTCAATAGTACACCTCGATCGTCTTCGGTTAGCGCGCTGGTTTTATGCTGTGAGGCGACGTCACAATTCAGCTAGGTTACTCCCTTTGTTTACATATTTAGTTTTTCTAGCATCAAACTTCTTTCTGGCAGCTTCAATTCTCCGACAAAATCTTATAAACCGTTTACAAAGCATTTAGCACAATTTTCTGGGATGTTTTATGACGGTTTAGTAACTATTTCTTTTCTAGTGAGTGTGGGGATTCCCCCCTCCATTTTTTTTTCTGCGGACTGTTTGTTTCCTCTGGGCAGCGCAAGTGCGCGTGATTTTTCCTACGGCGCTCGTTCTTTCGTGAGTTGGTTTATTATCTTCTCTTTTTTTGGTTACTAAGAGAGCGGTGGGGAACCTTCGTCCTAACTAAACATAAGCCCCAAACAAAAATACAATAAAATAAAAATAACGCTCGGACTCGGTTCCTTACATTAACCGTTCGAACTACTGCGTTTTAATTCTGACTCGACTTAGTGCTAATTTCGGAAGCGATTAGACGATGACGCTAAACCGAAGTTTGACCTATTTACTCTGGATTGTATGTACTGAATTCGATTGTCGGTCCAGCTATTTCTCTCGGCTTCCTTTCGTTCCCGGTATAGTACAGCACTCGAATTGATGGAATTTTATATAGTCTTCGATATACAAACGAGGTTTTAAATTTCGGTCCATCAGATTTCATCTGGTCCACTTCTCCACGACTTTCTACCCGAATATAAATTGGACAATTTCCATTTCAAACTTTTCTCCGAACGGGATCTGTACTCGGATCTAACAGGAAGAATAGTCGACGTGCCATTCTGTAATATTGGCAGTTTTTTTCTTTTTCCTTTTTTTTGACGAATTGTGGGAAATTATTTTGTATGCGATCTTCGAAAAAAGTCGGTTAAAATTTTAAAATTTCGAGCATTTCAAAAACATTTTGAAAACTTCCCTCGCGATAAAAACCGAAACAATTGAAAGATTCTTTCAGAAAAAAGGACCACTTTGGTGACATTTCGGGCACTACAGATATTAAAGAGATAACGTCGCGACGGTCGTTGTATAAAACAGTAATAAAAGTCGAGTGTACGTATGAACTGACGTAAAGACCGAAGGATTAATCTAAATTCCTTAAGTTTTTAAAAATATCTCGAGAATTGCCGGTAATAAAATTGCTGATTTTCAGACGAACTGCAAAAAAGTATTTCGAGTCCAAAATTAATTTTTGTTTGTTGTTGTTGTTGTTGATTGCATCTTTTCCCTGGTATAAAATTTATATATACGGTACAGAGAAGTTCGGAAGTGACAAAGCCGATGAACGGATTCTTTGGCGAAATACACTTCGACCAACGTATTTCACGAACAATTAGATTAAATTTGACTTAATAGTGTGGGGATCGGGGACCGTCAAAACTTAGATTATGCAAGTTTAGGGTAGGGCCCTGCCACCGGGTATGTTTTGTCGGACACACCTCCGATTTAGACAAAAAAAAAATAAATAGTTAAGGCGCGGGGGTAAGAGTCACTCCGAAGTCCGGGAACGATTCTTTCGGGAGGACGAATGCAAATTCCAGATACAAATGAAAAGAAGTTTATTATCGAAAAGCAAAGTTTTAAAACTAAATTATGAAATCCGATTTAGGAAATTGGCCTACTTCTATCTACAAAACGGTGGGGGTACCTAACGGGGGGTATCCGAACTGCGCGACTCGCAACATACTAGGAAAAGAGTCGTATTTCTCCTTTACTCGGTCCTTCACTAGGTCCGTCTCTCACTGGGTTGCCCCGTCCTCGTTCTTGGCTAAGTCGGTCCAGTCTGTCGATTTCGTCATTTCTTTCCGTTTTATTGCTCGTTTTTGACCAATGTTGCTTTTGTTCCGGAGGAAGGTGAAATAATTTGCAAAAAGCATGATTGGTTATCCAGTGGTCTCTCTCGTCAATGAAGAAGAATAATGCGTCCGTGTGACACGAATAGTATCATCGGTCATCCGATACCATCGAAAAAGGGGAAACGACGGTCATCCCCTCATCTTTTCCTTCGCACGTTGTGAGATTTATAGCAGTTAATTGATAATTTTTTTAAATTCTAATTTGTTTCTCTAAATTATTTTAGATCTATATTACTAAAAATGTGGAAAGGGGGTCCCTAAAATCGGAAATATAGGCTAAATTCCTTTACAACGTTGGTTGATATACAATCTCGGTGTGGCGTTTACATACGCATCTTCGACCGGTCCGAAGGGCGTCCTGTCTAGCAGTTGTTCTTTACACCACCAGACAGAAAAAAAAAAAAAAAAAAGAATGTAAAATACACATAGTTAAAAATTTTATTGTATTTTAAATTTAAACTCTGATTGATCAAAGCGAACACATTATTAACTTAAAGATTAGAATAAAGCGATTAAAATTAAAATTACACAGATAAAGTAAATAACAATTCAATAATAACAACAAATTTTGGAGAGGGAAACGGTAGTTCTCACAATAGAGAACGAGTGGCAAATTATCCATTATATATATGTATATATTGATAATTTTATCCAGGAATCGCGAAATAACAGTACGAATTTCACGTTTAAATCTGATATTGTTTTTATTTTTTCAGTAGATCAGAAGTCGAGAAATCTTCTTTACGGTAAGTTTATTATAAGCGAGACGTTATAATCGAAAGTTTTATACGGTTATAACACAACTTTTTTTCCAGTCGTCGTGGCTTCCAGTCTAGCCGTAGCTTGTTTCGTCACCGTGTGTCTGATAATCGGTCTGGTCAAACGTCGACGTCTACTGAAATGCTGGTGAGTATAAACGAATCTCTAGTAGAATGGTTTATTTTTAGGCCGCCGATTAATTAATATTTGCATTTACAAGTAAAAACGAGAAAACGAAAAAGCCGGACGTGTTCGACCAGGTGGATCTGGCCGAGAGTTTTCCTCCTCCCGACATACCCGAAACCCGAGTCCCTACGCAAAGCACGTTCTTTGCCGACGATAATCCACCCTCCGGAGAAAACGAGATCCAAATGGTCAAAAACGATATCTACGAAAGTTAATGATATCTACGAAAGATTTTTGCTTTTTTTCCGATTCTTAATGCCTTTATTTGTATTTACAAATCCGCAATACAAACCGTCTGTTTTTAAATTGTATCGTCGACAGCTATTTTTTTAAGGCTTCTTCGTAAATTATGCTTTCATAAGTTATGAAATAAATTTTAGAATCGTAAGAGAATGTCTTCGCTCCTCTCGAATTTAGTTAATTAAAACCACGCTGGAAATTCCGTCATTTTACGCAAGATTTTGAAATTGTCCTAAAGTTTAAATGTTAAATTACAATCTTTTAAAATTCGATTCGTTTCCGGTAGCCTACGAATACGATTCTTAAAACGCACGATTTTCTGACCGTTTTCGGAATACCACGCCGTTTCTTCGTGCGGTGGCGAGTACCGGAACTAGTTTTTCTTTCTCTATTTTCGTGTTCATTCCTACAAAAAAAAACAAAGATTAGGCCTTATAAATCTCGTAAGCATTTCGATAAATACTTTCGCGCGAAGATGTATCGTAACGGAGACATTTTATTCACGAAAAAGACCAATAAACGTTTTAAAACACACTTAAATAATATGTACAGTTACCATTTCGATACATTAGTGTATCGTTCCGTAAATGGAAATGCTTCGAACGTTTTAAACATACTTTTAATGCAAACACATCGCATACGTTATGCCAACTTTTTGTTTTGTTAATTTGGCAAACCGAAGAATTAACGATAAAATCCAGTACTGCGACAGCATTCCGGTAATCGTCAGGCACGTCTTTTTGTCTAATTCCTCTTTGCACCTTATCTAATATTTTATCATTCTCTTCCAAAGAAAACTGCTTTCATTTTTTCCTCGTAGACTTAAAAAGAAATAATCTGTAGAGTAATAGCATCAAACGAAACCTTAACTATGGATTAAAATTATGTTGTCAGTTGAACTAGACATTAATTTTGGTTAATGTAACCCTTGGTGCCAAGATGGCGGCTCGTCTCCGATTCCAGCAAGGAAACAGTGGGACGCACGTTCTAACCTAACCTATTCTAATAATTTGGTTACTAATAATTATGGTAACTTATTAGAATAGGTTAGGTTAGAACGTGCGTCTCACTGTTTCCTTGCTGGAATCGGAGACGAGCCGCCATCTTGGCACCAAGGGTTACATTAACCTTAATTTTAATGTTGCCAAACATATTATTCATCGTTTACTAATAATGAATGATTTATGCATTTATAGATTTCGTTGTAACGACGCTATTCTTTCGTAACGGACAGAATTTTTATTACGTTAAACTGAAATTTTCGTTATAACGATATTCGTTAAACCGAAACATTTTTGCATCCAGCTGAAAAGGAAATTGGCGGGAATTGAAGATATATTCGTTATACCAGAAATTTCGTTAAACACGCGTTCGTTAAATCGACATTTTACTGTACGAACTTCCCACGTAATCCGAAAGTCATATTATTTAAACTCAAAAATTTTCCCCCGAAAGGCATCAGACAGATGACCGGCACGACTCCGTTGTTTGAAGGAAAAGTATGATGTACGGGGGCAAGACACTACTATTTTGGGATGGAGAGCGTATATTTTTAATAATTTTTTAATTTAATTAAAAATTGCATAATAGAAGAAAAACGTGAGAAATAAATATGCAATTGAAAACAATTAGAACGTCGGAGAAAAACGCGCATTATTAATAAGAAAATAAATTAAAAATCACCGCGGCTCGACCCGATTAGGGGAAACTTAACGAACGAAAAATTTAAGGAACCGTTCCGAAAAGGAAGCCTTCTTTAAGTCGGAATATCGAAAAGTGCGATGTCTTCGTCTCTTTTACGCGGTTTCGAAAACCTAGCCTTTTGCTACATCGATTCGAAGATATCCTGGCAAAGCACTAACCGGGCCTTTTTAGCAAGCAATTACTGATTCGGCCGGATCCACCGTGGGGCGGCTGTAGCGAGGGACGGGCCCGATATATCCACACGCCCGAAAACTTCCTGGGTTTTTGACCCGTCCAGATTCGACCGACATCCTCTAGAGTAGTATGCTGACACTTCAATCACTCGGTCTGGATGATCCAGCCTCAATTTTATCGGGTAAAAAACACTACGGGCCCCTATATTTTTCCGATTTCATATATTTCCCCTCTCTCTCGATGGCTCCTTACACTTTTTGCCACACCTTCCTTTCCTCAAACTGTATATCATTATACGCGACGAAAGGAGAGGCCGAGGCATCGCATCATCATCATTTTTTTTTTTTGTGATTTGATGGCCTTCGAATTACTTAAGTGACTGAATAGTAAGCGGGCCTGTAAAAACAGTTAGAAAATATTTACAGAACTTTGAAATTATTTAAAAGTTTCGTCTCGATGTGCATAAATTTAAGCCATTTTCAAACAATAACGAGCAGTTATATATACTGTGATATCGCCACAATGCCGGGCTGCTATTTTTAATAATTTTTCTCGTTTAAAATCCCTCGCCACCTCAAATTAGCAGTGTCTTGCCTTTGTACATCACGACTCTATTGTTAAAGGAAATCTATCGAACACCTTTCGGGGAAAAATCTTTGAACTGAAAGGTGACCTTCCGGTCTGCGCCGGAAGTTCATATATAGTTAATCGTGGCTTCCTGTCCCTAGTCTTTCCATATCTGGTCTCGGCTTTCATCTGTCTAACTCCGTTCTCATTATTAAGGAAAGACAGACGGAATTTATGTCCACTTCAAATTGCCGAGGGGACGCGATCACCGATAGTTGATAGTTGGTTGGCGGCCGACCGATGTACCGGCCCGGAGTTTCCGGGTTTTCTTTGCGTGTCTAGCATCTGAAAATGGGCGATCTGCTAAGGGAAACTGCCCAAGCGTTGCCATGCCTTATCCCGTCCTTGCTTCGGGCCACGGACGGTGTGGCCGGATTTTATTCGGTGTTTATGCTTTATTTCGCGAAATTATTGCTTTATTCGTAATAACAAGAAAAAGTATTATTTTAGGAATCTCATTATTCAAATATCGGTGCGCCATCGATGGAAAATACAAGACTCGACCCACGCTTGTGGTGGTATAAAGTAGTTGGGTTTTATTATTAAATTTATAAAATGACTAAAATTTAAACGCATAATTTTAAAAATATTAATTACATTAAAATTTTCTGTTATTTCGAAACATTGGTAACGGGAGAAATGCGACGAAGATGGTGTAAACCTTTAGCACTAGAAACAACTGATCGGAAGTCCAGCTACTAGCGCCATCTGTGAACTTGTTTTTCCACTAAGTTAATCAAATATGTAACAATTATTAGTTAATTAGCTAACTGATTACGTTTAAAATATTTAACTAAGTCAATAATGACAACTAATTGACTAATCTCCGAGACGATTCATTTAGCACTTCCATTCTTGAAAATAAATTATTCCAACACATATTTTTAAAATAAAAAAAATAAAGGCTTGTACTCCGTATACGGAACCATGGTAACTAAAGACGGACCAAATACCTCGAGTACTTATACACTTAATAATTAAGTTCGGCAAGATAAATAATTTGATTAATTAATTTAATCTTAGCAAACGAAAGTTAAATGTAGATATATTAAAGTAAAAGTACCGAGAAATGAAGCGTCCAACTTTTTATTACGGCAGATTTTCTTCGCCTACTCTTACCTCGATCACAATGCATTGTATTGTATTCATCGATAATTATTCTCGTTTCGCAGATTTTTATTTTAAAAAAAATTCTAAAGCGTTCGCAACTTAAACCAAGGTACTGACGAGGTATTCGATTTCTTCTTTATCGAACACTTTCTAGCAGAGGATTTTACAGGGTGGGCGAAAAGTAACTAGGCATTGAGAAATTGCATTATTATTACAAAAGTTGTGGAAATAATAATAAAATGTATGCCTTCATATGCAGTACATTGTAATTATAAAAAAAACCTTTGTAATTTTTTTTAAAAGTATAATAAAATTATTCAGGAGTCTAGTTACAATCGTCAGTCTTATATACTTGTCCCTCCCCATAGAAAGTTATGGTTCGCCATTAAAAATTTGCAATTTTTAGTTTAGAATTTAAAAGACATACTTTTCAAATTCACTGTGCATTTTCGAGACAGACATTAGTTATTAGCTAAAAACTGATTTTTAAAATATATTTTTCCCATCGAAAATATAGTAGTAACGTCTAAATTTTATTCTGTAAATGTGTTTCCAAGGCGAAAAACAGTTGAAACTGTTATCCAAAACCGTTTTCATAAAATAAAAATCTAGAACATATAGAATAGACCAAACTCTCCATGTAACTGGCAATTACTATCGTCTGCTGATTGTAGTGCCGCGAAACTAGGCCATACATGTAACTTTACATTAGGTTTTGGGTAAATTAATTTACCTTCAAATATAGTAATTCACCAACAATAAATGCTGTAATGCAGAGTTTAAGTGCGTAGTGCTGGATGTACTCAAAACACAAACGAATATCTAGAATTATTCAAAGTTTCGTATATCCAAAAAACCCCATCCAATCAAGTTCCCACTATTTTTTGACTGTTAAAAAAGAACATCCAAATTTTTAATGTAATTTGGCGGCAAAATAAAATTCATTGCTAATTTCTTTATGGTCATTTTGGCCAAAAACTCTTCAAAATTAAGTAAGTTTTTATATAAAGGCGATATACCTTTCTCAAAAGATTTTGTGATGGCTTTGCTGTATTGAGATACTACTTCTAATTCAAAAATTCTTAAGTTAGTAGTAGTATCTCAAAACAGAACAAAAAGGGTTGATGTAAAAATTACTATACAATGGTTTAATGCAAAGACAAATCATATTCTATAAAAAATTTAATTCGGTTTGGAGGCTTTCCCTGTGTCTATTTGGCTTAGTCCTTTGAGTTAAAGTACCAAATTTAAATTCTTGAGCTTCTAGTTTACCCAGATTTTTTTTGAGTCCGCGGAGCTCGAGTCCTCTTTTGACCGAGTGTTTAAACTTTTTGTCGAGTTCGTATGTTTGAAAGTGGTTGGGGCAGGTCTTTAGAAATACCGTAAAGCCGTACGCTTCGGTTTTATATTTGCACCTTAAACGTCGTAATTCGAACTCGTAGGTGTAAATATTTAATGTGCCCTACCTACACTGCAAATAATCTCTTCTGTTATGACAACAAATATAGCCAAGCAAGGACCTACTAGGATTTGTAGTGCACAAAGATTTTTTAACTATGTTAATTAAAAAGGAGCGTTATGGTGATTTTGGAAATGGTTTTGGTAGAATTAACTTTATGTCGTCGGTTTTCTTGATAAACTGGGTATTTTTTTTCTATTAAATGTACTTTTCGTGATACATTTGGTAAATTAGGATTGAGAAAAGGCAGTACCCGAATTCGAACCTTTCCGACGGCAGTGTAATCTAACTTGCTTCCGTGCTGTCTCTCCATTAGTGTCCAGCTAAGATTAACATTATTATGAGTTCTTTACAACACTAAGTTAATTATCTTGTGTTGAATAAAAAAAAATAGATAAATGCAGAATCACAAAATCTTGCTAGTTTACTGACATTGTAAAGCATAAATTTATACTTAAAACTCAAATCTACAACTGCCTTAAATGAAGATTTTGAGTTAACCATTTCCTCAATGTTTTTGTTTTCAATGAATTATCTTATTGATTTTAAGGTAAATGTGGAAAATTTAAACAGAAGACTTTAGTTAACATGGTGGTTTTATTGACAAATACATCCATTCCAAATCTATATTTATAAATTACGATAACCTTTTTCCATTTTTTATAAATCATCCGATAAGCAGATCGCTAGTAATAAATATTGTATATGTTTAGCACAAAGATGTCACAAAGGCACTTCTGGTCCACGTATGCTTCTAAATAGAATTTTAGAAAGTAAAGAAACTGAATTAAAGTCTGTTCCTTGTGTTCAATTTGAGTTATTCCTTTGTCACACCCAAACTGGAATTTTATATATTCAACTAGAATATATTTGAAGTATGATACTCGTTAGCGGAAAGACGACAAGTAACCTCGTTTTCCGAATTTCAGTCCACCACGGTCTGGTCGAGCGTGTTGGCACTGCAGTCTCCCACGGTCAGCCGGAACATTGCCATTTCGGATATGCCGTGATAGTGTACGAATGCTGCGGCTATCACCAGGACGTGGAAAATCTGATGACTGTGAAACTACAATTAAAAATTAAATGATTGCAACACAAAAACTCTCTTAGACTCGCTGCACCTTCGTCTAAGTATTTTATAAATAATGCTACGCAAGTCTAGCCAAATTATAAGCTTTGATATATTTTGTAGCAAAAAAGTGCTACCAAAAATTAGGTTTACTTTAATGGATTATATATTCAATATTAAAAACAAGAAATGTAGAATTGAAGTATTAACATTTAAAATTAACAAACCCGAATCACTTACCCAAATATCACATTTTCCAGGGAAGAAGCGTTCCGGTAACCGAAGTGCGTATAATAAAGCGCCCAAGATGTAAAGCGATCCCATTAAACATAACCATCCGAACGAAGCGCTGTAGACTGCTTCGAACCAGCCGTTCACGATTAGATAATGCACGGACGGTATTGCTCCGCTCAGACCAAAGCCCATAAATACACCTAAAAACAACGTTGAAGTTACATAAACAAACAATTAAAATGGAATTTTGATTAAAAATTGATAAAATATTGCCATTAATAGTATTACAATGGCAAAGCACATTACATAATTATTAATATTTTGTCAAATGCTTTCTAACCTCTTAGATATTTTAATAAAAAAAAAAAAAAAAGGCAAATTTGCCGATTGCATAACGAAAATTCCAAAGTTTTTCACAAGAAAATTCTTAAAATGGTGCTTCTTGTTTAATTGAGTGGTTGCCATAATTTCGTGGGAATCTAGATCAGAGTTAAAAATGTTAATCTGGTCAACAGAAAACAAGTACAGATGAACATTCATGTGTTATGCACCCTTATGATAGTTCCATTGCAATATGAAAATTAAAAATGAGACCTTCACAAATTGTGGCAATGTGAAAGACAGACATCTTTAAAAACTAACCAATGTCCTGCAATCTGCTAATCGGTAGAGCAACTACTGCAAAATTATTATACTTTATCTGGAAGTGGCAAAGGCTTTCTGGCAGAATTGGGGACAATTGTATTTAGTACATTACATAAATTGGTCAAAACAAACCTTTTTTTCATCAATGTTTTTATCCTTTAAGTTCAGAGCTTCGTGTGTCATGCTATCTTTAAAAAGCAATTCCTCTCCACTATCTTTATGTGGGAGAGATGGAAGAGTTTACGTATTGCCATAGAACTATCATAATACAATGTGCATTGCTTTTTGAACAATTATTTTACATGTGGATAAACTTTTGATTAAACCCCAATCACCTAAAGAAACCAGCAACTAATTTCAACTACATTCGTTAAAGTCTGCATTAATCGTTTGTAGAGTATTAGTCGCTCGTAGGTAATTTAATGTTCTAAAATAGAATGTATGATCATATAGTCAACATTTAAAATCATTAAAAAAATTCCTATATTTATTTTGCTGTGAACACTGTGCAGAAGTAATGCACAGTGTTCATTTAATGACGAAGATTCCACTTCAACTTTATTTAGGTTCAAAAGAGTACTTGTATACATTATATATAAACATGTTTCGAGAAGTCGCAGTCGTCTACGCGGCTATCGACGATACGTAATTGTGGTCGTGCGATATATCAAACCATCTAAAATTTTGAAAATATTGCGTGTACTTACCGGCCCGTAACCATCTGAAGCGCGGTTCGCTGAATTTATCCCAGAGAGAGACTATAATTGCAGAAGTTCCGAGAACAAATACTAGACAGAAATAAAACACCTTAAGCTGATATTGGCAATAGAATCCATAATATAGCCAAGGGACAAACGATCCTATAATTAGAACGGCTATTCCACAATAATCCAATCTGAAAATAAATGATTAATTTGCCACTACGTGAATTTATATTTAATTATAAAAAAGGAACTTACAAATACAAAATTACTTACTTGCTGAATAATTTTCCCATTTTTTCTGAATGGCAATTAACAGTATGAAAAGTAAATGACATTCCCAAACAAACAATAGCACTAATAAAAAATGTAGCAAAAACCATTTTTCCTTGCCAACCAATTTCATTGGATGGATGGGAAAGGAAATAAATAGCAACACCAATGAAGGCAAGACAACCTGAAAAATTTTGAAAAATTAAAAACTAACCGTAAAGTCAGTAAAAGTAAAAAAAAATATTGTATTAAATCTTAATATACAAGGTAAGTTGAGGTCTTCATATTCTTATAGTTTATCAGTCATTACTCACTAAATCTGTCCTCTTATTATACAATCCAAATACAGGTATCCCCTATTTAATGCAATTTTGATTCATTTGAATTCACTACGACAGTTACTGACTGGCAAATTTACATCACCAACAAAGATAATATTTTTCCTTTTCAATTAGTTGCTTTGACTATGAGCAAATAGGATGGCAAAACTTTCATTCCAGAACAAAATCAAATGTATTTGAGGAAACATTAAGATTATAATAATAAACAATTAATACTTAAATTCTTGATAAGATTACATCATTTAAATAAATAATTTAGAAATTTTTTAATTCTTGAGTTAATTCAAAACAGTTTCGGACGATAAACAGCCTGTTAACAGAAACACGACAAGAATAATTACAGATGAAGTGATATTAAAATTCCACAATGAGACATTTGCTAATTTATTGAACTGAAGAC
Organism: Centruroides vittatus; assembly: GCF_030686945.1. Classification (NCBI taxonomy): domain Eukaryota; kingdom Metazoa; phylum Arthropoda; class Arachnida; order Scorpiones; family Buthidae; genus Centruroides; species Centruroides vittatus. Next base: position 3,090,448 of record NW_027122172.1, read on the forward strand.
ATAGAATTCAATGTTCTTTGAAAAACCCCATAGAAAGTTAAGTATTAAAACTTTAGAAGCAGCTTATTCACATACTTGAAGGGAAAATATTTCATTCTACAAGTCAATACTGTATGAAAAGATACAATAGTTCACTTTATTTGTAAAATTTCCTTACTGATAATTGATGTACTGTACACAAGCAATGCAAAATACTTTGGTTTTCATTCTTTTTCATTGTAAAACTGTTAAATTCAGTACAATGCAATGAAAAATTTTTAAAACTTCAAAAAATTATTATTTAATATATCATTAAGATAAAATACGTAAAATATAAAGAGCACACGGCATGAAAAATGAGCAAGTCCTCATTTAATACAGAACAATCGTTTAATGTATTTCCCACATTAAATAGAGGATATTGTATATTAATCATTGTCGTAAAAAGAATGAAATGTTATCGTTGTCTTCGTATTTATAAAATTTAGGTCACGTAATTTACTATAAAATTTGGTCATAATGTAATGTGTACAATGATATCTATAATAGTATATTTCCTATTGAAATAGATTCTTGAAATTGTTCGGGATACATTAATAATTGTTAATAGAACCAGTTAGTCTCACAGTTGGGGAATTTTCAGTACAAGTATCTCGACATGCCAAAGCATACTAAGACGGGTGAATTATGCAGTAAACGGTCACGGAACATTAACGAAAGTATCGGCGTTTTCTCGATAATACTAAAACACAATACAAGTTAGCTGCTTTTGAGGAAAACAAAGATCTGAAAATTCTCATTGGCTTAGACGGAGTGTTATAAATCTTGTTGTTTCAAGGAAATATATTAGTAGTATATGTTAGACAGTGAGTGAATTGTTGTTGTTAGAACAAATTTATTTTATTTTAGCTATAAGGTAATTATATTTAAGTGTAGTTAAATTACATATTCTTGTCTGTGAATGTAGAAAAACAAGTAAACTATGTTTTTATTATATTCATGTAGAATAAAATACTTATTCAAATCTGGGTTTTTATAAAAAGTGTGTAATAAACAAACACTGGATGCTTTGGTTTTTCTCAAACAATATGTTCATAATACTGAGGAAAAAAAAACTTTTATATATACACAAAATCAGACTAACCTGCAACTTATAACCAAATATCACTGCAGTTTTCTTTGGTTATATTTAGAAATTAACCTGTTCTGAAATATGGCCTAGAGAGAGGCAAAGTCACCTTCTCAAGTCTAAATGAAGGAATAAAATTTGAACAGAACAAAAAGAAATTATGTAAACCTACATAGTGATTAAATAAATCTAAATACTTTCCTTAAACTTCTGTTATAAAATTTTACAAAGTAATGTCCATGCACATGCATAGTAAAATTAAAGCAACAAGCAAACAATTACTGGTGAAATAAATAGTTGTCAGTTTTCATAATCATAACTTGTATTACTGATTGTAATAGTAACATTGAGGGACACGGATCATCCCAAATAAACGTGTACGGTTAACTGAAGATATTTAAGTCATAAGAAGACAAATCTTATTTAATCAACAAACAATAATTTATCATTTATCTATCTACATTTTCACAAAAAGAATGCCAAACAAACTGCCATGCCAAATTGTATTAAATAAATTAAATCGCTCCTTGATGAAAATTGTAACCATTTCCGATTTTTTTTTTTTACAAAAAATGATGGCAATTAAGTCATATTAATCTAGACCCGTCTTCATTACTGTTACACTGATATTACATTTGTACTGCATCATGAACTGCAAATGGAATAATGTTAACTTTACAAATATTAAAATGTAATAATAGTTTTGTTTATTATACCTGAAATTTTTATTTTCTTCTTCCAAATTTTTTTTATTGTATGGATATTTGCTCTAATGTTAGACATTAGAGTTAAATTTCATCATAAAAAAAGTTGAATTAATATTCTTTTGTTAAATATTTCTAGTTCAGTTTGAGATTAGTGTTACTTGATATCATTACAGTATTTTGAAGAACAAAATAAAAATATTTCTTCTTAAATAAAATTACTTTTAATTTTATTTACAACGGGAAAATTTGAGCGAGTGTTAAAAAGTACTTTTAAAATTTCTAATTCAGTTTATCTATCAATTTTATGGCTATTGGAATTTTATAGGATGTCCCATAAAATCCTACAGCCATTAAAACAATTCCCGTAAACACCTAGTGGTACCATAAGTACCAAAAAAAAAGTATTACAAAATAAATGTTAAAGTTCTTATGGAAACTATTCTTTTCAAATTCCTACTATTAGTTCACACTCTCCCTATTATATATATATATATATCATGTTTAAATTTTCAATCGTTAATAAAATACTTTTTATTCATCCACTCAAGTTCAAATACATTTTTTTAAACTTGTAGTGGATGACACTTGATGTTAATACAGTTTTTTCAAATATTAATTCATTAATTAAATTTAATTATTGGTTAATATTACCCGTGGTATCGAAGACGGTGGTGACGGGGAATTTTCTCCCCTACGTTCGAGACGGCCGCGTTTCCGGTAATCTCGAATCAGATTCTCGAGTGATAATCTGGAAGCAGATTACCAACGGATAATCTCGAAGTAGAATACCGAGTGATCTAAACGTTAGGGGGTGTATCCGTACTATCTGTCGCATTATGCAAATTAATAAATTTCCCCGTCGCCGTCTAGTATCTAGGGAAAAAAATTTCCCCGTCGCCATCTTCGAGACCACGGGTAACATTAACCTAATTATTAATACTTTAAATAGAGTTTTAGCAGTTTGTAATGAAAATTGAAATCAACAGGCAGTAGCTCAATTGGTAAAATGCAAGGATTTCGGTATTTTTCACGCGAAGGTGAAGAATGCAAGTTCAATTCTTGTGAAAACCGAAAAATTTTTGAAAATTTTTGCTTTAAGTAGACGTTTTATCCAAATGATTTTCGAGAGTGAGTTGGCAGTTGTGGCTTAGTGGTTAGAATGAAGGATTTTTCTCAAAAAATAAAATTGAAGAAATTTTATGCTTTGGGTTCAATTCCGATTTCTCTTTCTATTTTGCCACTTAATATTGTCGTTCTGTCATATGTATATACATATTTATATTAATTGTAATTATTTAATAAAAAGTAACTAAAATAAAATTTTTCTTTGTTGACTTAAGTAGGAATTGACTTTAAAAAATTTCTTTTATATTACTTGTTAATTCTGAAGTAACTGAAACTAATTTGAAAAGTGGAAGATTTCAAAACATGGGCAATCATTTTTACCATTGAATAAAAATGCAATTTTTAGTCATGTCCATAACATACCAGGTTTACAAATAAGCAAGATTTTCATTCATTATCTAAATTTCTTTTAATAATTTTGCGCACATACCTAAAAGGTGTGTCCATATGTTTCCTGTCTCGGTGTGTATCCTAAAGATCGAACGGAAGCAAGCGCTGAACGAAGGAAGAGGTGGTCTGTGACCCCTGTGGAGGAAATCGTTATCTTGTAGCCATCTTGGTAGTGAACTAAAATGGCAAACCTAACAAAAATTTAAAGTTGCCAATTTTAATTAATGTTTGAAAAATAAATTTTTTTATAATCAGAATTTAAAATCAAGTTCACTTATTAACAATATTTTATAAGTTAAAATTCTTTTAATGCTAAGTTTCTTCTGTAATATATACAATTTTAATTTGAAACAAACTATTTTTAAAACGTGTATTACATTGTAGGAAGAACTTAAAAATCACATCATTCTGGTAATTTTGAATAACTATATTAAAACTTAACTGTCACGAAGTATGGGGAGAGTCCACTTTAAAAATGGATTCTACAAAGACTGATAGTACAGTAGACCCCTCTATAACACGGGTTCGTACAAGACAGATTCGTATAACACGGTAAAAGAATGAGACAGATTGTCGTGGCCGACTGGTGTCTCGACAGGATTGGTCGAATCTGGACCAATAGTGGACATTGCACAAACCGTCGAGTTTAAACGAGCACTGGACCTACTAAAAAAACATTTATTATTCAACGGCCATAAAAATTATATTTCTATTAATGATGTCTTTAAAGTTCGGCAAATTTTTTGCAGAAAAAATAACTTATCGGGAAACGCGTCCGCCATTCGACGAGCCGCTCCGTGACGAAAACAATATTTAAGCAAGGGCGTCTTCGAACGGTGTGCACTCTAAGTATTCCTACAATTTTTTGTTTACAGCATAGTTTATATGGATTATTCCCAAAAAATTATATACATTTTGGAAGTGTTCGAGTCAAATTAGTCTACAATCGATTAATTTTATGGAAGAAAACCGTTCAAACAGCCATAGCTCCTAAACCGCACATGTGCCGGGCTGTGAACGACTGATGTATTTGTAAAATCTAAGTGACTCGTACAATACGGAATTCATATAACACGGAACATATCTACTGTGTTATAGGAAGGGGGGGTCTACTGTAAATAAATTAAAAACAAGTCAACGAAAAGTTAAATGTTATGCTAATATTAATACAAATATTTAAGGAACCAAATAATAATTAACAGATAAATCTTTTTACACCTTTATTCAGATCAATCGCAGACTGCAGTAACATTCTAACTGAATGCAGGATACACACAATTTTCCCAAAAATTTTGAAAATTTACATATGTATGATAAATAAATTATAAGTTTACAACAGATATAATTAATAAAAATGGGAATGCCATGTTTGTCCTATGTTCATTTCAAATCGACAAATAAAACCAGTACAAACAGATTTAGACGAAACTAACGTTTTCGACTATTATCGTGGTCTTTGTCAGGCTATTGACCAGTATAAATTTGAAACTGGAATTCGAACAACGTGTTTAAAATAATTTTAAATTCCAAAGTATTTAAAAATTGGAAAATAATTTTTGGGGTACGTGCTGCTAAAGTGATAAAAATGTCTTTACATCACCACAAATAAATAATAAGATGTAATTACTGGTGTAGAAACGTTAGCTACCTGCTAGTGTTGTTCCCATTTTTATTCGTAGAACCATCTCCATGCATGCAAAATATTAGCGGCATCCTTTGCATTAATACAGTTGCCAGCCAGGCCAGCTTCGTATATTTCTAACGCTTCCAGGTTGTGAAGATGTTCAACCTGACCTGACATTTTCACCAGTTTGGCTCTATGGAGGTTTGCTTGTATTTCAGGGTCTGTAGCATAGCACCACCTCCATACATGCCGCTAATGTTTTGCATGCACGGAGATGGTGCTACAAATAAAAACGGGAACAACACTAGCAGGTAGCTAACGTTTCTACACCAATAATTACATCTTATTACTTATTTGTGGTATATTTATACCACAAATAAGTAATAAGATGCTATATTTATCACTCTAGTAGCACATATGCCAAAAATTATTTTCCAATTTTTAAATACTTTGGAATTTAAAATAATTTTAAACATGTTCGAATTCCAGTTTTGAATTTATACTGGTCAATAGCCTGACAAAGACCACGATAATGGTCGAAAACGTTAGTTTCGTCTAAATCTGTTTGTACTGGGATATAAAAAAAGGTTTTATTTTGTTGATTTATCCTTCCCAGGGATTGTGAGAGAAGTTGTTTCATTTCAAATGTTATTGCCAGCTAAATTTGGTCAAAATAAAGGTCCAAAAACATTTATATGTTAATTATCATTTGTTAATATGTTAATTATCATTATCCTCAAATAACTGTATTTTATTATATTAGATATTAAAATGGTACCAAGCCTTACAGGATTTTTTAATATTAATAATGTTAAAACATGCACAATGGTCCCTGGATGTCTGCCATAGCATCTAATTTTCTTAATAACTTTTTGAAAATTTTTCAGATTGAAAGTTGATAAATTTAGTTAACTTTTAAAAACAAGAAGGGGAGTGGTGGCTAAATGTTTTTAATAAGTCCTGCACCAATAATCTAAAAAACCATACATTTTTGGTTTCAATTCAAACAATATTACATGTATATTACAAAGACATTATGTTTCAGGTATACCTGAAATATAGGTGTCCTTGTCTAAGCGGGCTTTAGACAAACATGTTATAGAATCAACTTGCATTAATTAAAAAATGGTGCAGTTATACACCAATAAGAATTTGAGCAATTTTATATCTATGTTTTGGATCAGCACTAACATTATTAATATACAGGATGTATAGAATATTGGCAATGCTTGGATATAGTCGACAAATTACAGTAATTTCTCTTCTTACTGCATGACTTAATAGAAAAATTTGTCTAATTGCATGTGTGTCCTGAAATTTTACAAAATTTCTATTATTTGCTTTATTTAATTTCATACATTCTATTTGAATTTGTTTCAAATTCAAAAATTGTAACTGTTCAGAATATTAATTTTGAATCTATTCTAATTTGTATACTATATGCTACATTATTCTAAATTGTTAAATCTAAGATTATAAGCTGAGGATGGTCATATTTTGAACAAAACATTTCTCTTATTAAATAAAGTTTGTTTCTTGAAATTAGCAGCAATTTATTTATTTACAAAAGATGTTGCCAAGTTTTATAACTTCTCTTTGACATAACTTACCATTACAAACAATATATTATATTTGGCAACAAATCACCATTTATGTAAGAAGTTGTAAGTCAAAATGACAAATGCAGTTCTCAAAATCCCTTTTGACTTTCTAATACTTTTTAATCTGTTATGGCTTCTGTTATAAAAATGATGCAGTTTAGTTATAGAAAATCAGTTGATAGTATGTCACTGCCTGTGTAATGTATACTTCTCCTGTTATAATTTGACAATGACTAAATCCAAAAAAAATTCTTGACTGTTCAAACCAGGCAAAATGTTATTATTTCTATCACAATTTTAGTGACATATGCACTGTTATAACAATTGTTGAAACCAGACCTCTGGAAAGAGAAAAAGAAAAGGTCAAACAATGATCAAATGATGGTTCAGCATTCATTAGGATTGAGGTTTAAAACAACAACAGATTTGAAGTGTGTTGAAGTGTCTACGAGTACCATTCTTAATAAACTTCAAGGAAAAGGCCTGACTGGACAAATAACAAAGAAAATCCTACCTGAATAAACAGCAACATCTCAGGAAACTGGCATGGGAAAATGTAATTTTCAGTAATGAAACAACTGTAAATAATTATTTCCTTTATGAACAGAAATGTTTGTCACCGGATTGGTGAAAGATATAACATAGGCTGTATCCAACCAGCAATCTCTTGCAGTGATATTGTGATCCTGCATTTTAGCCAGTGGTACTGGCCACAAAAATTGAAGGCTCGTGTCAAATTATTCAACACGAGCCTTTAATTGATGATGATGATGATGATGATCATCATTTTGGAGTCCCAAATGTATTGTCTGTGCAAGATAAGAGTTTTGGAATTTTGTCTCTTGGATGACCACGTTTCTTATTGCTGACCAAAGACTGTAATGAATTTTCATGAAATGGGAATAAGAAGAGAAAAAATATAATTTCTTACAAGACTATACATTTACATGAGTCTTTATCCTTCTGGTCCCTTCACACGGAAGGATAAAGACTTGTGTAAATGTATAGTCTTGTAAGAAATTACATTTTTTCTTAAATGTGAATTCGTCCTGGCAATTTTTAAGGGAATAAGAAGACTTTGGTGATCTGCAGTCACCGGATCTTAACTGTATTGAAAATTTTCTTTAAATTTATTCAAAAGATCCATGAGCAAAACCCAGCATCTAAAAGTGCTTTGATTAAGGCTATGATGACATGATGCCATACATAAATTACAATTAAAGAGTTACAGAAGCTCATTAATAGCATCCAGAGAGATATATATGCTTTGGATTAAAAAAAATTACGATTACCCAATTAAATATTAAGCTGTATTGTGATCTGTTAGCAAGTCATTTCAACTTCTTTATTGGATTTCAGTTTTTCACTACACAATTTTAATTTAAGCTGTAAAATAATACCAATAAAAAAAATGTGATTTTTTACCTAATGTCCATGTTTTCTCCTTTTAATGATCAGATGCCTAATGATTATGTTATGTGCAAGATAGTTCAGATCTACAAAAGAAATCTTAAAATATGCATCAAATTATCTTTCCAACAATATACAGTAGAGCGTTGATTATCCGAAAAATCAATTTACATACTCTCTGAAATCAATTTTGTTCATTTCTGGAATTAAAGTTTTACGTAATAATTATTGTCAATAATCTACCGGCCTGCTATCGACCTATCTTCTTCTCAATACTAATATTAGGTTTAATTTATTACAAAGCAAATAGAAAAGCATGACCGACGAGTCGGGGCTTCTAACGTATCAAATGCTTTACGATGTCTGCTCACAGTGAAGCACTCGATACATTCGAAACACCATCGACAGTGTTTAAATGCAACTCAAAGTAGATTTTTCAATTTGCATGACAATCAAGCAAGCCAGGAATTTAGCAGTATTAAAAACAGAAAATCAAGCAAAACAAAGCAAAGTCAATGACTTCTTTCAAAAAAAGAAACTATAATAAAGTACAGTATTCATGTAAAAAATGTGTGATAAATACTAGTCAAATTAATATCAAATATTTTTACTTTGAATTCAAAGTTTCATCAGCATATTGTAGATTGCAATGAAAGACTATGTTTTTAAGAACTAGACAATATTTGTTATTTTTTTAATCATCATTCACATGTTACATTTCTATGCTTTAATGTTTTTTTACAATTGTATTAAAATTAAAATAAATACCTTAAATAACATAAAAATATTCATCTTTTTATTCTTTTTCTATTAAGTGTGACTGGTTATCCAAATTTATCCCACCCAATTAATTTGGATAATAGATGCTCTACTGCATTATATGTATCTAGACCCTGAACACATACCTTGTTTAAGTTAAGTTGGAAAAAAAATATTTGATTTTCAATATACTGGTGCAGGACTTTGGCCACCACTGTATATGGATCAGATGAGAACTAAATCTGCATCTTCAATAACTTGAAAATACTCCATCCAAATTATTTACATAAAAGTTTACACTTGAAGTATATAATTTTACAATTTATAATTAAAACAAATTAATATTTTTTAAAATATCATAATTAAGCATTAGTTTAATGTATTATCTTTAAAAATAAAAATATAACAACTCATATTTTAAACAAACTTACTTTCCAAGCTTCTTCCCAAACTTTCCAAACTAGCTGTTCGGCTTGTTCTGCTTCTTCTAACACTCTTCGGACAAGATGTTCCGCCTGTTCTGCAGCTCTCGATGGAAAAGATATATCTACATCGTCTACATCTCCTTCAAAATCTGTTGTATCATCAGATGTTTCCTGAAATTAACAATGACATTTTGGAATAAATACTCAAATAAAAATTGTAATACATTTATAAAGTTCTAAGATGAAAACTTTAATTAATTTAGATATAGAAAACAGTGTTAAACATATTTCTAATTAGTACATAACAAGAGATTTGATAAAATCCTATTTCAAACTGAGGAAAAAAATAAAAATAAAATAATAATATCATTAAACTCACTTCTCCAATTATCTAGGTTAATCATTTCCTGCTTTATTGAAAATGTTTTCTTTAAATTTCAAAGTAAACTTTTAGATTGTTGAGGATATAAGTTTCTTCTATAATTTATACCTGGACAACAAGCCAAAAGCTTGGAATTGTACTTGAGAATTAAAGAAAGCCTCCAATAAAGTGGAAAATAAAGGAATAATATTGCAGAATCATCATCAAAATATTAAAAAAATCTTTTTAATATATATATATAATTTTATAAATTTTAGAACAATTTTATTGATAACTATTATATTTTAGGAATTCAAGTTAACCAATAGATGGCATTTGTCCAAGATATGCAACATCATCTCGTTTTGTCACACGAATTATGTAATTGCCATACGGATAAGTATTTACCACAGTCAGCGTAATGTTAAGCGGAAACAAAACTTCCTAGTAAATTATCTCTACTTTTCACTCTTAACAAAAACGGAAATGAAAGACAGGAAAAGATAAGTTTATGTGGAAGTTTGGATTCTTTGCAATAGTAAAAATTATAAGACTGTGCCAAAAATCACATATCAACAAGGTCATCAATCAAACAGTTGACAAACAACAAGTTTTCAGATATCTGGACCGGCCGATTACAAGTAATAATACGCACTTTGAATATACTATATGAGAATCATGTTAAATGTAACATTCTTGCTGTTCAATATCTTATTAATATTTTAAATTACATTATGGATAATTAAAGGCATAAATAATTATCTACAAGTGAGTCTTCTTGATCATTTCCTAACATGAATGATTATTTACATTATTAAACAGTTCTACATTCCCTCTATTTAAATAAAAAGAACAGAATTTTAAAAAATTACATCCATAATTTGTACATTTTATAAAAATAACAAATTTATTAAAATATGCAATTATCTCTTCTTTCAAATAAGACTTTATTCCCTCTCAAAAATATATACTTATTCTAAAAACAAATTTTATTTTAAAATCTTTTAAACATTGAATCTATAATAAAAATCTGTTAAAAACAGTTTAACAAAAATGAATGATTATAGGTTATTTCTACAATTTGTTCCTTACATTTCAACATATTCTACAGATTTAAAAAAACGTTTTAACTCTTGCTTGCCCACCCATTATATACTATATTTTTACTTAAACATTTAAGGTCTAGTTAGAGTTATACCAAACATAAACAGTACTAAAAGCTGAAATCGCCATTTGTAAATCTAATAATTTTATTTCTAAAAGGTAAAAATTAAAAACAACTATTTTATTTATTTTTTATCGCTTTCCATATCTTTTAAAACGAAACAAACATAATTAAACCATATTTAATTTGACAATCCAGAATTAATAGTTTATAACTTAATTATTTGTATAAAATTTTGGCATTTAAATTTGTTAACATTTATAAAAAATATATTAAAACAAGTGAACTGAAAATGTTGGATATTGCAATTAAGAAATGGATTATAAAGTGACGATTCTTGGAATTAACTTTTTATTAATAAGACAAAAAAAAAAAAAAAAAGTCTGCTAACATGTTTCATTTGATGATGCATATTTGAAAAAAAAAAATCCAGCAATGAGTTGCATAACTTTCCCAGAAACATTTAAAACTGCATGTGGTGCCATCTGTTATGAAATTTTATTTAAAAAGCTTTATTTTCAATTATTATAAAACTAGCCCGGCGTTGCTCGGGCAGAAAGTAACTGTAGCGAAGTTATTATTATTAGATTATAGCGGATCTTATCCGTTTTCGCCAGGTGCAAAAACTATAACCTTAATTGAATAAAATGATTAATTTCAAATTCTAAAATCTAAAAACACTTGTTTGAAACATTATATTTCAAATTTGGAACAAATTCAGATATTCGCTCAAATTCGTTTATTTTGGATTTATTGTTTTTGGGTTACTCGAAGAGTGGAAATGATTAAAATATTTATTATTTTCCAAAATGTATACTATATGTGTCACGATTTACACTTTATACTGACTAAAACTAACTCTTTCCCCCCTCAGAGATTTGAATTTCCAAAAATCCCTTTTTAATGTGCATTTCTTGGCATACCCTACTAAAACACGGTCAAAAACGAGGAATTTTGAAAAATCCTTTCTTAGTGTACATTCTCGTGACATGCCCTAACTGTGTACCAAATTTCAACTTTCAACTCCTAATCGTTTGGGCTCTGCACTTATTGAGATGGGTTGATGATGATAATAAGACGGCAAAAAACTGAAGTTTGACGTAGGAATGAGCTTTATAAAAAAAAACTGTAAATGCTAATAATGAGTAAAGTCGTCATTAAGTCTAACCCCTACTCAAAATTTGACATACAATCCCCTCCTATCTCCCACCCCCTTTAACTACCGAAAATTTAATAGCATCAATTCCCGATACACAAACCTCCCTGCAAAATTTCAAAATTTTCAACAAAAAGCATGGGAGTTATTAAGCTTCGAGGAGGGTGAACAAAATTGTGCCCTGCATACACACAGAAAAAAGAAAATCCAAATTTTTTTTGCATTTCTTGATGTTTCAAGGTTGAGTCGAAAAATATAAAAATCTTGGAGTGTCATTTTTTGACCGATCACCCTACTTCCCTCTGTTATATATAACAGAGCTGGAAAAGTAAAACTAAGTATAACAATACAACAACATTAGTAAATTATCTTTAATATGATAATAAAAAGGGTAGAAGTTTCAAAGTAAGTATGACCGTACAGATAATAATTTACCACTAGACAGTATCAGCTTTCAGCTTGGCTTTTATGATACTCTAGAGAATGTTAAAATTTATTTCTACGGTTGTCTCTTAGTTTCTTGATAAACCATAAATTATCGAGTATCGGGTGAGCCATACATATCCGAAGTTAGCAAGTCGGTCGGCGAGATCTCGGTAAAGAAAAAAAAGCTGGCAACTCAACTGAAAACTATTGATTTATAGACAACGAAATATTACATCGTAACTCTATTGTGTGTTATTTTTAAGTTAAATTTACATATGTTTTTATAGATTTTATAATACAGATTGACTGGGGATTCTGATTCATCTAGGATTTCATTTATCTTGGATTAAAATGATTTTTAGATGTGATAGGTCACATATAAATATCAGTTTAATTAGTTTATATAAATTGTAAATATTTACATATTCATTAAAGATTTATAATACTGCTTTTAGATATAAAAACAGTGACTTAATTGGTATATATATATATATTATATTAATTTTCTATAATAATAAATCCTTAAATATATATTATTCCGTTACTTGTTAAAATCAGATTTTGCAGACTAAATGGTGACAGTTTAATAATACAAAAAGTCATCTTTAATTATTTACGCAAATACAATAATTAGTTTAAAGTGCTTTGATAAGTTATCTTACTATTTTTAATAAAATAATGGCATTTAAGATAAAAGTATAAATATAGCTGCTTTAATACGAAAGGAAAGATAATCTATAAAAAGGATAGTGTCGAAATTTTGTTCTTTGCACTTTAAACTTGAACTTTGAAATTATCCTAATGTAATTTAAATAATCTATATTTACTTTAAAGTCAATTATTAAAGTAAACAGAAGAAATAACTAATTTAAAATAATTCTTTCCAAGAAATATTTTTGCATTATTAAATCAGAAATGTGGTTTATTCTATATTTTCTATAAAGAAGAAAAATTTGAGAATAAGGAATTAGATCAATCTCAAACAACAATACTAGGACTGTGTTTTTTCAGTTTATTCCGATAATGTAAAAGCATGCTAGGTAAAAAAATTTAATAATATATTATTTCAGTACACCTATAATTCTATTTAAACCGATTTTTATCGATCGAATGTGCGTTTCTATGGCAACTGTGTTTGAATTCAAATTTTTCTTAGATCGTTAGAATTTGGACAGACAGGCAATCCCAAATGATTAATTGTCAAATTTATAATAACTTTCAAGTTTAAAATCTGCTTTCATTTGAAAGCCCAGCTTAAAATTGACTGCTTAGAGTTGGTTTCTAAAATAATCCTGTAATTTGAAACAATAAAAGTAGAAAGAAAAAACTTCATTTAATCCAATTTTTCTATAAAAAAATTAAAACAACATATTTTATACATTAAAAAAAATTCAACTTTCTTCCCTTTTTAATCATGCAAAATGCATGAAAAACTATTTCAAGAATTGAAAACGATACCTTTAACATACATTACGAATTATTATGAATAAAGTAGGTAAGAAGTGAACAGAATCAACATAATCGGAATTCAAAAAACTTTGCTATTAATTACTTTTATAACTCCTTATCCTAATAATTTGAAATTATGTAAAACTAACTTCAGACAAGTTTTTATTTTTATTTTTAGACAAATTTTATCATCAGATTTTGAAGTTAAAATGACGTAACTATTGATTTAAGAAATGTTAAGCGTTGAAATTTGATTCTACATGTATATATTTATAGTATATATCATAAAGCAAAATTCTAAATTTCTGAACTGGAATAGAAAGAAATTAGTTTTCAAATGATAATCCCAATATGCCAGATATATGACTTATAAAAGTTAGTTATAAAAACATAATTCAGAAAGAATCTTTTTGTAAGACTTATGTATTTTGGTCTGAATCCTAAGATTCCACTAAGAGTCGCTTCCTAAGATTCAAAATTAACTAATATTTTTAAAATATCTAACTACAAAATTACATTCCACATCTACTGTATAAGGAAATAATATATTTCAAAAAAGCTGTCTTTGAATATATTATTTCCTTAAAAATGCAGTGTTGTAAATGGACAAAACGATCTTAATATTGCGATATACTAAACTCTCAAAGCACCGAATTAAAATCAATTATTCAATATATTGAGTAGTCGCTGTATCAAGAGCATACTGTATATATAAATATGACATATGTCCATACAAGAAAAAAATCATTATGAAATTTATAAGCAATGTTTAATTACTATATCACAAAGCAAACTACAAAGACTTATTTTTTCTGGAAAAAACTCAATTTGTGGAAATCAATTTATAGTTATGCTTACAGAATTTAAATTTCAAGAAAAACATTTACATTATAATGTTCTACTTTTCTAAATTGTTTTTGAAAAATAAGTAAAAGTCTTTGTCATAAACAAAAATATTTGGATTTTTCTCTTTCTGATAACATTTTCATTCATTACATTTAATTTCAGGACAACTGCAACAACAACTACATTATAACGTAAAATTCAATACATAAACAATTACGATCATATCAAATTTAAAACATTCAAGTACTACATTAAAATATATCTTTTTTGAATTGATTGTAGAACAAAAGTTGTTCAGATAGCAATGAATTCTTAATGCTTTTTCTATAGGAAAATCCCAAAACTTCTCAAAAACAAAAGTAGCTGAACCAATCCATTTTGTTTTAGAATCCTATTTAATTCTTGTATTAACATACACTTCAGAATTTTGAAAATAGAAAATTGTAAAACATTAAATTCTTAACACCATCTGCTGAGACCTTGTGCATAACCAAAAAGGTTACAATCAGCCTTAACTTATGCAATTCAATTTCTACATATCTTGTGCAAATCAAGAGATATTTGGTAAAAATAAATATTTATATATTACTTTTCACTAACTAATATTGAACTTTGATACTTTATAGTCTCCTATAAAGAAAATTACAAATTTCACATTCTTTAAATAAACTTCTTTTGGAAGTGGCGTGTTGTTTTTGATTCCTACATACTTGGGTATATATTAAAATTAGCAAACAAAGTCAAGATATGATAGATTATTGAATACTTTTGGCTTGTGAAGATCAATCGTCATATTTTTATTCTTTCGTAAAAATTTTTATTAATGCTATTCCTAGAAAATTATTCTTCAAAAACAGTTATTTATTGCATGGTAGGCAATGTTCTAGGTTACTTCTTTTTAATTAAAAAAAAACATTAAAAAAATGCATGACTAACAGCAACATTTTTCATTTACCATAAAAAAATTTCATTTCTGTTTATCTCAAAATTCAAACATTTATGATGTGCTTGTTTTAAACATAACGAGTTTACTTTAGAAATAGCTTTATTGTATCCTAAACAACAGAGAACATCAATACAAAGAGCATGATCCACTTGTTCAGTAACTGCAAATGCTCTTTTCACCATGCCACAATCAAATACAATTACTCATTATCTCATTACAGCACTGCACTAACAATCCATAGCAATAGTTAAAGATTTTATGATGAAAATATGGAATTTATATTTTCAAGAAAAAACAAGAAAAAAACTTTTTTGCAACTAACTGGGCATATTATCCACAATCAACTTGTTAGCCATGCTTGTTATACGTCGAGAAATTTTCCTCGATAAACTTTATAATTGGTTGATAAAAGTTTATATTTATCTTTTTAATAGGTAGAAAGGAAAACTGATTATAAAAATAGACATTTCTAGCATATTTAATTCATTAGAAACACTAGAGTTTTACATTTTAATTCAAATTTTACTAGCGACCTATACATATACATAAACTTAGTAAATCTTAGTATACTGTTATAAAATTACAAAACAAGCATTTTACATTTGTAAAAATTGAGAAATATTACAAAATAACCTGTTTCATCATTACCTTATATTTCAAAATAGCACACACACACACACCAAAAAAAAAACCACTTGAATTTAGGGAATACCGCATTACGTCGGTTGAAACAATTTATTTTTAGCTACAAGCTTTCACGAATATGATTACAATTATGACAGATAAGTTTTACATACAGAATGATGATGATAATCATTTAAATAAGCCAATGATCCGAATAATAACCGAATTATGTTACGCAACAATCAACTATGCTGCAAAGTGCCGAATAAACCTGTCAAATAGATGATAGATGAAATACCAAGTTATAAATAAACATTATTTGTGAAATTTACTTTTACATTAATATAAAGTATGTTGACATTTAATAACAAACCCTTTGATTAGTTTAAAAAATGAACAGTTCAGTAATATTACTAATTTATTTATATTTTTATTTCAATTATAAATGTTGAAAAATTAAAAATTAAATTGTAAACAATTCATAATAAAAATAATCTTAATTTGAAAATCATAGTATAGCACTTCTTAATTTCTGAATTAATTTTTACACAAATTCATATCAAAATTTACCAGAAAAATGATATAACATTCAACAAAAATTCTAAAAATTATATATAGAAATCTGACAACGACAACCTTCACAGACAAACTTAAAAGTTTGATGTACTTGGATGAGTTGAAACAGGAAATAAAACAGGATAAACATTTCGAAACGACGGTACTGTATACTAACACTATAATTTTGGAAAATATATGGGTTTCCCGACACAAAATTTATCATTTAATTTTATTTAATCGAGACGTCGAATTAAGTCAAATTTCATACATATTGGAGTTTACTTTACATAGATGTCTTTTAATATATTAACTCCTCACTCGATAAGACGGAAGACTCACATAATAAAATTTCAATGAACAAATACACAATTTATATCAAAATTAACATTTGACATTCTGAATTGTATAAAATTAATTAAAGGTGGAAGATTTAGTCCATAAAAAGGTTTTCTGTAACTATTGAAATATTAACAAAATTTTAATAGTAGTTTTTGTTTAAATTGAAGCAGATCAAGTTTCCATTCCCCCCATTTCTTTGTAAGAGATTATTGTAATAAAGTTGCTGCACTTCTTCACTCTTGATTTAATCACTTTGTGATGAGCAAGCATGGCTATATATAATTCAAATAAAGTTGCAGTGTATTCTACAAAACGTCTCCACGCAATAAGCTGTTTTGCTTTTTTATTTCTTAGTAAGAAAAGTAAATAAAAATAAAATTGAAGGAAAATCAGACATTTCCACCTGTGATACTTCCTTTTTTTAGTATTATTTAAATTATTTTCATATATTTTGAGATCTGGGAATGCATTATATTTTTCTCTATATGAAATAGGAAATAACAACAGGGAAGTATATAATCGGAACATTGTAAAATAAGTCAAAAATAAAATTGGCTAACAACAGAATTATTACTTTTGTAATCTTGAAACCATGTCGGTAGTTGTTGTGGTCTCTTGAACACTATATAGTGCAAACACACTAACACTTGGCAATTTGCCAAGTGTTCGTGTGTTTGCACTATATAGTGTTCAAGAGACCACAACAGAATTATTACTCAAATTACTAATAAAATTATGAACACTTATTAATAATTTAATGTTGATTTTGCTGTTAATTATTATTTTTCATTGAAATTGATACTATTTCTGAAAGTTATATACAATTAGATTAGAAACCTTATTTTTCAAAATATGTATTAAATCCACTTAAAGTGGATAAAAAGCATAATTCTTAAATATTACAATAAGAGAAAACAAAATGCTTTATTTTGGTATAATTTGTCGACGGAATTCGATTACGAATTTATTGATAAACACTTAAAGGATATATAAAATGAATTATTACTATCAAAAGAAATAAAATTAGAATTACTAATAATTCAAATTTATTAGAAATTAGTAATAAAAAACTAATAAAAAGTTTAAGTTAAATTTTTAATTTAAAAAAAATCTTGAAATTTAATAATAATAATAATTATTTACCATTAAAAAGGAATTATCTAAATAAAATATCTTACTTCTGTTCCAGCCAATAAACTATTTCGCTTAGGAAGACATGACGTATTTATGTCGTCATCGCTACTAAAATCCAATTTAGATAATGATGGCAAATGAGATCTTCTCTCTCTACAAATGCTTTCTTCGTCTGGTGTACGATCCATGATTTACAATAGATCTGTAAATATAAATTTAGTTTTAATTGATTTACAGTTTTAGAATCTGAATATAAATATTTAAACAATTTGTTTTCTAATTTTCCAAAACAGGAAATCAATTTAAATTTTAACAAACACTTATTTTATTTCAAATTATTCTAATATAATGTGGCTATTATGTGATGTATTTTCTTCTCATAATAAGAAAATGATTCAAATTCATTTCAAATTACAAAGTAAATGCTTTAGTTTATATTGGCAAAATATGTTTTATCACTATCTTAAAGGGAAAACTAAGATATTAGTTTGATTAATTATGAAATAATTAAACAAAAAATATTACATGTTATAAACAATGCTGATTTATTAATATTGCACTGACACACAATCATTATATATATATATATTTTATATTAATGTCAACTATATCACCTAGTTATTACAAAGTGCCCCCAAAACTAGGGTTTCTCAAACGGGATTCCGGTTGTTTTTTTTAACCCGGGAAATCCTGCAAATTTCTTAAAAATTCAGTTTTTTCTTATTTTATGTTAAGGTTGAGGAAAATTTGCAAATAGAAAGTATCATTAACTTATAAACTGTCAGAATACATTTGTATTTATTAATTTCAAACCTATTTATTAGTTTTTTTTAATTTTTGTTCGTTATGGCACGTCACAAATGGTCAATAACCAACACGTAGCTTATTTGTGGCAGGACTCTCAAAATTCTTTACCAGTAATATCTGGAATAATTGTGCTTACACTGTCTTAATTTTTAACCATGCCCAGTAGCTTCAATGACTGCGTAATGCCAAGTTGTGCAAATTGGGCAAGGATACAAACGAGTACGAAGTCGGCGAGTATGAAGTTTTTCTTCACAATCTGATTATTAAAGACAAACGAACTGCCGAATTATTGGGCTAGGATGTTTCTATTAAAGTAGGCGAGGTAGACAAATCAAGAATACTAGGGAACAAAAGAAGTACTACAATCTCAAAAACAAACTAGAAATCTTTCAGGGTGCAGGTGAAAAACACAATATTTGTCTTCTCTTAAATGCATTAAACACGATTCCAATCGCATCAATTGAATCGGTAAAGGCATTCTCGGTAGCGAGACTTTTCATTACTAAAATAAGAATCAGATTGAGTGATTGGAGTATCGACCATCTTTGCTTTTTAAAATCTTACAAAAATTTACAATATTTTGTATTATATTTTATTTAAAAAATCAAAAATTACCTTCTAAGTTAGAAGTTTGATCTAAGTTCATTTTTTTTAATTTTCAACTCAATTCAAAGGCATTTTTGTTGTTGCTGTATGCAGTTTCCAGCAAACTTTAATAAATTTTTTCTATTTGTGAAAATTTCTACATAATTCAAAGGTAATTTTTAATACATATCTTATACAGCATTATTAATATGATTTTGGAGATTGCAGAACATATTAAATTACTTTAAAAAACGAAAAATAATTATATCATTTGATTTCATGATATTTTGTATATCTTAAAAATAATTAATTTTGTCCCGGGAAACGGTTCACTTTTATCCCGGAATCCCGGGACAAGCAAAAGACCGGGAAATGAGAAACCCTACCCAAAACCAATTGACTGAGATAATAGTTTAAAATTAAAATTATGTTAATATTAGTAATTCGGTTGCTTCCTTAAAGTAACAATCACACACAACTGTTCAAAACCTGTTTTAACCATTCTTACAATAATCTTACTATAGGACTATACCTATGTTTGTTTTCATTTAAATCTGAAGATACAACAAAGATTAATATTTGAAATACATGTACATAAAATTCTGCAAAAAAGACTATAATAGCAATATTTTAAATTAAAACGACTCTATAAATAACTAAAATTACTGAATATTTTTCAAGTTTATATATAAATTGTTTCTGGTAAGTCAAAATATATTCTCAATGTCATATCGATTAAATTATTATCGGTTAAATCTTCTCGATTGTGTTCGGTGTCGAGATCACGTCCATTTTCACAAAGATAGATTATACAGTAATTATAATATTTCGGATATATTTATTCTGAAAAAGTATTTTTGATAGAGATAGAGCCAAGTTGAACAGTTTTATGGAATTTTAATTTCTTTTAAGATATCATAATTCTAAAAATGTGATGGGGAAACAATTACTTAACAAGATTCCAATAAATAACTAAAACACTATTTAACTACATCACATTATTATTCTTTCCATTTATCCATCTTCAAAAGATACTTGAGATAATTTTAAAATATTGCATAATTTTTTCATTTAATTTAATTTTTATTTCATTCATTTAAATTATAATTTAGTATATTTATTTAATGAATATTTTCACTTTTTAATATACATATAAATTTGGGCAGCTTAAATATGTTCAAAATCCTGTTCTATATTTTTAACTTGAATAATTTCATTTTTTTTTATTAATTGCTTTTAATTTACTTTTGTATGTTTAATATTGTCACTTTGTGATTTATAATAATAGCTGTCAAAAGGAATATTTGTTGCATGTTATTTTTGTGAAATTGTTTCATATAAAACTAACTATTTAATTTTATTTAAAATGATGGTGTTTGTATTAATATACAAAAATCTTATTTACCAACAATTAGAATAACAAACTTATCATAAATCTTCAAAAATAATAAAAATAAAAACACCAGAAATTTCAACAAATATCTAAACACACGTCAAATAAGAGTTACTTTGGACGGGCATATTAATATAGTTTGTTGACAAAATACCACAAATTACCATAAAAATAACGTCGTAAGAATATATTAAAATTTTTTCCTAGTGTATTTATATTTCAAATTAATTAAACAATTTTACCTATAAAGATATAAAGTAAACACAAACAGTAATTAGGGAACAATTACTACTCTTTGCAAATAATGACAAACTTTCGAGCTAAAATTAATTCAAAATATCTTATACTAAATTGTAATGTATTAAATAATTATAATAATTGAAAATATTATATCGTTAATTTAAAAATAGACATTTATATATATGAAATACACAAGGCAAATTTCATAGTCGTCCAGAACAGATTCGTCAATCTCGTTCGGTTAAACTCCTATATTTAAATCCGCCGAATCGGTAGGAATGCAGACACTAAAGTAGTTATTAAGAATTACAACCACCTTTGCAGCACCTTTAGATAGGACACACAAACTGTAGATACGAGAATCTACTGCCCATCTCTAATAAACTACATGTTTAGTTTCAATTACTGTACTTTTGCTTTTAATTCACTACAATATTGCCTTGGCATAATCTATTGTATTAAGCAGACAAACCAGTCTTGATTTTTGTGAAGAAGAGTTCAACTTTTTTACTCGTTTTGAGAATATTAACGTTTAAAGTTTTTATGTTGCCAGTTGATAAAAGTTGAATTTAAACAAAAAGTACTAATCAAGTATTGCTATATTTTTGTCATGCACATGTAAGAAAATACACAGATTGCTATGCAAGTATATTTTTTACTTTTTTTGTACTTGCATTATGTTATTACTCTACTCTTTAAATTCAGATGATTAGCAGGAATTATCAAATAATAAATTTGGAATATAATGTTTCTTTGAATGTGGTCCACCCGTGGCTAAAACCATTGAACATTAGTAGTTTGCTGTAGGTTTGGACCTTTCCAACAGATTGGCCATGTGGCATTTTCTGAGTTTTTATGTTCTAATGCCTAAATAGTGGCCACAAAAGTCCTCCCAGGTAGCACTCTCCTCTCGGCAGATTGTCCAGCGTTGTATTGCCTTAAACCATCAATCCAAGTTTGAATGTGTCACACACTACCAGCACGTAATTATAACAATTGATGATAATATGTAAAAAAGAGATTAATTACACATTACATAAAAAATGTCGACAAATGCATTTGTACTTCGTAAAACCATGACGACGATCGACCAGAAACATGAGCTCTATGCAGCGAGAAAAAAAGGATCTACGAGATAACGATAAACGGTAAAAAGGAGTGTGAAAAACATGTTTGCCTGGATGGGACTTTTAGTTTAAGCCAATAGTTTTAATAATATGTTGAAATATTTAAAGTTAAAATGTGAAGTATTTAATTCTTTTTTTCACATCAGTTAAACAAAGTCTGACCTTAGCTACATTGGGTTTATGATTGCAGGATAAATTGCTAAATTTATTTAATAAGAGGTAGACTTTGTGTATTTCCCTTGTTAAGTAGAGAAGAGGCAGTCATTGCTCATAATGGTAAGTAGTAATCAATTATGGACTGAAAGTTTGTATATAAACAAAAAAAAAAGGAAAGAAACCTTACCAGCTTAATACTGGCTTTGAGGACGGTCTTAAAATACTGCAACAATTGCAAGTGATTTAACAATCTTTCAATATGACCTTTAAAGGTCAATTTATTGTCAAAGACAACCTCCAAATCACTATATGAACTTGCATTGTGCTATTTACTAAATCATAGTTTTCTCCTTCTCCTCCTCTTTATATTAATACACACACTATAAAATATGCAACAGTTTTAAGAATATTAATTCTTATCCTTAGCTTTCAACAGGGTAAACCTAAGATGTTTAAAGTCATTTTGGAAGACATTAGGGTCATGATTTAAAAGTTTAATATCAATCAGCATAAGCAATAAATTTAGAATTAATGATGTTGAATAAATTATTAATGTATACAGAAAAGAATAACCCACTTAATATTAATCCTTGTAGAATGCCATTTATTAAAGAAAAAAAATTAAGGAATTTGAGATCATTTAGGGCTACCTTAAAAATTGTCTTGTACCTTAAAAATTTCATTATAAAGCAATCAACCAAGGTATGTTTTAAGTGTTACTCAAAATGTAACTGTGCAATTAAACAAAAGTGTTTAGTCTTGAGTTAATCACTCTGTATGAAGATCTTTATCATCATCATAAAATATGGAGAATGAATTCTAAAATTTTATCATCATTATTTATCACAACATAAATTATTTTAATAATAAAATATTATCAAGTATTTTGAAAGAACAATGATTCAAATATATTTCTTAATTTAATAATACATTTTAAAACAGTTTAATTGCAAAAGGATTTAAAGTGAATAAAATTATTCATATTTAAAACTTTTGCAAGTTTTTTTTTTCAATTGTGATCATAGCAGTTTGTCATTGTAATTTCTTCCATGACATTTCTATGAATTTTCTGTCATCAAAAATTTCCAGTGCCCTAATATTGTTATATTTAAAGCTTGTTCTGTATTTATGAAAAAAATTAAGTTCGTAACATAGCAATAATATAGTACAGTCGATGACAAAAGCGAATCACTACCTTATGCCAGTCGGCATAAATATGAGGTCAGGGAATCAAATTTGACTTAATGCATAATGAAGACTACGTCAATTAAATATCAATGTTAACTTAGAAATACGCTTAAAGAAACTTTAGAACCAATCCATACTATCAAGCTGTTCATGATCTGGTCAAATATTTGTCAATTATGTCCAATGTATTTACATTCAAGTCTTGGTCACCAGACCAAGACTTATTGGAAAATTTATAAATATTTGATAGGATTGTAAATGACTCAGTAGTGTGGATTGAGCTTTAATGACGAGTCAATACAGAGTTGTTAGACAGTTGATCATCTATGAGACAAATAAAATGACAGCATTAAAACAATCAGCAGAAAGTACACCTACCCAACTAACCAGAAACTAACACTACAAACTATTTATTTAATTTCAATCAAATTTACACATTAGCATGTTTGTGTCTGTCTGGCTGTCTGTGTTCATACTCCAACAGCATATATCATCAAAAATACATAGTATTCAATCCCCATAATCCAGATATTACTTTTTAATGGACATTCAATAAGCACAGGATTCTGATCCAACTAAGGATAATCTGTTTAGGAAGTAACAAATTTACAAAAATTTTAACAGCAGCTCAGTAATCTTATT
The DNA here is from genome assembly GCF_030686945.1 of Centruroides vittatus. Lineage (NCBI taxonomy): Eukaryota > Metazoa > Arthropoda > Arachnida > Scorpiones > Buthidae > Centruroides > Centruroides vittatus. Next base: position 3,114,739 of record NW_027122172.1, read on the forward strand.
AAATCACTTGTATATCACCACGTAATGGGTTATCTATGAGTGTTTTCCAAGCTGGAGATACCATTTCAGCATCCTTGCCATTTATACACTTCCCATAAAGCAAGTTCTTATAGATCTCCCATGCTTCAAGTGTTCCGAGCTTGTTGGTATCAAAGCTTTTTTACTTAACCAACTTTGCTTCATCCAATTTTACCAATACCCTAGGCTCCTTTGCATATTGGGCAAGTTTCATTGATGTTTTATTGCTAGAGATGATATCCTTATGCTTGGCAATCCTCCGTAACATGGACCTGCTAGTGGATCCTATGTACAGTACATCAGATAATTCTGTTATGTTTGCGAGTTCATAATTAGGTATGACATTTTCTCAAAATTCTGATTAAAATTTAGATCTTTTTTACTTTACAATCAATAACTCATCTCTGTTTCGGGTTACTCTACGGAATCCAAAAGAAGGTTATATCTTACTTTGACTGGCATCCACATAAGTCAAAGTAGAAATGTCCTCCCTCTAACAAGACGTCAATGAATTACTGTCAAAATAAAATTCTGAAAAATATAAGAGTGTGATTCTTTTACAGATACTTTTGAATAAGATTAAAGTAAAAATATTTAATGCCCCTCTTCTGAACCATTTGTTCATATAATAAGTATTCCTAATTTATACACATCAAATAAATGTATTTAAAAAAATATAAAAGTTTGTTTAAAAACTGTGAAAAGTAATTCATCAAAATTTTATTTATATAACACATGTTTTTCCCTCTACATTAACAGATATACATCTGTAAGCTGAATTATTTTATAGGTTCCATTTTAACTACAATAATCTAGATTATATGTTTGGCATTAGAAAAGTCAGATTTTGGTTGTTCATATTAACTATTTTATTTTATTTCTGTCAAAGACACAATGCAGTGACAGTAGATTTAAAACACTGGGCAAATTTTTCATCCTTTATTCGGTCGGTTTTTATTTGGTTAAAACATTTATTTATATTAATTCTGACTGAAGTTAGATCAAAAGATCCAGAAAGATTTTATATTACTTTTAGTATTAATAATTTACGATTGAGAGGTTGAAAATGATCAATACAAAATTACAAAAAATGCATTTTAACGTAAGGTGCACAATATTCATATTAGCATTAGGAATTTACCAAATGCTGAATAATTGCCTTTTTGACAAAGTATCTACCAAAATGATTGTCATGTACATGATTTTGCTGAGTTCATTGTGAGAATGATGAATAAACATTCATCATTTGCCTGAGATCTAGAAAAGGACAATTTTCAAACAATAATTTGTGCTGCTGTTTTTGTAGTCATGAGTAATTCACATTTGTTATTGAAAAATAAGCAAACTTATTTAGCTTGTATATTTCATCTATCCTTACCCTATTTTTAACATTCCATTTTACACTGTTGTAACACATTCTAAATAATGTCATTAATGAATTTTCTTTTTAAAGAAAAAAAATATTCAGGTTATAACTATTTTCCACCTTGATTACAATTTCGTTAGATTGGGGTCCCAAAACTTTGACAGTCGACCCCTTCGAGAATTTTTCAAGTTTTTATTGGTTCCCTATATTTCACTATTATGCAATCGTAACGGTCGATTTACACACAACAGTGACGTGCCGGCACAGTGCAGTAAGCATCAATAAATATCACACATAGCCAATCAGAGTTTCATGTACGACACTTGTATGATTGAAAGAATACGGATCACGTGTCATAGATGAAACTCTGATTGGCTATGTGTGATATTTATCGATGTTTATGCACCAAATAGTCACTGTGCTAGCAGGTCACTGTTGTGTGTAAATTGACCCTAATAGGACAAGCAAAAAACAGATGTGTATGTTTTAGATTGTTTATTTTACAGTGTTTATTATTTATATCACACATCTAATATATTTATATCTAATCAAATGCCTTATAATAAAGGCATTATAATAATTATATAATTAAGTTAGTAAAATTGGCTGACATTGTCAATGTGACATGTGTGCTTGATGACTGTTTGCAAGATTAGCAATGTTGGGGTCAAGATTAGTTAGTTTCAGTCTTAAATCTCCACATAATTCTATATCTAACTTATTTTTCTTTTTTGTTAAAATGAAATTAACATAGCAGAAAACCAGTTATTTATTATATTAGTGATTTCTAATTAACTTTTTTCCCCATCGACCCGGAGCCAGAATCTACCTCTGTCAGTGTCATACCGACCCCTGGGGGTCTGTATTGACCAGTTTGTGGAGATCGTTCCATTTTGAAAATAATGACTGAAAACAAGAAAATGCAAGAAAGAGTACAAATGTACGGATGAACAGCACAAATATTCATCTCCTTTTATTCAGCACAATTTACTGACAAGTGGAAAACAGTGAATACTGAATATTAGTCACAAGTAAACCAACCACGCTACTATGCATTGGCCAAATGTTTGCTCAGCATTCATGTGTGAAGTTGGCCTAGATGCAAATACCATCCATGTATTAAAAAAATACGTAAGGCTGCAAATTCCTTGCACAGTCTACCGAAAAGTCACAATTAGAAAAATTATATAGTTCCTAAATATAGTTTAAGATTAAAAAAAAAACAAATATGTGAAGATTGACTCAGTATAAAACAAGATTTAGTTGGCATAAAAGATTATAGATTACAATGACTGATAAGAAACATAAAATTTTAATTTTATTGACAAAATAGTTTGTAAAACTGCAAATTTCTATTGCTTAGTTAAATATAAAGATTTACGTATCAAAATTAGAAGTCAACAGCATATCGTCTGTAATCCTTTCTGTCACTGGTATCTTTCACGGAATATAGCTACTACATCTACCGTAAAGAAGAATATCAGATTTTCTTAACTAAATGAAAGAAATTTTAAACAATTTTAGTAGCATTGGTAACAATATAAAATCAGAAAGCCACTATTTCTATAAGCTTTCTGGAAAAATTTAAATGCATATTGCTCGATTCTCTCACACGATAAATGCATTGACGAACAAAACACAGACGTTTGCATGCAATGATTAAGAATGGCACAAATATAACTATATTTCACAGACATGTAGGATAAGTAATATTTGGGAATGAATTATAAAAATCTTTAGGTGTTTGAGAAATAAAATCAATCCGATATAGTTTAGTTTAGTAAGATATAGACTTAAATTATAAAAATCATCAAACCTTCTATCATAGATATTTTATTCCATATTGTACCAAATGAAGTGTACATGAATTTATTTGATATTAATAAATATAATAATGTAAGGCAGTTTTAACATATTTATATAACACTTCAAGAAAATGTATTATTGTCATAGTTAGTTGATTTACAAATGATCTATAATAGATGATAATCCATTGCTTTTTATTATATTACTATTAAAAACATGGGTAGAAAAATTATTATTTTAATTCACATTAAAATAAACAAACTCTCTCATTTTGAACTATATAAATATTTAAATACCAACAACAATAATTATTCACTTAAAAACTTTAAATCAATTATACATTCTTAAACAAAACAATTCACTTCTTAACAATTAGAAAACTGTCTTACGGAGAAGAGAAACACGTTTATTCCATTACATCTACAATAAACCAGAGAAGTTGATTTTAGCCAAAACAAAAGGTTTAAAAATATCATTTAGAACATCGATCCCGGGCGATTACAAATGCCAAGTCATTTTAAAGTAAATTTTTGTAAAGGTTTTGAACTCCAGAACAGATTTATCAATTTAACATTAATTATTTGAGATGACTGATCTTTATTTTTCTTTGCCATTGTTTGCTTTTAAATTGCTTATAATTTTTAGTTAGTATTTGTATACCCGCAGCTGTCGGCGTTTGTACGACGTTATCGGTTCTAGCCTACATAAGCCGCAGTCAAACTTCATTTTTATTTAGCACTATCTTTTTTTTTGGGCCAATTTATATTTAGTATTCATTTAATAACTTTTATTTTGCACGTATTTGTAAGTCGGTTTGACAAGTATTATAAAGCCAGTCTTTTCTGATGCTATCGACGTTCCATCCGACATCCACCCGTTCTAAGAAAACATATTTCGTTCCGAGGTATAAGTAAAATTTTAAACCGTTTAAAATTTTAAAATTATTTGCATCGGTTAAAAATATTCCTTTTACTTTATTCGTCGCCGAACTTTAACTCAAAGTAGTTCTAATATTTAACTTACGATACGACAAAATAAAAAACAGGTTAAAATAAGAGATATTTAGCGTGACGATAACCACACCGGTAAAAGGCATTTAGATACGCGAAACTTTACCGTTCTCCGGTGTAGATATTCTACCATCTTTCGAATAATTTAGATCTGCGGGTCAAACAATTTGTCGGACTAAAACCAATTTAAAACCTTACTAAAATTCCAAATTATAGTTTGAATTGTTATAATCCTTCCACTCTTCTTTAGCCTTTCATTTAGCCATTTTATATCAAAGTAGTTTTCAAAAAACATTTATGATGCAGTTTTGAAGGAGTCAAAAGGTAAGATTTAATAATTCTTCAATCATCTACATTATATCAGATAGATTTTTAAAGACAAAATTATGATGATTTTGCAAATAAATAAATAAATAAAACTATCAATTTAAGAAGATTTTAAATGTTCTGGATGAAATCTTAAGTCTTTTACACACATTTTAATTGAAGGAAAAAAAGGATTTAATTGAAGGAAAAAAAAGGATTTAATTGAAGAAGAAACAGCAGGACCACAACAGACTTGAAATTGACATTATTAATAAAATAAATTCCTTTTAAATACTTAAGCCGTACAAATTTGGATATTTAAAGGTTAAATGGAGGTATAAATAAGGTAAAAATCCTTAACAGACCGGCCTAGGACTACAAACGGATCAATGAAATGGTTAATGAAAACGTCGCTCACCTTTAGTAACTAAGCGCTAATTATTTGAGACGACAAGTCGACTTTTTAATGTATAATTTTCTAAAAAGGAAAACAAAATAATAAGAAAAACCTTTACATCAACCGCAGAACAAATATGCCGACATTTTTATCTCCGTTTCGAAGACGACTCGGTGACGTCAGAACGATGACGTTTCGGTCACATGAGCGTAACACGCCAACTATCGTGCCAAATGAAAAACAGCTGATTGGAGGAATCCGGTTTGTCAACAAATGTATCGGGAAGAGAGATAACGCATGAAGCCAGTTGTTTTCACTCAAGGAAAGCGCGTAAAAAAACCCAATTTAACGACTTAAAAAACTTATTTATAATTTTAAAATAGTCCAAATATTAATTTTATACATTTATATTTAGTCGGCCTTTCTTTTAAATTAAGCATTTTATACTATAAATACAAGTAATACTCTATATAGCGAAGTGAGATGGACTAATTCGGGCAAAATGAAAGTTGGTAACCACACAATAACGGAGTGGCCATTGTAATGAATGAAAAATTCGCTAATGCTGTGGAGGGGTTCAAAGCACAGTCCGACAGAGTAATAGCTGTGAAAATCAATACGAAACCCTTTAAGTTAAACATAATACAAGTATATGCACCTACAACAGATGCAAATGACCAAGACATTTGGCAAGGGTAGAGAGTTGGAGACTGTAGGGCCATTTGGTCTAGGAGAAAGGAATGAAAGAGGAGACAGACTAGTGCAATTCTGTAGTAAATACAATTTTTAACAATAGCAAATACCTGGTGTGGTCAACCGAGAAGAGGACTATATACGTGGAAAGTCCCTTCTGATAACTCTAAAAACATAATCAGAAATCAAATAGACTATATCATGACCAATCAAAGATTCAAGTCCACGACCACTAAAACCAAAACTTACCCTGGTGCGGATTGTGGCTCTGATCACAACTTGCTAGTAATCAACCTTAATTTAAAACTAAAAATAACTAAGAAACAAAGCCCCAAAGAATTTTAAACACAGAGGCATTGAAAAAGGTCTCGGTTACATCAAGATATCAAGAAATAATCAAGAACAAACTGAAAGAACACGAAGACAGCAACTACATGACAAACCGGAGGTTCAATGGCAAGTACCGAAATCAGCAATTGTTAATGCAGCGGAGAAAACAATTGGATATAAAAAGATTGAAAAGAATAAGCCATGGATGAATTTGAGATGTGGGCAATCAGAAGAATGTTGAAGATCAAGTGGACTAGCAGAACCACTAATGACAAGGTGTTACAGATGGCAGATACTAAAAGAGAATTAATAAAAATAATAAAGAGAAGAAAACTAGCATACTGTGGACACATAGTGAGGGGAGAAAAATATGAAATCCCCAAACTCACATTAGAAGGGAAGATTGAGGGAAGAAGACAAGGCTGGATAGATGACCTTAAGGACTGGACAGGACTAGATACTGAAGAAATTATTCATAAGATTCGCAATAGAGATTCGTGATATTTGCTGGCCGCCAACCTCCCCTAGGAGAAGGCACAGGCAGAAGAAGAAGACTCTATATAGATTTGATAGAAGTTACTTTTAGCTATTCTATATACATATACATTATACATGACCTAAAAGTAACTTGTACTTAAATGCAATGTTTTTAATGATTTAATGGCATTAATTTATTATTTTATTACACATATTTAAATAAAATGGAAAATTTAAATGAATTCTAGCTTAAAAAATTAACCGTTTTAAAGATGCTCTGATTCGATAAGAGCCGTTAAATGCGCTTTGGAAATATAAACGAAATCAGTTTTGTTACGCTTGAAAATAATTTTCTACTGGAAATTTCGAGCATTTTCCCCTAAACAATCAAGATATTATGAACTGTAGCCTAACTGCAATGTTTAAATGATAAGTAAACTATAGAAAATCACTGTCGAAACTTTTACATTTTATTTTAAAATTGCGCAATACATTAACTAATACACAAGGAAAAGTGAAAAAAAAGAAAAAATTAATGTAAATAATTTTTTTTAGTTTCTCTTTTGTACATTTGGATAAATGCCAACTGGTTGGTTCAAGAGAAACCTTGTTGGATTCAAGGACACGCTCTACAACTGATACTACATTGCACATATTTAGGTTCAGTCAACAAGGAAAACATGTCATATGACCTATACAGATGTTGAGCTGATTGGAAACTATTTCTGATAATCATAGAATTGATCAATAAAATTATTTGCTTTAAAATAACGTACAATATAAAATTACATATAGCCTATATGAGATTTAATAATTAATATTTATATAGAAAAATAGTTTTAAGTTACATTTAAAAATTGGCATCAGATAGCAGCTTTACTTCTATCTATAATCTGTTAATCAAATTGTAAACCGGAATGTAAATGAAACCATCCTATATCATTTATAGGCCCTAAATTACATATACTTTGATCATTTATAAATATTTTTATTGTGTTTTTGTGATAAAAACTAATTTAAAAAGAAAATTGTCGTATCTTTAACCATTTTTTTTTCAGGCAATTGAATAATTCATAGATCACCGTCACTATCAATAAAAACAATTGATATATTTCCAAATATTCTTATCGTATAATACATTAATCTCTATGGAGTTTCATTTGATCAGATAATTTCACTAACCTTCAGAAGGTCAGCTTAATATCGGTTTAAAAGATATTAAGATAATAAAATTGAATACATTTATATTTTTATATAAATAAGTTACATAATATTTAATATATGATATTATAGCACTGATTATTTTTATAATTGTATTAATTATTAATTGACTTTGCTTATAAAGGTAAGTAAAATATATTGAAATATAATACCTCGCTTCATCTGTGAGAGTGGTTAAAAACAACTTTCACAATAGTTTGAAGAGAATATTACAACTTTCTACAGTATTAGAAGCTTATATTACTTGCCAGTGGCCAAGAAATGATTATTTTTTTATTAAATTTAAATCTAAAAAAATGGAATTTTTCATTTATTTTATCGTTCAAGAATTCTGTACAGGTACAAAATGTAAAAATTTCCACTCTATAAGTCAAGCGAAAAGAGGGACACTTGAATAAGTTATGTAAGGTTGGCGTAAAAAGTACTAGAAAAAGCGATTAAAATAATAATAAAATATCCATATTATTTATATCTTAAAAACGAAATATATCGTAAATCTTGTTTTATTTTATTATAATCGAACCGAAAGAAATGAGAAGGATCCTCTCACCACTCTTCGAAAACAATAAAAATAGACCTATATATGAATAAAATCAATAAAAAAAAAAACAGATTTATCTCTACTTATCGAAAGAAATTTTAATATTTATCAAGTTATTCGCATACAAGACTAAATTTAGGAGCCCCGCTATAATCGAAGCCTCCAGAAATTAGTCATTTATGAAACCCGGACTAAATGCCCTACTGATTATCTTCTATCTGGCCTAGGAAGGAAGGACATCTTGGAGGTCGAAAGAGGCCCGTACCATTTAGATTGAAGCCCAATAAACATTAAAAGATATAAAAGAAGGCTAAAAATTCGTTATATTTACAATAAATATAATAAAAAATAAGATTATTATTTTTAATAAATGTTTTTAAGGCCCTTTAAATATGAGGCACGGGCCTCTGTAATAAGACTTATTTGAGCCTGAATACAATTTATTTAATAAAACTTGTTATTCTCCTTCCTTATACTGAATGTAAAGATAATTTTTTTCACTGTGAGTATTCAACTAAATTATTAAAGAATCGTTGAAGGTCGGCATTTACGTCACGGAAAATACTTTTATGATAAAATACAATGGAAAAATTGTATAGAAGCTGTAAAATACTTAAGAAAAATTGAATTGTACGGTACAATTTCTTTTTATTTACACAAAACATATGCATTGCATATTAAAATAAAGGGAAAAATATATTTAAATTAAAATATATTCTCTCAACTTCTTATTTATTAACAAATATATCACTTTTCATAATTTACAACTTAATTAAAATTAATAAATAAGTTTAAATATCGTATAACATTTTCGAGCTTTAAATTCCGTTATAACTTCAACCTTTATCTTACTAGAAGACTATAATATTAATATGTAAAGCATTTAGGAAGTCGCGATCTACCGGTTGAAAGACTGGTGTATTAAATAGTTAAATCATTTAAAATTTAAAACAAATCAATTTATGTGTCACGAATATCAAAATCTCTTTTTTAAAATGCAAATTTATTTATAAATATTATTCTTATTTTTTAAAACAATTAGTATTGTCTATAAAATGTATAATAAAAGGGTTGTTATTTTTATTACATAAATTGCTTTAACAATTTATATAAGATTTAAATTTATAAATTATATGATGTATTTAAATGTATTAATAATCTAAAGCGGAAAAATTAAGTTTAATATTCAAATAAAGAGTATTTTAAGTAATTTTAATAATAGAATCTGTGTTAAGGTTAAAGTGAATTTTAAGAAATAATACACCTACAATGATTTATTAATAAATGCAAATTATTTATATTATAGAATATTTAATTATGGATTTAAATTTCTCATAATTTTAAACATATTAAATTACTGAAATTAATTATTAAATTTATATAAAATATTAACTAAAGTCTTTCATAAAGTAAAAGTATCATGTCCAACTCGCTGGTGTTAGGCTTTATCTTTTGTTTACTTTTCACTTATTTATCTGCAAATACGTTAGTAAATGGCAATAAATTGATTCTTAATGAAAATATATCAAGTAAAATCGATCAAAAGCCACACGATTCGTCTAAAATTAAAGAGTTTTCCAATGAAAGTTCAATCGATTTAGCTGATGGTAAGTACTCAATTATTTAAATATCATTAAATATTTAAGTTAATTAATATTTAGAAAAGTTTTAAAAGTTGATTAAAAAGTTTTTATAATTAATAAATATAAATATTTATTAACACGAAAAACTTTCCAGCGTTAATTTATTAAATTATACTTTAATTATTAAAGCTATAAAGTTACATATAAAAGCTATAAAATTATAGCTCGATGTTGTCTTAAAAGCTGATTTTAAGATAAAATTTTGTTTTATGCCCAAAATTTACTTAAAATTTTCACCAATTTATACGATTTCGTTAATTTATAAGCATATTTTGATTAATGTTACCCTAGGTATACAAAATGGCGGCTCGTCTCTGACTCCAGCATACAGAAGCGAGGAAATAGTGGGGAGGCACGTTTTCTAAACCTAACCTATTCTAATAAATTAGCAACTAATTTATTAGAGACGAGCCGCCATTTTGTATACCTAAGGTAACATTAACCCATATTTTTTAAAATCTAGTTATTTTTATATAAAGATAGTGATAATTACTGTATTTTCCTATAAAAAAGTATATATAAAATTAATTATTAACGTTTGAACGAGCTAATACTGTACATCGATTTAATGTCTACAATAAAATGTTTTTCTTCCAAACTTACGTCAAAAATAAAAAATGTTTAAAGGTTAAATAAGTTCATGTACTGTACGTAAGTCACGCTTCGTTGGTTTAAATCGTTCATTTCCCAGAATATAGAGAATAAAACAAGTTGATATTATATTTATGACTTCTATTTTACAAAATAAAAGTAATGAGCTTAAATATAACAGAAATTTCTTTTCCATTTTTATTCTAAGAAATGGAAAATTTCCGCTTGTTTTATTCTTTTTAAAAGACAGCTAACGTGGTAAATTTCTGAAATTATTAAAGCTTTATAAATTAGATTATTGTTTAAATACTAAGAATCAGTTAATTCGACAGAGTAGAGTTGATAAACAGTTGCCACGATAGTTCACACGTACAGTACCTAAAGCCTTGTGTACCTTCTTTAGGTATTACTCCATGCTTGAGACAAGCGCGGAATTGCAGGTCTCTTTTATGTAAGTTTATATAATGTAACTTAGCTAGTACCGGATTTCGAGTACTGAACTGAGACGAGTATCGATAAGGGAGTATTTACACGGTCCGAGGCCTCTAAAAGAGCGATGTCTTAGAGTTTCTGCGATAAAACTGTTCATAAATTAATGTGAGATAATTTTCTCTCGTTTTATTCATTTCGTAACACAATTAACGTTATGAATTTATTTTAAAATGTAAAATGATTTAGATTTAAAAGCAGAGTTAAAGAATATTAGGTTAATGTTACCTTAGGTAGCCAAGATGGCGGCTCGTCTCTAATGAAACGGTGGGACGCACGTTCTAACCTAACCTATTCTAATAAATTACCATAATTATTAGCAACCAAATTATTAGAATAGGTTAGGTTAGAACGTGCGTTCCACTGTTTTCTTGCTGGAATCAGAGACGAGCCGCCATCTTGTAACTCACCGTTTTCGGAAACAACAATAGGTTACATAATAATGAGGAAAGTACCAGACCAGGACTTTATTTAAAACTAATAATTTCCACAAACCACAGACAATATCAAAATCTTGTACAGCTTTCTCATAATAAAGAAAACGTTTTATCTCCTCCTCAAGCTATAAATAGTGTACAGCCAAACACAATTTCCTCGAACTTATCACTGACGTTTACCACCTTGGTCACCTGAAGCTCTCTCTCCTTTTGGTCCTGGCTGTTCCGCTTTTAATTGTTCATCCAGTGTAGCTCCGCACTGTCTAATTTACATAGGATGATGTTCCAGGATCGGGCAACGATGCAAACTAAGTTAAAAATTTTCGTTTTTTTTTTGTTCTTTTGGTCATTGGTGCTTGGGAGTTTGTCCGTAACAACAAAAAAAGGAACCAAGAAAAAGAAAAGAACAAAATAAAAATAACGCCCCAAAACAAGAATTAATGATCGGACATTGACTCCTTTACAATCTTGGCTACCTAAGGTAACATTAACCAAATATTAATATTAAGAATTAATTAATTCAGTAAAATAAGTTCATAAAAATATTCAGCATCAGCTAAACAAGCTATAATTTAAGGCCTCGCCGTACCAAGTTTAATGTCTCATGCTCCTAAATTTTAAAGTTATTAATAATTTAAACAAATTAAAATGGGGTTTAAAGCCTCATACTATAAGGATTATCTTAGGGCTTCACGCTTTTATATTTATTATTATTTTACGGGGAAAGGGCCTTTTATATGTTATAGCTTAAGGCTTCAACGAATGTAAATTCGACCTTGTATATATACAACACAATGAAGTTTTATATTTAAATTTCAATGTGTTATTATTGTCGAATAATCACATACAAAGAACGGTATTGAATTAATTATTTATTTATTATTTAATTAATTTTTTGCAGAATTTATCACAGGAACCGGGCCAGACTTTTGGAAAGGCTTCTTAAACGGAATGGATCTTATCTTACAAATTTTGTTCCAGTGACAATTGAATTGACAGCGATTACTTGTAGTAAAATTTTAAAAATATATATATGTTTTTATAAATAAATCTCTCTTCCCAAGCTCCTAAATCAGTTGGCAATTCTCCACCACCTCCTCCTCTTAAATTTATTTTGAAAGAAGAAATTACAATATACAAAAAGTGTTCGCTTGTGGTATTTCATATGCACATAATAAGCCGGCGGGAATGATATAAATATTATAATGTGAAGCTGGAAGCAAAAAGGTTGAATATAAAACACCGCAAAAGTACAAATATCTAAGAACTTCAGAAATATTTTTAGTAAAAATCTAATATCATCCTCCACAAAAACATTTCAGAGTAAAGAATGTCAGGTTTAGTATCATTGTTTAGCATCGAGGCAGGTCCGGTCATTCAATGTTTTGAGGCATTCGTTACATTAAAAAGAACGTCTAAATTTCTATTTTTTTAAATGATAAAATATAAAGGTTTTTTCCACTTAATTCACAGCAAATGCGAGGGAATGAAATAATTTGTAACATTTGTTTCTTGAGGCCCAAGCCAAATGGTCTTACTGATCCCCGCTCACCAGTTCCCCGAACACTGGGAGTTCGGTCGTGGGTTCGCGCCTGGCCAGGACAGGCTGGCCACGTACAGTTTTCCGGGTTTTCTCCACGTCTGTACCCTTAAAAAGACCTCCCGGAAGGCATTCCCTCTATGCAGATCGTCCAAGTGTTGCGTTGCCCTAACTTAACAAACAAACTGGTCCCTCGGTGATAAGACTGCCAAGAATAAAAATTTAAAGCATTTTGTTTTTGTATAGAAGTTCACAAAGCACGCATTTAGTAGATTCGTGACACGCATAGCCCTATATTTATATTTAAAAAATACATAGATCTGCACAGTTAGGACCGAATTTAGACTCCAGATATAACATACAAATCCAGGAACGGAGAGTAGGAGTCGATGTCGATTTTAAAAATACCAACTCGGGAGTCGTGGGTATTTTTTCTGCCGATTCTCCTTCCCTGTACAAATCTTTTCTTTCTCGAGCTGTAGCTTGTTTGCTGATGCAATATCCGGCTCCGTATTTAATCACCTATTGCAATATGATACGAAATACGCTTTTGTTAGGTGTGTGGCACCGTTTGTTTTGAGATTTTATTTTAAAAACTTCTTATATTATTAATTATAAAATGGCGAAAAGCTTGATTTTCAGGTAGAGATTAGTTTTATAAAATAATTTTAAATGCTAATAACGAGTAAAATCTTCATTAAATCCGACCCCACTGGAGATATGACACAATCCCCCCACTCCCTCGACATTTAAATTAACGGTTAATTTAAATGTCGAGGGAGTGGGGGGATTGTGGATGAAGAAAATCGTGCCTTCCCCACACACTAAGCATCCACACGTACAGAAAAACCCCAACTTTTTGTATTTCTCTACGTTTCACGGTCTCCCGAATCCAAAAATGTAAAAATCATTTTTGATCGATCGCTAGTCACACTTTCTTTTGTTATAGGATATAAAATGCGAAAAAGTGATTCAAGAAATAACAGCCATATTGTAAAATTCTTTCCGCGGCAGACTGACATATTTACCGCTTCGAGAGACCCAGAATCAAATCTGGACTAATCTCAAGTTACCAGTGGCAGAGTGGATAAAACCATTGAACCACGATAATCGTGGGTTCGCTAACGGGTTGGCCACGTGAATTTTTCCGGGTTTTCTTTACGTTAGTAACATCTAAATAGGGGCCAGTTTCCACAAAAAAAAACCCCTCTCGGGAGGCATCCTCCTCGGTAGATCGCCCGTGTGTTGCGTTGCCGTATACAAACAAACCCAACCAAATGGAAATAACCTCAAGAATTTTTCAAGGGCGATCAGTCCCAGATAAGTCGGGCCTCGTCTCTCTCCACTCGACCGCCTCCATGTTGGTCTAGCAAGGGCTTCTTAAACTATGGGTCGCGACCCCATTTGGGGTCGCTTAGCGAAATCTTGGGGTCACGAGATTTTAATGCAAAATATTGAAAATAATTTGTGAGAGTTTGAAAATGGCATGCTTTGTGTCGTAGGTTTCGTGAGTTGCACTTTGTATCACTTCTGGTGCAGCGAGACAACGATTCAACAACACTGATTGTAGTGTGAATTAGTGTAGTGTTGTTGCTTTTCAGTGTATTCAGTTGTCTCTGTTCCATTGTAACACAAGAGTGAACTGTGGTAGTACACCATTATTGTTTTTGCAAATTTGTATATATCTTCAATATATACAGTGGTGATATTCAGCGGGTTCGCACAGGTTCGGCCGAACCCGTTGGTAAAATTTTCAGTTTCCCGAACCTTGTTAAACACACGTAACATTTCTCAGTGGTTTTGTTTCTTTTAAAAAATATATTAAAATGTACGTATTATACTCTGTAACACTACTTAACTAGAGTCTTATACCCCGTTCGCACCGAGCATTTCAATCTAGATTGTGAGCAAGGTCGGGGACTATGTCTTGGTGCGATCTGTCTCGACCGTTTCAATCTCGACCGAAACGAGGTTTAATCGCGATCGATTCGAGAGAGTTCTCGAAACTAGATCCAGTCATAAGAGAGATCCCACAATCTCACGCGCGCGAGATAATACAAAATGGGTGTGGAACACGTGTCGGATTATGGACAGCGTAATAGAAAGGATATTGTACTTCGAGAGATGATATCTGTCTATTATCATCAGTGCCATTCGGGGTGAAAAATTTCTCTGCCTAAAAAAAGAAAAAAAAAAGTCGACAGCACTAATATACTATTGTTACCTGGTCTTCGCCCAGGGCCCCTTACGTTCTAAATACGCTACTGTTTAATAGATATATCGCAAGAAAAGGTATTGTATTTATTTCTAGCTAAAACTTCCATTTTGTTTGTCGGTGATTGTCAGGAAAAAATTTTCTGCTAGCGAACCCTTTGTTAAATATTTCGGATATGACCACTGAATATTGATGTATATTTTCATTGTATTTCATATGTATATTGCAAAACATTTATATATCTTTATTTTATATATATATATATATTTATTTATTTATTTTTTGGATCGCGAAAAAAATCACAATTACAAATGGGGTCGTGAATAAAAAAAGTTTAAGAAGCCCTGGTCTAGCAGAATCCACTATGGGCATGGAAAAAGGACTCAATGCCCACAGGGCGAAGTCAAAATATAAATAAATAAAATCTGGTTTTCTGAAAGTATTTTCCTTGTTTATCGAAATCATATAACTAATAAAAATTATTTTAAATGAACAATAATTGCTATTAAATATTATTAGAATTTATTATTAGTCGTATATAATAAATAGACTAACGCCATCTTTTAGAGAATTATCGAATTACGCGTTTACACGTAATATGGGAAACGCCGATCGACAAAGGTGTTTAGCGGGTCCGTCGAAAGCTCGTATGGGGCACGAGATTAACGATTCCTTTCGCTCCTCAGCAGACCCCTTTTGCCATATTTTTTGAATAAATGAAATACGCAGAATAAAAATCTTAAAGATTTTATTTTCTGGTTGTAAAATAACATTAATTTTATAAGGTTACGAACAACTACGAGTCTGGGATTTTTTTGGCCCATCCGGATTCGTTCGTGTGTTCTCAGAGTGGGAGGCTGATAACTTAATCGTTCGGTCATCCGCCCGTTGGATTGTCCCATTATACTGTAGTATACTGTATAACTGGACCCGCCTACTTATTTTTACAATACTTTTTAACTAATAGACGGGTACATAATATGCACAGAATCAGTCTCCTCTTAATTAAAAGAACCTTAGATGGTGCCATCTTGGCATCCATCTTTAAGGGATGGATGAGACGTCGGCCTTCTGCTCGCTCCAAGGGTTCGGAATCTGATCTGGCAAATAATTCCCATAAATTTTTTCGTGGGCGGAAAAACTAGAACTCTGGCCACGTCTATGAAAAAATCTGTATTGAAAATTTGTTATTAGATAAACGAGACTATTAATAGATAATTATAAACAAAATCAAATGATTTTGTTTGTGTCAGTCTCCGGAAAGCAGAGTGAAACGATGATGGAGCGAGTATTCTAAACGATATTTGAGAGAGTGGAGTGAATCGATGGGGTAAAGCAATGCAACCCATGTATGATCTGCCAAAGGGAGCGCTTTCCGAGAGAAATTTCTATGGGACCTGGTCCCTACTTAGGTGGTAGACACGCGAGGAAAACCCGAAAAATCCCACGTAGCTAGCTAGTGATCAAACGCGATTTCGCGACTAACCAGTGATATTTTGAGGGAGATGGCAGATTTTCTCGTTGGTGTAGTAATAAAATAAATAAATAAATCTACTAAATAGAATTTTATCAACATAACGCTATAAATATAAGAAATCGCATCGAAAATTCGCAGATAGATTCGTGACGTTCAAATAACAAACGACTGAAATTTCAGCTTCGTAAGATTTCGTATTGCTGCACGTATAATTTAGTATAAAATCGTATAATTTACTCTACACATAAAATACCAAGCTTAAAATCATCACAAAACGTTCTCCTTCACGGAAAAAACAAATATAATGCGAAATTATTACAAGAAAAAAGTAAATAAAAATAATAGCCGAATTTGAGTGCAAGTTAACATCGAGCCGGCATTGACCACTTTCCTAAATCTCTTCCATTTAACCAGCGGAGCATGAGCAATATTGGCCAATATCCCTAAACGAAACACCAGAAAATCCTAAAAAGAACTTTTTTAGTATTTTCTCGTGTCTCGTTTTCTCGAAAAGGGGGAAGAAAGTTTTTAAGTCACTTCCGAAGATATATCCTGTTTTATACATATTGATAGGTAGCGGAGTGTGACTAGAGGGATAGCATTTATTAAGGTCAACCTGTGAACGACCTGTCCTCTATATAGCAACTAAGAGGAAGACATTTTTATTTTGAAGATATCCCCATTTTTTTTGAATTTCCTTATACGAGATCAATTCGGTCGGTAATCGACGTATCTGGGAACTCACCACCTGAAAATCCAGGGGAGCTGTCGCAGCTTGTTCTACAGTATGTAACTGAACTCGTCTGTTTCTTGGTGACAATATATACCAAAATGCATAATTGATTTATTAAAACCTCAGTCGCTGTTTCCACTCCGTCGTGTGTGAACGAGAATTGGAAAATGACGCTACAATTTGAATCACTCGAAAGATTACGGGAATCCAAAATTTTCGTGAAAATAGCGAGGTTGAGGCCGAAGTTTTCAACGCGCAAACGTGTACGTCGGACGTTCGGCGCCGCTTTGCTGTAAGCCTAGAAGTTTGACAATGGTGTTTGGAAAGTCAGTGGAATCATGCTCGGCATTCCAAACGCCATTTTCAAACTTCTAGGCTGAAGAAAGTGGCGCCGAACGTCCGACGTACACGTTTACGCGTTGAAAACTTCGGCCTCAACCTCGCTAATAATCGAATAACGTACGGTACGTACCGCGAGACCACTCGATCGACTTCTTGAAAATGTAAAAATGTTTTTGAATGCATTATTATAGACTATTAACAGATGTCTTTAAACATCTTCGTTTCATTATAGCAATTTAATAGAATCAAACTAGTGAATAATTTGAAACACTGGGCGGTCATAAATTTTCTCCCGATTATAAATATTTATCATAGAAAAGCTATGCTAACGTGTAAGTAGAAAATACAGAAACACGTTGTTTATTACAAAATTAGGCGATTTCTAGAGATTTTGTGCAGACTCTGGACGGTCCAGATGCATGGGCAAAATGGAGTCTTGGCAAAAATAAGCTCGATGGTGTTCTATGATTACACAAAACAAAATCGCCAATTATGGTCCGACTAAATTTCCATAAAGAGTACGGGCGAGAATCACCAAATGTGAAAAGCGTGCGTAAAGTTTAAACAGACTGGCGACGATGGTAACCTGAAAAAAATCTGGGAGGTCAACTGTGAATGAAGAGATCGATGATGCTGCGCACGTAACTTTTCAATTCAGTCTCAACAAATCCACTCGTCGTGCTTCAATGGATTTGGCATACGTAGGAGCACAGTACTTAAGGTTTTGCGTAAACGGCCTCGTTTGTGTGCTTACAAAGTGCCAATCGTTCAAGCCTCGGAACTGGACTGTAGCCCACAAAATTGCGAACAATTATTATTTGAAACGTGTTTGTTATTTCAGACGTCTTTTACACCTCGGGAAAGATAGACACAATATCTATATGGGGATTTAAACTAACATTGATTTAGAGAAAGAAAGGTAATGATTGGTGCAGGCACATATGTAATGGATTGTTGGAAGCTTTATTTTTTCTTTCTTTTACTGAGCCCAGGATTACAGAAAACATTTTTCACAATCAGGAAAAGACTTTACGACTGGAACTGTGAATATTTTTAATTAACCCCATATTTTACATTTGTTTAAAGGATTCATCGGACTGTCTTCTGGGCATTTGAAGGTTTCCGAAAATTGAGGAGAATTTCTTAATGGTCCTAAAACTCTGTACGAAATTAAAGACATTAAAAGCCTTAAATGAAGAAAGGTAAATAATATTAAAGTAACTCACCTGTATCTTTTGGGGCTATGCGAGTCGCGTTCGTATATTTTAGTAGATTCCAGAACTTCGCAAGATAACTAAGAAAAAAAAATATTCGTGAAATTATATATATTTTCCCGCTCAAAGTCATTTAAATGATTGAACAATTTGGAAGGCAACGAGAATAAATAATTGTAAATAATTCGGGAAAAGTCAAACACAATAATTAATTAAAACGATAAAGAGAAAGACCGCTTGTTGCCATCTTTTTCTACTCTCGCTCTCGTATTTACTGTCACATTAGAATTGTTAAAACGCGAATAGGAGAATCTGTGGTTTTTTGCGGCTTTGAGCTATTCTTTGGTAAAGATAAGCTTGCACTTCAAAGTGAAATGTAGGAAACAATAATAAAAGTCTTGTGGGTATCGCTCGAAGCGCCATGCTTATCTTTACCGAAGAAAAACTCCTAAAAAAAGCTTGGTTATTGTTATCTTAGGTGCCAAGATGGCGGCTCGTCTCTGATTCCAGCAAGGAAACAGTGGGACGCACGTTCTAACCTAACCTATTCTAATAATTTGGTTGCTAATAATTATGGTAATTTATTAGAATAGGTTAGGTTAGGTTAGAACGTGCGACTCACTCTTTCCTTGCTGGAATCAGAGACGAGCCGCCATCTTGGCACCTAAAGTAACATTAACCAAAAGCTTTGTCATCGAAATTCTCGTAATTTTTTATTCGGCGCAATTTTTTACATTTCGGATGTTTTTGTTTGGATTAAACTTACCTGAGCATATCTTAAAAAGAACATTTGTTTATTATTGAAATCCAGACCTAATAATTTTGGCTCTTCTCCGTGCTTCTTTAAATAGCTTTCGTACGCCTAAAGAGAGGAAATAAGATGTAAAATCTAAGGAAAAAACACGAAGTTTCTTAGTAAAATCTTACCGAAAATGCTAAGTTGATACCGCTAATATCGGCAATGTTCTCTCGAATTGTCTTGTTTCCACTCACCTAAATTATCGAATAAATGTCATCAAACGAACAGTCGAATTCTTGTATCGGACTATTAATGCTAAATAATTTGATATTAAGTAATTTGATAGAAGGCAGGCGGTAAGACAGTGGCGTAGCGAACATTTTATTGGCGCCCCCTTCACCCTCCAGAAACACATATGGTTTGTCTTGGAGACCATTTGGGCGCCCCTCCGCGAGTGGCGCCCGGTGCACGATAGACCCCATTGCGCCCTCCTCGCTACGCCACTGCCGTAAGACTGCCATTTCTTGTTAAATACAGTATAATAATTACAAGTAAATAGTAATTATTTAGCATTAGTCCCAACGAGAGTCCAGCTATTCATTTGATATTCGAAATAATTATCGGTTAGCTGTGTTCATTATATACGAATAAACGTTATAAGCAGCGAGGAAAATCGAACTGGTTTAATATCGCTCACCATAATCCCGTTATCGTCGTCTAATGGAAATTCCGAATATTGGTTTATAATACACAAAGCTCTGTCTTGAAATTTTCTAAGAGCACTTTTTGACCACAAATTGGATTTAGACGAGTTATCTTGCGACTGTAATTGTAAATCTGAACGTGGAAAAGTAATTTAACAAAATAAGATTTCAGAAAGGTTAAAAAATTCGATCGAAAATTTACCTAAATTATCGAATTCGTGCGATATTTCGTGTCCGATGATAACGCCGATACTTCCGAAATTTAAATACCTAATAAGGAAAAATCAAATTAATTTACGGGTATGATTAACTCTACTCTTTTAATTAAGTTTTAATTACTTTGGTGCTTCCGGAATAAAAATAGGAGCTTGCAATATAGCTAAAGGTAAAACTGAAATTTAAACATTAATATTAATTAAACTATTGAATTTAAATAAAATACTAATAATAAATCCGAAAAATGAAGTTTAACTCACCGACTCTTCCATTATAGAAAGCGTTGACGGTAACGGGCTTAATTCCTATTTCGCTTTAAATAATTCAATAAAACTTGAATTTAAACAGAATGCCGCAATTGAAATGTAATTTAATTAATAAATTCAAAATTTACTTTAATATATTATTCCAAACGGATTCGTTGAAGAAATTTCTAGCGAAGGCTAATTTTTCTAGAAATAAAATATTTTCTACGTAACTGTCGCTGAAGTTTATCTGCAAATATATTAAATATGTATTGATTTTTATTTGAAAATTTAATATCTAATACGTGTGAAAAATTTCTTACGTTTTTGAAGTATAAATCAATGGTTTCGGCATTCTTGTATATATCGTCGTAACCCACGTCCCATTCCATTTTCATTATCTACATTTGTAAATACACAGAAAGTGCAATCCAAACAATTATCATTATTTTACTCAACATACAAAATGTTTTTTTTAATTCGTGGTTTACAATCTGGATAAATACTAGTGGTTAGAATACCTAGATATCAGAGTAGCGACACACGAGTCATCGTCGCCATGTTCTGTCGCCTGTCATCACGTGGTCTATGGGTTTACATTAAGACATGACGATTTTTTTTTAGTTTAATAAAGCATTTTATTCGTAAAAAATGCTTTATTAAACTAAAAAGATGACTTATTAAACTTTAAAAGAATATATAAAAAGAAAGAATATTAAAAGAAAGACTTATTAAACTACTCTACTAGTGGTTAGTTTCTTGTGCAAGTTTAACTGTAGTCTGTATACAGTATAATACTACGCATGCAGTGCTTGTAAGTCATTTAATATTTTTAAGTGCAATCATACCTAACAATATTTAATTATTTTGGATAAAATGTACTGCTTACGTGTTCGGACATATTGCGCGGAATCGACGCATAGCTACAATTTATTTCGTGTTATTTATTTTTGTGTTTGTTATATCTACGGAGACTCGAGAGACTCTACTATGTCATCCAAACGAAGTAGAACTGATTCTTCTGCATCAAACAAGAAAAGAAAAACTTTATCTTTGGAATGTAAAGTTAACATTATTATAGACTTGGATACAAAAATGAAAATTTGTGAATTGGCAAAGAAGTTTGATCTACCGGAATCGACGGTCAGAACAATTATAAAAGGTAAAAGAAAAAATCCTCGAAGCTGCGAAAACTTGACAGAAAGCCTCAGTTCAATTGCAAAGGAGTTACAAATTTTAGAAAATACAGACTCCGACGAAGAGCGCATTTCTTCTACAAAACGAGAAATGAAAAAATTATTAGCACGCTACGAGGAAGTTTTGCGGGAGAAAAACAATCTTTGAGCCGTCAGACGAATTTGTTAGATTTTACGAAGCCTTCTACATCAAAATAACTTTGGTTTACGATTTTGATAATATAGTTTGTTATACATATGTATTATCTAAAATTTTATTAAACATTTTTATCTAAATTATTGTTTTCTTTAGTCTCCGGCCCCAATTAAAAATAATTTGTATGTATTTATATGCGAAATTATACCCCGACTTACGCGGTTATCGCTCGGTCCCACCTATCGCGTATGTTCGGGGTATTACTGTATTTGAGAAAAAATTTACAGATCTTACAAAACGATCCAAAAATTGCCTGTAAGTTGAAACTTCTATTTCACGCGAACTACTCTGCTTTATGAAACATTTACTGATGTTGTATATAACTTGTTTTCAACGAGAAAAGGCAAAATATACCTTGAAACAACGAGTATTCGCTGTTAACGAATTTCACCGATTAGGAAAAACACAGAACGTGTTGAATTAGTCGGAACAAAACTAATCGAAGCAGGATATAACAGACAAACCGTAGATGCTGTGGTCACCAATTTCGCAGATACCGGCTCTGAATAGATTCGAAATACATTCTACAGCTTTTAACTCAGATTAAATCTAAAAACGCTCTTTCTAGCCGTCGCGGTAACCGCAACTATGTTGCAGAAAGTGTTTTCAACGTTGCAAGATGGCGTATGACGTCTTAATGCATAAACCAATCACCTAGAGTAACGGCGTACTTTCAACAATTTACGGGACCGAATTAGCTCACGGGCCTACCGGGGCTTCAAGTTCTTTTGGGGTCACGTATCATTGCTTGTTAATATTTTTGTTTTATATCTGTATAATGCCTTTAAATAAATTGTATCCGGGTCTCGAATTATTTAAAACAACCTCGGACATCCACATTACTTAAAAAATCATAGGCTAATCAGCGATAATGCTTCGTATTTTGGATTTTATCATTGGATAATCTCATACATACAAATGAATGTTCCATAACTTTAGATGGCAAATCACTGAAAAATATACAAATACATTCTCAGCATATAATTCAACATATAAATCCATCCAGAATGTCGGACCCCGTTGCTCACCACCCGGTCGC
The DNA here is from genome assembly GCF_030686945.1 of Centruroides vittatus. Classification (NCBI taxonomy): domain Eukaryota; kingdom Metazoa; phylum Arthropoda; class Arachnida; order Scorpiones; family Buthidae; genus Centruroides; species Centruroides vittatus. Next base: position 3,137,920 of record NW_027122172.1, read on the forward strand.
CCCATTGCGGGCCTGGCCGAACCCATAATAGGCCTACTAAAAGAGGCCCTCTTAGTGCCCACAAGGCGAAAAAAGTTAAAAAATAAAATAAAAAAAAAATTCCGGCACCACTTTAGTAACGTAGGCGCCAGATTAACGAACTTCTACTACATTATCTTATTGGTGGATAATATTAAAATACATCACATTTAAGAAAAAGACTACGAAATATCTGAATAAATTAAACTGACTGAGTACAAAAATTATTTGTACTCTTATAAATTTATTATAATTTAAGTTCTTCATTTTGGCAGCCGAAAGTCGGAGGCAAAGGTACAGCCTGCCATACTAGGAAATCCAAATTAAGGTGGCGTTGGATCCTCAATACTTTTCACTTTTGGATATATCAAGTCACATCATTAGCCACCGCTCGTCTCTATTGTGGTTCTGACCAAATTTCCGATGGCTACAAATTAGAGCGCTTTTAGTGTCCCTAAACGGATACTAAAAGTGTGCTTTATTCATTCTGGATTCTGCCAATCGTACAAGCGGGACGGCCAAATGGTAAGAAACAAGACAAGTCTTGTTTCTTACCGTTGCCGCAATGTACTGTACGACCTAGGTCCCATTGGACCTAGGTCGTACATTGCAGCAATCCGAGGCCTTTAAGTATGGATGGCCGGATAGTCGAGAAAGTTAAGGATTATGATTTATTTACGTTTAATATTTTATAAAAATGAATATATTCAGCAAACACACCTTGCGTTTTCCAATAAATTTATCTTCATCTTCTAACCAAGTTTCTGTAGAAAACATACGTTCGGTAGAATTTGCTATTTCTTCTATATAATACAATATCTAACGGAAAATGCTTATTTTAATGTAGGGAATTTAAAAAAATTAATGAATATTTATTATAATACCTCTTCTACAGATTTTGTAGTTTTCAAACTTTCGATAAAGAGATAAGAAACCGCAATGTGCATTTCGCCATTGATGATAGATTTTACACAACTCTTCCAGCTCTTGAAACTTGTAAATTTGATCACTCTCGAAGTGTGTTTGATTTGGATAAATTCTCCGGCAAAATTCGAATCGTAATGTATTAAGAAATTAGCGATGAAGTTCCAAATTAGATAGTTTTGAAATTTTCTGTAATATATGTACAGTACATGCAAACTTTATAAGAATTGCAATGAAAATATACAAAGTTAAATCTTATACTATAAATCTAACAGTTAAATAGTCTACATAAAATACACATAAAATATAAATACTGCTGATGTTCCAAACTATATGGGTAATAAAAATATATTTTGCAACAATATTTATAAGTGAAAAACAATAAATCTGAAGACAAAGCAATTATAATTCTGGAATCTTAGAACCTCTTTTTTCGTACCATGGAAATATTAAGCATCGGCAAATTGACTTTTCTCTTTAGGCGGTTATTGTTACCTTAGGTGCCAAGATGGTGGCTCGCCTGATTCTAGCAAGGAAACAGTGGGACGCACGTTCTAACCTAACCTAACCTATCCTAATAATTTTGTTGCTAATAATTATGGTAATTTATTAGGATAGGTTAGGTTAGAACGAGCGTCCCACTGTTTTCTTGCTGGAATCAGAGGCGAGCCGCCATCTTGGCACCTAAGGCACTTATTAACCCTTTAGGCTTTTCCTTACGGTAGAAAACAAAATTACTTTTTAAAGTCCTAATCTTTGTGCATTGCAGAATCCGCTCATCTATATATATATATATATATATGTAATCGAGACGAGTTGATAATAATAATGATAATAATAATAATCTGCGCAGAGCCCAAACGGTTAGGAGTTGAAAGTTGAAATTTGGTACACGGTACGTCACGAGAACGCATACTAAGAAGGGATTTTTCGAAATACATCCCCACGGGGGAGAGGGACAAGATTAAGGCTTAACACTTCCATCAACAATGGAAATGTTAAGTAACAATGAAAGTGTCAAGTAACAATGGAAGTGTCAACAATGGAAGTGTTACGTAACAATGGAATTGATAAGAGAAAGCGACGTGCAAGACGCAGATGCAGTTTTTTCGTTTTTGCAGGAAATCGAACATATTTTTAGACCCATCTAAAAATTCTCTAATTAGTCCGGAAACAGGGGGACCAAATTCTTGCATTCTGTGAAAACGGGTAAGGTTGACTATAACATAATAATCTTAATCTTCGCTATCGTTACTTTTGCCCGAGCAACGCCGGGCCTACCTGATAGTTGTAAAATATTTCCGAGATCATTTTATAGAAATTATAAAAATACATTTGCAATTTCTGCACGTCTATCTGTGGCCGAGTAGATAAAACCACCGAACATTAATAGTTTTACGCGGGTTCGTGCCTTGCCACAGGCTGATCGCGTTGGAATTACTTGGCTTGTTTCACTATAGAAAGTCATTCCGGTAAAAGTAAAGGTAAAATTAAAATTAAAAGGTAAAATTAATAAAAGGTAAACTAATAGAGGTAAAATTAGACATTTCGATTTCTGTTTCTAGAAATGACCGGAAAAATGTTGTAGGATGTTCGGTGTGTGCACATAAGTAGAGTAACAAAAGAGTGTTTCATCACACATGGAAATAGACGTATCAGCAATGTGAAACTTTCGAATAACACATTCGCATACTGTTGCCTATCACTTCAAAAGCGGCCACAACGATCTCAAAAGCATTTGTTAAAGCGTTAATGGATGAAAGGTAAACCAGTTGTTGTAAATGTCAAAGGGCCGATACTGAAAAAAAAAGGCAACGATCTGCTTGTTTGTTGCAATAGTTGTTTGGAGTCATCACGGTGGAGCTGCTCCGAACTAACATCACTATCACGAAAGAACTCCACTGTAAACAACCTGATCGTTTGAACACCAAAATCAAAAAACTTCGACCAAAAATTGACCAAGTCCGATACCGCCACGACAACGCGTCAGTACGTAGAGCAAAGAAAACATAGAGAAACTGGCCAGTTTGAGCTGGGAGGTTCTGCCTCATCCATTTTACAGTCCGTATTTAGCACCAACTAATTGGCGTCTGGCAGAACCATTTGCCGTGTTCAATGACAATACCTGATGCTCGAGACTTTCTTCAAAGAAGAACTCAAAGGTGACGAGATGTGATTGATATTGATTTCGATTACCTACGAGACTAAACTCTAATCGTTGTTGAGTTAATTGTCTACAAAGTTTTCAAAATGTCTAAATTTGACCCTTATAACCGGATACATAAAGAATAGCAAGAACAAACAAAACTGTTTACTGCGTAAGATGACAAGCAACTTATGTCAAAAATTTCGGTTAATTTAACCCTTGGTGCCAAGATGGCGGCTCGTCTCCGATTCCAGCAAGGAAACAGTGGGACGCACGTTCTAACCTAACCTAACCTATTCTAATAAATTACCATAATTATCAGCAACCAAATTATTAGAATAGATTAGGTTAGGTTAGAACGTGCGTCCCACTGTTTCCTTGCTGGAATCGGAGACGAGCCGCCATCTTGCCACCAAGGGTTACATTAACCAAAATTTCTTATGTACTATCCTACCTCACTTGAATTTTACTGATCATATCGCAGGTAACTTTTATGTAATCCGGATTCATCAATACTATTATCATTTCTTCGTCGTATTCATCTTCGTGACCAAACGAACTTAAAATGTATTTCAAGATCTTCGTCCATTTCAACTTGAATTAAAATAGTTAAGCGTTATAAAATTATTACTATCTACCATATAAATTTAGTATACAACAAGAATTCATATGGTATGTAAAATTTACCTGCAAGCATAACGAATCTAATTCTTTAAGAGTAGAATTGACAGAAGTAGCGTTATAATCTTCGTATTTTTCAGAAAACTATTAAAAAAAATTCATTTAAAAAAAATTAAACTAATAATAATTTTTGAAACTAAATTTCTATTAAATTATTAAAGGATGTTAATAAATATATAACTATGAAAGATAAAATCTGAAGATATGTAGTCGATAGCTGTGCCACATCTAATACAGTACGCGTTATTGAATCTTAAATTTAACGCCATTTTGGGTGAACCCTATACGCAATTGGGTTTGTCTGCAGGAGGGAAGCATAGGGAGCGATTCACACGTTTCACCGTAAATTGGATTCAAAATCAAATTCGCAGCTTTTATTTCTCTATCTAACTTTGAAACGTGTCTTTAAATCAAGTTGCACTACATTGTTTATGAGAAACAATAGAATCTTAATACTTACTTTAACGAAATCTTCGTCGACATCGAGAATTTCTCGTGTTATAACGGAAACATTTTCTAGTGGAATCTTCAACTTTAATAAAAGATTTATTATTATTCTAGTGTAAGTTTCTTTATCTTTAACGTATTCTTCTGTATCGTTAACGAAAACCGAGGGTTTCAATAAAGTATGTTTCCAACTTTCCAACTTAAAAAAAAAACAAAAAAAATGAAGCCAAGATAATTAAAATATTTAAAAATTTGGTTAATGTAACCCTTGGTGCCAAGATGGCGGGTCGTCTCTGATTCCAGCAAGGAAACAGTGGGACGCACGTTCTAACCTAACCTATTCTAATAATTTGGTTGCTGATAATTATGGTAATTTATTAGAATAGGTTAGGTTAGGTTAGAACGTGGGTCCCACTGTCTCCTTGCTGGAATCATAGATGAGCCGCCATTTTGGCACCAAGGGTTACATTAACCAAAAAGTTCTTATTTACCCGAATTTCTTGTAAAAGATTAGAAGGTTTTTTACGAAGATTAAAAAGCGGATGTAAATTGTAAATAATCATAATTGTAGAAATTTCCTCCACTGTAGGCGAGTCTTTGCTATGTTCCAATATTGGCCACGATTTAAGTTCTGTTCTATTTAGTAATTCTGTTAATGCTTGATAAGAATCGGAAGCTACAAAAAATACATACGAAAACAAATAATAATAATATTCATATACTTCATTATAGCTATCTCTGTTCAAAATTTTCTTATAAATATTTATAATAAGCTACTATAGCTTAAAATTTAAAATATTTATTTAACTTTAACTACGCTAAAAAGTTAATGGGTTTTAGCATATGGTATTCGAGAGGACACATCATCACATTATAAACAGAATATAATAGCGAGGTTGAGGCCGAAGTTTTAAACGCGTAAACGTGTACGTCGGACGTTCGGCGCCACTTTCCTGTAAGCCTAGAAGTTTAACAATGATGTTAGGAAAGTAAGTGGAATCATGCTCGACATTCCAAACGCCATTGTCAAACTTCTAGGCTTACAGGAAAGCGGCGCTGAACGTCCGACGTACACGTTTACGCGTTGAAACCTTCGGTCTTAACCTCGCTATTATCATTGATCATTTTTAATGACAATTAGTTTATATGTTTACACTTTATTTATATATTTTGTCGTGCTTATTGTTTATATAGTTTTACATAGTTTTTAAAATTATTTGTTGCTCAGTATAAAATACAATATAATTTATAGGTATTGTTTCTGTTTAAAAACAGTTTTACCGTACACGTGAACAATAAACGTTTATAATGAAATGCCGCGGGTTTATTTTAAAAAGGGAACTTAAAAAGGAAAGAAAGGGAAAAAAAATCTTTTGTATTTGTAAAATGTTTATATCACACAGTAAATTGTTAATTACAGTAGTTGAGAATATTGTACAGAAAAAAAAAATGGAAATTTATAAAGGGATGATATGATTGTTATCAACAGAAGTGACTTTTTACATACCTATAATTGCTAAATTTAATCCCTCTGCTTATGTACAATAATGATAAATATCATATCCCGAAATAGAAATTACTGTTATTCAAGGGTTGGCATTTTATGATGGAGTTTAATTACTCTAAGCTTTTCGAACGGACTGTATCGGATTAGACAGGGCAGACATCAGCTAGACTGGATGCTTTGCGGCTTATAATTACTAGGAAGACGGTTCACGGGAATATATTTTAAAAACGAATATATTTAGAATAGTAAAATTTCGTATAAAATGCTTACGCGTAAGAATTGCAGATGATTATAAAATAAGGAACAAATTACTTATCCAATTTTTATAAACAAGCTAATAGTTTTTCATGAAAAACTTACGCTTATTCAAACAGGATTTGTAAAGTGTTTTAATTTTAGCAGCAAACTCTGGTTGGTAATCGTGAACTGGTTCCTGCAATAAATCTGAAAGAGATAAATATTTACTATTTGTATAAAAGCCAATCGTAAAAAACCGATTTAATTTCGTTACCTCTTGCCAATTTTATTGTATATTCGTTTAAATCGCCCAAAAAACTTCTCCCTTCCTTGTTATCTGGAACATTTTGATACTTTATGAAAGAACCACAAGAAAATTGGTAAAAATCGTTACAGGGATCGATGCTGACGTCCATGTTGCTCATTATTCTTGCAGCTATTAAAATAATTATTTGCTTGCAAAAATTTAACAAGTCATCGTTTAAGATTAAAATTTTAAGTCTTACCTTTTATATTTATTTTTTTTAAAAATGAGAGTTGAATGTTTATATTCAAAGCACGTAACGTATAAGCTGTAAGTACGGTCGTGAACGTTCAAAACGTGTGATAACCATTTAACATTGTGTCTAAGTATGGTTATAAATATTCCAAGCATAGGAAGCGATTATTTTATTATAGTGCAAGCCAAAAGTATAACCTTGGTCTTTTCCACGTAAAAAAGAAATAGAAATAACACTGGTACATTATAGTAATAATTTTGAAGCCAAAATCATACTGCTATATCTGGCTTATACACTAATTGATATCTTCGTTGGGAGGAAGAAATCAAAATCGTACTTATTGGAATGCTGGTGGTACTCGATCTCTGAATTAGGGGCACATTCACAATTTTCGAGGCATACCAACTAGCCAGTGCCGCGTTAAAGATGCCCTTGAAGTGTTAAACAAAAAGTGACGTTGAAAAGCAACAGATTTTTGTATAGAGAAATATACAAATAATATTAAAAACAGACAGAAAATTAGCATTTTAAAATGATTTTTTGGTTAATTAATGTTACCTATGGTAGCGAACATGGCGGCTCGTCTCTGAAACAGTGAGGACGCACGTACTAACCTAACCTAACCTATTTTAATAAATTACCATAATTATTGCCAACCAAATTATTAGAATAGGGGTAATTTATTAGAATAGGTTAGGTTAGGTTAGTAAGTGCGTCCCCACTGTTTCAGAGACGAGCCGCCATGTTCGCTATCATAGGTAACATTAACCAATTTATTAAGCAAACGGAATACGGCTACGTATACTGAACCCTATTTTCGTTAATTAATAATAATAATGATAATAATAATATAAATACACTGCAGGTAAATAGCACGTGTCCAGTGAGAACCTCACAGGTCGCCAAATAGGTTTTATAAGTAAAGCAGAATTCCTCGAAACGTAGCCCAAACTATTTTTAAAGTGGCCCAAATGTAGTAACCTAGAGCCCTACAAATATCTAAATCTGCTATTTGTAGCCCAATCTTACAATCCCGAAAATTAACCGTATTTTATAAGAGAGAAAAAAAGGATAGTCCGCGGGTAAGGTAAGGTGACACCCGAAAATGTGTTACTGTAAAAGCAAAGCCGTATTGACCAGATTAAAGTTGTTCTTGGTCTCTTATAGTATGGAGGCACTCCGATCTAAACAAACGAGTTAACATACGCATTTCACGGTTCGGACAGAATTTTCACTTGGAATTTCGAAGTAGCAGTATTTCGAACTAACCGAATTCCTTAACATGTAAATCTCTACATCCCAGGCAGGGACAAAAGTTCAGTTACGAACTAACGGGAGATTATCCGAGTTCGAATTAACCACTATTTCTTGTATTCTCATAAAGATATTTAAAAAATTTTAAAGTACTTTAAATGATTATAGAAAACCGTCGTAAAACGAACAATTATACTGTACTTCTCGTAAACTCGGTGTCATAAATTGTGACCATATTCCCGGAAATAATTAAACCGACTTTTACATCAAGCTCATTGATATTTTTCTGCATTGAGTGTGTGAGTGACGTACAGGGACATCTCTGATTACACAGTTTAATTTTTACACAACAAAATCAAATTTTGTGTAAAATTATCGAACAAATATATAATTGTAATATTTAAATGAAATATAGGCCCCATACACCCAAAGAAATTTTTGGCTTTTTTTTTCTTTTGGGTTCAGAAAGTTTCAAAACATGGAGACGTGCAAAAAAACTCAGGAGGGTCAAATTTGACACGATTTCAATACTTTCTCTTGTTATGTATATGTTATAATATATATATATTGTGATTTTTAGTGACTATATATTCTCACAGGGTTTCCCAATAAGGGTGATAGAACTATAAATTCAAACAAAATAATAACTACAAAAGATAATACAGTGCTACTTCTTTTATTTTATAGCATAGTAGTATTACACATGAAAAACATCATCATTTAAATGGCCCTCATGACTGAATTTGACAGCATGAATACGATTAACCAAATCAGGCTGCATTTTTCTAATAACACGAATGATATTTACTTTAATGTCAAACAATTTATGACTTGTTGAAATTAATTTAATTTAATTTAAGGATTTTAATATGATCCCATAAAAATAATCCAACAGAGGTAGGTAATTGTCTTATTAATTATTTATTTATTATAGCCGACTCTAGCCCGATAATTCGGCTTTGGTGGATGTATGGCATGTTGGCAAGTACTCCATCAAATTTTTTTTTACTAAATGACATATCACGAATCCTATTGGCCAGTTATGTTGACCATAAATCAAACATTGACTGAATTGAACAAGAATTTTGATGATAAGTTTTAATAATTTCAAAATGTTGAGGAACTGCAAATCTTTCCACGAGGATTTGGCAAATACTACAGAACAGATATGTAAATTACCCGATAATCACGTGCTTTTCTTCTATTATGCCAATTTCTTAGCTTGTTTTTAAATGCTGTTCTTTTATTTACACACAAAATTCCTGTTAAGTATAGACCTCTAATAGACGTTAGAAATTATATATATTACAATTTAGAAAAATATTTAAAAGATAAATTAAACTATCTAGATATAACAATTTAAAGAAAAGACGATAGACTAATTTATAAAAAATACGTTAAACGTATAGAAATTCCCAAAATAATTAAATACAAATCAGTCATTCCGGTTAGTATAAAATATAACATATTTAAAATGTATATGAATAAAATAAGACAAAGAACAAGCGAGACTGAATAGAATTAATTTAATACCGGAAAAAATAAATTCAACTAAAAAATATGTGTTATAGAAACGAAGAAAAATACGACATAACGGAAGAAAAAGGTGTGGTGTATTTATTTAATTGTAGTTGTAACACGAAAAAAACATATATTATTGAAACAAAACGATAATTAAAAATAAGATTAAGTGAACATATTCGAGCAATTAGGGGAAAATATGCAAATTCGGCAGCGGCAGCGGCCGAACACTGTAATTCAGAAGGTTGCGAAATTGATTTGAATACCGTGAAAATAAGGAAAAAAGAGGAAAATAATTATAAAAGACAATTATACGAACACATTAAACAAACGGATAGAATAAATAACAATACCGGAAGAGAGATACACCGATCATGGGGAGGAATCATTGACGGAAGAGAGGGGGAAACGTATAAAAGGAAGGATTGTGGTGAAGTTTAAGCGAGTGGCCCACCAGTGGCCGAGTGGTCTCCGTTGCCGCTCATAGCGGTGGTGATCGGACCCTAAACACGGAAGTTCGGTCGTGGGTTCGCGCCGCGACTCGGACAGGCTGGCTGCTAAGAGTTTTCTGGGTTTTCTCCTAGCCAATAACGACTGAATAGGAGGCCAGTTCCCCATAAAAGTCCTCCCGGAAGGCACGGTTTCCCGCGCTTACGTTTAGGCCGTGAGATAAACGGCTGGCTCTTCGGTCGCGAAGCGATCAATAACTGCTCTTCGGAGGAAAGGCGTATTAAGGCTATAACCTCCATATGAATCTGAGAGGAGAAGTTTAAGTGAGTGTGAACAATCAATGATGTAAGTTTTAAACCAAAAAATTAATTTAATTTAATGGGTGTACTATAGATTACCACCTATGGAATTTCGGGTCTTTAGGTATATATCTGAACTCAGGAGACAGAGACGAGTTCAACGATAGCCTACTTTTGGACCGGAGACAAAAAATAAAAAAGTTATCATACTTTTTTCATGCTCTCATGAAGACGGCACCATAGTTGCTAGTACTGCCATCTTGCGGTAAAGTCTGCGAACCATGACGTCGGACTACGGTCATCTCCAGTAGGGTTAAACACGCGATACGAGAGCGGAGAGAGCGACACGACTTCCGATCATCGCGCGATCGCCATTTCGGTTAATGTTTCTTATGGCAGCGAACGTGGCGGCCGTTCCCACTGTTCGTGCTCCCGACTGACCTCCCGGAGGGGAGCCGCCGGCAGGCCGCCATGTGCTAAACGTCACTAGTTATTGATTCACGGTAGTTCTTGAACAAAGTAAAAGAAAGGGGGGGACGTCTACTAAAGGCAATTTTAACGGCAAGCGACGCGACTCCCGATCGCGATAGCGAGGCCGACTTAGCGGAGAGAGCGACGCGACTCCCTATCATCGCGCGATCGCTGGAAAAAAATATAACTTTTTTATTTTTCGTCTCCGGTCCAAAAGTAGGCTATCGTTGAACTCGTCTCGGTCTCCTGAGTTCAGATATATACCCAAAGACCCGAAATTCCATAGGTGGTAATCTATAGTATCCCCAATTTAATTATTTATGTTAAAAAAAAAAAAATAGGAATACGTATGGAATTATTTGATTAATATTGATTTTGAATATGCTCGGAATTAGGAATGTGTTTAAAAACCCAGAATTTTATTGTTTTATTGTCGGGAATTTTATGTTTATTTGTGATTGTAATAAAATTTATTTTAATTGTAGAAAATGTCTTTTAAATGCCTGCTGATGAGGGACAAACAGGTCCGAAACACAATGTTAAAGTGTATGTGTTCGGGTGATTTAAATAAACAATATTATTTCTGATGTGTAAGACCTAATTGCTGCATCCATAAATCCAGTATAATAAGTCCTGTTACTTGATAAAGTACTAGTAGACGGGATAAGTTTAAATTAAGGACACAAAGGCATATTAATTAATTAAGAAACAAAATTTAGCACGGTAACTCGTAGGGGGAATTAATGCTATTAAATTTTGGTGATGAAAGGTCAAGAGGATTTTTTCTAACTCTCTTCGCCCTGTGGGCATTAAGAGGGCCTCTTTTAGTAAGCCCATTATGGGTTTGACCAGGTCCACAATGGGGAGGCCGAGTGGTGAGGGACAGGGCCGACATATCTGGATTAGAGGATTTGATCCTGGTATCTCGATTTTCGGGATTCCGACCACTTTTTAGTCCCAATATTTTCGGGATTAAGTTTTCCTGATCCCGAGATTTTCGGAATTGACATCATTTTAAAAAAGTTGCAAAATAGACTGCATGAAGCGAAACCAGTTCAGTGCCAGTGCTCTTAACAGAATTGCTTGCCTATCATTTTAATATAAAACTTCTTGTATTTTGAACTAAAATGATAGGCAAGCAGTTCTCATTGGGTTACCTGGTAATATACTTCATTTTTGTATTTTTGTATTTTTAAATTTTCGCGGGCGCCAATCGATTTTCTGGCGCAGTCGAGAGCACTTTCGGTTGGTTGTAGAGTTCTAACATGACCCTTGAAAAATTCTAATAAGTCATTCAATGGAGGAATATCATCACCCTTAAGTGAGCGCTCTCACCAGCCTCTGGTTGTTGCATCCAATTTAAATTAAACAATGAACTCATCTATATTAAAATTTAGAGCTTCTGATTAGTTAGAGTGATTAGATTAGTTACGTGTACACCGTAAAATACGTTGATTTTTGTCTTGTTGATTAAAGAGCTGATTTCTGTAAGATTTTCTTATTTGTTATTAAACCTCAATACCGAAATAATCCCGGGATTAAAAATAAGGGCCGAGATCGAATTCCCTCATCTGGATGGACCACCTTCCGAAAAATTCCTTGGGATTTTTCGACCCTTCCGGATTCGATTCCGGGTTCCCCAGAGCGGTAGGCTGCCATCTTGACCGTTCGGCTATCCGGCCGTCACGGTCAAGAGGGTGGGAATATAGAGGAGGTCACATGTCGAGAAGGGTAGGACTTAATGAAGATGTTATCCGTACTGTATTAGCATTTACAATTTTTTTTTTTTATGAATCTAACCACTACTATCAAAATTAAGCGTTTTGCCATTTTATAATAATATGAGATTTTATCAAAAACTTTATAACAGATAACGCCACACACAATTTATTTATTAATATTATCATTAATAACGTATAACAGTTAGTTTTAAAATAAATCTCTTAGTAGCCGGGAAAGTTACGCAACTCGTTGCTGGATTTTTTTAAATAAATACTTATATCCAGCAGTATCTTTTTCTTAATCAGCTTACACTGAACATGGAGTATACTTACTCCGTGACGCAGCGTTAAATATTAAAACCTTGAATCCTGTCCTCTATATAGTTATAAATATATATAAAAAATATAATAATAAAATATATAAATATAAATTTATATTATATGAATATATTAAAAAATTCTTCTTACTAAATTTTAGAAATTTAATTTGTCCAGTGTAAATAAAAATTGGTTTTATTTGATCATCATCTTGGCAAACTGTTCCAAAACCACGATAAAGCTCAATTCATTTTGTGCGCTTTAAACAATACGCCGAGTTTAGAAATGTGTGGTTTTACCGAACTGTGGCCACATAAAGAAGCATGGGCGTAGCCAGGAAGGGGCACGGGTGGGCACGCCCCCAGTTAACCTGGTGTCCCTCCCCAGAAAATTACAGCCTCTACTCAAGGTCCTAGAATATATTGGGACTAAAAAGTGGTCGGAATCCCGAAAATCGAGATACCAGGATCAAATCCTCTAATCCAGATATGTCGGCCCTGTCCCTCACCACTCGGCCTCCCCATTGTGGACCTGGTCAAACCCATAATGGGCTTACTAAAAGAGGCCCTCTTAATGCCCACAAGGACCTTGGCCTCTACTAGGCCCCCTCATAACAAAACCCTGGCTACGCCAATGTAAAGAAGACAAATGTCATTTTAAGACACTCCTTTTTCTCGTGACTACTTAAACGAGATTGAGGTGGAGTTTTATTTACATAAAAAGTAAGTAATAAAAGTTATTCTAGTTTATTAATATTATACCCAATAAAGGTCTCTTTCACATAGTCATAAGAGAAAATTTATATCCATTTTAAAGTAAGGTCGAGCAGAAATAATTTTAATGAACATAATTAAAACCGTAATTAGAATTACTGCCCAAAATTTCTCTTTAAATTCAGTACAATTTTAATTAATTATATCATTACTTACCTTCTTGTTTGCAAACTGTAGAAGTACAAATATTAGTTGGAATTTGTAAATTTTGTTTATCTATTTAAAATGGCCATTCATTAATATAATTATATTTTCATTACAGTTAATGGACATTTAAAAATTAGAATAACTTAATAAAACTTTTTATAAATTAATAAAAATAAATGACATGAAAATGATTCACGAACTTACTTTCTAAATACAACACTAATCCAATCATTGTGAAGAATGCGAAGGTTATTAAAATACAAACGAGAATTAAATAACGTTCCAAAAGTGTTCTTTTACTCCAAATTAAACATTTTCTGCGTAAAAAAAATCAATTAATTCGGTCATTATTTTTATTATTATTATTTACTTATTAATTTATTTAAACATGTTTTCGATTATATCGTACACAGTACAAGATACACTCAACTTTTACGACCTAATTGATTCTTGGAAAACCGTCGTAAAGCGAACCTTTGCATTTCTCGTAATAAATTTATATTACTCGTTATTTCCTCGCTTACTTTATTGAAACAATACATTATATTATCAATTATACAATACACCCTCCTTTACGACATAATTCGTTTCTGGAAAATCGTTGTAAAGCGAAGACTCGGTATCAGAAATTGAGCAATTCTTACCACTTGTACTAATTGTATAACTGTGTTGATTATATTTTCAATAGCTTTATATACAATGCACAGTAAATTCCCGCTTTTACGACCAAAGTGATTACAGAAAGCGATTAAGTTCAAGATTAAGATCATAACAGAAAATTTATAATCAAGACAGTCGTAAAGCGAGGGATGTACTGTATAGGCATATGTAATATCCTTAACCCAGTTTCATTATTAATGGTCGACATCCCTCTTCACGAAATTTCAAAAATTAAAAGAAAAAACTTATGAAGATTGACACCTTTGAGTTCAATAAATTACAATTTTATTAACATTTTAAATAATCGAAATAAATTCTGGAATTCGTACGGCGTTTAAAACAATACATTAATTTTCGGTAAGATTAAAGGAACGAATATTAAATTATATCTGACAGATAAACTGCCGTTTATTAAAGCTAAATGATTGATTGCTCTATTAATTTAATAGATTTTAATTTATTAAAGTTTTAAACTAATTTTTTTAAATAAATAATCTGTCTTATTAATTAAATATATCTTGTGTTTTCTAGTAAATATTACTTAAAAGCAAAGTTTTAATTATAATTAACATGAACATTTTTCCAAGAAATTAAAGTTAAATACATTATTTTATATATTTTACGTAACTAAATTAATTAAAAACGACTCTAATTTTACTTAATAAATTTTAAATTCGTTAATTTAATGCTTTTCTATTGATTTTTAAAAACGAGCAAATTCGGTTCGGAACGAAATGCAAATGAAGTTCTGTTCGGTTACTTAATTAATTTAAGATAGTAATTAAGCTTTATTTCGTTATTAAATTTTACTATATATCATTCCATAATTAAATTTCACTTTTGACTATAACACGAAAATTATAGATGTTAATTAAAATGTTCTAAATAACTGGATTAACATTGGTTCTATAGTAGTTTTTATACAATTTAATTAACTATAATTAATATGGCTAAGGATTAAAACTTTCATAAAAACTCATAAAGTAAAAAACAAATTCTCACCTCATCCACTTTTCATCGTTTTCTAATTTAGAACTGTTATCCATAATACACTTTACTAATTATTTACATTTAAAAATTACCATTTAAACGTATACTTAATTAACAGATCTTAAAATAAATGTCGGGTTAACTCGTGATTAATTCCTTTACATAAAACCATAACGGAGATTCACATCCTTTCTACACGACGATTCAAGTACGTATAACTTATTCTAAGCTGAATCACTTTAGATATTTTTAAAGTAGTCTAATAACACTAAATAAAATCGACCTTGCTTTCGTATATCGAAAATTGCAGGAAAAATTTCCGGTCGACTTTTTATTTTAAATATAAAAAACGTGATTAAATGTTCGTTTTTAAAATTGTTTATTAAATTCAAATATCTATTGTTATTTTTATTGTAGGTTTTCGTGTTTAGTTTAATTTATTTACAGCTTAGTGCAAAGGTCCTGTAACACCTCGCGTAAACACGTATTGTTATACCTAGAACCCGTTTTGCAAAGTACAAACATAATAAATACACAGTTTTGTAAGGAATTCAAAACTTTGGACATAATTAAAATATCAGCATTTGCTGCACGTTGTGAGAGGACGGAAAGAAGCTGCAAAGCTAACAAGCGATTTTGTTTTTCTTGTAAACTACAAGAAAGTATTTAAGTCGGTGATGTGTTACTGAAAGAAAAAAGCCGATAGCTTTTAATTCCTTAAAAATCCAGAACATTATATATCAGGAGTGGGCAAGCGAGAGTTCAGTCGGAGCCGAAATGTAGGTTTTGCAAAATGCACGGGAGCCGCAGTTCTGTACTGTCGTGGCGGATAGTATGGTAAGGCGCGCGATTTTATTATATAATATAAAACAAATATTGAATTTTTCTAATAAACATATTTTCACAAAATATAAAAATAAAATTGTAAAAATAATAATAAAAAACAGAAATTAACACTTTCGGCAAGAGCCGCATTTGCCCATGTCTGTTATATATGTTTGAAGACAAAGACAATTCATATTTATTGGGAAGACTTTACATTTAATTCGAGACAAATTTCCTGGATATATTTCTCTCAAGTCTTTCAAGCTCATCCTATAATGTTAGATGATAACCGAAGCTATAATTTCATGCTGATAACAATACTTTATTTCTTGGCTTCTTTGTATTTGCCTTCTGTTTTAGTTTCGTCTAAAAGTTCTTTTCGATCGTAGCAAAATTCGGCGATTGTGCCATTGCAATCATAATTTTTTCAATGCCTTTCTATTCGTTTCGAGTTGTTCAAGACTGTTTATTATTGTTTCTGTAATATAATTTGGTCTTAAAACAGCCAATAGGAAAAGAATTAAAAAGATAAAACAGAGATCAAAAGCTATCTGCAACAAAGGAAAAGAGAAAGAGAAAATTGCGAAGTGTAATTAATAAGATTGTTCCAGCTGGTTTAATTTCTCAGGGAAGGACTGTATGCATCGGTCTAAGATGACTGTTCTTTTCCCAAAATTCATATTTTAATTAATCTTTATATATAATCGAGACGAGTTGATAATAATAATAATAATTAGCGCAGAGCCCAAACGGTTAGGAGTTGAAAGTTGAAATTTGGTACGCAGTTAGAGCAGGGATGGGCAACCTTTTTCTACGTAAGGGCCGCATTTCAAAACTTTTGAACTGACGCGGGCCGCACACAAGAGAAAAGACGGGGGAACTGTCGGTAAATCACAATTCTTTATTCATATATAATTATAAATTAGCATAGGTATACTTAATGTAGCTTCTGGCACCGATCTAAACGTAATATATCGGTTTGGTTAAATATCAGTCACTGCTAGTTTTAAATTAGTTTCGATGTGTCTGTTAGCCGGTTTCTTGTTTTAATTTTTACTAAATTCATTGCGAAAAAACTTTTCACAAATATAAGTTGTAGAAAATAACGTTTGAATTTTTGTCGAATATCTCATTAAGCTGGAAAATTGATATATTTATTCATACTTTATGCCACGCGGGCCGCAAAAAGTATTACTGCGGGCCGCGGGTTGCCCATCCCTGAGTTAGAGTATGTCACGAGAACGCACACTAAGAAGGGGTTTTTCGAAATTCCTCCCCACGGGGGAGAGGGACAGGATTAAGTCTTAACACTTCCATCAACAATGGAAGTGTTAAGTACCAATGGAAGTGTTAAGTAACAATGGAGAACAAGAGAAAGCGACATGAAAGATTTACGGGCGCTGGAGGTAAAAAAACAAAAAGAGTAATATGTTAGAACACCATTTTCAAATTTAAACAGATTAGTTCGGTTTTTCTCGACTCTTCTTCTTTAGAACATTCGATGATAATCGAAGGATATAATCAGAACACGTCGTTAAAATCGAACAATAATAGAATATTCGATTTTCAAATTCGACCTTTCTTTAGAAATATTTAGTTTGTTGATGAAATTGCTCTTTTTCTTCTGTGACTATAACGTAATAATCTTAATCTTCGCTATCGTTACTTTTGCCCGAGCAACGCCGGGCCTATCTGCTAGTCTATATATATATAATCGAGACGAGTTGATAATAATAATAATCAGCGCAGAGCCCAAACGGTTAGAAGTTGAAAGTTGAAATTTGGTACACAGTTAGGGTACGTCACGAGAACACGCACACTAAGAAGGAATTTTTCGAAATTCCTCCCCACGGGGAGAGGGACTGGATTAAGGCTTAACATTTCCATCAACAACGGAAGTGTTACGTAACAATGGAATTGTCAACAATAAAGTGTTACGTAACAATGGAACTGTTAAGAGAAAGCGACGTGCAAGACGCAGGTGCAGTTTTTTTCGTTTTTGTGGGAAATCGAACATATTTTTAGACCCATCTAAAAATTTTTTAATTAGTCTGGAAACAAAGGGACCCAATTCTAGCATTCTGTGAAAACGGGTACGGTAATAGTCTTAATCTTCGGTATCGTTACTTTTGCCCGAGCAACGCCGGCCCACCCGCTAGTATTACTATACGCTTGAGTTTAGTCATTTATCAGTAGGAAATTAAATGTTCTCAGAGTGAGAGAAACTATTTTTCAGACCAATTTATTATTCATAAAATCGTCGTCGTGTTTTGCGCTTTATTGTACAGTATTTAATTGTTTTCGTTAAATGATTAAATTTAAATCAATTTTTAATCTATATAAATAAATGATGATGATTGTTTGTTTGTTCGCTATACACTGCTATGCCGATCGACCAATTGCTACGAAACTCGACAATTACTTTTAACTACTTTTAACTTAGATCATGCCGTACATCCCATCTGAAGTTATAGATTGGATTTCTATACAGTGGTACCTTGGTACTCGAACATAATCCGTTCCAGAGAGAGGTTCGTGTACCAATATGTTCGGACTCCAAATCATTTTTTCCCATTACAAATAATGTAAAATGGATTAATGCGTTTCAATCTCCAGTTGATTCGCTAGTAACATAACAGATTACAGTATAAATGATATTTAGATTTTAGGCAAGCAGTAAATAACATATATATAACTCTCAATAAATAGTAAAAACATTAAAGAAGTCATTTTAACATAGGAAAATTTACCTTTTTGATTGCGATATGATGGCGTAAGTTTATGGAGGTGTGAGGAGGAAGAGCGGAAGTTACTGCCGAGAAGGGGAATCCCTTTCCATAAAAACATCTGGTAATGGAACTTCGGGGTTGCTTCCCTTTTCTGTCGCTTTTGGGCAGGTAAATCTTTAATTAAAAACTTATCCATTGTCTGTTGCTTCTGCCTTTATTGCAGAATTTTACGGAAATGAGACATGACATTTTCATTGAAAAGGTGTACAGCCCTATTGGCTACCATGGTATCAGGATGAGATTTTTCAACAAAAGCTAAGAAAAGAAAAGAAAAGAAAAGGATGCTAATCCAAAAAATATAGCACAGCGTAAGTTAATGTTCATGCGAAACAATGACTGTCTCGTAACTGACGTCCCCGCCGTGGCGTCGGCGTCGGCGTCGGCTTGGCGGGCTTTCCCGTTCGAGTACCAAAATTTTGTTCGGGAACAGGAACATTTTTTTTCGAAATTTTTGGTCGGGTACCGATTTGTTCGGGCTTCGAAACGTTCGAGTACCGAGGTATGACTGTATATCGAATACTTTTTGTCTATATTTGATCAGTGGCTTTACATGTAGCGCCATCTATTGGAAAAATTTAACAAAATAATAAACTAAATATAATTCTTACAAAAAATGATATTATACCTTTTTTTTAAATTACTGTATATATTCACTGAATTACTGTGACAATGATATAGCGCGAAATAGATTCGCCATTATTCCTTTACAGTGACAGGTAGCGCGTGGCACTTGCCTACGCGGAGTGTAGTAGTGTTTTGTCCCTGTATGTCATATTTTTCTGTTAGCAATAGAGTCGTGCCGGTTATGTATTTACCTCTATTTGGGGGAACATTTTTGAATTGAAATAACGTGACTTGCGGTACAAATCGGAAGTTCATGTACTGTACACGTTTTTACTGTAACATATATGTATATATGTTACAGTAAAAACCCGTTTTTAGTGAAAACGCGTTTTAACTAGTTGAAACTAGTTTTTACTGGATGTCATTATTATAACCCGTTTTGTCGACGGCCGGATGGCCGAGCGGTAAAGGTGGCAGCCTACCGCTCTGGGGGACCCGGGATCGAATCCGAACGGGTCGAATAATCCCCAGGAATTTTTCGGGGGGTGGTCCGTTCGGATATGTCGGGCCCCGTCCCTCACCACCCGGTCGCCCCATTGTGGGCCTGGCCGAACCCATAATGGGCCTACTAAAAGAGGCCCTCTTAGTGCCCACAGGGCGGAAAGAGTTAAAAAAAAAACCCGTTTTGTCTAGTTAAAACTAAAATTTACTGCTGTACATGTTTTGATTTTAGATAAAACTAAAATCAAGCATTAACTTTTTAACTTTTAACATTAGTTAAAACTAATTTTAGCTACATAAATATGTTTGGGGGAAATAAATAAAGTGATGATTGGGATTAAAACATTTGTATTATTTAATACGATATTTATTGAAAATATTGGTCACACATCTGTGTTATTAACATTAATTAACCCTTTGTCCCCGAGGGCACCGATCGATCGGTACCCTGACTTTTTAAGCAAAACTTCGAGGATACCGATTTATCGTTACTTTGGTAAATATCGATTTTTGTAAAATTTATTAACAACGGATATAATCTCGTTCGATACGAAGCGAATAAAGTATAATAATTCATTATATTAGTTGATAGCAGTATAAAATTTTGATTTCAAACAAATGTTTGATATAATGCGCGATAATTTCACAACGAATAAACATACATGCATAAGTGTTATATCGAATTGTACAAAACAATATTCTACGTCTTTCTGGCTCAGTGCCAGCAAACAACTAGGTAACTAGACAATGTTAATTTTCACAAAATGTTACAAATTACCAAGTTTGTGTGTCAGTTCTGATATATATTATTTTTTTTCTTATAAATTTTTCTAATAAAATGCATTGAAAAATATCGTATTTAAAACTAAAGATATTAAGCCACCACAAGCTGTTCAGATCGTAAATGACGTTATAAATGCGAGAATACCGAAAATTTACCCACACTTTAAAGTGGCCAGCGATTCGCCTTCGTAACTCACGACGTTAGAGACCGATCTCGAAACAGGTCCTATGAGGGAGAATGTCAGTAGAGCAAACATAAACGCTGTCGTCATAACCCGTTTTAAGTTTCTTTTTCGTTACTACTGTATTACGGTTCTTGTTGATCTTGTTGAATGAATAAATATATCGGAAAAAGTTTATGGTTTCTTGTACCACATCTTAATCTTAATTTCAACAATCAGACTGAAATTTAATAACATTAATAATACGTTTTATTTTATGAAACCATGTTCTTTTCCGTATTTCTGACTTATTTTATTAAACATTAGTTTTATAGTGTATTTCGAAGATACATGGCAAGTTTTTCATCAATTATCTTTATTTAGTTGAGTCGACTCAACTAAATAAAGATAATTGATGAAAAACTTGCCACGTGTCTTCGAAATACACTATAAAACTAGTGTTTAATAAGTCAGAACATTAATACGTATGACCAGGGCTGTCCAACTGGCGGCCCGCAAGCCGTATACGGCCCGCCAAATTATTTTTACGGCCCGCGAGTACATTTTACTATGAATAAATTTATGTTACTAAATTATTATTATTAATATTAAAATTATTTTACTATGTGAAAATTACGGCCACAATGTTCTCATTAATATATTACGAATATTTTAAAGTTTTCTTTTTAGTATAAATAAAATATTTTTTTAATTAACATAAACTGACTTTTCATTTATCAACCTTCTTGGCCCCCGAAACGTTTGGTGAAGAAAATATGGCCCGCGGGCTATGATAAGTTGGACGGCGCTGCGTATGACGATAAGCGGGATTGACATGTGCTGATATCCGACGTTAACAAATGATTGTTTTAAGTAGAGAAATAATGTATTTTTAATTTTCGCGAAATATACAGTACATTCGACCGTACAATGCCGAACACGGACGGTTATTGAATATTATGATTCATTTTTTACAATTATCAATGAAGGATAACCGTTGGATTCAATGGAGAATTACAATAAAATTGTCTTACGATTGTACTGTACATTCCCGTGTTTATAATCGAGAACAAATGAGATAAATTCGTATCTTATGTGGTCGCTACCGATTATGGTCTCAAATAAAATAAAGTTTATTATTGCGTAGTTTTGAAGTTTAAATTTTATTACATTTAACACATAATCATATTTAACATTTTTGTTTCGAGTTTTATTTAAACATTTAACGAACGAAACTAATGAAAATAGAACGAAGTTAATTTTATTATTATTATATATATATATATATATATATATAATCGAGACGAGTTGATAATAATAATAATAATAATAGACGGCCGGATGACCGAGCGGTCAAGGTAACAGCCTACCGCTCTGGGGGACCCGGGATCGAATCCGAACGGGTCGAATAATCCCCAGGAATTTTTCGGGAGGTGGTCCGTTCGGATATGTCGAGCCCCGTCCCTCACCACCCGGTCGCCCCATTGTGGGCCTGGCCGAACCCATAATGGGCCTACTAAAAGAGGCCCTCTTAGTGCCCACAGGGCGAAAAGAGTTTTAAAAAAAATATAATAATAATAATAATAATCAGCGCAGAGCCCAAACGGTTAGGAGTTGAAAGTTGAAATTTGGTACACAGTTAGGGTACTAGATTTAAGTACCAGTGTTAAGTGACAATGGAGAACAAGAGAAAGCGACGTGCAAGATTTACGGGCTCTGGAAAAAAAAAAGAAAAAAGAAAAAGAGTAATATGTTAGAACATATTCGATTTTCAGATTTAAACAGATTAGTTCAGTTTTTCTCGACTTTTCTTCTTTAGAACATTCGATGAAAATCGAACGATATAATCAGAACACGTCGTGAACATCGAACAATAATAGAACGTTCGATTTTCAAATTCGACCTTTCTTTAGAAAAACTTAGTTCGTTGTTGAAATTACTCTCTTTTTTGTGACTATAATGTAATAATCTTAATCTTCGTTATCGTTACTTTTGCCCGAGCAACGCCGGGCCTACCTGCTAGTTGTTTTATAAATCTTTCTGCCCCGAGTGCACTAAACAGGACCACCGTCGTTTAATCATGACCAAAATCTAATTATTAATATAAATAAAATATGTGATTTGAATAATGTATTTATTATTTACTTTTTATGATTCTTCTTTTTTTTTGCCCTGTGGACACTAAAAGACCCTTTTAATCGTGGGTTGAGCCAGGATCACAATGGGGCGAGAGACAATACGGACAGATCACCGACGAAAAATTCCTGGAAATTCTCGCCCGGGTCCTACCATGGACCTATAATATCTAACAGGAGCGGCAGCGCTCTGTCGCCACTAGCCGCACACTTGAAGCTTGAAGTGGCTTCACTGTAGAGCAAACCGCCATATTGTGAGGAGAAGAAAGTTTGTTTTTCTTTTGAATTCGACGTTGACAAAGATAAAGAATAACATAAATGATAAAGAAAATTTCGGTTAGGTTTATTTATCATTGGCATGCAGCCGCATTTACTAATAATATATTTCATCCGCGTATCTCACACGGATTAAATATATTATTAGGAAATGCAACTGCAGGCGTTTCCTAGGAATACTTTTTCCAATACTTTTTTATGCTCTGTTTATCTTCCAATCCACACTATGTATGTTACGCTGATGTTGAGTTACATTTTTATTAAAAATCTGAAAATTTTATAGGTATCCTTTGATTAACACGATTAATTAATCCCTCGATGCTACCGCATGTATTAAAATCGCGTTAATCAAATACGGTATCTATGTTAACCCAGTTTGACCTTTGGCATGTATAGGGTTAGCTCTTTATTACCTCTTAAAAGATTTTAACTTCAACAATTTGGTTCATAACACGACAAAGGTCAAAATGTAGTTTTTAATTTTAAATATTTTAACAAATTGAAATCAAAATTTTCACAAACAAACTACTGTATAAGTATAATAAAAACACGAGAGCACTATTTATATCCCGCGAAAGAAAAAAAGACTGTCCGAAAAAATGAACAACGTGCTGAGTATGATACGGATCAGACAGACCTGAATACACTACAAATAAACAATCATGTGGCTGAGAGTAAAGCCCTTCGAGACCTGGCTCGTATTTAGATTATAAAAATATTGATATATTGAGGGTGGAGTGTATCACTTGAGGCTCCGGAAGTGTGCCGGAACCACACAAGAATGTAAAGGCAATTTATAAAATAATTTTATAAAACTATTAATGTTAAAAGGTACTAATTCTATAACCATAAAAAGAGATGTTCGAATCGAAAAAAGAGAGTAGTTCTCATATTTAAACAATAGAATAATGTAAGATCAAACTTCGATTTTTTTTTTTAACTCTTTCCGCCCTGTGGGCACTAAGAGGGCCTCTTTTAGTAAGCTCATTATGGGTTCGGCCAGGCCCACAATGGGGCGGCCGGGTGGTGAGGGACGGGGATCGACATATTCGAACGGACCACCCCCCGAAAAATTCCTGGGGATTATTCGACCCGTTCGGATGCGATCCCGGGTCCCCCAGAGCGGTAGGCTGCCACCTTGACCGCTCGGCCATCCGGCCTATCAAACTTCGATTGGGATCGAATAGACAGACGATTTTGACTCATCCTGCGATCTAGGTTCCGATCTCGTTACACTTGGTAACGAGTGACGACCAATTAGAAAGCGCAGATGAGTAGAAACAACCAATCGAAGTGGTCGATCTGGGCCCGAAAAAAATGTAGAAAAATCTGTGTATCAAGGACACAGAGATCTTCTCCTCCTGCCTTCCTGTTGTGCAGCACCATCCTCAGTTAAAAATCTCTTCTGCATCCCGACATCGAACCGGATACCCTCGTCTTCTCTACGGACTTTCTCCAATCAACGCCTCGGGGTCATCGACTTCTCAAAAGGGACCCGAAAAACAAAATTTCAGTAGGACATTCGCCTAAAGATACAAATCGGAAGACTTGATTTCGCCTACGGATTGTCGACTGTTGTAGCTGTAAGCTTATTTTTAAGTTACAATAAATTGGGACAATTGTTTTGTAGCTCACCAGTTACCAGTTTAAATTCTGATCTTACCTCTTTTATAATAATTAAATAAAATCTAGAAAATAACTAAATTCGAGATGAAACAATCTAGATTTAGATGAAAAAAATAGATTCTAAAATGGCAATCCTGCCCCACGTGATATGGACTTCAATGTTTTGACTTAAAGTAAGATGGCGGTCGATAGTACCTGTCGATGCAACCAGGAGTGCTGTAACCATAGTCACAGCCACTCTATGTAGTTTAAGATTCTTAATTCCATTTAAAAATGATCCAGTGGCGGATATTTTGTTTCTTCTTGCAAACATTATTTAGCTTAAAAATAAATATATCTGAATATATAATCAGTTTTGTAATCGCTATATAATTAGTTTTTTTCATACATAGCGGGCATTAATTGTGACAATGGTCACAATGCCGGATTGCAATTTTCAATCATAAGTTTTTATTTATTCGGGTGTACTATAGATTACCACCTATGGAATTTCGAGACTTTCAGTATATACTTGAACTCAGAGGACCGAGACGAGTTCAACGATACCCTACTTTTGGGCCGGAGGCAAAAAATAAGAAAGTTATCATACTTTTTTCAGCGATCGCGCGATGATCGGGAGTCGCGTCGCTCTCTCCGCTAAGCCTATCGCGTGTTTAACAGGCAGTCCGGCAAGTCGGCCGTATATACCTTCAACAGTGGCAGATGTTGATCCACGAGCACATCGATCGTCTGCAGTTGGCGTTAAGTGCTTTTCGCACACCCTCGCTAGTCGACCTCGGGGGCTACGGCTCCTCAGTCTCGCTATCGCTCGCGGTCGGCTAGTACTACGAGCTGACCGCGCTATCGCGATCGGGAGTCGCGATGCTTGGACAAAAGGAAAAAAAAGGAACTGGCGTTCGACTGTTCGTGCTCCCGACGGACTCCCCCGGGAGGGGAGCCGCCGGCAGGCCGCCGATTATTTAACGCCACTAGTTAAATTGATTCACGGTAGTTCTTGAACAAAAGAAAAAAAAGGAAGTGGCATTCGACTGTTCGTGCAATTTCTTGCCTTTCAGAGTGCTTTTTTTTTATTTGTTTGCAGACTTTACCGCGAGATGGCAGCACTAGCAACTACGGTGCCGTCTGCATGAAAGCATTGAAAAAGTATGTTAACTTAAAAAGTATGATAACTTTCTTATTTTTCGTCTCCGATCCAAAGATAGGGTATCGTTGAACTCGTCTCGGTCCCCTCAGTTCAGATATATACTCAAAGTCCCGAAATTCCATAGGTGGTAATCTATAGTATCCCCATTTATTTAATTTAAAATATATGCTCTCCATTTGAAATTAGTACTGTAGTGTCTTGCCCCTGTACATCGTACTTTTCCTATAACAATAGAGTCGTGGCGGTCATCTATTAACTGTTTTCAGAAGAAAAGATTTGAATTGAAATAACATGAGTTCCGGTTGCATCAGAAGTTTTATATAGTTAATGGGGCCTCCCGCCCCTAAGGTTTCCACATCTGGTCTCGTCTTTCATCTATCTAATTCGGTTCTCGAGATTTATAAGGAAGGACAGACGACGCACGGACAACAGTGGGAATTTATAAGTCTACAGTTTTTTCAAGTTGCAGCCCAATAAATTGAATTTTTATAATATATTAAATATTGTAATTATAATAATATTATTTTATATATTGTATAATTTTCAATTTTTATATTAAAAAAATTTATATTTAGAATTTAATGGTTGATTTCTTAGCTAAAACCTTCATAAAGTATTATTTTTGTAACTAAAACATTTGAAATAAACTACATTATATTATAAAATATTAATTTAAAAAGTAATAATTATTTTTATATTTATAAATTCCCAAATATCAAGATTACAATTCATTTTAAATAAATATTGTATATTTTTGATAAATTTCTATTTTTAGAAAAAAAATGCTTAAAATTTGTACGCTCCAATGAATTTTTGATTGATATATTTACACTTAAGTACATTTACAAAATGAATTTTATTTTTCCTTTATCAGTCATGTAGTCAGACATTGAAAACAATAGAAACTAACGTTACATATCTTAATTATCTCTTACGTATCATCTATAATAGAAATGTTGAATAATTGCGACAAGTAATTTCGAAATTATAATTCTACTAACGTTTTTTATTACAAAAGTTGCTTCTAGCTCTTGGTATAATTATATTAATTAAATTATCAACAACCGTGAGGCAGATAATAGTGAGGGCTTATCACACCAACGATGGGCACAAATTTTTGTTTCATTTTTGTTTATTAAACGCTTTCACTTTGATTCCTGAGCGTTTGTGTCTATCGTTGGTGTGATAAGCCCTCACTATTATCTGCCTCACGGTTGTTGATAATTTAATTAATAGCGAAGTTGAGGCCAAAGTTTTAAACGCGTAAACGTGTACGTCGGACGTTGAGCGCCGCTTTCCTGTAAGCCTAGAAGTTTGACGTTTGGAACGTCGAGCGTGATTCCACTGACTTTCCAAACGCCATTGTCAAACTTCTAGGCTTACAGGAAAGCGGCGCCGAACGTCCGACGTACACGTTTACGCGTTTAAAACTTCGGCCACAACCTCGCTAATATAATCTACTGTGATTGTTTTATTCAGAGTATTTCGGATTTAGAGAAAGGCCCGAACCATTTCGTTTTTTTTTTCTTTTTAACTTTTAACACAGTGCTAAAAGTTTGTATTATAGTTTTGAATAATGCAATTCGGGCTGGACCACCGGGTTCGAATCTCGAAGGCCCGGCGTGGCCAAGTTTTTGCGGGGCCGGCAGAACCCGCGAGAGCTAGAAATTCCAAAAAGAAGGAGGAAAAAAAAATTTGCGATTTTATCGGCTAGTAATATGTCTTAGTAACATCGTTTAAAAAATCCGATTATTCAAATTTAATGTTTGTGTTTCCTCCATCTTGATATGGAGTACGAGTCACGTGGATCGCCATGGAGAACGGATACGGATGAAGTATTGCTTATTTCAGTTTTTAGCGTAAGTGGTGCAAATGTATTTATATACTCTATTCTATTACATATGTTTTAAAGTTATATATCTAATCGACTGTTTGGAAATTCTGTAGAGAAGTATACTTTAATTGCCGGTGACTGGCTATTTAAATTGTATGAAAGTGTAATTTAGTAATATACGATTATATTAATACGAATTCTCATGAATGGCAATTTGTAGATTTAAATCTTGTTTTTCTTTTCTAGATCTGTATGCTTTATACATGTTGTTTGTCGTTAAGTTGACATTTTTACTGTTTTATATAAACAAAACAGTTTTTGAGGTAAGTCACCTGTTAAATATATCCTTTTCTCTAACTATCTTGTCAATATTGTGATTATGGACTGAAAACATAAATATAAATTTAAACTCTTATTAAAATATCAGCATTTATAATATACTATTTTATTAAATATGAAATAAATATAAACAAACCGTATTCCATATTTATGACTTATTATAAATACATTAAAAAACAAAGTAGGTTTATTCGTAAACTCTAGGTAAATTTATTTTGTAACTGGAAATATGACTTAAACAGACATTTTTTAAGTGAGGATCCCGACTCGAACCGCTTTTCTGGAACAAATTAGATTTGTATTTGAATAGTTAACAAATAATAATTATCGAATAATAATTTATTCGACCGTTTGCGATACAATTCGATCGCATTTAAAACCTTTTCACTTTGTTTGCCTACTGTTATATCAATTTTTTTCAATGACTTTATAACAACTGCTACTTTACAACTGGTTAAAACTAGACGATAATAAACACTACAATAATAATTTTCTTGCTGGTTTGTTAGGTTATTGTAGTGTTTATTAATAACTTTATATTTATTTACCTTCTGTTTGATACATTTAAAATGCTTGTTAGATGTTTTGAAATTTTTGTAACTTGTGACTTAAAGATCGATTAGAAAAAATCATTAATTTTTTAATTATTAATGTAATAATTGATATGCAAGATTATTACAGTTATTACCTATTTTATGCAGTATAATAATTATGTGTATGTATATATATAATTGTGACTAAATATACATATTACTATAGTACTCTTGCGCTAATCTGAATCCGTGTTAATCCAAACTCTACTTACTGTAGACCAATTTTGTTTGTTTTTCTACTAAATGTTTCAGCCAAAAACAGAAAGAAGTTATAGATTATCTTTTAAAAACATAATAAATTTTTAAAATTAATATATACTATACATTTTTAACATAAATACGTGTATTAAGTGCAGTATAAAAGCATTTTTAAATAAATATAATTGTCTTTAGTCATTTTTGACTCTTATATATAACCTTGTTTTACACTAATCTGAATAGCCCTGTACAATAATTAGTTTTGATTAATAAGAATTTACTATATTTTATATTTTAAGAGACTGAATTATCAATATTATCTTAGACAGACTTATTTTTGATATAAGTACATTTCTGAAGGCATTGATATATTATTTATTTAAAAACAGAACATCTAAAAAAACCAGTCTTTGGGTTACTGTTTATGAAATGTTTATCTTGTATGAAAGCTTTCGTTCAGAACTATATTTATATTGAATTTTCTGATTTTATGTTCTTTTTTTCCTCCTTATTTAACTAATCCTAGAATAAAATGACAATTTCTTAATTATTTGTCTAAATAGATAAAAAATAAATAATATCCACTTTGATAAACTTAAACAGCAGATACACTTATTTAAGGTAAAAATAACACAATTAAATGCCCTAAACAATAAATTAAAATATAAAAAAATAAATAAAATACACAAATAGTGTATAATAAAATGAAATTTTTTATTTTTATGTTCACAGGGAAAAAGTAAACAAAGGACTATAAAAACACTCATGAAGACCTTCTTTTTTACATGATATAAGAAATTATAAATTAGTCATAATGTATAAAAGAACTTGGTCAAATTAACGTAGATATTGTGACATAAAACAATTATCTTAAAATAGTTTGTATAAAAAATAAGTTCCTATGCAATAAATGACTTTTATTCTTAGGATTGTAATGTTTATGCTACATATGATCATAAGTTATATATGATCATAAGTTATATATGTCATATCTGATTTCTTGTGTCTATTCCAAAAACATCTAGTCAGTCAAATTGCTGAGGTTATAAAGATAGCAGCACTAACTTGAACTTAAACTTAGACAACATAGCCAGATTCTCTCAGTTTGAATGTGAAATCAACTTGAAATCTTATTAAAATTGTAATAAACAATCTTAATAATATTTCATATATATATATAAACCATATGTATGTGCAATACAGTTTAACTTTAAAACTGGACCAAAGCAGCAGTACCCAAATTTACTTTCTATACCTCAGCATTATGTTCAATAAGGAGCTTCACAAATATATCACAAACCCAACCATCCCTCTTTTTTCATTCTATCAATATCTAACAATTTACGTAATTATAAGATAGCAGCATTTAGGGCACTGATAAAAGAGCCTGTATGCATTGCTCTAATGCAGTGTTTTCTAACCCTTGTGGATTAGTGACATTCTGAATTTAATAAGATTCTAGCAACATTTCATAATATCTAAAATAAATTACAGTTGATTTAAAAAATTTTTTTATAATACAGAAGTTAAACTTACCAAGATAAAAACTCCCAATTTTATAAATATACTATAAAAAGAAAAAACTATTTAAACCAATGCATAAAGAGCTAGTGTCAGTCTTTAAACTGGTAAGCCGTAACATTTATGGAGTGGCATGCCAGCATATGCTAGACACATGCAAGTTTTGTGAGGGGATATGCTGATGTTGCAAATTTTGCAACAATCTGAATTTTAGTGAATCCCTTCATCAGCCAGTGGTAAAAAGACAAATGAAATTTTAAACAGTTTATTCAAAATTCTATAAAATATTTAATATTTTTGTGACACACCTGAGGCATTCTCCCAGCACACAGGTTGGGAAACACTGCTCTAATGTAAATGACATATTGCAGGAAATAGAGCATATAAAGAACATAGCCAGGACACATGGCTAAAGAAACTTATTTCCAGATTGGCATGTACTATTGAAAATAACCTTAAATTTTTTCAATAGAGAAGGAGGAGCCTCTTATCAAATACCCAGCCTTAAAAATATGTAACTTTAGATTATGATCCTAGGCTGTGTTCCACATATGTAATGATAATCAAATATGGAAACACAAGTATAGCTTACAGAAACAATTCTACAGTATAACCAATGACAAAGACATTATAAATGATACTGTAATAGTGCTAATATAAACATCTGTAAACCCAGTTATCTGATTAAACTAAACAAATGCCAAATTATATTGGGCTAAATAAATGTTAATAATATTAAATGTTTAGTAATTTGCTCCATAAGTAGGCTTATGCACCATCTCTTGATAAATTTAATAATTAATTTAGAAGGTTCTGGAAGAAAAGAATCCACAATTCCTACTGGCGACTGACAATGCAACCATGTGATTATGTTGCCAGTTACATTACCTGGACCTCTGTCCAATCTTCACTTCCAGAACTATTAATTTATATATAACCATACTGTTACTCACAGCACTGACTGGGGATGACTTATCCACCCGTGGCCTAAAACTCCAACTATGTACTCAGCCAGCTATTACTTTACTTAGGCATGGTGTATATATATATACACTAATTTAAACATCCATAAACTTCATTATTTGATTACAGACAACCGATTACTGGAATAATTTTTAATTATTAATACTAGCATTAATATATATAGCCTGAAATAATCACAATTACTAGTGGATAACCCTCTGTAGCAATACAACAATAGTTGTGTACATTCAACTTTGTATGCTTAGAGTTGTCTCATAATGGTTCGTGGTACTCAATGTGTTATTTTACTTTCAGTTATTCTTATGTTTTATTTTATTTTATTTTCTATAACTATTGATTGTACACATTGAATAACATAGTGTAATATATATAGTTATATTTCTTATACCATAATTAAAGTATACACATCTATTTGATATTGAAATTAGATTTCAAATGTCAAAGAATGTTGTGAATTTGGAATTCTTCAGTAAAACATTTGATTTACGTAAATGTTAAACCTGATGACGGTTCCTAAAAGGTGCCACAAATGATGTTTGTTTTAACAAAAGATTTTCTGCTGGAAAGAGTATGGAAGATGTCATTTACTTCAAATATCATGAAGGGGAATCATCATAAAATAAGATCTTACATTACAGGAGGCTCTGCAATGATAGGATGTTAACACTCCTGTTAGGAGCTTAATATCAAGTACATGATAAAAAGCTAGAGTTGGAATCTGTCTATTTTTACCAACTTCAGAGCCCTGAATATTATTTTACAAGCTAAGATTCATCTTTTTGAGGTTATTTTTGCTTTATGTTCAAGTTAAACACTTTTAAAAATCTATTGTGATCTAAATACATGCTGTGATTTGAAAGTGTTATCATAGGCAGAAATTAATCATATCCATATCAATAAGATAAAGCTATGATTAATTTAATCTTGATAATACTAGAATATAGACTATTGACTGCTTTGATATAAATCTGTGCCGTCTTGTCTATCTACCTTAGAAGAAAATAGGGTGTGCACTTTTCAAAACTAATAGGTGGTTCTAGTATTGGGCCTATGGATAGGTAGCTTCTATTGTACTGTGTATTACACTGTTTAAAAATTGCCTTCTTAGTTATTTAGGTATTTTTGAAATGTCGGTTAATTGTTGTTTGTTTCGTGCCAATGATAAAAAAAACATCCAGGTTAGAAATTTTATAAATTTCCGGATGATCTGATAAGAAAAAAGAATGAGAAGATAAAAACTTGAAAGAAAATCAGTAGGTACACTTGAATCTGTAACAGACAAAATTATAAGGACAGTTAATTTTGAGTAGTTTAGAGTAATAATAATCTACAAATGTAAATATATTTTTAATGAACAATTGAGTGGAAGGTTATCAATGATACAGGTAGAATTATTTCACTAGCTTGATTGTGTAATGATTCATTTTGCTTACAGAACAGCATTACTTTCTGACGTTTTGCTAACAAATTTGAAGCTAAAGATGAAATTGCTATAATTTTTATTTATTTGCTTCATTTTGCAACTATAAAGTGTAGAAATTGTTTTACATTAAAGTTAGCATTCAAATATAATTTAAATCATCATTAAATAACTTTCATGTTAATGATGATAGTAAAATAAATCTTTACATAATGTTTTCTAAATAGTAATTGAATAACATGACAACTACAATTTATCAGATCTTTATTATTTAAGAAAGCTCATCTTTGGTTGAACAATTATAACTATTATTAGTTTTTTTTGTGTGTTTAATGCAGTTTAAGTAGTTCTGTCTCAATTTCACTTATTTTGTAATTACATCTGAAATGAATTGGAAATAAAATGAAAAAACAGGGGCAAAATGTTTGAAAGTATGCCTTCTAAATTGCATATGGATTAAGTATGGATTATATGCTCTCAATGACGTCTTCAGAGGTACAAAATGTGGGTTATGCAGCATTTTTATGTTTATTTTAGTAATTTTCTGCAGGTTATGTACAAAAAATAATGGTATTAAAAATAACATAAGATAAAAACTGAAAAACATTTAAAATTGAAGCATTCACAAATGCATCAAATTATACTTTTTGGTTAATGTAACCCTTGGTGCCAAGATGGCAACTCGTCTCTGATTCCAGCGAGGAAACAGTGGGATGCAGGCTCTAACCTAACCTAACCCTATTCTAATAATTTGGTTGCTAATAATTATGGTAATTTATTAGAATAGGTTAGGTTAGGTTAGAACCTGCATCCCACTGTTTCCTTGCTGGAATCAGAGACGAGCCGCCATCTTGGCACCAAGGGTTACATTAACCAAATTGTTTATTCTTTAATAGGATTAATCTATAATTGACATTACATTTCATCTATTTATTAATAAGAAAAATTTATTAAAAAATAATAAATAATAATAATAAAGTAATTTAAATGTATATCTAAATTATTTTTAAAAAGAAATTATCTCTCTTGGATATTATGCACCTATAAGAAATGAACAGAAGCTTGAATAATTTTAAGTCTCAAAAATATGATTATAAGATAAATGTATCAAACATTTTAAGTTATTCCAAATAAAGAATAATTATATATCTGATAGAAACATGTGATTAAGCATCATCATATCAGTCATGTGTTTTGAACACTGATAAATAATTTCTGTTATATATGTTGTCTAATCTAGCTGAATTGACATTTATCTAATCTACTGTTAAAGATATCAGAGTTACTCTGAATAATTCAGCAGTAAAATAGCATCAGAGCAGGTAGATTCTTTACTTTAAGCATTCTTTGATTATTATTACTAGATAGTAAAAACGGCTTAATTATAATGATTTATGAATTTTTATTTTTATATTTTAATTTGTTGTTTAATATTTATGAAGGTATGTTATAGATTTTTATAAATTTAAATCATTTTTAAAACAGAAAAAGAAAAATTATGCTTTCGTAGAATGGAAAAAATTTAAAGTCTTGAAATCTATAAGTTGCATTTATTCCTATTCTGCTAATTTTTTATGCATAAAGTTAAAAAAATGAAGTAAAAAACTAAAAATTCGACTGTTAAATAGTCTGCAACACATTCCAAATCAAATGTTCAAATTAAACTTCAAGTACTTTCGATTATGATATTAGTCTTTGTCTGGAACGTTTAAAAATTGAATGGAACAAAGCTTTTTAAATTCAAATGCACATGTTTTTACAGAGATGATAGAATTTGTGCATTGGCGTAGTCAGGGTTTTGTTATGGGGGGGCCTAGTAGAGGCTGTAATTTTCTGGGGAGGGGGACCGTGCCCACCCATGCCCCTTCCTGGCTACGCCCATGAATTTGTGGTGTAACCTATACCATCAATTAGATGTTTGAATTTTTGCATTTTAAAATAAAGGAAGACAGATGAATATTCAAGAATTTGAATGCTTGGTTTGAAATGTGTTTTAGAATATTTAACAGTTAAAGTTTTAGTTTTTAATTTGTTTTTAGGACTTTTTCCCTCGGTGACATACTGGAAGGTTGCAAAAGCACTTGCATTTTAAAACTTTAAATCTTTCACTCAAATGAAGCATAGTTTTTCTTATTTTGACGTATAATCGCAGTGTGAAGAATTTTGACATTTTAAACTTTTTAACTTTGTAATTGATTACAATAATAACAATTATTCAAATTTAAAGTTTTAAAATCTAAGCATTCCATATAATCTACATAATTATTTACATTATATGGAACATTGAATGTTCGATTATTCTGTAACTTCATTTTTCATATGATGTATGGTTTGTCAATTTTTAAAATCTAGACTAAAAATCTATTAATTTAATGTGATAAGAAATGTGACGTCTATATCCGATAAGTTGTCGCTGCCCAATTTCTAATCAAACAATTGTAATCTGCAAAAACTTGTATGAATCAACCGACTTTTTTTTATAAATTGCAGTTTTATTACAGAAAAAGAAATAGCTTTTGAGAATATTATCCTTGCTATCAGTTCAGACATAAATATAGAATAACAAATTTCAAAAGATTAACAAAAATATAAATTTGAATATTATTGAAGTTAATTCAATGGCAGTTTTGATCTTAGTTTTCATAGCTTCGTTTTCATATGCTTAAACACCTTTAAGAACAATAATTGTATTAACTACAAAGAGAAAATGGCTCTATCAATGGCCTGGCAGGCCGTTGATAGAGCCATTTTCTAAAATAACACAGCACCACTAATGCACAGATCCGCA
This sequence comes from Centruroides vittatus, assembly GCF_030686945.1. Classification (NCBI taxonomy): domain Eukaryota; kingdom Metazoa; phylum Arthropoda; class Arachnida; order Scorpiones; family Buthidae; genus Centruroides; species Centruroides vittatus. The sequence goes on from NW_027122172.1 coordinate 3,173,465, forward strand.
ATGACGCTATCGGTCACACGAGACAGTATTCCTGAAGATATTCCATAACAACTTTAAATTTGATTGGAAACACAAATTTGAATAGGAAGTTTTGTAGTACCCGAAGAAGATCCGTAACTGTTCGAAAACATTTGTAACTACTTTATTATTTGGTTGGAAGGAGCACACCGGTAAAAGGCAGAGAGATACATGTATTATAAAGTACTCCAGTGTAGAAATTTCTAATTTGTCCATAGCTTAATTTTTTTGAGAATACAATCTTAATGAGGCTTCCAACATTCAGCAAACTAAAAGAAAAAGATTATTACATTAAAAATTGCCGGGACGATTTTATATTTAGAAAAGAAAATATATTTCTTACTAGACTATACAATACATGAGTCCATTTCTATCCGTCCCTTCACACACTTTTCTTAGAGGCATTAACAAGTCTACGGCGGAACCGTCCTTTTATTTGAGGCTACTGTCCGCCAACAAATGTAAAAAAGTTAAAATTCCTCTAGTGGTAGCAAATGCAATTCTTTAAAAATAAAATTATTACATTAAAAATTGCCGGGACGTAGACTTGTTAATGCCTCTAAGAAAGCGTGTGAAGGGACGAATAGAAATGGACTCATGTATTGTATAGTCTAGTAAGAAATATATTTTCTTTTCTAAAAGAAAAAGAATTTACAGAAATTAAAGCTTTTGCTTTTTAATGTAGCAAGAAAGTATTCAGTATGGATAGAAAATTCTCTATTACAATCTTTAAGACTCAAAACTGTACTGAAATAAGTCTACTGTGGAACAATATAGCCTATAAGCAGAAATATAAGAGTAGCCTTAACAATTCGCAGATTAGTAAAAGTTGCGCAGCAGGTCTATTGGATAAAATATCACATTTTCAAAACCTTTGCTGTTTTTTGAAGTTTTTGCACATCCATTTTTGCATATATTCTTTTGGATAAATTGAATGTAAAAAATGCTATATTAGTTTTTAGAACAGTGTATCTAAAATTCTATGACAAATTCTTTTACATTAAAATAGAAATATGTAAGATGATATTATATCATCATACAAAAACATAGTCTTTTTGGTAGGTATGAAATTATCATGATTGACAAATTTAATATTTATCAGTGTACTTTTATTCATGATGAATGTCATATCTTAGTTAAAACTTATTCCTCTGCAGACATTAACTCAAAAAGTATTGCAAATATTGCTGAATGCTATAAGGTAATGTTTATCAAGTTTATTAGATAATTGAAAATTGGAATACTGTCTCATCAGATAAAGTCTTGGTGTATCAAACAATACTATCAATAAATTTATTTTTAAAACAATTTTTTGTAAATGTTAATTTATTGTTTTGAATACAATATTTAAAAAATTGGTTCGTATATTAGAATCTCGTTTTAACATATCGTGCAACAACTGATTTCTTGGAACAATGGAATTTTTCCCAAGTCCCACCAAAACTTTATTAAAAATATATTAAGTAATAATAATAATTACTTAGTTGTTGTTATTAGAATTAATAATCTGTATTTCCTTTATCCTACTTCATCATTTCACTAACATTAATTAATTATTTAATGAGTTTTTTACAAAATATTTGAAACGTAAATATTCAAAAATCTAATTAAATAATCTAAAACTAAGAATTAAAAAATTAATTCACATATTTACAGGAAATATTAAAAACATATCAGCAACCTTGACTTTTTGTAACATTTCCAGTAAATGCAAATGAATCTTTTAGTTTCTACTGTAGGATTTATTTTCTCAACCCGAAGATGAGTTAACATTTGACTCGATATGTGCTACGATAATCTCTTGGTTTTTGTGACAATTAATTTCTTCCGACATGCGTAAGTTACATGCACTTAATAAATATACCATATACAATTAAATATAAGGGCAAAACCATCTAGAAGCTCTATCCTTCACTCGATCACCTTCGATCTCGATCGTCGATAACCCTTGCTTTCCATCGACCTCGTCGTTTGTCCAGCTCGCTTCCCAGATAGTCCGAAAAAGTTCTCTTCCGTCGACCTTATCACCTTTTATACTCTCCTGTCCTCCCTTGCTGGGTTCGTCGCCCCTTCCGGGTCTAACGGATGATGGAACATTCGGGAATGCATCAAATAAAGGGCATTGTCTGAGATAAGAAAAACGTGGCAAACGATCGTCACACTACTTTAAAAAAATGACATCTTTTAAATACCATATTTATTCTAATAAATAGAGCATCATTTATAACTTTTTCATCTTGCAACTGCATTGCTTATTATAAAAAATACAGTATTTATAATGAATTTTGTTAAAAAATTAAATAATGCTATTGAGATGACTATATAGAATGATGTGTAATTGAATGATTTTTATTTGTTATCAACACTTAATCAATTTAATGAGAAAAATTTTGATCAAAATATCAAGTCATATCATTGAACTGATATCTATGCTTAATTTATATGAAACTTTCTCTCAGAATATGTACAGTACATTCCAAATCAATCAAAAATGAAAAATGCTGTCATCATCATTTGTACTTTTTTACACTCATTAAAATTATTATAAGATCACTTTTTATATACAGTCAAACCTGTTTTTATGTGCTCTTTTTATGTGCGATTTTTTTAATGCGAATTTTTAATTTGTGCGGTATAGTTGGCGACTAGTCTCGTGCAATTCGTCATGTCTTACGTTGACTTATTATAGCTAAATAAACTTATTATAGCATAAATGCACTTATTATAGTAATATTATTGCATGAATATGCGAAAAATGAAATAATTTACTTTTTAAGTCAACAAAACACCACCTGGACAAAAATATGTAAAACAGACGATAGACCAGACGATGCAGTTGAGTGCTGACATCTGTTGTCAATAAATTCTATTTCGTACTGTTTTGAGTTATTTTCTATGTGAGACTTTTTTTATGCGGTCCCTGTTGACCGCATAAAAAAAAAATATTTTTTAATTGTGTTGCGAAAACTATTATTTACAGCCATTCGTGAAGTTTTGTGAGATTTTTTTATGCGATTTTTTTAATGCGGTCCCTATCCCCACATAAAAACAGGTTTGACTGTATTTTAAAATAATTTTTATATACTTTATCTCCTTTATTATAGAAATAACTTAGAATTCTTTAGTAATATAGAGAGGTGTAAAAACCTACCTATAAAGTTTAATGCTTTATTACAATTGAATGACAAGTGCTTCAAAGTTTTAATTGAATGTCATTCAAATTAGCATCCAAAGCCTTTACATTATAATAAGTTCAATATATTTGTCTGAAACTTTAATCTTAATAAGAAGACACGGTTAATGTTACCTTAGGTAGCCAAGATGGCGGTTCGTCTCTAATTCCAGCAAGGAAACAGTGGGACGCACGTTCTAACCTAACCTAACCTAACCTATTCTAATAATTTGGTTGCTAATAATTATGGAAATTTATTAGAATAGGTTAGGTTAGGTTAGAACGTGCATCCCACTGTTTCCTTGCTGGAATTAGAGACGAACCGCCATCTTGGCTACTTAAGGTAACATTAACCGAAGACACTAAACACACCTTACACACTTTTCTAGAAAATAAATTTAATCAAAACAAATGTTTAATCTTAATTTTCCTTAGTCTTATTTCAAAAGTTTGACATCACATTTTGAAAGTCTCTCAGAACAGTGAAGATTTAAGTTTGTCAAAAATCTTTTAAGTTGATTTGGCACATTTTATCCTCAAAATGTTTCTTTGAAAATAAATCTCAAAAATTTAGATCTGCATAATGTAGGCAAATCAATTCCCTTTTATTGTACTTTCCATTATGCAATGATCATTGGAGTTGAAGATAAATATATTGAATACATTGTAACATACTGTAAATGGCTTCAGATGCAGATTTGAATGATTTTTTGAGTAAGACTTTAATGTTCAGTTATAATAACGGATTAAACTTTAGACAGGTTTTAAATAATCTTTTATATTCCGTAATGGACACTACGTGGAAAATTTATGTTGTTATTTTCACTAAAGATATAAGTTTTTGAATAATTTATCTTTGAAAGATTTAAGATAGATAAATTCTCGTGTCGGAGTCATTTGATATTTTAATTTTCCAAAAATAAGATAATGTTTTATGACTGAGAAATCAGAAACTTTATTTTTATGTAGAGAATGATCATCATCATATTTTTTCTCTTACACTCATGTATGTTGATTGTCATTACTTGTTTTGTTTACCATTGACTTAACATATCTAAAAGACAAAGTCCGGAGCTACTAAAGATATTTATGATTGCATTCCGAGAAAAAATAAAGAGAACACAGTTTATAATTAGAACAATTATATCAGTATTTTATAAGATAGTAAAATAAGGAGAAAGAAATGATAAATATTAAAATGATTCTGTAGTTATAGTGCAATACATTTTTTTATTTAGCAAGATAAGATTATTTTAAAAATGTTTTAAAAAACAATTCATAGTTTGTACTTTAGTCTATATATATATAGACTATATATGTGTGTGTGTGAGTGTGTGTCTGGAAGGAGAGATCATAAAGAAGTCCAGGTAGAATAGCTTGTAATATATCTGCACAGTAAGCAAAAGTTGCAGATTCAAGTCACACTCCAAGCCAATCTTTTCCTTCTAAAATTTTATAAAATTATTTAATTAATCTACTTTGATTTTTGATTATTAATATTGATACAAAATGTTGACTTAATTTCCTACCTTTACTCCAATTCTATTTTAATCATTTTTTTATAGTCTGAAAATAACACAGCTTAAATTGATTTAAATTAAATATGCAAATTCCTGTGTTACATTTTACAATAATTTGTTTTACTGAAGTTAATATATTATATAGGGTAGTTTGAGTACGGTAAAACCTGCATAAACTGGAATCACGTGGTACCGAATATTTTTTCCAGTTTGGCAGGTTTCTGTTTTGAACAAATTTTCTTTTTAACGTAGAAAATTGCTTCATTCTGGTTTCCATTTTATTCAGATTCTGTTTTGCACAAGTTTTACTGTATATGTAGATTGCTTTACTAGGAAAAATTGCTATGTAAAGAAAGATTTATGTAAAATAAGATGATTTTGCATGAACATATACGATAAGAACACTTGGTTTTTAAAATTATTTTAGATGGAGAAATGGATTATAGCCATATTTAATTTTATGAATTTCAACATGTTTTTACGTTTACATACAAAGTATCAAGTTCTAACATAAATAGTATAATAATTTTATTCAAGAAATGAGTTTCTTGAAGTGTTCAATAATTATAAGACAACTTGTAAATAATAGACAGAAAATGATATTTTCAGGTTATTTATGAAAGGTAATAACCAGAATTCCCTCTTATGTACAATTACTTTGAAAACTCTGTCCACAATCAACTCAATGAACTTTTGAAGAAACCCCTGAATACATTTTTCAATGATTGCAGTCTTCAGGTCTGTGGTGTTAATATATTGCTTTCCATTTGCATAGATTAATCTGACCAGAAGTCCCCGACATTCTCCGTAGGGTTCAAATTCAGTGACACAACTGGCCAATCTATGACTTGAACCCCATTGGCCAGAAATCATATCCAGGTAATGTTGGCTGTAAGGATGAGAGTGTTATCTTGTTATAACTGTCGCTGATGATCCCGCAGTCTTTCTTGAAAAGAAAGTAAATGCATTTCTAGCTACTGAATGTATCCTTTAGCATTCTGTCTTCTTTCAGGAAAGGCAATATTTGTTTTCCCTCATTCTCCAAAGGCAGCCCAAACCATTATGGAACTCCTAGCCATTTGTCATTTGGAGTAGATTTCCCTCTCCTTTCTTAAATCATGCTAATAGTACTGGTAATCAACAGGCTCATCTAAATTGAACTTTTTCCTCCACCGTTCCATCCAGGTCATGTTATTTCTGGTTCAAGTCAGTTTGACAGCCTTGTGCTTGTATATAAGCTTTGGTTCCAACTTTCTTTTGGAGTATTTGAGATGATTGATAGCATGAACTATGCTCCAAACTATCCCTAAGCTAACTCCATATTTGGGTTTTGCAGCAATATTTCTAAGAGAGCTTATTCCATTTATAAGTTTCCTTAAAATTTCTTGCAAGAAGTAAGTTTTTACAACCAGTCAGGACTCTTTCTAACTCCATATTCTTCATCCAACTTTAAATAATTCCTGATCATGCAAATTGATTTTCCTGTTTTTTTAATGACAGATGTTACTGACTTTCCAACTTCGTTTAAAATACTTATTTTACTTTTTTCAAATGCTGAAAGTATCTTGCTCTTACCTATTTTGTCCTTTCCGAATTAACAATGCTTTGCTATACATATAGATGACAATTTTGATTGCCATAGCAACAATAACAAATATCAGTAGTTAGATGACTTGGTTTATAGTTATCCAGTTAAACTTATTTAAAAAGTATGTTAAAAAAATATATAAGAATTAAATTTTTGATTGTTCTTATGATTATTGAACCCTTAAACGTCATTTTTCTATGAATAATTAGCCTGTTGATTTATTTAGAATCGTAACTGTTAGTGTACAAGTGTGTCTTTATGAAAGAAATAAGTGACAACAATCAGACAGTAATAGCTCCTAGAACTTTCAAGTTATTCATAAAATGTTGCCTGTTTTTATCTTTTTTGAGTTAATCTTACCCTAGGTATACAAAATGGCGGCTCGTCTTCGATCCCAGCAATCTGAAGACAGGGAACAGTGGGGATGCACATTCTAACCTAACCTAATCTAACCTATTCTAATAATTTGGATGCTAATAATTATGGTAATTTATTAGAATAGGTTAGGTTAGGTTAGAATGTGCATCTCCACTGTTCTCTGTCTTCTGATTGCTGGGATCGGAGATGAGCCGCCATTTTGTATACCTATGGTAACATTAACCCTTTTTTGAATGCACTGTATGATCGCACTAGAATTGTAGGTATATAGGATTAAATTATATTAGCAGTTTCAGTTGTAAAATGTGATGCATCATATTTTTCAAATGATAAAATTAAATGAAATTAAATTTTTAATAGCTTTTACTGTTTAATTCTATTTTAACTAAATAAAACCATTTTTAATTTGTATTTGTAGAATGGAACATACAAATTCTGTCAACAATGATAGTAAAGACGGTAATTCTTTTTTATTTTGCTAATTTTAAATTATTTAATTAATTAGTGTATAATAAATTATATATTGTTTGAATAATATATCTTTTCCATTTTAATTATTAATTAAGATAGTTTTAAAATTTTAAGCATTTTTCAATTACTGAGAACAAGGCAAAAGATCATTGACTAAAATGAACAATATATAATTGATTAATTTTTTGTATTTCTTAAATAGTACTTGCATGAAAAAATCAAATGGACTTCTAACCTAATATGTATGATCAGTTCTTGTGTGGTAAATCTAACTTTTCTTATAAAATATTTTTTGTTTTAGCATATAAATATGTTAGTTATACTTGCTCAGAATATAGCCGTTATTAGGCTATCCTGGTGGTTATTAGACCATACTTGTTTATTCTGCGTAATTTCACCATTAAGCCACACATCAATGTATCTATGATGATTTTGATCATTTTATAGTAAACATCTATGTAAGAGTCATTTTCTCACTTTAAGGCCAGCACAAACTAGTGAACTGTCAATTGTTATGGTCACATTATTGTTTTCACTCAATGATCTGACAATGTCATGTCTTTTGATATCACTCGTGACATAGTTTTAATGAACCAATGAAAATTTCACCCAATCCTCTATAAACAGTTGCTCGGTAGTTTGTAAAATGGCAACGATCGGCAACAACAGTTTGTTGATGTTAGCTTCAGCTGCTTCCATTTGTTTCCTTTTGGCATAAATTTAATAAATAAACAAAAACGGAAACCTAATAGAGAATGGATTCATCATCGTAATATATATTTTGTAGACAAAGTGATTAATACGGGCATTATGAATAATGACCAACAAAATCGGGCATTGTAATAAATTTCAATAATTTATCAAATTGATCGGTCATTATGAATACTGCTACCACCTAGTCGGGCGAAGTGATAATAATACGTTGAGGAGTGATCATCAGACATACACTAGCCTATCAGAACTTACATCTTAGTTGCACATGCGTATTGCATTTAGTACCAAATTTTAAATTTGTGACCAGTGGTTAATCTTTCTTCTTTGACAAAAGTAATGATTGTGGAGGAAACATTAAATGATATGAATAATCGCTTCAACAACCGATTAAGCGATTTATTAGCAGAAAAAGGTGAGAACAATCAAATTTTTACAAAATCAGTGTATTTGTCAATGATACAAAAAGTGAAAGTCAAAAATGAAAGTTACTTCTAAGTTACCGGAAGAATATCAGTTAATAGTACTTTGAAATATTTCTAAATGAAATAAGTGGAGTTTTTTTTAATCAAATTTAAAATTCGGTACTAAACACAATACACACACGCAACTGAGTACCGATTGGCTAGCGTATGTCGGATGATCTCTCTTCAACTTATTATTATCACCTTGCCCGACTAGGTGATAGCAGTATTCATAATGACCGGTCAATTTGATAAATTAATCAATATTTATCATACTGTATGCCCATTTTGGTCATTATGAATAATGCCCAATTAATCACTTTGTCCATAACGTATACATAACTTTTATAATTTAATAAAAACAATGACACTATTTATATTTTTACATCTATGAAAATCTATCAAACAGTTTTGTTTTGTAATCCCAGCATGACAAAGCCATTGCTGAAATGAGACAAAGATCACAGCAAAAACATCTTGTTTGTGGTATACAGTGCATGTTCCTTTCTTGCAAACTTTTAACTGGGCATCACTGTCTCTCAATCATCACTGAAAAATTCAACATGTTTGATCCAAGAGTCATCAAAGGGACTGTCTACTTTCCATTGAAGAGTATGATGTAGAGCAGCGATTCTCAACCTTCATAGCTCCACGACCCCCCAAATAGTAAATACAGGTACTCCTCACATTACGACTGAGTTCCGTTCCGACGACTACGTCGTTAAGCGAATTGGTCGATAAGCGAGGAGCTTGCGCTGGGAATATTGGATCGTTGTAAAATTATACAAATTATGCAACAAACTTCAAATTTATTCATAAAAAGACTATAATAGTACGCTATTAGCCTATTATAGTACTGTAAGACTATTATAGTAAGTGCAAGCCTATTATAGTATGCTTAGTACACGTCACCATTCGCCACCGACCGACACTCAAGCTGAGAATGGGGATTCCCCTAATTGCAGGTCGAAACTCTTTAAGCAGATAGGTCGTAAAGTGAGGAGTACCTGTATAAATAAAATTAATATTTTGTGACCCTCCACCCAAAGGAATAATAACGGTAAGCCTTACTGTTACTAATTGAATTTTGACTGTAATTATAAATGTAAATTGTTTTAAATATTATATAATCATATTGCACTAATTTTATACATTAAGAAAATACCGACAGTATAAAAAATGTAATACAACTATTCCTATTACTTTATGTTGCTGCGTTTATAGCAACGGGTATGAACACGCATGTATGACGTGTACATACACGAACAATTTACAAATTCCAACTTGACGTGTATGTGCTCTTTGTAATTTGATCCACGTATGGAGAAAATTTTAAATGAAAAACAAATGCAACCATCACATTAATTTTTCTTTATATGTGTACTTATTGTAAGTAAAACGTTTATAAGTTTATAATAAATGATTTTTTCTCATAAAATAATTTCATTATTATCTCGCGACCCCCAGGTTGAGAAACGCCGACGTAGAGTGACGTTGAGTTAATGACTGTGCAGTTTATGATTGAACCTATGATGATGAAACAAATTTTGTTTAATGACACCTTTAACCAGTTTGTCTTGGACTTTAGACTCATCTGTCCCTGTCTCTGTCCTAATTCGCTTCCTGGTCTTCCTTTCTACTTTCTACCATGTGACTAATGCCCAAATTCACGTGGAAAGGAATTGTTTTTCATCATGACAACACAATACAAATGTCGAGTGAACTTTTATATGAAACAATAAATTCATTCAAATAACTTTAACGTAAATAATCCCTAACACACAAATTTTGCAGTAAATAAATTTTATACAAAATCATATTCCAAGACTGCTATTTAATATCAGGCTTATTGTACTTAGACAAGGAGACACACAGATCAAAAGGAAAATAAACTCATTTTTTTCTTTCTCATTTATATATTTTATTGTGGAATGCATTTCAGAGCAAGTCCTCCATCAGCCATTACATAAAAAAATTACAAAAAGAAGTTGGACATCTATAAGTGATAATTTTTCATTACAAATTTGTGAGATCGAGGGAGGTAGGAGGAAGTTGTATCTCCCCATTCTGGCAACAGGTCGTTGACCTTTCACTTTTCAAGATGGCTAAAGTTTCGATTTCGGTCCTGAGAGTAGGAACTCTTTTTGTCGGGCGAGTGGATTGGAGGTGAGATGGGGTCGACGATAAGGCGAAAGCGATATTCGAGTCAAGGAGGACACCATTTAACAATTAAAACAAGGTTTATTGGAATTAACAAAAGACACAAATACAAAATCTGACTAAATTCCCTAATTCGCGTAGGGTTTGAGAAAGCTTACAGATTCAGTTCATACCTCATTATTAGTTTCCTTATAGAGTTCAGCCCTTGATATCCAGAAAGTGGAAATCGGTATCTGAAAATGGCACAGTTTTATAAAGTCGCGACTGAGCATGGTGACGCTGGGACTATAGAACCAGAGCGGTGACGACCTGCAATGGCGTTCGTCCGGCAGAAGATAAGAGACTCCCCTGAGGGGGGAAAGAAGTGGCTTTTATAGCTTTAGGCTGGGAAAAGTGGTCACGTGATTGATAATTGATGGCGATTTGGGTCATAGGTGTTCCCGGGACCAAAAATATATGACGAATTCGGATGTTAACTATAAACTTAGGTTGCAAGATGATCTGTATACAGCTTAAGAACAAAGGATAGTTGAGATATGGCCGGGGACGCATATTTTCTCGTCCAGGACCGTTTTTAGACAGGATGTTTATAATAGGAAAATTCTTAATTTAATATAGGGAACAATTATTAAAATTTTTACATTCAGGGAAATTTCCGGATCTCACAAATTATTAAAATAAATGTTTTTTACGACATAAGAAATACAAAAACCTGAACTTACATTTGTGTATAAATTATGTATTACATACAGGTATAAATTTCTATAGTGAATGTAAATATATATAAAATTAGTTGAGTTTATTTTATATATTTATTTTTAATTGTTTCCACCTTGTGGGCACCAAGAGGGCTACTTTAGTTTATTACCAACATTCGTTTGGGTTAATGTTACCCTAGGTGCCAAGATGGAGGCTCGTCTCTGATTCCAGCAAGGAAACAGTGGGATGCACGTTCTAACCTAACCTAACCTATTCTAATAATTTGGTTGCTAATAATTATGGTAATTCATTAGAATAGGTTAGGTTAAGTTAGAACGTGCATCCCACTATTTCCTTGCTGGAATCAGAGGCTAGCCGCCATCTTGGCACCTAGGGTAACATTAACCATAGTTTGTTTCGTACATTGAAAAAACTAGATATTAGTGATCTAGCTATTCATTGATATGAAACTGTATTATATTATATACTATAGCTTATTAATTTGAATACAAAATAATTGTGGTGCAATTATTCCAAATATCTTAATATTTTCATCAGAATAAATAAAAATAATTTATTTGTTTTTATAATATAAAATCCAAAAATATAAAATTTTTTAAATAGGAGATATTAATGAAATCGAGGAAAATAAAAGTATTCATTCAACACCTGACGAGCATAGTAATTTAAAAGGCGATGATAATGACACTTATTTTCAAGAAAGAATATTGATTCCAGATGATGGAAATGTAAGTAAAATAATTATAAATTAAATGCTGTTGTGTATTATGTTTCTCTTGAGGATGTATTATATTTATTGCATTTACCAAAAGTATTTTTAATTTTTTCTGCTCTGAACCAAAGACCTTTTTCATTCCTATCATGTTCACTTTTGACAGGAATGAAAAATAAGTCCAACTGGGACAACTTGGTAGTGAGGAACAGGTTGAAGTCAAACTATTCATGGATAGAAATTCCTAAGGATCAAAGGCACATTTAATATTTTAAAATGGGTGCTATATATGAATGGATGTTTTATATAATATATATATATATAACCATTACTCCAACTGTGCTTACAAGAAATATTCATTTTAATTTCTTTCCTTCATGTTTTTTCTGTTTCCATAGATTTTCTGTGTTGCCGAACTTATGCAATGTCCATTACTATACGGTGATACCTCGGTTTTCGTTGATAAAACAATCGGTGAAATCCGAAACCGACAAAAACCGAAACAATTATTTCCGTATGAATAAATGTAAATCTAATTAATTTTGTGGGATCACCGGGAGGTCGGACAGAGTCGGCCTCCTTTATCTTGGTTCACTGGTCGGTTAAGACCTGCCCACTGTCGAGGATGGCTTGTCCAGTCTGGAACTAATTACTTGTCAGGTCGAGTGGAGGAGGAGAGAGGGGATCGTTGATAAGACAGAGGCGAGATTCGAATAAATGACACCAGTGACAATAACAAACAGAATTTATTACGAAACACTAAAGAACAGTTACATCGAATAACATTGACAGAGATATTATATACTAACATAGGAAAGTTTGAACCCGAGAGAAAGTTTACAAATAAGTGGTCGTCATACCTCAACAAGTATCGGAGTCGGATGACAGAGTCAATACAAAATCCGTAGTGGCGTAGAAATTTGGCGGAGAGGCTTCGAGTCCGGCTAGAGGCGGGAGCTACGAACGATGACCCCTCTGCTCTTGCTCCCCTCCTTTTTATTTCGTCCCCTCGTTAATTTTCTCGCCAATAAGCGAATTTTGTCTTTAGTTCCGAGTGTGACTTAGTTTCGAGTTTCGAGGGGAAGGGGTAGGTACGGTCAATCCCCTAAGACGGGTCAGTTTTTGGTTTGGAATTTGGTTATTGATGTCAAGATAATGACTAATTTACATTTTTATTTCGCCAGTGAATTCGAACTCTCACAATTTGTTCTAGACACTCCAAAATACATACCAAAAACACATTTAGATAACATGAAAAAATTGGAAGGAAAAATTTTTTACCAAACATTTCTCAATTAGCAGATGTAAAATACAGTGCAATCTCTGCAATCTGATTCATATGTCAATATTATGACTGAATTATCAAAAATAACTACCAGAAATACATAGACTGTAACTGTGATAAAATAAATATGCATTTTTTCTGCTTACTTGGATGTTTTTTATAATAAAGTTCATGCATACATTTATTTTTGATATACACTACATACTCTATACTTCTTTACATGTCACTTTCTCTCACAAACTGTTGATTGTTTTCATTGAAAACAACTTTCTATGGCTTTTTCTAAAAGCCTATCCAACATATGTAATCGTAATGTATGTGCAATTAAATACAACACAAATACCTTCAGTTATGTTGCTTGCCTTTCTTTCTACAGACAGCAAGGCAAGAGACTGGTTCTAGTTTACTGGAGGTGCAAGATTTCTGAGATTGCGCTGTATATCTTAATAGAAGTAAGGTATTAAACAAAATATCATATAGGTAAAATTGTACAAATGAATATTGTTCTTGCTGAATGAAATAATACAAATGAAATTAGATTTAAAATTTAGATAAATTACTTTTATGTTATTGTTTCAAAATTATACTGTTTTTGGGTTGTTCCCAACTGGCCGGTATAATGATTAATTGACATGTCGTAGCAACATAAAACATAACCTTTATTAATTGGTAAAAATAAGTGTCTGACTCCAATTTAAATATAACTTTTTTGTGATGAGCAGTAGTACAAGAAAAACGTGGAGCGTAGCTGTATACATCTGATCGCCGAGACATCTAGTCCAGAAGTGTTGTTCCTTTGTCTCTTACAATCTTCCTACACTATCGCTCCAGCCTTTTACCACTTTACAGTAAGTAGTCTGCGACTATTATATATTTACAAGAAATAGTTCACGACCATTATATATTTACAAGAGTTAGTTTACGACTGCAACACTTCACGATATTAGCTTTGATATTTTAAAACTGCATCATCAAACTTCAGTTTATACAAAGTCTCCAGCAACTAAACTGTATAAGTCAGAAATTGCTTGTATTTATTAAAGTATAAATGCTATTGAAATAATTAATGTGTTTTTTATTTCTTAATATATTATTATAAATATCTAATTAATTCAATAAATTTTTTTCAGTATGCTTTCAGTTTTAGAAAGCTCTGGGCTTTTACTGGTCCAGGTTTTCTTATGAGTATAGCTTATCTTGATCCTGGTAATATTGAATCAGATCTACAATCTGGAACCTTAGCAGGATATAAAGTAAATAGCAACTATTGTATACTGTGAATTAAAATTCTATATATATTTACTTTATAAATATTTTTATTTCTTTATTTTAGTTGTTATGGCTGCTAATGTGGGCTACAATTTTCGGTTTACTTTTACAAAGGTTAGCAGCCAGAATTGGAGTAGTTACAGGTCTTCATTTAGCAGAAGTATGTCAACGACGTTTTCATCCAGTACCTCGCTATTTGCTTTGGATTATGATAGAAATAGCAATCATTGGATCTGACATGCAAGAAGTAATTGGTACAGCTATAGCTTTTTTTCTACTCAGCAGTGGAAGGTAAATATTAAAACATACCATTTCAATAATAAAATTTATCACCATTATGATTTAAAGTTAATTTTGTTATTATTTCTTTGTATTAATTTAATTTTTCTCTTTCATAGTACATGTAAAACAAAATTTTTCTAAAAACTGATAAAATGAGATAACAAAAATAAATACAAAACTAGGTTGTGTAATGTAAATTCAAGAAAACAGTGATCCAGCAAAGTTGTGTAATCAAACAAGCAGCTTATGAAACAACTTGAAATATTTGAATAAACATATTTCTAACTAATCTTAAAACATGACTTTCTATCTTAAAAATATCTTTGATAATTGTCATTATTTTATACCATAATTTTGTGTAGATAACTTGTCGGTTCTTTGTGTTTAAAAGTCAATTTGAAATTTGGTATGGACTATCCGATGATATGAGTTTATCACATCGAATGACCAATCTAACACATCTTAAAAATTCTTTAAATTGTGTACAATAGATGAATTAAGAATTTTTAAAATGTGTTAGATTGGTCACTCGATGTGATAAACCCTTATGTAAGATAATCTTTGTAGTTATATAAATCAAACACTACAACATAACAAACATTAAAATGAAAATAAGATATCATATTTTTTCCTAATGTTAACGTACTGTACCATTCACAGTCAAATATAAGTGATAATCTGCCAACAAATCAAATTTCACAAAAAATGAACCAAATATTTAAACTCGGCACCTTGCAAAACTACTTAAAACTTATTTTGCGCTTGATGATAACCTTATATTACGTAATGTTCCTATTCAAATGTCACCATACTGCTGGTTGATAGAAAGAAGGGGCTGTTGTGAAAGGGGATTGAAGTAAATTCAACCAAAAGTAGTAGTTGACCTCCTCTTGGAAAAGAGGATAGTCAATGAATACTAATTAATACTGGTCTACTATTAATATTTGAAAAGTGATCTATGTTGGATAGGTTGTGATTGCCCTGCATGTAATCGAAGTTGCTAACCTTATTAATGTCCAAAAGACTTCATATAAAACTTGCTTAAATAAAAAAAGTCTTGTAAAACTGTGAGAATAGCTTAGGCGCAGGAGGCCCAGATTAACTATATACAAACTTCCAGTCTGGACCTGAAGTCATGTTACCTCAATTCAAAATTTTACCCCGAACAGAGTTAAATAGATGACCGACAAAGTATGGTGTGAACTAAAAGAATTGAGAATATTGTGATAAAAAGGTGCAGCTTGGCATTGTGACAATGTCACAATAAATAATTGCTCGTTAGAATTGGTTTGGTTTATTTAGTTATAGCAATGCAACATGTGAGTGATCTGCCAAGGAGATTGCATCCTGGAAAGACTTATGGGAAGCTGGACTCAATTTAGGTGTTACCAACATGAAGAAAACCAACGAAAACTCCACATGGCCAGCCCATTAGCCATGCCCGGACCCACAACTAACTAAATACCAATGTTTGGTGGTTTTATCCACTCGGCTACTGAAGGACACTTTTTAGAATTAAGAAAGTACCGTCCAGAAATTAAAAAACACAAGTTGTTAGATGTGAAAAATTTAATATGTATAGACTATTCACAGGCTTAAGCACTTTTGATTCCAGGCAGGCAAGTGCTATATGCTACATGTCTCATTAATGATACAGCACGTCTATTTCATTGTCACAGTAATTAAGTGAATATAATATAAACTTTTTAAAATTATATCCTCTTTTGTAAGAATTATATTTATTTTGTTATTTCACCATCTATTGGCAAAAAAGTTATTTTGCCTATAGATGGTGCAAATTTTTAATTAACAGCAAAAAATTTTAAGCCCTTATATAAAACCAAATAGGCTCTTTTCATGTTATCAGCTTCAATGTGTATGGCTGATAATATACAATTTTTATAAGTTTTAACCAGTGTTTTAAATGTTAACCTTTTTAATTGCTATTTATTTGCACTATAATAGTTTAAATTCCTGGCATTTCTTACTTCAATTATATGCAATCTGTTGATAAAAAAAGTAGCAGGTAAATGATACTGAGAGAATAACGTATGATGTAATAATAATAGTTATTATAATTAATAAATCTTCAAATTTTACAATTTTTAATTGTTTTAATATATCTTTTTAATGTCAGAATCAAGAAAACCACAATTTCCATTAACTATGGTCTTATTTACTGATTCCATTTCCTGTTATCAGTTATCATCATCAGCTTAAAAGAATCTTGAGCTGATCTATGTGCAACTGTGCAAATATAAGATAGAATATGGTAAAACAAATCAATTGAAGAAATCATTTATATTTCATAAAATTTTCAAAATCTATAGGTCGATTGTCAAAAGACTAATAAAATAGAGGTTAATGTTACCCTAGGTAAACAAAATGGCAGCTCGGCTCTAACTCCAGCATACAGAGCGAGGAAACAGTAGGGACGCACGTTTTCTAAACCTAACCTATTCTAATAAATTATCATAATTATTAGCAACTAAATTATTAGAATAGGTAAGGTTTAGAAAACGTGCATCCCCACTGTTTCCTCACTTCTGTATGCTGGAGTCAGAGACTAGCTGTCATTTTGTATACCTAGGGAATCCAATAATAATGATACCTGGTAATACCTAGGGTATTAACCCAAAAATGTGAAATAATTTAAACTTGAAGCCAAAAAATAATAATAATGATTTTGAAACAAATTTTATAATAATGTAAGTGAATAAAGGTAAAAAATAATTTTTATGTTATTTTATTATCTGTTAGGGAAAATATCTCAATAAGTTACAAAGCAGCTTATTTTAGATTACCTTAAGAGTTTTTCTATCTCATTTGTATCAAAATGGATTTTGCATGTTGGCATCATAAAACCAATAGGATGTCGAAGAGTAAATATCTTTTTGACATTTGCTTTCCAATCCGACGACGAGATATAAATCATTCTAGAAAAACATTTTATGGTAACAAATTTGTGAATTTTTGATTGAATTGGCAATGTTACAATTCTTAAATCTACATATTTTTAAGAGCTTCTTACAATTTTTTTTATTAGTTTTTGGATTCTAGTTTACAATAACTTACATCAACCTTGTACACATTTCCAGTAGAACCAAGACATTGTTAAAAAAATCTTTGATAGAGAAAGACAGAATACTTGAAACATGAGAAATTTATAAATGTTTGATGAAAAATGTATGAATGGCACAGATTCCAAAATTCATTTCTACAGTCTGGAAATCTATTATTGATAACCTAATAAACAGTAATAAGGAAACCATGTAGTGGGATGCTTCTATACAAGAATTTTTTTTATATATATTTATTTTTATTATTATACTATTGGGTTGTTTGGAAAGTAATTTCGTTTTTTCCATAGAAAAATAAACGCAATATTCTTATAATAAATAAATATTTTATTGAATTTTATATTGACCATTTTGGTCAAATACCTGTTGTTATTGTTTCTGGTAGTAGCATGATTTCACATTCATAAAAGTTTTGTTTGTTGTTTACAAAAAACTGATCCAAGTGATTTTTGACATTGTCATTTCAAGTAAATGTCTTACAGTTAAAAAAATTTGCATAGACCGGAACAAGTAATAATCTGAGTGTGCCCGATCTGGCAAATATGGTTGGTGCGATAACACATCCCATCTAAGCTATAATGTGTGAAATTTGGCATTATCATGGTAAAACAGTACACTTTGTTTGTTGATCAATTCTGGCCTTTTCTGTTTGATGATATTACTTAATTTGTTTACTCGACGGCAGTACACTTTCAAATCAATTGTCAAATTGTCTGGTAAAACCTCAAAAAAAAAAAAAATTTCTTTAAAATCCCACCATAGAGAGCATCTCTCGTTAATAACATGCGGAACTCATATATCGAGCTTTGAAACGAAACCAATTCGTTTTAAGTAATAATAAATGGTTCAGTTTAACAGATTTAATCTTTTAGTGATTTCGTGTGTTGTTATACGGCAGATTGCTTCGATCGGTACCTTTATTTTGTTTTCGTTGGCTTCGAATGGCCATCCAGAACGTGGTGTATCTTCGATATTAAAATTGCCAGAATGCAATTTTGTAAACCAGTTTTGGCACTGTCTTTCTCTCAACACATCTTCTCCGAACATGTACCACAATTTTTTTCTTGTTTGAACAGCATTTTGATTTTTTAGTTATAAAAAGGCAAAAAATGCCGAAAATGATGCTTTCGATTTTCCAAATTTGATGGGACACTGAAAAAAAACAATTGTACAGAATCAAACGAAATTTTTTACAAATAAGCCTTAAAATGTCACCTGTTGAAGTATATAATGAAAATGTGATTTAAAATAAAATTGGCTGGTAAAAATACATCTAATTCCTCTAGTAATAAAAAAACGAAATTACTTTCCAAACAACCCAATACTTCATAATACAATTTTATTTACTTGGTTAAATAGTGTTGGTGTTAACATTTGAATGTTTAGTTCTATGTAAGATGTTGTTTGAAACTAATGACATAAAAAGAACAAATTTGGCTTGCAGTGTAAATGTTTAGTAGAAGCCTGAGGCTGGCCACTAAAAGAAGCCAAAATGTTTGCACTGTATATTTTAAATAATCTTAGTGCTGCCGGAAACATGTGCAAAGTTGATGTAAGTTATTATTGTATCAATTCCAGTTTTATGTTTAACCTGTGATTTAGATTCTGGTTTTTCAATAATTTTCTGATGACAGTTTAAACGTTTGTTTATCAAACATTTTAAACCAGAATCAATTTTAATCTGTCAGTGACACAATATAGAGTGAAGTTAATAAATCCTGTGAGAAAAGCAGAAGGCATCCAGAAATAAACAGACATAACAGTCAATCTTATATAAAAGTGACCAAAAAGATCAAACAGACCAAAAATGTATTTTGATGTTGAAAATGTAAAAAGAAGTCAATAAAGTATCTGTTCAAATTCTGAAGTTTATGACTAGTTTGAAAAATTTTATAAATGGAAGCTTAAGTCATCAGTAGAAAATTATTTTATCTTTCATGTAGAGAATACTTCTACAGATTTCTTTAATATTCTTTTGTCATTCTGTACGTAATTCACTTTTAACTACTGTATATCATTTTCATTTTATAATGAGATTATCAAAAATTTTAATTAAGTTATAAATACATCACTTCGATTAATGTTACCTATGGTTTCAAGATGGCAGCTCGTCTCTGATGCCAGCAAATAGAAGAGGGGAAACAGTGGGAACACACATTCTAACTTAACCTAACCTATTCTAATAAATTACCATAATTATTACCAACAAAATTATTAGAATAGGTTCGGTTAGGTTAGAATGTGCATCCCCACTGTTTCCTTGCTGGAATCAGACGAGCCACCATCTTGGAACCATAGGTAATATTAACCCATCACTTCTTTTATAAGTAAGTTTTAATAACGTTTGGTTTTATTTTTTATTTTGTATAGAATTCCTCTCTATGCTGGTGTTTTAATCACAATTGCCGACACATTTACTTTTCTTTTACTTGATAAGTATGGATTACGAAAATTAGAAGCATTTTTTGCATTTCTTATAATGGTTATGGCTATTACATTTGGATTTGAGGTATGCGTGTGTTAAATTTTGACTTTATTTAAATTTTCTTATTAAATTATTATTTGTTATTTATTATTATTGTAATTTTACTATTTATTTATTTTTGCTTTAAAGTATGTAAATGTGGCTCCCGATCAAGGTCGAGTCGTAAAGGGACTCTTTGTACCCTGGTGTAGCGAGTGTTCGGGGGATGCACTTTTACAGGCTGTTGGTATTATTGGTGCTGTAATTATGCCACACAACTTATACTTACATTCTGCTCTTGTTAAGGTGAGATTTAGACTTAAAATAAATAGGTCATTTAATCTAAATTAATAATTCTAATAATTTAAAAATCTGCTTTGTTGGATCTCACTGCCTTACACTAATGACAATTTTTCAAGTGGTTTTGGGTAACTAAACTCTTCAACTCATCAACTGGTACACAGAAGATTTTGTATTCCTGTCAACCCGAAAGTACTTGAGACTTTCGGACCAACTTTCAATAAAGCAGAGTTTTAATTTATTAGTTTAAAAATTGGAGTTTTATTCATTTATTTAATAATAAAAATTTTATTGATTGCTTAGTCTAGGGAAGTAAATCGTAAAAATAAGGAAGCTGTTAAAGAAGCAAATTTATATTTTTTTATTGAATCTGCAATTGCGTTGTTTGTGTCTCTCATTATAAATATTTTTGTCGTCGGAGTATTTGCACATGGCCTTTATAACAAAACAGAAGGAGATGTTGTAAGTTTCTAAAACTCTTTTTAATTAAAATATGTTTTTAAATGTAAAATTTTTAAAAAGTTTAAAGTAGAAATATAATTTAATTTAAATATTTATGTTTAATAACAATTGTCTCTTTTTTTTCTTCTTTTCACCAAAAGACCTACAACAACATCAGAAATATTTTTAAAAATTCATTACGTTTCGGCACAAAAGCACTCGTCAAACTATTGAATAAATGACAAGTGTATAAATTTAACAAAACAGATTGAGAGCCCTCACCAAGTAAAAAGTCACTAATTGATTTTATATACAGGCAGTGGTGATATTCAGCGGGTTTGCACAGGTTCGGTCGAACCCGTTGTTAAAATTTTCAGTTTTCCGAACCTTGTTAAACACACGGAACATTTCTCAGTGGTTTTGTTTTTTTTTTTTTTAATATATTAAAATATACGTCCAGAAATTTATTTATGGGTCTCACTCGTAGGTATAGCCCAGAAACAAGAAGAGGAAAAAAGGAGGAAAGGTTGAAGAGTTAAGGTGAGTTCCATGGAGTCCCATGGCGTTTACATCGTATTTACAGTGCTAGGTAATACTACATAACAATAGAACGAGGAACATAGAAATTGTTGAGATACATATTTAAGCGCGTGGAGTGAACAAGGCGTGACTATTTACATATGTACAACTAAAGGCTATTAACGTAGTTAATACCAAACTTCCGTAAGTGCAACGTAAATCGACTGACTATATTGTTATTACCACTAAGTAGGAGAATTCAGTTTAGGATGTTGATACTTTTTGCGAACTCTTTAAAGGCTGCAGTATATTTTCTTGTTATTAATAAACTTCTTCAGTTCGCATGGCCAAAGTTCACCTTCATCATTTACCTTTTCTCTCAGAATTTTCCTTTGGTTCTTAAAGTTTGGACAGAGATAAATGATATGTTGTGGCGTGTCTGCTTCTTGCAGAGGGCATTGGCACATACCATCTGTCTTTTTAATAAACCTCCTGAGGTAATTCCGAAAGTTCCCATGTCCCGTCAACAGTTGGGTTATGTTGAAGTTGGGTATTAAATGTCCGAATTTATTACGTTGCTTGACGTCTGGAATGTATTCGTGTGTTATCCTTCCAGTCGTGCCCTCATCCCATCTCTTCTGCCACCTTTGCCAGATGAATTCCTTGATATTCTTTTTTAACCAAGTTATGGGAGTGTAACTATAATTGTAGTTATTTGTCCAATTCGGAGCCGAGCGAGCCAAAAGATCCGCCCTCTCGTTACCTTGAGTACCCGCGTGCCCTTTTATCCAATTTAGATTAATTTTAATTTTACTTCTTAGGTGTTTAAGTATGTTAATGCTCTCTCTAACCGCAATCAGCTTGATGTTCATGTTTTTAATCTGATGCAATGCCACTCTGCTATCGCTGTAGATCGTTACCCGATTGAATTTATGGTGTTGTCTGTTCTCATTTATCCAATTGAGAGCCCTGTAGATTGCATATGATTCTGCTTGATTTGCTGTGCAGTGGTTCTGAAGTTTATATCTAGCCTGGTAGATGTTTTTGTCTTTGTTTTTCACGACTATGGAACTTCCCACTCCCGCTCCTGACTTTGATCCGTCTGTAAAGATACATAGTCCGTTTACTATAGCGCTTTCATTCAAATTGATGTGTTCATCGATCGTGAAGCTAGGATGGTATGCGTAGTCCTGCGGTTCCTTATCCAGTTTGTACTTCTGTATGTGGTCAGCTGTATTTTTTGCTTCTTCTTTGACCCCTATTTTTTCTGTTTCTCTGTTGTATGTTTCCCTATTGATGCGTCCCGATGATAGTTTTAGTTGTAGAAATTGCCAGACCTTTCCTATAATGATGAGGTCAATTGGTGGGAGGTTTGCAATGACAAGGGTGGAGTCAGTAGGGGCTGTCCTGTAAGATTTTGTAATCGAAATTGCAGACTTCCTTTGTGCTGAAAGGAGTTTCCTTTTAATGCGTGTTTTTGTAACCGCTTCCCCCCAGATCTCACATCCATAGGTGATCATTGGTTCAATTACCGCCGTGTAGAGTAACCTGCATGCCTTACTATCGTAGCCCCATTTGTTCCTTGCAATCGATGCTAGAGAGTGTATAGTATTGACAGTCTTATCGTATATGTAATATACATGGTTCTTCCAAGTCATCTTGTTGTCTAGTACGATACCTAGATATTTAATCTCTGTGCTGTTCCTGATTCTTTGATCATCCATTTTAATTATTAGTGCTTTCTTAAGCGGAGTGGATTTTGGGAATACTATGCACTGACATTTCCCGTAGTTAATTTTCAGTTTCATCATTTTACTCCACTGCGAGATTTTCTCAAGAATTTCGTTCGCCCTGTTCTGAAGAACTTTTTGGTTACTATGTGTAATTGCTAATAGCGTGTCATCTGCATAACCCTGGAGTTTACAGTTAAACTCCTTTGGTATTGTACCTTCAATTTTCAGTAGACTGTTATATATGAGATTCCATAGGAAGGGACCAGATCTGGACCCCTGGGGGCAGCCCCTTTTTATTTCCTTGTTAAGATAAGTTTTACCATTATTGATTATGGAAATTTCTCTTTTCTTTAAATAGTTCTCGACCATCTTAAAAATATTCTTAGGACATTTTGTATGTTTAATCGCTTCCAGGATGGCGGGCCACCATGCGTGGTCGAACGCCCCTTTGAAGTCAATAGTAATTAATAGAGTATGCTCCCCTTTTTCCTTAGCTGTTTTGATGTATGTGACCAGTGAGTCTAGAGCACTTATTGTATTTTTCCCTTTGCGGAATCCAAACTGATTTTTATCTATGTAATTGTTACTCTCGCAATGGTATTGTAATCTATTCACCATTAAGCCATCCAGTATTTTTCCTATAACTGATAATAAGGATATAGGTCTATAGTCCGATGGTTTAGTTGGATTTGCAGTCTTTGGGATGAATTTGATATTGGCTCTCTTCCAAATGGTGGGAAAGAATCCAAATTCCAAACAGTTATTAAAAATGATTGTAAATGTGACTGGTATGGCCTCGTATGCCATTTTTGCCATAATTGGTGTAATACAATCAGGACCGGGTGCCTTGTTCAGTTTAAGATTTTTAAATTCTTTGTAAATTTCTTGTCCAGTGAAAGGGGTGTCGTCTGCAGAGAGGTTCTCAGTGTTGTTATTTTGTCTAATTTCTTGGTGTGTACTTTCGTCTAATAATGGGTCATCTTCTGGGAAGAGTTCACTAGTAATGATTTCGTACGTTTTTTGTATTGAGTTTTCATTGTTGTTAATTTTAGTGAGTAAGTTATCCGGAATCCTAGCTTGTTTTGTCTTTTTCCTTGCAATATAAGTAGTATAGGTTTGAGTAGCACTGATCACAAAATTAATTTTCTAATTACAAATTTGAATTAATTTTATTTTAACATATTTAGAAAACTTTTTAATTCACTTCAGTTTTTATATTTAAAAAACTTTTTAATTCAATTCTTTAGTTTTTATAAAAACATCTTGTATCAGTAAAGCAAAGTTTAATTAATATATTCTTTCTAATTATTAAATTTATTATTATAAAATTAATTTGCATTAATAATTTTTATGATTTGTTCTAATATAGAGTAAATTAAAACACGACAACTTTAAACAACATTTTAACGATAAGACAAAAAAAATACAGAAATAGTTCAATATAATAATTATCTAAATTATATTTCTTACTTATTTATTAAATACCTATACAATGTATTCATTTTGAAAATATCTGTTTTTGTTTAATTAAGAATTGTTCGTAAAATAGAATATCGCAAAAAGAACATTTCTTTATAAAATATTTGTGGTAATAACAATTTTTTAAATATTATCCAATCTTAGACACCCAAGAAGTTCGATGTCTAAATAATTGTAATTCCACTAAAAAAATAAAATTTCTATCTGTCCATTTTTTGTCAATTTTTGAGGATTTAGGTACGCCCAACTTTTCAATGTCAAATGATGGAATTTTTATGTACATTATTACTTCGGTTAAGTTTAAAAAATTAAATTCAATATTTCCTCCTTGTAATAAATTATGTTGTACTTTTTATATAAGTTAAATAAAATTTCAGATACCTTACTATGACATTCCCAACTTCCAAAATTATGATTTTTGTATGATAAATGCATCTCTTGTAAGAAATTTCCAAATTTAACAGATTTTTTATCTCGTGGTGATAAATTATCAAAAGTAATGAATTGATTAACAGTAGTAAAATTTCCTGATGGTGAGGGGAAGTAGATTTATACATTAGTAGAATACAAATTATAAAAAAATTTAACTGAACAATGGTTGTAATGGTTGTTTTATAATCAATTACATTTTAGTTTTACTTTGATGTATTTAACAATAAGATAAATTACAATTCACTTTTTATATTAAAATAATAGTAATACAACGGTATATATAATAAGCATTATTTTTTCCAATTTAATTTGATAAAGAAATGTAATGAATTTATTACAAAAATCTATCTTCCCAAAATTGTTTGTATGTCTTGCTACAAACCCAGTTTGTCTACACGAGGTGTTGAATGGAAGATTTTCGTCTCGAATCGCGAAAGGTTCGAAGTCAAGGATAACTCGTATATCACTGTTTAATGTTTTTATGGCCAACAGTAAATAAGTTGAAATGCCTCAAAATCTATCGGCATGTCATTCTGTAATTTTATATAAATAAAAATTAGGATTAATATTATTTTATACGTCTAACTTCACTCAGACTCTATTAAATCATAAGACAAAAAACACCTTGATGCTGAAAACGTTTAAATTTAATCAAAAACAAACGTTTTCGGCCCACTCCATGAGCCATCGTCAGGCTAACTACATTCGAATACAATTTCGAACAAGCAATTTCAAATTGAAATAAACTACAAAAAAAAAAGAACTCACGCGCTACGCTGGATAACGTAAACTAAAACTAATATAAACAACATAGAAAATAATAAAATAAAATATGTCAATGTTACATGTGTACATTGTAAAAATCTATAGTCTATAGTTCTCTAGGCAATCCTTTTGCCGTATCTAATGTATTCCTGTGACTTTTTTAATTAAAAACTTCCAAGCTGATGGTAAAATCGCCGCATCCTTGTAATTTAAGCATTTTTTGGTTAAGCCGGACTTATAAATTTCACATTTTTCGGTTGTAGCCGCAAGTGTCGGCGAATGTATCGGTGTTAAGATCCTGGCTTCATCCCATTTCACCACGGACCCCTCAGTCTGCGCCATTTTTGCTAACGTTGTTGTGCATTTACCCTTCGCCACGTCATATCTGTGTTCCTTAATCCTTTTACTTAGGCTTCTCGTCGTGACCCCGATGTATTCTTTATCAATCTTTAACTGGTCGTTGCTGTACGGTATCGAGTACACACCTGGTTGTTCACTCGGTCTAATTGCATCTTTGTCGTTCCTTAGTAGCCTATATATCGAGGGAGCTCTTTTGTATACAATAGTGCTGTTCATGCGGCCCGCAATACCTTCCATGACCGATGATAGACGTTTATTATACGTGAATTTCGTGATACCGTTTGTCAGATCTCGTTTTTTCTTGTTTACTTTAGGATTCCTGTAAGCGGCAATCAAACGTTCAACAGTTCTTGGACCAAATCCCAACACCTTAGCCACTTGCCTGATTCTATCCAGCTCTCGCATCGTATCGAGTATGTTAGAGCAATACTGAAACGCTCTTCTAATTAAAGCTCTAAACGCTGAGAGCTTATAAGTAATAGGATCATTCGATGTTGACGGTATATACAGTGGGTCGTGTGTAGGTTTGATATACACCTTCGTATCTATTGACCCGTTCCTAAATGCAATACTAATGTCCAAAAAATGTAATTTGTCGCTACTAACTTGCTCCAAGCTCAGCTTTAGGCCATGATCGTTGGAATTCATGTCACTTAAGAATTGTTGTATTCTTGCGTGGTTCCTCCATATAACCAGCACATCGTCCACGTACCTTTTATACATGATTATGTGCCATTCTTAACAAATTACAAGGATGCGGCGATTTTACCATCAGCTTGGAAGTTTTTAATTAAAAAAGTCACAGGAATACATTAGATACGGCAAAAGGATTGCCTAGAGAACTATAGACTATAGATTTTTACAATGTACACATGTAACATTGACATATTTTATTTTATTATTTTCTATGTTGTTTATATTAGTTTTAGTTTACGTTATCCAGCGTAGCGCGTGAGTTCTTTTTTTTTTTTGTAGTTTATTTCAATTTGAAATTGCTTGTTCGAAATTGTATTCGAATGTAGTTAGCCTGACGATGGCTCATGGAGTGGGCCGAAAACGTTTGTTTTTGATTAAATTTAAACGTTTTCAGCATCAAGGTGTTTTTTGTCTTATGATTTAATAGAGTCTGAGTGAAGTTAGACGTATAAAATAATATTAATCCTAATTTTTATTTATATAAAATTACAGAATGACATGCCGATAGATTTTGAGGCATTTCAACTTATTTACTGTTGGCCATAAAAACATTAAACAGTGATATACGAGTTATCCTTGACTTCGAACCTTTCGCGATTCGAGACGAAAATCTTCCATTCAACACCTCGTGTAGACAAACTGGGTTTGTAGCAAGACATACAAACAATTTTGGGAAGATAGATTTTTGTAATAAATTCATTACATTTCTTTATCAAATTAAATTGGAAAAAATAATGCTTATTATATATACCGTTGTATTACTATTATTTTAATATAAAAAGTGAATTGTAATTTATCTTATTGTTAAATACATCAAAGTAAAACTAAAATGTAATTGATTATAAAACAACCATTACAACCATTGTTCAGTTAAATTTTTTTATAATTTGTATTCTACTAATGTATAAATCTACTTCCCCTCACCATCAGGAAATTTTACTACTGTTAATCAATTCATTACTTTTGATAATTTATCACCACGAGATAAAAAATCTGTTAAATTTGGAAATTTCTTACAAGAGATGCATTTATCATACAAAAATCATAATTTTGGAAGTTGGGAATGTCATAGTAAGGTATCTGAAATTTTATTTAACTTATATAAAAAGTACAACATAATTTATTACAAGGAGGAAATATTGAATTTAATTTTTTAAACTTAACCGAAGTAATAATGTACATAAAAATTCCATCATTTGACATTGAAAAGTTGGGCGTACCTAAATCCTCAAAAATTGACAAAAAATGGACAGATAGAAATTTTATTTTTTTAGTGGAATTACAATTATTTAGACATCGAACTTCTTGGGTGTCTAAGATTGGATAATATTTAAAAAATTGTTATTACCACAAATATTTTATAAAGAAATGTTCTTTTTGCGATATTCTATTTTACGAACAATTCTTAATTAAACAAAAACAGATATTTTCAAAATGAATACATTGTATAGGTATTTAATAAATAAGTAAGAAATATAATTTAGATAATTATTATATTGAACTATTTCGTATTAGAACAAATTGTAAAAATTATTAATGCAAATTAATTTAATAATTAGAAAGAATATATTAAACTTTGCCTTACTGTTATAATTATTATTTCAAGTTGTTGTGTTTTAATTTACTCGACAAATTTTTATTTTAAAAAATTACCGGTGCAACTTATTTTCTAATAATAAAATATTGATATCAAATTGTCATGTTTTAAATTTACTGAAAATATTAGTATAAGCAAATATTCTCAACCGCGATATTTTTAAATTTAAGTGAAAATAAAAAAGTAATTTTCATTAGAAGTTTCAACATGATGAATTGAAAGTATATATCTAGTTGATATATTTTAAAAAGAAATTTAGTTACCAGCCTGCAAAAATTGAATCATTTTAACTTACTCAATAATTTTTATTCATTTAATAATTAATACAGAAACTTTACCTTATTGTCAAAATAAAATGAATTTAATTCAAATTTGTAATTAGAAAATTAATTTTGTGATCAAATATTGTTAAAATAAAATTAATTTAATTCAAATTTATAAAAACATTTAATAATTAATTTAAATTTGTGATCAGTATGTCTCATGAAATTAATTTTGTGATCAGTGCTACTCAAACCACTACTACTAATATAGTATGGAATTGACCATATTTGATCTTTTCCTAGGCTTGTGCAAAACCTCCTGCAGGACTCAGTTCTTGTCTTGTTAATATTTGCTTTATATTCCCTGAATTGTTTTAGGTACTCCTGCCTAAGGGTTTCTTTCCTGTTTGTGTCAACTTCTCTTCTAAATTTATTTCTCGTTTTCCTGAGTGTTCTCCGCTGTGCCGTAAGATCTGCCGTCCACCATGGAGTAGTATGTTTTACTGTCCTAACCGTTGTGGCATGATGGTAAGCTGAATATATGATTTTATGTAATTCTTCCACTTTGTTGTCTAGTTCCGTAGTATTTTGTATGTTGACTATGTTCTCACAGTTCCAGTTTCTCTTAATGTGATTTTTGTATTTATCCCAATTGGTGTTTTGTTTAATTGTATAGCTCTTTTGTATCCCAGTTACCATAATATTAATGTCTATATAGTTATGATCACTTGCCCTGTGATCATCCAGTGTGTTGCACTGAATGTTGAAACTATTAAGATGGCTATTGGCTAGACATACATCTATCCAACTCTCTCCTGTAGTTGACGTAAAGGTTGGGAGTGTACTTGTGTTTAATGACACCATGTTGAGGCTATTCATTAGTTCTACCAATTTAGTTCCTCTTGGATCTTCTTTTGGACTGTGCCAAATCGAGGACTTGGCATTAAAATCCCCTGTTATCAATATTGGAAAGTTTTTCAGATGTTGTACAGTTTTGTTGAGTTCTTCTAGTGATTCTGAGATTTCTTCAGATGGGGAACAGTAAAATGAAATCATAATTATCGATATATTTTGGTGATTTATCATGATGGTGGTAAAATTCCTATTAGTGTGATTACTCAATTTTTGAGCATTGAGATTTTTATTTAGATTAACAAAGCCAGATTTTGGGTTTTCGCTTGGATCAATGTTTCTTGTTTTCCTCGATCATCATGCAAATTTCCTTTTGTTTTAAACTAGATATTGGTTAAAATTAATGTCAATGATCGATTGAAGAGAATATATTTAAGGTAAACCGCTATATAACATCATTTATTGTTAAGTCGAGAAACGGGTCAGCCGTAACGGTTTGTGAAACCAATTTTGATTATATTATTGTCTACATCGACTTATTCAACAGAATTTCCGATAGATTCACAGAAGAAGAATGTCCATTTCGAAATTTTACGAATTTCGTGAGATATTTGTAACAGGAGTAACTGGATCTTTGGGAAAGGCAAGCATTTCTACGTCGTACGTTTTATACACAGATAATGTATTTAGTGTATTTTCCCATACATTGCTATTCTCTTGTCGTAGCAATATGGCTCTTGAAGAGCTAATATATTTGCTTGATACTTGTTTGCGATGAACAGTGCTTCAGAGGTAGCAGCCTTGCTATGTTGAGTGTTAATTTGTATCACTTTAATTTTACCCTGTGTATTTGTAGTTGACTGAGTACTATTATTATTTAGATTACTCCCCATAGTTTGTTAACTGTACTTTCCTTGTTTTAAATCTCTGTAATATTTCACAACTTTTATGAAATGCATTGTGATTTGTTGGGATTTTACGATTTGGAGGTTGGTTGCTGTTGTATTTGCAACAATTTATGCAACAGGGTGTGCTGTTTTTATTCTGGCGCTCTGTATGTTTGTGAGCCTTTGTACAGTGGCTGCATCTTGTGTCCTCTTGGCATTCACTTGCAAAGTGATTAAACCCGCAGCAGCGGAAGCATCTTATCTGTAATACTACTAAACTAGAGCCTTATACCCCGTTCGCACCGAGCATTTCAATCTAGATTGTGAGCAAGGTCAGGGACTATGTCTTGGTGCACTCTCTCTCGACCGAAACGAGGTTTAACGCGATCGATTCAAGAGAGTTCTTGAAACTATATGCAGTCATAAGAGAGATCCCACAATCCCACACACGCGAGAAAATACAAGATGGCTGTGGAACACGTGTCGGGCTATGGACAGCGAAATAAAAAGGTTATTGTATTTCGAGAGATGATGACATCTGTCTATTATCAGCAGTGCCATTCGGGGTGAAAAATTTCTCTGCCTAAAAAAAGGAAAAAAAAAGTCGACAGCACTAATATACTATTGTTACCTGGTCTTCGTCCAGGGCTCGTTACGTTCCAAATATGCCACTGATTATTAGATATATCGCAAGAAAAGGTATTGTATTTATTTCTAGCCAAAACTTCCATTTTGTTTGTCAGTGATTGTCAGGGAAAAATTTTCTGCTAGCGAACCCTTTTTTAACTATTTCGAATATCACCACTGTATACAGGAATTAGAGTTGCCAGTTTTTGGGGTCAATTTCTCTGCCTCCAAACACTATAGTAATTCTGAATATCTTATTCAAAAAATAATTGTTTTCTTGAGTAGTGTGCAAAATTTCAGCTTTTTCAATAAAGGGGTTGCCGAAATATGAGCAATTGAAAAGTGCAAAACTGCAAAAAAAAAAAAAAAAGCTGTATTTTTCTTCTTTTCTTCGTCTGACACTGCAGACAATTGTTCAGAAAAACTGAGTATAGAAAGCTCAAATTTTAAACTTAATCCATTCATGTTATCAGTGAGCTGCTTGCAAAACTTCTGGGTTGCTAGGTCAAAGCTCACAGGGATTCCTCATAGAGCTATTTTACTTTTATCACTTAATTTTATGTTTGTAGGGATAAAATTGTATCAAAATGAGTGATTTTTATTTAAAATTTGTGAAAAAGGACTGACGAATTTACAATTTAAAAAATGTAATAGAGACTAAAAATGTCTTCACTTATCACGTGTCCAATCACCAGGAACAACAGTCTTCCACAGCAGAGACAACTTCTCTTTAGAGGCTATGCCTCTGCAAAAAAATTTATTTAAATTTATTTAAAATGTTATCTGGGATAACAAAAGCTTAAATTTATTTCAATTAAAACTTTTTATAACAATTTTACTAAATGCTGTGTTGAAAGCATTCAGTCGGCAGTTGCTGTTGAGTGCCAACCAAAATATAAATCATCATCGTAGGTCTTGATATAATAACACAATCATTAACTAAAAAACAAATGATATCCAAATAAAAATACCCGAGATGTAAAAAAGTTAGGAAAATTTAGATGACAGTCAAAGTTTTTTTAAGGAGTTTTTCTTTGGTAAAAATAGGCTTGGCACTTCAAAGTAAAATGTAGAAAATAATAATAAAAACTGCTTCAAAGTGTCAAGCTTATCTTTACTAAAGAAAAACTCCTAAGAAAAGAACTTTGACTCTCATCAAAATTTTCATAATTTTTATGCAGGTACTCCTCACTTTACGACCGAGTTCCGATATTTTTATTCAAATGTGTCTACTTATATTAAATATAATGTGTTTTGTATGGATTTATTAAAGACTACTGATAGGACGACAGATCTCATTGCCTCTAAAAAAATCTAACAATGAGTTGCATAACTTTCCTAGAAAAAAAATTTAAAATTGTAGTGGCATCATCTGTTATGAGATTTTGTTAAAAAAACTTTTAGTATTTATTAATTATTATAAAATGGCAAAAGCTTAATTTTGAAGGTAAAGATGAGTTTAAAAAAATTCTAAATGCTAATAACAAGTAAAAATCTTCATTAAGTCTGACCCCACTCGAGATATGCCACGACGACCTACGTCGTTAAGCGAATTGGTCGATAAGCGAGGAGCTTGTGCCGGGAATATAGGATCGTTGTAAAATTATACAAATTATGACAACAAACTTCAAATTTATTCATAAAAAGACTATTATAGTAACGCTATTAGCCTATTATAGTATGCTTAGTGCGCATTTCACCATTCGCCACCGACCGACACTCATGCCGAAAAAGGGAATTCCCCGAATTGCAGGTCGAAACTCGATTGGTCGTAAGTGCGAGTGGTTGTTAAGCAGATAGGTCGTAAAGTGAGGAGTACGTGTACTTAGTGAAATTATTTTACTCCGACGATTTTATTTGGTTTAAAACATCCATTGATCAGAGATATGACAAATACTTTGACTGATATCATTTATGAAAACTAGCATTTGCAATTTTTTTCCTACAAATTAGCAGTTTTTATCCATTTCCTATAAAGTTTTCCATAAATGTCTAACTTCATGCACAAATAGAATAGGTATTTTTGAGAATAGTTATAAAATTTATTATACACAATTTAATACTAAAATTCAAAAAATTAAATGTTTACAAATATATAACTTTAATTTTAAAATTGTTGTAAAAATCTAAAAATTCCAAAGAAAATACCCCAATAAAAAAAAGGCGCAAACTTGATGGTTACATTTTTAAACTGTACGTAAAAAATGAAGTAATTATTACTGACAGTATACCTGTTATGAGTTTTTATGTATTGATCATTTATTTTTCTATTTTCTTTTTTATTATTTTAACAGATTGTTCATTTTTATTATATGCATGTGTTATTTTAATCTTATTATCCCTAAATGCTCTTTAATTTGACATTTTAATAGTCTGTCTGTTTTTCCAATGTACAAATGTTCATTTTATCGCATTCAAATTTGTTTCACCAACCATTTTATAATATTAATGTTTTGTTTTAATGACATAAAAGTTATATTATTAGTTCCAGAAATAAAATTTGACTGTATTTTGAAGACATTCAAAGTTTTTAATTAATTAATATATGGAAATATAAAGTACTTATTATTATTACTAAAGTCCATAATTTCAACATTAATTAACATAAAAAATTTTTCATACCATTTCATTAATAATTTATATGGATAATTATTCAAAAGCATTTTAAATATTGTGTCTACTACTTTTTACTTTCCTGACTGTTATATATAACAGAGGAAAAGTATGGTGATCAGTCAAAAAATTGTCCCAAAATTTTGTTTTTGAACTCAGGACCTTGAAATGTTGAGAAATGCAAAATTTGGTGGTTTTTCCATATATATATGGATGTTAGTGTGTATGTGTGGGACATGGTTTTATTCACCCACTTTGAAGGACAATAACTCCTGTATCCGTTGTCGTAAACTTCTGAAATTTTGCAGGGAGATTTGATGCTAGTAAATTTGGTGGTTAAAGGTCAAGGGTTTGGAGAGATAGGGGGAATCGTGTGGCATATCTCGAGTGGGGTCAGACTTAATGAAGATTTTTACTTGTTATTAGCATTTAGAATTTTTTTAAACTCATCTTTACCTTCAAAATTAAGCTTTTGCCATTTTATAATAATTAAT
Organism: Centruroides vittatus; assembly: GCF_030686945.1. Taxonomy (NCBI): domain Eukaryota; kingdom Metazoa; phylum Arthropoda; class Arachnida; order Scorpiones; family Buthidae; genus Centruroides; species Centruroides vittatus. Next base: position 3,207,817 of record NW_027122172.1, read on the forward strand.
AAATACTAAAAGTTTTTTTAACAAAATCTCATAACAGATGATGCCACTACAATTTTAAATTTTTTTTCTAGGAAAGTTATGCAACTCATTGTTAGATTTTTTTAGAGGCAATGAGATCTGTCGTCCTATCAGTAGTCTTTAATAAATCCATACAAAACACATTATATTTAATATAAGTAGACACATTTGAATAAAAATATATGTACGTATTTTTAAAATTTATCTTTTTAATATTTATTAGTTTAACTTCTCTTTCTCTCTCCCTTTTTTAAGTGTTTTTATTGTGTGGGCCTTTATTTTAAGCTCACTACAGATTCAGCCAAACTAAAATGGGAGTGGCTGTTTTACCTAAATTTATATAATTTATATGTTTATATCATACAGTACTTGAAATTGTACAAGGTTTAGGATCCTAGCTAGTACAGAATTACAAGTAAAGGAACTAAACAGTTTTGACAAACATGTATTTTTTTTTTTGTCTGTCTAAGGTTCCTAATAGGGATTGCAATTGTTGGAACCCTCGTCCAGCAATCCAGCTGGATCCAGTGCATTCTTTGGCCTGCTGGATCCAGCGCTGCGAATCCACAAATACTCAATTAACTTTCTAAATAATGGTGCAAAAGTCTACGTTGTCAGTGTTGCCGCTTTGCTAACTACTAGACTGCTACTAATTACTTGCTCACTACTTTACTAACACTAATAATTAAATTACTTATAAATAAACTGTACCTTTATCAATCCAGCAAAATTTAATAAAATAATAGCATATTCAATCGCTTTTAACGATCTTCCTCAGTTATAAAAAAATAAAACATTAACTATAGAACATAAAATATGTTTCGAATAAATATAAAAAGAATAGTGCTTAATTACATCCCATTTTTAAACAAGATACATAGATGTACTGCCAGGTCTAATAATTTTCGCATTGATATACCGACGTAATCCCACTGTTTTCAAACTTTTAAGAAACGATAAAAAGAAAGAGGATCGGAATTCGACAACGGGTATATATTCAGTGCCTTTACACAACCAACGTTTCAATTCCAAGCTTGTTTGTGTGGGTGCAACGATGCGCAGTTTAAAACAAAGGCTCAACGAGCACAAATATGCAATCAGTAAGAACCTTGACAACACTGCGCTGGCATCATACGCCAGACAGAAGGATGTTAACGTCCAATGGGATCAAGCAGCAATTATAAAAACGATGACGAATAAGCAAACGGTCAAACATCTTGAGAGATTGGAAATCTGCAAGGCACACATGGCAACTGGTTGTATGAACCATAGAGATGCGGACTCATTGTCTACCACGTGGAGATCCTTTTACATTAATTAATGTTATTAACGGACGATGCTGGTTTCGTTGTTATATCTTACATTTTTTTTCATTTTCGCTATTTATTTTGTTTATTTATCTATATTTTGTCCGCTTGGGCATTTTCCGTTAATTTTTATATTTATTCCAAACACATTTTATGTTCTATTTTTTTGTTAACGGGGGAAGATCGTTAAAAATGATTGAAAACGTTATTATTTTATTAAATTTTGCTGGATTGATAAAGGTGCAGTTTATTTAACTTATTCTACTTGCAGTACATAGTTTTTATATACTTATAAATAACTACAGACTAATAGGAAGAGCCAATATAAGAAAACTGGTAAGACCGATAGCCACTTAGCCACTGATTATCCGTCTTTACATTATTATAATATAATATATTAATATAAATTAATCAGTAGAATTACCTTTGCTATTATTTAACTTAAAGATTACATTGTAATTATAATCTAACTAAACATTTAAAGTTAATTATCTCTATCTCAAGTGTTAAACCGAACCAAAGTTAAGTTTACTCTCTAAATGTGTAAGAAGTTTTACTGATTTATAGTGACCAGTCTAAATAATAAAAGCTTCTTAAGTATTTTTAAAAAATGTTTTATTTCTTTAAAAAAACCATAAATTGCTGGATAGATAGATAACACTTTATTGCACCAAAAATACATCCGCGCTGGATCCAGCTAGAATGATTTTGGTCCAGCAAAAATCCAGCTGGATTGAAAACACTGCTGGATTGCAATCCCTAGTTCCTAATAATGTCAAGGTCCTGAACAAAGCCTAGTCTGTCTATGCTCTAAAATCTTTGGCAGATTGGTATCTTAACAGTTTGTCCATCTAACTAATTTAGCCATATTACATCAATTATATTATTATAAAATAACTTGTATAACAAAAATTATTATATTTTTATTTTTAGTGGCAAATATGCAACAGCAGTCATATTAATCAAAATTCTTTCCCTGTAAGTTTTTTATGACAATAATTGATTAAATTTTCAATATTAAGTTTAAATATTTTATATTAATATATGCATTTAAATTTTATAGAATTCTAATAAAACTGTGGATGCTAATATCTATAAAGCTGTAAGTAAAATTTTTTACCAAATTTGTCTTGTTTATATTGCGTTATGGGTTGTTTCACAAATCTCAGCCAGGAACCATGCATTGATGGAGTGTGGCTCCACAATATTGAAAGGGAGTTTGAAATGTTCTTTGAATCTCATTATATTCATATAACTTGTACCCTTCATAAATTAACATAGATTAGTCCTTGCTACTGTATGGGCTGTCAGACTACCACAGAATGGTCACCTGACAGCCCGTATCTGTCGTATATTTAGACAAAATGCATTGTTTTTACCCATCACTCCGCGCCCAATTCCACGGAGACTCTTGTGCAATCATAGGAATGTGATTTCAATCTTGGAAAGGTCAGGTGTGTATTCTATCCTGTTAGAGAACATAGCAACTGGGGCACACATCTTCTAGATAGGGGGGCAAACATCAGAATGCTGTCTAGCTGTTTATCTGAACACCAACATTCTGTCGAGATGGGAAGGTGTGACACTGAGTTGTCCGAGATGGTGTTACAGCATCACCACACTCTGCTTTGGGACCATTCTGTGTTGCTTAGGCACTGTGGAGAAAAGAAGCTGGTGCATATTTGGGAGTCCCTTTTCACCAGGTTATTGTTCCCATGCAATTCCCCACCTTCAAATTGCCTGGAATTTGGATCAGCGTTTATAAGCTATTAAATAATTATGATTAACCATGTTCCTCCACTGTCCCCACACCCTCTACCATCTCCGTGAGTTTAGGCACATACGTGTAGATGTTACACAATTTTCAAAAATAAGTCTTTAAAAACTTTTCGTTCTAAAAGTTTTTTATATTCTATTCAGTTAATGCTGTTCCTGTTTGTAATTTAAAATCTGTTCGAAAAAACGTTTGTACAGAAATAAAATATTCCTTAATGCCTTTTTTATGTGAGTTTTTCTCCTTGTGCACGTACAATTGTCAGCATGACGTCGACCCTACCTATTTACGTTACTTTACAAGAATCAATCATAGTTAATAAATTGTCATTGTTGCAATTTATGTCATTTTTGATTTACTTTTTGTATCATTAATTTGACTGATGATATTATGATAGTAATTTTAGATTTTAGAACAAGAATGTTAAATTTCTAAACTGTAATTAATTGTATTTTCATTTTGATTAGCTGAAAGAGGTAAAGTGCATTGGATATTTTGTGGGATGATCAAAAAGTACAGTAGAGCATCGATTATCCAAATACCGATCAACCGAAACATCGGGTAACCGAAAGCGTTCCGGTCGGCAAATTCAAATTTCCGACGATGCTGTGGCACTGAAATATTTGGTATTCCATATCATGGGTTCTTCCCAGTATGTCTAAATAAATAAATAAATAAAAATATTTGGTATTATTATTATCCAATATTATTTTTGTTGGTGTGCGTATTTTAGCTGGCAGCAGTGGCGCGACCATGAGAGGGCAATGAGATAAAATAACTCGTTGTTATTCTATGGGTACGTTCGTAAAGTCAAACGAGTTAAACGCATTAGTAACAAATTGGTCAAAAAGTAGTAGTCTCGCTCAGTGCGCATGCTCTGCAGTGATGATGTTTCGAATGAAACTCTAACGAAGTTAATGAAGGGAAGAGTTAGTTTACTTCGTTAAGAAAATGATGCCCGATGATATCAATGTTTCTAAATCTACTCGAGTGTTTAAATTGTGAATTAAAAGGTGAAATGATAGAAATAACTGTCCACCCGAAGCAATCTAAGAAAAATATTTCGGATAAAGCTGCACTAGCAACGTTCATATCTTCGATTTTACAAACAGCCATTTAGTTATAAATGAATTGGTCGAAAAGTCTAATGAAATCAGAGTAACGATGATGTCATTCTTGTTTCTCATTCGACTTTACAAATATACTTTATCTCATTGATCGGAATATTTTTTTGTACATGATCGGTTATCCAAACAACCCGAGTTCCGAATTGTTTTGGATAATCAATGCTCTACTGTAATTTTAAAAAAGCCAATAAAAAAGACAAATACTTTTATTATGGAAATGAAATCATATAGGATTTAATCTGTATGCAATATGCTATTTCTCAACAAAACTACTTTGTCTGTTCAGATATTTATTGCAATGTGTAATGAGTTTGTTCATTTCATTTAAAAAATTCCTGTTTCTGTTGCCATGGCCACCCAATGATGACAGCTTTTACTTCTTCAGTAGCAAAACAGTGATCTATGTATTGCTTCAAAAGTAGGAAAACATACCAACCTGTTCAGTTCTTATTTTTATTTATCTATTCTAGTGGCATCGATTTGTGTTATCGAGTGGCCTGAATGTCCTCCATGGCTTTCATTATACATTTTGTTGTCCATTTGCAAACCTCTGACACCATTATATAACATCTCAATAGGACATGATATCATTCCTATATGCTTTAGGTTAAGGTTTGACTAGTTGACAATGGATTTCAGCAGGTGGAACCTTTTTAGTCCAAAAAATTGAATAACTGCTTGGACTTATTGCAAGATCACTTTTCTAATCTTGTAATTATTTGCAAATGCTAAATTACAAATATCCCATGCTCTTGCATCATTCTAAGGTTAATGTTACCCTTGGTACACAAAATGGCAGCTCATCTCCAATTCCAGCAATCAGAAGATGACAGAACAGTGGGATGCACATTCTAACCTAACCTAACCTATTCTAATAATTTGGTTGCTAATAATTATGGTAATTTATTAGAATGGGTGAGGTTAGAACATGCGTCCCCACCATTCCCTGTCTTCAGATTGCTGGAATCGGAGACGAGCCGCCATTTTGTATACCTAGGGTAACGTTAACCCATTCTAATTGTTCAGTATTGCTAATCTAGATCATTACTAACTACCTACATTAGAGTTATATTTGATAGTGCTTTAGTTTTTAAACTGTTGGCTTTTAAAGTTATTTTTTTGATCATATCACTTATGTTCTTTTAGATGATATCAGAGATATCTGTCAAAATAGGCTATTATTTCTAAGAAAACATTAGCCTAATTTCAATACAAAACATTATAATTAGGCATACTAACATATTTAGACTTGTATCTCTCATAACAGATAGAAGTGTTGCATGTTTAATAGTTATTTAATATTGTGTGCAATTACTGTTTAATCCGTGTTGTTGCCAAAGTCATTGTGAGAAATTTCATGCTATTCACACAATGAATTTGTGCACGTATTTTATAAAATGTAATTCTCTTGCATTTTTTCTTCTTCATTCTATTTAATGATTTCATAATTTGTGTGTTATATATTAAAAACAGGGCGTATTTTTGGAATGTCAATTCGGACAAATTCCAATGTATATATGGGCAGTAGGTATTCTTGCTGCAGGACAAAGTTCAACAATGACAGGAACATATGCTGGACAGTTTGTAATGGAAGTAAGTAATGAAAATTAATACATATTTATATTAACGATATATGTGGTAGCTATTTAGCTGTAAATATTGATATAGATAAACTTCTTTATTGATATTAAGGATTTTATCCATTAAATTTTATTAATAGTCATAAGAATTTTTATTTTAGATAAGTACAGTATGTTATGTATTAATTAATAAAACATGTAATATGGTAGTGTGTCGATTATCCAAACATTGACTAACAAAAATTGATTACAGAGACTACTAATTCCAGAAATTACAAAGTTTTTACACAACAACGATTCTCGGCTATATTCTTTAGTCCACTATTGAGCTATCTTATTATCAACAATAGTGTTAGGTATTATTTATTATGGTACAAACAGAACAGTGTGATTAGTGAGTCACCTAATGCATTAAATTTCTATGCCTTAACCTTTTTATTATTACTGTACTAGAATTAAAATTAATATTTATAGTTTATTTAAGGTATTTTTCTTTTTATTCTTTCCTATTGAATGTGATCGGTTATCTGAAATTGTTCCATTCCAATTATTTCGGATAATTGATGCTCTACTGTAAGTTACCATCTTAGTATTGAACAATTCAAAATGAAAGTATAATCATAATGTTTGCCTAGTTATTATGATTGTTACGTCTACACTCTTATTTTTCTGCCGACAACCAAAACTTGGTCGAGCCTACATATCCATTGCATGCAGCTTATACACGCATGCGGCTTACACACACATAAATACTGTAATTACAACTCTGCAAATTATTTACAGGTAAATTAACTTTATTTCGATATGATGATGATCATTATGTTATCCATGCATGCATACATACATACATACATGTTGATCAGCAAATGAAATAAGTTTATAGAAAATGATATAATAGTAGTAAACATATATTTGTTACATTAAGTAATGCATAGTTCCAATAAACAATTCCTCACAAATAACAAAAAATTTAAAACATACAAAAGTATTGTGTATTTTTCTCCCTTTTTTTTTTATAATTATTGTTGAATTTATTTTTTAGGGTTTCTTAAATTTACATTGGGCAAGATGGAAAAGAGTCTTGTTGACAAGAACAATAGCCATTTTACCAACTCTTTTTGTTGCAACCTATAGTGAAATAAATCAATTGTCGAACATGAACGACTGGTTGAATGCCCTCATGAGTCTACAGTTACCGTTTGCCCTTCTTCCGACAATCACTTTTACGTCATCCGCACGTATCATGAATGATTTTGCTAATGGAAAGTAAGTGTTAAAAGATATTTTAAAATTTTTAAATTAAATTTATAATAATTATTATTTATATTTTAGAATAAATAAAATTTTAGCGAGTTTAATATCCGCAATTATCATTGGAGTCAACTTTTATGCGGCTAGTGAATTTATTGCAAAATTACCGAACTTTTGGCCCATATATCTCGGAATATCAATATTTATAATATTTTATGTGATGTTTGTGTTATATTTGGTGAGTTTTAAAACATTTATCATTGTTATTTTTTATAAAATTATAATTTTATATACTATTACAAGAATGTATTTGTGACTATGTCAACATGTTGAATAATTAAAAATTTATTCAAATAATTTAATTTAATATTAGGCCAATAGCATAAAAGATTGAAGAGTAGTAAATACTGCAATAAGATTTACAACAAAGGTTACATGTACAGTACAATTTTACATTCACAAAGAAAGATTATTTGCATAATGCAGCATTGAAGAACTACATATAACAATTTCTATACATTGTCTCATAGACACACTCTCTTACTGGCTCATAGACACACTCTCTTAGGCTCTTAGTGGCTAATGCCACTTGTCGTGTTTTTTATTTATTACTAATAGAAATATCTGAGTACCTACACACAAATATTTTCCTTGATGATACGTAATGATATTTAAACTGGAAGGCAGCTAATAATCAATTAAAATGTACCAAATCAAAGTTGATGCACTCCAGTACTATCAATAAGATTAATTCAACAATCTACATTATTTTTGTGGATTGACCGAAATGCCGGTTACACTGCAACTAAAACATAAAATTAATCAGATCTAACAAAACTAGTTGTTAAATAAATGTTAAAGAAAACATTCTTCTCAGTACAATAAAATAATAACATTGTAATTTGACTGAATTAAAATTGGGAAGAAAGTTACTTTACAGTGCAATAAAACAATTAGAGGATTATTGACATTAGTTGTAGTAGTTAGTCAGTGTGGGCTGTACTGACTGTTTATCCTCCCCAAATTTAAAAATAACACCTTCCTCTCAAATTTCACGCAAAGCAGATATTAATTGGTGTGAATTGAGATAATTTACAGTGAGTTTCTAAAATTTGGTGTTTATTTTTACATTTTTGGATCCAATTGCAATAAAATAAAAAAATGCACTTTCTGCATTCCACGAGTATTTTACATTGTTAGAAAGAAGACAAGATGCAGAAATTAAATGTATAATCATAGGTTATGATGTTAAGGCTACTAAGGCCGCGAACGCCTGCGGACGCCGCCAGAGGTCTAGCGCGGGGGTGACGTCGGCGACATCGTGGAATTCCCGCCTTTTTCCTTTGGCGCCTAACGAGAACTGACCGCTTCGATCTGTCGAGGACTATAGTGCCCAACGACCACAGCCTACAATGTAATGCTGACAGTTTCAGGGTTTTAGAATAAATCTCGTTTGTTATTTTGCATACCCTCTAGAGAGAGATGTATAACCTAACTTAAACAGGCATGCTGGTTTTTACCATACAGAAATATCTGATTTTATGGTCTCTCCTGGATAAACCAACATGCCAAACAATCTGCAAACATATGGTAAAAATTATTTGTTAACAAGTTAAAGAAAAAAATTAGTATATGTTATAATTACAATAAAAATAATTTATGTTAGTTTAGTATTATATTCATTTTATATCTATTTTATTTCAGACATTATGTTTCTTTGTATCTTTGGGATGTCAAAGACTTACGCAGATTCCAGTAAGTTGTTTGTTTTGGATTATTTTGTTATTAATTTCTATTAAACAAAAGTTATCTTGATATCAAGTTTACACTCAAGGCAATCTGATTTAATATAACTAAATTTTTGATTATATTACATTAATGTTATCAAGTATTAGAATCGGATTGCCGTAAAATCTGTTAGTGAAGAGGTTTGCTTTAAGTGCACTTAAATGAAAAAGTAGATTAAGAAACTTCATTCTTTGTAAATAACTGATGAAACTTAAAATGAAATATAAGAATATACAGCAACTGTTTCTGTGTAGAACTAAACTAAAAGTAGTATGACATAAAATATTTAAAAATGCTTTGTAAGCATAGAAAGTAAAAATAATTTTCACATATTTTTGATAAACTATTTTTTTTAAATTACTCAAAAAATTCAGTAAATGATAGGCCGGAATTTTCACTGATCCATATTGTAAAAGTGTCTCAAAGTATTACGAACTGCAAAAACAGGAAAAATAAACTTGTCAAACAGGAATTAAAAAATTCATAGTTTTTGATACTCTAAAGCAGTGACTCCCAAACTTTTTCGACCACTACACTCTTGGTTCCATAAACTTATAACCGATGCCCTCAACCCATCTTCCCTTGCGTGAGAAAGGCTTGGAAATATTCTTAGAAAAACTTTTCTACAAACCTCACATTTTGTGTCGTACCATACGTTGTTCTCCACATCTAAACACAATATTTCTTCTCACCCATTTTAACAGAGGAAAGAGAAAGGGTGTCAGTGATCCCAACACTTGTCTATGGTCACTGTTCAGTATCCTGCCTCCAGCGCCCCTTGCCACCCACTTGCTTCATTTTGCCCCCTAGATTTACTCACCACCCTCGAGCAGTAATGCCCACTTTGGGAACCACTGCTCTAAAGTTTTTAAAAGTACTAGCATTGTCAGGTATTTAGAATAAATCAATGAAATAAGAACTGTACTTATTCCATTTAGAGTGTCTTACAAAATGACAATACTTCTGTGTTAATTAAATTATTCTATTTCAGTATATAGGACGATTTTTTGAAGAAAAATATAGTCTAGAATCATTTACCAGTAACAGATCTATATCTATATATGGAGAAGGAAGTGTGCAGTTGAGCAGTCGTCAAGACTCAAATAAAGGTTAGTGATTTATATTAATTTCACCAAAATCTAATAAATTTAGTTTTGTTCAATCAAAAAAACTCATTGGATAATTAATATCAAATCTAAATATTATTGTTGTGGGGAGAATGGAAACATTGGAAATTTATTATTAGAAAATACATATTGAGGAATTGGGTTTTAATTATACAGTCAAACCTGTTTTTATGCGGGGGATAGGGACCGCATTAAAAAAAACGCATTAAAAAAAAATCGCACGAAACTTTACGAGGGGCTATAAAAAATAGTTTTCGCAACACAATTAAAAAAATATTTTTTATGCGGTGAATAGGGACCGCATAAAAAAAGTCTCGCGTAGAAAATAACTCGAAACCGTACGAAATAGAATTTATTGACAACAGATGTCAGCACTTGACTGCATCGTCTGATCTATCGTCTGTTTTACATATTTTTGTCCAGGTGGTGTTTTGTTGACTTAAAAAGTAAATAATTTCATTTTTCGCATATTCATGCAATAATATTACTATAATAAGTGCATTTATGCTATAATAAGTTTATTTAGCTATGATAAGTCAACGTGAGACATGACGAATCGCACGAGACTAGTCGCAAACTATACCGCACAAATAAAAAAATCGCACAAAAAAAACCGCACAAATTAAAAATTCGCATTAAAAAATCGCACATAAAAAGAGCGCATAAAAACAGGTTTGACTGTATTACTCAGTATTATTATTTTGGGTAGTTTTATCTGTTTACAGGTTTATTGATAAGTCTGTAAACAGTACTGAACTTTCCAGTAAAGAAAAGTACTATTATAGAAAATATAAGTAAAGAAAATACATTAAACAAAGCAACACTTCTTCATCTGAATCTTAAATTATTAAAACAAAATAAATGTATATGTTAGTAATATTATGATTAGTATACTATCTGTACTAATCATACATTCATTATAAGGTGTCGGAGTTTGATCTTTCAGTGTTTGAAGAATGCCATAGTATACATGCAGTCAATTAAGTGAGGCGGCCCACCAGTGGCTAAGTAGTCTTTGTTCCCCAAACACTGGAAGTTCGGTCGTGGGTTTGCACCTCGCTCGGATGGGCTGGCCACGTGGAGTTTTCTGCGTTTTCTCCGCGTCTGTAACGTCTAAATAGGGGCCAGTTTCCCTTAAAAAGACGTCCCAGAAGGCATTCCCCTAGGCAGATCGCCCAAGTGTCGCATTGCCGTAACTAAACAAACAATTAAGTGAGGCACCTAACTAAAATAATGTAAAGCACATTAATAATAATAAATTGTAGTGCAGATCAAGACAGCATCATGAGATAACATGAATAACTAGGGTTGGGCCAGTGTATTTGTGTCAAGTACATTTTAAAATAATGGAATATTCCTTTTTTCAATTGATATCATATCGTTTATGTTAAAAATAATAATTTACGAATGTGAAACAATGCAATAAATAAAGTATCACATTCTATCATGTTTCATCGTTATTTCTTTCAAAAATCAGCTCATTATTGTATATAGTTTTACAGTTAAATTTTACTTTCTTATTTGCTGTTTCAAATTAATGGATTATTTTTCTTTCACCTTATATACAATTTGTATATATTAATATATTGATGTCAGTTTTAATTAACATTGTGTTGAGCCTGCTTTAGCCTTAATTACAGCCTTTATTCAATGAGGCATTGATTCAATTAGTTTCTCACACTGATCAGTAGTAGTGTTGTTCCAAACAGACCTCACCACTTCCATCAACTCATTTTTAGTTGATGATCAAAGTGTTTGCACCCTTTATTTTGTAATGTTCCACATGCTTTAAATTGGGTTGAGGTTGGGAAATTGCCTGGCCAAGTCAGAACACTACATGTTTGCTGCCGAAACATTTCTTCACAGTTTTTGAAGTATGAGCTGGGACAAATTCTTGATGAAACATGAAATCATCACCACCAAAAAGATCTTTCACTGATGATATAAGAAAATATTCCAGAATTTCTTTGTATATATCATAATTGACAGTTGTGCTGTTGGTGCCTACTACAGTGAAGCATCCCCATACCATTACACTTTGTGGATGTTTAACAGAATGTTTTAAATGGCTTAGATCACTGATTTCTCCTTTTCTATGCCAAACATAAGATCCCTCATCACCATATGTAACACAATACTTTTCTTGTCCTGTGTTCTTTTCTCTTTTGCCTAGAGCAAACTTTTCCTACGTTGTGATTTATTTAAATTTTTGGTGCACGAGATTGAAATCCTACTTCTCTCAATCTTCACCATGCTGTAGGTCTAGATGACTTGATTCTATAATCATTCCATACTTTTAAATTGATTCCTAATGGTCACCTACTGTAACACTTTATCATCTTGTTGAGTTGGGACTTGTTTCTGTCCACAGTTTCATCTTTTATTGATCAAATTATTAATGTCATAGTGTCTTACTATTTTAGAAACAATTCCTTGACTAATGTGAAATGTTCTGGCTATTTCACTTTGAATTTTTCCTGTGTTTTTCATCCCAGTTATTTGTTGCTTAATATCATTAGATAAGTTGTGTTTGGAAGACATTTTGTAATATTATTTTGATGGAGGTTTTTTGTTGTTTTTGTCACTAATATCCCATCATTTTGAAACAGCAGGTAAGAAAGTAAATTTTAATTGTAAAAGAACTATACACAATAATAAAATAAAACATGATAAAATGTGATACTTTATTAATTACATTGTTTCACATTTGTAACACTATTATTTTTAGCATGAATGCCGTGAAATCAATTAAAAAAAGGAATATTCCATTATTTTGAAATTCAGTTGTATATACAGGTATACCTCGCCTTATGTCGGTAATTGGTTCCGGGAGAGGCAACGTAAGTCGAATTTTCTTGTGTGGTCACGACGTAAGTCGAAACTACGGTGGAAAACGCCAATAATGAGCACTTAAGACCTCTAAATAAGACGACGACACAGAAACACAGATGTTTTCGTGTTTCGTTCTCTAGGATTTATGATGATTATATTAACATTTACTGTAATTGCACATACTTTAATATGATTTTATGTGCTTTTAACGGTTTTCTAGTGATATTACGACTTCGGTATTTGTGGCGGACGGATGTAAAGTCGAATAAAATCTCTTAAACTTGATTTTTATTTTTCCGTATACTTTTTTGACAAACGACATAACTCGAGGTATACCTGTATAAAGTTGCATTAACACGAAATGTTACAAGTTAATTTATTTTTACAGGAACTGTTAAAATGACACTTAGAATTCCAACTGATATCTTTTGAACAACATTTACATTTTTTTTTATTGATACATGACATGCCCCAAAATTTGCTCTCTCTTTGGATGGCTGTAATTACAAGAAATACTGTATGTCAGCAAAGATGTTGGAAATTATAAACTTGTGAGCATAAAGCTGCTCAAGTGGGCTTTTTTTAGTGCCCAGACAAGTTAATGTAGATAACAATTGCCGAGACATCACCAAACCGACACCCGTTTGTCAATGTGATGTCAGATCGGAATTGGGCTCTGCTCTTCTTCCTCAATGTGATCGAGATGGCAGATTATTGTATGTATGTGTGATAAAAATTTCTTCACGTTATGTTCATAATTCTAGAACATGTTCTGGTCTTTTTTTTAAATATTCATGATACAAAATTTGTTTTAGTGGCCATTTCTGTAAAATCACATGTTCTGGTCCTTCTTTTTCAGTCTTTGATCCTAACATATACACACAGAACAATTCAAAGCAAACTGAGAAAACAAGAAAGTGGATCCCTAGCCACAATACTAACTCATCAGTTGATTCATGTATAAATCACAAGGTTTTTGCTATACAATTGCTTAGGTATATTTTCTACAGACTCGGCGACAGTGGACAAAAATTTGCACATTTTGTACTAATCCGGTTACTCTGTTTTTGCAGACAATAGAATCCTAGACAGTCATATTAATCTTGGGGCTTTATCTGAACATTAGTACAGTCCCTCAAAATCTAGAGATACTTCACAAGCAGGTCGGAAAGGTCGGTGACCGGTGTAGGTCCCGACCTTTCCGACTACATGGATCACTATCATAAATGTTTTAAAAATCATTAAATTTTTAAAAAATTTATGATAGTGCTACAAACATACAAACATCTATAGAATAACAATCGTAAAAGTTTCATTTTACTTTATTAATATGAAATTCACTTGTTAAGTTTTTGGATTCTTGGCTATTTTCCACAAACGACGACAATTGCTCTCACATTATTTATTGATAATAGTTATTAGGAGTTTTTATTCGAATCTAAAACCAAACAAGTGAAAAAAAGCAACCAAGCATTTTGCGTTCCTTTTGTAATACTTCACGTAACCTTGAGTTGATCACAGACCACTAGTTGGCAACTGCTGGTACAGACAGTTGTCTCAAGATGATGAGAAATAATGACCAAAAATATAACTCTGGGAGTCTAATATTTATTCTTATTGGTAATACCAAAGTTTTGTTATCCAATGCAACAGGAGGTTACATTGCATTTTTGAAAAGCATACAAATACATTGGATGCTAGTCGCCTATGCATTTACATATAGTTTGATCAGGGGCAGATCTACGTAGGGACTAATAGGGGTTAAGCTCTGGGCCCACAAAAATTGAATTATTATCATAAGAAATAAAATATTAAAAGTTTGTGTTTTTTTTTATATGAGAAATAGTTTGTCATTGAATACCATTTCATAAATTGATATTGATATTACTAAAAATGAATTTTAAACCATTAAAGATTCTTAATCTAACAAAAAATGGGGCCCCATTGAACTTCAATAAGCCCTAGGCCCACCCAAGTTTGATGTTCTAATATGGAATATAAGCCTCCCATTGTCTTTGGTATTACAAAAATAGTTAAAACTAAGTTTTGATATCCAAAGTTCTGTGGCATGTCTGTCTTAATCCTATATTTCATCTCTACATTTGTGTAACATTTCAATATGGAATAGTCAATCTGGTTAATCAATTGCAGAGAAAAAATATTCTTTGGCCAACTCTTGCTTTGCTGTTTTCGTGTGTCTTATTGTCAGATCTCTCGTTGACATATTTTTGTAGTCTGTTCTTGATTCATCTGCATTGTGCATTCAATCAGCCTGTTAACGTATTGGGAAATGTGCATGATTTTGATGGTCAAGAGGAATTGTTCCATAATTTTCTCATGAAACTAGTGGCCCAGTGGCCCACTTCATAGGCATCGTGTAGTTGAGCACATTCTCATTGATAAACCTGTCACTCGTGCCAACAGTTACATGAATATTGCCGTTATTCCTGTTCGGCCGTGCGTAGGCCACGAACGGGACCTCCAAATGTATCGTTTGGAATCTCTCGAGTGCAAGAATCTAACTGATTTTGATGTTCTTTGGTTAATCCTTTAGTATATATGACATTTGGCAATATAGGTCTTGCTGTGAAAATCCACGAGTGCCCATCAGTACTTGCTCTCAATTGTAACCTTTGATTGATTCTTATCTGTGTGACCTTCCTTGTTGTTAAAAATCACTAAGGTGTCTTTCCTCAGTGATGTAAGGATGACAACTTGTGTCCTCTATATCATATGCATTCTTGGCTATCCTGCATGGCATTCTACTCTTCTTGAAAAATAATTTATTCCAGATTCTCTTTGTTTTCATCTTCACTCTGCAATTGTATGTTGATTCATCACTCTTCTGTACAATTGCAAAGAGAGAATTTTTACATGATAATCATGAGGTGATTCTTCCTCTTGGTTGCTTGGTTACATACCAGCCACCATATTGGACTGTTCTGCACAATGGTTTATGGTGATTGACATACTGCAAGTCAAATGCAATATGTGCAAATCATCAGTTCAGATGATGTGCTGTTCTCAAGTGTGAGACACTAGACGTAAGACCTTCTCTTCAAGTTTTTTTAAACAACAATCTCGGCAACTGTACCAGCAAGGTGAGAGCCCATAGGTAAACTTATTTTGTGTCTTTAGAATTTTCTATTAAATGTATAATTTACTCGGTAGAGGATTATGTTTAACATTTCGGAGACGTACAGTATCTATACTGTAGGACATTCTTTTAAAGGTATCAATCTTGAAAAGTTCTTACTTTGAGTAGAAGGTGGCAAGCTTGATTCTCACCGACAGATATAGTTTTTCAAAATCAAAGGTCTCTAGTCTATCTTCCTCCAAGGCTAAAGTATTCAAAAGAGACGAAAATAGATTTCCTACTATTTGTTAATTGTGCAATTGGAAAATATGTTAAGCATGCAATGTGTGATCCATTCCAATTTAAAGTTAGAACCGTATACTTTTGCAGAGTGGGGAATGTTCCAACCAACTTTACAATTTTTGGATACATTAAAACCCCTAGTTTCTAAAACAACTATTAAGTAATGTTGGATTTGTAACGAGACAACATCAGTATGCTTCATTAGAAATTCGGCATTACTCGGAAAAAGAAAATCAGTTTTATAAAGACTATTAATCTATTATAATATAAAATAAGTAATGTTAGATTGGTAAGATATTCTGTGAAGCTTACAGTTCATTCTCAATTATCCAGAACCCCAGAAGTAAGTACTGCCAGCTAATTAAATTTCTCATTTAACTTACATTTTACATCGTAAGCTCATACAAATCCGTGCACGAGCATTGTTAAATGAAAGTTTTATCGTCGGTATTCAAACCCAATGTGTACCGCTTCTTTCGAGCTGGATAATCAAGAGTCTACTGTATATATTAAGATTTTCTGTAGTCTACGTTGCTTTTAATATATATATATATGTGTGTGTGTGTATATAAAGCAAAATATAAATAAAACATTGTTCTTATGTTTACTTCTTACAGATTGAACTTCCCTAATACTGTTTATGGTAGATGGATTAAAGCATTTAGCATCAAAGGGAACAAAAATTGTTTATATAAAAGTGCACTTATTGAATAGTCTTTCACTTTGAAATATTTATAAAATAGTGGAGAAATATACATGAGAACAAATGTAAAGAAATAGTAATAATCTGAAAATCTAATTATGTATTAATTGTAAAAATCAATTTATTTATTTATTTATATACTTTAATATCAAATTTTATTACGGTCACACAATTTTGGCAGTTTTAAACTGGAATTTGTCATTCGAGATCTTGCATTCTCGACGATAAATTATTTTTGTTGCCGTCTCGTTTATAGATCCGTTCGGATAAGAACGGGTCGTTCCGACGGACAAAAAAAAAAGGCCTTCTTAATGCTCGGATATAGCATTAGTAGTTTAATAACTTTGTCAATAAATCTGGAAGAGTTAATTCATTTTATTGATGAAGTTGTTCATTTAAAGTAGATTCTATTGTGATATAAGATTTGTTATATTTTTTAATTTAAAATTTGTTCTAATAAATAAGTTAAATTGCTTCAAAAATATTTAATTTACTGAAAGATTCTTCAAAATTACAACTTTTTGATAGACATTATTTCAAAAGTAAGATTGACGGACGGACAAGACAGAAAACACGTCGGCCCGTCACTTTAAAGAACCGAGTTCTAATCCTCGAAAACTTTTTGCTGGCATTTCACTTAGATTTGACGGGTGACGAACAGTGGGCCTGGCCAAATCTGAGACAAGCACAGAGTTCTCTTAATACCAACATGGTGTAAAAAACAAAAAAGAAAGTGCTTTACTCTATTGCATTTAACACTATTATAATTAGAACAAATTTTATAAAAGATTATCAATAGTGACATGCACTCAAAGTGTAGAAAATATAGAAATAATTTTATATAATAATGTGCCTTAAATTGTAACTTACAAAACTGTAGTAAAAAATATATAATGTATATGGAATGTATTAATATATTATATTCACAAAAATATATATAAGAAAATTAATAAATTATTTTTTATATTAATCGACAAATACTGCTCGATTTATAATAATATTGCTTTACAGGATGTTGGCCATGCTGCTGAACTTACAAAACACGAAAAATCTATGTTCAATCGACGGAAATGAGTGACAAAAAAGTATTGTACTCATTATCTAGAATCTCGGATATATATTTTTTAAGCACTTCAGACAACAACTTAAATTTATCACACGTTAAAACCGATAAATTCGAATTTGTCGTATACGGTCGACTCCGCATAAGTCGACACCCGGATAACTCGTCACCGGTCGGTTACGTAGTGAATTTTTTGCGGTCCCGGCCGACTTACGTAGGCAATAACGTTATTAACGTTAAAAAACTCGGTTTACTCGACATCGTTTAACTCGTCACCGCAGGATAAATCAACATACTTTTTCTGTTTCACACTTTTTAGAATTCTGATAAGTCGACTCCCCCCCGCCCCCCGAAAAAGGAGTTCGCACCACACGGCTTATTGTACGGTGCGAACTCGTTTTTTTGGGAGGAGAGTCGACTTATTGGACGTCAAAAAAGTGCAAAACAGAAAAATTACGTCGATTTATGCAGTGGCGACGAGTTAAACGATGTCGAGTAAACCGAATTTTTTAACGTCGATAACATTATTGCCTAATTAAGTCGGCCGGGACCGCAAAAAGCCGACCAATTAACCTACGGCGACGAGTTATCCGGGTGTCGACTTATGCGGAGTCGACCGTAGTTTAATTAATATAAATCATTTATATTAATTAAATTAGTTAAAATAGATCTATATAATTATACACAAATTTTTATAGGATCTCGGAAATTATTCCTGTGATATAATAAGACGTGCAATACGTTAATAGTCAAATTATGATTATTTTCACAAATAATAGTGAAAAATAGAAAGATCATTTTTTTAATTGACTGTTATTTTAAAAAGTTTTAAATACATTTTTTTTTTACATATTCCACTTTAAATGGATGGACGTTAAGTGAAAACATGACATTTTTCAATATCTTATAAATGGACAGTCAAATGGACATGTTAATCAAAGATGACAAAAATTAAATTGTATTCTTTCATGCACAAATGTTTGTCTTTATATGTTTAGTCTAATGTTCCCATTTATTATTTAGAATGCCTCGAAAACAAACATTTGACTTTTTATATCAAAACCATAAGCAGTGCCGTAACTAGGCGGGTGAACCGGGTGCACCCGCACGGGGCCCACCCGGAAGGGGGGCCCAAAATGCACGTATTTGTTTTATTATTTCTTCAAATCTAATTAATCGAGGGGCCTAAGTGCGAATTCTACACGAGAACGGCTAGTTACGGCACCGACCGTAAGCAAAGAATAAAAAAGGCTCGACAGATGTTTTTAGTATAAAGAATCTCTTGAACGTTTGATGTTTTTGTTAATGACTAGAACTCCTTGCAGACGAGCATTTCGTATTCCTTTTTAATCTGACTCGCACTCGTGTTACGGAGTTTTCCCTATGCCTATTTCTTTCACTTGTTTTCAAACATCTTAGTCCATTGTAGCAATTGTCTCTATTCTAGAATTTTAAATTTAATTCTCTCTCTCACAGTTTACATTTAAAAAAACAACAGAAAAAGAATTAAAATTTTGAATGTTTACGTGAATTTTTTTTTAATATAAAGAGTTGAAAGACAAACATTTGAGTCTGAATCTTAACTTTTCCAATTTTCTTATATATTTTAATCATGCTTCCAACAAAACAATCTTAGCTATACTATTTTTTTAAATAGAAAACTGTGTTATTAATTCAAATATTCTAAATATTTCCCTTCAAGTGAATTGTAGGATATAAAAATATAAATGTAATTTAATAAATAAATCAATAAATGTAATTAAATGAAAACATTGTTTTTTGTTAACTCCAGAGTCTAAACTATTCTTCAGTTCAAGCTTTTCATCGAGCCTAATGCTTGATAAAAAGCTTGAACTGAAGAATAGTTTTGGACATTTTCTTTGACATCATGCTGTAAATTATACAGCAGTTGTAATCCAAAACCTTTCAAAATACTGCATATTACACCAACTTGTAATTACAAAACATTCTGTACTTTAAATTGGTGAAGTTTTGTAGTCCGTTCGACGGTTCTCTAACCTCCTTTAAAAGTCTGGATCCTTTCCGACCGAAAGCATCTCCGTAAGGTCTCCGAAGACGAAAGGTCAAAGTTCCCTTTGACGAGTTTCCCTTTCTCCTATACCCTCGTCCCGAATTTCCGGGAAGATAACTGTTTTATTCGACTTTCGGCAACAAAGGTTTCTATTCCTTCTGGGCTAAAAGGATCAAATAATCAAATCACTTTTGACTCATTGCTTGGGCACCACCGAGTCTGCCTTTCTGTCACCTGTTGCATCTTTCTTCACGCCACTACCTAAATAAGTACAACTTTAAAAGCATTTACATTTATACCGTATTTTACGGACTATATATATCACATTGAGAAAAATAGGCAGAAAAGGTGGAAAATGTTTTCCGTTCCAGGATAAGAAAGATATTTGTTAAATAGAATATTTTTAACATACAAATTTTTAATTTTGTAAACATATTTCTAGTTAGTGTAAATTAAATTGCTGTCGAATAGTGCCTCCATTATAGAGATTACGCCGTATATAAAATTCTATTAATTTTTAGCCGAACGGCCAAGTTGCAACTCCGAGGACGGGTTCCGGCTCGGGTCGAAATTACGGGAATTCTTCGTGATCGGTCGGTCTCCGATACGTTGCAAAGGAAAAAACAACCCGCAAGACTTATCGGATATCAAAGTTCGATTTGCGACGACTCGGTGGTGTTCCGATAGCCAATTACGTCGTAAAGCAAGGGTCTATAAAGATAAAAACCAATTACAAATTAAACAATTGAGGCATGTACAATTTCAAAAATGGTTATACCATTTTGCCAGCAAGCTGTTTTTTTTTTTTTAAAGGTAGACTAAAAAACGAAGTCAGCTAAGCACTTGATCTTATTTATTATTCTGCCCTTTTCAATGATGATTTGTGTAAATTTCTAAACTAGCCATAAAACAAAGAAGGGATAAAAAGGAGGATGAAAATTGGATGTTAGTTTTAAAATCAGTCTTGTTCCATATCCAGATGAAGTGGGAGTTGGCCATTTTTGAAACTATATGCCTCAATTATACAGACTATTACACTGAATAATTAAATAATAGATTAACAATTCCTATTCAGTTTGATATTCAAACAAAGACAAATATATCCAGTAAATTATAACTTTCTTCTGGCCGTGTTTACTAACAATGTCTTAAATCGAGAGTTTATGTTTCATATTCACCAAACCCATCCAAAACTGGATTACAAAGTCATTAAATTAAAGAAAAGAGCTACGTTACAAGTTCTCCGATTTGTTTGAATGCATCGTGAAGTATTTGCTCGAGTTGTCGTGCACACACCAAGCACACGATGTTGAAGTTTAATGGACAAAGGATTTTCACAGTAAAAGCAGCACACTACTTTCTTGAAGTTAGTACTTTTTTATATTTTGCAACTAATTTTAATATGTAGTAGGAAATAAAAATTGCAGCAACAAATAGATAGAAACAAACTAGTTACTTGGAAATCATAGTACTCCAGAATACACTACTTGGTATGAAGTCATTGGACACCCCTACAGTTAGCGATATGTAAAACCACCAGGAGCATTACATATCTGTGGGACTATAAAGCTTCGGTAAGCATCAATTGCATTGATTCCCAGAGAAATGGCAGGTCATTACAAATTATCAGAATTGCAGCAGAGCATGATTGTATGATGTCACATCAGTGGTATGTCAACCTTTGAATTTACAGGCAAGCTACAACATCTAAATCCACTGTAGCATTTGTAACATTGAAAGACACTGACAGAGACTCTTAATCTCCCTTTGGACATTAAGAAGAATTGTACCAACACCTACCAGGGGTTTTAGCTGGCAACTGGAGTGACCATCACAAACAGAATGTTATGTAAGGAGACAATGTCCTCGGCTATCACGGGCAGGCCACAAGCTGTTAATCATAAAATCTAATCATTCTAGTTAGTTGATAAGAGTGAAGGATGATGGTAGTGATGAAAGTGTGTGTTGTGGAGTGACGAGTCAAGGTTTTCCTTCTTTCATTCTAATGAGCATTTTAATGAGGCATTTTCCTGGTTAATGTCTCCCTCCAGAGTGCATCATTCCATCAGTGAAGATGGGTGGAATCATACTGTGGGCCTGTTTCATCTGGCTTGGAATACCTCATTCTTGTTAAGGGAAACCTTAATGCCTTTTCATATTGTGACATTCTGGACAATTGGGTGGCAGTTCTATGGGGACAAGAATTGTCTTCATTAAGATGACAAAGCAGCTTGTCATGTTGTTGCCATTACCATAGACTGGTATCAGAAAACAATGCTTGGAGGACAGTATGAACCCCATTGAACATTTATGGGATGTCTTGAAATATCAAATCAGGATCAGACCAGACAGACCAACATTCCTCCTGAAAAATGACAATCAGTTATCATTGTCCAGGAGGAAAAGAGTAAAATACCAGTGTCTGTGCTGCATAATCTTGTAGAAAGTTTGTCCAGGTGTGTTAGTTTTGTGATAATAACAAAAGGTGGACCAAAATGGTACCGATTGGATGGGGACACCAGTACTCATTGCCGGAGAGCAGAGGAACTCGCACGTGTTTAATGGCTTCTTGACAAATACCGTAGTAAGTAATTGTCGTTTAGTTACGAAAACATAAAAACTAAAACAAATAAAGATGAAGTGGAAGAGAAAGAGTTAGAAATTTTCTTTAGCTGTAAATCATGTAATGATACCAAAATTTATAAAGTTTATTTTAATTTAGAAAAATTAATGACTTACACTCATTTATAAACACCAAGCTTAAGAATGGAAAATGATTGGGAATCCAGAATATTTTGAAAAGAACCCAAAAATTCTCCATTTATATGTGAATATACATGTTTTTATTGTGTACTACAAAATAAATTTGTAATCTTATTTCATATAAAGTTAATATTGCAACACTATTCTAAAAAAATTACAACTAATTCAAAAGAATTATCCCACCGTGTCACCTAAAGTTGCCATCTTTGGAAACTGGCTCTGCCGCCCAACACAATGACCGGGGACAGGGTAAATGAGAAGATCCACATTTTTTTTTGTAGTCGGCCTACCTTGTAAATGCTTTAATTCCATCATATTTAACACTAAATGAGGTTTAGCAAATGATGCAACAAGCCAAATAAATATTATCGTCATCACGAGCGAACCGAATTTCGAATTCGTTCGCTCGAGCTAGGTTTTCCTAACGTACAATTTCGTAAACTTTTTTCAAGGAAAAGAAGAATCGCAAATATTTAGACTTGCTCGTCTTGAAAAATCAATTTTTAAATCTCAAAATGGCAATAGACTTAACACAAACAAGTATTTTTTACTTAGAATCGTGCGTGAAAATTTAACATAGTACGACGTCATTTACGAATCGTAGCACTTTCATAATTATAATGAGAAAGTCGTTTTGTCATCATAAGTAAACACATTAAATATTAAAAATAATTTTATATAATATTTTGGTACTTATGGGTTAAGAGGACGCCGGTCGGAAATTGCGATTTTTCCGAATAATGCAAGTTTTTATTTTTCAAATTTAAAACAATTGTTAAATCAAACAACAAATTAACGATTTACAAATGCTTAGTTTTAATATTTAACAAATTTCAAAAACTGCTTACTTCTTACAATTACAGATAACGGTAATGTTACCTACGGTGCCAAAATGGCAGCTCGTCTCCGATTCCGGCAAACAGAAGAAACAGTGGGACGCACGTTCTAACCTAACTTATTCTAATAAATTACCATAATTATTATCAACCACATTATTAGAATAGGTTAGGCTAGATTATAATGTGCATCCCCACTGTTTCTTCTGTTTGCTGCGATCAGAGACACAATATCAATAATCACCCTTTTTGATGTTTTTTCATTTTTACAACTTAAACAGTAATTTTTATTCTTTTTAGAGTTAAATTTACTATTCTATTGTTAATTGCCCATCACTAGTAATGATGTAAACTATTTATGTTTATTGTAAATGATTACATTGTTGCTCGCTTTCAACTTGTAAGAGCTCAAAGTCATAAAAATTGAACGTATCCATGTTTTTTCGTGAAAAATTCAAATAGATATACATTAACCTGTAATCCTCGTTACGATTCAAATTTAAATGTTAAATCATCTAGAATTAATACTTGGGTGAATATCCACTTTAACAGGTTTGCTGCCAGTTGATGTATTTCTGCAACACATGAAGGTCAAATGATGCAAAATTACATCAACTGGCAGCAAACATATTGACTGAACTTACGAGTTAAATCTTACTCTAGATTTACCTCGAGTGGCAAATATATCCGATAGTATCTTTCAAAACTAATTTACGTGATTTGTTCACATTTTCATTAATTATTCTGCAATTTTAAAAATACATATTCGTATATATGTATTCATTCTCAATGCACACAAGACTTACAGTACCATGTAGCACACTGAATTTTGTCCATTACAAGAACCTACTCTAGCTCCACAATGGGATTGATCGGCAACCAGACGATCTCATTTTCGCAACAGTACACTCCATCCATCCAAGCTCTCTGGGGTTCATGTTTGAGTTTGGATTGGGAACCTCACAAAGTTTTCACAAGTAATCCATCCTTCATCCAATCACACCCAGCCAAAAAGATATGGAAAATAAGAGATCCTCTTAATGTCCACAGAGTGGAAAGTGTTTAAAAAAATGGGATCAGCCAGAATATAATTGTTATGAGCAGAAGATCAATGCTGCTTCCAAAATGAAGTTCAAAACAATACCTTGACTCTAACCATTCACGAAAAGGTCATTAAAGTCCAGATTTTTCATTTCGGTGACGGTGGCGTAGCGAACATAACCGGTAGCACATCAAGACAGTAAAGAAATGTGTGTGCATGAAAGATGGTATCTAGTAACATTGTTGATATGTGTTTGAAAAATAGTTCTTACAAGTTAGTTCCACATAGTACTATTATTGATTTGAAGGTTCTGAACAACTGATTAATGTTGAAATACTTGGTGTAATTTTATTTGTTTGGAATGAGAAAAAACAAATTTTCATTTGTAAAAATCAAATATAAAACTAAGATTAAAATCAAAATTACTACGTATATTACTATTTTACAATTAAAATGAAAGGATTTTTATAAACTTACTTGGCACATTCATTCTCCTACGCTACCTCATCCCAGTTATATAAAATGAAACAGCTATAATGTCCATTTGATCCCACAAAGGCATATGAATAAAAATTTCACTAATTAAACTTTTTTGTATTCATTGTAAAGAGCAAAGCATTTTGAGCAACAACTGTCTAGAAAACATCACTCAACTTGTTGCTATGAAGTCATATGCTCAAGGATTGAACCACCCACACCTCAACTTGGTACAATGTATTTTTACATTGTAATACACCAGTATAAAAATAAAAGTATGTTTAATGTCAAACTGAGTATATTACAAAATACAGTATAGCCTTGCTAAGTCAAACTGCATTAACTTGAAGCCATCTATGGGTTCCAAATGCAGATTAAGGGTTTTCCATATAATACAATCTTGTTAAATCAAAATTGTTGGTATTTTTAACTCAAACTTACTTCCCCTGCACCCTGCACTCTTTGATATGTCCATGGTCTTTATTTTCTCTTATATTCCATATGAATACAATCAATTAACATAAACAAACCACTATGGCTCCATGCCATTACAGCCTCACAATGACATCCTTTTACCAATACAATATGTTATTGATGTTCTGATTGGGATACAAGGGGTCACCTTGATAATGCACTCAAAAGCACCATAAATATGATAAACTTAATTCCCTGTAACCTAATTTACAATACCTTTCCCACAGAAAGGATGGTTTACATAATTATCAACACTCTGCTAGACTTGTCACTTGGCTCAATTCATTGCCCCACTATACACATAACCTAAGACATTATGAAGATAAGAGAAAATAGCAGAGGACTAAAACAGATAATAATTAATTAAGAATTTTCAATGTAGGAAACACAATGATAGTGGAATTATTTTGGAGAGCATAAAATGGCAATAGCTTCACATATAATGTTTCTACAAACAGCTTTATCTTTAGTAACTTACTAAAAGTTCGTTTATTGTTAAACATCTAAAATAAGACACCAACCAATGCCGAATTATCGGGCTAGAACGGCTATAGCAATATTAATAATTTTAAGATAATTTGGTACTAGAGTTAGGCGCCATCTCTTGCTTAATTTAATAATTAAAATTTTAAATAAATTTAGGCCTAACTGGAAGTGCTCTCTTCGTTAAGACTTAAGAAGCGTGGGTTAATTGGTGAACACTATACGAATGAGTCCTCTACCAGAGCTACTCTGTTATTTTTGACTTATTACAGGTTAAACTCAAGCTTCAAAAGTATCATATACAAGAAACAAAGTCATCCACTAAGATTTTCAAGGCTACAGTAAACATAAGCATGGGTAAAACATTCTACAAGTCAGAAACACAAACATTCAATTTTTTCACTTATTTTTACAGTAAATGCACATAAACAGCACACATAGCAAGCACAGCTTTCAACTAACATAATATATTAATATGTGGTGCCACATTTTAGTTTATACAGTTATTACATGTGTTCGCCATCTAACCCTCATTTACCCTACCTAGCTGGCATCAAAGTGTGG
Source organism: Centruroides vittatus (assembly GCF_030686945.1). Classification (NCBI taxonomy): domain Eukaryota; kingdom Metazoa; phylum Arthropoda; class Arachnida; order Scorpiones; family Buthidae; genus Centruroides; species Centruroides vittatus. The sequence goes on from NW_027122172.1 coordinate 3,234,437, forward strand.
CAATCTGATATCCAATTATTTAAATTATTGGAAGAAAGTTAAGTTGAAAGCAAAACTCTAGAAAGTTGTGAAAGACAAGTTAAAAACCACTGATATAGACTATACACAAAAATGGATTCCAAAATGATGAGTTATATAACTTTGGTTTTTAAATTATGATATAGTTCAGGAACTAAAATCAAATGAGATCAGATTTTGGTTGATTAACAGTTATTGGTAAGTGTAATGTCATCTGTGTATGTTATAGATATTGGAATAAGAAAACTGGAAGCAATTTACAACACACAATGATCTCAGAAACTGAAAAATGTCCAAACCACTTACTTTTTTTGAGATCCTCAATATATTTAAACAAAAAGTGTAAAAATTGTTATACTATATACCGTATTTATTTTTTTAAATAAAATTTTGCAAAATATAACGGTTTTTTCTTAATGTACAAGAAACGCAATGGAATGAATAATTTGTAACGATTATTTTAAAGGTTTAGACCAGTGGTTCTTAACCTTTTAGTGATGAGGGACCATTTATCAAAATTTTTCTCTTGCCATGGACCACGAGCTGTTTGGCAGTAATATAAGTTCTTATAAGGTTGTTCTATAAATTAAACATGTATAAAATTATTCGAAACCAAGAGTATTATATTTTTTGCGAAAATGTTACATTAATTATATTATTTTAGTGCAATTTTTGTAACTGCATAGTGTTTAACAACTGTTGGATTCTTTGTTCAGTGCTACTCAAAGCCAAACACGTGTCGGCACTGGCATCCAACCTATTTCAATGTTTATTTTTAATTATCAAAAGCACTGAGAATCCTTGCTCGCATAAATATGTGGTTGAAAATAAAGTTAGGTACCGTAAAGCAATTTCTCGAATTTTAGAGAAAGCAATAGCTTTATGCCTCCAAAAATCTTCAAGATTAATTCCTGTCTCGAAAGTATTCTTGCAGTTACTATCGTGTTACATTTCAATTAACTCTTCTTGTATTTTATCCGGCACCTCAGAAATGTTGACTATGAAAGGATTGTGAATCAGTTTCTGAATAATGCCATCCAGGAGGTCTTTTAAAGGAAACTGGCCCCTATTCAGGTGTTACGAACGTAGAGAAAACCCGGAGAACTCCACGTGGCCAGTCCGTCCGAACGCAGTGGGAACCCGCGACCAAACTCGGTGTTTAGCGACAGAACCGCTCGGTCACTGGTGGGCATCTCGGCACACTGTCTGTTAATAAATGGGTTTAATGTATCAAACGCAGAAAAATTCTCTCTTTCAACTTTGCCGATCAATAGGTCGATTTTAGCGATAAACGTACTGATTTTATCTTCAAATGCAAATATATTGCTAGTGCCTTCCAATTTCATATTTCCTGACCGTTGCAGTTGAAGGTTCAATTTATTTAGTTTGTGCAAAAAAATCCACTAAATAAGCAAAATGTATTTGAAATTTGAACTGACAAAACTCGTCGTCATTTATTTAATAATTTTAGGACGACTTCACGGACCACTTTGGGCGCTTTCAGGGACCACCAGTGGTCCATGGACCACCAGTTAAGAACCACTGGTTTAGACTAAATGGCTCCTTGTCCAGTATGAGAAAGTCTGCATATGAAGTAAACAATTCAAAATTAAACAGTGGTAAATAACACATAAAACAAAGAGATATGACAAAAACTATTTTAATTTTGAAAGCTGTTAACAAACAATAATCACTGAATTGCATAATTATGCAATTCAGCTTGGAAGAATACTAAGGTTGTGCACTAAAATACAATATTCAGGAAGGAACTTTGAATCACTGAATCAAAAATCTAATTTGCAGGATTAACTCATATAATGGAATTTTAAACTTCGTTGATGTCAAATAAAATTTAGACTAAAAATTTTATTACTACAAGATCTGTCCAGAAAGTTTGCAAACTTTTAAATTACACACCAACCCATAATTGAATCTGAATGCAGCTTGTGCAGCTCTCTACTGTCAAGTTTTTTGCACTATGCTGAAAGCAGTTTTTTCTATATTCATTTGTTGTTATGTTACATTCATTTATGTAAATACGTATTGATTTCATTTTGTGATTTTCTTTCTGTGAGTGCAATTGAGTGAAGATTTCTGGGATGGGTTAGGTCTGATAAAAATTTCATGAAAAACATCATTACTGGGGACGAGACACGGGTCTATGGTACAATGTGGAAACAAAGCATCAGTCATCACGGTGGGAAAATCTTTACTGCAACCCAAAGAGGCGCGACAAGTTTGGTCAAATGTGGCAATCTTGTTCACTGTTTTGTTAAATTCTGATGGTGTCATTAAACAAAAATTTCTTCCAGAAAGAAAGACAGCAAATAAGGAATACCATCTGAAACATCTTTTAAGCAGTGAGGAAGAAAAGACCAACTGCTTGGAGAGAACAGCATTATGACAATACTCCCATCCACACAATGCTACTGATAACAAAGTTTTTGGTCAAGAACTTGATACCACTTGTTCTCCAACCTCCAAATTTATCGGACTAAACCTCAGCAGGCTTCTTTTTGTTTTCCAAATTAAAATCTACTCTCAAATGTCACCATTTTTAACCCTTGACGTGATTAAGAAACATCCGCTAGTGGAGTTGTACACTGTCCCAAAGTGCTCTTTTCATGGCCGAAATGCTGAATTCAGTACACAGACTCAGGAGGGGCCTACTTCAAATACTAATGGTAAATGCAAATATCTTCTATTTGCAAAGTTTGCATACTTTCTGGACAGACCTTGTACTTGTACAGATGGTAAATCCAGAGCAGGTTCTGGTAAGTGCATGCACGCAAGCAGCTGATAGCACACTTTAAAAAATAATATTTAAATATACAGTAAGACCCCGCTTAAAACTGATTTGATATAACACGGTCTGCTCGAAAAGAGCTCAAAATTTACAGTGATTTAAATTATCGCAGCATTTTATTAATTCGTATATAATACAATTATTTACAAACACGAACCAATCGGGAAAAGGTGGTAATTCGTCATAGCACTGTACTTTCCTTAAATCTATGTTTGTTTTGTGTAATTTTGGAAAAAATATAACATCATGGATGCCATAGACAATATTGACTTTGCTTGGCAAGAATTGGCTGATAAATGCACAAACGAAGTGTGGAAGAAGTTATTGTTGAAGGTATCCAAGAATTCTCAACGAGAAGAGCCTATCGCTGTATCATTAGGTTAATCAAATTGTCAAACTAATCAATACAGCAGGACTAGAAGATGCAGACAAGCAGAATATTGAGGAGTTACTGCAGGTTTCTGGCGAGAGCCTTACCAATGACGACCTTCAAGAACTAGCAGAACAAGGAATTCGTGTAGAACTGGAAAATAGAGATTCTGAAAATGAAGAACCCATAGAATTTCTCTACAGATTTCCTTAGTAAAAGTTTGGTAACGATAACCAAAATCATTTATCAAATTGTAGCGTATGGTACAGATTTTGAAAGGAGTGCAAGGGAAGCAAGACGAGGCATTTTGGATGTGATCTGCTACCAATATTTGCTTAAGGAAAGAAAAAAGTGACAAATGAAACTACACAACTTTATTGCAAAAAACAAGAATTTCAGAAATGTCAAGACCTTCATCACAAAAAATGAACTTTATATTTCTGTGTGCATATGTTTATGTTATTTAAGATATATTATTAAGCAATATAAAAATAACTTAAAATTAAAGTAAAATTTGTTTATTTTTGGTCACGTGTTCCACTTTCCCTATTTACTCTATGTTAAAATGACCTCGTTTAACATTGTTTTGTTAAGCGCTTTGTCGTCTAGGAATGCATCCCCCACGTTAAGCAGGGTCTTACTGTACTTTATTATTTTAGTGATTATCAGTGATGAAATAGAATAATGTTTGCACGACGAATGATGATACAGCCATGAAGTTTATGGATATAAATAATGTTGAAGCATACATGCTAGGTGTTTTGCATCAAAAAAAGCAACAGGTAATAGGGAATTCATCTGTTGAACCAGAAAAAAATTCAATAGTGGGAATTCCGTAATCTCTACAATGGTTTCTTGTTTTAATCATTTAATAAGAATAAAAAGTTTATAAATTTTAAAGTTGCAAACTCCAAGCTTTATTTATGTTAATGTCTTATGATTAAGTTTAAGGTCACACTTACATAATTCCTTGTGAATTGTTGCATTAAATAACATAGCTACAAGGTTTTATGTTCATGTTTAATTTTCACTGTGAATAGAACTTTATTCCTGTACCATTAATCTTAATTAAAGCAAGACTTACACATTGTTTTAATTGTTGACAGACCAAAAGGAAATTTAAATGAAATGATAGATTGTGCACAAATGTTATTAATTTAAATATGAATATGTATACATACATACGAGGGTAATCCCAAAAGTAAAGTCTCCTATTTTTTTAAAAAATACAAAGAAACGTTTATTTTCAATAATGTTCATATCTATTAGCGATTTATGCGTCCGACCCGTAAATAGTCCCGGACTTCGGGGCAGCGAAGTTGCTTGCTACCACTAAGCATGCTGAGCAAATTAGATGGCTGGAACAAATAGAAATCTATAAGGCCTTCTGTTCATCACAGCCTATTAACGCAAAAGATGAGATGAAATTATCGATGGCTTGGCAGGCCCTGCTGCAAAAAGACGAGACAGAGTAAAAGAAAGGAAATGGGATGACGATCTTTTATTGAAAGAGTGGAGGAGCGTTTTTGAAATTAGTTAAAAAGTGTGATGTGTAGCAATGACGTAGAGCTGCTTACGTCATCGCTCGTTAGAGGAAGGGCGGAGCGATGTAGGAATTTGTAAATAGCAAAACAGTAGAATGTTCGGAGGAAGCTTCGTTTACGGAAGTTAGTTGAACTGTTGGAATTTGAGTTGTTCGATTTTTTAATTTTTATTTGATTTTTTAATTTTTAAATTTTATTCGGTTGGCACGTGCGTAACGGAAATATGACTTCGTTTGTTCGAAAATTCGTTGTAAGATGATTAGAAGGCTTGAGGAAGGGCGCAGTGAAGTGTCCGAAAACGTTTGCCATATAATTTAAGTGGACTGGCACCGGTTATTAGGTTTTTGGGTGAAGAATTATTTACAATCCGGTGTTTTAGTAGGAGTTTATGTTTAAATGTTCATATCATTTTAAAGCTTAAACATTTATCTATTTTTCTACATAATCGCCATTTCGGTCTATGCATTTTTGTAGGCGCTATGGCAATTTTGTATGCCCACATCAAAGCTCATTGCTATGTCGCGGGACCCATCTTGCGCATATCTTTCGATATTGCAACTTTTCCATTAAAATCCTATGATTGGTGCATTGGGAAACTCCAAGAACCAAAATGCAGAGATCATCCAGAGTGATGTGTTGATCTTCACGCATGGTTTGCTTCGCTCAACCTTCGCAATTGTCTTGTCAAAAATTGATGGTCTCCCACTTCATTCTTTGTCATGAATTTCAGTATGATCATCTGCAAACTCCCTACACCACTCGAGGACGTTTTTGACATCTATGCATTACTCACCATACATTTCTGTGAATTGGCGATGAATTTCAATCGGTTTAACACAACATGGCAGCGAGCTGGTATGAAATGGGCATACAAAAATTGTCACAGCGCCTACAAAAATGCATCGACTGAAATGGCGATTATGTAGAAAAATAGATGAATGTTCAAGCTTTAAAATGATATGAACATTATTGAAAATAAACATTTCTTTGTATTTTTAAAAAAATAGGAGACCTTACTTTTGGGATTACCCTCGTACATATTGTATTTATATAGGCCTACTAAATAAGAAAAATTTCTTAGAATTTGCAAATTAAAATGAAATTAATTTAATTTTACGGCAGTGCTGAAATACAACTTTGAACAAAGGTGCTTGTTATCTACGGGGTGGCTTGATTTGACTAAAATTAAAATAAATATCAAATATTTTTATGGATTTTTTTAACCCATCAACTATATGAAACTGTCAAAAACATAACAGTAGACTCTCTTGGGTTGGATTAGGTTATGAATTTATTCGCAATAACAGTGATAGGGGCAGCCAAATATCTGTAGTACACAGGCTAACAGTCCAGAACTGGCCCTGGATAGACCTGGTTCTAGAGCACAGTAAAAGTGCTCTGGAACCATGTTTGAATTTGAGTGTTCAGAAATCTTCAAGGATGGGATATATTGGATATCTACCCTCACTGTTAAGGGCTCAACCAAATCCATCATGACGCCACACTAAGTTCTAATACCTGCAGTGCCAAATGGATTTTAAAAAAGATTTATACATGAAGTAATTACAAAAGCCAACAACTGAATCAAGATGCAATTGAAATCATTGTATGAAAGTTTCTGTATATTTACATAGAAACATTTACTAGAATGATACTGATATAAATAATGTATTTATATATCATTACATATCCTATATATATATATCAGTAGACCTCCCTATAACACAGTAGATACGTTCCTGTTATATGAATCACTTAAATACATGAGCCAATCACAGCCAGGCACGTGTGCAGTTTAGAGGTTACGGCTGTTTGAAAGGTTTTCTTCCATAAAATTAATCGATTCTAGATTAGTTTGACTCAACAATTCCAAATCACATATAATTTTTTGGGAATAATCCATATAAACCAAGCTGTAAACAAAAAACTATAGGATCACTTACCGAGTGCGCATCGTTCGACGACGCCATTGCTTAAGCTTGTTTTCGTCGCAGAGTGGCTCGTCGAACGGTGGATGTGTGTTTCCTGATTGGAAAATTTTTCGCAGAAAAATAACTTAACTTTGGAGACATCATTAATAAAAATATAATTTTTATGGCTGTTGAATAATAAATGTTTTTTAGTAGGTGCAGTGCTTGTTTACACTCAACAGTTTGTACAATATCCGCTATTGGTCCAGATTCGAGTAATCCTGTTGCGACATGAGTCGGCGATGACGTTTTACAGTGTTATACGAGTCTCTTTTAGCGTGTTATATGAACACGATCGCAATTTTTTCACCGTGTTATATGAACTCGTGTTATGGGGGGGTCTACTGTATATATATAATATACATGACCTCCAATATGACACAACCTCCAACATTAAATTTTCTCAGCATTTAGGTAAAACACCTACAGAGGCTTTAAAATCGCTAAGAAAGGTGTACGGTGATTCTACCATGGCAAAGTCGAAATGTTGGAGGTTGTTCTTGAAACTCCACTTTTATTACGTCACAGAACAAAGGTAACTATCTCCGGAAAAAAACAGCAGCGCTCGCGGTTTAATCACATGACATGGGTGAAATTAACCCGAACACATAGAGGTGGTTTGGTAGAATCCATTTCATACGCTGTAACTTCAAATACATGCTTTTGTTGTCATAGATTACTGCAGTCCCCGAACTTTTGGATCGTACCACGTATATATGCCGAGATCCAAAGATAAAACTGTGACCAGAGGGTTGGCACCTCTTTATGCCTTGTCAGGACTGACACCACCATATCTCGTTGATCCAGAAACCGGGACCAGTGTGTTGATTCGGTATTAGAATGAGTGGTCACGGGAGTGGACGATCAGATTCCGGATGGAGGACAGAGAGACAGCACAATGGAAGTACTGCACTCAGACTCTAGGGTCAACAACAAATGACCATTTAATAATCACAAAAAAAGGTTACAGGATACATATCAGATTAACCAACTATTTAACAGAGTGATCGCACGAGAGAAAGTTTACGTTTGGATCATGTGTTGAGATAAATACGTGAGATTATCCAGTTGTTGCATTCCAACTGCAAAAGTTTGTCTTTGGTAGTACGGTTGTGGTGTGAATAGTTTGATAACCGGAACAGTTCGGAAATAGGTGATATCTTGTGATGGAGATTTGGCAATATCCGTTAGTGGCCAAGGTGATATCACCTATCGAGATACCTAGATGAGGATATCTGTTGCTGGAGGAGTCTTTGTATGGAGAATGGGCAAGGTATCCATGAAAGTAATATAGGAGGACCTGAATGGACTAACACATTAGAGGCACTGATGACGACTATCCTTAGAGACCAAGTGATGACTTCTTACCTCAGGAAGAACTTGGTGGCGACTGCCTAAACTTGCAGTTCTCTACTATATTGAACTGATGAAATCGAGACAACAGGTTGGAAGGTTATGAGAAAATGTCACTTTTACTGCTGAGAACTTAACAAACGATTTACTCCCAGGTGTGAAAGTTGTCAGTTATCTAACAAAATTTTAATGTTATGATGTTATGTTGAAGTCTGGATTCTCACAAAACCACCAAAGCCATTGGTCTGGGTCCCAAAATTTAGTCTCTTATGTAACAAATGATACCAAAGTGATACAAATTACAAATTAGTTTCTTTTAATAACTGGCAAAAAAAATCTTTAAATAAAGACAATATTTTATATAAGTAATATGTTACTATTTATGTCAATGAATAATAATCAATAATGAAATCAGATCCATGAGATACCCATTCTCACATTTGTGACACCCCATCTCACCTCTCAACCCATACTTGCCAACCTTTAGAATACTGGACCATTGGTAGAAAAATGGTGCTTTTTGAATAAAAATGCTGACAGCATAAAATGCCAGGAAATTCTTTATTAACACTGATATTGCATAATACTTATAATAAATATCTTTAATAAGCAAAATTTAATTTTATCTCTGCATATGATACAATGTAAAGCTGTTTCCATACACACTGTCAAGAGTATGGCAATAGCTTTATACTCTTTAACATCACAATTTAAAAAAGGTCAAGTATTTTATAGAACATCATAAGTCCACACCAAGATTTATCATGTGTTCCAGCTTGATGTGTCATGAGATGAGTCTTGATAATGCATGAGTGTCTCCTATTATAATCTATACTTTTGTATGATGTTTTAATAATTTCTTTTGTTACAATGTACTGTACTCATGACAGTTGCTTTCAGTCAGTTTATTGACTTTCACAGCAATTATTAAGACCAATAATTTTTCTGGTTATTTATTTCCTATCTCTGTCTTATATTTTCTTATCATACTGAATATCTTTTCCTTTTGCTACACAGTAACACAGGAGAGGCCTTGCAATGCTGTATGGCAAAACCATCATCAGCTGTAATATTTTACATTACAAATGTTTGTAAAATCCCATAAATCTCAAAGAACATCTGGTTTCTTTTTTTGAGAAAGTTCATATCATATCTCTTGTATATTCTTAAACGAGGAATCAGATGCTCCTTCATTTTGGGTAGAGAAACTTTAGCACTATTCAATAATTTGGTCTAACTATAAAAGTAACTCATTTCCTTCTGCCGACAAGTTGGCCGTGATTGATTTCATCATCAATGCAATGATATTAACGAGGCCAAAGTTTTCAATGCAAAAACGTGTACGTCGGACGTTCAGTGCCGCTTCCCTGTAAGCCTAGAAAAGTTTGACAATGACATTTGGAAAGTCGGTGGAATCGTGCTCGACATTCCAAATGCCATTGTCAAACTTTTCTAGGCTTACAGGGAAGCGGCACTGAATGTCCGACGTACACGTTTTCGCATTGAAAACTTTGGCCTCAACCTCGCTACTAATGTTTCCAGACTTAAAGTTGCAATTTATCATATCTGCCATTTAAAATTATCATATTTGAGCATATACCAACATAGATATATAAAAATATCAATTTTTGGTTCTTTCCCAATTGAATGAATCTGAGAATGTATTTCTGGTTTGCTTCAGTTGTTTGTAATTAAATACAGCAATGTCTTTAATCATATACAGTATATTAGTATTAGACTCATTAAATAAAGTGTTTATGTGATAATATCAAATTCTTTAAAAATGCTGACAAAAGGGAAAAGCAGTCTGTCCACTGATGGAGCATACAAAATTCTGCTGGTCAGTGCCAAACACCGATGGTTGGCAACTATATCAGCCTGTTTATATTTTTTTATTACTGAATGATAAGAAACATTCTATTTAAAATTAATTAATTGATAGATAAATTATTTAAAGTACTAGATGGGAGAGGAAAAAGTACTTTAAAGACAAAGATTTAATTTGGTTTGATGTAATTTACCGTATTTCCTGTGTATAAGACAACTGGGCGTATAAGACGACCCCCAACTTTTACAGTCAAAATATAGAGTTTGGGATATACTTGCCCTATAAGACGACCCCCGACTTTTGAGATGATTTTCCTGGGTTAAAAAGTCGTCTTATACGCCGGAAAATATGGTACTATTTAGGTACAAAACTGGTTGTCCAAAACAGTAGAGCAGTCAATCTGTGTCCTGAAAGATTGGTTCAAATCAAAAATTATTTTATTAGTCAAAACCATTATAAATCTCTACCTTAATTCTAATTTTTGGTTTTGGAAAGCTGAAAAATTTAAATTTTCTGAATTTTAATTGCAATTGGAAGCTTTTTTCAAATTTTATCTGTTTGTATTTTTTATGTATGCATTTGTAAATTGTTAAATTGACAAAATTTATCATCTTTTATTACATTTTAAAATTTATTTCTATAATAAAGATTTTGATCAATAAATCCTAAAACTGATGTTCCGAATTAATGGAATCCATTAAACTTGTTCCGAAATATCATTTTTTCAAACTTTTCATTACTATTATGTCAATATCTTAAAAAATTAAGACATTTTCTTCTCTTGATGATAACAAAATACATAAAAAAATTAAATTTAAACCAAATTTCTTAAAATTTTTTGAACTGTTTCCAATAAAATTCAATTGTGATCATGTAACTGATCCATTGTCATTAGTATTCATTTGGTTATAAATTAAACATCTAAAATGTAAGAAATGTTAAGTCAAAGAATATGATATTCATTTGAAAACAAAATTAGATATGAAAAATGTTAAATACACAAATATAAAGCAATTATGGACATCATAATTCCATCACAAAACATTCAACTTCATTTAATAGCACGTGTAAGTGGTTGTCTTGTGTACTTGATAGTACCGTTTCCACCAGGCCAGTTTTTAAATTCATGGTCCGGATTAATTATTAATTTGTCCAGTTTTCATAGAAATTGTGAAATTATGATAAAATGAAATAAATTTATAAAAATATTTGCAAGTATTTTATTTTAATGGTTAAAGACTAACTTCACACCCCACTCAAACTTATCCCTAGGCTAAAAGTGACAGATAATGTACTTTTAAAATTCTAACTTGCGAATATCTCTGGCAAATATTAAGTTTGTACCAACACAAGTCCCTAACTGGTTTAAAATTGGCACGTGCATTGTTTGGTTCTTGGCTGTAAAATGACATTGCGCATGCCTCGTATTTATATTATATATTGTATCAGATACAATGTATCTTTGGTAACTTATTATTATTAATGTTGGTATGTGTTGTTATTTATTATTCTTACCCCTTTATGTATTATTTTTGCAATTAATATCGACGTCGGACTGTTATCAATTATTTTAGGATATGCTACATGTGATTATTGTATTACTTTAATGATATATCATATACTGTACACATTTACCTTCTAATAAAAAGAAATATTTATTTTCTACTCACAATAAAAAAAACTATTTTTTTATTTCTAAGTATAACATCCCAATTTTGAAATGTCTGGGTCAGCAATTTTCAAAAGGTGGCAACACTGCTTGATAGCCTATCTAAGGCATAGTAAGCATGTGGAGTAGTCCAATTTCATGCATTTATGCTACACGAGGCCATAGAAACAGATCTAGCCAGTCCAGCTATCTATACTGCCAATGTTACAATGAATATAATTCTAAACTTGAAATATATAAAAGTAAATTAAAAGATGGTTGTATTAATGCCAGGGATGCGGATGGACTAGCTTCTGCATGGAAGTTCTACATAAAACTAAAACACAAAAATTCTTAGCCTGCACCTGCCCTTACACTTAGTGGCATTTTTTGTGTATTTATTTTATTACATTATTTACATTGTTATTGTATTAGTTCATTTAGTATATTTGTTATTTTATTATTTATTTGTTGATTTATCTAGTATTTTGTTTTAAATTTAAATGTAAAAATGTTTGAACATTCTAACGTTTAAATATTAAGTTAAAATACGAGATTACTTGCATCTGAAGATGGCCTATCATATTGGGTCAAAAACGTTAACGTTTCTTTAATAAACGTTTTCTCAGCATCAGGTGTTGGATGATTTATTATAATTCTAACTTCAAATTACTCACCAGAGTGTGTAACACTGTCAGACCAAACCAATAGACTTCTCCATAGGGGGAAAGAGAAAGAGAAAGAAAGAAAGCAATACCTCAGGAAGTTATTAATATGATAATGTTGACTGACGAGGGGCTCGGGGGCTCTATGCCCGAAACGTGCAAATGGCACGTATCAACTAAATAAAGATGGAAATAAAGCCAAGTGTTTAATTAAAACTCAACTTTGGGTTCATAGTCTACCTCAGGAATTACTCTCCATCTTAACAGGACAACCTCAGCCTTTTTGGCCAGACCACTTTATTCCCCCTTCCTATAGCCCTGCTACAGTAATGTTCATTAATCTGGCACCTTATATGATATCAGAAGCAGCTTAATATTCATTAAAAGGTGTATTAACTATTTTTCATTGTCACAAGTTATAAAATATATTCAACACTGTCCAGAATGGTCATTTGTATTGACTGCAGTAAAGGTTTGACATCCTTGTTTTTTTTATGGAACGACGTGACTGATAGTTCTTTTCAAAAGATTAGTAGATCCTTATTGTTGTTCTTATGCATCAGTCTCAATTAATTCACTTATCGCTCTGAGTGAGCCCTGCAAACTTGGAAGTTCATATCATCTTTCTAGCCTATATCATAATAACTGATTGTAAAGTTTCATCATAAAATTTACTTATTTATATGGATATCTATCAATTTCTTTGCAATTTATGACTCATTCCATGTCAAGTAGACCCTACCTGACCATGTCTAATTTAGATAAAAGTTGAAACAAGTGTTCCATAATTTATAAAACTACTATTTATAACATTATAACTTCTGGGAACAAAATACTCAAGTTTCTAGAGGGTCTTAAATGAAGGCCCTGAAAGTGTCATCAGTAAATATACAAATATCGACGTCTCTAAACCCAATTTATTACTTAAACCAAAGTGCCAAGTTATCAGGCTATTGTATGGCTAAGTTAATGATTAGAAGCTAATTACTTTGTCTAGAGATAGGCAGAAATGCCACCATCTCATGTTAATTTTAATAATTATAATAAATTGATTTCTGAAAAGAATTGGCCTGGAGCAGACTCAAACCCATAATTCCCTCTTACTATGCAAACATATTACCAGTTACACTACCCAGATATAATTTTTTAATAAAAAAACTTTCAAGTTTTGCAAGCTGTAAGAACAAAATTAATAGAAATAAAATTCTAATAAAATTTCATACTCCTGTACAGCTTTTGGTCCTCTACTAACTCAAAATTTCAACTGGCTTTATTAGTTTGATTATAACAATGATTTATGTTGACAAAAAATTCAATAAATAAAATTAAAGCCCATATTTAATTGTTATAATTTCTAAGGAAACAACAAATTTAAAGTTTGTTCTTTGGTGAAACAACTGAATAGTTATATATAAGATATACTCTAAAGCTTAGTTCACACTGAGCGAATAGTGAAAGCGAATGAGAAAAGCGAAAAACGAGTTTTATTCACTTAGCGAAATTGACCCGTACAACCAAAAGCAAAAAGCAATTGCAAATTTTAAGGAGCCAATCATTTGCAAGCAAGAGAAAACGTCATCTCGAAAAACAAAAAGGTCGCTTCCGGCATTCCGTCGTTAACCATGTTTGTTTATTTATCGAGAAAGAATGATACGTCAAAAAGAAAACGATGCTGGGTGAGAGGAATATTAAAAATTTGGAACTTTCTGTAGCCGTCTCGAAAACAACAAGAAACACGTGACAACTAGCGGGAATACAACTGGTGGAGAAATTTTTTCGCTAGCAAAAAGCTTGACGGTTCCGAACTTCGAAGCGATTCGCGAATTGGTAAAATTCACCGGAAATGACGTCATGTCTGACGTGTTATTTGCTGTTTTTTTCGCTTTTGCCAGCGAATCGTGCTCAGTGTGAACTAAGCTTAAGCTGTGAGGTCCAATTTCAGTCAATGCAAAGATACCACTACTCAAACATACTGTCAAAAATTTTTTATGCAAAGTTTTTCTATATTTGAATTGCTGTATCTGATTTACAGAGATTTTTACTGTGCATATTTATTATTTGTGAGTTATTTGTTAGTATGTTTTTAGAGTTATTTTTTTTAATATTTGTGAATTGAGAAGTTTTGCTATAATTGTTAATATTGATAATTCTGAAAATTTTGGCATCAATGCAATATTTTCTCTTGCACTGCTGGTATGGTGCAATCTGTTCTCCAAAATCTCATTCTACAAGGGTTGGGACATAAAATAAATACAAAGGCAAAGCCACACAACATTGCTACATTATTCTCTATATCTCTTCTGACTTTTTTCAGAAATGCATCACCAATGTAGTCCGATTACTCCATCCTGAAAGTCGTCGTGTCATACACAAGTCACCATAAAAATATAACAATTTACTTAACTTTTAACAGACAGTTTTTAAATCTGACATTTACCTGACTTACCTGACCCAGTAGATACCTTGAATTCATATAACCTGTATAGCTCTTAAAGACCCTGTGTGAAGACACAGGGTCTTTAAGAGCTTTTATGGAGTCCATGAATAGAGCAGGCACCTTTTACCCATTAGTGAGCCCTTTTATCCTTTTTTTGTAACAATAAGATATGCAGAATTTTTGTTAATAAAAAACAGTTTTAAAAACTTTTTGTTAGTATAAATGGCATCACTTTACAGGGATATGAATCACTACAGCCCTTAAGTTTCCTCCAGACCTGGGGAATAAACCCAGCTCCTCCTCTTGACAGTCTGGCTTCATATTAACATAGACTCCTATTACTACAGCACATCCCAGCATCCCAGTCAAGATTTGTGAAGTATGCTGTTATATTAATTAAATAGAAGTAAAATACTGTCTTTATAGTGCTGAAAGATAAAAATGGAATCTTACGGAATGGAATAATATGAAAGCTAGTATTCTAGAACAAAGGAAATTTCCTTTATGTTCTAGAACAGTAAGATTTTATATTACATTCTAAATTTTAAAAACTGTATTTTATTCCTTTTTACCTGATGATGATGATTACATGTTATCATTGAATGCATATATATATATATTTATTTGTTATTTTTAACTTCATTTTCATCTTTTAATACCAAAAAGAGTATTTTACTTCTATTGGATTTGTTTTAGTGTATGTACAGATACGTATATTGCATTTAATACTGTAAGGCCGCGACTCCACTAGCCGTAAAAGGGCCGTAAAACCCCTCGCCGTAAAAGCTTTTAATCACGTGACCATGATATTTTACGCCTGAGCAGGTCGTAAAACCAACGTAAAAGCGAGTTGAGCAGTGTTCAACTTTCGAAGTGAATACGATCGTAAACCGGTACCATCCACCAATCAGAAGTCAGTGAAATCTAGGTCATCGTGACACGGTGCAAAAATGGCGGAATACGAGCTTTTGTGTACATTCTCTCGTGGCTACTCTAGAAGGTCTGGAAAGATTTATCGAAAACATCCGAAAGTATTCATGTATCTACGACAAGAGGTATCCCGATTATAATAATGGATGCCTAAAACACGCGATATGAACGGCCAAAGGAAAATCCTTCAATTTAGAGGAGTATATAATAAAGCTAAGCTTAAAAGTGCTGTATATTATCTTAATAATATAATAATAAAAGTCAATATATGAAAGTAAAGATATTACTTTTACTACATTTGTAATTATAGTACAGAGAAAACTTGTAGAATATAATTATTGTCTTTATATCGATATATCACGTATACACCGTAATAGTACTGTCACCGTAAAAAGCTTCGCTAGCCGGACCTCCACCGCAATCCGAGCGCAAACGCAAATAGGTCACGTGATTAAAAGCTTTTACGGCGAGGGGTTTTACGGCCCTTTTACGGCTAGTGGAGTCGCGGCCTAATATTAGTATTCGTTCATGCTTAATTCTAACAAGCATAGAAAAAATATGCTTCTAAAATAATAACACAGTAAAACCTGTCTAAAACAAAACCTGAATAAAATAGAAAAAAATTCTTCAGAATGAACCAATTTTCTGTTAAATTTTACTAAAAGCCTGAAACCTGTCCAATGCAAAAATGGAAGAGGTTTTTGAGAAAAAACAACGATCACCATGAGGATAAAGCATAAATGTTCAATTGTAGACAATAAATAAAATTGTCTCCAGGTGTAATGGCTAGGATGACAAGCTATATTCCAAGAATGATTTCAAACCTTGTCAGAGAAACAAAAGTTACACGACAGTGATCATACAGACATAGGGTCTTTCTTAATACAATATTCATCTGTTGGAATTAAGCAGGGGCAGAATCAAATACTTTTAACAATCAGAATGAGTTTCCAAAAATCGAGTTCTTAAATGTAATTTGTAAAAAAGTATTTGTAAAAACAATGAGAATGAGGTAACACAAGCTGCCAATTTGCCTTAAATGAATAGTTAGTAACTAACAAGTATTGTACTCAAAACAAGTTCATTAACATATTGATAATTCCAGAGACTGAAGCAAATGATTAATTAGGGTGTTAAAATTCCTTAAAATGCACTAAAATGTAAAAAATAAATTTTCTTCAACTTTCACAGTAATCTTGGTATTATGTGACCAAAAACAAAAATGCGGTACTCGGGGAAACCTATAAAAAGTAACTAAAAATATTTCTAAACATTTTAATTCTGTTGTATTTAACACTTAATGATGTTCAGCAAATGATATAATAAGCTGAACATATATCATCATCATAACAAGTTAATCAATTTTTGAATTCATTCACTTGAAGCCAAGTTTTCTTAAATGTACAATTGGATGAACATTTTTTTCAAGGAGAAAAATCAGAAAAATGTTTAGACCGACTCATCTTAAAAATTCAATTTTAAAAATCAAATGGCAACTAACTTAGCACAAACAAGAATTTTTACTTAGAATCACACAACTGTACAGTAGACCCCCCCTATAACACGGGTTCATATAACACAGATTCGTATAACACGGTAAAATGTCATTGCCGACTCGTGTCGCAACAGGATTAGTCGAATCTGGACCAATAGCGGATATTGTACAAACTGTTGAGTGTAAACAAGCACTGGACCTACTAAAAAACATTTATTATTCAACGGCCATAAAAATTATATTTTTATTAATGATGTCTCCAAAGTTAAGTTATTTTTCTGCGAAAAATTCGCCGATCAGGAAACACACGCCTGCCGTTCGACGAGCCGCTCCGCGACAAAAATAAGCTTAAGAAATGGCGTCGTCGAACGGTGCGCACTCGGTAAGTAATCCTACAATTTTTTGTTTCTAGCATAGTTTATATGGAATATTCCCAAAAAATTATATGTGATTTGGAAATATTGAGTCAAATTAGTCTAGAATCGGTTAATTTTATGGAAGAAAACCTTTCAAACAGCCGTAGCCCCTAAACTGCACACGTGCCGGGCTGTGATTGGCTCGTGTATTTAAGTGACTCGTACAACACGGATTCATATAACACGGAATGTATCTACCATGTTATAGGGGGGTTTACTGTATTTGAAAATTTAATGTATTACAGCATATCTATGAATCATAATAAAAATTTTCATAATTATAATGAGAAAGTCATTTTATCATTATATTTGTAAATAAACTTATTGAATAT
This sequence comes from Centruroides vittatus, assembly GCF_030686945.1. Taxonomy (NCBI): domain Eukaryota; kingdom Metazoa; phylum Arthropoda; class Arachnida; order Scorpiones; family Buthidae; genus Centruroides; species Centruroides vittatus. The sequence goes on from NW_027122172.1 coordinate 3,252,249, forward strand.
TAAAAATAATTTTAAATTATATTTTTCCAATTAAAATATAATTTTGTTTATATTTTAAACTGTTTTGCCGACAGTTAAATATTTTTACCAACCGCCAGCCTTGATTTAAAATTGCCAGTCAAGCTGGCCCTACGATAGTGGTAACAACTCTAATTGGGAAGAAGATGAAAAATTGAGTTACAAGACAGTATGGGTGCATATACTTTTCGTTTTGTATAGATCGATCTGTAAAAGCGAATCAGTCCTTGTCACATGATACAGATAGCTTCTGTTGTGGCGGAAAGTATACAAGTAGGATCGAAGATGGCGGCAAACATTTGTTAGTTAATAATAGTCTCTCCTTGTTAGTTAACATATACTGAGTTTTAAAAATATTATACGTATAATATCTTTGAAATTCTGTATATGTTAACTAACAAGGATCAATTAATTAAATTAAAATAATCCATTTTATCCCTCAATATTAAAACTATAGTTAGTACTAAACGACATATGCTGTTAAGAATTATCGTTTATTTGACAAAATTGTTTGTGCTCATTCATACGAATTTTTAAATCGTATTACTCTGTGAATAAAATTGTTTTCCACAAAATAAAATTTAAATAAAAATTTCACAAAATTAAAAAATAAAACTTGCAGAAAAGACGAAAGTGCACGCCATACATTCTTGAGGTACAACTTCGCAAAATTGTTTCTAAATACTTATTTTTTCATCTCAGTTTATCGGATATTTTAATAACGATGTTTTTACTTGCCATTTATAAGTTTTAAATAAGTTTCTTTGTCAACAATTAAACGCGTTTCTTCGTTATTTACTGTAAGCTTAACTTCAACCATGGTAGCCGCCATCTTTAATCTCTTTTATCCGATCCAAACGATCCTACCCTCCGCTCGGATTAGTTTGATCGCAATCCAGTTGATCCTAGATGGCGTTTATATACGCAAATAGAGATTGATCGGATCGCAGTAGTTCTTTTGTATACACGATTTGAACAATCGAAGTGATCTTGGATCAGTTTGATTCCAAAAGTATATGCACCCTATGACTAAAAAGGGGCAAGGGTTTGCCCTACGTGTAGCACCATCTGTTATCAGATTTTTACAAATTTTAATTTTTCACTAAGTTTTGTTAATTGCTAAAATTGTTTGCAAACTCTAAAAACTGTATTTTCGTTGGGAATGCTTATGTATGCAAAGTTTCAACTAGATCGAAAATTGGAAAGTGGGTTAAAACAGAGTTACTTTATTTGGATAGACAGAGTAAATTAATAAACACTGTATAAAAATGAATGTAACTGTGACATTTATCTTGTTATCATTTAAAGATAAAAAAAAAAAAAAATACTAATGCCTGTTCAAAACAAAAAATAATTTGATACCATGCAATTCCATTTTACACGGATTTTACCATAATTCTTTCTATGGTTTTTTCTTTATCAAGTTTGCTTTGCAGGGACTAAGAGGACTTTCTTTTATGTTCATTATGGATTCAGCCAAGTCCAAAATGGAGGTAACCATTCAATGAAGAATGGGACTTGACATATCAGTATCAAATTACCCATGAAAATCACTAAGGATCTAACTTAAGACTTGAATAATTTAAGATTCTAGCTTATTTCGGTTCTAAGACTCAAGAATTTTACGAAACAAATGCAATTAGACAGATACACAGTCGAGTCCACATAAGTCATCATAGGTATAAATAAACACTGTCGGTTAAGTAGTCGGTTTTCTGTGGTCTCGGCCGGCTGACGTAGGCATTAAGGTTAAAAAAACTCTGGTTTACTCGACACCATGGAATGAATTGACATACTTTTTCTGTCCCACGCTCATTTAGATGTCTGATAAATCGACTCCCCTCCTGAAAAAGAGAGTTCACACCACACGGCTTAATGTCACAGCAGAATCCAATTTCGCATTTTCTCATCTTTCATTCGTGTGTTATTTGCAGCAAGTGTTTCACATTTCTGTTAGAAATGAGTATCCGAAACCTAACAACGCTTATGCTGAAGGAAAAATATTAACTAGTATCTGAATTTGAATGTAATAAAACTTTGCAAGACGAATTTGCAAAACAACATAATCTTCCAAGAACAACATTGGTGGGATTCCAAAGAAAAAAGAGGAAATTAAGAAACTTTTTCTTGGATCTTCATTACGGCTGTCTTGGAAACGATGGAGAAAGTCGCCGTACAAAGACGTCAAAGATGCTCTGGTACGAAGGCTAAAGCAAATCCATTCATCGAATCTTCCTGTTTCAGGGCCAATACTGAAACAAAAAGTGATGGAAACCGCTGACTTTTGTGCCAGTGATGGATGATCAGAGAGCTAAATTGCATGTAATGGATAAAGTACTACTGTATTTTTTTAATTGTAGTTTTGTGGGTTTTTTCAACTTTGTTTTAGTCGTCGTATTGGATAACTCGGCACATTTCCACTTCCCCTTGGGGTGTCGACTTATGTAGACTCGAATGTACATACAAGACGTTTAAAATATAAATTAAACTATAAATTTTTATATTAAAAATAATTTTATTAAAGAAAATGTAATAATTTTAGATAATTTACATTAGAGAAATTTTTATAATTCTGGTTTTAACTATCTTCAATTGATGGAATTAAAAAATATATATTTAATTTGTGATGTCACATTAAGTTACTGAATGCTTCAAGTGAAAAACTTTTCCAGTTCACAAGATCCTTTAGGTTCCATCATTAAATTATATACTAAAATGATAATATTTATATCCTAGATTTTATTATTTTTATGTTAAATTTAACAAGATTTCTAAAAATTACATCTGTAGACATGTATTATATATATATAAAGAATTTAAAATTTAAAGATTAAATTACACTTAACTGAGTCAAATACCTTTAATGTTAATGAAGTATTTTTATACAAATATCGAATTGGTGAAAGTACAAAATTAAAATTAAACTTAACAAATTCAAATGTCTGTCTTTGAGATGCAAATGAAAAACTAGTCAACTTGATGACAAATTTGATATATTGTGATTTCTTTACATTAAAACAAATTAATATCTTCCTCTTCCTCTTCTGTATCCATATCCTCGTCCTCGATTGGGACTGGGAAATTTCACATTCGTACTATATTTTCCACTCGGCGGGCTATAAAGTTCTCTCTCTCCTTTTGTTTTCTTTATTTCGGCAGATTCGTCGTACGTAATGGGTGTTTTATTTTTTCTTTTTAAAGTATCTGATATGTTGATGCCACCCGAACTACTGCTAGGTGGTTTCCACGATAGTGTTATTGTGCTCTTGTAAGAAGGCGGATTATGAAATAAATCTTTAATTAATGTATTGATGTTAGAAGTGGTGCGTAGTGCAACGACTTTTATTTTATTTTCCTCCGTCTTCAGCTCACTTCCTACTTTTCCATGTAAAGCTTCTTTCAATTTTTTAATATAACCCTGAATACCTCTCGCTAAATATTGTAATCTGAGTTTCAGATCACGTAATCTCTCCGCATTTTCTTCGGCAGTTAAGAATTCCGGATATCGTTTTGCAAGCTGATGAAAGGCAAACATCAAACATTCTACGTGCGACAGCTGAAGAGACGGTTCTTCCGTAGATTTTTCGATCGTCTCGTCGGATGGAGGTAAGGGCATATATTCCAATAATCTCTTATAGACCATTTCCAAACATTTAGGAGTATCTTCCATGTTATTAGCAAACGGCGACATTTCGGCCAGCAATTTCAAAATCTCCAACGCAACGTCTACACCTTCTTGTAGAGGTGGCAACTCGGACAACACGGGTAGCACCTGGAAGCACACGTAATGCACGAATTGGCCGGAACTAACAAAAGGCGAAAAGTACGGGCGAGCCTGACGGATACACTGGACGAGTCTATCGACGCTGTCGGTGTCGCCACGATCGAAATCTTTTTCGAAACTGGCCTGTTCTGCAATCATTTCGACCAAAAGCTGCTGTCCGCCGACAGTCTTGGCCATCTTCAAGCCAGACAGCATACCCATAACCGTGACGAATTCCTCGCCGGTGATGTCTTCGAACACCTTTTTACATTCTTGAAACAAATAATCTTCTACGTCTCTGGTAAGCACGTCGCCGGGCAACGACTTCACCTTACCGCCCAGAAAGTTGATGGCTCTTTCTCGAACGATCTCTTCTCCGGCATTTATCTGAGAAAACAGGCCGCCGAAAGTATCTTTGGCATCGACGTTGAACAAGCTCATCAGAGACTGGTGGACTACGGATAGTTCCGTAGAATCATCCGTGGCAAGGAGTTGGGCCAAGACGTCGGCTATTTTGGGAACATATTCCTTTCTATCCTTGCAGAAACTCGGTAAATCTTTGATAGCTTGTTTACGAATTGCCACGTCGTCGTCTTCACACAAATCTAATTGAGCATCTATTGATTTGTCTGATAAATGTGGATAATTCTTAAAGAAACGAGAAATGAATTGAGATGCCAATCGCTTTTCATTACTCGATCCTTTAACTGCTTCCAATATCTCTAAGTATTTTTGTTCAAAGTCTGCCGCCTTACCTTTAGTTTCGGCATCTGCTAATATATCGTAGTTCTGGTATAGCTTCTCCACGTTATCCATTTTTAAAACTAATTTCCCTTACTTTTCCTTCTAACCAAGCAACCGGTAAAAGAATTTTCAATTTTAACACTGAATAATAATGGCAGCACACGTTACTTTTGATTTCGACGTCGAGTGGCGCTTCTAAGTATCGATACAAATTTAAAAATTTTTTAAATTGCAATATTTTTTATCTTTGCTTAAAACGTCACTATTTTAATTATGCTTTTGAATATAAAAATTAAAAATAAAATATAAATCTCCATAAAAATGTTAACATGCGACCGTCCTGTTAGACTATCTCAAAAGAGACTCGGAATTTTTCGTGGATAGTCAAGTCCCACCCCGCCCCTCAACGCCCGATTGTCATGTGGCTTGGCATGAAAGCAATGAATTCTGATAAGCTAAATTTATTATGTAGACAAATTAGTTTTGCATTGTCTCAATTTTATTCGATACAAGCAGTGAACTCATCTATAAAAAAAAAAAAGAATATGAAACTGCATCCCAATACAAATGGTAAAATCATGAAGCTCGGATCTAGAATTTGAATCCAAATCTTTTATGACAACAGAAAAACCCATTACTTTGCGGCAGTGTTTGAAGATAATTATTAAGTAGTCAGTCTAAAATTCTGAGAACAACAGTCGCGTGCGATCAATAAGTTTTTTATGTATCTAATAAATTCAATGAACATAAGCAATATTCATTGATGGCCGGATGGCTGAACAGTCGAAGTATTAACTTACCTCTGTAAATCGAAAAATGAATCCGAACGGTCAAAAACCCCCACGAATTTTTCGAGTGATCGGGCCTCGTCTCCCACTACCCGCTGATCCATCGCGGGCCTGGCCGAACCCACATTGAGCTTGATTTTAAAAGATTCCCATTTTTCACTCTTTTCCTTCTATTAGTACTAAGCAGTGGCGTAGCTAGGGAGGTGCGGTAGGTGCGGTCCGCACCGGGCCCATGGAAAACGATAGGTTCATGGGGGCCCCAAAATCACGAAAAAAAGACCCGAAAAATTTTTTCGAAGGCCCACAAATCTGGTTTTGCACCGGACCCGGAGAATCCTAGCTACGCCACTGGTCTTTTTATCAAGTCCATCACGGGTTCGGCCTGGAGCCGGTTGCGGGGAGAATTTGACATGTCCGGGACAGAAGCCCACGAAAAATTCATGGGGTTTTTCTACTCGACCGGAATCAAAGTAGCGGCCTATCGCTCTGGGGGACGAGATCGAATCCGTACCGGTCGAAAAAGCTCAAGAATTTTTTAGATGGTGGTTCGTCCCCCACCACTCGGTCGCTCCAATGTGGGCTTGGCCAGACCCATACCAATCAGCAGTTCTCATTTACAAATATCTGCCAATATAAATGCTATAACATCATACAATGTTATACAACATTACTGTACGAAGGCTATTTTTTAAATAAGGTCCGTTTTTTAATAAGAAGAAAAATACTGTAAATATCGTTAAAATATATTTTTTTCCATATTCTACATACTTTTATCTACTTTTCTACATAATTTCCATTTTGTTTAAACATTTGTCATACCGCTCAACAATTTTTTGAATTCCGACTTCAAAGAAATCTGCCGCCTGTCAAGAAGCCCAATTCACGACTGCAGTTTTCACTTCTTCTTCGTCGTTGAAATGTTGACCACCAAGGAACTCCTTTAAGTATCGAAACAAGTGAAAATCACTGGGTGCAAGGTCTAGACTGTGTGGATGATCGTATAGAGTTAAAACGATAAAGCACTGTTTAATCTTTTTGTTTTGTGATCGTCAGAAAGCAGTCTTGGAACGCACCTAGAAAACAATTTTCGATAATTCAGTTTCTCCGAAGCAATGGTATACAAAACTGATCTTGAAATCTGTGGCAATTCAATTGATAACGTTCAAATCGTGAATCGTCGGTCCTCTCGAATTTTGTTATCCACATCACGAATTAAATCTTCAGAAATCAGAGAAGGTCGGCCAGGGCGTGGCTCATCGTGCACATTAACTCGCCCATCCTTGAACATTCTTACCCATTTTCGAACTTTACTGTCACTAATAGCATTATCACCGTAAACTTCACAAATCTGATGGTGAATTTCCGCTGCTGCCAAGTTTCTTGCATTCAAGAATCGAATAATAGATCGCATCTCACAGTCGGCGGGAGACTCAATTTTCTTAAACATTTTAAACTTCTACAGCTCAGCATACAGACAGACGATATGGCTGCAAATGGCGTCAAAACGCGCGCCAAGCTTGCTCGGAGCAGAAGCATGCATACTGCCGTGATTGCGCATTATTCTCACTTTCATTCACAAACGGACCTTATTTAAAAAATAGCCCTCGTATATATATACTGTTGTGAATATTAATTAATAGTATTATAATGTTTTATGATACTATTAATGCATATAATGTAATAAATAAAGTCTATTTTTTACTATTCGCCTGAGTTTTTGTATGATAAGTTCGTAATAAAAAGCAAATCTATGCTAAATCGAAATTACAGTATTATCATTTTCAAATTTGATACGTCAGCCCAGTGTACAGTAAAAGATTCTTTTTTGGAGACCATCATAGATTTGACAAGTCCACAGCCGGAAGGCCGAGCGGTCAAGGTGGCATCCTACCGTTCCGGGGATCCGAGATCGAATCCAGACGGATGAAAATTCCCATAGCGGTGAGTGGTCCGTCCGGGTATGTCGGGCCCCATCCCTCACCACCCGACTACCCCATTGTGGGCCTGGTCAAACCCATCAGAGATCCTCTAGTGTCCACAGGGCGGAAAGAGTTTTAAAAAAAACACCATTTTGATCAAGTTACATAAAATTACGATTGCATAATAATCCGAAATTATTATTAGACTGAAATCTCACTGGTTTTTATGTAATTTTAATGTCGTATAAAACTAACAAGTTCCTTTAAAACCTGTATTATTCAAAAAGCCCCAAAATGGCGGCTCCAGTACGCATGTCCTGACCTTATATAGATCTTGAGGTTTACGTTAATTACGTGGCACCATCTGGTGACCAATAATTAAACTAACTTATCGGAAGATTTTATCTAATTTACAATTTTTTTTTTTTTTTTGTCGTGATGTTAGAAATATTTATTACATAAAAATGCTTTGAGTGTTATTATATAATTGTTATTTTTTTCAATATAATTTAGAAGATATTTTTAAAATGTTATTATTAAGTTCTAAATGGTTTTGGATTGTGCTGGAAAGCATATCGTTAAGAACAGGAAGATCGTGTCTACGTCTTACGAGCGAAGATATAAACATACTAAATTAAATTATATTAAAATTTAATTTTTAATGAAAAATTCTGAATATTTAAGAGCAGCTTCTTTTTAAACTAATGAAGATTTCACTGTTTTTCCACACTTGTAGAATAAAAGTTCAATGTGTGACTTTTTCCGTGTAACCCCAGGAGTGGATCCTAATAGGGATTAATAATAGGGCTTAAGCCCTGGGCCTCCAAATGACAAGGGAAGGGCCCACAAAACTGAATTATTATAAATTTTTAATACTTTTTCATTAACAATGTGCACTTATCGTATAGTAAAAAATAGTTAACGTTAATAATATAATAATAATGATAATTTATAGTATTATTTTCTAATTGTAATCAATGTATCTAATTGGGCAGTAATTAATCAATGTAAATATTTCTTATGTTTTTTTATATAAGATATAAAGTTTGTCATTCAACACCATTTCATAAATAAATATACTGTATTTCAAATCTGATTTTGATGTTATTAAAAATGGATTTTAAACCCCAGTTTAAAGATACTTAATCTAACAAAAAATGGGGCCCATTGGACTTTAATAAGTCTTAGGCCCCAAAAAACCTAGATCCGCCCCTGCGTAACCTCCTCCCTCCCTTCCAGTGTGGACGTCACTTATGGACAGTCCCTTATTTCTCTTTTTTTATATTCTGTTTTCTTTAAAGATCTTATAAAAGGTTTAAAAAATAGAGGTTTCTTAGAAATTTTTAAAGCTAAATCGACTCAGATACATCCAATAACGGATCCGGAAATATTCAGAGAGAAGTGCAGAAAGGAAACAATACGCCTTAAATTTTTTTTTACTATCTGAGGTACTCGGCTTTACTCGAGAAAAATCCCCAGAAGGGAATGCAGCTGCACCCTGCGCATCCCCCTAAATCCGCTCCTGGAACTTTGCCCCATCTCTCTTCGTCCTGATGTCCGAATGACGAGTATAAAAAATGCTAACGAGCAATTATTTATTGTAATGTGTTCACAATACAGAGCTGCAATTTTTAATCATATCTTTTAAATTTATTTAATTTAAAATATATGCTCTCCACCTTCAAATTAGCAGTGTTTTGCCCCTGTACATCATACTTTTCTTTAGCAATCGAGTCGTGCCGGTCATCTATCTAATTCCTTTCGGGAGGAATTTTTGAATTGAAATAACGTGACTTCCGATTTGAATCGGAAGTTCGTATACAGTTAATAGGGGCCTCCTACCCCAAGCTTTCTATGTGTCGTCGTGAATTTCATTTATCTAACTCCGTTCTCGAGATTAAGGAAAGACAACGGACGACAGTGGAGATTTGTAGGTCTACAATTTTTTTTTAAATTGCAGCCCAATGAGTAATGCATAACTTAAATTTTTTCTTCTGCTCATTTTTTCTCGGAATATCCTTTTTATTGAGAATCTATTCAGCCAAAATTTTTCTTAAATCCATTAAACCGTATTGAGTAGTTTCTCTCCGCCATGCACTCCAGTATTCCTCCTTCGTTTCCATGCACTCCAGGATTCCTCCTTCGTTTTATCCTTGGTGAACCTTTCTTCCTACCACCCTCTTAAAATTCTCAGAATTTTAAGAGCGTGGTAGGAGGAAAGATCCAACCCTCACCGTAAAGGGCTACAATTAGCCTACGCCCATTATAGCGGGAATCAGACCTTCAATGAGGTCGATTACCATGAACGAAGGATGGAAGAACGATATTCTGATCCTCACTGCTCGTGATAACAATTATAGGGTTTCTGATCAAGCTCAAAGCAAGATCCCTCACGGGTTAATTAATTCTAATTACAAATTTTTTAGAAAGTTATACGAGTTACCTACGTGGCCATACGAAACGTTGCGATGCTTTTAACAAAAGGACCCAAATTCTGTTCTCATCTGGAGAAGACTGTCCTTTTCGTTTCCGGGATGGTCCTTCTTAATATTAACTGTAACGAAACAAGATTATAATCAACAGCAATAAGCAAATAATTCTCAAATATATTCTTTAGTTTCAGTAGGACCAGGACTGATGTTTAGGAAATGGAAGTGAAATCCGAATTATTCACAAAAGAAAGAGCAAGAATAATCATCAAATTCGAACTCGAATCCCTTATCGTGGGGTAAAATCTTTATCATTCATTTCATAAGCTGTATTCGTATGTAAAATTCGTAGTATTTAAGTAGGCCTACTACAAAAGAAAAAATACGGAATAAACTTCCAAACAAACTAATGCTTCCTTGGGGCTTTCAAACTTAGAGGTCCACACACACATACACACACAAAAAAATTAATTTATAAATGCTAAAAGGAACACTCAAGAGGCTTCGAAATTATATGGCGCCTTAGGACATTCAGGTGTTTTAATTTGCTACAGATCTGTAATATCAATAGCTTCCTTTGTTACTTATAATTATTACGGTAGAAAAACTCATAACGATTCATTATTTTCTGGAAGTTATTTTCCTTCACGTAAAGAGAATTATAATTATCAAGACAAGTAGAATTCATACACAACCGAATCTAAATATCAACAGTTAACAACCTCCGGCGACTTGCGTAACAACTCGAAAATATCGTGTTATACCGAAACCATTATCATCTGTGCCAGAATTTTGTCATTCCGACGATTCTTTTATATTCAAAAGTAATCTCTGCCATACAACGTAGAGTACAAGTAATCAAGCTCGCAGTCTACTTTCCATCCATTCCAAACACGTTACTCGCTGTCAGCTTCGTCTAAAGAGTGTTTATATTTTAAAATATAAAGCTTTAAAAGCTTCTTTTTAAATTTAAACTTGTTTGATTATGTTTTAAAACGTAAAGATGGCCTCTTAATGCAAAACCTTAAGCGGAAACCTCGCTTTAAATCAAATCTGTCAACGATCGAAGGTTAATGTTACTCTGGGTATACAAAATGGCGGCTCGTCTCTGATTCCAGCAAGGAAACAGTGGGAACGCACGTTCTAACCTAACCTAACCTATTCTAATAAATTACTCCTATTGTAATAATTTGTTTGCTAATAATTATGGTAATTTATTAGAATAGGTTAGGTTAGATTAGAACGTGCGTCCCCACTGTTTCCTTGCTGGAATCAGAGACGAGCCGCCATTTTGTATACCCAGAGTAACATTAACCCAATCGAATGCACCAATATCAGACATTAGACTACGCCGAAAGCATTACTCGATTTTTAAGTTCACTAACTGTTTATATACGAAACTTTTAAAGCGAAAATTATTTATACCTAACCTATATATACGTTTCGATAATTATAAATATTTTTAGCGTATTAATTTTACGTTATGACATTTTAAAACTATTTATTTATTTAGATTTTGCCGTCTTGGCATCTTAGAATATACATTATGCTGTCTCGTGTATACATAGACATACACACTCCGAAAGACCTTAAAAATATATAAAATCAGGTGTATGGAAAGTGTAAAGGCCTCATATTTGTAATTAAAAATAAATTCAATTTTGGAGGCTTTTCCGTGTTTAGGGCCTGGTTTAAATAGCCCCGCTACGCAGTCCCGTATATGTACAGTACTATGTATACACGTAAGACTGTATTAAGAATTATATTTCATTTAGGAATTTGCTCTGCATAATTATATATCATCGATGTAATTGGTAGAGTGTAGGAGAATGAAGAAAAAGAAAATGTAAAAAATCATCCCAATAATATTTAAAATGAAATTGTTAACGCATAAATATTATTTGAATTATTATATAAATTTATAAATCCAAATATACGTGTTTTCTTTTTAATTCGACAAAGTGTAAACTAAAATTATGCTTTCTAGTTTTAATTTTTGTCAACTCAGCAGCATCCATTCCTCGTCGTGCGTAGGAAGGTAGAGAAAAGTAGCTCTCCTTGGCACACAACAGTTGACGAAGGTCAACTCACTATGACTCGTATCGATGTATCGAAAACCATATCTTTCGTACCTAAGAAATTTCCAACATCGATTTCGTAATTAATTATCAAGTCACGGCGTAAATAAAAAACAACAGCCAGAGGAATATTTTCTTAAACTGGGTTAGTGTACTTTCCTTAAAATATAATAAGAAAAGTTTTGTAAAGGTGTAAAAAACCCATCGTCCCATGCCGGGATTCGAACCCGGGCCCCCTGGGTTAAAGCCAGGTATCCTGTCGATTAGACCACATGGGAACTATCTCGTCATTTCTTTAAACTACCTTATGAACATAAATAGTACCTACGTGTTTAGATTTCACCTGAAAATGACGTATTACCGACACCTATCGCGTGTGGGTGATCGACGTCACGTGATAAGCAAAGGGGTGCATTTATTTATGCGCTCCTTTAAAGCTCGATCCAATTAAGCGGAAGGCTCGTTTAAATATGATTTTTTGAGTGCAGGAAGAGGACGATCTTCGAGAATTTTGCTTGTCGGTTCGATAAATCTTTACGATCTATTTTCTTATTTCAGATTGCTTATTTCATTTCTATATATAGACGTATGTTTGGGAAGGAATTAACTCCTCTCTCTTCACACTTGCTTTTATTGTTGGATAAACAAACTCTCTCAAAACAAGGATAGGACTACGTCGACTCATTTATTATCACCTTTCATTTAGAATCGGAGATTTTGTCTGGTAATCGTCGGTTATGACGACGAGTAGGAGGACGATCGAGCTCGTATAAGTAATATAAAGAAAGGGGAAGGGAATTATAAAATCGATTTTCTGGTAAACTCGGCGGGTCAAATAGAAAAGACGAAAATAGTTGCAGTGTCTAATGGATTTATTTGCTCTGACCTAGTTGGCTGATAAAACGTGTCGATGATATACTTTTTTTAAAATATAATATGTAAATTATTTTTTAAAAATTCTTCTCTTGTACAGTACCTGTTCCTTTATCTTTTAGATATTATAAAATTATGAGAAGTTTTCTTACTTAAATCCGATATAAAAATGCCGTTAAAGTGGACGAATGAATGGAGAATAAAATGTGCATATAGGCCTATCAATGAGTAAAAGGCGAATGAAACGCGTAGATATTTATGAATAAAGGAAGATAAAATATGCCGGAAACTACGAGAAAATATAAGTAGAATGCCGTATTGAAGGCGAATAAAAGAAATGGAGAAAGGCGGATAAAATATGCAAGTTTTTATAGATAAAATACGGAGATAATTACTGGTAAAACACGAAGAAAATCCGTTAGTAAAGGGCACCGCCACGACATTATTTCTACTTAGTGTTCCACATACAAATTACCCACGATAATATCAAATTAAATCGACGAAAAAATAGCCTAGTTAGGAAGAACAAATGGCAAGAAATAAATAACGAAAACGATTCTTCCACCGAAAACTGCCGGAGAACGGTGGAAATTTGTTAGAGAGGAATTAAAAATGTCGGCCAGGTTAAAGGGTTTGCCACGATTATGAAAGTGACAACAAACTTTCACTGATTAGTTGGCGTCGTCTACTTCGAGACGCTTACATTTGCGCATGCCCGACTGCCTTTGGAATGATTCGAGGCAGTTGATGTGCTACCAACTGGGAGGAATGTTGCGCGCGATCGTGTTGCGTTTACGTGGATGTGTAGCCGACGCCAACTGCACATAGGACGCGCAAGGTAAGTTACAACTAATTATAATCTCTTCTCTCTCGACCAAACACTCCATCAAACCTCGATATAACCGATACGTAATATGTTTTATGTCTGTTTCTCCCGTTATAAGGGGGATCTGGTCCAAGTTAATGTACTGTACGTCTCCCACACCTCGAAAAAAAATGAGTTCAATTACTTTCAAATCGTGCTTATTAATTAACCGATTTTTTGAAATGAATTAAAACTAAAAATCAATTCTTAAAAAATATTCTATTGTCTAGAAGAGTATTTTTTTTATTTTTATTTTTTTGTCTCAAAGCCAACGTTTTCTAATTCTAATCCGTGACTTGGCTTCGTTTGTGTCCTCGATCACTTATTCAACCTTCCCAGTAGGTCTACCACCTGCGAGACTGAATAAATTATTAAATAAATGCTCGATAATTTAGTAAAAAGGGAATGGAAATTGGGTTTTTTTAAACCAGATACGGCTTCTTTTTTGTCAGTTTGTTTATAATCCGATAGCTCGTAAAAAAAGGCACGTTTTATGATCGATAGGTGTGTTTGGACTTGGTAACGCGATATCGAATGACATGCCACCCTGTAACCAAGGTAAAAATGGTCGTATATTGTTTTTTGAAAGATAGACAAAGGCTTTTTGTGATCGAATTTGGGCGTGGTCGGTTTTAAACCGTTTTCTCCACCCGTTAAGTTTGATTTGAATTGGAGGTTATTGTTTTCAAAGGCTCCGATTCGCTTCGAAATAGGAAACTTCGGATCACCCGTCTTCTTTTTTTTTTTTTTTTTTTTTTTTTTTTTTTTGTATTTTCGATTCGTCTTTTTCGTTACGTCAGACAATTGTAGGTTATGTTGTGGTTGTTGCCCTTTGTAGAATGATAGAGAAAGAGAAAGGGGTGAATAACACGTCAGGTGAGTAGCGTGGGATGCGCAATGTGGTACTTCAAGTTAGATATATTACGTGGGCGAATTTATATATTTTAATTTCGTAAATTAAATTTGAAAATTTATGTAGTTTACCAGTGCAAATAACGAAATTTATTGTGTTAATTATTTACTTAAGTGTAAATAGTCCTAGATATTCAAACAGAGGAAGTGTTGTCGCCGCAACGGTTACGAAAACGCCCTTTATTTTAACGTGGGTCACTGCATCCGGAATGGACAAATGGTTACTTTTTCATCTTAATAATTAATTTGCGTAGGAAGATTTTTATACGAGTGCAAAATTAACGTTTATTAAACTATTAATTACCTTTTACGACAATTAAATTTAATCAAATTATTGCCCGAAAATAAATAAATTTAACAAGTTCGATTTATATCGCAATTAAAAACCTCCTTTTAAATTTAAATATATAAATTTTTAAAAAATTCGAAATTTAAATGTGAATTTTTAAATATATAAGTGTTTTTCTGAAGATTTTTATTAATAAAAAGTGTGTGCGCATCTTCGCTGTTTCCGGAAATAGTCCAGATAACATTTTTAGACAGAGTAAACGATACTCTTTTACACTGACACGTGTCTATGTGAATGAAGAAGAACTGTTATGTAACTTACTGTGGAAAACAAGAAAATTTAATTTAAAAAAAATAAAAATTAAAATTAATTAGGCTAATTAATAATCAGCAGCATTTTTGATTATTAGAAATTAAAACCCATTTTAATATAAAACCGTTTTTAATTAATAAGAAAGATGATAAAATTTTAATTTTTACGTTTAACCCGTTGACCCACATCTCGAGTCAATAGCCTTGTTACCCTTGGCCTGTCAGCTATACAAAATACATCCTCCCCGATAAGAAAAAATAAAAAATAAATAAATAAAAAATTTAATTTTAGTAACTACTCCAGTCAAATTTTTATTATTTTCTTCAAACAGCTCAACGTCTCTTCCTTAATTTAAAATGGAGGAAAAGATGCATTAAGAATTTGGTATGTAAAGGAATTAAGTTGGATCATAAACGATTTATTAAATGAAATGAAATGAAATAAATCCATTTTAGTTTCTAATGCCGGTTGGAAATATAACTATTTATAGACAAAGGAACGTTTTTCTGGCAATTGTACGAGTCTTAAGCAATTTCTTTAAACAGATACACGGCATGGTTGATTCTTTAAATACGTATCAAAGCTATCTTAAATGTCGAAAAATCATTACTCGGAGCGTCGTTTTTTAATACAGGGCAACGTCGATGTCTTGTTGAATTTTTTGCGAATTTTGTAAATATATTGCACATTCGCGTGGTCAAAAATTACTATTTCGTGTTTTGTACGGGTTTTTGATTAAAAATTATCGTTTAAACTCAAATTTTAAATAATTTTTAAGTTTTTTTTTTTTTTAACTATTTGACACCTTAAAATAACACGAAATCGCTTATACATATCGCATTTCCGTACATAATTTTCACCTTTTTTGTAGCCATTGTGTAGATAGAGTGACCTTTCTTTTAGTGTATTTTAAAAGATTCATAAGAAAATAATTAAATTTAATTATAGAAAGGTTTACGAAGCTAAATAAAGCCCCGAACAATACAAAAGTGTGGATATTGTACAACATAACATTAAATCGCAACCCGCACAATTGATGCTATTACTTTTAAAAATATAAACGCGTTTCGCCTTTTGTTCGATATCCGTGGCTATCATTTTCGTATTTTTTTAAAATTAGATAAATATAATTAATTTCTTTTAAATAATGGTTTATTATTCGTTAAATATGTCGTCATACAAACAAAAGTAAATTCTAGAATGACCAGTAACTTATTTAGGCGTAGGTTGAATTCGGTACGTTTGCCCTTGCCCACTAGAGGGCTGCCGTCGTGACGTCACAAAAAAATGAATCAGTTTTGAGTGGACCGTCGGGTTCTCGTTCGATGAAAGTTGCTGAAAAGCAAAATAATTTCGAAGGTAAGAATTTTATTCCGTTTATTAATATTATATTCCATTAATATAACAATAAAAATCATGTAACTAAATAATTTGAGACAACTTTAGGCACCGTCGCTCCACCTACGATAAAAAGTATTTATCGTGTTTAAAAATATGTTTGAGTATTTTAATTATAAAGAAAAACTAAATATGAAAAATAATTAAGGAGTAGATTATCTATTTTATATAAATTTAATGATATAAGCGATTAGAATAAGTTTTACTTAACGAATAAATTTAAAATTTAAAAAAAAATCAACAATAAAAGTTCGCACGCGCATTCTGATAATTCTTCGAAGTTTAAAATTTTGTAATTACTTTTTTTACATTTTTATTTAACTTTTAAAGAATTTTAAAAGGTATTTCAAGTATCTAATTTGTAATTTTTTTTTAAGAAAAATAATAATGGTAAGTATTCCCCGATAGCGGCATAGATAGCTCCGGTTCGTTTGACTTTCTTTACGTTATCAACTGGAAAAACCCAGAATTGCCGATAAATTAATTCGAAAGAATATAATAATTTTTTAATTTCTTCTCTAAATATAATAACGAATGACTGTTTCTTGTACTGTACAGTACGTTCGAACGAAAAATTTAAAACTCGTGTAGATGTCAACGACCTCTCTCGGATGTTAGGACGCGTGAATGCTGACGTCATCGGTGAGTTGGGTCTCGCATATTTTATATCCTACCGTCTTTTTTCCATTATTTAGAAGAGGACATATTGTGCGTCATACGGGGTCAAACGCCCTTGTAATGACTCTACTATTCTATTGTGGATTCGTTTTTGCGTGTCGAGGTTACTACTGTTATTTTGAAAAAATCCTACGATTCCTTATATAGTATAGTAATTTAGGTTTTACGTTTTTAATCGCAATTTTATGTTGCACTTTTCAGGGTTTTACCGAGAAAATAATAGATAATTTCTAATTTAATCTTTTTTCCTTTATATACGACGAGTTTCTAGGAACTTTAATAACAAGTTACGGTCGATTTTATGAAGTTTCTACCGAAGGAAAATGCTATTTTCGACGTCTCTCGACCTTTCTGGTGAAACTTTTGAAGGGGGGAAACTGAAAGTTTAAACTTAAAACACGTTTGTTGTTTTTAAAGATATTTGAATCTTATTTTTTTGTTAATTACATATAAATTTTGCCATTTTTTCTTGTAAAAAAGAAACGCGCAAAAATGGACGATTAAGTGAGAAAAATTTGTTTCCGGCGCTTCTTAACAAAGAGAATACGTTAAAAAATCGCATAAAATGTGTTCATTTTGTAAATAAAAATACGGGAATGATATATGTTTTGGGTGTTTGTTGAATGATGTAAACCTTGAGCGCATACCAAAGATCTGACAATGTTTTTTTTAATTATACAATAACGTTTTTAAAATACTTTTGATTAATTGATACGTGTTATCGAATAGGAAATGAAGTGTTTTTATAGCTTCTAATTTTGCTTCTTGTGTTATCTTTTCAGCCTTGATCTATTTGTAAAACGACAACAGGCTATAATGATTAATTAATACAATAAAGTAGACCTCCCCTTTACGACCATTCGTTTAAAACACCTCGCTTTTGTCATCGATACATTTATATATATTTTAGGTTAATGTTACCTATGGTTCCAAAATGTCGGTTCGTCTCTGATTCCAGCAAATAGAAGGGAAACAGTGGGGACGCACGTTCTAACCTAACCTAACCTATTCCAATAATTTTGGTAATTTATTAGAATAGGTTAGGTTAGGTTGGAACGTGCGTCCCCACTGTTTCCCTTCTTCTATTTGCTGGAATCAGAGACGAGCCGCCATTTTGGAACCATAGGTAACATTAACCATTTATTAAAAATGTCAAAAATTTCTCGAAAGTATTTGTTTAGAAAATTAATTTCTAGTTACAATAACCACATATTTACATAGAAAGTCTGATCATCCAATGGTAAATCAGCCTGTCTGATACAACTAATTAGCGTTTATTCGTTTCATTCTCCTATTTTCTTCCTGTTATTTTGAGTAATTAACATACTAACATTCGTAAATAAAGAACTTAGAAAATATCAAGTTTCCGTAGTCTTAAATTTCGAGATAAGCTTGGTCGATCAAGTGATGGTCTAAATAATTCAGCTTTTGACCCGATTAAAAAGAAGGGGGAAACAGGAAAATTCTAAATTAATCGTGAAAAATGACAAATAACATCAAATAATCAACTAAATCTAAAATTAATTATTTCTAACAGGAAATTTAGTAACTATTCTTCGAAATTAACTGATTCTCCCAATATTTATGCTGTTAATACCTTAAAATTTATAAAATTGAATTTAAGTTTAATATTATCAATTCGATCTTATTTCACGTATTGTCAGCACAAATTTTCTTTGTGCTGACAATACGTGATAAATGTTGATGTGGTTAATTATAGAATAACTTTAAAAAAATATCCTAGTAGAAAGTATGATGATATAATTTAAAAATTTCCGTACATTAATGAAATATACGTATGCGATAGACCTCATTTGCCGTGAAGGATTCGAATAAGAACCCGATCTACATCCTATTTATCACCAGTAATGCGAATCGGTGTATCCTGCTCCATTCTTCGTCCTTACCGGTCGACCCCATTGCGGGTCAGTCGTAACTGTGGCCTGCCATGTAGACTAATGCGCTGTTACCTGGTGTTAATCAACCGATTAATCAATTATAATCCCGATTTAGCGGCTTTCGTATTTAATTAGCATCTTATTATTTTATTTAACTTCGATACTCAATGATTAAATTTGAGGTTATCCGAAATTCGCATAAAAATGCTTTTAATCAATTATAAATAAGGGTTCAGTTGTACGTATAAACTTTTGGTTAATGTTACCCTAGGTGCCAAGATGGTGGCTCGTCTCTGATTCCAGCAAGGAAACAGTGGGGATGCACGTTCTAACCTAACCTATTCTAATGAATTACCATAATTATTAGCAACCAAATTATTAGAATAGGTTAGGTTAGAACGTGCGTCCCCACTGTTTCCTTGCTGGAATCAGATACGAGCCGCCATCTTGGCACCAAGGGTAACATTAACCAAACTTTTATTTATTGTTCTTTGTCAAAAAAAACTTTATCGTTTTCAATAACCTGTGCTAAGACATAGACGTATTAAAGACGTTATTTTAAATGCAAAGTGCGTTTTCTGATGCAAGATTTTCGATAGTGTTATAATTTGTTGCGCAAGTTTAGTGATTCAGAAATCACTTTGATATTAAGTCAGTATCTTCCTACGGGTTTGAAAATTGTGAAATTTGTAAAAAAATAAAATAAAGATGACTTTGCGTTATTTGGAACGACTGCTTTGTTTGAAATGTGGCATATAATTGGAAATATTGCACGCAATAATTCGGTCGCGTGACTCGATAATGTAGGCTAGTTAGTGTCCCCTCTTCCGTTTTGTTTTTCTGATTTTGTGAAAGAAAAAAAATTTGAACTTGTTTAAAATTATTTTGAATTTAAATTTTTTGAAAATATTTCAAAAATCAATGTTTTTAATTAAGATTAATAATGGAATTTGTAATAATAAAAAATATTTTATTAAATTTAAAGATTAAAAAATTACAAATGTAAGTTTAAGATTTCAGAAATTAAGCGTATATTTCTAAATGCAGTAATTTAATTTTTTCATTAAAAATTCTTAAAATTTTTGGTTAATGTTACCCTAGGTATACAAAATGGCGGCTCGTCTCCGATTCCAGCAATCAGAAGACAGGGAACAGTGGGGACGCGCGTTCTAACCTAACCCAACCCATTCTAATACTTTGGTTGCTAATAATTATGGTAATTTATTAGAATAGGTTAGGTTAGGTTAGAATGTGCGTCCCCACTGTTCCCTGTCTTCTGATTGCTGGAATCGGAGACGAGCTGCCATTTTGTATACCTAGGGTAACATTAACCAAATTGTTAATCTAATTATCAGAGCAGTAGCGGCCGTTCGCATTTGCCCCGTTTCAAATGCAATGCCATTTCTCTGCTAATTATAATTTATTTCACTCCGTTTTATGTTTTTATAATTGTTTCTTTCCGTTTATGGTTAAAAAATCAGTTGTTATAAAGGCAAAAGGAATATTGTTATAGGATCGCTTCCAATTCAGTTCGGAACAAATGAGAAAATTACGTAGGCCTATTTACAGCTGCTTAGCCTGTATGAATATATGCGATTTACCTGCATATAATACCTGTATATGGTTTTAGAATGATGAATATTTTAAAAAATTTGAGTATAATATGAATACAATAGTAAAATGTACTCACATAAAACAAAAGTAATTGCTAACAATAACAGCTTACATTGGAATTAAACTTCTATTGTATAGGTATTTTAAGTATAGAAATTCAAAAAAGAATCAGAAATATCATATTTAGGAGATAAGCAATACCACAACTAGAAACGAATTTATTCAATTACTCCAAGAAACTTTTCTAAAAATTAAAAATTTTCATGGGTTCCTTTCAATCCAAAGTTTGTGTTGCATACAGTAGTTATGTATGCCATTGGAGAAAATTATCTGTATTTTATAAATATAAAGTATTTCATTATGAATGTTAAGAGAGCTTTTTATGCCCTTTGAGTGTAGGTTAACAATAGGATGGTTGGGCAATGACGGATGGTACCTACTGTATGAGTCAAACCACTTAAGAAATTATCAGAAGGTCCAATTCAGATTTGAATCCAGGTCCCCTGGAATGTCAGGCTAACACCTTTACCTTGGCCATCCAGTTGTCAATTCTGCTATCATTGAGTAAGACTACATTTGAATACAATTGTCTGGATGACCTTGTGACAAGAAATTTACTGCTGTGGGAGAATCCTGATTTGAATCCAATCTAGATTGGTGAGAAATGTAAATTGGGCATTAAATCTCAATCTCGTTTTTCATCCATGCTGTTTTGTGTATTAGTGTTATCCATATTAAACAATATTAAATGATAAAATACAAAGTTGAAGACAAAATAGTCACTCTTTTCATTCACTTTCATTTTGGAATACATTGTGATGATCTGACTGAAATCAAATTTCTTTTTTTTAAGACTTTAATTATCAAATAAATTTTAAAATTCTCTTAAACATACAAAAAAGTATATCCAATTAAAAGGTTAAAAACTTTCCAAAACTGGAATAGGGACAAGTGGATGTCTTCCATCCAAATGACACTGTGACTATCACTTCAATTTTCTTCTACAGTGAAAAACTGTTCAGGTTAAAGTAAGTAGATTTTGTGCTGGTCCCTGGCAGTGAATTCTCACAAAGAATAATTTAGTTTTATTTATATATTTACAAATAAAATAAAAAATGTATGTTAAGTCAACAAATCAAATCTAAAATTTGTAAATGGAATTACTTCCAATTTTTGAAAGTAATTCATATATAAATATATTAATAAATTTTAGTGCGCGCCACCCGATTTCCGGATTTGTGGTCCGTCAGAAAGAACACCTTACCACTCGTTTAATTCGGATCGAGTCCATTTATTTTACAACTATTTACTGTATATACACAGCAATACTTCTCGATTACTACCAATAACATAGTCTAAAGCCTTGCTTTTTCTCCTCATTCAAACGGTCACCTTGCCTTATGTCCAATTTCGAGGTTCGCCAGTCAACCGATGCAGAGCTAAGTCGATGGGTTTCCTTTGGGGTCGCCTTGGTTGACATATCTGTCTCGACTTGTTCGGAATGACACACTAGCTGACCCGCTCCGACGGCCAGATGGCCGAGCAGTCGAGGTGGCTGGTATTGATACTTTAAGATCAATACTGATACCAGCATCGATATTTTAAAATTATTCGTTATACCGGTATCAATTCTTTTGTGGTAATGGGACATCCCTATTTGGAACAGAAGTTGATAATGCCATCTTGTGGACACAGGGCTGGCTTGATGGGTATCTGCTGGTGATGAGATAACTGCTTCAGGTAGCAAAATGTTCAGAGAAAAATATTTAAAAAGAGGATAAAAAATAATAAGCTGATAGAGTAAATATACTTTAAAGTTAATATTATTATTATATTTGTCAACGTGGACTTAAATTATTAGTAGGACAGTTAAACTGATGTAAGCAAAATGCAGGAAGTTGGGTGCTAGTTTCGTGCGTTTTGCTTACATCAGTTTAACTGTCCTACTAATAATTTAAGTCCACGTTGACAAATATGATATTAATATTAATTGAAATAAGGACAACAAGGCAACAACAACTATACTTTAAAGTTGTTTATAAATAGTTTGTACAAGAGTGGCATGCTAGAAGTGCTCTCTATTTGCAATTGTTTTGGAAGCAGGGACTGCAAAAATTTGTTTTGCCTCAGATGCAAGTTACCATCAGGCTAGCCCTGCATGGTCATGACCAAGTGCAATATAGCTGTATCTGGTGACAATAACGATGATATCATGGGTATCACCATTTTGTTTAACTGAAGCAGCAACAGATCTACATGCCATTGGTGATACTTTGCCAATCTTCATACCACCATTTGCTAACAGTTTAATCAACAGAGCCAAAAAGAACATCAGTGTTGCTGCTAACATTGCTTCAATGTTAATGTGCTAGAACATGTAATATAGCGGCTGCATGCCATAATATATTATTTCATATCTACCGACTAGAAAGTTGGTAGAAATGAAAAAGATTGAGGAAGGAGAGAAAAAAAATTAGAATATAAACCTATAAATTATATACAATTTATGGCGTCATACCACAATGTTTCGCCTCTTGTCAGGAAAGGAAGAATAGTATTAGCTATTATTTTTGCATTGTTACATATCAATAAATATAATAAATGTTCACTAATTATGAAATTAAGTTTATCATTAACTTTACTGATGATTGTCAGAGACATATCTTGGATTTGTTGTGTCTGGAGACAGTAACATAAATATTTTAATAGTAACAGTACTTATAATTTTAATGCATGATTATGAATAAAATACAGTAAATAATTTTTAAAAAAACATTGTTAGGCAAATTCATAGTGATCTTTTTCATTTAGTGCTTCAGGCATATGTCCCACTGTCTCTTTTGCTACACCTACTGACTAAAATTAATATTTATTTAATTTTATTTGAATGTATTTATTTTTTTAATATCTTAATAAAAAGTTGGAAATTAATGAATTAAATTGTAATTTATGCATTCAATTTCTAAGAAAAATAAATGTCTACCACAGGGCTAAACAGATCTTTAAGAAAGTCAACAAAAATAGCATCTAAGTTTGAGGATGGATTTTAAAAAATTGCAAACTAGAAATAGAAAATTATAAATGTTTCTTTTCATAAATCACTATCATAACGAGCATTACTTGGAAAAAAATAATAAATTTTATTATATTGTAATCATTGTTGAGTCATGTATTTCAAGGAAATAATATTTATGGCAGTTTAATTATCACTTCAAATAGTTCATGATTAATGTTTAATTTTTCAGTTTTTTTGGAACTTTCCTGAATATTTTAAGATTTTTGATTGATCTTTTCCTATTATATGATAAAATAGAATGGAATTCAAATGTTTAAGTCAAATTTAAATAGATTTAAATTATTTCATTACAAAAAATAAAAATGACTCATGCAAACCTTAATGGAAAATGGCTCCAGGTAGATTTGGCTGAATCCTTGATATTTTGTAGTTCTAGTAGTTCTGATCAAAGTCTCCATAGGCACAAACTTACCTTGTTTTGAAACAAAAAAGATTTAGATAACATGTGCATAGATTACACCAGTTTTTCATTTTGAATGCTCAATAACTCAAAATTGTCCATTTTTTGACTTTGTGCCTGTGGAGACTGATCAGTACTATAACTACAAAATATCAAAGATTTAGCCAAATCCACTAGGACTCAGTTGCCATTAGATTTGTGTAGTGCTGCCACCTTTTCAAAATTGCTGACCCGGACGGCAGGTCGGGTTTGTTCGAACAGAAGTCCCCGACGCATACGCAATGTTATTTTACCATGCGAAGAATTACGTGCACGCCAGTCAGTTCTAAACCAGTTAGGGACTTGTGTAGGAACAACTTAAATTAAGAAATGAAATAACAGCTTTAAAGAGCTGAGAAGCAAAAGAAAATTAAAAAAAAAGGTCAACAGGTTGCTACGAAATCTCGGACAATGAATTAAAAACCAGATGGGTAGCAACACTAGGTTTATTTGATCCTTTAAACAGTATTAATGATTATATTTGCAAATATACTAATAATTGTCAACAATTTTAGATTTTTGCTGTCCTTTGTCTTTTGATTCATTGTTCAAGAATTCGTTTATCATAGAGCACAGTAGTACTCTATAGTAAAGCTCTGCTACATGTTTACTGTTAAATTGCTAAGTTTAACACCACAATTTAAAAAAGGTCAAATATTTTATGGGACTTATCGTAAAATCTACACCTAGATTTATGATGTGTTTCATCTTGATGTGTCACAATTCTTGATATTGCATGATGAGTGCCTCTTGTTATATGCCTTTGTGAGATGTTTTGCTTTGTTAATAATTTCTTTTGTTATGGTACAATGTATTCTTGACAGTTGCTATCAGTCAGTTTGTTGACTTTCACTGCAATTATTAAGGATGATAATTTTTCTGGTTATTTATTTCCTACCTCTGTCTTTTTCTTACCACACTGAATATCTTTCCCTTTTGTCACACACATGAAGGAAGGCCCTGGAACACTGTGTGGTAAAACCATCATCAGCCTTACTATTGTACAAAAATTACAAATCTTTGTAATATAGTAAGACTTATGATGGTTCTTTTCTTGAGAAAGTTCAAACCATATGGCCTTTATATTCTTAAGTGATGAATCAGATTTTCTTCTTTTTGGGCAGAGAAACTGTAGTGCTGCTCAATAATTTGGTATAACTAAAAGTAACTTGTTTCCTTCCGCTGATGAGTCAGCCATAATTGATTTAACCACCAACATGATGTTACTAAAGTTGCCAGACTTGAAGATGCAATTTATCTTATCTGCCATTTACAATTATCACATTTGAACTAAAATTCTCATACATATATGAAAATATCAATCTTGGTTCTTTCCCAATTGAAGGAACCTGAGAATGTCATTCAATGGTTTGTAATAAAATATATACAACGGCTTCAGTGTATATATTGATGTTAGACTCATTAAATGAAGTGTTTATGTGATGATATCAAATTCTTTCAAGATAATAACAAAAGGGAAAAGTGGCCTGTCCACTGATGAAGCATACAAAATGCTGCTAGTCAGCACTAAATGTTGATGGTTGGCAACTATGGTACTATGGATGTCTTAAATTTTTAATAAATTCAAATTGGATTGTTTTGATTTACACAATCAGCATTTTGTTGCCTAGATTTACAATGAGAGAGAATAATGACACCAAGTCACTGAACAATCTACAAGGAGTCTGCTAAAAAATAGAGAGAATATATTTTTATCATCATCTACTGAGAACTTTCTTGCTGACCTGAAATTGTCTTCTCTAAAGTTTCTCTGCTTGTGGCTTTTTTGCTGGGTGAGAGAAATATTAAAAATCCGTAATTACAAAATTTACTCTATTGCGTGAGAAAGTTTCTGTAGCCATCTTGAAAACAACAAGAACTACATGACAACTAATGGGAATACGATTGATGGCGAAATTTTTCTGCTAGCGAAAAAGCTCGACGGTTCCGAACTTCGAAACGATTCGCAAAATGGTAAAATTCGCCAGAAACGAGGTTGTGTCTGAAGTGTTATTCGCTGTGTTTTTCGCTTTCGCCAGTGAATCACGCTCAGTGTGAACTAAGCTTTAGACTACATGATCTTCATCATTTATGTAATTTATTGTCTTCTCTTGATCTACATTTCTCTTATGGACTTCTGATAACAGAGTCCAAAGTATTCAACTATTTTAAAGTTTATGCTGTAAGAAAAATACAGTTAAAACTTGATATAATATTTAAATAAATGATTACAGGAGCAAACAAGTATTTGTTGGTTCCTGTAAAGTGCCAACAAATACTTGTGAACAAATCTTCCCCATAACTATTAAATTGGGATTGTTATCTCTGAACTGCTAAATTCATAATTTTTGCATTGGAAATGTACATTATCACCAAATCACGTGGATTTTAACCACTCAAATGCAAAACTTGCTTGTCGATTTCATATGTAATTTTTATTAAGGTCTTTCAATTCAGTACCATATTAGATATTAGAATGTTGTTAGAGTTTGAATTGAATTTCCAAGGTATTTTGTTTAAAACTTCTGATTCTAGTTTTCATTTTTTAAATATGAAGTTTTAAACTTATTTTTTTATTGCTATTGATTTTTAAAATTTTCACATATCATTGCTGAACATATTTAGAAGTTGAAAATGTTTCTTTATTTTTAAATATTTTCAAAGAAATTCTATAGCTCCAGATTTAAAAAAAAAATCCTTATTTTATTTCTTTTTTTCCCCTATAATTTTGGGATGCAAAGATATAATTTCTCTTAAAAAAAGGGGGCAAATTAAATTAGCATTAGCTACAGATCAAAATAATAATAATTTATGTTTTAGTTTTTAAATAAAACATCTTTTCATTATTTAGATACTTCACAAAATAAAAGAAACTCAATTTTTTAATGAAATTTTAAGGATTTTGCAATACTATTAATTTGTAATGCATTGTCATTTGAATTGTGATTGTTTTAAGGAGATTACAATCAAATATTTTCAGTTATACTTAATAAATCATAGCAGGTTCAGAAATAAAATCTCTGTCATTGTTATTTTGCCAAGTTTCAAACTATCTCTTCATATTATTATATTTTATATTATCTGAACAAAATAAAAATCTTGAATAAGCATTTGGTACATTGACTCCTCTTGTAATAAACTTGTTCAAAAATACTGAAAAACCCTATATAGTATTCATAGGTAGTGTTACCACCCGTCCGGTTTTCACCTGGACAGTCCGGGAACGGACTCACTGTCCGGGTAAACTATTAATTTTGTCCGGGAATCTCTTAGAAATTGTGAAATTACGATGAAACAAAGTTCTTGCAAATATTGTTATAAATTTACACCATTTGAACAACGAAAGACCTCACACTCACCGAAACTCATCTGCCATTCTGCCATGTTACTCTGTTTATGCTGACGTGTGACGCGCAACCTGTCTCTCGACCCTTTTATTTTTTTTTGTTTGTATGTTACTCCTACTCAAATCCCTAGTCCCTAACTGTAACTGATTTAGAACCAGCATGCACATTATTCTTTGCATTGTAAAATGACATTGCACATGCATCAGGAACCTCTGTTCGAACAAACCTGACCTGCAGTCCGGGTAAGCGATTTTGTAAAGGTGGCAACACTATTCATAGGAATTTCTTTTTTCATGTTGATCTCCAAAAAAGATAACTGTATCTGCTACCAATTTACAAAAAACATTTTACTTTTAATTTTAAAAACTTACTCTAAAGTATTTACTTTATAGATTAATCTATACATTTAGCATTTTATATACTGTATATATATAAAAAAAATTGTTAGTAATTATTCCATCTTCTGTTAATAATCTGTATTAGTTTAAAGACAGTTTTAAAAACAAAACTGAAACCAAAACAAATTGAATAGAATGGAGAAGTACAGAGGTTATATTTCAATTATAGAAGTTGAAAATTATTCTAGAATTTGTAAAGATCCAAGCATCAAAATATATAGTATAAAAAATTATTTGTATACAATTAATGTATAAAAGAAGGGATGTGGTACCTCAATAGTTGCATTTGCAGTAAATAGGGCTCTGTCTTATTTGGTAATTGTGAATACTGTGGATATGTCGTACCTAATCTACGTACTTACTGGGAAGCTTTTTAAAGTTTCCCAGTAAGTACATATATTTTAAAGTGCTCTGATGTATTCATCAGAGCACTTTAAAAAGCTGAAACTTGCAGTCAAAATTTTAAACAAAAGTGTTTTTCAAGTAAGTAGATATGATGAGGAAGCAATGATTTCGGAAAGACATAAAACCCCAGACATAAGACAATATTACTTTGGAGAATCTACTTCTGTAACAAAGTAAATAACCTAATGTCTCTCATTCCCATAAGTATCAATACAATAGATCTAATATTCATTAACCTGACTAAATCTCTAACTTTGACTTAGGATCCAAATTCTATACTTTAGTGTCAAAGTACAGTATCAAGAATATGGCACAATTATAACATACAGCTCATAGAAATCAATCAATCACTTCATCAATATTTAAGAAATATTTGTTGTAATTATTCTTAATAAATAACATATAGTCTGTAAATGTTAAATATATTACTCTTCACAAGTATGGATTTGTAACTGATGTGACATTTAAAAACATTTTTGGAATTTGAATTTTAAATTTTCCTCTGTTTATTGATGTAACTTACCATTTAGTACTTGTATCAGTGATGACTTTAAAGCTTGTAGAGTCCTAGGAAAAGGTCATTTCTAAGGCCAGTTAACTTTGAAAATCTTTAGAATTGCTTTTATCTTAAATTTGGCATTTTAATTTTTCCTTTCATTTATTGGTTGTACTTTAGACTTAGGACCCAAAGTAGAGTCTTCCATACACAATGGCCTGGATAATTATCTATTTTGTTTACAGTTAGAGCTACCACTGATTCGTATTGGTAATATATTCATTTAAATGCTATTAATGTTCTTTTTTAAATATTATATTTAATTTAAAAATAATTAACTATAATAATTCTGTTATTTTTATAAGTATGCCATCATTCAGAAAAAATTTCAAAACTTTTTTATGGCATTTATGATTAATAAAATATCATTTTTGGCTTTAAAAAATTGCCTAGTCGTCTGTTTTTCTTTTTTAAGTAAGAAAGTTGTTTTATATAATTTGTTTAGCCTAAAAAAGAATAACTGTTTATGTTGATTTTAAAGACCTGTTTATCTGACTGCATCATGATGTCATTAGCTTTACGTAGAAGCACTCGACCGTTGATCGCTTCTTTGAAAATGTAGTCACAATGCATTCACTTTCTGAAAAAACATGACCTATAAGATCAACCCAAACAATTAAATTTTGAATGCTTCTCTAGTCTTTTTAGATAAAACAGACATCGATAAGAGGCTTTTTTTAATTAAAAAAAATCAAAACAAAATAAATTGTATGGTAGAGGGTGTGTTAAGCTATTTGAACTATATTTATATCATTTATAATATAAAACAAAGAAATAATTTAATTTTCGATGATAGAACTTCAAAATAAATAAATTACAAGCATTTGTAGAAGGGTATAGATTAACTTACGTGAGTAATAGTTTCAGGTATACTTAGTGCTTGTGTGCAGCAGCGCCACTAGCTGTTTGAGCACCCGTGTGCAATACCGATTATGCCGCCCGTTTAACTATGACTACCTACGCCGAGCTTGCCAGCAATACCAATTTGCTGCCCCCTGGACATGCCGCCCGCGTGCATTACCATTTATTATTAGGCCCGCTTATGGCGGGCCTGCTTGTGAGGAAAAATATAATGGATCATGATATCTTTTCATAAATGTTAATGATGTAATCTCAATAGACTAATTCAGGGAGATAGTATATCAGAAAATAGAGACTCAGTGAGCAATATAGTGCAAATTGGTACAAAT
The DNA here is from genome assembly GCF_030686945.1 of Centruroides vittatus. Taxonomy (NCBI): domain Eukaryota; kingdom Metazoa; phylum Arthropoda; class Arachnida; order Scorpiones; family Buthidae; genus Centruroides; species Centruroides vittatus. Next base: position 3,282,238 of record NW_027122172.1, read on the forward strand.
GCTAAATACTGTGATTTGGGCAATGAATGAAAAGCACATTGGTAAAGAATAAAACTGCAACTAAACTCAGAATGATAAAATGGATGTATGTTATTGCAACAGAAATATTAAGTTAGTTATATAGTTCAGTTAAGTGGTTGTATATAGACACCTAAGTTAAATTTAAACTTCTTACAGAAAAACAGTTTGAATGATTTTTATAAAATATACATTATTACAGGAATTTAGTGAACTGATGTTGTCGTAATGCAATTTCTGCAATGATAACATAGTTGTAATTACTGATATAATAATAATTATGTGCATATTATACATTGATATTTAACTAATTTGCAAGGCCTTTATATAAATTTATATAATGTAAAGCTTGCTGGTATCATGCAATATTTTATATCCTGTAAGTTATAGGATTCTAGTTACTATTCGATCAAGATTAGATAAGCTTATATTTGTGCATGGGGGTTTTCATTAATTACATGTACAATTTAGCAGGGAGGGAGTCACAAAAAGTACAGTACCATGCATGATGGAAGGGAGAGGATCAAGGCATTGTCAACATGGACTTTTTAGTGGTATTAGTGGCATACAAATTTGTTTTTATAAGCCTATTTACTAGTCATATGAATAAACTATTAGAAAATATTTGCAGATCTTTAATTACTGAGTCAAAGGAATCCATGAACTTATTGTACATGTAATTAGAGGGGAGGGTGTTTGTCAAAAATGCATCATTGTACACAATGGAGAGAGAGTCAAAAGTAGATCAAAAACACATGTATAATTCAATAATTAAATATATATAACGGACAGTCTCACACATGAAGCTTCTAAAAGCTCAAGCCTCTAAGAATAAGCATTATAGGTTTTTGTCTAAAGACCATTGCTGATTACTTTTGATAACAAAAAAATTTATTCAATCTAAATTATGTTGTATAGATTTTTGTGTAAATAAAACTCAAATAAAAAACATTCTGCAAAAACCCATTTGGTCTGATTAATTGGATAATTTTATGTTTATAAGTAAACATGAAATTAATTGAAGTATATTTTTATATTTTGTAAATTGATTATATTATTAAAGTTTTGTTATATTAACAGCTATAGTACATAAAGTCTACACCAGGTGTGGCCAACAGTTTTTGCACCCGGGCCAAACGAAATATTAAAATTAAAAAATGTTAAATGCAAAAACGATTCATTTAAGTAAATAAATGTTTAAATATATTAATATTATGTTTCTAGCAAAGCGCACAAATTACTAAGTTAAATTGAATATCACCCATATATCTTGAATTACTGTCTAACATACATTATTTTATAATAAATATTAATATTTTAAATTAATCATTTTTTTTTCTGGCACTATCACAAAGACGAGCACAAAAGTTTTAAATCTCTACAATGGAATTTTTTTAAAAAATAAAGAAGTATCGCAAATCCATCCGACCAATTATTATTAGTTAAGTAGCTAATATTGAAAGATTAATTGCGGGCTGCATAAATTCGTTAAGCGGGCCAAATCCGGCCCGCAGGCCATACGTTGGCCATGCCTAGTCTACACACATTTCTAAAAAGATCTAAAAATAGCAAAAACTTATAAATAGTTGTTTAGTTTACTAAATTTAATTCTTGTCGAAAAACCACATATGTCTTTCCTTAATCATACAAATATTATCTTGATTTTATTGGAAAATGTAATAATTATTTTAAAAAATGATTGCCTGAAATTATAAATTCAAAATTTTTGTTAAGATTGAGTTTTTATTTAAATTATGTTTTTAATCATTAAGTATTTTGTTTTTAAAGTTAACATAAATTTGTAATTAAAATGAAGATTGTTTTATACTGTTTGTTCCGACAATTTATTTCATTATTTATAACTTTCTGTCCGGTTAAATCCCCGTTTTCATTTTATCTCCAAGAAAGTATATAGTTACATATGTTGTGAGGAAATTGATGAAATAAATTTGTCTTACTGCCTTTATGGGGGTAGAAAACCTTTCTAGGAAACTAAAGTGTTTTTTGGGATATACATATATATCAAAGTATTCAACAAGACAAATGGAGATCGAGAGGAGATGCTAGATTACTACAAATACATCTTAAAAGCATTTGTATCTTCTTACAAAGTTGTTCACTATTGGATCGCATTTGAAAAGGTTTCTTATTAATGTAATATTGATTGCTTTGTTATTATATATATCTCTAAATGAAATTTTTGTAAGACTGTGTATATATATATATATATATATATATTTCTCTTCTATAATTAACTAGCTTAATTTCAATAATAAATTAAATATACTTAATTATTTTAAAATTTAATTCATTACTCAATAAATATAATTATTCCTATTAATTTAAAAAATTGTCATTTTAGCTTTAACTTTGTGCCAGAGGTTGCACTGCATTGTTGTTAGACAGAATTATCTTCCTGTTGTAAACCATGACTTAATCATTATTTATATATATCTGTTATCTCTTTCCAAACAATTCATTTCTTTTTTTATAAAAATTTGCAAGTAATTAAGGAGCAAACGTGTTGTATGTAGGCAACTAAATTCATTTCAAATAATTTATGTAATATTCATGAGAAATAAAACATAGGAAAAGGGATAAAATATTTAAAACATTTTCTCTTCATTTTCATTATGGAAACTTGAGTACTCCATTAATCTTATATCTAGATAAATCTATAAAAATAATGAATTGTTTTGTATCCATTTTCTTCTTTTCCCATTGATGAGTATAATGGATCATCATTCGCTTCCTCACAGAAGATTGGATCCATCGTTTACTGTGCATTTCATTCTATCCATGGAAGATTGGAACTGTGAATCATCATTCATTTCCTTCTCATTTTTCCGTGGATGAGTGTAGTGATTGAATAGATGATGATACAATATTTTTGTATCGTCTATACTAGGGATGGGCAACTGGTGGCCCCGAGCCACATGCGGCTTGCATTAATATTTTTTGTGGCCCGCGCGGCATAAAATATGAATAAATATATCAATTTCCCAGCTTAAGGAAGTACGCAGCAAAAATTTAAACGTTATTTTCTACAACTTATGTATGTGAACAGTTTTTCCACAATGAATTTAGTAAAAATTAAAACAAGAAACTGGCTAACAGACACATCAAAAGTAATTTAAAACTAGCAGTGACAAATATTTAACCAAATATTTGATATATTACATTTACATCAGTTCCAGAAGCTAAATTAAGAATACATATGCTAATTTATAATTATATATGAATAAATAATTGTGATTTACCAACATTTTTTTTTCTCTTTTCTCTTGTATGCGGCCCGCGTCAGTTGAAAAGTTTTAAAATGCGGCCCTTACATAGAAAAAGGTTGCCCATCCATGATCTATACAATGATGCATAAAATTTTTGAATCGGAATTCACACAATGTGTGTCTCAACTTTATTGAACAATTATTCATTATTTCATATCCAATCTGTTGTTTCTTCTTGAGGCATTTCATCTTAAATGCTACTGTTCATTTTTATTTTTTTCTTCTTTCTTTTTTTTGTGACTTGATATTTACTTCAAATTATAATTGTTTTGAATGTTTAGTTAAAGAAAATAAATGAAATTAATTATTAATACTTCCTATATTTTAAATTACAGATCTGTAAAGAGCAATCGTGTTATTTAATTTGTACATAAAACCATTATTCAATAATGGTGGACTATTATAAAACTTTGGAACTGCCTAGAACAGCAACTAGTGTCGATATAAAGAAAGCGTAAGTAATACTTTTTTCTTAATCATAATCATTTGGGACAGCTGGGTGAATCAAGGCAATCTGCCACTGAGGGATCTTGGATTGAGTCTGGATCAGATTCTCAAATTTTCATGGATGAATCTTGATATGTCAAACCACATTCCTTACCATTCTGTTGTACTCGTTATATGCCTAGCTGGGGTGATAAAGGAAACCCTGCCAGTCTGAGTAACTCTATTTTGAGTTTCAGATTGGATCCTTGAAAATATTCCCAAGCAATTTGACTACACTGGAGTCTACAAGATGATCAAATATTATACCTTATCTCTAATCAACTTGCTAACCCCATTCAGTGTTTGGATGAACCATGATAGAATTAAAATAATCTGCTTAGTGCACACAGAGTGGAAAATGTTAATTGAATTTTTAAAAATAATATTTCAAAAATGTATTGAATTCTTGTTATATGTATAAATTTATATTATAAGAAAATAATGATTTAATATATTTAGAATATATAATTTTTAAAATATACTTGGATAAAAGATTTATTTTATCATCTAGATATAGAAAACTTGCTTTGAGATGGCATCCTGACAAAAATTTAGAAAAAAAAGATGAAGCAGAACGCAAATTTAAAGAAATATCTGAGGCATATGAAGTGTTGTCAGATGGTAAGAAGTGCTTTTTTTTTTTAAAGATTATATTAGCTTTCATATGATAATTACTATATTATATTTAAAATTATTTTTAAAAAAACAGGATATGCCAGTAGACAAGCAGACAGTGTGTGGGAATTCATTTTTATTATATCATTCACGACTAGTTGCCAAGATAGCTAAATGTAAGATTTATTAGGGACGGGACAGTTACACTTATGCATACATTTACAATCTGATCTCATAAACCTGTTTTTGCTTCTGTAAAGTAGGCTAACAAGAAGTAAAAGATATAATTTAAAGAAATTTGATTTTTATTTTGAACGTATTAATTTTAAGTAGTTGAATGGGGTTGCCCATTTATTATTCTCTGTTTTTCCTTGTAAAGGATAATCACTCACTTAAATTTTGTACTCTAATTTCTTTTGTTTGTATAGAGATTCACTTTACGATAAACTTAAATAGTTTCGACTATGTGCAGTTATATCTAATATCACATTTAAACTTTATTCTTCTCGGAAAATGTCAACATTACGAAAACTAATACATAAAAGATGTAGTGGCCTGGTTTAAATGATAAAAATGAATTCTGATGCAGCTGTCACTTTCAACTCTATAAAACTGTATAAATATAATACAATATTTAATAAGGAATTTATATAAATATATATATTTTTATAATGATAAATAAATAAATTAAAACATTCATTTTATTAATTCTTATAGAATACAATTTGCAAAATTCTAACTTTTACTTTAAAAAATTTATCTTAAAATATCAATCATTAAAACAGATACAGTATTTACAAGTTCTTACTAAAGAGAGAGAGAAATGTTAAAATTTAAGTTTTTAAAAATAGATATTTAAATTTATCAATATTATAAAAATTTGAACCCAATAAAATACTTTCTTATATCAGGCCTGGCCAACCCGTGGCCCGTCACGTTAAATTGTGTGGCCCGCTAAGCGATATTATAATTTATTAAAATTTTTGTTTGCCGTTATGTGTATACCAAAACAATTAAATAAATGAAAATTTGCAAGTGTCATCGTTATAATGCGCAAGTGCGAGTACAAACTCTTGGTATAACAATAAAATCTTATTCATTTTTTATTCGTTTTACTTTTTTAAAAGCATCTTTGTCTAAATTCTGGCCCACCGTAATGTTACGCGTGATCAAAGTGGCCCGCGAAACAATTTGGGTTGGCCAGGCGTGATTTATATTATTTTTTGGTTTTCTAAAATGCATGGTACATAAAAACATTAACTTTTATTACTTTATCGTGCTAGCGTATGTTTATAACAAAAAACATATAATAATTGACAATAAATTTTAATTAGTTAGTTCATCATGTTATAGTCTTAATTTTTATCACTCTGAAACTAAATTTTTCAGAATTTTAAGTAATTTATTAAAGCTATTTTTATATCTGTACATATGTATATTTTTATAAACACATATACACATGTATGCATGCATACAAGTTTCTCTGAGATAATTCAATAAGTCAAATGGCATCAAGTTTAATAATTGGTTAAATTTTACTTAAAAATTCAGTTCTTAAACTTCTCATATTTCTTGTTTTTTCATATTAATAATAATAATAATAATAGTAATCTTTATTTATAATAGGCATATGCCTGTTACAAGAGGGTGGTTATATTATAAAAATATGCTTAAGAATACAAATTACATACAAACAGCCAAAAGAAAATACATTAGAGCATCGATTATCCAACCCCCGATTAACCGTCACATCGGTTAACCGACCGCATTCTAGTCGGCAAATTCAAGTGTCCGATAGTGATGCGACGCTACAATATTTGGCTATGTCTTGGCTACTTTAATATTATTTTTGTTAAATGTTTGCATGTTTTAGCTGGCAACATTGGCTTGACCACGAAAGGGAGACCAGTATTTAAACCAGGCTTAATTTTCAATTTTTTTCTTTATTTTTGTATTTATTTTGTGCAATATAAAGAAATAATTTTTAACGATACAATAGCGACGATTATTATTTTTTAAAAAATTTTGTTAGGCTTAACATCGACGAAAATTCAATGCAAAGTAGGTTAACAGCGATATACTAATTACATGGGATATACTAATATACTATACTAATAATGTATTTTTTCATACTTTTCGGTTATCTGTTTTTTCAGTTATCCGACCGACCCCAGTCCCCAACTGAGTCTGATAATCGATGCTCTACTGTAGTCAATAACAGATTTTTATAGTTTTCGTAAAAAGGAAACATTGATGTAATTATATTCATAATTCCGTTTGTACTTAACATAGAACTAATTACAAAGATAACGTATTTAGTTGGGTAGTAACAAAATATTTTTGTGCGTAGTTATATAAATTATATATTGTATTACTTTTTGCTTTGTGTAAAAAAAGATACATGGAATTTTCATTATTCATGAAGCCCAGTACCTCAGGATTATAACGTTTTTGTAATTCTTGAGCCTTATTACAAGTACAAAATAAATGAATTTTAGACAAAGCCTCGTCACAACCAATACAATATAATTTTTTCATATTCATGTGTCAGACTTTGATTTATCATTTGAAAATTATTTACAAGATATAAAATAGAATATTGTATTTAAAATTATTTTTTTAAATTCCTTATATTTGTAAATAATAATAAATGAAATAAAATGCACAATTTTCATTTCTTTAAGAAAAATAAAGATTAAAAAATATATTTTCAAAATATTGAACAGAATTTTATCATTAAATGATATAAATACATAAAGAATAAAAACATATTGGTATATTTCATACCTTAAGCATTTCTAACTTCTTCACTTTGGCAAATGTACCAAAATCCTTAGTCTAAACTTGTTACTTAACTGTTTACTTTTGAGTTTGCCAGACTCTGCTGTATGTTAAATTTTTTTTTTATTTTCTATAAGGAAAGAGGAAACAAAATATAACTTAAAAGAAAGAAAAAAATAAAAACATTAAGTTGTAAATAAATATTTACCAGGAGATTATACTACCTGTTTGTTTTATTTTATTTACTTTTTCATAGCATTATCCATATTGATATTTTGTCAAATTTGTTATATTTCGTTAATATTCATTAATAATAATCAATATATTATTTATTATGAAAATATTCATATGGATATACAGTAAGTAGAATCCATATTTAAAATCTGATAAAAAGTATTATGAAAAAATTAAAACTAAGATGTATTAATCTTTGATATACACCAGACTCTTCTAATTTGGCCACTCCTTGCACCAAGGAGCGACAGATTAGCAAGAGTGCCAGATTACTATGATATTCAAAAACTATACAGTTAAATCCTGTTAATACAATTGGAACTTTGGTAAATAAATATTTCATTAATACAAACTCCTTAATATTGAAAAGCTTATCCTCTCTTATCCACGGGACTGCAAATCTACTTCACATAAACTGATAACATAACATTTTCACATATTGGAATTCTATTGTAAATAATATCAGTCATTTATTATTGAATTTAAAAAAGTTTGGCAGTTTTTAAATAATCTATAAATTATCTCTGACTATTTATATTTTTTTCTTCTGCCTGTAATAAAACCAGATAAAACAATAATATAAAAAAGTCTAATATGAATATTTATCGCATGTTATTTTTTAATAAATACAAATACTATTATTTAATTTAATCTTGTTTGCATTGAGTATTTTACATTTTCTAATTACAAGTTTTTTGAAAAAAAAAAAAAAAAAAACTTGTATTTCACAAAGGATTTTTTTTAATGATACAGTAGACTCTGGCTAATCCAGCCCTGTTACCCAGCTAGTGTTGCCATCTTTACAAAATCGCTGACCCGAAGGGCAGGTCAGGTTTGTTCGAACAGAAGTTCCTGATGCATGCGCAATGCCATTTTACAATGCAAAGAATAACATGCATGCTGGTTCTAAATCAGTTACAGTTAGGGACTAGGGATTTGCGTAGGAGTAACATACAAACAAAAAAAAAGGGGGTCGAGAGACAGGTTGCGCGTCACACGTCAGCATAAACAGAGTAACATGGCAGAATGGCAGATGAGTTTCGGTGAGTGTGAGGTCTTTCGTTGTTCAAATGGTGTAAATTTATAACAATATTTGCAAGAACTTTGTTTCATCGTAATTTCACAATTTCTAAGAAATTCCTGGACAAAATTAATAGTTTACCCGGACAGTGAGCCCATTCCCGGACTGTCCGGGTGAAAACCGGACAGGTGGTAACACTATACCTAGCATACCCTTCTGTTTGATCACTTACCGTATTTTACGGACTATAAGATCACCTGAATTTTGGAGGCAATTTTTTGAAGAAAAAAGTGCGTCTTATAGTCCATAAAATACAGTACAGTCAAACCTGTTTTTATGCGGTGGATAGGGACCGCATAAAAAAAAATTGCACGAAACTTCACGAGTCGCTATAAAAAATAGTTTTCGCAACACAATTTAAAAAATATTTTTTTTTATGCAGTCAATAGGGACCGCATAAAAAAAGTCTAACATAGAAAATAACTCAAAACCGTACGAAATAGAATTTATTGACACCAGATGTCGGCACTTGACTGCATCGTCTCGTCTATCGTCTGTTTTACATATTTTTGTCCAGGTGGTGTTTTGTTGACTTAAATAAAAAATAAATTATTTCATTTTTTGCATATTCATGCAATAATATTACTATCATAAGTTCATTTATGCTATAATAAGTTTATTTAGCTATAATAAGTCAACGTGAGACATGACAAATCGCACGAGACTAGTTGCCAACTATACCGCACAAATAAAAAAATCGCACAAATAAAAGTCGCACAAAAAAAGACCGCATAAAAACAGGTTTGACTGTATATGCTTATATTCCATAAAAATGTTAGTCGTATTACACATTCTGTTTTCCTGTTTACTTGGGTTTCATTTCTGAATACAGTATTGCATTTCAGTGCACTATATTATTTGCATGCCTCAAAAAAAATTGATATTGAAGAGCAACAGATCATGTCATTTGCTGCCTTTAAACAGGCTTTAAGTCTGTATACTAGTAATCTCTGCACTCTCTGTGACATGAATGGCCCAGATTAGAGAGTGTGTATTATATTTTATAGTAGATATACCTAAATGTTGGTATAACAAAATTGAGAGGACCATCAACATATTTTTGTTATACTGAAATTTCATTATATTGAAATACAGTCAGAAATGCAAGGATAAAATAAATTAATTGATAATAAAAAAAAAGTGCTTACATTTTGAAGAAAGAAAGTTTTTAAAAACAATTTGTCTGTTAGTATTTATATGGAACCAAATTTCACATTTTCAGAATGTAAGTTATATTAAATTAGAATAAAAATTAATCTGTAATAAAAAAATATCACAAGTGACAACTAAAATAAAGATATAGTAGTACTGATTAGTTGGAATTCTGCCTCTTTAAGCAGAAATAACAATTAAACCCATTATTTTCTGGTAAAAGAAGTCTAATTTTTGTGTATGTTGTTTCTTTTATCAGTTTTTCAATAAAATCCAGGGTTAATGTAACCCTTGGTGCCAAGATGGTGGCTCGTCTCTGATTCCAGCAAGGAAACAGTGGGACGCACGTTCTAACCTATTCTAATAAATTACCATAATTATTAGCAACCAAATTATTAGAATAGGCTAGGTTTTAGGTCAGAACTTGTGTCCCACTGTTTCCTTGCTGGAATCAGAGATGACCTGCCATCTTGGCACCAAGGGTTACATTAACCAAATCCAGTACTGTGACACAACATTCGGGTAGACTGTCAGGCACATCTTTTTATCTAATCCCTTTTTGCACATTATTTAATATTTTATTATTCTCTTCCAAAGAAAACTGCTTTCATTTTTTTCTCGTAAGCTTAAAAAAAAATAAACTATAGAGTAATAACATCAAAATGAAACCATAACTAAGGATTAAAATTAGTGTTGCCAGTTGAACTAGACATTAAAATTAATGTTGCCAGACTGTTTGACATAATATTCATCATTTACTAATAATGAATGATTTATGCATTTATAGATTTTGTTATAATGAAACTATTCTCTCGTAACGGACAAAATTTTTATTATATTAAATTGAAACATTTTTCATTAAACTGAATAGGAAATTAGTGGGGATTCAAGATATATTCATTTTACCAAAAAGTTCATTAAACTGGCATCTTCACTGTAATAAGAATACAAATTTACAGAATTATGAAGTAGTTATAATGCCTTTATACACTCTGTTAACCTGGCAACAAAATGCTTAAAGATTTGTTTGTAGTTTGTCATAAGACAAGTTAAAATCCTTCTCTTTAGAGTATTCTATAAGGTTTGAGGTGTTGTTTTATTCAAAATTAATAACTTGTTTAAAAAATTATCATTGTACTTTTAAAATTAACATCATTACTATGTTAAAGCAGTAATTTGTTTTTTAGATACTATCACTATTGACAAAATGTTTACCATGACACATCTACATCACACCAATTATGTCTTTGTAATCAAGAACATACTGTAAAAATAAAACTGAAATTGAATGTAACATAATGTGCCAACATATGGCAATATTATATAAAAAGTAATTGGCACTATGTGGCATGAAATGCTCAAGATCAATTACCTAAAAGTATGGTTAACGCCATTTCATTGTTTCCTTGTTTAAATTTTAATTCTGTACATTCAGTTGCATTTAATTGTGCATTTTTTGCTTTTTAGAAAGAGATTTTACAATAACAAAAACCTTAATTCTTAATTTAAGGTTCTTTGAATTAAGTGTTAAATTATTTTTCTTTAAGCCAAGATTGCACAAAGTTGGCATTTTTAATGAAATCCATATTATAACTTCCGATACTGATTATCTTTAAATAAACTTAACTTTATGTGCAATAAATTTATAATTATTTTAATTCACATTTGAATATATATTATTTATATATCGCACCCCGGCAAGAAAAATGACACAACTCAAAATATGGCAGTTTTGGGATTATGTCATTGAAAAATATGTATGAAGTGCCCCAACATTCAAAACAAGCGTCATATCTCTATCTCGGAAAATAACAAAGTTTTTAGAAAAGCAAGAAAAGTGACATAACTCAAAGACCTCGCCTATATTTAACTGATAACACCTCACATTTGACGAGAGCAGAGCTACAGATCCATAACTACTATACTATAGAATATAATAGAATTTACCGCCATAAATACTTACCTGAAATTTAAAAGAAGCTCATACTATTTCAGTATAAGTATTCTTTAAGTAGACTTTTCTCAAATACTGCATTTTTGAATTGTGTCACTTTTCTTGCCGGGGGTGCGATATGTCAATTTGAACACCTACATTTTTGAAAAAGTAAGAATTATAATCTGTAATTTAATTTAATAAAGTTTAATAATAATAACAATAATAATAATAATAATACTTAATTATTAATTCTTAAATTTACTTAAAATTTATATTTTCCTGATTTGTAGAAAGAAAGAAACGACTTTATGATCTCCATGGTAAAGATGGTTTAACAGGCAGTACTCGCAGTCGGTACAGACGTCACCATCATCACGGTACCACATCGCTTTTTGATGATTTCGGTTCCACTTTCCATTTCAAGTTCCGTGATCCGGAAGATGTGTTCCGAGAATTTTTTGGTAGCGATTTCTCTTCAAATTTCTTTGATAGTTTTTTTAATCGCCACACAAGGAGGACAGATTCTTGTAAATGTTACTTTGAAATATTTGAAAGTATTCCATTTCTAATATATAACAATCTAATATTTAAAATTATGGTTTTTTTCAGCTGCTATTAATAGACGAGAGAGGTCAAGCAATATTTTTGGGTTTCCTGGATTAGATTTTACATCTCCATTTCATGATTTATCAAGAACAGGGTATGATAGTATTGCATATTGGATCTCTAACAGTTATTTTCTAATATATTATCCAGTAATTTAATTTTAATTGAATTGAAAAATACATTTTGATACATTGTCTCACAATAAATGAATCATAATAAAATAGCATCAATAATAATTAAATAAGTATGATATATATATTGTTCTCCCCAAAAAAATTACAAAAAATGTTATTTCAAGAAATATACATATGCAACCATGAAGCATTGAAAAGTTGCACAGGGAGCTGAAACTATAAATATTGTTCCTGCTATTAATAATTTATATTAGGTATATAATGGGTAAAACATACAATAACACTTCCTCAACTGAAGTCTGCAGCTACAAGGATACTATATCAATATCTACCATATCATGAGATGAGAATCAGAAGATTCTATCTGACTTAGAGACAATTTCATAACAGTATAATTTGAAGTATGAATTTTTGCCATCTATTACAGATAGAACAAAATTCTTATGCCAAAAACTTACTTCTAGGCCACTACTGCTCATAAAATGACAAAATTCTGTATTACCAGAAAGATGAAAGAAGATTAAAGTAAGAAAAAATGAAAAAATGTAGAAAGAACCCTTTGGTTCTCTCTCGTGATATGCAGAAGGCTTCACAAAAGATCTCTTTTGGCTTGCCAACCTGTAGGTAGAGTAGTAAGATTTCCAGTGTGTGATTTAAGATGATAACCTGGATAGAACACAAAAATAAAAAAGTATAGATCATTTTTTCTTGTTATTAAAAAATTAAGAGTTCATAATATAAGAATATCAGCTAGAAGGAAATCCTCAAGTGAGCCACAAGGTGATTTATATTTAACACTAGGTGTTGATGCCTCAAGCGCCACCATATTTTTGTAGTAAAAAAATAACAACTCTTCACAAAAAACTCTCGTCTCCAAAATTTTTAACAGCCATTGTGACGGCCATTTTGTTTTCTTGTTCTTGTGTAACAGTCCACAATCCGCATTAAACTTTTAGCAAACCGCAAGTGTTTACTTTCATATTTTTGCACTCCATTAAAGATCGACAAACACTAGGAATAGATGAAATTTAGAGTTCTTACCAAAGTTTGAAACATTAAATTTTCTTTATTTTAAGCAAAATACAAGATAATATAGTAATAGCATTTAAAATTTACTGTTGGTAATTTCCATGCTACAATGTCACAAGATAACATTGTGCTCCTACTGATGTGCTTACAAGTATATAAGATTTCTGTTCAACAGTGAGTGATCCTATGCTTATCACTGTGACATATTAGATTTTTCAGATATTGGTAGTGACCCTTAATTATTATTTAACTCACAAATTTTATTAAAATTATTATTTTTTCATAATGAAACAGATTTCAAAGCATGCCAGTCCAATGTTTCAAAACAAGAAAATATGGACAGCCCTCCAGCTCCTGTAAACCTGGACAGTTTTTAAAGATTTATAGGTCTCTCAATAAGTTTTCAACTCTATCTCATTGTTATATCTATGTTGACGACATCAAATTCAAATTGAATGATTCCACATTAGTATTTTCATTCTTTTCTTAGCATCCTCTCTATGACAGATATCCATCATCCATCCATCTTGTGTCATCTCTCTGGAAGTCGACTTCCATTAAATGCCACCATTCTCTATGTTGTGCTTCTCTGCACAATCTTCAAAGTCCAGTAAAGCCCTTTCTCTGTTGTTGAACCAGATTATTCTTCATCTTCCTTTCCTTCTTCCCTCTGCTCTTTCTTCCAGAACTTCTTTCTAGAGGCTTTTGTGATGTAATAGATGACTAAAAAAGCAACCTTTCTTTTCTTTATGAAGGCCATTAATATTCTATCATGTCTTAGCATTTCCAAGATTCCATTTGTTTTTCTCTCTTTCCAGATCTTTAAAATTTGATGGTAAATCCACATCTTGAAAGCTAGTAATCTTTGTAGAGTGGATTTAGTAATTGTCCAAGTCTCTGCACCATATAACAGAATCAACTAGATATTACATTTGAGAAGCCTCATCTTTGTTTTAAGACTGATCTCTTTTGTTATAAAGAGTCTTTTTAAATTCAGAAAAGCTTTCCTTGAAATGTCAATCCTTCACTTAACTTCTTTGTCACATTTCCTATTATGTGTTAAATTTCCTAGATAGACATAACTTTGGACTTGTTCAATTCTTTCATGATCAAGTTTAATGTCTAGGCTAGTGCTTTTTCTTCTATTTATGATCATCGTTTTGGTTTTTTTCATGTTGAACTCCAGTTCAAATTCTCTAATTTTTTCATTAATTTTCCATTAGATCTTTTGATTCAGCCAACAGCACAGTATCATCAGCTTATCTAATATTATTTCTGTATGTTTGTACCCCCAATTGAAATTCCTTTCAGTTCTTCAATTTCTCTGAATATAAATTTAGTGTATGAATTGTAAAGGATTGGGGATAGGACAGCCTTATCTTACACATTTGATCTCAAAGTCCTTGGTCATTCCTCCATTAAATCTTGTAATGGCTGATTGGTTGTAGTAGAGATTGGTTAAAAGTCTTCAATCTTTACCATTTATATCCAGTTTAGAAAGGCAGTCGATGAGTTTCACATGTTTAACCTTGTCAAACGCCTTTGAATAATCCACAAAACATAGGTAAACTTCTTTTTTGAACATTGAGACATCTCTCAGCAATAGTCCTGAGTGTAAAGATACCATCCCAAGTGCCTTTGTTTGTGAGGGAACTGTTTTGTGTTTCACCAATTTCTCTGAAGACATTTTACTTATTCCTTTCCAAAATGATTTTTACAAGAATTTTGAGTACATGGCTCATTAAACTTATGCAAAAATCTGAGTGCCCTTCTGCCTTTGGTTTCTTAGATGTTGGTATGAAGATATTGTTTTAGATCACCTGGCAGATAGCCAATGTCATAGATCACATTGCAGATATCCATTACTTCTTTGTTTCTAATTTCTTCAAGTCCTTTAATTAATTCCATTGAAATGTCAGCTATTCCTGTAGCTTTTTCTGTTTTCATATGGTTCATGGCATATATCACCTCATTTTCAATGATGGGAGGTCCTTCAAGGTTGGGCAGAGGTTGGTAGTTCTTCCCTATTGTCTTGGAAAAAATCCTTTGAGTATTCTACCCATCTTTTGTTGATGCTTTCTTTTTCAATTAAAAGATTTCCATTTGCATTGGTGCTACAGTCCCCATCTCTGTTGCTGTCCCTTTTGGTAAATTCTCTTATTTTGCTGTTCATTTCTGTAAAAAAATGTTTCTTTTCAGTTCTATTTCTTTACACTGAGAGATATAAAAGGGTTTTTGTTAGCCCACTAAGGCAAACACCCAGAAACAAAGGAAACATATGCAGTAGATGTTAAAAAAACAATTTATTTTTGCATGATATAGTTATGTACAGGAATGATAATGGATGCCAATTCTAGGATGGATACTCCGGCAGTAACCCAAAACACAGTCATCGGCCAGATAATTACAAAATATTGTGACATGTAAAAAGAACTTGCGATTACATATTACCCAAAATTTTCCTTATTTAATCCTTAAAACTAACTTACACTAAAGGAAAGCAAAAAACAGACAGTAATGGACTAGAAGTATCAAAGATGGCAGACAGATTAGAATAAAGAACCCATGTTGTATGAATGTCTTTCTGCTGTCACAAGGGGCCACATGGAAACTTCCTTGAGCACAATTTGCACTTCTGTTCACCTTTCCTTAGTCCAAGACAGTTTCTATAAATTTCTACTCCAAGTTGTTGTTCATCCATCCAAGCCCAAAACTTGTCAAGTTGAGACACCGACTTCAATACTGCAATGTTGGTCCAAGATTTTCAGGAGTCTCTTTCTTTACAAATTGGCTTCACTTCTCTCTCAGGCACTTGACAACTCTCCTTATTCCCCTGTTAGAGCAGCCAAAAAGTGATTTTTTCCTCCCGTCAAACAATGAATGCAATGTTTCCTGCCCTCGGGAAACTTCGCATTCATTGTTTGACGATTCCAGGAAGTGGCGTTCACTTCCAAAGGGTTCTACCTTTTTCTACTTTTAGTTTTAGTAAGATTTTTACAATAACAGGATTATGGTCAGTCCAGGATATGTTTCCATGTATCCTATCTGCTCCAGGATATGTTTTCGCTTGTGTAATGCAATTTTTAAATGTCTGATTTATTATAATGACAGTTCTACTGAGATCATGATGTATTCTCTTGTGAACAGCCACATTTACAAATGAATAAACATGTGCTCAGAAACATTGATGAAATAGTATTATCTTTTTCTATCAAATTGCAAAGATGTACAGTAGATTAGTTAAAACTATATTATTTATTATAATAGATCCAATAACCCAATTATTAATTAATGCCAAATGAATCAGTATTAATTATTTCATTCATTCAATGCCATATGTAACCAGTGTATTTATGCCTAAATTAATAGTTCTGATTCTAATTAATAGTTTAACTGGGAATGCATCCACATAGTAAGCAGGAATTGTAGGTTAGATTCCTGTTCCAGGCCAATCTTTGTTCATTTCAAATAAAATAAATTTTGAATTAATTTAATTTTGTTAGTATAGCAAACATTGTAAGGAAATAATTAAACAGCAAAAATAATGTATTTTATACAAAACGAAACCTATAAGCTGTATGTATAATGCATTCTTTTATTATAAATGTAGCTTGATGTTTGAATGTATTGAATTATTTGTTCATTTATATAAAATCAACATTTAGAAGTAAAATAGTGTTAACAGAATCATATTATGACAAGACTTGTACATTCTGTAACAACAATCAAACTGTGTTCTGAGAACCCTAGGATTTTGCAAGCAACCATGAAGGGTTCTGCAAAGTCATTTCAAAATATCTTTAGTGAAATAATGGAAAAAACTTCATAAATAAAAAAATTTTGTCAGAAAAAAGTATATTTATTATTTCTACATTAGTTAATAAATTATTATTATTATTATTATTATTATTATTATTAACATCAAAAAATAATGTAATTTATTTAAAACAATCTTATATATATGTTTTAGAAACAAACTAATATTCTCTTTGTATCTTTACTAACCAGCTATACAAGTTTTAACCAGTATTTCCGAGAAGCACCGCAGAAGCCTGGAATAAGAAAAACAACAACATCCACACGCTTTGTAAATGGGAAAAAAATAGAAACAAGAAGGTAAAATGGCTTTAAATATTTATTATGTTTGTAAATTAAATGAAGTCTTTTGTTTCCAAATTGTAAATTTCCACACATTGTTGCTTGACAGTTGCTTAGTATTTATCTTTATACTTTTGTTTTGGTTAGTCTTATAACACGAAAACAAAAACATTGGTACTTGGACTTTGTTCGTAAATAGGACTTATTATTCTGGTTTAGTTTTGGATTAGCAAAGAGATGAAGTCTTAGTCAAAAGTTAAAACAAAATATCTTTATTTACACCAGTTAGTAGACAATATAGAAACAAAAGAAAAATATTAAGGACATAGAGGTAAAAAAGAATTAAAAGCATTGGTATTTTGAAAGATTAACAAATTTCAATATTTGTGTAATTAATTATACATATATACTAGTATTAATTATTGCAAAGACCATGAGTAAAAATTAAAATGTTAAATAAAGTATTATTAAACAAATTGTAACAAGTCTTTTTGAGTCAGATTTGTGTCTTTGGATACTTCCCGGGTATAATGACTTCTTGAAATGTTGACAAATACTTGTATGGATCTTCCCCAGATATATTAACTAGAGTATTCTTTAGTATCTACGAATCATTAAATGTATGATTTTGCATTGTATATGACATTATCACCACCAGATTGTAGAAGTTTCAAATTCTTTGACTCAAACTTACATGTAGTAATAAGGTCTACATAAATGTTTTTATTGTCTGAGATATTTCAGTTTAGCACCACAATTGTCAATTTCAGAGTAAAATAAGTAGTGGTGCTAAACTGAAGTTTTACTATATATTATACTCACGGTTCTCAATCTTTTTGAAGTCTGGGAACACTAAACTTTGACATTTTTTTCCACGGAACACTTACATCAGACTTAAAGCAGGTGTCGCAAACCTTTTTGAAATCAAGAGCGCACTTGGTCTAATATATGACATCATTAGCACTTGCAGATTACATTCCCATACAAAAATTATTATACATTCTATTGATTTTTCCTTTGCAACAATTTTTAATTGTATATTTGATTTTTTCATGGAACACGTTCCATGTTCCCCAGACCATGGATTGAGAATAATGGTATTATACCAACAGAAAGAATCTAAAGGCCTATCTCAGGACCAGTTGGATAAATGAAACAGCAAAATTTCTACCTACCATTTCAGACTGGATTCATACAAATAAATAGCCAGCCACTTAGAAAGATTCTGTTGTTTTGGCTGGCTAAAATAAACACAAATTGAGCAGTCTTGCAAAATTATAGTGACACAACCAAAATAAAATTATAGTAATCAAATCAGAAAATTATGCAAGTTTTAGAAGTTAATAATTTAAAAATGAAGTATTGAATCTGAACATAAGCAAATTGTGTGAATTCAGACTCTCTAAATGGAAGTATAGCAGACTTTCACACTCATCTAAATTAGATGGCCCTTGAATATGTTTATAAACATTTTATGTAGACAATTTTTTGATTTAATCCAAACAAGGCCATTGAATCTGAATGAGACCCAGGGTACAGCAGGCTCTTTTTGCTATTTACTTTTGAACAAATGAAATATGCAGAATGCTTCTTTATTAATTAAGAAAATAGCAATCTTAAAGATTATATTTTTTGTTAGTAAAACAACATTAATTTATAGGGACCACTATAGTCCTCTTCAGTTTTCTCCAGGCTAGGGAAAAATTCTATGTGGCCCTGAATCCAAGTATCCTGTTCCTCATTTGATCTACTTATGTAATCACACATATCAAATTATTTGACTTTTACTGTCATAAATAATTTAAATGAATTAAATTTTTATTTTAATTCCTGCGTAATTATATTTCCATCTTTAAAAAAAAGCTTATATCAGATTATTTTTGAAAATATGAAACATTTTACTGTATCGTAAAATAATTCATAATATATGGTGTTTACAATGCAACAATTTATAGAAAAAATGGAAATGGCATAATAGGTATAATATAGTAAATGAATGAACTATAGTCTGTCTTTGGAAAGAATCAGCACGAGTCAGCCATTAATCACTTGGTTGTTGCAAGTTACTTCTGGTTTCTTCCTCATTGTTAAACACATCACCATCGTTATAAATAGTGTTATGAAAACTTCAAGTTCTAGCATTGGAATATGAGGAAGTTGGTTATAGTAAGTTAGTTGTTAAATTCATGATTCACTACAGTTAATATATGCTATAAAAAAATTAATATAATTAATGGAAAAGTCATTCTACCATATAATGCAAGAAAATAAAGTAAAATTTACACATTGACATATTAAGCAAAAAGTGCTGACATCATTAGGGAATGAGCTGACTGGTTTAACTGACGTGACATCATGCATGACGTTTATGTAAAGTAAATTCTTTCCACAGGCAGACTATAGAAATCCTAAAGTAAATCTAGAATAATATTTAGCATCATTTACTTATATCACAGTTGTGAGTTGAAACGAAAGAAATCAGTAGTTCACAAAATTGCTAACAGTGCATTGAATACAGTTTATTGAAAAGAGTTTTGAAAAATGAACAAAAGTGCCTACTGCAATGTTCTTGGTAACTAATCAATTTGCATTAAGTATAAAAATAATGGTTAATATAATAGAATTGAGTAATGAATATTTATACATATTGCACTAGACGATGAAGGCAACACACTATAATGATTGTCAAGAGAGACTTTAGAAAATGAAACTCAATTCCTCCTGCAAAAGCACAAAGGCCTGTACTTGGCAACTAATCAATTCACATTAAATATGAAAATGCTGAATGAAAGTTCAAACTTGTGAAAGTAAGCAGTTTTATTTGTCTGTTACTTTGGATGATGATGAACATTGTATATTGATTATTAGAAAAGACTTTTGGCAATGAAGACTTGAAATATCACTTGCAAAGTATAAAATGGCAAATGTTTGGCAACTACTGTATTTTTATGCTTCTGGCCCACAGCATCATATGCCACATCACCTATGAGAGCAGCTGATGTTTTATAGCCGTGGTTCCCAATTAGTGGTACACGTACCCCTGGGGGTAAGCGAAATTGCATGAAGGGCAGCAATCTAAAATCGGTCGATTTAAAATTTAAATGCACGAGATGAAGCAATCAAAAAAATAATGGGTGGACCATCAAAAATTTGGCAATTTACAACGTGATGTCGAATGCACAAATTCATTTATTTATAAATAAAAATATTTTCGAAATTTCATCAAAAAAATGCATTTGTGACAATACCTAAATGAAATTCTTACGCAAGAAACAAAAATTAAACACAATTTGTGTTTGCGAAATTAATTTTGAAAATTTTTGTCGCTGTTATTTCTCGCAGAGTATAATGAGACTTCACCGAGTTTAATAATCAGTTGCGACATCTCGCTTCTAAATCGGGCTAGAATCAATCTTTTTCTTGAAATAAAAAAGAAATTTATTGGGAGAAAAGAATTGATTCTCATGGGAGTAAGATATTTTCTCGCAGTAAAATGTAGCCTGTGTCCATCTCCAACATGTAAGCTTTCTCTGTGCCAAATTTTATTAAAACCTGTTCAGCGATTTAGACGTGAAAAGGTAACAGACAGACGGACAGAATTACCTTCGAATTTATAATATTAGTATGGATTAATATGAGTTTCTGCTATATGGGGTTGATTGACGCGAGATTGAGCTCTTTCTTGAAGTGGTATGCAGGAAAAACTAATTGGGAACCACTGTTTTATAGGAAAAAGTTTGCAATTACAAAGTTTTAAAAATTATCAGATAATTGCAGATTTTAGCACGCATGTTATTTTTATGCTTAACACAAATTGATTACCATGTATTTGTGCAGGTTATAACACAAATACATGTAATCAATTCATGTTAAGTATAAAAATTTGATACAATTTAGTTATCAAAAGACAAACTACATATATTGTCATCCTTATACTTCTAGAACTTGGTAAGTTAAAATAGTTAGAAAATGGCTTAGTTTATGATGAATTCCTAATACTTTTTTTTTATATTTAAAATTTGAATCAAACAATTCACTCTATATATCATAAAATATTCTCAAAATAGTCCCATGATAAAAGTTTATTTTAAGTTCATCTGAATTAATTTTGCTTATTTTATTTTTACAGAATTATGGAGAATGGCACCGAGACAGTAACCGTTCAAGAAGATGGAGTACTAAAATCTAAAACAGTCAATGGTGTACCTCAAGCTGTCAAACATTAGGAACCCTAACTATATACATATACACATATAAATATTATTTTCTCATCTTCAAAATTTATTATTATTTGGTATTAGGTTTCATCTTTTTTTTTTTTTTTTTACAGTGACAGTTTAGCAAACTGCAAAATTTATCTTCCATTTTAGAACTTTTTTGTATTCAGCATAAACAAAATTGTTTATAATAGTTCCTAATATATATATATGTATTATATATTAAAAAATTCCAACGTGACGACTTGCCGTTTATTGCTCATCGGTGCTATGCAATTTACTATTATTATTATTTTTACTGTTTTTTTTTTTGGTGTAGTTATGAAATAAAACAGGTCAAAATTCCACAGAAACTGGCTGCCATTCACTGCCGCTGTGATATTATCTTGGAAACATTGATCTAAAATCCAGATTAATCCACATTAGTGTCATTTCTGGAAGAAACTGATAATTTATACTTAAATTGAATGAAATTGCCTGTTTTTAATTAGATTTTAACAACCATGGCTTAGAATTTTTTTTTTTTTTTGTATTTATAATAGTCTACATAACAAATTCGATTGTAAATAGTATGTTTTTAGAGTATGGTAACTCACAGACTTCCATACTCGTAATGTGTATTTTTGTTTTATTTTGATGGGTAGGGACATGCCATTAAATGGTCCTCATTTGGTTTTAAGTGAAATAAAAGAATGTACATGTTTTTGTATGTTTCATTAATATTCTTTTATACTCTATACCTTGTCTCATTCACATATTTTATTAATTTATAATAGACTAAAACATTTTTATTTTGTAATTTCTCTGTGCTGTATAAACCTATTAAATGTCAAATCTGAACTACATAACAACAGGATTAGTTAGCACAGTAGAACGTATGTAAAATTTGGATCCATAACTGAGCAATGCCACTTAAATTACACAGAACTCTAAGATGAGCATTCCATATAGTTTGGACATCACATGGCCTATAAGGCAGTATCAGAAAGTTCCCTAACTATAGCTAGCATTACTGTACCATTCATATGTAAGTGCATATGTTTATCAAGGCCTTTGCTTCCAAATCTGCTGATTTATTATGCTGAGTGATGTCTTAGTGCAAATGTGTTCATTCATTACATGCAGTTTTGTAAAGTAGTGTAAAGACCAGTGATGTGCTATCCACAGAAGCTGTGGAAGCACTGCTTCCCTTGTATTTTCTAAAATATAAATGCATATTGTGTGATTATTTTCATATTTTAACATACTTTGAATTAATTACAATTAATATTTTTATTATAACTGCATTATGTATCTTATTACAAATTTCTATACTACATGTGAAAAACAATGATAAGATTGCTATTGTATATTTAAAAATAAATTCGTATATGCATATTTGCAATGGAAGCACTGTATTGTTGAATACAGGACAGCTTCCATGGCAAAAATATCTGAATTGTGTACAGCGGTTGGATTATATGCATTCACGCATGCATTTTACAGAGCACCAACCTCGTGGTTTAGCTCATGGATGCTACACACCAAAATATCATACAACACTTCCAATGATTCTATCCAGGTTCGGCATCAAATGTCACTGCACGCCACTGGTAAAGACTGCTCTGCAATCAATATGATGTCTGACAGATTTAAGTAGTGTGCAGCCATCAAGTTTTGTGTGAAGCTTGTGAAATCTGCTACTGAAACCCTCAAAATGCTTCGTCAAGCTTTTGGCAAACATTTGTTAGGTTAAACAAGTTTTGGGTGGCACATGCATTTCAAGGCTGTTGGAATGTCAGTTCAAGATGATGAGCTTTCAAGGTGGCCAACCACCGGCAAAAAAAACCGAAAAAATTTGCAAGCTGATCCATGAAGACTGTTGCCGAACAACCATCAGCTCTATGGAATGGTTGAGTCAATTATGGAACTTGCCAGGAAACAATCTGAACATGTGTTATTGCAAAATTTGTACCCCAGCTCCTGACAGGTGAACAAAAACAGTGGTATCATGACATGTGCATTGAGCTTCACGAAATGGACAACAATTCAACTTTCCTGTAGAGGATCATTATGGAAATGAAACATGGTTTATGGCTACAATCCCAAGACAAAATAACAGTTGTTGCAATGGAAGAGCCCATAGTAACCACAACCAGAAAAGACTTAGTAGCAGGTCAGAAGTGTGATGAAATGCATGCTCATGGTTTTTTTTGATAGTAGAGGGCATTGTTCAACAAGAATTTGTTCCTCCAGCATTTTAAGGCACTTAAGAAAGAATGTGAGACAAAAAAGACCAGAACTGTGGCATAACCACACTTGGCTATTGCATTATCTTCAGAGATGTGTGAGAGGGCATGTTATCATGCCCTCTCACACATCTCTGAAGATAATGCAGTTTTTGGGAGAAAATAGGATGGTAGTTGTTCCACACTCCCCCTATTTCCTGACCCTATCCTGATTTGCTTTATTTACCTTTAACCTCCTGTGACTTTGTCTTGTTCCTGAAAATGAAATTGAAGTTGAAAGGACACCATTTGAGACCACAGACGAAATTCAAGCAGAATTACAGGCAGTATTGAATAGCTCACAGGAAAAAGTCATGGAAGAAGCACTGGGAATGCTGAATATGCTTCTAAGGAGACTATTTTGAAGGGGATGGCTATTAACTTCTAATAATACCATCCTGTAAATTCTTACAGGCCTAGTTCAGGAACTTTCTGATACATATTATTATTTGATCATCTGTCTATTCTAAAACCATCCTCCAATTGGCTGGTGAAAATGAACCAGATACACCACAGCAATATACCACATTACATATAGAATTACCATCCAACAACATAAACATTTACTAACTCATCATTTCGTGTTTTCATTTGTGCACGAGTAGTAACCGAGTAAATACAGATCTCGTTGCTGCCACTCCCACCAGCTGGGAGGTCTGTTGTGATACATTTTCTGCAAGGACAGAGCACCATTGTTTATTGTATCTTTATTGCATCTACGGTGATAATGTTATTAATTACAGTTCTATGTGAGATTGGTGCAGGAAATTCAGAGATGAGCATACAGATATATATAGATGAAGACAAGGATAATACTCAATTGTGACTGATGAATTCAATAGAAAAGTCAACAGAGTTCTGTGTGAAAAATGTCATTTTGAAATTTTAAAACATCCTCATGAATTTCCTCAAATTTTGAGGGCTGTTGTTTCATACAGCCTCAGAGAAGTTTGATGGCTACCAAACTTCTCTGAGGCAGTATGAAACAGAATTTGTGGCAACTCAAACAATTGATGTTCACAAAACTCAAAGAATGGGCTCTGTTTTGATTTCCTTATCCACTGGGAAGAAGTGGAGGCAAACTTCTTGACAGAATTGTGATTTGGACAAGACATGGGTTCAATTTTTTTTTTGTTTTGTTAGGTGTCACAACTTGGTGAATTTATAGACACTTAGCAAATTCATCTATTTAATCCATAATCTTTACAGAGATGCGTTTCGGGCTTTTGCCCTTCAGTCTGTTACATAATATACATATGTTGTATCTGGTGGACATCTGTCCAGTACCTTCCGCACTACGTCTTCCCACTTACTTTCCCCGCTTGTCTCACAGCATGTAACTTCTCCCTCCCAGAATGCTGCACACAGCCACATCTACAACTGTATAAATATACTTTTTAAGATATTCTATTTAATAGTTGTAACCAGCTTTTATGAATTTCTATGCTTAGGTTCTTGTTAATATTATTTTTGTCTGTAGTAATTTTGTAGTTTTCTTTAAATTTTCTTTTGTACCAATTTTTTTCTTTGTGTACTATTTTAACATCAGTTTTATCTATGCTGCAGTTATGAGTTGTGCAATGTTCATAAAAAACAGAGTTTATTATATTATATTTTAAATCTGCAATGTGTTCTTTTAATCTTGTTTCCAATCTTCTTTTTGTTTCTTCAATGTATGCTTTTGGTGGTTCACATGTGCAAGGTATTTTGTAAACGACGTCAGTAGTGTTGTATTTATCTGGTTGTTTATTTATGCCAGGTTTAGTCTGCCAGATTCTATAAGTTGGTGCCAGTTTTATTGAAACTTTTGTTTATCTGTTCGAAGAAACCACAAATGTAGGGGAAGGATATGTATCTTAATCTGCTTTTATTTTTGTTTTATTTTCCAGTCTTTTATTGTAGATTTTACTTTCCCAGTTATTTGTTATTCATTGTGGGTAGCCGTTTAATAGAAATTTAGTTCATAGTTCATTAAGATGTTTTTTCTTCTTCTGTAGTGGAGCTTGTTCTGTTCACAATTTTTTTATACTCCATATTGAATATGTTTTCTTTGTACTGTGGGATATTTGAATTGTAGCTTATCACCTTCCTGATCTCGCATGGTTTGGTATATGGATTGAATTCAATTCTCTGCTTTTCTGGTTAATTTAATGTCTAGGTAATTTATTTCTGTGTTTGTCTCCTTCTCAACTTTAAATTTAATATTATCATTTAATTTGTTTATTTTTTCTTCTATTTCTTCTAATTTTATTATTTCTTGGTCATATAGTATAATTATGTCATCCACATATTGTTTATAAAACTTTATGCTTGTAATTTCATTGATTGTTTGACCTATATCTACCATAACAAGTTCTGCTAGTTTCGGGCCTACAACTGATCCCATGCTTATGCCTGTTTTTCGTGTGTAGAATTTATTGTTAACTTCAAAATAATTACTCCTATATACGAATTCTATTAAATCAATTCCCTCTTCTTTTGCTTCAATTTCTTTTAGCGTACTTTCTATCAGGTTCCAAGTTATCGAAGGGTACATATTTACTATATCTAGGCTTGCAAATTTATAACTTTTGTTTATTTTTATATTTTTCATATCGTGTATAAGTTCATCTGTATGCTTGATGGAGTATTCTGAATTTTTATACATTTTTAATTTCTGTTTTAAGTATTTTTCTAAATTATATAAGACTGAATTTTTGAAGTCAACAATGGGTCTTATTTGCTCACCTGGTTTATGTGTTTTTAGTTGTATGTTTAACTTAGGGGTTCTGATATTTTCGTTTGTTAAAATACACTGTTTTTCATCTTTCTTTATATTGTTTAATTTAACTTGCTTATTTATTTGTTTCTTGAGTTCAATGTAAATAACTTTTTTTGGATCTATCGATAGTTCTTTAAAAGACCTGTTATTAAGTATTTCTAATTTTTTGGTTTGGATTCACTCTTGTTTCACTATAATAATCTGTTTCGATTTATCTGCTTTTATGATATCCATGCCATTTGCTCCAAAGTAGATTTTTAATTTTTCTATTCTATCTCTATATTTGACGTACAATTCTTCAATAATTTTTCTCTCTCTATTTTTGTCTTTTACATAATTTTTTAGCTTGTTGCTAATTTCTATTTTTATATCGTTGTAATCCTCTGGGGGGGTTATTTTACTGCATATATAATCTAGGTGTGATATGATATCTAGTTTGACCCATTGGTTTGGGTCGTTAAAGTCCAATCCATTTTGTAGCATATCTAGTATATTTCTTGGTATCTCTATGGCAGTTTTGTTTAGCACTAAGTTATCTTTCCACTTTTTGGTTTCTCTTAGATCCTGGGTATTCAAACCTTTTGCTTAGTCGTGTAATTTTCTTTTCCTCATAATTATCCAATTTGTCTTTTTCAGATCTTTCTAACAAGGAACTGTCGGAGTGTCTTCTAATAAATTTTAATAAAATTTAGTTAATAATTACGTTAAAAGTATACAAACTCTATATTAAATTTGTAATGTTTACTAAAAGTGTAAACACAAATATGCACATTTTTAGTAGTGAAATAGTTGCGGAGAAAGACAGCGCTATTACATTTATGAATGAATTCTAGTTTTTGAAAATGGGAGAATTAAATGTAAATATTCAAAACATTATAGCAGAATTTAAACGTTTATGTGATAATGTTTGGCCTACAGAAAATATTTATAGGCCTAATATTTCTGACGTTGATAAACAGGTAGCCAAACTGCTTTTTAATGCATTTAGCGATATTTTAAGTAGTTATGTAAGTAGAGATGACAAAGAGTTTTGTCAGATGGAAAATAATAGTTTGATTATAGATAGGCCTATTTCAGATAATAAAATAACACATCTGCTTCTAGAGAAATTGATAACGCAGACACTGACTGCAAATCAGGATATTCAGATGATGAAAAATTTGATAAGAATATAATCTCAACAAAACAAAAAGAAGAAATTCTTAACTTGCATAAGAAACACCCAAAATGGAAATTACGCACATTACAGCAGAAAGGAGCTAAAGAATTAAAACGTTTTAGTGATTTATATAAATGGGAAAAACAATTTAAATCTCGAAAGCATAGAATTGAAACGTTAAAAATCATTAAAGAACATACTAAACAAATGTTTGACAAAACTCGAGGCAGCTATAAAACTGTTAAAAGGAAATCAATTAAAAATATGGGCATTACAGAAATTTTGTCACCTGAATAGTTCAATTAAGTTTACAGCTAGCGAATATTGGGTTGCAAAATTTAAAAAAGAATATAGATTAGTATCTCGAAAGATTACAAAACTTGTAAATAAAACAGAAATAGTGAACGAAAAGGATATTTTAGTAAAAGCTGTGCAATTCAAACAACAGTAAAAAATTTATTGCCATCTTATTCGCGTAACTTCATATTCAATACGGATCAGTGTGGTTTTTCATACGAAATGATTTCACCAAGAACACTTTCATATAAAGGAGAAAAAAAACACTATTGGATTTGCACATTCTCCAAGTAATAAAGTTATGCATTCCCACACTGTTCAATATTTAATTAATGCTAACGGACAAGTTGTAGGTAATGTATTTATTTGCTTACAAGAGGCTCGTGGAACCTTTGGACCTAGAGTTCAAGCATCGCTGTTTAATGCCTCAAACGTAACTGTTACAGCTAACTCATCTGGCAAATTATCTACCTCAATTATTACAAACTATGTAAAAGACGTATTATCTCTAAATATAACAGAAAACTATTAATAATTGACTCGTGGAAAGGATAAAACAAATATTAATATTTATAATACAGTATTTCAAACATCTACAAATCAAAATTCATGTGAAATATTAATTATTCTACCAAAGTGTACGTCTATATGCCAACCTTTAGACGTCGGATTTCATAGACAATTAAAACTTTTAGCTAAAGAAATTTTAAATGCTATATAATTATTCTGTAATGATTCTTCGATGAAATTGTTTTGGACAACTAGAAATAGCATTATAAAATTACATTCGATTCTTCTTCATCAATTATCTGCGCCATATTTAATAATTTGATTAAACATGCATGGTTTGCTTCTGGACTCATAAATGAAAAGTGTCAATTCTTAAATGTAAAACAAGTTTGTTTTTCTTTTTTAAAACTACAGTTTAAATTGTGTCGAGAGTAATTGCGAAAATCTTCGATTTGTTAAATGTGCACGATGCCAACAGATTCTTTGTTTATTTTGCTTTGTTGAAAAATATCATGTAAATAGTTGCCCATCTAATAATTTGTGAATATAATAACTTTTAAATATATCTATTAAAATGTATTTATTTATTACGTTTCGATTGTTTTCTTTATATTTATTCTATCAATACTTTTATATTAAATTTCATTGATAAACTAGTAATATATATCTAATCTTTTATAATATTTATTTGAGTTTCCTTATTGAGTTTCCTATTTGAGTTATTCCTTCTTCTACTCTGTAAATGTAATACAGTGATACCTCTGTTTTCATAGTGTTTAATACTATAAAAAATTAAGAAATTAATATAAAATGAGTATAAAAAACTAATACAATGATCTCCGAAACAGAATCGCCATCTAACTGTTTTTGATTGATTGAAATTAATAATAACTGTTCGGCCTCTTCAATTGTTTGCGGTCTCTGTTTCATTAGCACATTTACGCCTTTCGCTACATTAGCCTCCTTTTTGCTTCCTTTTTCGCCACAACAAAACTTATCGTGGATGCCGACTTCCCGTACAGTACATGCGACCGATTTCAGCAATCTTAATGCTGTCACGTATTTTTTAATGATTTCCTTCAACTCGATCATGTTCCTGGCCTTGTTCGAAGGGCTACTGGCTCTGGAAACTTTCTTTGGTCCCACGATGGAACTAAAAAGAATGGAAGCAATGGAATTGTTTGGCTAGACGCACGGAGTAATGCTCATACAGCAAAAAACACCGCCACGATGACTTGTGAGCAGAAAAATGCGTGAGTCACTCTTTGTTTTCACAAAATTGGCAACGAGATCATGTGGCACGCCGACGAAATCCGAGGCAATTTTTTTGCAAAAAATCGACGAAAACCAAAGTCAACGAAAATCGAGGTATTACTGTATCTTCCTCCGCGACCCTTTCACTACTAAAAATTTTCATATTTGTGTTAAACTACTATAAAATAGTACAACATTTGATTGCTATTAATCCTGACTAACACTTTTAGTAAACATTACAAATTTAATATAGAGTTTGTATACTTTTAACCGTAATTAAACTAAATTTTATTAATTCTTCTCCCATTTTCAAAAATTCCAGAATTTATTCTAAATGTAATATCGCCATCTTCCTCCGTGACCCTTTCACTTCTAAAAATTTGCATATTTCTGTTAAAGTACTATAAAATAGTATGACATTTGATTGCTAATAACTCTGATTAACACTTCTAGTGAATACTAGATATTTGTCATACAGTTTGTATACTTTTAATGTAATTATTAACTAAATTTTATTAAAATTTATTAGAAGACACTCCAACAGTTCCCTTGTATGTTAATTTCTCGTTTAACACCTAGTTTCTCAAGTTTCTTTTTAATTTTGGTAATTGCTATATATTTATATTTAATTGCGGCCTTCAGTATTTTCAGGTTAATTATCTTTGTTTCCCTATTGGGTATGATTTTCCCAATAGATTTCAGTAATGATAAGGTTTTGAGTGTTCGTTTTTCTCTAATGGGCATTTTAAAGTAATTAATATCAATAAGGAGTCTTTTTATCTCACCTTCCATTCTTCATGTGTATACTGCATCGTCCACTTGCTTCTTTGCTAGCTTCTGCTCTGTCATGTCACTCCCTTTAGGGCTTTGCGATGTATTTACTGTTTCCTTTTTTTTCTTATATAATCTTGTTTGTTTTGTCAAAACCGTGTCTTCTTTTTCTTGTTTTGTTTGGTGTCACAACTTGGTGAATTTATAGACAATTCGCAAATTCATCTATTTAATCCATAATGTTTACAGAGACATGTTTCGGGCTTTCCATCCTCTTCAGTCTGTTACGTAATATACATATGTTGTATCTGGTGGGCATCTGTCTGGTACCTTCTGCACTAGGTCTTCCCACTTACTTACATATGGGTTCAATTCTCAAAGACAAAGGAACAGTCAAAACAGTGGATGCACACTCATTCTTTAAACAAGCTCAAGAAATTCAAACAGTTAAACAAATAATGGACGGCCACAATCTTCTGAGACCACAAGGGACTACTATAACATCAGTGAAACATTTCTATTACAAAATACCAAACTGAGGTCAGTCCAAAAGACACGGAATGCTCATCACAGGCATCATTCTTCACAACAGACATCCTCACATTGCAATTTTCATAATGGTTTTACTTCAGCAGTTCAACTGGGAGATTTTTGACCATCCCTTACAGTCCAGACTCGGCACCAAGCGATTACTATCTCTTCAGTAGGGCCGGATAGCTCCAGCAGTTTGAAACTGAGGAACTTGCGAAACGGAATCAACTAGATGGGTAACCTGCAGCACTATTCTTTGATGAGGGATTGCAAAAGCTGGTGCCTAATTTTGGGTGGTAACTACATGGAAAAGTGATATAGATATGTATATAACAGGGTATGGAAACCGGGAAAATATCAGGAAATTTATTAGATTGGAAAAATCATGGAAATCTCGGGAAATTCGGTATAAAACCTGGAAAACGAAAAAAAAAACAACTATCTTTTCCATTATACGCTCTAAAATAATAATGACAAGCGATTCGAATGCGCGCGTCGTTGTCACGTGACAAGCACAACGATTTAAGATTCGTGCATACTGATTACAAATTTAAGGAGCAAAAATTATTAATTATTATACGCTGTTCTAAGAAAAAACAAAAATTTGAATTATGTGACTTTAAATTGTTTTATGAAAAATGATTAGCTATTTACGATTGAAAAAAAAGCTAACTTATAAGCGCCGTCTTGCGGGATTCGTTGAAAAGCAATTGGCGACCTTACATAGCGGCAGGTTGCCATCTGTACAATAATTATCGTATTTGTACGATAATTTTAGAAATACGTCTTAATCCCAAAATAACCGTTAATTATTAAAAATATCCAAATGGCAACTAACATTTTTGTACTTATTGCCTTCTCATCGATATTTCGTGTCTTTTTCCCACTACAGGGCTTTTCTACCGACTCTGCTTAGGGTCGAATTATGAACTCCGTAACGTAACCGTATCCGTATTCGTCAATATTTGCTATACTGGATATCTATAGCAATAGTTATAAACTACCTAAGGCCTTTTCCGTATCCGTAAAGGTTTACGAAGTAGCCCATCATGAGCATGCGCAAAATCATCGGCTGATGGGCACTTGTGCAGTTTAGGGGGTACAACTGTTTGAAAAGTTTTCTTCCATAAAATTAATCGATTCTAGACTAATTTGACTCGAACGTTTCCAAAACAGGTATAATTTTTTGGGAATAATCCATATAAAATATGCTAAATACAAAAAATTATAGAAATACTTACCGAGTGTGCACCGTTCGAAGACCTCTTGCTTAAACTTATTTTCGTCACGGAGCGGCACATCGGACGCGTACGAAGCATATCACGTCACATTTTGTCGGTGCTATTCGGTCACGTGATTACTCATCTCTGACGTGAGTCCTGATAACATTCTTTTTGCGAAGGATTCGCTGAACTTTAGAGACATCATTAATAGCAATATTAAAACATCATTCCATTCTAAATATGGATTAAAATCAACATATAATAACGCATTCAAAGTCTACAGTTAGACAATCTGCGACAGTTTTAATGGCGTTGTGAATTATGTGAGCTCCATACCCGATTCCTATCAATTTTCTTCCGAGAGATAAATTTAGTTTTGCATAAACATTGTTGATGCCTCGTTTTTTCAATCCGCCAAAATTGCAATTATTATCTCCACAAAATGCCACGATTTTTGAAGTCAACTTTTTTCTGTCAATACAGTACTTTCATTAGATAACTGACAATAACGTCTGACGTTTCGCCCAGTTGGTCTCGAAACTCGAAAAGTTTGACTTGTGCGCCTTCATTTGGTGGAAAGAAGCGAAGTAAAACAGACCATATTTTCTTGGACCCGTGGTTTGAAGCATCAGTTAAATTAATGTAATAATACAGTTGCATCCGCCGAGGCGATCTTTTAATTTACCTATCACTATTGGCGCTAACACATTTACAACAATAGCTTCTGTTTTCGTACGAGCACATCTAAATTTCTGTTCAAAACATGTTTGAATTAACTTAGGAGAACAGTCGTTTGAAGAAAAACTGTGATTCTCTCGCACCGTACGTAAGCCCAGACGTCTTCTGTCGCAGCAACTTCCAGATCTTTCGAAGTCGATGAATCCGTTTTCTTAAAAAAATTAGCATGGAAGAACTCGAAGCGGCAGCAAGATGGGGATTTTTATGTTTTTCTAATCTTAAATATTGGTTCATATCGTTGGCACCTTAACTTCTGTTCGACACTTTTCAACATCTGACATCCGATAGAGTACTTCTTTGCTTTATAAACAGGTACTTAGTTTGTAAGTTAATATTAAAAGTGCACTTGCGTTTAGGCATTGTTAAAATGGAGGGTTCACGTACAATAAATTCAAAGTGAGCGAGCTACCAGGCTTCCGACCGACTTACATATGTGTGAGACGTATTGCCATGCCATGCTATTAGATGCTTCCGTCGGATAATTTTTTGACTTTTCGCGCTTTTTCGAAATTGTTACCGTGGGTTGTTCTCTTTCTGAAAACGGGACATTTCGGCATCCCGAAGCTGTGCTTGAGGGCAACGGGATAGGCTACCTAAAAACCGGACGCATGGTCCATTATCTTACAGGTATTCCCAAACTCCGAATTAGCATAATGCCATAGACTTTCATGCAACTACTTTCCTGTTGGTGTGCCGCAAGAAATGGGTTTTCCTTCTTAGTCTTAGCTTTCTTAGTCTTTTCTATTCTTTCTCGTGTTTCTACTGAACCAAGTATCATTTTATACTAATTAAACAATGCTCTTTCATTTTGTAATTGGACTTCTGCCTATCTCTGTTGGTTTCTGAATTAATTTTCTTTGATTCTGTATTTTGCTACTAGGAGCGCTGAAATGACGTTAAATGGGCTGGCATGGTCACCTCCTTATAGGCGCTAATTACTTCTGCAGCGCTACGACAGGTGGTTTAGTTATAGCGGGCGTATGTAAGAATCTCGTATAAATTCGTACGAAGATTGACACACAGTATTTCGAATTACGTTTTTAAAATTAAAAAATACGAGTCTTCAACAGTGTTAACTTGAAACATGGTTATTTATTTCTGTAAAAATATTTCTATAAATTATAAAAATGAAGTTATTATTATTATGTATAATTTGCACATATTAGGTAACAGGTACTGTACATTTGTTTAAAGTCGATTCTTTTAACCGCCCGCAAGATGGCCTCCAAATTTTAAAAAGGATAAAATATCAAAAATTGGCATCTTTCCAGATATACGATACAGAATAAAAGATTCAATACATAAGAATTTATTATTTATTATACACGGAAAATAATTAATAAATAAAACAAATGTTAAAAAATATGTATATTGTTTTTATTTAACAAAATACATCAATCACGATCATTTTAAAACACATTCTCCGTCTTCATTGGAGAATAAAAATAACGAAACAATTATATTTAATTTTAGATAATAATAAGAATAAGAATAATAATAGTTTAAATTAAATAATTGAAAATTAACGATTTAATTTACGAAAATAAAATAACAATTAAAATAAAAATATAAATTGTAAACGAAAGTGGATCACGTGACAGCCTAAAGCCAATCGCGTTCGTGACCTGCGAAAAAGTTCGTCTGTTTTATTTAAGCAAGCACGTGCTATTTAATTTGAAGTAAAATTTGTTCTTCTTTCCTTTAAATATATTTATTAATGGGAGGAAAAAAGAAGAAAATAAAATGGAGGAAGTTATCTATAGGTAATATATTACGTAAATTCCTTAATTATTTTATATTTTACGTATTAAAATTGAATATATTAACTTTGACCTAAATTCACTCAATTTACACAAAACGGTGCAAAACTTACAAAAATTAACCCTTACAATACCTAGTTAAGTGCACGAGAACAATACTAAATTTAGGTTCACCTTGGCAAACGAACGAAGTTATTTTTATAAATGCCAAATGGGAAAAAATGTTCGTGTATTCTCTTATATGTGAATTATGGTAAAAAGTTCTTTAAAAATATATATATTCGAAAATATAAAATTAAAAAACATACACACGGCATTGTAATAAATAGAAGGAGAGTCATTTTCGCAAGGTCTAAATTTAGACGTTTTGACATCATTCCCCTCTTCCCATGGTAGAAAGCATCCGCGGTTTACAAGGCTTGTAAAATTCGATTTTAACAAATATGCTATGGAGAAAACGTCGTAGATTAATATACGTAATCGGTTCTGGTCGCCACAGTTTATTGATGAAGTCTTTTCGTTTATATTATCCAGATAATGTACTTCCTACCAGGAGAGAAGACGGATCGTGCGATCGAGTGGAAGGTAAATCAATGTTTTGGTTAATTCTAACGCCGTTTTTGTATCAATATTTAAATATCGAGCTTAAAAATATACTTTTTAAGACTCAACTTGAATATTAATATTTTTAAAAAGATCTAAAAAGTATCGGTTCTATGACGAAAGTAAGTTATTCCGTTGCAAATACTTAACTAATGATTAAGTAAGGCTGTATGTAAACTGTACGCGATGTTTAAAAGGTTAATTAAGGATATTTTATAAAATACTCGTGTAAAATTTTTGATAGGTAGTACAACTAATTTTATCAAAATTCATTACTTAAACTTTAATATTTTATTTCGGATTGATATGTTTGTTGTCCATATAAATTACCATTATTAATGGACCTATTATAATTGTATGTGGTTGAAGTGTTTCTAAATAAAACCGTGTCAAGAACCTAGAATAACAAAAACTCGTAGATCAGCATTTAGAAAAGTATTGGTGACTTAACATTTTACTTCTCGCTCTTTATTTTGATACTAATACAGTGTTGCGAGGTGACACTGACGGTTTAGGGGTCAGAAAATTCACGATCAGGCACGTTTCTTACGCTTTTATGATTTGAAGAATGGTACTTATTTTGTTTTATTCTAGAGAACGTATCCACTGTATCTTGGAGTCTAAACATCCTAAATATTCTGTTCAAAATTTAATTAATACCAACCTAAATAGATCCAATTATTTAAATTCATGTTTTTTTTTTTTTTCATTTGTACGAGTATATATCCTACTTACTGAAAGGTGAATAAATCGTATCAAAAGGGTTATTGTGAATTATTTTTTTATTATGTAAAACTATTTACATAAAATAGTTGAAAAATTAAATAAAAAATTACGATTTATATTCACTTATTTTTCTTTCAGAATCGTCGAAAGAGATTTCCGATATCAAAACTGTTTTAAACACATCTGAGAATAAAGGTAAATTATTTAAGTAAATTCTCGTAAGCACACACGCACATAAATTAATATATAAATTTTAAAAAATTGCTCTAGTTATGAATTGAGCACAAGAATAGGAATAGTTTAATTAAAACGAACATTTAAAGGCTTATAGTTTAAATGCATAATTTAAATAATTTTTTACATAATTTTACAGCAAGAAAACTATATTCTGATCATATAACTTACTCTAAACGCTTTATACTTTTATACAGTTATAATCATTATATTCTATATTAATTACTAAAATAAAGACTTCATTTTGTTTAAGAAGTTATTAATATTTTTTTAGAAGCATTCTCCGATATCCCAATAGATGGCGAACGTGTAGCAGATAATAGAATAATCACTGGATGTTACGTAAATGGTTTGTATAAAGAACAGGTCATATTAATTTCCTCTCAGAAAGGATAAAATTAAAATTATCAAGTAATTAAAGTGATCTATAACTTTTAAGTGGTTAATATATAGATATATTTTTCAGGGTTATGGATGCCTGTTGATTTTGACACGGCAGCAACATTTTATCCCATCTACGCTCCCCCGACAGTTACTCCATTATGGTCAAACGATATGAGTTTTAGTCACTTGAACTTTAATGCGAGTCGCCAGCCGGAAAACTTTCCTAGAAAGAATAACACTTCGTCTCCTTATTGGGCCAATTCTTATTTACAGTGTCCGAGAGACGTGTCGGATGATTTAACGTTTGTTCCTTATTTATATCCCGGATATACGTTCGGACCATCCGTGTATAGCAGTAAGTACTTTATTAAAAAATACTCTTTTTAATGCTAAAATAAGTAATATTTCGCATGTTAGTAGCAATATCTTCCGTCCAATGACGACAGCTAAGGACGGTCGAGCGTAGATGCTTAATGTACTATTTTGATCCCCGAATGACGTAACGCGGCCCTGGCTTCTGCTTTCTTGTCAATTGAATCACTCGCTGTCGGCTAGAAAATTCACTGCATTAGTGAGTAATATCTCTCTTAATTATAATCAATGTTTATTGGTAAAATTACGGTTCCAAACGCTAACACTTATCGATATATTAATCTAATTTTGTGTCCTTAAATGGTACGAAAACCTCGATGGTAATTAGAAAAAATTGTCTAAAGCTATATTCTCGTTAAGCAATATTTAGTTTGATTGTTACTATTTATTTTCCAATAATAAAACGTAATGTATACTTCCCAATTCTTTGCTTTTTAAATCATTAACATTATTTTTAAAGTTTTGGAAGGCAAACAATTTTCATTTCCGTCATCCGCCTAATACATAAATTTTTGCTATATGATATCATTGACCATATGTTTATTGTTTCGACCATTTTTTCAAACAAAATTACTTTTTTTAGTTTTCAATAGCGGAATTTCTTTTAATTTTTAATAAAAATTATCATTATTTTTTTCAGCTCCAATAGCGGAATTTCCTTTGCAGGATATAAGAAGAAAGAAAAGGAACAAACGTAAGCCAATAGTTCACGAGTTAAGAGTAAGTGGACATTTTAATCACTTCTCTATTAAACGACTGAGTCATAATTACTATTACCGTTTAATTTTATAGCAAATTAAACCGGGAGTGGATGCTATATCGACTCCTTCTTGCGATGTGATCCGATATGCAAATTCTAATAACAAAAAATATTCAGAAAGCGCAATGAATACAGATCGGAACGAAAATTCGGATCAAATTTCGATCGATCCTTCCATTAGTTCAGAAAAAGTTGACGATAAGTTGACGAATGAAGAGCATATTGCTGATACTGCTGATGCACTCAATGGCAATAATCCAACTAGTATTATTCCCAATATAGCAACGCTAGAATCAGAACTTAATAGTGAGAACAACGCAGATTCAGCACACAAAATGGATGGAGTCAAAACAGTTTCTAGATTTAAAGTTTATCCTTGTTCGGAAGACACTTTAAAAGTTAAGGATGTCGAAGAGAAAACGGAAGTATCGGCCAGTCCACAAACTTCGACATACTATAATTATTCGGAGAATCTTTTAAGAGAAACCGAATTAGAACTAAATAAATTGAACAAGAAAGCATTTCAAGCTAACCAAGCCATATATCAATTGGCTTACGATGAATCGGTGACGGACGAAGATAGTAGACCAGAGAGTAGAGCCGATGATATTGATACCAGCGCGACTTGTACGAAAGACGAACTACCGGAAGATTTACGTGATCCACCGGGCAGTAGAATGGAAATAGAAGTACACGAAATGGATACTGCAAGCGAAGCCGGATCGGAAGATGTCGAAATTTTAGGTCACAGGTACGAAACTAGTGCTTCGCCCGACAAACACGTTTACGTTAATAAACTCTCGTTAGCAGCCGAATTATTAAGAACTAAAGAAAGTTTACCTTACGATAACGAGTTTAAAAGGGTCGTCAATGACGATACGCCTACCATTCGGTTAAACGAGAAATCGGAAATTTGCAGAGCAGATAGTGGAGTACAGTCTGAGGAATCCGGTGATGAAGTTATCGAAGAAATAAAAAATCCGATTATTCAGGTAAGATTAAATTCGTATCAGACAATTAGGCCAACGTTTCGTGCTCGAAATGATTATTTCCTGTGTATTAATGGATTTTAATACATCCATTATTATTATTATTAATTTACACTGAACTTGGCCTTTAGTATTTTTAATGAAACAAACTACTGTATTCTAAATAATTTCAATAGTTATGACATGTTTAGCAGATCTTTAATAATTAGCATAAGATTTTATTTGTATTTATACACATCTCGTGAATCAAATTTCCACTCAGAAGAGAAATTTTGTGTCAGGTAAATTGAAAAACATTTTAAAAATTGGAAAAGTCGTACAGAAACTTATTAACACAGGAAAGTAATTCTCGTTGATATTCTGGAAATAATGGAATGAACAACATACTGGAGAATATAATGCTTATTAACACAAAATAAATTCGGTGTTTTTAACAATTTATTTTATTTTTTTAATTTTAATTGGACTAACTTTGTTTTTAAGGAACGTTTTAACATTAGATGGCTAAGTAGCCTAAAAAGGAAGGTCTGGTCATCTAAGAAGTTTGTTCTAGAACAAGAATAAAAAATGGTGATCGTCTAGAAGAATTTTTTTCCGGAACGACTGTCTTTTTTTTTTAATTTTTTAAAAAGAATTTTAACATCCGACGGAACTTCAAAAAATTTATTTTTATTTTAAATTTATATTTAAGACGAAATAATTATTTATATCGAAACCATAATCTACGATCATGGGCATACGAATCGGAGAACAGGAGACCCCCTCCAAAATACGGGCAAAGCGAGAACAAAAAGATTAGCCAGGGAAAGTACAAAAGGTTAAATCATCAGATGACATAAAATATTGGTACCTGTGCTTTTATTTGTGTGAAATTTCGGGCAAATCAGTTCTCTCTACCCTCGATGAAAGTGTCCCCATGTAACCACGTCTATGGAAAATATCATTATAATGATAAGTAAACTATTTAATAGACTACTAGTAAAGAATGCCCAGCATTGCCTGGGAATTCAGGAAGGGGATTGAGCTGTCATCGTTATAGGGTAGCGTAAGATGGTAGACAATACCTATGCAAAATTTGGTGCATATCAATAAAAGGGTTTGGCAGTTTCGGGGATGAAATCAGGGGGAGGATTGAGCATCAGAGTTTTAAAGTAGCGTAGGCCTATATTATTTGGAGATTGTAGAGACTAACTATGTAAAAGTTGTCCAGATCGCTCAAAAGGTTTGGGAGCTTGCAGGGAAAATGAAATCAGCAGGAAGGAGTAAGGTAGCTTACGTACATCGAAAGTAATAAGATTTCCAATAGTCCCTCGACATGATGTATTTCGTGAAAATTGCGACTTTCTTTTAGGCATGTTATCGTCGATAAGCTTGCACATGTGTAGATATATAACCAGATCCATACAGTAACAACAGCCATTTCGTCTGTTCATCAATTTACTTCGCTATATAAAAAGTGATAGGAAAGAGATACACATTAAAAGTTTTTTGCCAGTTCTAAATTAAAAAAAAAAATGTACAAAGAACAACTTTTAAAAGTTAAATCTTTCAAAGAGTAAGTGACTTGTTTGCAAATTATTTTTTATTTGATTTCAAGCAATTCTCGATACAGTTAATTTTAAAATATAATTATCGAATTTAGAAGAAAAGGGTAATGAAAATTTACACAAATGAAGGAGTGGATAAACCCACCGAACTCTATTAGTTGGTCTAGGGTTTTTACCCGACTAACGTCGAGTTTTCTTCACACGTCTTTAGCACCTACGTAGGAGCAAACCAAATCAAAATGCAAAGATAGTCTATACCATTTACAAAATAAAACCCTCTACTCTTAAAAAGTAAAATAGTCACTGTATCGATTATTTCTAGTATATCGTTGAATAACTGGACTCAAGTTAATCTGCTCACTTTTAAAATTCATTGATATAATATTAAACAGTATGGCTTATTTCAAAATAGGAAAATTTAATTAACAAATCGAAAATAAATTATGAGAATCGTTTAATTTCGTTATAGATGATTAACTTAGATTCTAGCATAAAGTTGGATCATCGATGACATAATATAATGTGTATCCCATTGAAGGAAAAGTTCAAGCTTTGGCGAAGTAGAACATAAGGGTTTTCTTAACATTTCGCTATCTGTAATCCCATAAAAGTATAAATTAAAAATTACTATTATTTTGCGCTTTCGATTAGTTTTATGTAAGCTTATTTAAAAATGGAACTAGTAAATATTTATAATTATAAATTGCAGAGAGAAGAGATGTGGAGCACTTATCAAGGAAGACATTATCGACGACAGGTGCCAAATCAAGTACCGTATTTTTCTACCATTCAGCGGAACGGACCCTTTTCTCCTTGCCTCTGCTGCGTCGTCATGTAAAGGCACGTATCATCTTTCGAACAGACAAATATATATTTATATGACATTTTGTTTGTATAACATTTGCATAGCTTTTAATAACAAGAAATTGATTCTGAACATCTGTCTTTTATTAATTTATTTCATTTTATTACTTGTATATGTATGTTATTATTTTAGAATTGTAGAGCAGAATATACTTATATATAATAAAATATTTAAAAACTTTTAAAATAAACTTTTATTTTCTTCTTAGCACTTTTACAGAATGCTATCTTTTTTTATTTTTAAATATTTTTTTCACTATTCATTCGCCGACAATCTCAAGATTGTAATTTTCACAATCTAAAAAAAACAAAACTTTTTTTTACCCTTTTTTTTAAAGCTAAATTTTAAAAAGGAAGATAATTATTTACAAGTAATAAGAGCACGTTCGAGGGAACTTTTACTATTTCTTTAAGTCATTTTATAATGTCGAAGTAATGAAAAAATAAACTAATAGTAGATAAAACAATTTATATATTTACATATATATTGACTGGATTTTATCACTTGTAAAACAATGAAAAATACATTGTTGAAACTTGGCATATCTACTTTTAGATTCTTCGAAACGTTTAACATAACGAACAAAAATTAATAATAATAATAAACAACAACTATTGGCACCTGGATATAAGGATCACAAATGAGTTTTTAAGTGCCTGAATTCACGAGGACATCAAATGATAAATTATGGCACTTATTTTGTTTTAAGCACGTCATTTTTCGTGATATCATCGAGACAAACATTTTACAAAATAGTGATAAATGACTCGCAAAACTCGAGAAATGGAATTCTTAAACATCCAATACCTCGAAAGTTATCGTTTCGTAACGATTTAACCGTGTCGTTCGAAAAATCTCGACTCCTGTATTTGCACTTAGGAAAAATATTACGATTGAAATATTTCGATTTTCCAACATAAACAAAAAAGAAATTATTATTTTTGAGCTTAGGAAGAACTTTTTTTTTGTGTCGTCGTCTTCCTCATTCGGAAGATCCAGCTGGTCTTTATCGTCATCGTTATTTATATATTTTTTTAAATAATCTTTTCCAACTAGATTGGAAGATGCTCCTACTCTTCCAACATTTAGATCGGTTAACACTTATGTATAAATGTTTAGATATTCTGAAACAAAAACTTTTATTACAAAACTCAATTCATTATAATATGCGTTTGTGTGTGTGTTTATTGTATTAGTTACCGTTTTCCTATAATAACGATTACTTACGTTTTCTTGATTTCAAGAAGTTATTCTTTCTCCTTCGTAAGCGTGATGAGTCACGTGAGCTATTAAAATAATTTTATAATTATTCAAAGTGTTAAATATTAATTCTGTTTTTATTCATACACAAACATTTCAAATTTTCATACTGATTGTTATTGTTTGATACTGACATTTGTAATTAATATTATGTCAATAATGTCCACGGATAAACACAGAAAAAATATTTTATGCTGAAATTAACGCAGTTTTAAATTCGATTTTATTAATATTACTATAAAATATTCGCAATGCGAAAAAGAAGCCAATGTATAAAATTTTTTATATAATACAAAAAAGTTTATACACATGGAAGTAAATAAAAGATAAAGCAATGCACATGCGTCACGTGTATGTCTGCTTTTCATGTACAGTACTTATGGACACTGCATCCTTGCGTCAAAATATCACTGGTGTGTATCGGCGCACAAAAAGAATTCGAACTATCATGTATATGTTTCTGTGGATTGTATTTGTTTTTGTTACAGTTAAATAATTATAAAGATCTTTAGAAATCTGCAGGAATTGATATATAGAATCATCCAGCGGTGTAGTCCTAAATTAGAAAATGCTAGGGTGCTAACCAGCGACCCCTAGTTTGAATCGCCACTATCTATGGGGGAAAGCGCAACTTCGTGGCGCAATATCTGCAAAACGGCTTAAATGAGCAAAAAATGGCCTACGTATTCGCAATCAGAACAAGAAACCACACCAGAAGTAATTTTCTCATTTTTTTGGCGAGGTACATAGTCTAAAGTCCAACCTAGATGTTCGCAAGAACATCTGGATTGGACTTAACAAAGAACAAGGTCTTCGCCCTGCTTTTAAAAAAAAGTACCAGAGTGCCTCTCTGGTACGATTACGGCCGTAGAATCATCCATAAGTTACGTAACGCTAATTTTATACTTTTCAACTACTGTTCCATATCCTGTAAAGCTCCATAAGTAGTCGCACGTACCCATCTTCAAGATTGCGTAACGAATGTCTTGGATCGACCCCTTAATTGTACTAAGGGAATAATACACACCACGGGATACCGAACATTACGTTAATTTATCAATTACGCACGAAGCAGTGACATTACAGTAGGGCTGGCTACGAATTCTTCAGAAACAAATCAATCTGTTATCTGATGGTGAAATCCTAGCATTACGTTTTTTGTGGCCGCTCCACCTCCTCGTAACTCATTGCATTATCTGCAAACCCATCCACCCGTATCTGCATTACGTAATTTATGGACGCACCGTAACGACACCAGATAGCCACCACTATCATCCGAAATAGAAATCGTTTTCGTTTCAAATAACTATACGCACGAAACTAATTAGAGTCGTTATATATATTATTAAATACTTTTTAAAATATACGCAGATTGCGACGAACTTTAATATGCCGCAAGTACTGGAAATTGTCGATTAAATCTTCGAGGCCAGGGAGAAATAATGGTGGCACTCTCGCAGTTTGCCGAGTGCGATCGGCAGAATTTTGATGTAAATGAACAGGTGTGTCATTGCGCAGGCAGCGAGTGCGAGGTAAGAAGAACGGATGGACTTTCTCCTTCCGTTCTGTAGAGCTTTAACGAAAGAAATACGTGCGTTTTCGTACTAAAACTTGACTACAAAAATTCTGAAAAATCCATAAATATAATTGAATATTTTAAACGAT
This sequence comes from Centruroides vittatus, assembly GCF_030686945.1. Taxonomy (NCBI): domain Eukaryota; kingdom Metazoa; phylum Arthropoda; class Arachnida; order Scorpiones; family Buthidae; genus Centruroides; species Centruroides vittatus. The sequence goes on from NW_027122172.1 coordinate 3,326,588, forward strand.
AATTTAAATGCTTTATAATTATAACGTACTTTAAACGTCCCGTTCTGTACTATACATAATAGTCGTCAAGATATTATATATACGAAAGTATTAAATGAACATATTTTAATTATTATAAACACACTTACGTTTTATAAGACAGGAAAATTAAACAGCGATAAATTTAGGGGGATTGGAGTGGTTAATTAATTAATACAGATTAACGTTTTTATCTGATTTTCTTTTAACATCACAAATTCGAGATAATAAAAATTCAATAAATAGAAACATTAATTTGGAAAAAAAATGTTTAAAATAGAGTATTTTAAGTGTTCTGATTCTTACTAAACAGAGTAACTTGGTCCGGAATTGAGTTAACTATTCGTGCGCTTCGCGACTGGCAGGACAAATTTGGCACTTCGTAACGACAGCCATTTTATTTACATTACGTGCAGAATATAGATCACGTGTCATATACGAAACTCTGATTGGCTACCCGTGACATTTTTCGATGCTCATTCCTTTATATACGTATAGGTTTTAATCGTAAGGTTTATAAAAACTATTCTAGATCCTAAAAAGCCAGATCCTATTCGATGATATAATAAATATTAAATAAAACGTTATAACAATTATCTTAACCGTAGACAACCGCAAGCAACAATTGAATAAATAATAGAAATGTTTAGTCTGCGCATCGATAATATATTTATATATACATTAATACAGTAGCTATAAAATACGAAACTTTAAAAAAATCTCAGCCGGCTCGAATTTCTTCATTCGTATTTAGAACAAGCATTCTTTATGTCTTTGAAATTAGTTTATTCATTCCTTATAATGTAACGATTCAGTTTCGAAAGACGAAACGTGAATAAAATCGTTCCATTCCTTCAAAGCAGTTGGACCATTATTTTTAATAATCTAAAAGACACCGTGCATATTTCTTAGTACAGTGTAACGTACGCGTAGGATAGAAACCGGCGTGTACCCTTGACGGGTTCGAACTGTGCAAGGAGCAACTATTTTCGCAACTCGGATCAATTATAGTATTTGTAGTAGTAGGCATTTAAAAATTTTAAATTTTCTCTTGCTTTGAGTAATCAAATTGCATTAATTGTGATTTTCTTCAACAGAAAATCGTTACATTCGATGCAGTTTTTATCGTAGAGAGAAAAGTCGCTTTTATTTGTCTAGAAACACTTCTCTTATTGATTTCTATCGTCGTATTGAAGTGTTATATTAATCTCTCTCGTCATCGATCAGGTATTCAGTTTATTATACATAGAACGAAACGTCTCTCTTAAGTATTTTCATCACATTATACATTACGAAACGAGCCATAATACATACAAAAATACTTTTCGTGGCGATATTCCCAACTTGTAATTAAAACCAAGTTTCCGAAGATCGTTGCTCGAAAAGTCCTCGAATTATTATGGTCAGGAGCTCTTCTTCCACCGTGAAAATTGCACTCGAATCCTCGTGAATTAGTCCCAATTAAGTGTTTAGAACACTCAAAAACTACCCGATTCTAAAATTATTATTAACTATTTCTGCCCCGCGGGCACAGAGATCTTTTCTCTGATTATTATGGGTTTGTTCGAGACCCTACAGACTTGGAAAATTTCTGAGAATCCGCAAAGCCAATTTTCACCGTCGGCCATCGATACATAATTGTGTTAACTGACTCGACCAGTAAAAATAATGTTTTAAATGTTCCACTAGGATAATATCGAATGCAATAAGCGCAGTCTAATTATAGGCATAGAATATGCAAGCGAGAGAAACGGAAATTCCTGGTAGTTTCTCTCGATGTCGTCAACATTGTGGGTCGAATGGAATCCCGGGAAGCTCCACGAAAAGTTTTTTTTCGGTCGTGTCAATATTTCGGTATCGATGACGGAGCCGAAGAAGTACAAAATATTTCAATAAATGAGAATTTTCGTTTGTCGTCAACGAACGGAGGTTCTCGTTTAACATATTCGATTAATATTACCTATGGTTTCAAGATGGCGGGTCGGCAAGGAAACAGTGGAGACGCACGTTCTAACCTAACCTAACCTATTCTAATAATTTTGTTGGTAATAATTATGGTAATTTATTAGAATAGGTTAGGTTAGAACGTGCGTCCCCATTTCTATTTGCTGGAATCAGAGACGAGCCGCCATCTTGGAACCATAGGTAACATTAACCACATATTCTATAGCTTTCCAACTGCCCTTTCAATCTTTCATTGATACATAACATTTTATAGAATGTATCGAGCTTGTAAACTTTATGTTTAGAAAACAACTGTGTAAATAATGATTAGTATTTAATTATATTCGTACGATCTAACCGTGGGATGATCGAAGCAATAGAGCAGTCGACTGGCTGCTTTTGAGAACAAAGATGTACTGTACATTGGGCCCGTCCCTCGCCTACCTTCCCCTCCGACGGCATTAGAGGAACGAAAATATATTCAGCTTTCATTTTGTTACGAAATTTAGTATTATTATATTTATATTTACGAAGTTTATCGTCGAAGCAATGACCGGTTCGCAATCCCAATTCGATAACTAAAAATGAAAATTCAACAAGCAACGGAAGCGCAATATGTCTCAGAGCTCTTTTTCTCTACGGTTCTTTTTAAATATGCACATGTACGATGTATATCGTAATTAAAATACCGTAGCGATAAAAACGATTTTTTACATTATTAATATATTGTTATCTCTTAAATTATAATATTTTAGGCCACGGATGGCGAACCTTTTTGAGTCCGCGTGCCATATTGTAAGCATACTTAGCTTTAAAGATGTTAATGCGTGCCAATGTCTTAGACTCTTAATAATGATATTTAAAGAAATTAAACGAATACCCTTTAATTCGAATAAATGTAAAAAACCTGATTGAAAAAGACAGAAATCATATGATACATTACGTGCCACTTTGGGCACGCGTGCCATAGGTTCGCCACCCCTGTTCTAGGCTTTAATTAGTCACGTTAATTAATAAAGTTACTGTTTTCTACGGGCAATGGACGAGATAGAGAAATCGAATTAAATAAAGAACGAATGGAAGATTGTTCGCGAAGGGGGTTCTGAAAAGAAAGTGGGACGAGAGGTTTTGACTAATCAGACTCAACAAAGTCTAACACCAGGAAGATGACGCCGACGACGAGTTATTATTTTCTGTAGAATTGCTTCCATGTTTTAAAATTTTTCATTAATAACACGTAATTTTTGATACAGGTCTAAATAATTTACACGAAGTTCTTTGTTTATTCGCGTATTTAGAAATTTTATTTTGTTTTGAATTAAAATGTTAATTTAATGGTAAGCCGTTCAAAAATGTCAAATTGCTGCTAGATAGGCCTTTTTTCAGCTTTTATTATTACTGTACTTAAATTTTATATTGTAGTATAATTGAAAATTATCGGACTTCCTAATGGTCCCCTTAACCTCCCGTTCGAGTGCCGGAAAAGTCGAGCAAGCCCTCTCCAGTTTACTGAACTGCCAAATAAAAACAATTGGCAATATAAAAAAATAAATAGTGAAAAGTCAGTCATTTTATTCCTTCTTTGTAAATCTATTTATATCTTAACAATAACCGGGTTACATCACAATTCCAAAGCAAGAAGAATGAATACGTCGCGTGTTTATTAATTAATAAAATTCGAACAGTAAAAATCAAAATATAATTAATGGGAAATAAAAATTAAGAAACACATCTAAATTTCGATTAAATTAGGCGCTCTCCTTATATTTATCATTTCTACTAATGTTGCAACGAATAGTATATTGGCCTCGGGCCGAATACCGAATATTCGGCCAGGAGCGTGGCCGATAGCCGAACATTCGGCCAAACTATTCGGCTTGATTAACGCACGTACGAAAATTAGCGCGCAAACCGCATTATGGCAAGGACCCTGCTCTCTATTGGCCCGCTGTCACTACGCTTCGCCAATCGCGTTGATTCTTGACAGTTGTAGCGGACAGACAAGAGCGTCGTGGCAGTATGTGACAAATGATGATATTAAATGTGGATAACAATGAAATGACCTACACGTGTAAATAACGGAAAAAGAAAAGAGAAGGGCCGCGAAGTGAAAATGTGAAAATAAATACGAAATTGAGTCGATAACATAGTCGAACCAGTCGAGGCAGCTTACTGGCGCGAAATTCGCAGCCGTCAATGCCAAATAATTGTTCTCGTAGACTTCGGAAAGCTAAGTGCTTGTAATGAAAGTCACTTAGCGTGCAAGGGCGAAAGCCTGGGCCGTTCGGGCTACCGAGCTGTCTCGAATCTGTGAAATCATAACTGTGACTTATACCGACGTCCTGTCTGTCTCTTTTCTCCTCTATCACCAGGCTACGAGTCACGTAATTATAAAGAGGGAATCTACAACGGAAAAGTGACGAATCGAAAGTATCGTGCGCGCGCATTATGAAGTATGCATAGGCATACGTGGACTAGAGCGATAGAGGAAAGAGAAAGGGAAGAGCAAAGACGAGAGTTTAAAAAGAAGATTAGGCAGGGTCAGACCCTCGGATGTGCGACGATTCTCGAACGAATAGGTGTGTACGTGTGCTGATCTTTGTAATTATAAATTGTGAACACGTGTGAATAATATTATGTTTTTTTTTTATTTTGTGAAGGTTATAAGTTATAAATAAATATAAAAAACAACGCCAACCCGATAACATTAAATCTAAATACCAAAATGATTAATTTACTGCGTTTTTGTTATTTCTTACTCCTGTTTTTAGGTATTCGGTATTCGGCCGAATAGTAACCGAATATTCGTTGCATAACTAATTTCTACTTCTTAAGAATTGACATTTATGAAAATCCTGTACACAAGATTTAATAATTTGTATGGGAACAATTCTTAACTTTTACACGGCAACCAATTTTTTACTTTCCTGGTTATTATAGATAACAGAGGAAAAGTATGGCGATACATAAGAAGATTGACCCCCCAGACTTTTACATTTTTGGACTCGGGGCCTTGAAACGTCGAGAAATGAAAAAAAAAATCGGGGTTTTTTTTCCCTGTATGGATGTTAATATATGTGTGGGGGAGCGCGATTTTGTTCATCCTCTTTGAAGCTTAATAATTCCTGCGAAAATTTCTGAAATTTTGCAGGGAGATTTGTGTATTAGAGTCACTGATGCTACTAAATTTTGGTGGTTACAGATCGACGGGATGGGGAGATAAAGAGGGTCGTGTGTATCTCCAGTAGGGTCAAACTAAATGATGATTTTACTCGTTATTAGCATTTACAATATTTTATAAAACCCATCCCTACCTTGAAAATTAATGTTTTTGCCATTTTATAATACTTAAAATTATTAAAAGCTTTTAAAAATAAAACATCATAACAGATAGCGCCACCAAACTTTGCGGGGAAAGTTAAGCAACTCGTTGCTGGATTTTTTTGTCTTAAAGTGAAGCTTTCCGGTTAACTAAATTATAATTAAGTTCTCACAAAGGTAGTCAATTAATAAATAATCAATGGTTATTCGACTATCGTCACATTTTTATCTCTCTTTAGAGAAAATTTCACTACAAAAAAATAATAAGGGTGCAGTTATCTTAATCATATTTCTAAAATCGTTTTAAAAAGTAAGAAAGAACTGCATAAAAAATAATGTACAGTACTCTACTGGGGAGACAAATGATAAAGACGGGGGAACTGACTCGTATCTTGACAACTAGATTCATTCGTAAGAAAAAAGGAACGAAAATTTTAAAAAATAAATACAGTTTAGAGACTATTTCTCGAATTTGGATCAGTTTTGGGAATTAATAATGTGGAAATCTAAAAAAAGTTTTCATTTAGTTCTATGCAAATTATACCTAATATAATAAAAACTACATTGGTCTCACCGACCGATCGTCCGACACGAAACGATTGGACGGAAGTAGACTTCTTATAGAAAAATGAAATAGTACAGTCGGAAAGCGACACCGAGTACAATCGGAAGAAAATAAAATAGTAATAATAGGACGTGTCGATGTTAGACCTTCGACATCTCGTATTGTAGGCTATAACAACTTTCCATCACCTACAAATACTGTATATTTTTCCTTCCTACATGTTTACATTTGTTGTTGAGTGACCATTTCGTTTAATATCTCAGGATGGGTAAAGATTAAGAAACGAAATTTGGCACGGTAACTCGTATGTAAGGAGCACTGATGCTATTAAATTTTGGTGGTTAAAGGCCGAGGAGTGGGGGGGAGATAGAGGTAGGTCACATATCATATGTCGAGAGAAGTTGGACTTAATAAAAAATTTTACCCGCTATTAACATTTATAAAACTCGTCCCTGCCCTCAAAATTAACCTTTTGCCATTCCATAATGATTAATAGTATGAAAGTTATATTTTTAATAACATTTCATAACAGCAGGGAAAGTTACGCAACCCATTGCTGGAATTTTTATATGATTTTTACCCGGCAAAAATGATATTTTTGTCACATTTTTTACATTATACGGAACACAATTCTCGATAATCGTCAAGTTTATGAATTTCTTTGCGATTATCTCTAACAGTATTTACATCCTACTTGCACCAATAAAATACAAGATAATTCAAAAAGGACAACTTTGAAAGATGATAGAGTTTTAATCGGTCGAGGCATTAATTTATAGCGAAACGTATCAGGTCACTCAAACGGTCATTTCGGTTGGACGAGAACGCCACCGGCGATAAGACAAACGTCCCACCCAATTCGATTTTTTGCCAAACTACAAATGGCACATCTGTTGCCACTTCGATGATAGCGATGGTGTATATAAGCCTAAGCTTCGAGCTCGGCGAGATTTGTAAGCGAAGGTCTTAAATGAGGTAAATTTTTAATGAAACTACAAGAGAAAAGTTTCAAATTTGGGGAACGAAGTGGCCAAATTTGAAACTTGTTATTGGCCTTGTTCTCAATTTTTCTTCTCTAGTTTCATAACAATGAGTTTCTTTCGTAAATATTAGAGAAGACCCTTCGGTCTCCGCGAATTATTAAATGTACGATTTTGCGTTACAAAACACGGCTATCGCTTAGTTACGAGACTTCCAAATTCGCATCTCGACCTCTTTAATACTGTATATACAGTAATTCTTAATATTTCGGGTACTTCTGCTTATTTCTAATTTCGATGACAAATAAATGGTAGCGCCAAATCGAATTTTTACAGCAGTTTAAATTTCTTAGCGTAGACTTAATTTTTCTAAATATGTCGTTTAGTGTACGACAGTGGCGTAGCAAACATAACTGGGGCCCGGGGCATAACTGGCGCCCAACACTGTATTGGCGCCCCCTCCCCCTCCAGAAACACACATAATTTGTCTTGGAGACCATTTGGGCGCCCCTCTGCGAGTGGCGCCCGGTACATGATACACCCCCTTGCACCCCCATCGCTACGCCATTGGTGTACGAAACAGCAATTTACGAAAATGGATTGATTCCTTAAACCCTTTCGGTTTTCGAATCTTTTTGGAATCGACGTCATAAACGCTTATCTCTTTACATTTTCAAATAAATTATTTGGTATCGGAACAGAGGCGTGACTGGATTGAAGGCGCCCGAAGAAAAAATGGAATCCTGGAAACAAAAATACAGGTAACCCCCGTATAACACGGGAGTTACGTTCCAAAAAATTGCCGTGTTATACGAAACAAAGAACTAGTGCGAAAAGGGGGGTTAGGTTCCAAGAATTAAAAAACATGCTGTTAAATCCTTCTTTAAATCGGATTTATTATTCACAAGTCGAAAGGCAAATACAAAATTACAAATAAAAATAACAATATACTGAATATTACACTGTAAAAATATAAAATAATTTAGGTTGTTAATTTAAATACTTGCTAGGGGCGCCCCTAGTGGCCATTTTTGGCACACATTGATAGAATCCGGTTTTTCAGCTTTATATAGTAGATTTTTTTCATGGGTAAAATGCTTATTTATTATTTTACCAGAAGATTATTCATCCTATATGATGATCTCAGCATGAGTATCATCAACTAGTAACAGTTTTTATTACATTTCATGTTGTAAATTTATTCTCGAACAGTGTTAGAATGAACCCGTGCTATAAAAGCACCGTGTTATACGGGGGATGTTCCCAATTCTAGAACCGTGTTAGAGCGAATCCGTGCTATAGAAGTACCGTGTTATACGGGGTTACCTGTATGTTCATTAAAATTTCACTCTCTTTCCGTGTTTTTCGCTAAAGTAAAAAAAAAAAAAAAATTACGTCGGAATGTTAGAAACGGAAGCTTTTTGACTCTCGGTTTGGTTAATGTTACCTATGGTTCTAAAATGGCGGTTCGTCTCTGATTCCAGCAAATAGAAGAAGGGAAACAGTGGGGACGCACGTTCTAACCTAACCTAACCTATTCTAATAAATTACCATAATTATTATCAACAAAATTATTAGAATAGGTTAGGTTAGGTTAGGTTAGAACGTGCGTCCCCACTGCTTCCCTTCTTCTATTTGCTAGAATCAGAGACGAGCCGCCATTTTGGAACCATAAGTAACATTAACCCTCGGTTTTTATTTAAATCATAAAATTGACGAGTCGCAACAAGTTAATGCTACCGTATCAGAAAATGTCAGGTGGAATAACTAGGTGATTGGACGTGGGGAAAGCCAGATCGTAAACCGCAGCATTAAACATATTTACAATCAAAAAAATACTTACGCTTATAAAATTCGGCGAGAAAGATAACGTTAGGCAAAAGTTCTCGTACTTTTGTCATCACCGTGGCTTTTTCCGCCATGGCAGAATTTACGTTCCAAATCTGGACCAAGTCCTCTTTCTCACGAATACTGATGCTCACGCCACAAATCTCGTCCCCTTAAATATTCATTTTATTTACGTAAGTAACGTTATTATTTATAATAAACAGCATTTCTAAACTACCTTAAAAAAGAAATCAAATCTTGCAATTCTTAAATCGACATTCGATAAATATAAAAATTATCATTATTACCGTCTAATTCGAGTGATTCGTATGTAGGCTATACTGGTTAATATTTAAGTAATTCTTCGTAATTTTTATAAAGTTCTATAGAAAATGTCATACTTTATAAATTACATTAAGACGATAAAATGATTCTAATTATAGAAATTCGACTTAAATCCACTATAATTAAGATCAATGTATTATTATAATATATTCCATAAAACACTCAAATTTATGACTAAGCTTTGCATACAATGTTTTAAAAATTATAAATAATTAGAGTTTGAACTATCTCTAAGCTAATTATATTTAGATTCTCGTCGTAATTAAATAATTCGAAGAGTAAAAAATCCGAGAATCTATTAAATTACCCGTATGGACGTAAAACGAGTTTTGTCTCGAAATAATTTAACATAAAATTTGCTAATTCCGCCGATAGTTTTTAAGTACAAATTCATTTGAAAAAAGGCGAGAAATGTTGGCTTTTCTATAGCTGGAGAATGCCGAATAATGTCGAAGAGATCCAAATCGAATTTTATCCAGAAAACTTTTTCAAATTTATAAACAAAAATATCTCCGTTTAATTCGAACAAGAACTTATAAGATTTCGTATTGTAAATACGAACACGACGAAGCACTATCGATGCTCTTAGGTACATTTACAAATTCGATTTGATCACGATTCTAAATTGAAGAAATTCTAGTTGTTTTTTAGGCGAATCCACTTACCAAATTAGTTTTAATATTACGATTCTTAAAATTAAGTGATGGTCGCATAAAGTTTATTATTCTACAAATATTTGTCTAAACTAACTTGATTTATTAACCTCCCGTTTAAATTTGAGCTTATAGCATTGAATTCGCATCGCGTTATTAGCGTAAATGTTGATGCTCTTAGACTAATTCACGAACTATAATCTTATTAAAAGACATCTTTCTGTAAAATCTTTAAAACGTTTCATCGAAATTTTTCTTAAAATGTCAAACTTTTAAGATTATTTCCTTCCTCTAGATTAGAGGATTCTTTAAGGCTTCTCGCTTTCGCCATCTCGTCTTAGTGCTTAAGTTTCTTCAATTATTATAAAAGTAATTAGAGTACTCGAAATTTTATTGCGATAAAAGACCGTTTATATTATTTGACGAAGCTAATTACAAATTCGTCATTACAATTACTGGAATACCGGAAATTCGACAATAATTGTAACAACCACGGAATATCTGAGATATCGTAAATAAAGGAGACTAACCTGGAGCCACGTGATCCGTAAACTGTTCGCCGATGGCAGCTAACAACAGTTCTTTCCATACGGCTGGCTGAAAGAAACGTGTAAGCTTATAACTTATAATCGTAATTATAAATGAATAGTTAACGACTATTTACCGAGTCCCGTTTGGAAATCTTCAACCTCCAAGTTCCTCCCCGTCGATTCTTGTCGTCTTCCCAGAGCGGCCTGCGCTCGTCTCTCATCAGTAAGTAACCGTATTTTTCGCCAACTTCGTTGATAACTGGTATGTTATTATACACGCTCCAAAATCTCTGAATTAAAATAATTATTATTTACGAACGACGCTTACGTTTCGCTTCTTTTATCCGATTACAAAACGATTTAAATCCACTGCTAAGAATCAATGGTTAAACTAGAAACAGTTCTCCAAACGATTATACAAAATTTGGTTAACGTAACTCTTGGTGCCAAGGTGGCGGCTCGTCTCTGATTCCAGCAAGGAAACAGTGGGACGCACGTTCTAACCTAACCTAACCTAACCTATTCCAATAAATTACCATAATTATTAGCAACCAAATTATTAGAATAGGTTCGGTTAGGTTAGAACGTGCGTCCCACTGTATCAGAGACGAGCCGTCATCTTGGGACCAAGAATTACATTAACCCAAAAATTTACTTCGGAATTTTGCATGTTGTGAAGCAAAATTAAAGATTTTGAATTATTAGTTTTGTTTTTAAGCTTGAGTTAAAATTTAGTTATAAAACACAAGACTAGTGAAATCTCACGTCTTTTTTCTTCCACTATCCACGAAAAAAGACGTGAGATTTCACTAGTCTTGTGTTTTATAACTAAATTTTAACTGAAATTTTTATATCCGTTCTATTGAAAATCTTTCTTTTAATCGGTTTTATCAATTTTGAAAAAAGACTGAATAAACGGTTTTTAAGCTCGGTTTTAAAATAGAAGCGCTAAAGAAATTTGATACTTTTATTGTTACTAGTGTTTTATATTACGGCAGAGGTGTAATCGGGAAGAGATGGAAAGAGCGTTAATGAGAAAAGATATCACAAACTCTCCTAAGAGAAAGTAAATAATTTAAAAAGTCGTCGATAAAAAGTTATATTATTCTAGAGTTAACACTGAAAATGGTAGTAAACCACTGTTTTATTCATCATTGGTGCATGCACAATTACAGTACAATCTGCGCAATCGACATATAATGGACCGAAAAAGCGTCGGATTAAGGAAATTTCCGGAGTATAGGAAGTGAGGTGAATTCAGTGATTAATTATTCAAAAGGAAAAATTTATTTATTTACATGATATTAGTACATCGTATCGATTTAAAGCACACACAGAACAGCTTGAAAATGTAAGAGAGTTAGTTTATTTTAATCGCCAATTCTTTTAAAATAGTTTTCGATTGCCTTCTGCTGTTTTGCCCAGCGTGTTGCTACCGCCGGTACTTCACGTTGCCAAGTTAGTGGATTCCCACTAAATTGTGTGTCTTGTCGCTTAATTTCCTACTAAATTTAATGGGAAATTTAATGGAAAGTAGTTTTGGTGGGGTTATTTTTATGTTTATACAATACAGCGTTATATATGATTTCAGCAGCTTAAGATAACGAGTCTAACGATGTTTAATATCCAGCCCAAGCTCAGACTCGACATCGGGTCACGTTTAGTGGGAAAATGTTCGAATTTAGCGGAGACTAAATTCATGCCGGTAATAGCCGAGAGTCGCTAGTGTCGGATTACCGGACACGTGAAACTAGCGAAGACCGGATTACAGAGATTGTACTGTATATACGGCCATTTTAAGCACTTTTGGGGCTATCGACTTAATTTCTTCATAGGCTGGACTGCCGCGATGCGCTTGCTAGATTAGGGATACTTTTATATCAATAGATGTTTGACACAGACTGTATTAAGCAAGATTCGTTTGTTTCTTTGTAGGTTACATGTAATAAGGTTTGAATTAAATGTTTTTACAAGTATTATGAAAACGTACCTGTACTGTAGAAACCGTATATATCTTTCTCAAATTTGCTTCGTACTCGGAAAACGATGCACCTCTTTCGGTTCTAAAACAAAATATTTAAAAAAAATTAAGTTAATTCGTTAAAAACAACTCGATATAAAAAAAACGCGCGATTGATAATTCAACACCGACTATCGCATTGTATACTTTACACTTTCACCTTGAATAATATCATCGGAGTCATCGCTGTGCAGATAATTCCTGTGTATGTAAACGGCAAATAAACCCTTCACAACTTGTTTGTAAAGGGTTTATTTACAATTACGAATTTAGTTTTAAAATTTAGCAGTTTCTCATATAATGTAAGCTGTGAATTTTTAAATAAAAATTAATAAAAAAGTATTTTCATTACGTCCAATTTAAAACAAATAATTTAAGAAAGACAATTAAAGGCGTTCTTAATATCGCAATTAATCTATAGATTATAAACGTATTATAATGAAATTATTATTACTTCTACTAGTAATTAAAGGTTAATGTATCCTTGGTGCCAAGATGGCGGCTCGTCTCTGATTCCAGCAAGGAAACGGTGGGACGCACGTTCTAACCTAACCTATTCTAATAATTTTGTTGGTAATAATGATGGTAATTTATTAGAATAGGTTAGGTTAGGTTAGAACGTGCGTCCCCATTATTTCCTTTCTTCTATTTGCTGGAATCAGAGACGAGCCGCCATTTTGGAACCATAGGTAACATCAACCAAATCAATCAGGCAACGTTTACCTAAAAAATTATTATTATTATTATTATACACTGTATATAAATAAAACAATAATCTAATTTTTAAAAAAATATATCCATAAAATTAATTTGTTGATAATTTGATGATGATAAAATCAATATTATACTATTGTTATGAGATTTATAATCATAATTTGCTTCTTTAAATGGCAATTATTTAAATTTTGAAAATTTAAATGTCAAAATAAAATCAAAGTTAAACTTTTGCATATTTTCATAAATTCAAAATATTATTCTTTATGCAAATTATGAGAACGATACGACGTTAATTTTTTAAATACTTCTTAACTGTAATTAATTTTGAACGACAATTGCAAATATCTGCGACGATTAGTTAAAAATCGGATGACAACTCGAACAATTAATAATTTATTTTACGATTAATAATTACATAATATTACGCGATGAATTATCTTTTAAATATTAAAAAACAATAAACTTAAAAGCGTGACAATTCTCGAGTAAAATAAAAGACAACAATGACGCAATTGGCTGTAGGAAACAGCAACATAATCAAACCTAACAAGTTCGTCTGGTCCGAACGTAATGCGAAAAACTATTGGATGTCGTTACTAAACTAAGATTAGATTAACCAATCACCGATAACGTAACGATACACGCTCGACTTTTTAAAAAATCGATTAGAGTAAACAAAGAGAAATCGCATTATGCTTACTTGTCTAACCAGAAAGTCCAGCTTGTATTTAATGGCACATGCGAACTCTCGTCTTCGTCCTCGCCATTCGGTATATCCGATTCTTTTATGTTATGGTCGGTAACCGAGACTTCCTCGACAAACACTCCATCCTTCCTCCTCCCGTCGTCCGCTGCCATTTTCCAACAGCAACAGGCCTCAGCTGACAACGCGTGACGTCACTCGCTCCTAATAAAATTATTTAAATATAAACAAGAAAGTTTAACGTAAATAATTACGCATTAATACTTTTAGTCGATTAACACGAATTAAAAAATTTGAATTGTTTTATAATTATCCGCTATAAAGTATTTTATCGATGATAATAGATTTTTTTCATAAAATTATTCGTTCGTTCATTCGGATTTAGATTATGTAGTCTTTAACGTCAGAGTGATGTCATTTTTATATTGTTTTCGTTATAAAAAGTAGGAAATGACATCAAATTGACGTAGCGTGCACAATTCACAACCAAACGAATAGAACTAAAACAACAGTATTTTAGTAATAAAACCAGATAATTGTCGTATGTTTTTGCTTCGAAATCGTATAAACCTCAAACCAGGGTTGGTCCACGGGGATACCGGACATTCCCGGGTGGGCCAAGCCAACCGACCGTCATTTAAAAAATTAATACAAATAATAACATAATAAAAATAAACTACGACGCTAATATTTTGTCGACATGCTGCAAAACCTCGAGATCTTTGCATTGCGCAGGGATCCGCCATTTTGAAACTGTAATACTGTTCTTTGTGTATTGTTAAAAGACCTTCAGGGGTACTTCTCAGCACTGAATTTAACAAGCCGTATATCAAGGAAATAAACCTACAAAGTAGAATACGAGTAGTAAGAGACAAGCTGGTAAATTATTTCGCTTTTTTTTTATTTTTCTCTCTGCCCCATAAATATTAAGGGGGTCCATTTTAATCGTATCCATCGTGGATTCGGCCGGGCCCCTTATGAGGACGGCGAAATACGGGGTCCGACGCGGAACTTACGCTGGCCTGGATAATTAACGCTTTTAACGTAACGTACGATTTTGACGCGTTTAAGAGGAAGTCCGTCTACATTTGCGAATACATAACCCGGAGAGACATAGCAGGAGGATTAAATCACCTCCGGATATTTTATAATGGGAATTATAAGTGTTAATTAGGGGAAGTGCGAGTAACTCCGGACATTTAAATAAAACACACAGAAATATAAAATAACAAACTGAAACGTTTATTTTCAAACACAAAATATGTTTTAGAATTTTGTTAATCATTATTTAAAAAACAGAAACATCTCTTAATCATTTAAATAATAATTATCCTACACAAAAACTTTAGCTTCTATTTTTAGCTAACTTTTACCCGATTGCTTAGATTCTGTGCTTTCATTAATAGTAATCTAATATATAAACGAAGATGTTTGTTTGTTCGCTATACACGTCTAGGCCATTCGACCAATTGCTACGAAACTCGGCAGTTACGTTTACACACTTCTAACTTAGATCAAGTCGTACATCCCAGCCCAAAATATTTATTCAATTTCTGTAAATCAACTAATTTCAATTAAATTAAATTTGCTCATTTACATGTAGTGCCATCCATTGGCAAAAAAATTTAATAAAATAATAAACTAAATACAATTCTTACAAAATATTGCATTCACTTAATTACAAATACAATACCTGATTTCTGAACAATACTTTCTTAATAAGTGCCCTCCAGCAGCCGAATGGATAAAAACAACCGAACACCGATAGTTCGTTTGTCCTAGGTTTGGGCATGGCCAACGGCAATTTTCCGGGATTTTTACACGTTTAGTAACACCTAAATAGGGGCCGGCTTTACATAAAAATCTTCCGGGATGCCCGGGATTTCCCCGGACAGATCACTCGCGTGTGGCATTGCTGTAACCAAACAAATCAAACTAATTCTAACCAGCAATTATTTATTGTGACATCGTCAAAATGCGGGGCTGCAACTTTTCGTCACGATGTTCTCAATTCTTTTAGTGGTGGCCTTGCCCCTGCACATCATACTTTTCCTGTTAGCAATAGAGTCGTGCGGGTTTGGAGGGACTTTTGAATCGAAAAACGTAACTTTTGGTCCAAACCGGAAGTTCGTATATAGTTAATCTGGACTTCCTGCCCTAAGCTTTCCATATTTTGTCTCGATTTATAACAATATACTTCCCAAGTAATTTATACAATCTGTTGCAAAAATATAAACACTGTATTATTACATAAAAGCAATTATTCTCGCATTTTGACAAGATTATCTTTATTTAAACGAGTTTTATACTCAGATTTTCGGATGTTAAGGTTAGCAACTTCGATCACATGTGAGTCATCGCATCCTATAACACGGAACACTTTTCAAATATTAACAATAGATGGGTATTAATTAGTAGTTGTTGACTATTCTCTCTTCCGGGAGGAGGTGAACGACTACTTTTGGTCGAATTACTTCAAACCCCTTTCGCAACAGTCCCGGATTTCCATCGGGTCGGCGGATGGGGGCATTCGAATAGGAAAATTACATAATACGAGATTGCCGGCCTGTTTCAAGCAGTTTTCGAGGATGCCGAGTTTAAATATTTGGTCCGTCTTTCGCCAAATTTTGACTGGTCGGCAGATTACCGTTTCATATTCGGTTGCGAATGGCACAATTTCTGTGCGATAAACTCTCATATAAGATAACTTTTGTGATTATAAATCAATTACTATAATATTATATTATATTATAGGGTTAGAAGTACGAAATAATCTAATAATTTTAACCTTTGTTATTTTTTGTCGGGATCATCTGCTAGTTAAATTATAAATGGAATCAAATAAATACTATTAAATCGTAAGATATGTTTAATGATCAATAACGTAATCAATACTTAAGTTTTGTACGTGATTTTCTCTTTTGAAGTTCGATAGGAGCGGATGAAAAATTGCTAACGGGAACAAAACTCATCGTAACGTGTATCTTACTCGGCGCTGACATCACTATTCATTTGCATTCGTTATACTGTACGCGTTGTGGAACACGTTATATTCGATACGCGCTTCGTTGCCCAGTAGTTGGGGTGTCCGGAGCAAGCGTTGCGACCAGCGGTTTTTCCACACCTTCGAGATAACGTCAAAAGAATAAAAATGAATAAGGGAGATCGGTCGAAACTATCGATTCCAGAAATAAATTAGCATTGTAGACATTTTTTATTTCCAGTTTTAAAAGTAGCCTATACAAAATAAAGCACCGCCGTATTATTGGTATCAAACGATTTATAATCGAAAGTAATAAAACACGCTTCTGGCCACGGTAAGAATGGCTTTCGAAAGACGTTGGCGTAAGGCAGAACTCGAAGCGATACCGGAAACGCACTTTCTGCCATAGCCACGACCGGTCGCGCATTGGTCGAAAATCGGGATCGGGGCGATTATTTTCGACCAATCAGAAATGTTAAGAATCGAGAACTTCACGTGGTTGTTTCCGATTACTGGCGACAAAATGAATGTCGAGTTAACTCGATTTCTTCACTACGTAATTCTTTGACGGCCGGAATAAGTAAAAGCATTTTCTCTGGCGGCAGCGGATCGGTGAGGAAATCCGACCATTTCGACGGAGGGCCTCGGTTAATAGTTTCCGGCAGAAACCGCTCTTTTTCTTATTTACATCTTAATTCCCAACGGACTAGTTCGAGAGCTCCGAGTGAGAACTTATCGATCCCGTCTGCCCCAGCGACGTCTAGGATCTTCCGACTGTAAATTTAGTGGACGGAATCCCAGCGAGGGGGTCTCCGAAGGAGAATAACCGTCGAAAACGTAACCGGAAGAAACGCCAAAAATTAAAATCCCAACGAAGGATGGACACTTCCTAATCGGGAGTGCCCTCCGCACCCAATAATATGTTTACGTGGCGTCAAACGGCCACCAATACTTTTCGGGCCGGCCATGGCCGAAGGAACCGAAAAAATTACCGATGCGGAAAACGATAGACGAGAGAAGAGGTGTGAAATACATACTATGTTTATACACCGTGTTTCAGTGCGAGGTGCACTCCCACGAGCTATGGGTAGATAAGCAAAATATATATTTAAAACTATTTTTTAATTTTTTAAATTACTTATTAACTTTTCGAGATATGAAGTTCTCCGAAATGGGGGGGGGTTATTCCCAACCGTCGGGATGGCTAACGTCTATCCGTATGCGGGTGGCGGTTTTGAGGAGGCAGAAAAACAAGCGTTTCACATAGAAACCGTTTATTTTTGTCGAAAATGCTTACATTAATTTAGCAACGGTCCTTAATTAAGTTCAGATCTTTAGGTTGTCTTCGGGAGTTGTCGGGAGTAACTATTTAACGGGCCAAAAACTCGCATCCAGGGGAATTAAAACAACACGAGTAATTATTAACAATACTGTATTTATTAATTCAAATTAGCTACAGATAAAGACAGATTTGGAATTTATTTTATTACCTTAAGAATAATGGGAGAAATAGAAATAATATTGTTAATACCTGTACTAAAGAAAAGAAGCTAACGCATGACAGTACCAAATATTCGAGCTAAGTGGCTGTGTTTTTCTATGAGTCGAATCATAACTGCATGCATACTGTAGCGTTTGCGTGTTACGTTCGGTTACAAGTGTAACACAAAGTAAACACATCGCGAGCGATCGACCAAACTTGGCTTCGCGATCGACTTGTTGGCCACCCCTGGTATATTCGATGCGTTGGTCAAAGTCGTAAAAAACTCTCCGGGTTTCGGTATTCCTATCGCGCACGAGTACTTCGTAGTGGCTTTATATGTCTCCAGAGTGGCGACTGAGAATTCCTCTGAAAAATCTACCGGATTCTCTTTTCTTCCTACTATCGGCGCGGGCCAATGCTGCCAAAGACGGGAGTTAAACTCGTCCTCTAGAACCACCACCCCATTCGATATTCTACCACCCGACGGCGACGGTATGGCTATACGTTTCGAAGTCGTCTCTACGGCCCGTCATCATTACCACGGTCCCGGCTTCGTTATAGTCCGGCGACGAGTGGCAGACTTTCGGACTAACGAATTCCGAAGACTGGAAAATAGCCAGCGGCCAAAGAAATCCTTCTAAAGCCGGACGGCCGCGACGGTTGGGGCTTTTAATTCGGGCCGGCAACCTCGACAATTTTTGGCCGATTAAAATGGAATTTTTTCCTGGTATTTGCGGGATTTACAACAACTTTTAGTGGAAATTTTCCAGGCTAACGGCCGATTGCTACTTACCCGGAGCGCGAGTTCGGTGGCGAAAACCGGAAATAGACTCCTTCCCGGTTGACGGAGACGGTAAAACGCAAAATCGCTATATTTAGACCGGGACGAACTTAGATTTTTATTCGTAAATTATATACAAACGTAGTAAAATTTACGTAATTATTTTAAGGATTATGTTGGCAATCCGGACATTTAAATTAAGGACAGTTGCCGGAATAAAGTCTTACGGGTCGCGCGATTCGAGTACGTTTACGTTTACAAATTATTAGCGAGGTTGAGGCCGAAGTTTTCAACGCGAAAACGTGTACGTCGGACGTTCGGCGCCGCTTTCCCGTAAGCCTAAAAGTTTGACAATGGCGTTTGGAAAGTCGGTGGAATCACGCTCGACATTCCAAACGCCATTGTCAAACTTGTATTTTTCTTTGCGGCCGAACTGCAGACGGACAGAAGTCGACGGTTCCCTTATTTAAAAGACGACAAATCGCGAGTAATTAATTTACGGCTCGGATAACGTCAAAATAACCGCAATTTACGCCAGTAAACAATAATAAAAGCGGTCCCGGAGAAATTAAGTGGCTAACGGACGGAGCGGACACCCGATAAACGAAGCACGTGATGGCGTGAGTTCATCGTTTTATTACTTTCCCGTCCGAGCGATTACGGACGACCTCCGACCTTCGGTTCCCGACTTTTTATTTTTCTGGTTAAGAAAGAGTTGGACGGACGATCAAATCGAATACTTTAATTAATTACCAACGTCTCCGACGATATTTGCGTAGAGCATCTTCCGAGCTCCGACTGCAACGGTTAAAATAAGTACCAATGTGGCGGCGCCTCTCCCCCGAAGAGGAACGACCCGTCTTTCTATAAATAGACCGAGCGGGGGAGAGATTCGTCCGCCTAGACGGTCGCGCGCGGCGAGATGATGTCGAGAAGGTCGGCCTGTTTCGTCCTTTCCGTGGTCCAAACGGTCTGCGGATGCTGTTTACTTATACTTACGGCACTGAAGGCGAGATTCCAGCCTCCCGCCGACCCGGACGTTAATTCTTACGCGGTCGGCGCCTTTTGTTTGCTGACCGGAATGGTGGGTGCCGCGGCCTACAACCCCCGAAGATCGTCGTCCGACGACAATCGAGTCCGCGTCTTGTTTTACGTCATTTTCTGCGCCTTTCTGCTCTTTTCCTTCGATTCCGTCGAAAGAAGTTGTCCGGATTCGTCCGGGAAGAATCTGGACGACGAAAGTAAGTAAATTTCCTTCCTTTAACCCCGGCCGATATTAATGGACCCGCGCCAATCTACCGAAAAAATGCGTTTAAACGGAAAGGAAAATTAATTAGCGGAAGTTCCCTCGTAGAAAGCGCCCGATTTTCCGTGCTGCTGATAAAATTGCTGCTGTCTTACGGAACTCGCCTGGCGGCCGTACTGGGAGTGGCGTTTTCCTGTCCGCAACTGAAAAGCTTCCTGGCGGACGATCCGTCGTCGTCGTCGTGGGATAAACCGGAAGGAAAGCAGGTAGGACCTCCACCCAATTTCTCTGTCCAGCCGGCATTCACGCGTTTTGTTTTTCAGTACGTCCGACTACCGGAAGCTACGAGACACGTTCAGGAGGCGCAGGGAACGGGCGAGAAGATTCTGGTCGTCACCCTTCCCTACGACCGCAAGGTCGTCTACGCCGTTCCCGAAGACGGTTACGTTATCAGACGCCAGGGAGCGTACGTTGCACCCGCGGGAAACTCCCGACTGACCGCGTTTTTCCCGTCCTACAACAGAGTTCAGACGGACTGACCGACCGACCGACCACCCGCTCTGCCCATCTCGCGCCGAAAAAAAAGTCAAAACGCTCGAGAGGTCGAGGAGAGAAAAAACAATTTTTATTGAATTTTTATCTCTAAAAATAACTCCAATTTTAAAAATTGTATTCTTTGTTTTTTAATTATAATCATAATAATAATAATTCTTTAATGTTTTAATTAAAATTATTATTACATATTTAAATAAAGGAAAATATGCAAAAGGATCTATATAATAATATAGTTGAATTTTTATCACATGGCATAGACACGAACTTAAATAAAAACTATTTTTCTTCTTTTTTTTGGGCATCCTATTATTTAGACTACAAGTTTGTATTATACATTCCGACATTTAAAATTATTATTTTGAAGATTCGATCGAAAATATATAAATATATATATATATATATATATTTATATAGCTATACAGTATATAAACTTTGATTCTACTCGGATGCTGGGCAACAAAGTTTGCGATTAATTATAATAAAGTATATAATTAAATTGTTAACACAATTAGGAATGGAGTCGAGGCGACAAAAGAATCTATAGTTTATTCGACGTTACTTCTACTATATATATTTTTTTTTAATTAAAAAGATTCGGAAAACTTGAATTTTACAGCATCGTTTGACTGTCTGTCGATTTTCTTTTATACATTCCGATCCTGTCTAAAAAAACGGTTCTTTCGCTGGTATTTTACCGTCGGGTTTCTCCGTTTTTCAAACTCCAAAGTGTATTTTTTTCGAGTTTACGCTACGAAAGAAACGACGTGGGAAGCCGTTTTTTTTTCTTTTTCCACCGTCGGTCGGTGTAATTACATACGGCGTAAGTAGAGTTAGGTTAATTAGAAAACGACTGGACGTCGTCGCTCGATTAGTCCGGTTGATCCGTCGGGACGTTATTTTTAATATATATATATATATAAACTATAGTGGAGAAAACAAATATATGTAACAAATGCTATATAATCTAATGATAACGACCCACTCGGAAAACGACGAGCGGAGCAATTAAATTTACAAATTCTTAACACCGATGGATATTTTGTAACTACGAAAGCCACGCAACGGAACTTAGGAGTCCGTCGTCCGTATTTCCGCCGGCGAAAAGTAAGATTCCGAGAGAAGAAAATAACCGAAAACCGTAACGGGACAGACGAGTCTCGCGCCGGTCGGGCCACGGTGGGGGGAGAGAATACGTGCAATTTGGCATGGATTTGTCTTCGACGAATACGAAGAGAAAAAAATATATATATATTAAAATCGATCACAGCGGTCGGAATCCACTTTCTCCGGCCAAAGAAGGTTTTCCGTTACTCCTCCTCCCACCGAAGTAACGGGTGTCTACCGCGCGGAAGAACGACGACGTTTTCCGCCCGCGACCTACGACATTTATATATATATATAAATAGGTTTTACCGGGGCTTAGTTAGTAAGGGGGTCGGTTTGGTCCGTGGCGCGGTGTCGACCGCCGGCGATCACAATTCCAAAAAGGTAGATAGAAAAATTGCGAAACGACTAAAGGTTGTATTTATTGTCAAGTTAACTCGCTGTATTCCGTCCATCCGTGATTGGGCGCTCCCAATCGAAGAATGCCCACAGATCGATCTTTCGAAGCGGTTATTAAAACTGGAAAAGTTATTAAGGAAGAGAATTCTGACAGGTTTGCTCGGAGCGACGGCAAAACCCTTCCCGAAAAATAACTTTCGCAATATGTTTATTCGGTTAGATTACCGGAAGTTAATTTTTACCTCGGCGGCCATTAAGTTTTCCGAACATTCTCGCTTAACGCGTTATTGAACATTCTCGCTTAACTCGTCTTTGAAATCGCCCAGGCGACGAATGCAATTTAAAAAAAATTAATTTTATACGGAATAAATTAACTAATACATTCTTAAGCGCTTCTTTTCCGCCGTCGTCTAAACCGGGGATGGGCGACCTTTTCCTACGTAAGGGCCGCGTACGAGAGAAAAGAGGGGTGGGGAAATGTCGGTAAATCGCAATTCTTCATTCGTATATAATTATAAACTAGCGTAGGTATACTTAATTTAGCTTCTGACACGGACGTAAACGTAATATATCGGAAATATTTGGTTACATATTAGTCACTGCTAGTTTTAAATTAGATTCGGTGTGTCTGTTAGCCGGTTTCTTGTTTTCATTTTTACTAAATTTATTGCGGAAAAACTATTCGCGTACGTAAGTTGTAGAAAATAACGCCCGAATTTTTGCCGCGTACTTCCTTAAGCCGGAAAATTGATATATTTATTCGTATTTTATGGCACGCGGGCCGCGGGTTGCCCATCCCCGGTCTAAACTGAAACTTCATTTTAAAAAATTAGCGGGATTACGTTTTACCGTAAACGAATAGGGACGGATATATCTTCAAATCGCCGTATAACAAAATTTTTTAATTCATTCGTTATTTATGTAACTAGAAGATTGGTGAAAATTTGCGATTTAAAGAATATCAGAAATATATTTAGATTTTTTTAAATGTATAATTACGTTTGCGAAGACGGCGGTAACAACGGAAGCTTCCCTGTTAAAAACTACCGGCGGACGATCTCTAAAGAAAGTAGTCATTACGTAATTTGGGACGTGGGAACGGGATACTCCCGGCGGACTATTTTACCTCGTTAACAAATAAAATATACCGAATTAAATAAAGGATACATTCGTCGTAAGGAGATAGATCCATATCTTGAATATCGCCCCTGTGACAATAGACTTCGCCTAAATATTCGTGATGATCGGGATAACGTCTGTACCTGAAAAATTTCATCTGGTTTAAACTAGAATATTTTGCCTTACCACCACGAAAGTCCGTTATTACGTATTTTATCTTTAGGGGAGAGCGGCAAGTGGCCATTAAAGTATTGCCGGGTACGTTGAAATTCTTTGCCGCTGTAGCGTATGGAATTCCATCGTTCGTACAGCATTAATGGCCTGCTGCATCGCATGAGAATCCCAGCCCTGCTGGTTTGTTTTTTTCGTCTGTAATTGATTTGCGTAAGGTACATGTAAAATGTAATTTTCTCTAGGTAACCTTTAGTAATCTTAAATTCTTAGGCTTTAGATTAAATTAGATTTAATCTTTATTATATCTTAAATTACTATATCGATTTATTACAGTTTTATTGATAAAATAATGTAATATAGTTTTTCGGGCCGAGTGGCCAGGTAGGTGGCCACTTTACCTTCTTAGATGCCATTACACAAAATCGTGTCTAGACTAAAAACTGACCAAGCTACTTCACTTTATTCCATAAGGTTTTAAAGCCAAAAGCGTACTCTTTCAATGAGTTTAAAGTAAATAATTATAAACTTATTACTATCTTAGATAAAATGAAGTGTATCATCATTTATTTTACATCAGACAAGATGAAAACTACAAAAACTTTACTAACACAAAAAAAAATTATGTTAACCGGCTCGGATTCTCTTATAACACTTTCGGCTTCCTGCCGAAGGAGTTCGAATGCTTGCCACTAGACAACGGCATCGTCTCGGAAAATAACGGTGGATGGCCACTTTTATCTCACTCTCCCCTATATTTCATTTATTAATACAATTAATGATTAACGAAATTAATAAGTGCTCAAATGTTCCAATATATTTTTATTATAATTATATCTAGTTAGAGTTCTACCAAATGAGCCCCGCCACAACTCGGCTCCGCTCGACTAAACTCTGTGCAAATTCTTTACGCTTACTCTGTCTTATGTAAGCAAAGGACCCGCCACTAAACTAGAATTTTCACTAATTTTGGTCTAATTATTTTCACTATCGAAGCCAATCGATTATCGGATTAAATCGGTCTACTAATAATTAACGTTAGTGACGATTTAATCCCGTAATCGCTCGACTTTAATATAATTGTTGGATTTTGAGATGTTTAATTTCACTGTATAATGTTTTCGCTTGGTTAAGGCCAATTTATAATTTCTGAGAATGAAAATGAGAAGCGAATATCTCTATTCTCTACCAGTACGCATTCTTACTTTAAACGACGAAAGAGAAACACACACCTATCTTAGGCATCTGCAATTTAAAATAAGGCACTTTATAGCTACAACCAAAAGCACCCTTTGAAAGCATACCAGTCATAAAATTTTTAAAAGATGAGAGTATATGCAGTTAATTCAAAAAGAGAAAAGAGAATATTGTAACCTTATAAGAGAAAGTAAGGAAGACAATCTCAAATTACATTTTTTTATATTTGAAGTCAGTTTTATATATATATATATATATAAAGATAATATCTATTCGGATTCGATTAACCGAAGACGGTATAAATAATGAATTACGACTCACCCTTAAATTCTCTGAATTTATACTCTAATTCTAACCATTTAAATTTTATCAGCTGGTTGCTGAAGACACAAAGAACTTGGGGTTATCAACAGAAAGTAATTCTGTCAACTTTTCTCATTAACCAAAAGAAAATAGAAGTATGTCATCAGTAATGTGTGAAGTGTTGTGCAATAATCCTATTTGGTGTTGTGTTCTTTTCACTTTTCTATTCTCACTAAGTACAAACAAGACTTTACTGTTAATAGTATAAACTAGTCCCAAAGCAACTACAATAAGCAGCACCTACCATACCAGGTAAATACTATTCCTTCATTAAAATATAAATTTCCAATTAAAACTCATGTTTAACTTCATTAAATTTCCAGATCACATTTTTAATTTATGAATATTAAAAATTTGGCTCATCTACTATTTCAATACTTAAAAAAAACTAAGACACTATGATTAAATGAAATTGATTTGTTACTGACTTTATGACATTAGAATAAGGGAGGATCAGAAAATTAAAATTTTATGAACTACTTAAAATAAATCAACCAATTAAAAAGGATTAATTAAACAAAAGTTTAAAAGTTGTTTTAATTACCTTCTTACAACTCCTCCGTCGCATGCTGTATACAGTAAACCACCATTTGATGTATACCTGTATTGACATAACATTAAAAAGCTATTTTATTCCAGGAAAAATTTACGTTTCTAAATAAAATTATGATATGCATAAAGCAAATAAAATAATAATAATAATAATTAATAAAAAATATTAAATTTTTACTATTAAATTGAATTTTCTAATATGGTTTATTTAGAAGCAAATCATGAAATATTAGATTTATCAAATTCAATTTAATACAATTTTTCATTTATGTAATTGATGTTAAGGATAAAATTTAGTTACCAAGCCAATCTATAGTTAATAAATTACTTTTGAATTTTAACAGAATATCAAAAACTGTTACAATGGTAATAAGCAAGTTACAATTTTCTTCGATTATTAAGCGTCGGCAAATTTTATCGTATATTACTACAGAGAAAAGACACATTCACCATATATTATATCCTGAGTTATAATTAGAAGACCAACCTTAGAATTTTGGAAAAAGTAATAATTTAAATACCAAATTTTCGAATCAAATTATCAAATTGCATTTTTTACCGTAGGCAACTACTATTTGCTAAAAAAGAATTTGCAAATTAATTATAGTATTAATTTTACTTCAAAATACAAGTGCATTTTTGTTAATCTAAACCATTTGTTGTATGAGGTTATTTTGATTAGTGGCTTATTATATATATATAAAAGGGCACCCAAATTGGATTATGGATAAATAAAAACCTATCAAAATTGCACGTGACTCAATTTTGGCTTAAGTGATACAAGGAATGATCATTGCTCAAAATATAAATATACTTTTTACTAAATTTTAATCTGTGTAGAATTTTCTATATTTATTGAATGATCTTAAAATAAAAGAAAAAGGCACGAAATAACAAAAAGTATATGTCGAGCATGGGTGTTCTAAGCAAACCTTCTTTGCGCTTTCTCACTTTGAATACCATTTGATGGGTTACTTGCTCAATTTCAAGTTCGACATTTTCAAACTCTCTCTGTACTTGTTTTATTCATAATAACATTGAAGCAGTCATTTTGAGGAATACTCTAGATTATTTTTAAAACATGTCAATGCATTTGGAAAGCAGATTAATTTTTCACTGTTATAAAACAAACTGGGGTGAGACCAGGAACATAAACATGTAAATTAAAGCATAAATGCCAACAGATATAAAAAACATATTTTCTAAATTTTCTGTCAAAATGGAATACAAAATTGATTAAAGCAAGTTTCTTCATTTTATATGCTGAAAACTTTTCTATTGAAGTATAGCCAATAAGAGAAGTCTCTCACAGTGACATTCACTTTTGTAGCAAGCTCCTATCTAGATTCAAACAATAACAGATATTTGCTAGCAAATACAAAAATCAAAAAGCATTTAAATTTAAATTTGTTGCAAGATTTTATGTACATATTTGAGAATACAGTGTTTGCTAGTTAGTTTTTAACATTTTTTAACACTGATTCAATATGAGGCTCTTGTTGATAATATTAATTGTATATCATGCATTGGCATATTGTTAGATCTAAATCTCTTATCTTGTCTTCAAAGTATTTTACGAATTTATTAAATGTCAATTATTTTGAAATAAAATGCTTTGTAAAATCCATTATAATATAAGTAACATATTGACATATTTAATTTTATCCCACTCTTTTTGTGTCAGACAATTTGACTCAATACTCTGTTTCATTCTTTGACAAGCTTTAACTAATATGAATCAATGATAGAAGTGTAACATATGTTAGCTCTGTTCACACAGGTTACACCTTGTACAGAATGTTTTTTGTTTAAGATAATTTGATGCTATTGCAGAAATAATTGCAATTTTCTGTCTTTCATAAGTTCTGCCTCTTGCAGATTTACTATTTTTAAAAAATTTACATAATGTATTTGATACATATATTTATGTTAAAATTAGTAGTATATATTAATTTTACAAATATGCCATGATTTTAAAAATAATCTGTGATTTTTTTATTATTTTTGGCTGGAACATTTCAATGACAAAACTAATAAAATTGGTTTAGCAGATTAAGCAGAGTTTGAATTAGCACAAGTTCAGATTAATGTGAGTTCACTGTATTAAATTTTATTTATTTTTAAAATTTATCAGATTATACTATTAATAAATATGTAAGGTATTTATGTATAATAGAAGAAAATCTAAACTACAGTAGAGCGTCGATAAGTGGAACCAATTGGGGACTGGGGTCCTTCCAGTTAATGATTTGTTCCAGTTTCCGACTTTGTACGAAAAAATACATTAACCTGTCCGATGTTCAAATTTTTCTCCGTTGCGTATCGCTTCCTGTTGAATTTTTCTCCGTTGCGTGTCGCTTCGCGTTGAATTTTCGTCGATTTTAAGCCTAACGAAAATTTTTATAATAATCATCGAGGCTATCGTATCGTTAAAAATTATTTCTGCATTTTGTACAAACAAAATAAATATATTAAAGAATATAAAAAACATGAAAATTATACTTTAGAAGTAAATTTAATATCAAAAACGTTCGATTCAGCACGACACAGTCCGACTGAAAATCGTTCCACTTTCCGGCCATTCCACTTACCGACGTTCCACTTATCGACGCTCTACTGTAGTCCAAAATATAATAACTGCATTTATCTAGTTGAGATTTTTTTCACATTATATATTATATATCTTGTAATGCTGCTAATATACATATCCATAACTGATTGCATACAAATTAATATCATCATATTGAAAATTTAAGACCTATTTTCTTCTGTATTAAAAAATCTGATAATTTCCAATTTTCATTATGCATTCTTATGTTTATGTTATGTTTATAATGCAAATTTTATTGAAGAATTCATTTGAAATATTAAAATAATTTGATATAGTTACAATAGAAGACAAACCATAAGGAATACATTTTTCTCCAATTCTGTTAGAGCAAGATTCTCGTGTAAGGCATGATATGAAGTATATTTATGTTTAAACAGTACAGAGATCCTAATCAGTAATTAATCTATAAGAAAGAGAGAAATATGTTTGTATTAAAAGTTGTGTCCATAATAATTGTAAAGACCTAAATTATCAAATCAGGAATGAACAAATAGTCATCTATGCCAATAATAATTGTATCAAAACAGAATTTTTAATGCATAATAATAGAAAAAGTTATTAGTAAAGAGGTTAGAGCAAGGGTCCCCAAACTTTTTTGACTGTCAAAGCCTTCAAGAATTTCTCGACCTTTAATTGACCTACTTTTTGCTTTTGCTAGTACAATTAGTGATAATACTAAAAAATAAATCTGATAAGTCAGTGTTAATCCACACACCATTTCCTTATAAAGGATCTACTTACAAGATACATACCAGAATTACATACTGTTTAGCCATAACTTCTAAACTAGTCAGTTCTGAAAAACATTTGATGTCACTTTGACATAATCCCAGTCTTAGTCAAGACACACTTGGCATCTCTAACCACTTGTCAAAGCACTGTGCAAACTTGTTTTCTGAAATCTTTCAGAAGCACTGGAAAACTGCACTTCCAAGAACAGATCTTGATGAATAATGTGCCCCACAGAGTGAATCCTTCAGGTTTGCAATTAGCCAGAAGTTGCTTGGAGCCAGATCTGGCTCCAAGTGATGAAGGATGCAGCAAGATTTTGATAGCCTTTTCTATCAGAAAATCTCAGACAAAATGAGTTCCATGAGCATTGTCCTAGTGCAAGACAAAATTTCTGTGTGAAATTGGGATGCTATTAATTAATTGTAGGAAGCAAATGTTTGTCCAGCATATCTTTTGCATACTAATCATGATCTTTTGATAACGAATGCGTAAGAATCACAATCCATGTTTGTCCCAGAAAATGTACATAGAACTTTGCTGTTGGAAACAACTTGTCAAAACTTTTGGGGAAGTGAGGAAGCAGCATGTTTCCTCTGTTTTGATTGGTGTTTGGTTTTGAGATTGAAAAGTGGAAGCCACACTTCATCCATTGTGATCACATGATCAAAAAACAGCCATTAGTTGCGACATTCCTGGAAATTAGTCAAATGTTGAAAACAATGTTGCAACATTTGACTAATCATTTACACACAATATTCATTGTGTGTAAATGATTGGTCAAAATCGTTGAACAGTTCCATGTGATAGACCTGTAGCATCAGCAATTTTGTCCATTGTCAGTTGTTGCTCTTCCACCCAAGCACAGTTTTCAGAAGTTGCAAGAGCAGAGCAACTAGAGCGTGGCTCATCCTTGGTGGAGTTTCTTCCACTTGAAAACTATGCAGTCAGCATGGGCAGACTCCCCAAAGATGTCCATTAACTGCTTGTGAATAACGGCACTTTTTCACAAGTGAACAAAAATTTGATGAAAGCATGCTGCTCCTGAACTGAAAAACTCCTTGCTTTCAGACATACTCAGAACAAGTTTACAAAAAATATGAATTACTCCACAACTGCTGCTGGCACACTAATAGAATTTCACAAGTCAACTGGCAAAGGCTTATTCAAACTTGTCCCAAGAGGGCATGCTAACATAGTTTGCTATGTACCTGGCTAGAGGGAAACAGTACGTAATTCTGGTATGAACTTCATACAATGTGCAAATTTACAACATACTATCAAACTGAAATAATAATTTTTAATGAACTATTTTCAATTAATTCCTGCTTAATTTTCAACTCCCAAAAATGTCTTATTGACCCCAAGAGTTGATATTGACCACTTTTGGGATCTTGGGTTAGATACTGTTTTAAGACATTAATATTTCCATTATAAATATTTCTATTTCATTTTATTAAGATAATTAATTATTTACAATTAACAGAAAATTTTTAATATCATACCGAAGTTTCCAAACAGGTACACTGCCATGTTCTTTTAATCTTTCCTGTATGCCAACATCAGGAATGTAACCAGAAATTATATCACCTCCAACCATGAGAACACCTATAAATATTTCAATGTTTTGTATCTAATGAATTAAAACAAATACTTTGATTAATTATTTGATAAAAAAAATCAATATTAAAACTAAAACAAATAGTAATATATTCTATTTTTTTTTACATAAAATGAAATTTATTTAACTATACTTTATAAACCAACTCGACAACACAGAACCAAAAACAAAACCTTCTTAATCCAACAATTATTTAAACTCAAAAACAAACTTTTTGGCTATCTTAATTAGTCATCCCCAGGTCACATCATAGGAAGGACTAAGAGAAGCTGGTTGGTCCAACAAATGTATCAGCTGCCATCTTGGTTAGAGTGACATAGTAGTTGTTCAGCATTGGTAACAGTGAATCAGACAAGGCACATAACCATCAAGATACTCAGGATACCTCAAACGGACAACTGCTCAAGAGGATCATGCAGTTAGAAGAGGAGCTACCTACCATCACTGTCAGCCATTTGAAGGCATTTGTCAACCTACAGTACATGCATCCCATATCAAGGGATACCATTCAGAGATGACTGGCAAAAGGGATTAGATGATGACATCCATTAAGGTGCCTACCACTGACCTCCTAAAATAGGCAGAGCCGTCTGCATCTGTACCAAGCTTGGTTATCCTCAGACAATATCTGATTAGAGGCACATTATCTTCAGCAACAGATCCTGCTTCTTTCTCAGTGCTGACGACCACTGCATACAGATGTGGAGGCGGACTATCCAGTGTTCCAATCCTGTATTTTTTATTGAGCAGCACACAGCCATCATTCACGGTATGACAGTCTGGTGAGCCATCTCTTGGGACTGTCAATCTTCTCTAGTTGATGACATTCCCCAGACCTATCACAAACAGAACACATCTGCAACATGCTGGGATAGCAATTGAGGCCTTCTCAGAATATCACTGAATTAGTTGACCAGTTGCAACATTTATGACAGAATTTTTTACAGTGAGACAAAAGCAACTTAATTGACTATGCTGCACAGAATAATGGTTTGTCTAGCTGCCAAAAAATGATTTACCACTTACTAAAATGTCATCTTGTTGCTGCTATTTCTTAATAAAACTTTTTTTTCACTCCAAAATTCTAATCATATGCATATCTCCTCAAATAATGCATAAATGCTAAGTTTCACAGCTGTAGCTCAATTTATGAGTGTATATACAGTGAAATCTCCATTAACGGACAGTCCCGAATAGCAGACACCTCGACGTAATTTTTAAAATCCCCAGATCCTTCAAATATAACATCTATAATATTTAATTCTAAATAATAAACACCATCATCCATAACCTAACTTACAAAAACAAAGTCCCTTCTTCAATATTCTGAAAGAATTCATTACATACAAAAGATTTTAAAACTAAAACAAAGAATCAGTTCAAATACTCTTTCAGAGGACAAATTTTGACAGTAGGAGTCAAATAAAAACTGGCTTAAAATAAGAATAGGGGAGGAGGGCAGGTTGTAAAAAGCTGAACAATACTCCATCTGTTAGAAAAAAACTAATCTGGTTAAGTTGTCAATCACTGCTTATTGTAATATATGTTAATGTTATGTACAGTACATGTTCAACTTCTGTCTTATTGTTGAAATTAAGTTCATGGTACCAAGAAACCATAAACTTTTCTGAAGTTATTCATTCATTTGACAAGAACCGTAGTACATTAGTAATGAAAAAAAATTTAAAACAGTTAGGACAATAGCATTTATATGGCAAAAGTTCAAAAATCATGTTACGAAGGCAATTTGCTGACCACTTTAAAGTATAGGTAGCTATTTGGTTTTCTTGCATTTATGAAGTAATTTATAATCTTAACATACACACATCTAATGGGGCCCATGTCTAGAGAAAATTGTGTATTAAAACTTTCCAGTTAAACTTGCATAACTTCTGCTAAGTGTGGTCTAGCATTATCATCATGGAACATTACACCATCTTTTAGTTCTGGTTACCTCTCTTCAATAGCAACTTTCAGCTTATCCAATTGTTGACAATATTTCTCTGCAGTAATGGTTTCATTAGGTTTTAAAAGTTCATAATAAGTGATTCTTTTCTGATCCCACCAAATACAAAGCATTATCTTCTTTCCATTCAATGGAGACTGCACTGCCAGAATTAGATCACCGTCTTTTTCTCATGTTGCTGTTAGTAACCATTTTTCATTAATCAAGCCAAAAATCAGTCGTTCTTTAGCTTTCCACTTAGAACAACACACACAGATACTCTAACAATTTTTTCTCTGAAAGTATGTGGAGCATCCATACATCAAACCTGCTAACCATGCTGATTCTTTCAATGTGATCAAAAGCCGAAATCCAAAGTTTTGCTCCTCCACAGTTTGTCTTGATAGCTTATTTCTGCACAAATAAGATCATCATCTATAACTGAAGGTCTGCCTGAATGCATTCATCTCTAAGAGAAAGATTTCCATATTTATATCTAGCAAACTCTTTCCTGCAGGTACTAAATGAAAGAATTATTTCTGTTATTTATTAAAAATTATGGAAAAAATATATTTTGCCGAGCAGAAAACAGTCACTGGATTTGAAAAAGCTTGTCTGCTCAAATAGAGTTTGAAACGCCAACTGTTGGATTTAGAATCTCAGTTCTGTAAGGATTTTTCTTGTGTTAAATAAAATGCTACTAATAAATAATTTTTTACTACTAAAATTTTATCCATTTTGAAAAATGTAAATTTTTTATCAAAATCAGCACTAAACTTACTATAAAATCCATCTTCGGCTCCTGATCCATAAGATTCTGGTGTCGGAGCTATCGAATTAGAACCATGACCCACTTCAAAACAATGCAAATAACGCTGGCCATCTAATGTTGTAACCTAATAAAATTACTTTCATTCAATGCCAAAAATTTTTAAAATTATACATATAACGTTAATATGATTTAAATTACCTCAGGCAAAGAAACATCATAGAACAATATAATTTGCAAAAAAAAAAAAAAAATTAAATTAAATTATTACATTTTACAGCCCATAAATGCAACTTTTGTCTCAAAAAATCTTCCTGCATCTTGTATGTGAAGTTTGTAGATTAGTTAATTGTGGAATAAGGCATCACAGCACAAAGGTAATCTGCCAAGAGGTGTGCCTCCCAAGAGGATTTTCTATGGGAAAATGTGAGCCCCTATTTAAGTGCTAGACATGTGAAAAAAATTGCCATGTGGTCAGCCTATTGCCAAGGTGCAAACCTGTGACCAACTACATATTCAGTGGTTTTATCCACTTGGTCATTGGTAAACTTATATGTGAAATTGCAATCTCTCATAGACTATTGAATTCCTAAATGGCCTTCAGTACACTATAGGTAACCTTTACCTAGCCCAATCAGTGTATTAAAATAATATTGTTTAATTAAACATATTATTAGTCTATCAGTAGTCTATTAGTACATGAAATATCTAGCTTCCAGAAATCTGGAATTGTCAGAAAACAGGCTAGTTTTGAATTTGACAGGCTATAGTTTACCATGACCTCTTTGTTTTGTTTCTGTACGTGTCACACATCAGTTTCAGTGTGACTGCTAGCATAGTGTGTGTTAACCACTCTGCAGTGATTGATGGAAATATCCGTCAAGGGCGATCACGTGGCAGTGGTGAAAAACTAGTCAAAAATTACCACAAAAAAAAATTCACATAATAAAGGAATTATATGACAATAAAAAAGATTTTTCTTTACTAGACATAACTGTTTAAAAAATTTTTTTTGAAACGGAAACAAGAAAAACGCATGGGAAAATTCTTAAAAAATTTCCCACATTTATTCTCCACTACATAGTGGTAGTTCCATATCTGACTAACCCACTGTAGAAAGATTAAAACAGTTTTGTTCTTTACTTTCCATTGTTTATTTTATATTGTACGTATATATTTAGCCTATGTCTAGAAAACTGAAAAATCCAGAAATACAGGTTTCTTCTGGTCCCAGGCTTGTCAGATATTTAGTCCAGTATTGTACCATTTTTTGCTATAGCTAAACAGTTTTGCATATTAAAAAAATTAAATGTTAACCTTTATTTTTTAATGGTAAAGTTTAAATGCAAGTGACTTCTTTTAAAACTCATCTTTTTCTCTTGATGAAAAAGTAAAATCAGAATTCATACTTTATTTTAGCAGAATATAGTAAAAAATTTGGATTTCAAGTTATGGAATGGCTTAATTAAATACACTAAATACCTTTTCCCCTCTAAATATTCTGACCTGAAATGAGAGTGCATATGATATACACTGGTGTTTTTAAAGAATTGCACACTTAGCTGAATTTACATATATATAGGTTACGTTATGATATACATAATGTATGATGAGGATGATGTATTAGCAATAAGTAGTGATAAGCATAGAATAAAAAACTGAAAAGTTCAGTTTACTGCTATTCATTCTTATACAACAGACATATACAGTACAATATAATGCTTGAAAATGTAAAAACTTGTTTTGAAGATGGGGGTTAAAGGAGAGTTAATAAATAAAAAAAATTTAGACAAAATATTCATAAAAAGATACAAATATATTAATGTATACATTGTATTCATTAATATTTTCTGATGTCATCATTGACTTGACTTCAGATACAATCGCACTAATGTTATGGTGCCATACATAAAAAAAATCACTTCTTACAGCTCCTATTCTGTTGAAGTCCATGCTCTTTGAACTTTGAGAGAACACAAAGACCACACATTTTCAATTGGTTTGGGTATAGCAAATTTCTGGCCCAATCTGCCACTCATATGCCAACTTCTGAACACCCTTTGCATTTTAAAAGAGTGAAAAGATGGGTAATTGATTAATAGTTCTAAAATATTAAACACTTTTAAAACCAGAAATGAACATTTACTTATCTACATGTGTGGAAGTATGCCGAATCTTGTTAGATATTATGTAGTCAAGACATCCAAAAGATGTATCAGGTCAGTCCATAAGTCCGTGCGCATTTTTATGATCTTGAGCAAAATCTTGTTTTGCTGTTAAAAATGTCAGTCTAATCGGTGTAAAAATTATCACATTAGAGTGATAATTTTTACACCGAAGTGTTAAATTGGATCTCATTCCTATAATACTGTTCAGAATTGTGAACATTTCAGTTGTTTATTTTCGTTAAAATGGAAGTAACCGACGAATATAAAAGACACGTTTTATACTTTTTATTTGGTGAGAATGCTACAAATGCAGCCAAAAAAATAAATACTGTACATAATCAAATCGTAATTAGTTCAAGGACTGCACAGAAGTGGTTTGAAAGATTTAGAAACAACGATTTTAGTGTGGAGGATAAGGCTCGTACGGGAAGATCCGTCGACTTCGACGACGATACTCTCTCTGCACTAGTCTGCACTGTAAAAAAGGCTATTTCTGAATATTTTGATTCAAAACCGAAATCATTTTACGAAGACGGGATTAAAAAGCTACCATCGAGATGGCAAAAAATTGTACAAAATAATGGTGAATACATTATAGATTGAAATAAAATTTAATTAAAATCTTTTGCTGCTTTTTTTGTAGATAAAAATACGCACGAACTTATGAACTGACCTGATACTTGGTTGAACCATACTGTAGGGTTTGAAATCGCTAGGCGAGCGATTTCCGCCCTGGTTTATTATAACGAACTTTCATAATGGAAAAGCCATTGGGATCGGCCGTTAGAAACGACCGTTAGAAGATCCGTTGTGTTTCAAATCGACGACAGACGGACGACAGACAGATTGGCCGGCGGGAAATGACCGTTGGCAGCCTTTGTGGAAGAATTCAAATTTGATTGGCGGATGATTTGAACGTTGGGACTATTTAAGCCGTAGTTTCGGCGGGAACGGGAGCTCGTATCGTGCGTTCGTATCGGGATCGGCTGAGTTCGTATCGGGAGGATCGGATCGAATTAGGATCGTCGTTATCAAAGTGCTAACTAACTCTCTCGTTAGATGCCACGGAAATCTGGGGGAAAGTAACTCCAGTGTTTAGTACGAACTTGTTCCTGACTCAGAGGTGCTGTTAATTACAAGTCTGTTTGTGTAGGTCGTAAGGAGTTTCTTTCGACGAACGTGTACGGGAATAGTCGGTTGTCGTTGGATTAGTGTTTGTGCATATTGAATTGTAACGCTATTTTGTATTCTTTTGTACATTTTATTGTAAATATAAACTGTTGTGTTTGTCAAACCGACTGGTGGTTATTTTGAACATTACTGGCGCAGTCTCGACAGGATACCTTGGATTACGTTGGATTACGTCGGATTATCCAGGATTAAACTCCAAAGAATTGGAAAAACTGAGCTACGACAGAGAAGCAGACGTACGTACAGAGCATCACCAGCAATTAGACCCAGGTAAATTATTTGTTTCTCGCTAGCACACAGAGATGCCTAGACGCACGAAATCGCGGCAGCTAGAGGCTAGGGACTGGGAGGATGACGAGCAGGGAACGGTGCGTAGGACAAGCAGGTCGAGTCGTGAACTCGAAGCACGTAGGTTATGGGCCGAGATTGCGAAAATCGAGGCGGCGAGCAAGGAGAGAATCGCGAAAATCAAAGAAGCGACCAGAAGAATGGAAATCGAGTCAGAGGCGAGAATCGCGAAAATCAAGTCCGAGACGAGGAGGGCAGAGATAGAGTTAGAACGGCGTAAGTTACGGCTGGGGATCACCAGAAAATTAGATGATACAAGGCGGCAGGAACAGCAAATACGATCTGAAGGACTTAAAGTCGAGGGGAACTATGACTTCGGGGATAAAATTAGCTCGTCGGGAAACAAGCCGCGGGTGAAATTGGATAGGCCAAGGGAAACTGACCGGCAGAAAAGAGGGTGTTCTGGTAGGCGGGTAGACGACGAGGCCGAACGCATGCGACCCAAGGCAGCGGACCGCGTGGTGGTGGAGGTGAGGGCATCTAAACTTTCTTGCCCACCGGGGAGCGGGGAAGTGAAGGATCGGGTCGAGGCTATGTGGGGAGAAGAAAGGCCCAGGCCTGTAGCTGGATCGAGGACGGGAACCTCTAGGGTCAGAGTAGCAAAAGTCCAGGTAGACGAGGACATTAGAGAGCCTAGTGGAGTCGCGGCAAGACGAGAGGAGGAAGTTCGCAATATTCAACCCGAAGTCGGGAGGCCGCTGAAGGGAACTGAGGTAGTAGGCGATGGAAGTGGTCCCCCAGCTAAGGACGTTTCAGGAACGAAAGTGTCGGGTTTAAGGGAGTCATGGGTCCCTAAAGTGGTGACGGGAACGAAGGAGAAAAGCCAACTCGTTGGAGCCTTCGGTCACCGGGTTGATAAAGTAACGATCCGGATAGAATTGGGGAAGAAAGGTCCCACAGGATCGCAGGAACTGGGGCAGGTGACGCGTGCGGTAGCGTGCACGCTAAATCAGACCCCGGGTGTACCTGTAGCGGAAGAGGATCACCGAAAGGTGGTTGACCGGAAGAGCGATACCCAAGGAAAGGAGAATGAATTAGAACATCTTTCGGAGACGGCAGACAGCGGGATTAGCGACAGTGAGGAAAACGGGTCGAATCCACAGGAGACCCAAGTCCAAGATAGGTCGCTCCCCCGACCGTTAGAAGCCCCCCCGGGGGGGCGGAGAAGACGCGCCGGTCCCAAAGACAGCATAGGTCAGAATAGGGGTAGCAGCAAACCCATTAAACAGGCTGGAAAACTCCCAGAAAGGAGGGAAAGGATGTTGAGGCTAGCCTACAAGGCCCCACAGAAAGAACAATTGGTCAGTCAGAAGGTGACGAGGCGCGTTCACTGTGGTTCACACCGTTGGGAAACGGCGGCGGGTATCCGAAGGTACTGGCAGAGTTGGCACGAGTACCGGAGCAGTGCGCCGGTTTGCATTACGACGGCTCGCATTACAACGCTCGCAGAGGCTGACGAACTGGGGGTCGGTGGTACGATCTTGGTCAGGAAAGCGTACCGGGTCAACAAAATCGACGCGCTGGAAGGGGAAGAATGCGAGGGTGACCGCCGGAGAAGGTTAGAGAACGGCAGAAAGCAGTTGGGCCATGGGGACAGACTAGAAGTCTGCTGAATACAGACTAGTACGGTCAGAATAAAATTTGGCTCGGGCACAAGTGTCGGAAAAGTAGCAATAGCTCCGCCTATGCGTCAGGTGTACGATCGTGGCCGGGAACACGAACAAATCGGGGATTTTCCCCTACGTTCCTCGCCTTCGGCGTGGGATGCCCAGGCTAGTAGTTTTACAGGATATTTGTCATGGATCGGACTAGGGAAATCGCATCAAGATACGCATAAGAACGTAGTAAAAATGCGCGTGGACATCGAACTGATCGGGTCGTATCGGGTCCTGCAAGCATCTCTGTGCGTAGGTGCGAGTGAACATTCCCGGTTGTACCGGAAGTTAAGGGTCAGTCCGCACGAACGGACATTTGTAAAATTGCTGAGTGTTGTTGGATCAAACAGGCTTGAGCTAAGCGCAGTTTGATCCTTGGCCGCAGAGGTGTAGGGTTTGGAATCGCTAGGCGAGCGATTTCCGCCCTGGTTTATTATAACGAACTTTCATAACGGAAAAGCTGTTGGGATCGGCCGTTAGAAACGACCGTTAGAAGATCCGTTGTGTTTCAAATCGACAACAGACGGACGACAGACAGATTGGCCGGCGGGAAATGACCGTTGGCAGCCGTTGTGGAAGAATTCAAATTTGATTGGCGGACGATTCGAACGTTGGGACTATTTAAGCCGTAGTTTCGGCGGGAACGGGAGCTCGTATCGTGCGTTCGTATCAGGATCGGCTGAGTTCGTATCGGGATGATCGGATCGAATTAGGATCGTCGTTATCAAAGTGCTAACTAACTCTCTCGTTGGACGCCACGGAAATCTGGGGAAAAGTAACTCCAGTGTTTTAGTACGAACTTGTTCCTGACTTGGAGGTGCTGTTAATTACAAGTGTGTTCGTGTAGGTCGTAAGGAGTTTCTTTCGACGAACGTGTACGGGAATAGTCGGTTGTCGTTGGATTAGTGTTTGTGCATATTAAATTGTAATGCTATTTTGTATTCTTTTGTACATTTTATTGTAAATATAAACTGTTGTGTTTGTCAAACCGACTGGTGGTTATTTTGAACATTACTCATACTTTTTGCAAGCACAGTTTTATTTGATTTGAATGCATTGTGCCATCCACAAAATAAAAGTTTTCCAATGCCATTGCAGGTGAATGCATTTCAAATCATTACTTGAAGAGCATACTTTTTGAAGTATGCTCTTCAAGTAATGATTTGAAATGAACCTTGCAAGCAATTCTGAGTAATGTGTTTTGTCCACTTTGCAGCATACAAGTTGAAATTAGTTACTAGATAACAAAAATGGCCTTCAAAATAAGACTTGTTTCCACTGTTCTGTTGTCCATTTGCAATGCCTTTTGGCCTGTGCCAATTTTGCATTCTTTTT
Organism: Centruroides vittatus; assembly: GCF_030686945.1. Lineage (NCBI taxonomy): Eukaryota > Metazoa > Arthropoda > Arachnida > Scorpiones > Buthidae > Centruroides > Centruroides vittatus. The sequence goes on from NW_027122172.1 coordinate 3,366,536, forward strand.
TTTGTGTTAGTAATGGTTTTTTCTTTACTTTATATTAAAAAATTCCTATTATATAGATAAGGAGTACTGAAATTCTATATATCTTTTCTCTGTAAACCTTACAAGTAAGTTAGAAGTGCTGTATTGAAATTCTCAAACATCTAAAGATTTTCAGTAATGATGACTTTATTCATTTAATTTATTGTTATAAATGCATTTTGGAATGATTAACTTAATTAGCACTGAAGAGAAAACAAAAATATACATTATTCTGAAATGTATTTGTAATAATAAATTAAACAAATAAAGTTGTCATCATTGAAAATCTTTGAATGTTAGAAGTACTGCATTGAAATTCTCAAACTTACTTGTAAGGTTTACAGAAAAAATAAAGGTTAAAAATTCACAGAACCTCTTATAAACAACATATAAACTTGTGATTAGGGCCATATTAACACATGGTCAAGCCCATAGGCTTTCAGATATTACACTCCTTATGCATGCAATAATGTACAATTTTTCTTTGTCTCAAGATCACATGCACAAAGATTTTCTGCTCTGATGTCATTACAATCTTGAATGCTTGTTTCTGTAAGATAGCTTGAGGCACTATGACTAACAATTTAAATGTTTCCACAGGTTTATTTCATGCCCTAAAAATACAAAAAAATAATTTTAGCCCTTTCTTTCATTATTTATTTCAAGTTTAACTCATTTCACATTAACCCACACTGTCACAAAGTTTGAAGGACTCTCTACAGGACATAGTTCTATAAACAAAATAATATCATAAACTAAACAATATATGATGTTGAAATTTGTCAAATGCAGAGAAGACACATTACAGGATTTTCCAAAATAATCAAATTCAAGAAATGGCAATTACATGCAAAGCAATTACGCATGAAAAATAGTAGAAAATCATCACCTTATGCAAGAGATAGTGTAAGAAAAAAAACTGCATGTGATCATGGGTTTAAAGTTAGCTGGATAATGCAATTAATTATTAATTATTTAATTTAAACCTTTAAATTTGAAATAAAAACTTTTGATCAAATATAAAACATAGTTAATGGAGTACATAAGCATAGATCATTTGAGATTGGATAGTATGTAACAGGTGTAACCAATCTAATATAGATATTAATTATCACTTTTTGTATTACAGCATAATTTTGGAACTGGAAAAAACTTTTAATTGGGAAAATAAAAATTTCACTTTTTTTCATCTTAGTGCTTGCTTTTGATTTTGACATAACTATCTTTAAAAAAGTTACTAAATTGAATATTCAAAAATAAAATTTACTATTAATTATTTATTAGAAAAGAAATATCAATTAACTATCATATAAGTTTTACTTTTATTTGTATAATATTACTTGTTATAAAAATCATGCACTTACTTTACACACACCATCACAAGATAATGATAATATAGCACTCTGATGATTCCGTACAAATGGCCAACTACTATGGAGAAATGTTATGTCACGGATGACATTGATATGGAGCTAAAGGAAAACAAAAACAAATCTTTTCAAGGCAGTCAATTTTGTTCTCAATTAATTAATTTCCACACAAGTACAAGAACACAAAATACCTAAATTATCATCTAATTCAGTTAATGACAAAATACAGTGCAGTCTCAGCAGTATAACTCTTCAAATCCCTAATCTATCTAATATATACTCAGTTTATCTCGTTATTTTATTATTATTTTTAAATTAAATTCACTTACATCATAAATAAAATCCAATGGTAAAGGCATTCTGAGATCAAACAATGTCAATCCCTAAAGCAAAAAAGTAATAAGTGCATTGTATGAACTTATTATTACTCTTATTAATTAAAATTGAAGATAAAATCCATTAAAATCTGAATTTTTAAAAATTGAAAATATTTTACAAGGATTAACCACTATGGGACAGCTTGAAATTTACATACTATTAGCACTTCTTTCAATGTATAAATGGTTTAAGTATCAGTATGGGTCCAATGCAGTATATGGATGGGGAGCTAAGACCAATTCCACTTCACTTTTGTTTCAATTTCCAATTTTTAAAAAGTGTTTTATTTGTTAATTGGATAATTTTACATGTTTTCAGGAAATTTTAAAATTTTTTGAAAGAATCCTAAAAGAAAATGTCAGATCATCTTACTATATATTCTGGAAGATGATAATGAATAAAAGGTGACTTTTTTCAACAGACTTTGTCTTCAATTTTAATTAATAAAAGAATCTACTATCCAAATTTTTAAAAATTTATTATTACAATTTTAAAAATTTATATTTCTGATCAGTTACAATTAAAACATTGAATATAACATTTACCTTTCCATTAACACAACTGCAGACGGCCATATTGGGACAAATGGGATCAGCAGCAAGGCCTGCACGGTCTCGTCCATTAAAGGCACCTAATATATTTAAATTTAAAATATTTGTGATCAATATATTCTTTTAAATGATAATCATACTAATTCAATAAATCTAAACAAATCCTTTATACAATACAATAAACAATTTTTTCCTTTCTCACAATTAAAATTCTCTCTCAAAATAAGAATGATATATAAAAAATTAATAATGCTATAGCAGTATCTTATTCTATATTTAACAGAAGTTTCTGTCCAATTTATTCATGTTTACCTCGCGATTTTTAACTGTAGAAACACAGATGTGAAAACCTCCAATTTAATAATTAATATAGTATTATAATAAAACACATTGATAATATAAATTAACATTAAATATTTATATCTTAAAATTTCTAAATTAATTTTGAATGAATTTATATATTAAATCTCAAAATTAACAAAAGATTTTAACTTACAGTTATCATACGACATGACCTGTTCTCCACGTTCCACATCAATAACGGCAAGTCTTCTGGCTGTTGTTGCTGCCAAAATCTACAAATAAGACAAGTTTTGTACATTAAAAATTTTACAGGTTTCCTTTAACTAAAAAACAATCATTAAAAACAATAATTTTATTATTGGTTTCTTCTTTTTTTTTTATAATTCAAATTCATAGTTCATCATCCAATGCTAACTTTTTTACATTTAAAATAATAGCTGCAACTTTCGTCACTAGCAAAATTTACCATTAAACAAACCTTATTGAGATACTTAATAAAAAGTTAACTTTATTACAAGGTCATCAAGGTAAATCTGAAAAAGTCACCATATAATGAAAAACAATTAAAAATAAAGGAAAAAATCAATATATTCTTACAAAAATTAGTACAAAAGTACTACAAAATGCAAAATGATATTCTATGTAGCCCTCTTCAACTTCCACAAGTTTCTCCAACGTTGACCTGAAATGGATGCAGGTGTGATTGATCCATGTTTGTCATCACCTCCACTATGGAAGTCTTTAAAGAATTCTTGGTATTGTGATGCTTTGCATTTACCTTTGCCTCTACCATGCTTCACATGTAATAGTTAAAAGAATTGTAGTCAAGACTGGATGGTGACACAAGTATGGGATGTTACCTTAAAGCCAGGCATGCATCTTCCTTGCCCTGTTGGAACACACTCTCCCTCCCAGCATCCATTTCATCCATCCAGGGCTTCACAACTGTCCAGGGCCGGATTTACCAATCCAGGGGCCCTGGGCACAAATTCAGTGGGGGTCCCCCCTCTAAGAGTAGGCAAATTTGATAATTTAGAAAATTTACACAAAATACTATACTTTCAATTAGATTTGAACTAGGAAGTTGTAAATTTCATTTAAAAATAAGGTTATTGTAAACATACATATATTTTATTGTGTAAAACTAATTATTTTAATTTAACTGAAAAATACCTATGTGAAATTTTTTCCCGAAATTTTCCGATGTTTCATAGATTTTTTCCCAGGTTTGGTTTTCTCTGCCTGTTGCCCTCATGATTAGGCCACACTAAACTGTCGCGGTAATAGAAAAAAAATTATGTTTAAACATAATTTTTTTTAGTTTTGTGGGGGCTCCTATTTTGTGGGGGCCCTGGGCACAGGCCCCAAATGCCCTTATGTAAATCTGGCCCTGCAACTGTCTTCACCCAATGATGTAAAAGTCGGTATTCACCCTCAAGTCCTTGCTGAAAAAGTAGGATGCCATGACATCACCCTTACTAGTCATCTCCCAGGATGATCAGAGAGAGAGGAAATTTGGTGTGTATGACTGTAGGCATACACACAAAATTTCTGCCAGATACACACTAGAGGAATTCTGCCAGATCCAGCAGCTATTTCGACAATTCAGCTTCCTGTCCTAAATGAAGTCTTCTTGTCAGAGAAGAACCTCAAGAACAAGCACCATCATGCTTGATGTTGTTCACAGAGCGTGAGTCTTCAGTTTTCTGTCCTCCTTGTTCTTGTCAGTCAAGAGCTGGTGATTCCTGAAGACAAGAGAATACTATAGCAGGTCCTCAGGCACTGCCAGACTTATTGTCAACCTTGCCATGCCCATATCTTTAACAAGGTCATTCATAATCCATGTACCATCCTTTCCAATCTTCACCATCAATTTGGTTATGAATGCCACACTTCTCTTGCAAATGTTTACTGTGAGTTGCCCTGTCAGGAGTCACTCACATTGTCGTCAAACTCCCTGAACTTCTTGGCTATGTTGTAAACTTGCATCTTCCCATCTTCCTGTAGTCAAAGCATACCATGATTTGTGAGGGCAACTTTCCAGTGTGAAGCAATTCAAGTATAGCAGCTCTTCAGTCATATTCTCATGACATGTCTGAGCACAACCCCAGTTGTTGACTGTTTGGTGCATCAAGTACCTGAATATGAAGGCATGTATATACTTTCATCAACAATCTTATCTCCAAGACTGCCTAAGATTGCCCACAAAGAAATTCTGGATTTACCTCAATAACCTTGTATTTATGTCACTCATAATGAAGGAAGTGAAATAGACCAGAAGCAAGTTAAAGTAATAAAAAGAAGTGAACATTAGTTAAATTCTCAAAGACCAAGTTGTGTCTCACAGTGAATAAATATACTCACTGTGCATACAGTTTTTCACCAACTGTATCTTGCAGTGGAGTGCCGTCATTGGAAGCGATGGAACCGCCGATTCCATCTTCCAATGACCTTCTCTTATATTTTATAAAATATAAATTTTCATATTTTAACTTACTTTGCATTAATTAAAATTAATATTTTATTATAACTGCATTATGTATCTTTTACAAATTTCTATACTACATGTGAAAAAAAACGATATGATCGCTATTGTATATTCGAATAATTCGGTGGCGAAAGGAGTGTCGAAACAGGTCAGTTTCCAAGCAGCCAGATTATAGGCATTGGCGCATGCGCTTTACAGAGCACCAACGTCACCCGGTTTAGCCGGTGGATGCTTCACACACAAAACTTCTAATTTTATATCCCGGACCGGTTGTTAGCCGCCTGCCTGCTAGATATTCGGCCGCCCTCGCCCGATTATGCGAATCATGAGTAGACTAGATCAACGGCGGGCAAGCCCCGGCTCGCGGGCCAGCTACGGCTCGCGAAAAGTTTTTATCCGGCCCGCGAGATCTTTAATAGATAATTAGTTATTTTTCCAATTTTCTGTAATTTTCGAAAACGATAAGAGAAATAAATGTAGTAATTAACTTTTTATTTATTTATTTCATATTTGCAGACTTAAAAAATTACGAGTCACAAGAAGGCGTCAATTAACTACTACGGCGCAGAAAAAACGTAAAATTTATTCTGGCCCACGTTATAAAAAAGGTTGCCCACTGTAGACTAGATTTATAACTTAACCCAATCAATAGGAGTTTACTGACACGTTTTTATGATAGTTCTGTATAGTTGACAGGAGTTTTAAAAAAATCCATTAAAATATTTGATACATTTATTCCGCGTTTATTCCGTTCTCCCATCTTATATTACTTACGGATTTCAATGTTAAACCGGTGATATTACGATTTACTATGTCCCATCTGTAAGGGGATGCAGAAAAAACGTGTACAATTCTAGTATAGTGTTAAAAAATTAACTGTTACTTTGGCAGCATCATTTACAACCAAATTTAATGAATGAGACGTACAATGGTACAAAAAAGCTCTAGAATTTATTTTCTTTAAATTTACGATTTATGTATCCGTTGTCGTAAAAATTTCTTTCCACTTCTTTCCCAAGACTACAGATATTCGAGTACAAAGTAACCGGTTTCGACTTATTTCAATTTAAGAAGTAGTTAAATAATTAAGCGATTAGGGAATTAGAAACATATATAAAACCCCGATGAAAGAGCCGAAATTTTACTTAAACAGAATTTTAACCGAACCAATCTTTTGCCGAGTACGGTGGGGTCTGATCTCTTCGTAATATTAGATGTAATAAAGACAGAAATTTTTCCAGTTCAATGAGAGTGACCGAAAAGTTGTAAATTTTGGAAATTTCCGTGAACACTCGATCCTAAAACGAATTAGTTAGAAAACGAACAACAGACAATCTGTTAAGTTTAACATATTTAGATTTTTACAGCTATGGTGAGAAACGTTTAAAATCTACAACAACCCCGTCGCGTCCTTTGATATATACTGGTGACGCGACAAAAGAGGCATTTGACATTGACCGGTATCTGCACCCTCGGGATTTGGCACGGACACACCTACCTGGACCGTCTCTGATTTCATTCATTAGCCACTCGTAGGGAGCTACAGTATTTCACTAAGTGGATTGTTTTAAGATTTAAAAAGTAAAGAATATTTTGTTATTTTTATGTACTGTACGTTTCTTCCCAAAGTTATATTTAATTATAAGTTTCATTAAAAGTATATTCATACAATTGAAGAATTTTTTGTACTAGGTATGTATATTCGTCACACATTTTGTTTTACCAAGTAAGTTTTTCTGATAATTTTAATTTTAGCCCTTATATCGTGGCTAGTGATTCAAAAATTTATTTTAGTTTTGGCTCGAGACCATATAACGAAAAAGAAAACATTATTAAAAGAGAAAGACCGATGCCTAAATTAAATATAAATACGTCAACAAAAAATTTCGACATTTTGATGATAAAATTTATGACGAATGACGATTCTATCGTAAAATTGAAGCAATTTGGAAATCAAAGAGGAATAGAATTTAACATTGGTAGACAATATAAAATAAATATTGAAAATTATAACAAGATAATTACGATTAATAGGTATATCTAAATTAATAGATGTTATATGTTTTTTCTCAAAGCGAGAATTGGCATTTAGAGGGCGTAGGGAATTTATTGAATCTATTAACGGAGGTAATTATATTGAACTTTTTTATTTATTAAGTACGTCAGATAATCTATTAAAAATACATTTAAAGAAGTATACGGTTTTTACTGGCTTATCGAACGAACGAATACGAACGGGCCCTGACGCGCAATTAATTGATTGTCCCTGTAAGTCGGCTTCTTACAGAAACACAGCTTCCGTATCATCAAATGTCACGGCACGCCACTGGTATCTTGTGCTTATATATTCTTATATCTTTGAGAATTTAACTAATGTTCACTAATGTTCAACTAATAATAAAGAAGATACATCCAATTTAGATACATCCTGTGTGTGTGTGTGTGTGTGTGTGTGTGTGTATATATATATATATACACGAGGCGTGTTTTTAAAGTAAGTACCATTTTGAAATATAAAAAAAACAAGCAAACATTTTTAACAAAACTTTTATTTATGTGAAAGCCCATATTTTACACTAGTTTTCTACATAATTCCCATTAATATTAAGACACTTATCGTATCGTGGGACCAGCTTTTGTATTCCATCCTCAAAGAATGTTGCCGCCTGATGAGACAACCACTGCAGAACGGTCGTTTTGACTTCGTCGTGATTGTTATGGCGCTGCCCTGCCAGATGTCTGTTCTCTTTCACTAGAGTGAAAGAGAACAGACGATTCACGATTGAAAAAGTGGACTGTCTACAGTCCACTTTTTCAGTCAAATCGTCGATAATGACTGAAGGTCGCCCACTTCGTTCCTCATCGTGAATGTTTGTGTGGCCATTACTAAAGGCCCTAACCCATTTTCGTACCATTCCATCACTCATAACGCTTTCACCATAAACTTCACTGATTTGGCGATAAATTTCAGCCACTTTCAAGCCTTTACCACTGAGAAAACGAATAACGGCACGCACTTCGCAGTCGGTGGGATTCTTAATGAGCGGCGGCATTTCAATAATACGAAAACAACAGTAAACACAGTCGACTGGCTCCGTAATGGCGTTTGTGGCTTCCCAACAGATGTATGTACACAGCGCGCATGCACTAAGTGCCGATTGCAGCGCTCCAGCGGAGTTATATTAAAACGGTACTACTTTAAAAACACGCCTCGTATATATATACACAGGATGTATATATATATACTTTGAAATTTTATTTCATATTTCATATTGAAGGATATGGGTCCAAAAATCCTTCATTAGGGAGTTATAGGGTTTATTGCTAATGGTACATGTGAGGCATTTAACAACAGATTCACAAAAATTGCTCAAAGTGATCTCCTTCTGCTTCGATACATACTGAGCCTGCGTTCCATGCTTTGCTGTACTTTGTTGAAAATTCTTGGAATTTTTCAAATTTGGTCAAAGCCATTTTGGATAAAATCCCTCAGAACATCGACATTAGGTATGGTACTGTACATTGTCTGGTAATGTTATGGAAGTTAGGCTGGAGTCATATTTACAGAAAAACACCACTGAAACTGTAAACTGAAAGCCAAATCCAGAAAAATTTTACATCCCTCACACGCAAAATTTCTGGAAAATCAACTCAAGAGGTGTTCAGTGGAAAAATTTTTCTGGCCATAAGATGTAGATGTTGACCAATCAGATCCCTGGAAGCGATGACACGTTTACAACATCACTGTGTCGCTGCTGTGCTGAAAATGAGAAACCATGTGAGCTGATCAGCAGCCATTTTGACACATGTCGATAGTTGAGTCGCTGTTTCAAAATCATGGAAGCTCAGAAAGAAAAAATGTCAAAGGTGACCAAGAACCATGTTTAGCTTGAATTGGCAGAAGCCAGAATGAATGTAGATGTAGCACTGCTAGTAATGTAAACCGACACTCTAAATGGCAAAAAGTTTATTTCTTTTTATTCCATTTTTCTTTTCTTTTACGATTTTACGTGCGGAAATACAGAATTCACAGTAACTACAGAGTAACTACAGAGAAAAATTGCCATTATGGTTACGTGAGCTTTTTTTCTGTAAGTGTGATTCCAGCCTTACTCTGAATAACACAAAACAGAAAAAAAAGACAATCAGACAAAACAAAACAAATGCCATGACCAACTGTAAAGAAGAAAGTGTGTAAAAGTGCAAGTTTGAAGTGATTTACATAATCAGGAGTAACTACAGAGAATTCCTTTCATAACTCTCTAACAAAAGATTTTTGGATCCATGTTCATAATGACTTTTGTCAGGAACACATCCCTACATTTATGAACACCAATTTAGATATCCCCTGTATATAACCCCTATTAATTAATTGCAGCATCAAAGGAGTGTATGAGAGCAACTAAGCCTAAGAGGAACATTGTAGTATCAATAATTAAGGTGAAAAAGGAACTTATAGTGAAACATGAAATGGTACAAATGTGGCAGATCTGGCAGCCATGTTTAAGATGATGAAGTTGACAATGTGCACCACTGTTAGGAACAGGGAAGCAATAAAAGCAGCAAACATGGCTAAAGGTATGACAACACTGCCCTCCAGAAAATTACATGTTATTGAGATGGAAAAACTCTTCCTAGTATGGTAAATGAGAAGCAATTGGTTAGTGATATCATCACCAAGAGGATTATTTATGAGAAAGCCAAGCAGCTGCACACTGACCTTAAAGATTATCACTCATCACTAAGATGCAGTCAATGCAATTTTCATTTTATTATACAGTAATTATGTATTTTTCGCATGTTTTAATTTATTATTTAGGACATTTAATTGTGTTATTTTTACCTTAAATTATATGTATTTACTGTTTATCAAAATGGGCATTATTTACAGTCTGGGAACAGATTAATTCACTTTCGATTATTTCTAATAGTGAAAATTGATTCAAACTTTGAACAATTCAGAGTTTCAATGGCTTCCCAAAACAAATTAAATTCAAAGTTCAAGGTACAGTAGAGAGTCGAAAATCGGAATCAATTAGGGACTGGGGTTGTTCAGATTAGTGATTTGTTCCGATTACTGATTATGTACGAAAAAAAATATTAACCTGTCCGATGTTCGAATTTTTCTCCGTTGTGTGTCGCTTCGTGTTGAATTTTTCTCTGTTGCGTGTCGCTTCGTGTTGAATTTTCGTCGATTTTAAGCCTAACGAAAATTTTTATAATAATAATCGAGGCTATCGTATCGTTAAAAATTATTTCTTCATTTTGTACAAACAAAATAAATATATTAAAGAATATAAAAACATAAAAATTATACTTTAGAAGTAAATCTAGTATCAAAAACATTCGATTCAGCACGACACAGTCTGACTGAAAATCGTTCCACTTTCCGGCCATTCCACTTACCGACGTTCCACTTATCGACGCTCTACTGTATATTTATTCGTACATAATCGGTAATCGAAACAAATCACTAATCTGAACAACCCCAGTCCCCAATTGATTCCGATTTTCGGTTCTCTACTGTATTTATAACAAAATATGCTATGACATGCAGTTTTGTTATCTAATCTCATTAACATGTTCAATTCGATGGTAAATGTGATTGTTACTTTATTAAATTCAAATGTTTTAAAACTTTAATATTCATGTAATAATTATAATCATTAATATTTTTAAAATATATTTTATAATCTTAAAAAAAATTCTAAAGATGATAATCAAACTTACTCTGGAACCATCACTGGTAAAACGAACAGCATTTACATTTCTTGCTAATCCCATAGTTGTAATCTTAAAATTAGAACAGCAAATTTATTTAACTATTTTAACATTAACGTTAGAAAAATTTATTTATTACCTGATAACACATTAGCAGTTCCATTCGTTGAGCTGAATAAAGATTTACTTTGCCATCATAAGCTCCAGAACAAAATAGATATCGATCCTGTATGATATTTTTATATTATAAAATCAGTACACTAAAACTAAACTAAGTTTTTAACATATTTTCGAAAAGTTACTAAAAAAAATCTTATCTATCAAAAATAAAAATTCTCTAAATATTGATAAAAAATAAAATAAAAAACTAAAATGGATTACATACTCTCGGACTAAAAGCAACTCCACGAACACTTCCCTGATGGAATTTTAAAAATTTTGGAGTTCCTTCTTGCTGCATTTTAAGAGGTGGACGGCTACTTATAATATTTAAATTTCCTTACTAAAAACAGATTAAAAAATTAAATCATTTCAATTATTTGTTCACAAAAATAATAAAAATATAGTAATTTAAAAAAAAATTTTACTTTAAAGTTTTTCTAGTTAAATAATAATCAATAATTAAACATACTTCAGAATAAAATAATATAATAATTAAAAAAATGCTTATTAAAATTTGTAAACAAACATTTTTAAAAACATTCACACAAATGTTAGGAAATATTAACGTAGTAACTTTTTCATACTTTCAAGAGTATAATATTAATGTAAATGTTTCTCATTGAATAGGGTAGGGATGGGCAACCTTTTTCTATGTAAGAGCCATATTTCAAATCTTTTGAATTGACACGGGCCGCATACGAGAGAAAAGAAGAGGGAAATGCCTGTAAATCGCAATTATTTATTTACATATAATTATAAATTAACATAAGTATACTTAATTTAGCTTCTGGAACTGATGTAAATGTAATATATTGGAAATATTTGGTTAAATATTAGTCACTGCTAATTTTAAATTAGTTTCAATGTGAGTCTGTTAATGGTTTCTTGTTCTAATTTTTACTAAATTCATTGTGGGAAAAACTATTCACATACATAAGTTGTATAAAATAGTAACATTTGAATTTTTGCTGCATACTTCCTTAAAGCTAAACACCAACCAAATGCCGAAATTCTATCGAGCTAGTTTAAGGCTAATTACTAAATAACTATGTAAGCAATTTGACTTTAGAGGGAGGCATTAGGCGCCATCTCATGTTAACATTAATAATTATAATTTTTAATTAATTAATTTAAATAATTTAGAACCGCTGAGAAAAAGAAAAAAACAAAAAAAAAAAAAAGAAAAAAAATCAGCCTGGAGCGGGACTCGAACCCACAACTCCTGCTTACCGTGCACATGCGTTGCCAGTTACGCTATCCGGACCTCCAGCCCAATCCCCTCTTCCAGCATATATAAGTTAACTATATAACCATCGATGGTTATTACAATGCCGGCTGGGGTCACATTCAGTGCCCACTAGGGTTTCTCATTTCCCAGTCTTTTGCTTGTCCTGGAATCCTGGGATAAAAGTGAATTGTTTCCCGGGACAAAATTAATTATTTTTAAGATATACAAAATATCATGAAATCAAATGATATAATTATTTTTCGTTTTTTAAAGTAATTTAATATGTTCTGCATCCTCCAAAATCATATTAATAATGCTGTATAAGATATGTATTAAAAATTACCTTTGAATTACGTAAAAATGTTCACAAATAGAAAAAATTTATTAAAGTTTGCTGAAAACTGCATACAGCAACAACAAAAATGCCTTTGAATTGAGTTGAAAATTAAAAATAATGAACTTAGATCAAACTTCTAACTTAGAAGGTAATTTTTGAATTTTTAAATAAAATATAATACAAAATATTGTAAATTTTTATAAGATTTTACAAAGCGAAGATGGTCGATACTCTGATCACTCAATCTGATTCTTATTTTAGTAATGAAAAGTCTCGCTACCGAGAATGCCTTTACCGATTCAATTGATGCGATTGGAATCGTGTTTAATGCATTTAAGAGAAGACAAATATTATGTGTTTTCATCTGTATCCTGAAAGATTTCTAGTTCGTTTTCGAGATTGTAGTATTTCTTTTGTCCTCTAGTATTCTTGATTTGTCTACCTCGACTACTTTAATAGAAAGATCATAGCCCAATAATTCGGCAGTTTGTTTGTCTTTAATAATCAGATTATGAAGAAAAACTTCATACTCGCCGACTTCGTACTAGTTTGTATCCTTGCCCAATTTGCACAACTTGGCGTTATGCAGTTATTGAAGCTACTAAGCATGGTTAAAAATTAAGACAGCATAAGCACACTTATTCCAGATATTACTGGTAAAGAATTTTGAGAGTTCTGCCACAAATAAGCTACGTATCAATTATTGACCATTTGTGACCTGCCATAACAAACAAAAGTTAAAAAAACTAATAAATAGATTTGAAATTAATAAATACAAATGTATTCTGACAGTTTATGAGTTAATGATACTTTCTATTTGCAAAATTTCCTCAACCTTAACATAAAATAAGAAAAAAGTGAATTTTTAACAAATTTGCGGGATTCCCAGGATAAGAAAAATTTCCCAGGATATTTCCTGGGTTAAAAAAACGACCGGGATCCCAGGATCCCGGAATCCTGTTTGAGAAACCCTAGTGCCCACGTCCTCTACAGCACTCAACTGGCCACCATAAGCCCTGGAAAGGTGTAATATATATAACCGTTGTAATAACTGTCGATGGTTATATATAACGTGACCATTTATTTTTTGACTCAAAACGGGACATTGGTTTATTTAGGTTAATTAACAGGTAGTCAATAAAAAAAACACTTTTTTAAAAGTTATTTATTCAGAAATAGTCAGTTAGCTTAAAAGTTACGAATTAAAAAATATATATACCCGAAACGTTTAGTTATATTTATATTTATCAGAGGAACAAATTTGCTTTAATATAGCTGGTGATGATTTTAAGTAAGAATGAAACTCTTGGCGTGTTTTTTTTATATTTACCTTAATTATCAACATTGCCTTTAGAACTGAAATTTGTAACTGGGTCTTCTCAGATGGCCACAATTTGTTCATCATAGAAAATACTCTTTCTACTGGAGCATTTGTAGCAGGCAAACATAAAATATATTCAATTAAAATAGAAAAGTTTTCATGCTGAAAATTGTTGACTTGAAAGTGTTTGAATACTTCCACCCAACGAGTTTCCGTGGAAACATTTAGATTATTCCATTCGGTTACTTTCTGCGATGTAATGTAGTTACAAATTAACGAAAATTCGTCAAAAACTTCTGCATCTTTATTACAGTCAATATATTCCTTTTCAATTAATACATCCAGAGATTTTTGAACGTCTTCCCATGCGGGGACCTTTTTTAAATCTGCCCAATAAAATATCTCCATTTCTTTGGTAAGAAAGCAAGTCCACTGCTCCAGATATTCACGGCTTGTTTGATAAAATTCTGTAGCCACCCTTTTCACAAACTCTTCATCTATGTCAGTAACATTATCTTTCGATTTCACTATTAATTGACGGACCATAAATGAAAAAAACTGATTGGTCTGTTTCTGAGTCAAATTGTCTTTTAGTTGATTGATTTCTTTTGCAGCTTATTGCCGATACAGTCTGACCTTCCAGTTTCAATACAGCTTGATGAAAACTTGCTGACAGAGCGTGCAAAAAATAAAGCCACAATTCAGATGTGGGATCTTCAAAAAAGTTTTTTAGCAACAGGGGACATTTTTCAATACTCAAAAAGTAGTTTTTTAATGGCCGATACATTTTTAAAACCCTTTCCAAGGCAGGCATAAGAGCAAGCCATCTAGTTTTGCTATAGCCGAGCATTTGTTGATATTCCGTTTCAGTTTCGGCGCAAAACTCCTTTAGAGCTTCAACTCGAATTGTGTAAACATAAAAAAATGAATATATCCTCACAATAATGCTTTCGTAATCTAAGGGTAGCCTGTCTGCAGCAGATTTTATTGCATTGTGAATTACATGGGCTCCACATCCAATACCTATCAATGGCTTTTTCAGTGATGATTGCAATTTCGTTAACACATTGTTAGTTCCTCACCTAGCCGCACCTCCGGAATTGATGTTGGCATTGTCTCCGCAAAATGCCACGACTTTTGCTGTCAAATTATTATCTGTCAACACTTGGTTTAAATAATCGACAATGATGTCAGAACTCTCACCCGGTTGGTCTTGGAGATCTAAAATTTTTACTTGCACACCTACGTAAGGTTGAAAAAAGCGCACTAGAATAGGGTATATTTTCTTGTTACCGTGGTTTGAAGTGTCGTTTAGTATTGTAATACAATTGGACTTATCAAGATCATCTTTTAATTCTTTCATTGCTGTAGGCGTCAAAACATTTACTACAATAGCTTCTGATTTCGTACACGCGCATGTAAATTTGGAATCAAAACATGATTGAATTAATTTCAATGCACAATCATTAGAGCGAAAACTGTGGTTTTCTTGTATCGTGTGATAAGCCCAGACGCCTTCTGCTGTGGCGATATCCAAATCCTTTAAACTTGGTGCGTCCGATTTCTTGAAAAAGGTTAACATCGAAGAACTCGAAGCGGCGGTACGATCGGCATTTTTATGTTTTTCAGACTTTAAATGCTGTTCAATATCACTGGCACCACCATGGAAAATGCTAAATTCTGTACGACACTTTTCACATCTGACATCTGAGGGAGTATTTATTTGCTTGATAAACGGATATTTTGCTTGTAAGTTAACATTGAACGTACACTTACGTTTCGGCATTTTAACTTATGATTCCAAAACGAAAGAAGTTTAAGTTATTTACTAGGTACACAAGCATCAAACAACAACAAAACAAATATCGAGAAGTGGGCGAACGAAAAATCTGCCGAACAATTAGTCAACAAAGCGCGAGCGATGACGTCTTCGCCACTCTCGGCTATCGTCGCGTCAACCGACGACGCGGTTTGCTCTCGCACACCGATCGCGTCCGGCCGCCGGCGCGACGGCCGTCTGGCCGGCTCGACTACTCAAATTTTCGCGCGGTTTCAGAAAACGGGACAATTTTGCGTTCCTGAGTTCATTTCGGGGACACCGGGACTCGTAACTCTAAAAAGGGACAGTCCCGTTCAAAACGGGACGTCTGGTCACGTTAGTTATATGGTTAACTTATGTACACTGGAAGAGGAGATCGGGCTGGAGGTCCGGATAGCGTAACTGGCAACGCATCTGCATGGTAGGCAGGAGTTGTGGGTTCGAGTCCTGCTCCGGGCCGATTTTTTCTCCCAGTGGTTCTAAATTATTTAAAATTAATTAATTAAAAATTATAATTATTAATGTTAATACGAGATCGTGCCTAATGCCTCCCTCTAAAGTCAAATTGCTTACGTAGTTATTTAGTAATTAGCCTTACACTAGCCCGATAGAATGTCGGCATTTGGTTGGTGTTTAGCTTTAATATATCGGGTTTAGAGATGTTGTTTATATACTTCCTTAAGCTGGAAAATTGATATATTTATTCATATTTTATGCAATGTAAGCTGCAAAAAATATTAATTTAGGATGCATGCAGCCCAAGGGCCGTGGGTTGCCCATCCCTGGAATATTGAGTCAACTATGTTAAATATAGCAAACAAATATTTCTAATAAAATGTCTCTATTCAGTTACAGCATTAACAGAAATTAAGAGATGCAGTATTTTGAATTATTCTAGTCCTTTATGGCACAAAATTCAGATGACAAGCATCAACATCTGCCCAATGCCAAAGTAATCAGTTTTTTCAATCATCAGTACCAGAAGAAATTTTTTTTAATGTTATTTATATTATAAGCAGTACCATCACAAATGGTTTAATTAATATTTAATAAATGTAAAAATACAGAGCATTTACAAAATTTGTTGTGACATTATTAAACATTATTAAACGTTAAATAACATCGGACACGATTTTATTTTGGTTTAATTAATACAATAGACTTTAGACATTTTTAAAGGGCTTTCCTCAGGCATTTGAAATATAAATACACAGACAGAATGAAATGTATAAAATGACGAAATAAAGAACAACACTCAAAATTAAATAATAAACATAACTAAAAATCAGATACATATAAATTAAATTTTAAACTTTAGAGTTCATTGTCCATTTCCAGGTATCAGAGATGAAAATGTCCTTAGAATTGATACAAGAGCTTTTTCAAGGTGTGTTTATGGATTTGTGCAGAATCTGTTGATTTAGCAAACCTGGGGTCAAAGATGTTTTAAAAGCTTGGCTTTGTCCCAGAAAATCTGCATATCACTTACACTGAAATTTTAATATGATTATCTCTAATTAAAGGCTTAATTACTTGAACATAAAAATAAAAAATTTTGTTTTTTAATTATTCTTTTAATTAAAAAATTTATAAATAATGCTATGTATGTATGTATGTATGTATGTATGTATGTATGTATGTATGTATGTATGTATATATTCTGAAGTACCTAAAAATAATTTTATTAATTTTGAAGTGATGTCTGTATATTTGGAACCTGACTTTAACACACAATTTTTTTTTTAATTTACATGAAAAGATCTATTAAAATTTGTCTTTGTATGCTTTCAAATACTGTACATTTCAAATTTATATAAAAAGAATTAATGATACATTTGTTCTTTGTCAACAATACTTGCTGACAGAATAGTAGCCATGATAAAGATTTTTCTACTGATTTAGTTTTTTGGAACAAACTTCAAACGGTCCATGACAGGATGTAAGAAAATGTGTGTGGTCCAATCAAGATCATAATCAACATGTCATAAATCAGCTGATCTTGTTACATCAAAAAGATACATGTCAAGTAAAAAGTGGCTTTATTCTGTAAAACACAGTATTCTACTGTAATATTACATTCAAGTATTTTTCTTTCTGGATATTTTTTAGAATATTTTCAACATTAAAATTTTAGACAGTTCAGAAAACTGAGATTCACCTTTATCACCATCACAAATTATATTAAAAATTTTTTTTTAATATTTAAGTTTAAATAACAAAGTCAAAGAAATGATGATAATAATAATAACAACTAAAGACTTTTAAGATTTCTTAGTTTTTCTATTGTTTGTTAATGTATTTTTCTCAATAACTTTTAGTAATTGGCATTAAAATAAAACTGCAAGCAGAACAAAAAAAATTATTATTAAAAAATATATTTTAATTTCACTATTATTGCAAATACTAAAAATGAATAACCATCAATTATTTTTAAGATTTTACAAAAAAAAAACTCTCTTACTTTCTGAAGTCCTACTTTGAAACTTGACAAGTTTCTTTAGCATATCCATAGCATTAACATGTTATAAAATAACCTACATCAAAAGGTCAATTTTAGGTTATCTTTGGCCTAGACTTATTTAAATTATGAACATAGTTCAACAACAATTTTCAATTGATACCAATGTTAATCTTTGTCTTAAAGTCATCAAGCTATTTTAAAAAAGAGCAAAATGAATATTCATAATATTTTCTCTATAATTCCATTCTCTCCAACATACAAGATAGCCCAAAATTCAGTTAACAGTATTTTGTTTCACATGTTCCAAATGGGGTTGGCAATACAAATTGTAAACCAAGTGTTTATCAATACTGTTTTTCTGCAATAAAACTGATAGAAACGTAATTAATTAAAAAATTTTACATGATTAAATATTTATGTATTTGAATAAGACAGTAAATGTGTCTTTAGAATGGTTAACAGACTTTTGGGCCACCCCTTACACCTAACTTCTGTTACTAAATATAATTAATAATCTATAATATTTAAACAATTTTTAAACAAAAATATTTTAGAAGTATGCAGAAAAATTAATAATTATGAAAAATTCATTAGCAACAGAAAAATATTTCCCAAATTAAAACTCTTATGAAAATAAAAAAGATATTCCAAAACAAAATAAAATATTCCAAATATCAATATTAAACTATGAATCAATTAAGCTAAGATAGATAAAAATATTCATCTACATCATCATAAATTAAATATCATTGTGTTCACTTTTTATAGATTTGTCATCTTCCACAATATGAACTTACACCCAGCATTTCTAAGATCATAACTATATGCTTATATGCTATATACATTTTGGAAGTTAATAACTTTCAAAAAGTTTTGAATAAACAAAAATCTTCAGGTATATAGTTATAGTTATCAAATCTGAATAATAATTCTAATATATAGTTTCAATATTAGAAAATCACACATCATAAATAAGTTACGTTAATTATGATTATAAAAAATGACTTAAATTATCCAAATAGCATTAGCATCATTATTATTGATTCATGGAATGGATCTTAGACAAATGTAGAAATTATTGTAAGAAACAAAAACAGATCACATGTGATCTGTAAAGTTTTAACTGTGATGGAAACAACATTACACAATGGATCTAGCATTTCAAAAGTATAATTATAGTAAAAATCGTTGTTAGAAAATCATACTGGACATTACCTATATATCAGACAGATTAGCATTCAAAAGTAAAGTCAAGTTATAAGTGAAAAAATTAAATAAAATGACTTCTCAGTTATACACCTTTCATTTAAGCAACTTTTTTAGTTATGAGACTTTTTCATTGATCCTGGTTGAAACGTAGGAGAAATAATGTTTAAAATTTCTCATTTGAACAACTTAGTTAAATAACTCTCTTGGTTCTATTCCCTTACAAATGTTTTAGACTAATGTATTTTTCCTTCATTTTACTATCATGATTGTCAATCACAGTGTGAGTGAGGTCACTTTGCCATAGGTCAAACAGGTGCCCAGGAAAATAATAAAGCAAAAAGGATTATCATACTGGACATAACATTTGTTTTTAGAAGGAGAATGGCTGCTGGCTATATGTTTAGATAAAACAAATGGTAATGTCAACCCTTTAGTGACCCATTGTCAAGTATGTCCAAACTATTGTTGCATTCTCCTAAAGCTGTTGTCTGGCATGAATTGATGAAATAATCTTGGTACGAATTTTGTGTCGAGCCACGATCATTTACATGCATATTTTCCAAATTTTAACAAATTGACCATCCCTAACACGTATTATATCTATGTCAAAATCACCTTCATACAGCCAACAGAATCTACAAAATCCATATATTTCCAGTTTCCACCCTATGAAGATTTTAACACCAAGAAAAATACAGTATTGTACTTTGGCCCCCACCCATACTTTTGCAGCAGAACTTGGATATGCACATTAGTTTCTGGATGACAAAAGTAGCAATGTTGCCAGATTTAACTTTATTGTTTCTTTAAATTCAAAATAAAATGCTTTTAACTGTGTTCAATCAATACTGAAAGGGAAACAGTTATATTTTTAACATTTTTTCAAGTTGGTCAATCTATGACTCTCTCACTTAAATGACTTTTATCATTTGTCCCTTTAGAGTCATATAACTGAGAGATCACTGTAATAAGAAATTCTGTTAATTTAAGAACACAGTGTCTTTCAACACTTAAGAATTTGGAGGTTTTCATTATCAAATATAAAATTTCTCATCTCTAGAATTGTAAATAAAATAATTGAAATAGAATTAGCAGTTTTTAACAAATAGAAAGGAAGTGTATATAATTAATATACTACATATAATATATAATTAATATTAGAATATATTATTCCAAACTTTTTCATTAGTTTTAACAATGAAATGTTTTCTAATTTGTTTAATAAGAAAACATTATTTGATATAAATAAATATGAATGATATCAAATAAAAGTTATTTCAATATCAGATCATATGTTTAATACCAGTAATATGATATTAAAACAGAAATGAAATTTGTATCATCATTAAACATTTGATTCATTCTATGCAAATAAAAATTAGTGCAACTCTATCTAATTTTTTCTTCATATATTCTTTTAACATAAGAAATTTTATTTAAAAAAATAATAATAATAATTTGTTACAGTAACTTTAATTATGTTCAATATTTTATATCTACTACAATTAAAAATACTGAATTTGTTTTATAATTTATGGATTATTACTAGCTTGTTATTGTATGTGAAATAAATTGATTATTTACTGAAAGATAAATTTAACATAATTCATTGTGATAAGAAAAGTTAAATTTCAAAAAACAAAACTTTTATAGATATTTAAATTAATAATATATTATAAATATAGAATAAATTTACCATATCATTAGACCCACCTTTTAAATGGTAAAATTCTCACAATTTGGAAATAAATCTTTCATTTTACATTATATACTTCTTGATCACCTTTATATCTATTATTTACTTATTTTCGATCCATTCAATCATCTCATCAGTACATATAAAATTTTTTAAATTTTCTTCAGCCAACTGAAGACGAGCCACACAAATTTCAGTCCTGCATGATTAAAAATGTTAAAATTAAAATCTTGATGTTAAAGTCTATACTCCATGATAATTATAATAAAAAAATTTTGTTTAGAGATCAAATTTTAATTATAAATAAGAAAAAAAATAATGGAATAAATATTTTAAATAAGAATTGTTTAATAATTAAAAAGTTATGAAATTTTTCATTAAATTTCAAATAATTCAAAATACTGGATGATCATAATTAAAGTACCCCTTTCAAAGCCATCTAGAAAGATATTTAGTAGTCCAAATGCAACCAAATCTGGTAGGATGACATTTCAACACACAAAAGATATTTTTCGTGATTGGCATGTTATTTTGAATCAAATAATTTTTTCTGTAAATTGCAGACTTTTTATAATTGAACCAGATAGTTAATGGAAAAAATATATATATGCACTATTTGTAATTATTTCTAGAATATGTTGTGCAAAATAAAAAATGACTTTTCACATAGCCAAATGTTTTATTATTTATAAAAGTATTTTAGGTCTACATCTTCAGTTATAGAAAATTCTTAAAATAAAACATTGATCTAAATGCTATAGAATCAAATAACAGTTTAGGTTTTAATTAGCATATATAAATATTAAAATATTATTTTAAATAATCTAAATAAAAGTTATATACAAAAATAAATGAATAAAATGAACTAAAACTATAGTTTTGCATCAAAGATTTTAAGCACAATACACATTTTATCTATTATATACTCTTCATTTACTCAATTGTCAGAACTTTTCATTTTACCCAAATGCACTTTTCTCAGGTTTTAGTATCTTTGAAGGTAGAGTGTGTCTTACATTTGATGGTATCTTAGACTCAATATAATATTTCATAATTAGCAACATCTATAGTGTCATTCATTTTACTTCTTTGTTACTAAATCTATGGTGCCATTTTAATGATTTTATTAAATTAATATTCATAATAAATATATTTAAAAGTCAACTTGGCTCAATCTCATTGCTCTATTACAGTAACATCGTAAGCACTTGATGAAAATCCCAGAAAAAGTTGTGTCTTAAAAAATGTTGCATTTCCGATGCTTTAAACAGTACTGACTTGTGAGCATGATTGGTTGTGTGAACATTGAATCTTATGTCAATTAGCATAGTTTTAGTGAACTAAAACTATACTAATTGACATTAGATTCAATACAATGTTCACTAGTATTAGTTTTAGTTTAAATTATTTCAGGTATATTTCTCAATTGTCAGCATTTTATAACCTTCAGTCTTTATACATTATTGCATTTATGTACACAAATAGAGATTCAATAAAGTTCATTTAAATTATGCAAGTAACTACTGCTTTGCTGTAATGTTGTAATCAATTATTACCATCTTTATTACATTCATACTAATATATTTTCATTTGATTCTGACACTTTTTCCTTGATTCTAACTTTTTTGTCAATGAGTATGTATTTAAAAAATTCTTTAAAATCATATCAGAAAATTCTTCAGTATTTTACTACTGAAAACATGTATTTGATAACAATTAAGCATTTAATAATATAATTTTATTTTAAATTAAATCAATAATATATTATTGTAAAAATATAAATGAAATCTTTCATACTGAATCTACAGTATTTAGAATAAATAATATATAGTTTTAAGTACAAAATACAAAACTTACAAATATAATGTTAAATAAATCAGTATTAATAATGTATTGTTACTTTTGTTTCTTAATTTAAAATTTAATATATATGATGTTATAAGGTAATAATAATTCATTAAAAATTATTTATTATCAATTCACAATTGAATTTTTACAATATGATTTCATAGATTTATTTTAAATCCTATATAGCAGGGCCAACAAGTTGATCGCAATCAACCGGTCGATCGCCAAGCCAATTTTGGTCAATCGCTTGCGATGTCTTGACTTAATGTATTATATTTGTAACCAAACGCAACAGTATGCATGCAGTTATGACTTGACTCATAAGCAGTGCACCTCGTACTGAAACACAGTGTGTAAACGTAGTATGTATTTCACACCTCCCCTCCCCACTTAGACTATGCCGATGACAACAAGTCAATCGCGACACATTTTTAAGATAAAAAGTAGATCTTATGTACACAAAAGTTGGCCAATCCTGCTATACAGTATAAGATTCTACAGAATCACTAAAGAATCTTACCTTATAGATAATACATATCCAAGTATTAAATTGACTCTTGACTGTTAACTTTATATATCCAGAAAAATTTAATTTAGGCTCCATCTGAAAGAAAATATTAATATAAATGTCATATCAAAAATATTAAAATTCAATTTATCATTATTAAAGTAATAAGATTTCATCAAAAACAAATACTTCCTTAATTAAAATACATATACTCTTATGTTTTCACAAACAGTAAAAATTAAATTATTTATTGAAATATAAAATACTTCTACATTTCCATCATTCATTCATGCAGAAAACTTGCAGGTTATCCAAACAAAAGTTAACTTGAAATTAGGTGTTAGTTCATACCTGGTCAAATGTTATATAATTGAGCAACTTATCTTCTAATTTTGTAATTTGAAATGTATTAAGAAATACTTAAACAGCTTTTCCTTTCCTATTAAGAACATATTTAGAAAACATGACAACTCTTTTCCATGCCAAAACACTATTATATTTAAACAGAGTTCTACCTTTTTACTCAATTCATAATTTCTGACTTTTCCAGATTTTACCTGACTTTCTTTAATATATTTTCCGTAAAATTTTACCATATTTTCACAGATTGACTAGCCTACCACATATATTGGGACCTTGAATAAGTTCTCGCTGTTTTTTCGTAAAAATTAATGCTTTATTTAAAAAAAGTCATACAAAACATGTTACTGAAAGTATTGTCCATCACTAGCCACTACTTTCTCCCATCGTTCTGGCAGCATTTGAATTCCACGTCGGAAAAATGATACGTCTTTTGAGGCTATCCAAGAATCAACCCAATTTTTGGCATCTTCATAAGAATGGAAGTGCTGCTCAGCCAGGCCATGTGTCATCGATCGGAACAAGTGATAATCGGAAGGGGCAATGTCTGGTGAATACGGCGGGTGGGGTAGGACTTCCCATTTAAGTGTTTCCAAGTAGGTTTTCACCGGTTGTGCAACATGTAGCCGAGCATTGTCATGTTGCAAAATCACTTTGTCATGTCTCTGCTCGTACAATGGCCGTTTTTCTTTTAATGCTTGGCTCAAACACATCAATTGTAGTCGATAGCGATCTCCTGTGATGGTTTCATTCGGTTTGAGCAGCTCATAATAAACTACACCTAGCTGATCCCACCAAATGCAGAGCTTCTGCTCTGTCATGGATTTGAGCCATGCCTCTGCTTTGAGCCATGGATATTCGGCTTTGCCGATGATGTTGATGCATGGCCAGGCTTACCCCATGATTTTCTACGCTTAGGATTATCGTAGTGAATCCACTTTTCATCCCCAGTCACAATACGATGCAGAAAACCTTTCCTTTTCTGCCGTTGAAGCAGCTGTTCACATATGAAAAGACGCCGTTTGACGTCTCTCGGCTTCAACTCGTACGGCACCCAATGTCCTTGCTTTTGAATCATTCCTAATCCTTTCAAACGTTTTGAAACTGTTGTATGATCAACTCCTAATGATTCTGCAAGTTCAGCTAGCGTCTGACATGAGTCTTCATGAAGTAATGCCTCCAATTCCTCGTCTTCAAACTTTTTCGGTGCGCCAGAACGTTTTTTATCTTCAATGTCAAAATCATTATTTTTGAAGCGTCTAAACCAATCTCTGCATGTTGTTTCCGACAGAGCATGGTCACCGTAAGTTTCAACAAGAATTCTGTATGCTTCAGCTGCAGATTTTTTTTGAATAAAATAGTGCAATAAAATTCCCCGCAAATACTCTTTTTTTGGCACAAAATGCGACATTTTTAACACCATGAGAAAAAAAGTTGTTAACACTTCGGCGAAATGACATATACTGATTTTCAAGGTCGCTTATTGTACTTCCTTACAGATGCGTCACCATCTAAAAATACACGCACACAGTTCTAGTAACGCCCCCTGCTGTAAAACAGCGAGAACTTATTCAAGGTCCCAATAACTAGGGAAGATTAGCATGCTGGAAACCCTGGGGTTACTGGCATGCCAGATAAACTGTAACTAAAAAATAAAATTAATCAGATCTAACAAAACTAGTTGTTAAATAAATGTTGAAAAAACCATTCTTCCCAGTATAACAACAACATTGTAATTTGACTGACTTATAACCAGGAAGAGAGTTTTGGTTTACAAAGTAATAAAACAATTAGTGGCTTATTGTCGTTAGTAGTAATAGTTAATCAGTGTGGGTTGCACTGACAATCTGCTGCAAAAGAAATAAAGTTTTCCTACCCTGACCTTGAAAGAAAACACCTTCCTCTCAAATTTCATACTAAGCAGATGTTAATAAATAATATAAGTTGAGATAATTTACAGTGAGTTTCTGAAATTTGATATGTTTATTTTTGCATCTTTGGACCAAATTACAATAAAATAAACATTGAAAAATTGTAAATAATCCATGAATATTTTACATCACCATTAGAAAGAAGACAAAATGTATAAATGAAACATTTAATCTTAGTTTTTGATATAATAACGACAGTTTCACAATTTTAAAATACAAACTGGTGTCTATAAAATGCCATCACAATGTAACTCTTTTGATCTTTTTACATGCCTTCTGGAGAGGTACGTATAACCTCACATAAACCAACATTCTGACCAGACAATTTGCAAAAATATGATACTATTTTACTATCATAAATCAATAGGTAACAAAGCTATGTATTAAGTGAAAACAATCAATTCATATAAAATGTAACTCCTGAAAAAATATCTGATACAATCAAACCTTGGGTTTTGAATTTAATTTGTCCCTAAAAGTTGTTTGAAAATTGATTTGTTCTCAAACTGAAACAAATTTTCCCATAAGAAACAATATAAAATGAATTTATTCATCCCCGACCCACAAAACAATTTTTGTTTTATCTTTTTAGTTGTGTTTCAAGCATAAAAATGCCTACAAATGCCCAATAATGCTATATAACAGTTTTTATAAAGCTGGGTTTGATATCCAAGTCCAACGGCAATATGGTAAATACAGTGTAGCTCACGAACTGCCACATATGTTGGAACAGTAGGAAACTGCACCTTGTGCCAAAACTCTGAATGTAGCAGAGTTATAAGAAGAATAATCATGTCAGGAAGGTAGAATATAAAATGGTTTGTACTATGTTTTACAATATACATCAATGATGAAAAGCCATTATGCAAAATAATAAAGACATCCAGAAAATATATGTAGTGGTTACCACATTACTCCAGGTATAGTGTTAATACATATGGATTGTTGTCAATGGTACCAAGCCTCATAAAGCCAACTCTTGCCCTGCCCTGCCTAATGGCATTACAGGGTTAAAGAGACTCTGCCTTAATCCTGGGCCTTGGTCTCTCACCTGAAGGTAGTCATTGACATCTTTTCTTTTTAGTTGGGCAACCAAGAACTTCATTTGAGCTCCCATCTGTCCTCTTAGGCCCAACTCACTAACTTTGGCATAACTTTTGTTTGTTGTGCAGCCTGTCCTGCACTTTAGAAAGCTCTGTCCCTTATTAGTTCACTTGGTAACTCTAACATATAGTATTATATTATCGGTCAGCAGGGTCCCCTCCCCTACAAGAAGGGGGATCCATTTAGTGCGTCCGCTAAGCCTGTATCTGAGTCTAAAGATCAAGAAGATCTATGACCCTTTCCATCAATTCCTTTAGTCTCTTTAGGTTTCCTTTACTTGCTGCTAGCACTTGAAGTACTTGTTCAGGTGGCTTGGTCCAGTCGACTTGGCCAGCCCCTCGGTGGAAATTCTCTGTAAGAGGACAGTCAAGTACATAGTGTCGCACGTCGCCGCGAGGACACCCACAGCAACCATCTCCTTGTCCAAATTTGGACTTGAAACGGGGAAACCTCCCGTGTCCGGTCAGTATTTGTGTCATTAACCTATAATAACTCACTGTGGTAAGGCCAACTTCAGGCAGAAAGGCATAGGTTGACCTACCTACTATACTTTGAGTCCGGCACTCTTGCCAGTTTGTCATAGATTGCTGCAGTAGAGTACCTTTTATGTACGTAGCCGAGGATTCCACTGTCCTCATTACAAATGGGCCCCTGGCCCCTGCCTTGGCCAGTTGGTTGGCACGTTCGTTGCCTGGAATCCCGATGTGGCCTCAGACCCACCTCAAGACAACATGTCATTCGTGCCTTGCCCTCAGTACCCTGCCTCTGATCTCCTGTACCAACTCATCTCTATGGTACCTGTTGCTTCAGGCCCTGAGCGACGGGTACCATAGAGTAAACCGGCTGTCAGAGTAAACCGTGACCGGCTCCGGACCCGGATGTAATAGGATCCACTGGGACACCCCCTCCAGGGCCACCAGTTCCACCTGGAACATGGACACCTCCTCGTTCAATCTGACTGACAGTACACTTGTACCCCTTCATAGAAGACACAGTATGCAGCACCTACTAAGCTACTGTCTTCAGAGCCATCGGTGTATATTTAACCACCAATACCTGTCGGATCACCGACATCCCAGTCAAGTCCGATTCTGTAGGCTGGATGAACCTTTAGAACATCTGTCTGATGTCTAAATCTAACTGGGTACATCTGATTACAATGCTTTGCCTCTATGCCTTCTACCGTGGTCCTGTAGTAGACTGCCTCTTGGCTGACCACCAGAGGCAACGGGAGCAGCCCGGCCAAAACCAAAGCTGCCTCCATTGACACAGTTCTGCATGCTCTTGTGATCCGCAATGCAGTGGGTCTCTGAATCGTGAGCTGATGTTGATGTCTCTGAATGGTGAGCTCTGCTTGATGTTGGTGGAGTCCTTCCACCAGATACCACAGGCATAGCAGACAATGCGTTCTACACTCATCTTGTAGATGGATCGTAGCATGTGCCCGCTGAGGCCGTAATCCTGTCTCACTAGTCTTGATAGCGCTGCTAATGGTACCAAGGAAGGCGTATATGAGAAGGTCAAAAGATCAAACAATTAAAATATCATCCACACACCTTAAGTACAATAAGATACAATCCTGGAGTTCCAGAAGATTTGCCTCTTCTAAATGTCAAAAAGTTCACATATTGTGCCAGAAATGGCATGCCACATTGGAATACCTCTGGACTTGAGATAAATGGTGTCTTCAAAATTCAAGGAGAATGACAAATTAAATACACTAACACCAAATATAGATGAATGATATTTGTGTGAACAATTGATATTGGCTAGAAGAAAGGCTGTTAATTCACAAAAGCAGGATACATTTCTGATAGAAGGGAAAAGGAGCAAAGTCACACAGTAAAAAATATATGCTTTCTCAAACTAAGGATGTTTAGCTTTTGGAGAAGAACATCAAGATTTTTAATGACATAAGGTAATGGTTGAAAGTGTTATGTAATAAAATGATTAAGAATCCTCTGAATGTAAATAGTGGAGAGAGTCCAACTTGTCAAACACCAGTTATAGCTAGAAACCTTCAAGTCTTGGCAAATGCAAATATGTTTGGAGAAAAGGGAGCCATAAGTCATCTTACCATCTGAAGAACTTCAACTAAAGGAACATTAGAAAATCATTGGACCCTAGATTATAACTTATGCAAATAACCTTGAGAAGTATACCAACAGTAAATAAATTCAGCATACATACATTTAGTTTTTTAATGTAATCTAGGATGGCTGATCTATGGGTCAATTGCATTAATAAAATAATGATGCTTGATTTATCTAACCTAATGACTACAAAATCATTAGTATGCAACCATCTTTTAAGAAGCTTGTAAGGTCTTCTAGAAAGAAGTTAAGTGCAATGAAACACAAGTATTGTGGATTTGAAAGGCATCCTTCCATCAAAAGAATTCTTTGTAAATTTGACCATCTTATAAGTGATTTTCTAAACCTTATTAGCATATTTTATTTAAAACTGAAGAAAGTTATATTTTATTCATAGATTACTTCACAATTTTGCTATTTATCTACTGATACAGCAGATTTTTTCAGCAAACTAGATCTGACTCAAGCATTAATAAACTTGTGGGTAAATTATATTGATAAATACAAATATAAATCTGGATTTTTCAATTCATTTTTAAAATTAAGTAATAATAAATATAGTAAGTTAACCTTTCTTCATTTTTAATTACAATAGTTTTTAGAGTAAACTGCACCTAGGTATAAATAGCAGGGAGTAAAAATAGGTTGTTATTGTAAACTAATCGACAGATAAGCCACACTAAATTTTAATTGCTGATAAATACTCAATGTTAAAAATACAAATGCTTATTAAAAACAATAGTTACAATTATCCTTTAAAAATATAAATATTATAAATTATACTGGAATTAGACTAAATTATAAAAAAAAAAAAAAAAAAAGTATGGACCAACATCTATCGAAAACCAGGTTTAAATACCACCATCATCCCAAATAGTTCAACAGATCCCAGGCACATTAAATATGCAGCTTTCCGCTCTTGGATCAAACAGGCCTACACTCATTGTACAAACATATGTGATACTTACAAGGAATTGAATTACATTATCCAAATAGCACAGCAAAATGGTTACCAAAGGAATATCGTAGAAAAACTCATCACAACATTTCAAAATAGAACTAACCATTCTCCCATAATTAACAATAAACATATGACAGTACTTAATTATTACCCATTCTTAAGAAAAATGATGAATGAGATTGCAAACTTCAATAATTTACACATCAGTTATCATCATAATCCTACAGTTTACAAGTTATTGAGGAATGATAAGAAGAATGACAACCAGAATGCTGTATCGGGCATTTACTCCATACCAATAGGGGAAAAAAGTCGATCACGTGACATAGGTGTCGCGCATATCGATACGGTTGCTACTTTGCAAAACTTGGAACAAAGAGTGAAAGAATACAAGTACTCTATCAACAAGAACCTGGATAATACAGTTTTGGCATCTTACACTAACCAACATGATGTTAACATTCTATGGGACCAAGCTTCCATTATTAGACCAACAACTAGCAGACACACTATCAAACACCTTGAAAAACCGGAGATATATAAAGAGCAAGTAAAAACAAAGTGTATTAATCGTAGGCATGCCGAGTCTGTGTCTACAGCATGGAAATCGCTTTATGATGATAAACTATAATTTTGCAAAAAAATTTTTGATGTGAAGCCATATGTTATTTATATATATATATATATCTTTATCACTTTGTCATTATTTGATATTTTGGTACTCCCCAAGCACTTATCATTGTAATTTTATGCAAGCACACTTATTATTTTTCATAATCTTAATTTCTTTATGTTCTATTTCTTTAATGTTCTTTTTTATTAATATACATTTAACTGACGAAGGCCGTTAAAGACGGTCGAAAACGTTTTTACAGTATTAAATAATTTGCTGGAATGTTAGAAAGGTGGTATATTTTTTTTACGATATAAATATTACTTGTAACAAATGAAATTCATTGACATTAAAATCACTTTAAATACTGGATGTATTTAGTAATTCATTGACAATTTAAAATATGCAATTTCCATCAAACCAGCAAAAATTCAATTTAACTAATCATTAAACAAATGTTTTCATCTGTTTTCAAGGTAATGGAACATTTGTCCAAAAAATGCAAATTCCAAACATTTTTAAAAAGTTGCACATTGTGGAAATACACATGCTCAATGTCACATTTACTAAATGCTTTAAATATTTCCAGTTGTTTAACAATTAGCTACATCAAATTTTTGCTGATTTGATGGTAATTGCACATTTTGTTTGTCTTGTACACCAGTAATATCATGGTGATTGCAATGACAATTTCAAAGTTCAATAGCATTAGGCCATTAGACTTGTAAATTTCAATAATTCCTAATATCAGTGAAATTGAATGTCAATATTAGCCAGTATTCTTTTTTCTGATTTCAATATTGGAAAATATCATATTGATAGTTAATTATTTGACAGTATTGAACACCACTAGTTCAGATGCTGCTGTCAATTTTTAAAGTGATTCTTAAATGATGTGAAACTTTCCATACATAAGCTGCAATCTTCCTTTCTCATTTATTCAACACATAAGCCATGGATTATATTCCAAGAATTACAATATAAGAATATAAACATCCAAATCCAATATTTATATATTAAAGCCAAACGATTTCCAAATTATATCATGCTATATTACTACTATTTTTCTTCCAGAAATTTTAAATTATTAAAATATTAATTTAATTGTAACTATTAAATTTAGCAAGTTGGCACCTAATGCCTGCCTCTAATGACAAATTACTTAGCATTTAATTAATAATAGTAGTAGTAACATAGCCTGATATAATTCGGTAATTGTTTGGCTTTATGATGTAAGGATTTAATACACTACAGCAGGGGTTGGAAACACGCAGTCTGCTGCAAGTTTTCGTGCGGCCCACCATGCAATATAACTTTTATATGGTAAAGTAAAAATTAGGGAGGCTTTTTTATTTTTTATTATATTATTATTTGTTATACTATATTATGAAATATATTGATTGTATTATTAATATTATTTTTTATAAATAAAAAGTAACAAAGTAGTAAAAGTTTTTATTGATAATATTTGATAACATACGATTGAAATATGATTGATAATATTTGATTAAATATTAAATATTGATATTGAGATTTTATATGATAAGATGATCGAAATATAGAACGAGATAGACCGATGAAAATTTTGCAAAACATTTTAAGGATTTCGGTTTCTCAAACCCAACCCAACATAAATGAATTATTGAAAAACATTCAAGAACAAAAATCGCATTAAAATTTAATGTTATTTTTATTCGAATAAAATAAATTATTTTCTTTTTTTAAGAATTGTCACTTTTTTGTTCTCCGATGTTGTTATAGCATGTAGATAAAATTGTTACTAATTTTTATTTTATTTTTTATTTTTTTAAATAATATTTATATTTGATTTTAAAAAACTATTTAAGCTACATACTACATTACATTACATCTGACTGTGCGGCTTGCTTAAAAATATTTTTTGTTTGAAAATGGCCCGCCGTCCAGAAAAGGTCGCCGACCCCTGCACTATAGTATTCTAAAAACACTAAGCTACAACTAAGCTTCTGTCAAAAACTTAAACTATAGATTTCAGCAGTAGTCTCTAAGAAAAAGTTTGTTTGTCTGTGAGCTAATCTATCATTCATGGACTTATCCATCAAAAATATAATTTTTTTTTCAGTTTATTAAATTCCATAATATTTTTTAAAAATTTATAAAGTTTAAATATTTTAAAAAATACGATTAAATCTATTATGTAAATAATAATAAACTATGTATTATAATAGCATAAAATTTATCTATAAAAGTCAAACAGATATTAAACACCTGCAACTATTATCGTCGGGAAGTAAAATATTACTAAATATAACAGTAAATATTCAATTATAATTATATCATTATTATATATATCATTATTATAATTATATAATTAATAATTATATAATTAATAATTATATATATCATTATTATAATTTTTATAATAATGATGACTACATGTAATAAAGCTTCTATAATAAAAGTTTAAGTAATTTTTTATATTTTAGATGTACAAGAAACAATTCAATCATTACTTTAGCCACGGAAAAAATACCTGGCTCATTTCACATTTACTCAATTTGCAAGCATAATAACTAGCAAATGAAAAGTGTACTGAACTTTTTTAGTGCAAAGGTCACAATTTGGTGCATTTAGTGATGTAGTATATACATATGAAAGGTGTGAAAAAATAAAACACCATTCCAACCCTCTCTGAAACTCAAAAATATAGGAATAAAATCAATAAAACAAACAAGTTTTATTACTACTTGTCAGAAGATATTTTTATTTAAATCATTTTTATATTATTTTTTTCATACAAAAAACACTCATTCTGGGAATACCTGCCAAAAATCCCGATCAAATGGATTTGCTATATCCATTTTTATAGAATAGTATAAAACTGTTTAATTAAACAGCAAATTTATTTCTAAAATCCTTTCCTCTTCAAAAAGGAAAAGTTTAATAGAATTATTCTGCTTCAATGACAACAGGAACTTCAATTAAATTGGCTTAAAAATTATAATATAATTATTTTAAAAAGTTAAATATAAAAATAACAATAGAAATACTGTTTAAAAATGGTATTAATTTGAATATCTCAGAAAAATAATAGTATGTTGTTTTTTACAGTATTTTAATTTAATACATTCAAAAAACTTTGTATTTCTACAATTATTCAATCAACACTAATCATTGGATAATTAACTAATAAAATCAGACTAAATATACAAATAAAATCAGTAATTTATTATTTCATGCTTCACAAATCCAATATCTTAATACTATTTCATATGGATTATTTGAAATTATATAATTAAAAAACATGAAAAAAACATTTAAAATTAACATGTAAATAGCATTAGCCAGGCTAAGTTCTTTCTCTTGTTTTTTAAAATATAATCTTATTTCTGAATGATATATCAGAATTGTGATAAAATGTAAAAAAACTCAATCTATATTTACGTCAAATGTGAAAAATTTTTGAAGGGTTATAAATTTTTGTATTCTCATTTTCAAACAAATTGTAATTAATGAATCAAAATGCATATAATTAATGTTATTCACATACAATAACTATTCCTTTATTGTCATATTATATATTTATTAATATTTTTAATGTATAAATTGACCATTTTAATTGTTTTTTTTCTTATTGCTATATTCAACATTTTAAAATTCATAAAAAGAAACAATTCTATTTTTTAAAATACTGCACCAGTCTTTATTTGAAAGCTACTCCATCATTCTTAAGTGTTCATAATTATATTTTAAACAAGTCCTGTACACAAGACACAAAGGTGCCTTCTCATTATCTCTCTATACAAAAACAAATCTAATATGCATACTATACTCTTTAATGTCATATAATATTTTAATGTTATTCTTATGTTTATATTTTTATAAAAAGCTGTATCTTTTTATTTATTTCAAATTTATTCCTTTTTGTACTGTTCAAATTTTTAATTTTGTTTGTTTATGACAAATGCAATTCTATTTACATGTTGCACTGATAAACTTGAAAATTATCAAAAGCATTAGGTGAGATTCTTTTAGAATCTCACCTAATGTTTGTTTTTTCACTTTAAAATTTACAATTTATTCAGATATATCTTTAAATGATTCTAATATCTTTAATAAATAAAACAGAATTCTGCCTAAAATTTAATATTTTTTGATATATAATATATAAGGTAGGATCAAAACATAACTGGCCAAGCATCATAGCTTTGAAATGGCATATGCAACACCAGCATCCTCATTATAGTATCAGCTATTATATAATACACATACACAGCTGGCAGTGGAGTTTGCATTCTTACATGTGTAGTGGTTGCAATAATGCAAATCGAAGTAGCTGCATGATACAAGCATATAACATTGAACAACAAAAGGTTAAATGATTTTTCATTGCTATGAGGAAAAGACCTATTGACATCCATAGAAGAATAAGAACAGTATACAACAAGCATTGTATGGGACAGATACAAGCAAAGACCTAGTGTGTGAGGTTTCAGAACAGACACCAAAACATTGAGAATGCACCAAAGTCTAAAGGGATCATAGGTGAAATGTGCCTATGATGCCTCAATGTTTTGACAAACACTAAAACAAATGTGTTGATCAGTTGTACAAACTGGTCAACACATTTCTTTAGGTGTTACTAACATGAAGAGAACGTAGAAAATTCCACATGGCCAGCCCACTGGCAAGCATACTGGTAGTTGAACCAAATACTGTATAAACCAATACATGAAACTCCGCCACTCAGCACTGAAAAGCAACAGCACTGCCATCATCTAACCTGATTTAGCACAATCTCTGAGACATGTACTTTTCTTTTGTGGTTTATGAGGAATATGATGTTGTGTGCTTCTTTTTAATTTGGATTTCAGAGATGATTCACTGCCCTGCAAACTATGAATGAAATGACATCATTTTTTGAGAGATTTGCAGGTTTTGAACAGCAAGCAGAGAAACCCACCTTACCTGTATAAGTGGCTGGAGAACATAAATGTTATAGACTTATTGTGGAGAGAATTAGAGGAAAAAATATGATTTTAAATTTCTCCTAACAAGACAACTTACTCAGGACTGCATAGAGAACTTATTCTCTATTGTTTGCCTTAGAGGTGGTAACAATTACATCAAACTCTTTTTTTACACAGAAGGTATGTTCCTCAAAACATCAAACAAAAAACAGATATGTTTCTTATAGTAAAATTGGAGATACATTCAAAGTTATTAAAAAACTATCTAAGATGAAATAAATAACTATTTCATTCAAAAAACCATGTAAAAAAAATGACGAGAAATTTTCTTCCAGTATAGACCTGTTTTGTCAGCACTGAAAATCTGGTCAGGAATATAGCCACTCTCTATTATTATTTTGGCTAGTTTTTCTAGAAACCTCTTGGCAACATTTTCATATGAAGATGCAATTTCCCCTTTAATTTTAATATTTTCATGCATTTCTTTCTAAGAATCCTGTCAGCCATCCTTCACTAGCAGAAATTTTTTTTTTTTTACCTTAAGTTGCTTGAAGACTTGTTGATGGTTCTGATTCCCGTAGTTGTTTTAAAAAATTTGCAGTGCCTTTTGCTTTATAATATTTCCATCCACACATATCCTTTTTTTGCATCAAATTCTCAATCTGAAACACTAAAAAAATTGAAAATTTTTTTAGTGTTTCAGATTGAGAATAACCCAAATATAAGGAAGTGTAGATACCAAAGCTGGAAACTTGTCTGTTCTGTATTTTAGCATTACAATAAAATTAATAAGAAAATAAGCATATTTCAGCAATATAATAAAATTGCAAACAAGCACTTAAAAGTTGCTGCAAATTATAAGTGAGTGAAGAAAAAAAGAGGAAAAACTATACTAACAATAAATAAAATAGAATTAATTGAATTTAGTTTTTATAAGATTGAGAAAGGGAGAGAAATCACAATTAGATGCTAACTGCACCCAAATTCTAAGGTGTATGCATTGTGTTCATTTATTATCGAAAATTTCCCTAAGCTATGATAATTGTTCTAGAAACCTAAGAAGTTAGTTTTATGTTTCAAAATTAAAATCAGTTTATGTCATTATACTTCCATTTTTTTTTGTCTGAGACCCATTGCATTAAGGATTGTTTCGATTGAGCCCCTTGATGTTAAATTATTTTATTAAATATTGAACTTATTTATTTATTTATACATAAAATCTTTACAATATATGCATATAAGATAAAACATTAAAAATTTGTATGACAAATTTGTTATACATTGCTAATTAAGATGTATTTCCAAAAGAAGAGAAAGGCACAAGTGTTTGAATATTTCCTTTCATTCTATTTCATTTTTAATGTTTTATCTTCTTACTCTTTATTCTTATTTATTTTGTCTTTTCTTCTTCTTAATATGTATTAATTATTATTCTTTAGTATTTTGTTAATTTTATTTAAATTTGCTTGTTATGTTCAAGTATTTTAAATTTTGTGTTACAGTGGGAATGGGCAATAGAATTTATTATTCCATTAACAAAGATTCCTGATGATGGTCTACATATTAGTGCATATATACATACTACATTATATCCAAATATCTTTTCTGTGTGTAAAAGTGGTATTTATTTGATTATTATTTTGAACAGAATTATAGTTTATTAGTATATTTGTACTTTTCAGATGTCATCAATTCTAAGACATACTTTAATTTCCACATGCTGACTGATAACTTACATATTTAAAAAAAATTTAGGACAAATTTTTGTCAACAAAATCAGTACTTATCTATATATACAAGTAATATAAAAAAAAATTTTTTTAAAGTCAATTCCTACTTAGGTCAACAAAGAAAAGTTTTATTCTAGTTACTTTTTATTAAATAATTACAATTAATATAAATATGTATATACATATGCTAAATATCTTATATAAGAAAAATTTTTTCTCCGATATAAAACTAAAATTAATTTAAATTTAATTAATGAATTAATATTTGAAAAAACTGTATTAACATCAAGTGTCATCCATTACAAGTTTAAAAAAATGTATTTGAACTTGAGTGGATGAATAAAAAGTATTTTATTAACGGTTGAAAATTTGAACAAGATATATAAATATATATAGGGAGAGTGTGAACTAATAGTAGGAATTTAATAAATGAGAATGTTTGTTTGTTTACTTTTTCACTATACACTTCTAGGCCATTTGACCAATTGCTACAAAACTCTGCCGTTATGTTTACATACTTTTAACTTAAATAATGTCATACATCCCACTCCAAAATACTAGCGAGGTTGAAGCCGAAGTTTTAAATGTGAAAATGTGTACGTCTGATGTTCGGCGCCACTTTCCTGTAAGCCTAGAAGTTTGACAATGGCATTTGGAATGTTGAGCATGATTCCACTGACTATCCAAACACCATTGTCAAACTTCTAGGCTTACAGGAAAGCGGCACCGAATGTCTGATGTAAACGTTTTCACGTTTAAAACTTTGGCCTCAACCTCGCTTCTTATTGGATTTCTGTAAATCAATTAATTTCCATCTACATTTGATTTACTGATTCACATGTAGCCACCATCTATTGGCGCTATGTGAAGAACTCCACGTGAACTACCTGAAAACTCCAAGTGACCAGCCCATTGGCCATGCCCAAACCCACAACTGACTACTGGTGATTTTTATGCACTTAGCTACTGGAGGGTGCTAATTAGAATTAAGTTCCAGAAATGAAAAACCCAAATTGTTAGATGTGGAAAATTAAATAATTGTATATTTACTATAAACTTTTCACAGAGTAACACTTTCAATTCCACACAGACAAGTGCTACGTGCTACTATCTCAGTAATGATATATTATATTCACTTGATTACCGTGACAATGATATAGCATGTTTATTTTGTGCTATATCATTGTCATAGTAATTAATTGAATATAATATATATTTTTAAAAATTATACCTTTTTTTTATAAGAATTATATTGGGTTGTTTGGAAAGTTATTTTGTTTTTTTTCATTAAAAAAATTTTTCTCATAATACATAAATATTTTATTGAATTATATATTGACCATTTTTGTCCAATACCTTTTGCCATCTTTCTGGTAGTACAATCATAGAAGTTCTGATCTTTGCTTACAAAAAACTGATTCAAGCGATTTTTGACATCCTCATTTGAAGTAAATGTTTTACTGTTAGGGTGCCAAATATGGCTAATATGGTGGGTGTGGTAGCACATCCCATGCAAGCTGTAAGAGCCTCTGACAAGTTACAAAACTTGTGTGAAGTCTGACATTATCATGGTAAAACACTACACTTTTCTGTTGATCAATTCTGGCTTTTTCTGTTTGGTAATATCACTCAATTTGTCCAGATGATGACAGTACACTTCCGAATCAATTGTGGAATTGTCTGGTAGAAGCTCGAAAAAACTATTCCCTTAAAATACCACCAAACAGAGAGCATCACTTTTTTTGATGAATATCAGTTTTTGAAGTGCTTTCAGCTGACTCATCTATTCTACTCCATGATCACTTGCATTCAACCTCGTTATACTGCACTGTTATAAACGATCCATTTTTTGTTGCCAGTACGATTTGCTTCAAAAAAGAGATAATTTTATTGATGTTTGAGAAGCAAATCACAGTTGTTGATGCAACTGAGCAAATCTCTTTCTTTAAGAAAATGTGGAACCCATATATCAAGATTTGAAACAAAACCAAGACGTTTCAAGTGATCATAAATGGTTGAATTTGACAAATTTAATCTGTTTGCAATTTCTCATGTTGTTATTTGGCACTTTGCTTCAATCAGTACATATAATTCAAATTAAAAGCAATGGGATCGGTATTATACTTCTTAAAAATGTAAGATCTAAAAATAAAATATCTAGAGTATTAATGAGTAATAATATACACTTTATATCTGATTTCAAGTAATTTTCAAAGGCAAACAAACCAAATAAGAAATGAATACTGGCCTCATCAGTGGTCCACTGATGAGACCTGTTAAAAAGGGCGAAATGCATTTGGAACTATTGAAAATGGAATTTTTAGAAAAAGTTAAAATAAACGTCTAGTATTTGTTTGTTATTTGGTTTGTTTGCCTTGGAAAATTACTCAAAATCGGATGTAAAGTGTATAATATTACTCATTAATACTCTAGAGATATTTTATTTTTAGATTTTACCAGTGGCGTAGCATAGTGGGGGCGGCAGGGGCGGCCCGCCCCGGGCAGCACTTTTAGGGGGTGGCAAAATTTCACAATAAATACACAATACACACAAATACACCTGTACAATACACAATAATGATGATTGTTCTTTGCCGAAAAGTTCTTTAGAATTACTGTATATTTTAGTCTTTTGAATTGAGATACCTAAATAAGGGGCAGCAAAATTTTCTTCCGCCCCGGGCGGCTGACACCCACGCTACGCCACTGGATTTTACATATTCAATCAATACCTTTATTTTGTCTTCATCAGCTTCAACTGGCCTTCCAGAATGTGGGGCATCTTCAATATCAAAATTGCCAAAATCAAATTTTGCAAACCAGTTTGGCATTGTCATTCTGTCAATACATCTTCTCCCTACATGTCACAATTTTTTTCTTGCTTGAACAGCATTCTTACCTTTTCAGTAATAAAAAAAAAACAAAATATGCCAAAAATGCTGCTTTGATTTTCCATATTTGATGGGACAAAAAAATAATTGCAAAGAATTAAACAAAATTTTTTACAAGCCTTGAAATGTCAGCTGTCAAAATATATAATGATAATATGATTTAAAATGAAATTGGCAGGAAAAAATACAACTAATCTCTCTGGTAGTAAAAACCGAAATTACTTTCTAAACAACTCAATATTTAGTTTATTATTTTGTTAAATATTTTGCTAATAGATCTAACATAGAACACTTTTCAAATATTAATACTAGACCAGTATTAATGAGTAGTCGTTGACCCTCCTCTCTTCTGGGAGAAGGTCAACAACTACTTTTGGTGAAATTATTTCAACTCCCTTCTGAAACAGTCCCATCTTTCTATTGGACCAGCAATATGGTGGCATTCAAATAAGAAAATTACATAATACAAGGTTACTGGGCAGCTCAAAATATGTTTAAAGAAGTTTTTCAAGAGTGCCAAGTTTAAATATTTGGTCTGTTTTTCACAGAATTTCATTTGTAGCCAGATTACTTGATATTCAACAGGGAATGGTACAGTTTCTTAGAGTTAACATTAGGAATAAATAATTTTTAAAATGTGTTAGATTTGTCACTTGATGTGATAAACTCTTATGTAAGATAACCTTTGTAGTTATATAAATCAAATACTATAATATAACAAACATTAAAATGAAAACCATATGAAGAGTTTAGTTATTTCAGCTTACCATTGTAATATTTATTGTGATACTTGGATGGTATGAAATGGCACAGTTTCATTGGTCAAGTAGATAATATAATAAAAGGATTAGAAGTGCAAAACAATTTAATAATCTTAATCTTTGCTCTTGTTATTTTTTTGCCCAAGCAATGCTGGACTCATCTGCTAGTTGCACAATAAAGTTATATATAACACTACATGGTATTGGAGTCAGAAACTCTTCATTTTATGTCTTAGGCTCTTCTGAATCTATACTGAATTAGATGCTTACATTTTCCCCATCTGCAATCATCCTCATTACCATTTAAAGCAGGGATGGGCAACCCACGGCCCACAGTAATATTTTTTGCAACCCGCGTGGCATAAAATATGAATAAATATATCAATTTCCCAGCTTAACGAGATATTCAACAAAACTTCAAACGTTATTTTCTACAATTTATATTTGTGAATAGTTTTTTTGCAATGAATTTAGTAAAAATTAAAACAAGAAACCGACTAACACACACATGGAAACTAATTTAAAACTAGCGGTGACTAATATTTGGCTAAATACTTCTGATATATTACGTTTAGACGTAATATATCAGAAATATTACAGAAGACAGAAGCTATATTAAGTATACCTATGCTAATTTATAATTATATATGAATAAAAAATTGTGATTTACCGACAGTTCCCCCCTCTTTTTTCTTGTGTGTGGCCCGTGTCAGTTCAAAAGTTTTGAAATGTGGCCCTTACATAGAAAAAGGTTGCCCATCCCTGATTTAAATTAATGAAAATGCAACATTTCTTGAAAGTGTGCTGCACAACTGTTTCTGTGACTTATCTAGGTATCCTATTTATTGTAATAGAGTAGAGCTAAGTTGAGCACGTAAATATTTGCTTTTATATATATCTGTGTAATAAAATCTTTAAAATGATGCAATGGAATTAGTGACAGAATACTAAGTTACATGGTCCTAGAGATCATTAATTAAAATTTATTATATTGAATGTAAGAGAAACCTGAATTTCAGAGATACTAAAAATTGTGTGTTACATTCAAGTAAATACAGTATATAAAACAAATTTATACAGTCAAAAGTGAGACATCAATTAAGATACCAGTAAAATTTCAAATTTCAAAAGAAAAAAAAAATTACCCAAATCATTTTATGCATTATGAGCATCAAAGTTCAACTTTCAGTATCTCATAGAATGATGTTATGTCCATGATGATAGATTTTAAATGCAATCCATCTATTTTTAAAGACGCTTATATTTAAAAATAGACAGATATTATTACAGGTTTATTATTATTAAACACATTAAATGCTCTATATTATTTAAATTACATCTTATGTCTTACCATTAATTATTCTTTATTAAATTATTAAACATTGTAAATATATAATCAAGAATATAAAAATAATACTGTTTATAAAAAACAATAATTAATTGCAACGAGCAATTATTTATTGAGACATCATCACAATGCTAAGCTGCAATTTTAATCATATTTTTAAATTTAATTTAAATATATGCTCTCCACCTCAAATTAGTAATAGTGTCTTTCCCTTTAACAACTTTTCCTTTAACAATAGAGTTGTGCCAGTCATCTATTAACTGCTTTCAGGGGAAAAGTTCTAAATTGAAATAACGTAACTTCTGATTTGCATTGGAAGTTCATATATAGTTACTCGGGGCTTCCTGCCCCTAATCTTTCCATATCTGGTCTCAGATTTTGTCTATCTAACTCCATTCTCAAGATTAAGGAAAGACAGGCAGACGGATGAACAACAGTGGGAATTTATAGGTTTAAAATTTTTTTGCAACCCAAACAAAGATATGGAGATTATTGAAGAAATGAAAAATACCAGAGTTGGGTCACTAAATGTGATCCTAGTATATATGATATTTTTAGAAAGAGAATTTGATCATAGTAAACTTATGAATATTTTTATTAAATATACTTATTTGCATATATATATTCAATTAAAAATATTCTCAAAAATACTTTATCTTTAGCAGATCATATTAATAAAAGGAACAATTTTAGAATTTTACCTTATTATAATAAGGTAATTTTATAATAATGTAATTTTAAATATTGTTTAGAAACTATAAAATCTCACCCGTAAATAATAATCTTTATAATAAAAAAATTTTAATAT
Organism: Centruroides vittatus; assembly: GCF_030686945.1. Taxonomy (NCBI): domain Eukaryota; kingdom Metazoa; phylum Arthropoda; class Arachnida; order Scorpiones; family Buthidae; genus Centruroides; species Centruroides vittatus. Next base: position 3,409,503 of record NW_027122172.1, read on the forward strand.
ATATTTTAAATGCATTGAATTGAAACTGCTATCAGATGCAAAAGACAAAATGAAAATTGCATCAGTTTTTCATGGTTAATGATAATCAGATATGATTAATAAAACAACATTAACAATTCAATATCAGCTCTGACACACATTTTGTTTTTGCATTTACTAGTAACTTGCATTAATATATTTCTATTATAAACTAGAACATGTGTAAAAAATATTATATAAATATGTTTTTTAGGTAATTATTCTTAAGCAGATAATTATTCTTACAATTAGCCTTAAAACTGAATGGCATGACAAAATGAAAGTGATGATTATCTATTATTATTAAACTTTCATTTTTGAAAACAGATGTAACTGAAAGAGGAGAAATTGTCTTTTATCACATCTTTCAAATGATATAAATAGATAATATTTTAGTTTTTCAGTTTATATCAATGAAATTCATGCTAAAGTTGAAGTATCTAATTTTCCATTATATCACTGAATAAATTATTGTTATCCATGATAATCAAATTGTTAAAATAAAAAGTCTAACATTAAAAAAATGAATCAAACTTCTTCTCATTTTAAATATGACAAAATAAGTTATGAAAAGCAATATAAAAAACTGATCCAAAAATATCATACAATTGATCTTATTGACATTCACTGTTGTTATTGATTACAGCAATTTCATACATACTTATGAGAAAATTAAATTTTAATAAGTTTAAGGAGTCTAAAATTCATGTTAGGATTAAATGTTTTGAGATTTTTATCATCAATAATCATCTCAAAAAATATTTAATCCTAACATAAAGTTCAGAATTAACTCCCAAAATTTACTGTGTTAATTTTTTTTGGTAATTTGATTGAAAAAGTTCAAACATGTCTCAACAAAAAATTAAAGCAATCATTAAGAAAGTGAACTGTTTAAGTTTCAAAAATGTTTATAGAATAGTTTTATATTATTTTATTTTTTTAATTATTATAAAAATTAACTTCTAGCAATTCCAAACAATTTAAATTATAGATATGACAGTCAAAAATTCTAGAGCTAGAATAAAATTGCTATTTTTTAATTTAATACATCATTTAAAATTAAATATACGCTTAAATGAACAATGAAAATTATACAAATGTCAAAAATTTTCTGATGTTTATTTTATTAAAAAATTACTAAATACCGAACCTGTTACCGGTGTAATTTGCGTGAAAAAATCTTTCCACAAACGTTTTCGAGCTTTCCAAACAGCTCTTCTTCAGGTAGAGAAAAAAGGTTCCGACGAAATACTTCGAAAAAAGACGAAAAAAGAACGTAGTTCTTTTCTACTCATTCCGTTTTATTTAAATGTCTTTTTTTTAAATGTCATTTTTTTCGAAGTATTTCGTCGGAACCTTTTTTCTCTACCTGAAGAAGAGCTGTTTGGAAAGCTCGAAAACGTTTGTGGAAAGAAGATTTTTTCACGCAAATTACACCGGTAACAGGTTCGGTATTTAGTATTTCATCCCCGGTGTCGGAGTGAAGAGTAATTTTACTTATTAAAAAATTATTAAACTATCAACTTATCATAGTCCATTAATTTATAATTTAATATCTTTTGACCTACTAGCATGAAATAACTTGCTGTTCTGTTACAGATAATTAATTTTACTATAAATTATAAAAACCTTGTTCAACTGAAAGAAATTTTTATTTATTCTATAATCAGTAAGAGGCAGATTTATATGTATACCTGTGTATGTAAAAATGCCAGATATAAACTCTGCTATATGTACAGTATGTTAAAATGCCTGAAATATTCATTATGCATGTTAATAGCATTAGTAATATACATTGAATTTTGTACATTGAAATGCGTGAGTCTGTGAGCAAATCCTATTAATGTTTATTACGTCACACTTTATAGGTGGAATAGTATAAACGTGACAATGTGACAATAAGTGATAAGGAATTTGAAAATTATGGCATCACAAAGCACGTATTAGAATAATATTTCATGTAGAAGGAATACAGTCAAGTCAATTACGAATAAAATTAAAATCGTAAGTACAAAAAACCTTTCACACGCTGTTTCTAGCAAACAAATCGGTGAGCACAAACGTTTTTGGCCGTTTTAAAAGGCCTTCTTCAGGTGCACTGAGGACGGTTGGAAAGTCGGATAGCAAATGTTTACGTGACGTCATTGTTTATGAGGGGTTTCTTCTTACAAGTGACGTCTTAGCAGCGAAGCCAGGATTCCAGGGGTTTACTCTGTTCTGCTGGTGGACAATAGAGTTAAGCCAAGCAATAAATTAACCTACATAGGCTCAACCAACAGATCGCTTACCAAAAGGATAGCTGAGCATAAGTACGACGCGTGCAACAAAAAATTTAACTCCACCCTAGCCCAGTTTGCAAGCGAACCCAGTATAACGGCCGAATGGGAAGATGCTAGGATTACCGTTCCTATTCTTGACTCTAGCAAACTTAGAACAATCGAAGCTATAGAAATCTTTACTGAGTCCCTCAAAGGAAACTGCATTAACAGCAGGGATGCAGATTCGCTCTCCCCTGCCTGGCGGTCACTCCTCGATAACCCCCTTAATTAAATAGGCCGGTCCACCCTCTCCTTGTCCGTTTTGTTCTCTCGTGCAGTTTCTAAATTTATCAGGTTTCTTTTTTCCCTTTTTCTTCCTTTCCTTTTCCGCCTTTCACAATTCGCATATCTTCGACAATAGTTCACACAGCTTCACTAATCTTAAAATATTTTCCAAGGTCAATTTCGTTTAAACCTTCTCTGCTAAGACGTCATTTGTAAGAGGAAACCCCTCGTAAACAATGACGTCACGTAAACATTGGCTATCCGACTTTCCAACCGTCCTCAGTGCACCTGAAGAAGGCCTTTTAAAATGGCCGAAAACGTTTGTGCTCACCAATTTGTTTGCTAGAAACAGCGTGTGAAAGGTTTTTTGTACTTACGATTTTAAATTAGTTCTAGCTTTGTGTGCAGAGATTAGAATAAAATTAAAATTACACATTCAATTAAATTTTATAACTTTCTATGCTATCTAATCATAATCATTATTGAATTTATTTCTATATATACAATTGTTTACAAGATGTTTGAGAATGACTTAATTAGCCTAGTTTCCTTGTTCTATAGTTATGTCACTGGTCTAAAGTAGTCATATCTTTTTGCTTGTAGCCCTGTATAAATAATGAGAAATGAGTAAAGGTTCTTATTAACTAATTATAGATTTAGTGATGAAGCTGATAATTATGTTTCATTCCCAACTGATACTAACACTACTAAAGTTAGTTTCAGTGAAGCTACTTGTAAAACTTATCTATGATCAATTGCTGTTTTGGCTTGTTTTGACATTTCATTTTGTGTTGATATAAGGACATTTCAACATGTTGAGAGAGTTGAAATGTTTTATAGCAGGAAATGATTTGTAGTATATTTACGATAAAGAATTTTGTCAAATGTCTAGGATCCAAACTCCTGTACATACTTTCTTAGCAATTCAGCATTAGATTTTGCTGTTTTACCAATATTGTTCATTGAAGTGAACTCAATATCCTTTCTGCACAAACTCATATGCATAAGTTTTGATTACTTGACTCACAATAAATTATCTCCTTTATATTTAATTAAACATTATATTTACACAATTTTTGAAATATTTAAATTTAACATTATTAAATTAATAAATATAATAATTGAATTAATTAGATAAAAATTATTGTGAAAAATTTTCAGAATTTAAAAATGAGAGATTTTTATATCAATACATGTTTATGTTTAAAAGAATATGAGTTAGACAGTTCAGAATTAAAACATTTAAATGTTATGTGCTCATCTGTAATTGGATCATGGAGTGAAATTTTTCCATGTATTGTACATACACAAAAAACATTGTTTGCACAAATAGCAAAAATAGATCATATATCATTTGAAAAATTAGCACTTGTAATCATACAAACAAACTATGAAGTTTATAAAGCATTTATTTAATCCCAAAAACGGTCAAATCTAAAAAATATGCATTCTTGGACAATCTTAAATTTCGGCCACTTATATCCAAATTGTTTTCATATAGAGATTTGATCATCATAGAATTAAAAAAAAAGAACCATGAATGTGCATACAAATCAAGTTCTTAATAATTAATAACTAAGAAATTCTTATAAACTACACAAACTTTATAAAATTAAACATCAAGTAAGTAATATAAAATATTTAAAACTGACTTTTTAATTAATATAATAATTCATTTTAAAAATAATAATTTCTAAATTAGCATTCTATAATTAAAATAAAACATTTTATTATCCCTTTACTTAAAATAAACATTTAATGAGACTTCTTATTAATTTATTAAATTATTAATAAAGGTAATTATCTATTATTGTTTTATAGTTATCAGTAACTTTAATAATTATACAATTCTGCTTTTTTTCTTACTTATAATAACAACAATTTTTCATTTTAAATAGAAAAAGCAAGAAAAATGAAAAAAAAGCTTTCTAATTTTTAATATATATATATATATATCCTTTCATTATAAGTAATTCGAACTACAATTTCTGTAATTTCATTTAATTTTTGTATACCAATAACTAAAAGTGATTCAATATCACAACTCATATCAGTCACTCAATAATTATGTAAATACTTCTAACAATTAAATAAATTAAGAATTAAAACTAATACAAAGTGAAGCTTATAATTTCCAACTTAAAAGAGGGGACAATTATCTTAACATTTTGTTTAAAAAAAATAATAATAAGAAATATATCAGCAATTATATATATAAATAACTAGAAATTTTATTTTTCTCTCACATATTGATATGTAAATAAATACAAAACCATTTAGAAAAATCAAACTTTAAAAATGATTAATGCTGCTCCGGTCTGTTAAAAATTTGATTGGATTAATTGAGATTTATATCAATTAAATTCCAATATGTACAGTACATTAATATTAAAAAATTTAATGGCAGATTTCCATTAACACAAGACATTTTACAAGTCGTTTACTAACGATGCTTTTTATATAAACATTACACCATCGAATTTTTGTACTTTTCATTAACTTTTGATTTTTAAAATACGTTTCGATAATAATACCATTATTTTTTTTATTTTTAAAATAACGTTATGTAAACTAATAATGTAACTTTTACATAACCGAAATAAAATCCTATTTTATACTTTCATTAATTTTAGATTTTCAAAAATACGTTCGAGTACGAGGAAAAGTAACAGACCAGAAATTTAACGGAGGACTCTATAATTTTATAAACACTTCAGAATAAACGTTAAGAGATATAAATCTCACTTTAAACAAATCACTCCATTTTCTTTTTTCCTCATATTTTTCAAATTTGTAAAAAAATACACAAAGAATATATCTAAACAACTGAAAAATAAGATTTTTTCTTAGTGATTCTTCTTGATTTTATAAATTATATAACTGAATTGCACAAAAACAAACAATTTGTCTTTCATATAAAGAAAATTAGACAGAAGCTACTTTAAACTCATTTATTAGTGTGTGTATGTGTATGTATACCTATACAGCAGATACAGATTACTTAAACTTTACATCTACCAAAAGTTCGGTTCAATTAATTAAATATTTTTGTTTACATTAAAAATCTTGACGTATAAACATTAGAAAAAATTATGTATTAATTTTTATTAAGGTAAAATAATATATACAAATAATAATACCTTTTTATTTTAAGTACCTTGACCTTGTTGGATGCAAAAAAAGAAAAAATAAATAAATAAATAAAAAGGCAAAATCCGGATCGAACTTAAGCCTACCAGGAAATTAGATTCATGTGATCAAAATTTGGTCATTACGATATAATTCCATTTTGACTTTCGTATTTATCACTGTTAACTATTAATTTCAATGCGATAATCGGCCGTGCAACAAGTGATCGTTACTATTCTCGAAATTCATACATTTCTCTGTATCTTTCGCACATATACTTCGTAATATCCATCACTCCGATTAGTTGTGAATTTTGACAATAGAGGCGCTGCTATTTTCTTAAATCTCCCTACAAACCATTATTTGAAAGAGAAATCTTCTGTTGGAATTAGTTTCATATAAATATTATTTACTAAAGATATTTTCAGGGTTAATTTTTAAGGGCGTTTTCAATTTAAAATAGTTTTATATTAATACAAACACCAAATTCTCGTGTGATATTGGATATCGAAAAGTTTTACAAATTTCATTCGAAAGAATTTTTTAGATCAGCTGCAACATTTTTTTTAAAAAAGTCTTTTAGTATATTTCATAGTGATTGTGAATAGTTTCAAACGCCTGTCCTAAAGATTAAACATAAAGAATTGTCGTAGAGATCAATGTAAATTGACAGCGATCGCGTAAGGGCGATGTTATGTATTTGTTATGTATGTAAACCTTCAGGGGATAACCCACACCGAATTGCCCTTGACCTAGTTAGGCGACCCCGCACCTCTGACCTTTGTCTTCAGTCAGTCGTGCGTTAGCTGTAGTAACACTTAGACCTGGAGGCACAAACGTTACGTTGTATTATCACACAGTTACGTTTCTATTACAATAAAGTTATTTATACACATTAACAGTAATCGTTTATTTTACGGACACAACAGGCGACCACAATCGCCCCATTAGACATTACGTGGCGAACTTTAACCTCGAATATATCAATCCATAGATCGAATTTCAAAATTCCAGCTTCGTCACGACATCACCCTTATCGAGCTGTATATATTTGCAAAAAAGTCATAATTAGTAATCGTGTGGTTGCTTTAAACTTCGATCACAGACAAAATACTTTCTGACTTACGCAGACCTCCGTTCAATAACTACAGATTATTTTAATGCCATTTAATTTCACTCAATTTTTCCGAATTTCCCAACATATCTGAAAACTAAGCAATGCCATATGTTTTAGTGGTACTGTACAGTACATTAATAAACGAAAAATGGCTCTTTATTCATATTAATTTTAATTTATATTTCATTGTATATTAATTTAAATTCCACCCTGCCAGCACTAATAAGATGCTTTTATTTGCCTGTCAAAAATTCAGCTGGATTTCTAATGAGCGCGGTCGGGTGGTGAGAATGAAACCCAACTTACCCAAGTTAAATAACTTGTAAAAAATTTTAAGAATCCGATCCAAAAGACAAAGCTTGATCCTTCAGAGTTGTAGGATGGTTCGTTTATCTCTGTAATAATTCGTATTTCAATAGGGTTAAAGCTAGACTTGTGGCCCAAAGCTATAACATATAACTTGTGCTTTCTCTTTACCAAATAATAATACATGTAAAAATGTCAGGCCCTAAAATATAGACTCATAACGCGAGGTCCTAAACTGCATTTTTTTGTAGCTTATATTAAGATCCGATCCTGATTATCAAGCACTATGGGCTATATGATCCATCTAGATTGACGGTCGGATGGCCGAATGGTTACGGTATTAGCTTGCCCTTCTGGGGTACCAGGGAATATGGACGAGTTGGAATCCCCAGATATTTTTCGGGAAAATGCGTTTAGGATACGTCGAGCCCTATCCCCATTACCTGGCTGCTCCATCGTGGATTCAGTTCTTAGTGCTCATACCTTGTAAAGAGAAGTTTGAGAGATGTCTGTCATTCAGCAACAGACTTAGACCTGAGTGAAGAAGCGGAAAAAAGTACCCATAAGGCGAAGAAAATAAATAATAATAATAAGCTTCGACAAAGCCAACTACTGATTTTAAAATGATATACAGTATTTGAAAGTTCAAATGATTACTAAATAATTGAGTATTATTTTCAGTTACAATGACCACTGAAAATAATATTTAAATACGAGGTATATTAATATCTATTGCAGATTTTAATATTTGAAAATTAATGAATTATTATTTAATTTAAAAATTATACTCACTGTTTACAATCTAAATTTTTATTAGTATAAGTTTTCTATTATTATATTAAACGTAGTATTTTGTTGACTTCCTCTGAATGTTGTTATTTGATTATAACTACATTTTTTGTAACGTTATTTTAATTTGAAACTGGGCTTATGAGAAGGGCTCGCTTTAAGACGAACATTAACCGAAATTTCTGAAGAACCAAGGACATAAAAGTGAAAAGTAATTTTTTCATATACCGAGTAATCGTAGTTAAAGTCTATTCTAACCTGGGACCTATTCTGAGCTCTTCCGATAACTCAACGATAGCGATACACGGGATATTCGATAAGACCCCTCAGCGAAAGGCAGTTAACGAACCTTAGACAAATCGCTATTCTGTGCTCCACGTTAAGTGGGTTTCGCTACGGGTAGTCGGTCGATATGCGTCTGGATTCCACGCTATCGATAACTATTACGCTTTAACCAATCACAGTTTAGTTAACATTGTATTTTGTCACGTGACTGCAACCCGCCGTTTTCTAAGCGAAGCACATGGTTTAGCTTTTTCGTGTATCAGCGCTAGTGAAATAGTATTGTTTGAAAGGGTCGAAAGGACAACGAAGCCAGCAAACTACAAGTCGCCAGTCCGAAATGCTCGTTAATTTTATGGAAGACAACCCGAAATTAATGTCAGGGAAGTTAGATGCTTCCTTTACCGTAAAAGATCGCCAGAAATTGTGGCAAGAAATAGCCGACCGTCTGAATTCCGATGGAGTCGGCTCACAAAAACATCCAGAAAGATGGCGAAAAGTAACTGATAGTCATATATTTATATATTTATATTCAAAGCTATCATTTTAATTTATACATATGCGAATAAAACCTATTTCAGAAATAATGTTCACGCTATAGCTACTTACTTTAAATTTTAACAAGAAAGCAATTACATTATTCATACAATATTCATAAACAGTTAACAGTTAAAGTATATATTTTTAAGCAATACGATAACATAGCTTATTAACTCTGTCTCCAATTGCTCGTGAAGTAAAATCATTCTTACACCAAAAGACGCCATGTTGTTTTCACTTTCGTTACGTTCCTAACGGCAGCTCCAGAGTGACCGATAATAAAAGCTTAGTTATCGCACGTGGCTATCGGAACCGAAAACGAAACGTACGGCTCGGAATAGCATTTTCACGATTGATTAAACGCGAATCACGTGGTTCCGATAGAAACTGGTTTTTATCGTATTCGTTAGCTTAACGATACTACTCAGAATAGGTCCCCAGGTAGGCGTGTGCGTGCCAAATCCCGAGGGTGCCGATACCGGTCAATGTCAAATGCCTCTTTTGTCGCATCACTAGTATACCTCAAAGGACGCCACAGGGTTGTTGTAGATTTTAAACGTTTCTCACCATAGCTGTAAAAATCTAAATATGTTAAACTTAACAGATTGTCCGTCGTTCGTTTTCTAACTAATTCGTTTTAGGACCGAGTGTTCGCGGAAATTTCCAAAATTTACAACTTTTCGGTCACTCTCGTTGAACTGGAAAAATTTCTGTCTTTATTACGTCTAATATTACAAAGAGATCAGACCCCGCCGTACTCGGCAAGAGATCGGTTCGGTTAAGCTTCCGTTTAAGTAAAATTTCGGCTCTTTCGTCGGGGTTTTATTTATGTTTTTAATTCCCTAATCACTTAATTATTTAACTACTTCTTAAGTAGAAATAAGTCGAAACCGGTTACTTTGTACTCGAATATCCGTAGTCTCGGGAAAGAAGTGGAAAGAAATTTTACGACAACCGATACATAAATCGTAAATTTAAGGAATATAAATTCTAGAGCTTTTTTGTACCTCGTGCGTCTCATTCATTAAGTTTAGTTGATGCTGCCAAAGGAACAGTTAATTTTATAACATTATACAAGAATTGTACACGTTTTTTCTGCATCCCCTTACAGATGGGACGTACTAAATCGTAATATCACCGGTTTAACATTGAAATCCGTAAGTAATATAAGATGGGAGAGCGGAATAAACGCGAAATAAATATATCAAATATTTTAATGGATTTTTTTAAAACTCCTGTCAACTATACAGAACTATCATAAAAACGTGCCAGTAAATTCCTATCGGTTGGGTTAAGTTATAAATCTAGTCTAGGGTGGGCAACCTTTTTTATAACATGGGCCAGAATAAATTTTACGTTTTTTTCCGCGACCGTAGTAGTTAATTGACGCCTTCTTGTGACTCGTAATTTTTTTAGTCTGCAAATATGAAATAAATAAATAAAAAGTTAATTACAGTAGAGCGTCGATAAGTGGAACGTCGGTAAGTGGAATGGCCGGAAAGTGGAACGATTTTCAGTCGGACTGTGTCGAGCTGAATCGAATGTTTTTGATACTAAATTTACTTCTAAAGTATAATTTTCATGTTTTTTATATTCTTTAATATATTTATTTTGTTTGTACAAAATGCAGAAATAATTTTTAACGATACGATAGCCTCGATGATTATTATAAAAATTTTCGTTAGGCTTAAAATCGACGAAAATTCAACACGAAGCGACACGCAACGGAGAAAAATTCAACAGGAAGCGATACGCAACGGAGAAAAATTTGAACATCGGGCAGGTTAATGTATTTTTTCGTACAAAGTCGGAAACTGGAACAAATCATTAACTGGAACAAATCATTAACTGGAAGGACCCCAGTCCCCAATTGGTTCCACTTACGACGCTCTACTGTACTACATTTATTTCTCTTATCGTTTTCGAAAATTACAAAGAATTGGAAAAATAACTATTAATTAGTTATTTTTCCAATTTAATAATCTATTAAAGATCTCGCGGGCTGGAAAGAAACTTTTCGCCAGCCGTAGCTGGCCCGCGGGCCGGGGGTTGCTCGCCGTTGATCTAGTCTGCTCGTGATTCACATAATCGGGAGAGGATGGCCGAATATCTAGCAGGCGGCTAACAGCCCACAACGCTCCGGGATATAAAGTCGGACTCTTTACGCGTGTGTCGCGCATAGTTGCCAGATCTGAAGGTTAAAAAGTAGCGGATTTGAACTGTTTGTAGCCAAAACAATAAAACCGAATTATTTTGCAACTATGCACTTTTACTAATAAAATAAGTTTGTAATATATATATATATAGACATTCGGTGTATCTGCATCAATTTTCTCTAAATCAAAGCGAGTCATTCGCAGGCGCGGCGATTCATTTTTTGAACTTAGAAACTTAGCGACTGCGACTTTTGTTTTCAGTTTTAAGGCCTCTCTGTTTACACTGTATCAAGAACTGTTGTATCTGTTAGACTAGTTTAGAGACTCGGAGAGATTAGTAAAAACTAGTTAAACTCGCGTAACTGGTTAAACAACAAAGAATACACAAAGATTACACTGTCTTGACTCACGGAAGGGGAGTGTGAAACGAGGTCACCGTCCCCAAAGGGTTAACAATGGAAGTGTTAAGAAAAACCGACGTGCAATATTTACAGGCGCAGATGCGTTTTTGCGGGAAATCAAACATATTTTCAGACCCATCTAAAAATTCTCTAATTAGTCTGGAAACAGGGAAACCTAATTTTTGCAATCTGTGAAAAAAGATGGAGATTGGCTATAATGTAATAATCTTAATCTTTGCTGTCGTTACTTTTGCCCGAGTAACACTGGGTCTATTCACTACATTTTTAGTAGACGTTTCCTTTTTTCCCCTTTTTTTAGGTATTCCAAGGAATACCTAAAAAAAGAAAAAAAGGAAACGCCTACTAAAAATGTAGTGAAATCGTCAAATTATAGAAAGGAACGTTCTAAAACAGAAGTAGAGTCAAGAAGTCAAGCGGGAAAAAACAGGAAAACGAAGTAAAAGTACAAATAAATTTGTGAGTAGCATATTTTCGTTTTAAAAAAATAATTAAAAATAGGCGCATATTGATAGATATATGAGAGGAAAAAAATTAATAAAATTAGCAGTGTTAGTGGCAATGGATTGTGGATTACTGGAGCGAACGACGGATAGAAAACGGAAGCGAAGTATCTTTATCTTTGTTAAACGTTGCAACTTTATTTATACAATTAAGTGTAATGAAATTAAATAAAACTTTATTAGTTTTGTATGATACAATAAATATTGTGCGATTTTATATATGAAAATAAAGTAGCGTATTTTTAAGAATTGTAGCCTGAAGGTAATTATTACTAGCCCAAAAAGTAACGTGTCGCCCAATTTAAAATTTTTGTAGCGAGGGCACTTAAAAAGTAGCCCAATCCGCTACTTGTAGCCCAATCTGGCAACTATGGTGTCGCGTCTTCCAGCTAAACCGTGACGTTGGTGCTCTGTAAAGCGCATGCGCCAATGCCTATAATCTGGCTGCTTGGAAGTTGACGGGCAGGCGGCTAACAGCTCAGAACCGGTCCGGGATATAAAATTGGGCGCTTTACACGTGTGTTGCTTCTACCAGCTAAACCGGGTGAGGTTGGTGCTCAGTAAACCGCATGTGCTAATGCCTATATAATCTGGCTGATTGGAAACTGACCCGTTTTCGACATTCCTTCCGCCACCGAATTATTCGAATATACAATAGCAATCTTATCGTTTTTTTCTCATGTAGTATAGAAATTTGTAAAAGATACATAATGCAGTTATAATAAAATATTAATTTTAATTAATGCAAAGTACGTTAAAATATGAAAATTTATATTTTATAAAATACAAGGGAAGGTCATTGGAAGGTGGAAGCTGCGCTTTCATCGCTTCCAATGACGGCACGCCACTGATGCAGGCTAACATTTCCCAAGAGCACAAGAACTTCTACTCATAAATGTTTTCTTGGCCAACAGATGATGAAAATGGCCTGAAAGACTGACTACTTAAATTTCTGTGACTTTTGAATCACTCTGTGTATTAAATCTTAAATCTTTGATTTCATATTCTGCTTGAAAACCAAGTCTGCATTGTGTATCTGGAAACAGTCAATTAAAAAGTTTTTTATACTCCGGTCAATACTATCCATATTTATCATTTAAATTACTCGAATGTATTGACAAACTTAAAGTTATGCTGAAAACAAGTTTACGCCACTGAACTACAGTATACTACTATTGAAATTAACCGGAAGATTTTATGAAAATCAATTAACTGATTTCATTATATTTTTCCAATGCCATTTGGAAACACTAGCAATGACCCAATAGACGCTTATTCTCTCGTCTACATAGATACTGTATGTACAGTACTGTATTACCGAGCTCTTTCGTCTCGCTAAGGTGATTAATGGGAATTATTATTATTATTACTATTATAAAAACTTAAACGTTAATTACTATTAAATTTTAATCTTTTATAAAATACGAAAAGAAAAACAGAAGCGAAAAATAAATTTTTATTTTATTTTATGGTTTTAACCGAAGGTGGCGCAATTGATTGTCGTAAACACAAACATGGCGTCAATAAACTGATTAGGATAAGCAAATTAAATCATTTTTAGGTGGCGATAAAATTCTATTTTGGTAAGATTACAAGTGAATTTCGATAAATAATTAAATATCTATTTTAATTTTCAATACATTATTAAATGACAAAAATATAAATGGTATTTTAAACAAGAATTAATTTATAGGCTTAAGGATAAGGATGAAATTTGTCAAAAAATTATCTGACGAATTCATTCAAAAACGTTGAATGATTTTACACCAAGTTTTCCGTCGTAAAATTTAAATTCGTTATAATTATTAAATTAAATTACAGTTAAATTAAGTTATTAACAAAATGAATGAATGCAATAAGTTGATTGATTGATTAGATTTTTTCCTCTTCTCAAAATAGATATTTTGTAATCAGTTAAATCGAAACTATTAATAAAGACATTTCATTTAAATTAAATGAAAATATTCAAAATTAAAATTTATTTACCAATCATTTCCATATACATTTTTTAAATTAACATTTCATATATATGAAACATATGCCTAATTGAGTAAACAAGAAATATTTTGTAATGTAATGAATTGAAATATTACTGTAATAGTCAGAATGAATTTTATATGATAAAGAAAAATTCATTTTAAATAAATACATTTTTCTCTTCGTCGTATAAAATTCTTATATGTACGGTATGTATGCTAGTGTATACTAACTTAGTAGAATTTGCTTACTGTGATCGTTTTTTGAGGCTTGCCTATACTGATAACATTCAGTCGATAAGATCAGAATTAGTGAAATGTTGGTTTTATTAACTGATATTAAAAGAACTTGTTAAAACATTTAAAAATTATATAACTTTAAGATTTATGAATTATAGTTATTTTTTTTTTATTAGTGTTAATAATAAGTCTTTTGGTTAAATAGTAAATTTTATTCTATTTTGTTATGAGGGAGTCAATTTAATTGCAAAATATTTTGTTAATAACATTGGTATGTGTGTGTAATCTTGATATGTGGCGAGCCAAAATATAAATTACGATGTATCGCACTGGGAAACGTGTAATGACCGATAACCGGTGTAAAGAAAACAAAAAACTATCTTGAGACAAACATTTTCTAACTCCTTCTGAGTTTTTCTTTGCACGCTATGAGCCAAAATATGGTTGAAAGGAAAATGAAGGAAAGATTGGTACGAATTTGTGTTGCCGATCGTGGTCGAAAATGTTTGCTCACCAGTTTGAGAATGTAAGAATAGGCTATGACAAATAACTTACGTGTTTTGAGAGATGCTAATTCTGATAACATTAACCAATAGATGTAATCTATAATTAGAATAAGTGGGGTTTACTGTACTTATATATGTTAGTGATCTGGAGATTTCATTTACTTTGCTTTATAATATGCTCTTGAGAGCATACTGTAAAACCAAGTATAATTTGATCAGTTATTTGTTTTAATTAGGATGCACAAAATAAGATCTAAACATTCTAATGCTGCATACTGCCTGATTTTGGTTAAAGTATTTTTTATGTTAATAAATCAAATATTCATAAACACATTATAATTATAATTAATGTATATCCTTGTAGTTTAATATTGTTGGATTTATACACAAATAATTAATTATACAAAAATGCATTTCAGCTATAGTATTTAATTGATTAAAAAAGAAACTAAGAAGAAAGTAAGTAAAGAAACTTAGAAAAAAAGTATAACTTAAAAAGCTGTTATTTATGAAAATTTATAGGGGAAATAAAACCTCACAATTTTAGGCTGGGTCGTAGCTTCAGAGGTAATTTATTTTCTTGAATGTAAGTGAATTGAAACTCAAGAATTATTATAAATTAAGTTATTAATTACTTAACTATCAAAATTTAACAGACCTGCTCTAAGAAAAATTTGAATTCAAACACAGCTGCCATAGCATATGCTTTCCACTAATATAAAAATTGTTTGGCATAGATATGCCAGATGTACAGACATACAATAATATATTATTAGAGACTTCCTAAGATATCACTTAAATTGTGCACCTTTATTTTAATGTTTAGTCATATAAAACTTAGATCAGAAATAGTTAAATATGAAAACAATTTTTTAAATAAATATTATGAAATGACATTTGTAATAGCAATGTTTTTTCTTTACGTTTACAAAATCTTAGTAAGAAACTTTAAAAACCAATAAATAAATTTAATATATGCAATTGCTCACAAGAAAATGAACTGTGATATATCCATATTAAATAAATTCATTTTTTTTGACAACATTGTAATTAATTAACATTTCATTTATCTAAATGAATTTTTATAAGAGAATTATAAATCATAAAATGTTATGTATACAATAATTTAAAATTATAGCTGAATTTTAAATCTATTTTCATTCTGGCATATTTCACTGCATAATTTGTTATAGAGTGTTACTTCTGGTGCAGTCAAAATTGGGAGATCTAAAATCATCACATTATAATCAGAAAAGTCACAAAAACATTAAAAAATGTCCCAATTCTTGTAAAAAATTTGTGTTTTCAAATATTTTTTTTACTATCCATCAATTCACATAATTTTAGATTTCTCAAAATCAGGAACATTGAAAAAACACAAAAATTATTAAAATATGCATAAAAATAATTAAAAAATGGATCTCCCATAATTCATTTCATTTTTGATATATTGAGAATTAAAAAAATTTAAAAATCCACAAAATGCTTGAAAAATGTTATAAACAACCCAAAATTATGTTTCTCACATAAAAATCGGCCATCTTCCAAAGCCCCTTAACCATATCATTAACCTCTTAAAATTTGGGAGATCCAAAACCATTCAAATTTGTTCTTAAATAGTATTCAATGTATAAAAACATATTTATTTAAGAAATTCTATTAATCTTAAAAAACAAACAGGTTAATGAGCCAATGTTTATGATTCCAGATCATTGATTTTATTTACAAAAATTAATCAAAGATTAATGCACTAGGGCTATATGTTCATCTTATTACCATATATTTATGTTTCTTTTTAAATTTTAATAACTTGTTTTCAGTACTGTTGCAATACTTTATTTCTCCACTATTATTTTTGTTTTAATATATACATATTTTTATTTTTTAAATGTAAAATGTATAAATGTTATTTTTCAATTTATATTTAAAGTTTTGTTTTTACATTGTCTTTTCATTATATTGTTGAAACTTTATCCTGAATAAGACCATTTTGTAATGTCAAAAACAAAATTATATACGCATCTTTGAATATCTTGTGATTATTTATTTGAACTTTTTCTTTCACTGATATCCTAAACATGTCTACCAGTGGCCAAGTGGATAAAATCACTGAACACTGGAAGTAGGTAGCTGGCCACATGGAGTTTTCTGGTTTTCTTTGTGTTACTAACACTGTGCGTTACATTGCCATAATTGAATAAAATCGATATCTTAAATAGCATTTTATTTCTGGTGTAGCAGTAATTGGGAAATTTTTGTAATTTTGTTGTAAAAATCACAAAAAGGCTTTGGAGATAATTTCTCGTATTTCATTTTGACACAGGCCAAATTTATAGATTCAGTAACCATTAGGCTATATGTTTACCTTAAAAATAGCAGGTTTGTAACTTAAATTGATTTTAATGAATTTTTAAATTCATTAAAATCAATTTAAGTTACAAACCTGATAATTATAATAATCACTGGTGTAAATGGAAAAAGAAACCTTTAAACAAGAAAAAAAAATTCTTTGTTGCATCTCTGTGGATATGTTGTCCATTATTGGCTTAGGAAATATATAAAAAGATTAAAAAACAATTTAAATTTCCAGACCATAGAAAATTTTTAAAAATAAGATAAAAATGCATAAAACATTAGCCCACACTTAGTCATTAAAGATTGGGAAATAATAAAATTAAACACTACTGAAAAGTCCAATTTCATAATCTAAGATGAATTTTTCTTAATAATGAACAGATGAACAGATTTTCACTTTCCCAGCTGTTATATCTAATAGAGAGGAAGTATGGCAATTGGTCAAAAAAAATGACCCCCTGAAGATTTTTACATTCTTGGACTTAGGACACTTTGAGACGTCAAGAAATGTGAATCAATTTGGGGATAATTTCTGTATGCATGGATGTTAGTGTGTATGGCGGAGCACAGTTTTGTTCACCCTTTTTGTCATTTTATAATGTTTAAAAATATAAAATGGTTTTAATAAAATATAACAACAGATGGTGCCTCTAAAATTTTAAACATCAGGAAAGTTGAGCAACTTGTTGCTGGTTTATTTTGTTTAATGATTGTATTTTAATATGTTACTTTTGAATTTTAATTTATTTACACTGTTGTACTGTACATATATGTATGAAACACAATACTGAGCATTAAATATATTTTTCATGAATGATTTTTGTCTTAATTGTCTATTTTTCATTTAAGATTTTGTCTGTTCCCTTAAAATTCACTTTATTGGAACAGCTGCTTTATCAAGACAAATTAGTCAGGTCCCAATATGTCCTAATTAAACAAAATCGACTACTTATAAAAGTGCCCTAGTTCTTATCTTTAAAATTCTTTTGAAGTTCTGAGTCCTACTAGTACTGCTAAGTTGATTTTGACTTGATCGTTAATATTTTTAATCTACAATGGGGTTCAGTAGTAAATTTTTCAATTTTCTTTTTCATTAAAGAACCTTCTTATTTCCTTTTAAGCTAGCAGTTTCTTTTAGAATTTGTTCATTCCTCTTCACAAATGGTGGAGTTTCTTAGATTTTTGTATATTCATTTTTGAAGTAGATGTACCAATTATACTTGTAAAATTTTTGGATGTGAATAAAACACACCTTTAATAATCCAGCAAATAAATATTAGCAACATAAAAACATTTTTGACTGTTTTTAACAATCCTCTTCAGTTAGCGTAAAATAGAACAGTTTTATGGTTTGAATATGAAATATGATTATGAATGTAAACATGAAACAGGAATCCTTAGTTTTATATTTATGTTCTATTTTGGTTTTCTATTTTGTGTTAACTGAAGAGGATTATTAAAAATGGTCAAAAACGTTTTTATGTTGCTAATATTTATTTGCATCTTAGATGTTTAAAACAGATATAAAAATTCTTCATTGTAAAAACTGTATGCCACAAATTATTTCCAGCTAAAAAATGGCTTTGAATGTCACAGCATGTTGAAATGTCCTTACATCAGCACAAAATAAGCTTTGAAATAAGCCAAAACAGCAACTGATCACATGTATGTTCTAGTTCAGGGATGGCAAATGTTTTTGAGTCTGCATACCATATAGTAAGCATACTTATCTTTAAAAATGTTTATGCATGCTGAAGTTCTAGACTTCAAATGACTAAATTTAAATGAATAAAATGAATATGCTGTAATTAGACTAAATGTAAAAAGCTGATTGAAATAAAGGATGATTGAAAAAGACTGGCGATAAACTGAAATTGTATGATACATTATGTGCCATACCTTCACTACTCCCTGTTCTAGTTGTACCGAGACTAACTTTAGTAGAATTCATGATATCAGTTAGGAGCAAAACATTACTATTAACTTTGACTCTAAATCTATAATTAGTTAATAACTCAATAAGAATATTTACTCATTTTTCATTATTTGTGTAGAACTATAGTATACACAAAAATGTATGATTACTTTAGATCGGTGACTTTACTAGGCTATAGGACAAGTGAAATTAAGCTAACCGAGTCATCTTCAAATATCTTGTAAACAATTGCATATATATAGAAATAAATTCAATAATGATTGATTAAATAGCATAGAAAGTTGCAAAATATAATTGAACATGTAATTTTATTCATAATTGACTTGATTGAGCACCTTCTACAGAACACATTATTATAATACAGTAGTACCTTGAAACTCAAACACTCCAGAAGTTGAACAACTTAGAATCTGGACACTTTTCTTGAGTAAATTTTTTCCCGAAAGTCAAACTTTTCTTCGAACTCTGAACACAACGTTGTACTATATGGCAAGGGTGGGCAACCTTTTTTATAACATGGGCCAGAATAAATTTTACGTTTTTTTTGTGGGCCGTAGTAGTTAATTGATGCCTTCTTGTGACCTGTAATTTTTTAGTCTGTGAATATGAAATAAATAAATAAAAAGTTAATTACTACATTTATTTCTCTTATCGTTTTCGAAAAATTACAAAGAATTGGAAAAATAACTATTTATTAGTTATTTTTCCAATTTAATAATCTATTAAAGATCTCGCGGGACGGATAGAAACTTTTCGCAGGCTGTAGGGTAGATGTACCAGTTCTGGCCAGAAAACAAATTTAACTTAAAAATATAATCACAAATGAAACAAACTTTTATTGTTAACTATGTGAACAGTTAACAATAAAAGTTTGTTTCATTGGACAGATTTGAATATGTGGTTATTATATTTTTAAGTTAAATTTGTTTTCTGGCCAGAACTGGTACGCTGGCCAAAACTGGTACATCTACCCTAGCTGGCCCGCGGGCTCAGGGGTTGCCCACCGTTGCTATATGGTATATGATATCTATATGGATATGCATGTTGCAGCAGTGTTGACAGATTATGTTAATTTTTATTTTCAGCTAATTGCTACTTTTTTTTGACTACAAACAATGAAAATCTAATACTTTTCTAAATCTGTTGATACAAGCTTAGGTCAACTATTGAATGAGTCCAGCCATGGTCAGTTCATTTAAGGAGATGAGCTAAGTGTGGCTAGGCTTAATTTTATTTTGTTATTTACTTTTTTCATTGTTTTATGCATTAATTAGGGCAGGGGTCTTCAACCTTTTACACTTTTAGGAACCCTTTGAGCTCATGGTTTTCTTGAAGGAACCTCATGTTTAAGAAGCAGATAAAATAGTTTATCAAAGCTTTTTTTCTACTCAAATTCACAAAATTATTCTTGTATCTTTATTTAATCTTAATACAAACATCTTAATAAGATAATGAATAGTGAGGTAGCGAATCAAATTTTATTTTTTTTCTAGAATACATTTTATGAATAATTAACAAAAGGAACAATATTTTATATTATAACAAATTAATAAAAAGAAAATTCTTTTAATGACTTGACTGTGCTTGTTTTTTATTGCAAAGCATTTTTACATTGGGAATAATTGTTGAAATCTGCAACCTAATGTCATCTTCAGCATCCAATCTGTTTCTGTATTTTGTTTTTGTGGCAGCATACAAAGAGAAAGATTTTTCACATATATAGGTTGATACAAATGACATTAGATGTTTCACAGCTCTTTTGGCAATTTCAGGATATTCATTTCTAATGTCAATCCAAAAATGCATAATATCAATTTGATTACATTTTAGTTTCAATTGAGTGTTGGTTGATATATCAATTTGTCGTTCTCTTTCTTTTATTGGGAGTTCGGAGGTCTTGAAAAGGATTTTGAATCCAACACTGTTTTGGCGGTCTGGTGGGGATGACTTTTAGTTCTCAACCTGAAGAAGGCCTTGGTGGAGGCCGAAAACGTTAGTTGGTTCTCTATCATATACAACACTGTGAAAGGTTTTAGTCTGTGTGTCTGTGATATATGTTCCTTGGAGCGACGTGTTGAGCTCATTTAAATAGGTAAAAATATCTGCTAGATATACCATTTTCTGAATCCAAACTGCATCATTTAATTTTTGAGCTAATTGAGGTGCATGTTCAGATTTCATCTTTTAATTTGCAAAATCTTTCTAACACTTTTTTATGAGATAACCAACAGACATCTGTGTGCAACAGTAGTGTTTTATGTAAACTTCCCATACTTTCACACAATAAATTGAAAACTCTTGAATTTAATGGCCTTCTTTTGATAAAATTTATAATTTTAACACAATTATTAAGTACGTCTTTTAGCTCTTCTGGCATTTTCTTCACTGCAAGAGCTTGTCGATGAAGACAACAATGAGTGCTTCTCGTGAGGATTTTTTTGTTTCATGTGTGCAACTATGCTGTTCAATTTACCAAGCGTTGCCTTGGCTCCATCGGTACATACTTGATGACATAAATCATAAGATATATCTTGCCTTTTGAAATATGAATCTATCAAATTAAAAATTTCTTCCACAGTTGTTCTGGTTGGTAGACTTTTCCAAATTAGCATATCTTCTTGAGCAGCCATTCCATGGATATATCTCACAATAACGAGCAAGATCACTAATCCAGCTATATCTGTAGTTTCGTCAAATTGAATAGTAAATTCATGTTCAGAAGCTTGCAAACATCTTATGAGCTCACTTGCACAAAAATTAGATATATCTTTAACACGCCTTGAAATTGTAATATCCAAAAGAGGGATACAATCAACTAATTTAGCATGTTCTTCCCCAATCATGGTAGTAACTACATCTTTTACACATGGCTTAATTAATTTTTCTGCGATCGTATAAGCTTCACCCTGTTGAGCAATACGATAACTGACACGATACGATACTTCCAAAGCATTATCATTAACATTTTTAACAAAGTTCATAAAGGTCTTTTTTCTATTCTTCAGCTCATTACATTTTCTTTTAAAATACTCAACATTTTTATTTTGTAAAGTTGGATGATTTGTTTTCAAATGTCTTTTCAATTTTGCGGGATTTAAACTGCTGTTGTGTATCACATGTTCACATTCAATGCATAATTATTTTGGTTCATTTTCATCACCAATCCATGTAAAACCAAATTTTATGTATTCTTCATTATACTTCTGCTTCTTACGAATGGGTAAATCCAAATCACCAGACGACTTTTTGGTACTAACATCTGGTTCATTTTCAACAGTAGTAGTGAAACTAGGTCCCATGCATCCGTGGAATGAAGCTTACCAGTTTTCAACCACATATCCATTATTGCTATGGTAGTCTAATTAAATTATAAATAAATAATAAGAGTCATCAATTATGATATAAAAACAAAATAAATACTCACTTGTATGCTTGTACGCGATTGTATTTAACAGACAGAACAAGATTAACAGAACTAATATGTGACGTCTTGCATCTTGATTGGTGTATTTGAAGCACGTGACTTTTACTGAATTTCAAGATTTTATTTTATCCATAAAATATTTATTTATATTTATTTTTTAAAATCAACTGCCATTTTATATCCAATTTATATTAATATTGTAATTTTTACTCAAATATTATATTAATCTAATATTTTAATAAAACAGTCCGTTACCCCATTCCTACATGAAAAATTCCTTGTAGAGATGATTTCCATTTTACGTGCATTTTGGCTGAGCAAATAGTGATCACTTGCGGAACCACTGGCAACGTTCCAGGGAACCCAGGTTGATGACCCCTGAATTAGGGCATTTACTTGTGTTATTGACAAGACTATGTCTTGTTTATAAAATTGTGCTGCCAGATGGGTAACCAGTTTAGAGGTATGAAGGAATACATGTCAGGAGTTGAAATTTGGCACATAGTATTAAGTGCCCGAATCATGCATGCATGAAAAAAACCAAACTTGTAGGTAGTCAGGGAACTGAGAACCAAGTCAAAATAAAATACAAAATGGCGACACACACTACAAACAAGCAGTAGTGCAAGATTTGCACATGCATTGCTCATTGGGAAGTTTGAAAAGCGAATGTTGCTAAATTGAATTTTGACAAATGAATCTTTGAAAAATCCATTTACCTGTCCCATGTTATTCCTGACATATCTCTGATTGCCATATGCTGACCTTGACTGATTGACCCAAGATATCTCGTTTCAGCATCGGAACATTTTTGAAAGTAGATGGCATTAGTTGTTTTAATTTTATATTAAAACTAACTTCCAAAATATAATTTGTTTTCTTTTTACATTTATTAATATATATATTTCATTTGTGCAAAATAAAAAAAATAACGCTTCTCCCACATCGGGTTGTATAAACAAAAAAATTAAATACCTTCTAAAACCGATAACCGGCGTGAACTATTTTTCAAAATGGCGAACGTTTTCGCTGCCCCTCCTGGGCTCTTCCTCAGGCCAATTCTGGATTTGATAATCGAACAGCATAAATAAATGGAACGTGTTACACGCACAACAACATGTATTAATTTTAAAGAAGAAAGGAATCTCTCCACTGCTTGGCAGTTTTTATTAGAAGAAGGATTGTAAATCGGTTGACGTCACGCGTAATTATCATAGGAGGCGCGCACTGTTTTCCCAAACGGAATAAAAGAAATTTAAATATTTAGAACGGCACGCGGTTGCTGAACGTACTCGATCGTTTAAATACGGAACACGTTCCATTTATTTATGCTGTTCGATTATCAAATCCAGAATTGGCCTGAGGAAGAGCCCAGGAGGGGCAGCGAAAACATTCGCCATTTTGAAAAATAGTTCACGCCGGTTATCGGTTTTAGAAGGTATTTAATTTTTTTGTTTAAAAAAAATAATTTTGGATGATACAATGGCCAGGATTAGTTTTTTCAAAAATGGGAAATTTTCATTAGGCATCGACAAAAATTCAACCTGGGGCAACACGCAATGGAGAGAAATTTCAAAATTGGATAGGTTAATTTCACTGTGGACGACCTCGTGGTCATGGCCGAGGCCAGCAAAGTTTGAACAATTGCACTCAAAACCAGCGGTACCAAAGAAGATTGGAGAATGAGATCTGCCTTGAGCGTCAAAGTGATCCCACTTAGTTGTGAGTCTCTGAGACATAGTCTTGTCCCAAATACGGCTTTGCCATTTTACTTCTTTTAGCCTAAATTATGATTTAAAAAAAACTGAAAAAACCTAACAAACCAGTGAGAAAATTATAATCAAAGTGCAAACGTTTTCACCTATGTTAAATGGGTATTGTCAGGCAACGAACTGCTGAGAAATCACAGGGGATTGCCGAACAGGTGTGTAAGGAGAAGGAGTGTATGACATAAGAAGAGAGGAAGGATTTATATTTTGTAGAAAGACTTCTAGGTAGTGAAGAAGGAGTGATAGTTTATGGCTGCGTTATGGTGGGCCTTGTAAATTTCCACTTGCTCCAGATGTTTAAGGACATGCGGTTTAGATCAGGAATGTCCAACCCACAGGCCGAAGTGTGGCTCACTTAATATTTTTATGCAGCCCACTGCACCCTAAATTTATTAGGTACATTTTCATTTATTTTGATAAAGTATATCATAAAAATTATTCTCATTTCACTGGATGCACTTTGATGTTGTAATGATGTAATTGGTGACATAATTTGTAACTGACCAATCAAAAAAGTTGGTAGCATGGTCTGTCATTTTGATTATTAATGTTTCAAAGATTTTTGTAATGAAGTGATATTGTTAGTAATAAGAAATGGGTACCTTTCATCAGGTGGATGAAAAATACACATAATCCCTCTTTTCAAAAGAGTGTCAGCCATTTTAGTGACTCGAGGCTAAGCCTAATGTTAATGTTAAATGCCTAGTGTGTGTATGTGTACCAGCTCAATAGAGGTACACCTGATGGTAATAAAGGATTTGAAAGCTTGTGCAGCCTTGATGAAATGCTTGGTGTATGAGACAAAATGTCGTGTAACAAATTATTGAAACAACAAAAAATATCTAAATAACTTCTCATGGGACTGAGTGTGGACAGAAACTGTCAACCACCTATTTGCTACTTAGCAAACAGCCTAGATTTCAAAGACTGCATTTCTTTCCTGAAAGAAACCTGAAGGTTTCAGAGAATTTGTCAGCATGATTTTTATCACTGCCTTTAGTCTGGAGTTGTGAGAGACTGCATGGTAATGTAATGCTATCAATTATTGTAGTGATTAATTATTTAATTTAAATATGGCAACAATTAAGTGACTCTTAATTTGTTATCAATGATAAAGTTTTTAACGTCTGTTATTTGTAATAAATGCAAATTGATAAGCCTTTTTCTTTCTCAAATATCTACTCTTTATTACTAGTGCATTTACAAGATAGAGTTCTCTACATACTTATCTGACAAAGGATATAGAGAACTCTATCTTGTAAACGTACAACAAAACACTAATAATTTTTGCATGTGTTATACAATTTATAATATTTTTACAAGTATTTTTGATGTTAGTTAATATATATATATATATTTCAATCATCTTAGCCCTAAAGCATATCTACAAACTTATAAACGAGCTTAACTCATGCACTTGGTTAATTTGAGTTTAGTTTAGCATTAAAAGATACTAAAAGCACTAAAATAGCATTAAAAGATTAAATGTTATTTTACAATGTTTTGAAACTTTCCATATCCTTATCCAGAGAAAATTGATTCAGGAGACAGATATTGAATATTTCAAGTTCTTGTATATTGAGAAATGTTTATTATTTTGAAAGTAAATAGTTGTATTTTTGTGATGAGAAGACATTATTTTAGACTATTTTTAGTGTGACAATTTGACCTGCACCAGAAATGAAATACAGTAGAGTGTTGTTAATCCGAATAAATTGGGGACTGGGGTTGTTCGGATTAGTGATTTGTTCCGATAACCGATTATGTACAAAAAATATATTAACCTGTCCAAAGTTCAAATTTTTCTCCATTGCCTGTCGCTTCGTGTTGAATTTTCGTCGATTTTAAGCCTAACGAAAATTTTTATAATAATAATCGAGGCTATTGTATCGTTAAAAATTATTTCTTTACTTTGTACAAACAAAATAAATATATTGAAGAATATAAAAACAGGAAAATTATACTTTAGAAGTAAATCTAGTATCAAAAACATTCGATTCAGCACGACGCAGTCCGACTGAAAATCGTTTGGATAACCGGGATTTGGATTAACAACTCTCTACTGTACCAGTTTTCTCTAATATGAAATGCTTTATTATCAGCTTTTATGAATTTTTATACTATCTTGAAATATTTTTGTAATTTTGTTATAAAATTGATTCTCTAAATACTTGCTGTACCAGAAATGAAATGTAACAAATTTCAATGCTTTTTGGATTTTCCAAATTTTAAGGAGTAAAAAAATTTGATTACGAGTATTAAGTGACTTTGAGAAATGGCTGCTGTTTATGTGATGGGAGATGTATTTTTGGGGAGATATTTATGACATTTTTAAAGCATTTTCAATTCGTTTCTTTGAATAGCCCAATTCTTGGTATGCCAGAAATGAAAGACATTTTTAGGAGATTAATTTTTTTGTTACTTTTTGTGTGTTTTTGAATGTTTCCAATTTTAAGAAATGTAAAATTGCATGGATTGGTGAGTAATAAAAAAATAGGTAGTTGAAAGATGAATTTTTACAAGAATTTGGACATTTTTATTAGATTTTTATGCCTCTAATTTTAATAATTTTAGAACTTTCAATTTTGACTGTACCAGAAATAACATACTGTATATAAGACTGACTTCATTAATGGAAATAAATGGACAAAATCAGCAAGAAAGTTTAATGTTAATAAATATTTTCGACCATAGAACTAGCCATTTTTAGACAGTATCATTAGTTTTGTTTTATTTTATAAATATTTGCTAATACAGTTAACTCTCATTAATAGGAATCACTAGGGAAACAGTAGTTAGTGTGGGGATTAGATGAGTCAAATTCCAAACCATTAAGAAAATAAACGAGAAGTTGCAGAGGGAACGAGAGAGACTGGCAGAGGGTGACAAAAAAACCAGACGACAGTGGAAAAAGACTGAGGCAGTTAAAAGGTGTGTAAAACAAGACTGAGGATGGTTGCTGATGCTTTAGGTTAAACAAAACAAAGCTATGATTTTTGCTTTTGTTGATTGTCTGGAAAAATGTAAAATATGTTTTGTTGCCAAAAGAGTGAAAAATAAGCCAGATGTGGTACAAAGTAGCCAAACTTGGCAACACTGCATTCCCCAATATCCAGACTAGCACATATTTGCATGGGACTGCATCCAAGGGATGTCCTTAAACTTTAACCCTAGTTTCTGAGTACATACAATGTTCCACTAAAGCCAAATGTTTGAATTGCTCAACAATCGGACAAACTCATCTTTACTTAACGGCAGAAGAAAATCGTTTCCACTCAAAATGGAACATTTATTGCAGTACCACTTTTTATTGTTAGCAACCATTATTGGTAATAGGGTTATTTCTAGGGGGTTGTGAAGATAATTTACAGTTCTGTTTAACAAATCCTAGTAAAATTTTTGTTCACTTTATTGTGTGAAAATTAACTTCTGACAATGGTTTTAATATAAAAATTTACTTTTGGTGTTTGTTTTAAGGCGAGTCAACTATACTAAACTTTTCTGCTGGTTTTAAAGTCATAATTTTATTATTTACTGCAGAATTGGCAATTATATTTGAATTACTGACTGCACTCTTAGAACTTTATAGGTTCTAAGAGTGCAGTATTTTACACATCCCAGTGTTTTGCAGTGTATTGTAGTACATATTTGAATTATTCTTAATATATACATATAAATAATAACCAATTCCAATTTTATAATATCTAAATATTAGAAAACTAATCTTCTATTCCAAATTCTTCCAAATTATTTAATTCAAAACTTAATTAATAACAAATATTAGTCCAGAGAGGTGACCTAACCATCTAAGGCCAGATTACATAGTTTCATTGTTTATTAATCTAATGATAGCTTGAAAATTCTGCACACAAATATTTAAATTATTAAAATTAACTTTTGGTTTTCTTATTCATTTAAGCTATACCAATTAGTTTTTTGATATGTAAATTATTATGTGCATGTGTGTACAAAATATGTATTTTATTTAGTTTATTTATATTTTTTCTAGATGTATTATTATGGAAAGTTAATATTTTGTATACTAAATGAAGATTGCTAGTATTGCAAGTACTGTCTGGCAGCAACCAATGACAACATTTTCTGTATGCCATGAACTTACACCAATGTTTGAAAAGTCCGAAATTAATGAAGAACCTCTCGAAACTATAGAATCGGTTATTGTAACAGTACCGTCAAATGAAGTTCAGAATGACAAATTTAAAAATAGTGATACTTTAGAAACATTTAATAATGAATCTGAGGTTGGTTTCATTCAGAGAAAAACCAAAACTGTTCCACCTCCATTGAAGCTGGATGGTCCAATTGATGCAAACCTTGTTCCGGATCCCGTTTACGATCGTCTGACGGAACTTGCCATAATTGCAACCAGCCCTCAAAGCCCATTGTTGCAAAATAGTCCATCATTACCAAGAAAAAGGTATGTTCTTTTCTAGTTTAAATTTATTCTAAATTAGATTTGCTTACTCACAAGTTTCCAGAACTTGTTTTTAAATTCTGCCACACAAGGAGTTCCCTGATAAAGATTATTCTTCACTCAGAAGTTTTATTACAACAAAGTACTTTGATAATTTAAGAATTTGTTAAAGGCATCAACAAAAACTTTCTTATTACATGTATTAAAACAATTCTTTTTAATATTAGTCTCTAATTAAAAAAATAATGAAGATTTATTTAAGTTAATTGGTGTTTTAAATTTTCAGATCTTTTAGTTTGTCTTCCTTACATTCTTATGCCAGACCTCCAAAAGCAACAACAGATGTGTCCGAAGTGAAATCAACAATTAAACAAAGAAATACGTATCATTTTGAAGAACACATATATCAAAAGTACAACCAGTAAGTATAAAATTTGGTTTTAGAGAATGATTAGACAAAGCAATTAATTATAAACTTAAAGTACACTTTATGAATAAATATTATTCTGTGTTGTCAAATAGTTCCATGGCGTTTTCTAATAAAGTATAAAATCTTCATTGAATAAACTAATTTCAATCGACTTTTAAACATTTTTATAGAAACTTCAAAATTGCCATTAGTACTAATGTTAAAACAATTATAAATATTTCAAGGTAAAAAATAGAATTAACAAATTTAAATCATTTTTTAAAAAATGGTTCAAATTATTAAAATTTTGATAGTAATTTCAGCAAAAATTTTACACTTCCCAACTATTTATTTATTACCTATTTATTAACTATCAAGTTATCAAATATTTGTATTTATAATTTATAATAATATTTATCAAATAACTATCAAATTGACAACTGTTTATTAATTATTTCAAAAGTTTGAAAATACAGTGAAGCCTCGCTTAATGAGCACCTCTCATAATGAGTAATTCACATAATGAGCAAAACAAATTGTAAAAAATGACTCGCATAACAAGTGACGTTTTACCTAACAAGTGATGAGAAGCGGGAAAGTCCCAGATTGTGTGCATACTACATCAGTCTGTGTTTATCACTCGTTCCGCTAACATCTTAGTGTCACTTGTGATTATACATTTTTTTAAACTTGTTTTCAGACATATTACATATAAACGTCAACAACCATAGTCCTTTATATAATAAACATGCCAAACAATATGCCAAATTTTTGGGCTATGTAAAGGCTATAATTAAATATTAAAAATTAAATAATTTAACTAGAGGTAGGCAGGTATGCTGCCATCTCGTATTAAATTTAATGACCAATTACAAATTAAATTTTTTTTTTTTTTTCTGCAAATCAAATTCCATTCTAGGTTGGTTCATTCCATGCTAGAAGAAATGAAGATGATGATTCACACTCCTTAACAATGTATATTGTATAATTTTCTTTGAATAAATGTTATACATAAAGTATTCAAGTATTTTTTTTTTGGCATGGAATGCATTATCGTATTTTACGTTAATTTTTATAGGAAAATTGTTTTGCATTATGAGTAAGATTCTGGAATGAATTATGCTTGTTAAGCGAGGTTCCACTGTATTTAGTAACAAAAGGAATAAAATATTTAAAGTATGAAGTTGGGAACGGTGGGTTTCCCATCTAATAAAATCCATTGCATAAAAAGAGGAATAAGTATAGTGTTTGAGTGGTTGTTTAAGTATATTTCATTTGATTTGATTAATTCATCATATAACTTTTTATAATGTAAAATTACTGAATCCTTTATTGCAGTAAAATGATTTTAATTTTTTTTTTTAAATTAAAGATAAACATAAAAATTATTAAAATTTTAAATTAAAATAATTCAGTTTAATAATATTAATATCAGTAGTAATAATAAATTTTGTTAAATCAAATAACTAGTAAAATAAGCTGTCATTTTAATTAATAATAATAGTAATTTTTTCTGATACATTTAATTAAAATTTTTTTAGGACTGATTTGACACCTGAGGATACCTCAGCTGCATACACTTTAAGTACAATGGCTCAGGTTAGTAGTAATAAAAAACACAAATTAACATATTTTTATTTTTATATAATATTTAAATAATTTTACTTATAACTTTTTATCTTTTTTAATTAGTTTAGTATCCTAGGATGATTATTCTAAGTCAAGTAATCAAATTAAAATTTGTTTTATAATTAGATACTTTTTAATGTACAGCTTTACATTAAACATCAAAATTGAAAATTCTAAAACATATAAATCTTATTTTCAGAGAAATAATTTAAAAATAAGTCATATAACCTTTTAAATCAGCAATTGTATACTTTAATACAAATTAAGCAAATGTTTTCAGCTATTTTTACTAGCCATCATCAGGCTAGCATACAATTTTAATGTTTAAACCCAGGGGAAAAAAACAGATATATAACACACTACAAAATTTGTCTTACTAAATATCAGAAAAACTCAATTAAAATGTCCTATTCACTGGCAAACTGACAAACATCGTCCTCGGGCAGACACAATCTCAAATAAAATTTTTTGAACAAAGATTTCGAATTAAAACTAACGGCATTAGTCCTTTAGAACAAACTAAACTTAGAACAACTAAACGTAAAGAATTTAAATTGACATGCAAGTGGTGACAATGCACATGCACCATAATGTGTTGAATAGGTGTCGAGAAGGAGCTAGAGACGATGTTTTAATCTTTTATACAAGCTGACCCATATAGCAGACAACTCAAACATGGGGGAGTTGCACGGATTTAGTAAAACAGTAAGGAGGGCCTCTCAAACATACACCAGGCTCCTCTGATCGCAATACGTGAGCATCATGACATGGTTCCACAGTGGGGTGTGTTGGTGTTGTAACACCATCCTTGTTAATTCAGTGTTACACCCTGATGGAATGTTGGGGTTCAGAGATGCGGCAAGATAACATTCTGGTTGTTGCTCCTATGTATTGGGTGTGAATACTAGATGTTGTGTTTTCCAATGAGATAGAGTATATCCCAGACTTCTCTATTCTGAAAGTAGCATCCCTGTCATTGCATAGCAGCTTCCTGAGATTTAGTAGCGGAGTGACTGGTAGAAATAGTGCGTGTTGTCTAAAAATACGGCAGATATGAGCAGTGATGCGACCACAGAGCGTTAATGAGGGGCGGACAATTGTGCATTCCTTTGGGATATGTAAAGTGGCAGGAAAAAGAGATCTTTTAACCTTGTTCAAGATACACTTATATTTGGAATTACTGCCATATTTACTGCTGAACGAATGGCAGTAAGTTTGATATTGATAGCAGTTTGTGAGGAAAGCAACAGAAAGGCCCTTCTAATTAAAGGGGCTATAGCTGCATTAATGTAGTGCTGTGGCATGGATTAAAGGGGATATGTTGTTAAATTTATGGAGCATGGAGTACATTATACCTCCATGAGACTTGGAGATGTTTAGATCTAAAAATGCAATTTTTTCCCCATTTTCTTTTTCCTGGGTAAAGTCTATAGTAGAGTAAATATTCGTAAGAAAGTATTTGAGGACGAGGGCAACATTCCATCAGGGCAGGCAAGTGTGACACTGAACTAACAAGGATGGTGTTACAACACCAACACACCCCACTGTGGGACCATGTCATGATGCTCACATATTGTGATCAGAGGAGCCTGGTGTATGTTTGGGAGGCCCTCCTTACTGTTTTACTAAATTTGTGCAACTCCCCCATGCTTGAGTTGCCTGCTATGTGGGTCAGCTTGTATAAAAGATTAAAACATCGTCTCTAGCTCCTTCTCGACACCTATTTAACACATTATGGTGCATGCGCATTGTCACCACTTGCATGTCAATTTAAATTCTTTACGTTTAGTTGTTCTAAGTTTAGTTTGTTCTAAAGGACTAATGCCGTTAGTTTTAATTCGAAATCTTTGTTCAAAAAATTTTACTTGGGACTGTGTCTGCTCAAGGACAACATTTTATAGCATATCAAAAGTGCTTGCAAATATAGCGGTATTTATATGTAATTAATGCCTGTGTGATAATTTGTTCTTCTCTTGCTTAACCAAAGATGGCATGAAATCCAACCCTCAAATTCAGTTAAATCACACTATGCTTTTCATGCTTGAGAAATAATCCTTGGTCTTTAAACTTTATGGATTTATCCTTGTTATTTGTATATTTTTAAGCTCTCCAAATGTTTATGGAAGTGATCTTTTATGACCAATTTTACAATTCTTGTTCATCATACTGAAATAATTACAAATGGCCAATGATATAATGTAATTTTCTTATTATGTTCTTATATATTCACATTTATGAGAGGGGAAAAAATTTGAAAATGTAAATTAGCCAGAACTTTCTCTAACAAGGTTTTTCTTAATAAAATATACAGGGTGTATCAGTACAGTGGTTACAAACTTTTGGGAGAGATAGAGTACACCTAGACGATGGAAAAGCTCATAGCAATGCATGGTTGGAAACGTTTTCCTGGCACGGTAGTGACGACACAAAACACAAGAAAGGAAGGACACGAATAGGGTGGGAAAACACGTTTATCATTCTTAGTACAGCAAAAATGCTGGGACATCTTTGGCTGGTGTAGTGACATCTATTGCATACACCAGCCAAAGATGTCCCAGCATTTTTGCTGTACTAAGAATGATAAACGTGTTTTCTCACCCTATTCGTGTCCTTCCTTTCTTGTGTTTTGTGTCGTCACTACCGTGCCAGGAAAACGTTTCCGACCATGCATTGCTATGTGATTTCCCATCATCTTAGGTGTACTCTATCTCTTCCAAAAGTTTGTAACCGCTGTACTGATACATCCTGTATAACTATTTTAACAGTTTTTTAAAAATTGATGACATAATTAAATTTTTAATAGCTTGAAACACTGTGAAATATATCTAAAAATGAAAGTTGTGCTTTTAAATTATCCAAGAGAGATTTTATTTGCATGCACATATAATATTTTAATAAACACACTTTTTACAACTAAATAATTCAAAATACATTGTATAATAATAATTATTTTTTATAAAAAAAATTAGATATAATTAGAGTATAATTCATTTTAAATTTAAAAAATAAAGACAAAACACATTTATTTTTATGATCTGTACTTTGTTAATGGCAACCAATTAAAGAAAAGTATCTAAATATTTTCTATTAAATTTAACAAAAAGTATCAAAGTTGTTATATAGTAGGTTAAAAACAAAATTTGATTTACATTATTTTTTTAGATCAGTGATTAGACTTGAAATATAAATTAAATAAAATAAAACATAAAAAAATGGCTTTGATCTTGGGTTTAGGCAGTGCTTAATTATGTATCTGTTTTCTGTTTTTAAATTTAATTAATTTATTTATTTGTAGTTTAAGGAAAATGATTTAAATTATTCTAAAAATGTTAAAACTTTAAAAAGGATATTGGTTCATGTATTTAAAGCTATTTATTAACGTTTGGTTTATTATTACAATGTTTTAAGTTTGTTTAATCATTTTAGATTCATTTCTGAAAGAGTATATTTAAAAATCTTAAATTTATTAAATGATAAAATACATTTATTTTCTATTAAATATAGTCTTTTCACTGCTTTCTAATATGCAATCAATATATATTGAAATATAATGTCAGGTGTACTGATTAAAATTCACAACAATGCACTTTTATTCAGTCTAACAAATGAAAAATGTTCAAAGCAACAGTAAATTCCAATGTAACAGACGATTATAAGATACAGTTTTGTTTTTTATGGATAAATTTTATTAACAGAATTTTGTTCTCTTTCTTACTTAATTTTTTTTTTACTTTCTGTAAGTGTCAGTTAATTCAATTACTTTTTTATAATTTATATGAATGCTGCTGAAAAATAAATAAAATTTATTATTAATTAGTTATCTCAAACTTCCAATTAGTGGAGATATAGGAGAATTATCAAACTCTATCGGAGCAATAAAATATTGGAGATTGCATCATTAAAAGACTAATTTTATTTATGGAATGCATTTCAGTCTTATATAGACTCTTCAGCCAGTTTTATATTGATAGTTATAAATTGCAAACTTTAACTTAGGTATTATTAATATCTAAGTTATATACAAACTGAAATGCATTCCACAATTAAAATTACTCTTTTAATGATGTGATCTCAGTTATTTTGTCACTTCAATACAGTGTGATAAATCTCCTATATCTCCACTAATTGGAAGTTTTAGATAATTAAGTAATTCATTGGAAGAAAGAAGCTTAAAATTAAAAAAACTAATTATATTTATTAAATTAATTTGTATAATAAAAAATTAGTTGGTAATATCATTACATATATGCAAGATATAATTTTTTTTCATTAATAAAAAAATTGTTCTATTGTTTTGGTATTAGTTATAATTGGAACTTTGTCCAATTTAGCAACAGAAGTTTACAGAATTAAAAAGTTACATTTATCCTGCTAAACATAAAAACAAGGCAAAAGATAATTTAACAGAATTGGTAAAACCAAAACGTCCAATGAATGGTTTTATGCTTTTTGCTCGTAAATTCAGAGTATTGTACTCTCAGAAATATCCAGGAAAGGATAACAGGTGAGAGCTTTATTTCTTATTTTAAATGTGGCTGTGATATTTATATTTTATTAATTAATTATTGGAGGAAGTAAATAGTTAATTCAGGAAGATATGATGATAATTTAAAGTTATATTTGCTTTTTAGTAGTTATTTTCTATCATTGCTTTTTATGAACAAAAACATTTAATATTTTAAAATTTTATGGGGTTTTAAATGTGATACATATATAAATCTTGATGATGCATTGAAGGCATGAAGCAATGATTTGTCTGATTCATTTATATTCAATGGATTTAGAATGTTACAAATAAATTAGTATTTATATAAAAGAGCATAAAATACCAAATTATATACAAATGAGAAACAAAAATGAAAAGCAGTATATGTGCTGGAGATTACTGTAAAATAGAGCAGTAAGGTATTACATACTCTAAAAATTCAAATTGTATTTTATACAATTTAGAAACTGTATAAAAGATGAAAGAAAATAAAAAAATATAGCTATCATGAGTCAAAGCTTTAGATAAAAAAGGATGTCCAGATTGAGACTGACATATTTTGAAAGGTTGTAAGTAAAATTAGATAAGAATTACAGTAAAAGTAAAATATGCAATTTGAAGACAAACTCATCAAGTTTATTGCAAAAAATTGATACAGTTCTAATTTTGTCTTTTTTTTTTTTACACAAAATCATAAAAATTTTACATATTTTCCTCTTGTTGCATAGAAATTGCATAATCTGTGATGCATCGCATAAACAGTTGAGTGATGAACTCTGAGTTGTCTTGCTACTTCTGTGGTCTTCATTGGAAGGCTCCCTGATTGTCTCCACATTTTCATTTGACAGTCGGGGTTTTCCACATCCATGACCTTTTAACACACTCCTTGTGTGGCAGGAACTGTTCCTTCCATGCTTTGATGGAGGATCCTTTCCAAATACACAATGGAAGTTTTGCTGGACTTGCACAAAGTCTACCTCAGCATACCATCACACAGTTTGCACTTTCTCTTGAGTTGATGTCAAATGACATCAGCTAAAGAGAATGATGCATCAACATCACAACTAATTACTCCCAGGTAGCTGAAATAAATGAATATGTGTCACTCCCTGAAATAACAAGGTTATATATTTAATATATATATGTATAAAGAAAGGGTAATAAAACATCTACATTTTTCAAAGTTTCTCAAAAAGCAAAATCAGAGTTGTAAGCATATGGATGGGTAAAGGAAAACAGTCAAATACCATGATACATTCATTATTCATCAAAACTATCTCTTTGTACCAGTTTTGTGAAGACCATTTCCCAATAGTTACATAGGAGATCACATGCATTTCTAATGCATCACTGGGTTTAAGCTGTGTTTCATGTTTTGATAGATGATGAATATATCATAGTATTTAATATTACCTCTCCATATATTTACAACCCTGTTTCTGCTTTTTGAAGAACTTCCTTTTGGAACATTTGGAATTCTCATCTCATTACTATCAGCAGATCCTAGAACTAACCCTGCTACATTTCATTTTTTAGATATAATGACCTACATTCTTAGGGTAGGAATTCCAGTGGGCATTAACCTATTAATTCCAATAACTAAGTCACATGAATCTCTCATAAGGGACTCATGTGACTTAGTTATATATACTTTAGAGAGGTCAAGACTACCCTGAGTTACACCCACATGTAATCCTGTTGCTAGGTATGTAGATGACATCTTAATTATATGGAGAAATAGATCTAATATTGAAGTGTTTCTGGCTACAGTTAATAGCAACAGTCTTACCCATAAACAGTGTAATGGAGTCAGTAAACAAATAGTTGACTCTGATGAATTTGAAATGTGTGACCCTCTGACTCTGACTTGTCTGTTTTTTAAATGTCAGTCTATGATTCCTTTTATAAGAAAGACATCACTGGGTATCTGAATATTTTAATCTAAAATTTCTCTTATAGAGAGAAAGTAGTACACTCAAACCTGTTTTTGTGCGGTCTATTTTTGTGCGATTTGTTTTGTGTGATTTTTTGTGTGCGGTATATGAATTTCAATCAAATTGGTATACTGCACAAAAATAATTGCACAAAACACATTGCACATATAAAAAATTGCACAAAAAAGACCACACAAAAACAGGTTTGAGTGTACTAAATTTTATGATAAGACTCAAAAAAAATGGATATAACTAATTTATGTTGGAAAAACTTTTGAGTACATAAAGAATTATACATCTTAATTAGCCAAAAAAAAATTTCACTTTTATTATTTAATTTTCAAAAATGGATTTAAATTTATTCATTTTAAAGAAAAAAATTAAATACAATAAATGCAAAAAATATGATTTGATGAATAACGTAATAAATTAGTCTATAAAATAGTTCCATCTGCTTCAGCTACTATGAGAATAGTTAATTTACTACTGACAGTTGACTAAACTCAAATATATATAACTTACAAGAGGGCCAGACATTTGGGTTTCTGATTCAAACAAAACTTGGTGAGCCCATAGGCCCTAAATACAAACAGCTCCTTGTCCAACTAATAGGATCCATTTCTCAAGTATTTACAAAAAATGGTCCTCTGAAAATTGTGTTTTGCTTACAAGTCTTCAGAAGTTTCATTTCTTCTAATGGCAATAGCCAAGTGGGTAAGATTCTAGGCACTGCTGTTTGAACCATTACAATTTTAGTTTTCTTTTTATATAACAAAATTATTTTATAGTATCATTAACATTATTATTATTCCTCACATTTAAAGCTTATAAACAAGAAATTTAAAAAAGTGACATCATTTCCTGTTTAGCAAAAATGAAGTCTATGTAGATTTATCTCTTGTATGTGGTTAAATGAAATCTTTATTTATTCATAATTATTTTCAGATATTTTTGCTCAAAGTTACATACTATGTCACCACAAGCAAATAAGCTTCAGACATTACTGCAGATGAACAGAAAAGACAAGGCTGATATGATACAGGGTAGCATAACTGCAGCACTTTTTTTAATTATCAATATTATGGACAATTTCCTCATGTGCTTACTTTAAATATAACAATCTGAAAATTAATATGAAAAATAAAAATTTTATTTAACCAAATACAAGAGTTAAATCTACAGAGACTTCATATAAACATCAATGTTATTAATCAAAGTCAAATGATTGCTGTAATGTATCAGGCTTTTTTTCATTACTATTAGTAATTAAATTTTAAGTAATTTGGTAATAAAGGTAGACAAGAGGTGCCATCTCTTATCAAATTTAATATTTGTTAAATAATTTAGAATAGGCTGTAAGAAAACAATTGGCCCAGAGCAGGATTTAAACCCGCAACTCCCGTTTACTATGAGGCTATGTTGCCAGTTATGCTAGTCAGATCTCTAAGTGATTCTTTGCCTCTAGACATATTTAATTCTCTATATAAACATCTACAGTTACTCATGTGACTGACTGGGGGACAAATCCTACACCCACAGCCTTTATAATCATCCACTATGGCACTCAGACAGTTATTCCTTTACCCCAGCATGGTGATATATATACATATAAACATTTCAAAACATGTTATTAATCAAAGCCTAAAGGATTGTTGTAATGTATTGGGCTATTTTTTGCTACTATTAATAATTAAATTTTAAGTAATTTGGTATCAGAGATAGATGTTAGGTGCCAGCTCTTATCACATTAATACAGTAGCAAACATAATGTGAGCAATCTGCCTAGGGAGAGCTTTTGAGGGAAACTGTCCCCCATTTAGGTGTTACAAACGTGAATAAAATCTAAAAAACTCCACATGGCCAGTTTGTTGGAGAGGCACAAATCCATGACCAGTGTTCAATGGTTTTATCCACTTGCCCACTGATAGGCCTACACTATTTGTGAAAAAATATAAAATAAACATTATTATTTAAAACATAGTGTGAAATACAAGGTGTAATCAAAACAACACCAGATTTTGCCTATACAGATTTTAACACTTAACTAACCTGAATTTGGCTACCTTCTCCCTTTAAAGTAGTCCTTCCTGCAGCAATCCCACTGCTTCTGTCTCAAATGTTCCTTGAAAGGCTTTTTCTTGAATATTTCCAAGGACTTGTTGTTATTTGGCCTATATCTACTGGACTATATTGAAACATTGCCCTTTGAGCTTAAATTTTGTTCTGGAGAAAAAAGAAGTCAATGTCACAAGAGAATATATATATAGTGATGTAATGTACCGACCGCATGACACAAAAGACAGGGTTACACAATTTAGGGTTCAAATCAAGTACCAGGCTTGGACTTAATGGGAAGCAAAATATAATGATCCAAAACAACACTTATATAATTAAAAATCCACAATAATATTTATTAGATTGAACAGTATTAGTTACATATAAAACAACAATGATTATAGCAAGAATTAGTAATAAGTATATATTTAAAATATTCCAAAAAAAAAGAAGTCAAGATCAATTATATACAAAATAAAAAATCAATGAAAGAAATTCTTTTTCATATAATCAATCAAATCTCCACCAAAATAATTAAACAAAGAATACATTTCTTACAAGCTGAATGCGTATCAAAGAATGCCAGACAATTCGCTTTGATGAAGGTAGCTGTTGGGAGCTACACCACACTGTTGATCATCTTTTATCTGTCTATCAGTGTAACTCTGCATTGTCCTGTTTACACGTCTGCGCATCACGGGAAGTCACTGAAGTAAATTAGTATATTTAGATTCTTATTTTTGAATTTAACACATTTTGGAGGCTTCTTAGGAGTTTTCATCCTAAAACAAAGACCCTGAAAAGAAAATAACTATAACTAAAAATAATGCCAAAACATAAAATAATGATCGGATTTCGACTCCTTGCAGTGAGTAAGGAAGGTAAGGAGGATTTTATGTTAAGACTCATCCTTTAAAGGTTGTGTGTGCAGAAGTATTGTCATTAGGGATTGCAATTGCTGGATCCAGCAATCCAGCTCATCCAGCCTCATCCAGGACCTCATCCAGCAATCCAGCTGGATCCAGTGCATTTTTCGGTCTGCTGGATCCAGCACCAAGTGCTGGATCCAGCGCTGCGGATCCGCAAATACTCAATTAGCTTTCTAAATAATTGCGCAAAAGTCTACGTTGTTGCGTTGCTGCTTTGCTAACTACTAGACTGCTACTAATTACTTACTAATTATTTACTCACTACTTTACTAACACTAATAATTAAATTACTTATAAATCAACTATACCTTAATCAATCCAGCAAAATTTAATAAAATAATAACGTATTCAATCGCTTTTAACGATCTTCCTCAGTTACAAAAAAATACAACATTAACTATAAAACATAAAATGTGTTTCGAATAAATATAAAAAGAATAGTGCTTAATTACATCCCATTTTTTTAAAACAAGATATATAGATGTACTGCCAGGTCTAATAATTTTCGTATTGTATACCGACGTAATCCCACTGTTTTCAAACTTTTAAGAAACGATAAAAAGAAAGAGGATCGGAATTCGACAACGGGTATATATTCGGTGCCTTTACACAATCAACGTTTCAATTCCAAGCTTGTTTATGTGGGTGCAACGATGCGCAGTTTAAAACAAAGGCTCAAGAGCACAAATATACAATCAGTAAGAACCTTGACAACACTGCACTGGCATCATACGCAAGACACAAGGATGTTAACGTCCAATGGGATCAAGCGGCAATTATAGAAACGACGATGAATAGGCAAACGGTCAAACATCTTGAGAGATTGGAAATCTGCAAGGCGCACGTGACAACTGGTTGTATGAACCATAGAGATGCGGACTCATTGTCTACCATGTGGAGATTCTTTAACATTAATTAATGTTATTAACGGACAATGCTGGTTTCGTTGTTATATCTTATATACAGTAATACCCCGAACTTACGCGATAGGTGGGACCGAGCGATAACCGCGTAAGTCGAATTCGCGTAAGTTGGATTATAACTTCGCATATAAATACATCCTAATTATTTTTAATTGGGGCCGGAGACTAAAGAAAACAACAATTTAGAAAAAAATGTTTAATAAAATCTTAGATAATACATATGTATAACAAATTATATTATTAAAATCGTAAATCGAAGTTATTTTGTTATAGAAGGCTTCCTAAAATCTAACAAATTTGTCTGACGGCTCAAAGATTTTTTTTCTCCCGCAAAATTTCTTCGTAGCATGCTAATAATTTTTTTTTTTTTCATTTTGTAGAAGAAATGCGCTCTTCGTTGGAGTCTATATTCTCTAAAATTTGTAAACTCTTTTTAATTAAACTGAGGCCTTCTGTCAAGTTTCCAACCGTTATTCGATCATCTGATTGAACTGGGTCTAAAGGATCAAGTTTTGCCAATTTACAAATTTTCATTTTTGTATCGAAGTCTTTGGAATGTAAAGTTAACATTATTAAAGATGGAGTTTTTCTTTTCTTGTTTGATGCAGAAGAATCAGTTCTACTTCGTTTGGATGACACAGTAGAGTTTCAAGTCTCCGTAGATATAACACAGAAATA
The DNA here is from genome assembly GCF_030686945.1 of Centruroides vittatus. Taxonomy (NCBI): domain Eukaryota; kingdom Metazoa; phylum Arthropoda; class Arachnida; order Scorpiones; family Buthidae; genus Centruroides; species Centruroides vittatus. The sequence goes on from NW_027122172.1 coordinate 3,450,989, forward strand.
AATAAGTCAAAATAAATTGTAGCTATGCGTCGATTCCGCGCGACACGTCCGAACCTGTAAGCTGAACAATAGTTTGGGGGAGTGAGTAATCAAGGGTTGCGTGGCGCTCAAACAAAAGACGAATCGTTGAGATTTGAAAATCGCGTAACTCCGGGTTCGCGTAAGTCGGGGTAGCGTAAGTCGAGGTATTACTGTACAGGGTGTTTTTTTTTAAACTGACGGTACTCAGAGACATCTGTAGAGCAATCTAACAGCCGGACTGTCGCCAAATTTGGGAGAGTGACTAAGGACGACATGGGAAAGATTCCGCGAAGATAAAAGTAGTACCCAGATTTGCCGGTAGAGGAGGATTTGGCGCTGTTGTAGCGAAAAAGTTACCAGCACTTCACAGAAAAAAGGGTCATCAGTCGCTTTTTTCCACTTGCATGGCCGCCTCGCTCCCCGGATCTGTTAAAGATCGTTAAAAACGATTGAAAACGTTATTATTTTATTAAATTTTGCTGGATTGATAAAGGTGTAGTTTATTTAACTTATTCTACTTCCAGTACATAGTTTTATATACTTATAAATAACTACAGACTAATATGTAGAGCCTATATAAGAAAACTGGTAAGACTGATAGCCACTTAGCCACTGATTATCCATCCTTACATTATTATAATATATTAATATAAATTAATCAGTAGAATTACCTTTGCTATTATTTAACTTAAAGATTACATTATAATTATAATTTAACTAAACATTTAAAGTTAATTATCTCTATCTCAAGTGTTAAACCGAACCAAAGTTAAGTTTACTACCTAAATGTGTAAGAAGTTTTACTGATTTATAGTGACCAGTCTAAATAATAAAAGCTTCTTAAGTATTTTTTAAAAATGTTTTATTTCATTTAAAAAACATAAGGATAGATAGATAGACAGATAATACTATTGCGCCAAAAATACATCCACGCTGGATCCAGCTGGAATGATTTCAATCCAGCAAAAATCCAGCTGGATTCAAAACACTGCTGGATTGCAATCCCTAATTGTTATGTTGAAAGAACCAGATTCTGTTGAGGCAATAAACATCCTCATGCAATTAGCTCAAAATGTTACAGTAAAAGTCTGAACTTAATATCTGATAGGAACAAATTTCTGGTACATAATTCCCACATGGTCAAAAAAACTATCAACAAGGTCTTCATTGTGTTCCTGTCTGTTTGGGTCTTGGTGAATATGATATGATCTGAGGTGACTGCTGCTCAATCTCTGGGTTGTAACTGTAAACACAACTCTTATCCCCTGTAATGATCCTTGACACAAAGATAGGGTTGTCAGTGGCATATTTAGAGATCTTTGTAGATGTTGATGTGATGCTTCTTCTGGTTTTGAGTCAGCAGATTGGACAAATTTGGCAGTAATGCAATGTTTTCCCAGATTATCTGTTATGATTGTCTGAATAGCACCAAATGAAATATCAATTGTGTTAATAACTCCCTGAAGGATAATTTGAGCATCATCATGAAACAAAGTTTTGAATTTTTAAAATACTTTTGTGTCAGTGCTGGTTATTGTCGTACAGTAAGTTAGGAATTTTGTCCAGAATTATCATCATCTCCCAGTGATGTTTGGCCCCTTTTAAAACCCAATTGTCACTAAAAAACTGACTTTGACCCACAGTTTCACAGATCCACAGACCTTTTAAAGCATTTCAATATTCTCCACAGCAGGATTTCCTAAGTTTAACACAAAATTTAATGTTTGTTCTCTGCTAAATTTTTTTAATCACTAAACAACACTAACATAACATTATAAAAATGCACATGGCAAACATCCCAGTTTGAAAAACTTGATTCCACATGGTAGACCCAACACTTAAATGCTTAACACGACAAAACCTGGCAACAAAGACTGTACTGTACTTTGCATCATTACCAAATGGTGGAAAGTCCATTTGGGTTTTTTTAAATTACACCATGTTTGCATCAACCTAAAATTATTTTTTTTTAAAGCAGTATTTCTTACACGAGACTCAGAATATTAATAATAATCAAGTTCCTATGTTTGCATAACTTTTGCCTTACATTGTAAATATTAGATAAATTTCCAAAAGTCTCATAGGATACATTATAAAATATAATTTATTTAAAATGAAATGCAAATTAACAAGAAAACTTCTAGTTTTTCTCTTATTATAATGGAATATTATTGTTAATATAATAATTAGTAGTTAATTGGATTTAATAAATTTTGCATTTGATGAATTATTTGGTTTTGTTTTCAGAGCTATAAGTGTTTTACTGGGAGATCATTGGAAAAAATTAAAAAGTGAAGAACGTGATGCTTACGCATACGAAGCAAAAGTGATGGCAGAGAAAACAAAAAAATTACATCCCGACTGCTGGAAAAGAAAAAGATCTTTCTCTACTAGTTCATAAAATAATTCATGAAAAAGTAATTTTTTTATAAGAATATTTTATAAATTTCATTTTACTATGTATTCTGGTAGAGTAAATTTTTAAATTGCTCTAATAGAGCAAATTATTCTCTTAACACAAAGAAAAATGAATTGTAATTTCTTTAAATTAAAACTTTATTATAGAATAATAATATTTAAACATATGAATAGATTTAAATATTATTTAAAATACGCAATAGTTTAAATTCTTCCACTTTTTTTTCATAATTCAACTTGTCTGTTTCTTAATTACTTTTTCAAATTAACTTCCAAAGGTTTTAAGGATTTTTAGTTTGACATAAAATTTTTATTGCAACAGATTTTAATCTATAGTGCCAAAGAATTGATAAGAAAAATATTATGTAGTTTTTTATAATAAGAAATATCACTAATAACATAATTTAAAAAGTTCTACGATTTTCAAAGATGGCTTTATCAGTTAGAAAGATCAAAAGTGCTTTGAAGTTTATTGATTTCTTATAACAGTTTAGTTAACTTTTATTAGATTTAATTCAGAATCAAGAAAGTTTACCAGCAAATAATGGCATATTCTTTAAATATAAGTAAAGGTTAATTAATTACAGCATAATGAACTTTGTTTTATTAAAATTATAAAGTCTAAAGAAAACATTTATTATTCATTTTATTGAATAGTGAAATCTATTAAATATTGTTTAAACCAAAAATTACAAATAATTTAACTTGCCACAATTTATTACAGTGCAATTTAAGAATAGTTTATATTTTTGTAGGCACTTCAATTATTGTAAATAACTAAATTTTTTGAAAATTTATTAAATTAATAAGCAATAACCAGTTGCAAATTACTTATAATAAAAATGTAAGTAAATAGCAGAGCTTTTGACATTCGAAAAAAGTAATAGCTTTAGCTTAAAATGATCAAATTGTGCAATATTCTCTGTTAAAATTTGAAATATACTAATTTTTGTATTTTTTTTTTCTTTAAGTATTAGATAATATTTAAAAAATATATAACAAATTTTATATTGTTATCTGAATTCATAATCTTGGATAAAATCTATGCATTCTTATAAAAATTATCTAAGGAAAGACGTCAGGTTTTAAAATGCACTAAATGTTTGTCTATCTTCCCACGTATTCATTACATAATAATCAGAAATTTCTGTTTTGTTATCTTTTCTGACTTTGTATTATTCTTAAGCAACTAACCAATTACTGGATAGGAGTATATGAAAAATAAATGAGCTTGAAATGTTTGTTAATTTAACTATGGACTGAATTCACGTAGCAGTTTCATGTTTCCTTAATACGCAACATTTCCACGAATGTAAAAATGAATGAAGTCGATATTTTAATTAACAGGCATTTAAACTTGTCAGTTGTTTGTCCGCTTGGCATACATTCTTATCCGGTTATTATCGATAGTTCTTTTATCGAGCATCATTTTTATTTTTTGGATCAAATCTGCCGGCAACAATAAGTAAAGTTAATATTTCCAATTGAAAATTTTATAAATCAAAAGATTTTTATTAATTACTATTTTATAAAATGTAGTTAAATCATATTTTAAATTAGGATGTATAAAGTAAAAATTAACTAAGATTAAACTCTAAACTTAAAGAAAGTTATACTTAAAATTATATTTGATTGAACTCCATATAAAATAAATTTATATGGAGTTCTTCATATTGCTGCAATGCAGCCGTTCTGGCAGCTTTGACAATAGCGAGGTTGAGGCCGAAGTTTTAAACGCGAAAACGTGTACGTCGGACGTTCGGCGCCGCTTTCCTGTAAGCCTAGAAGTTTGACAATGGCGTTTGGAAAGTCAGTGGAATCACGCTCGACATTACAAACGCCATTGTCAAACTTCTAGGCTTACAGGAAAGCGGCGCCGAACGTCAGACGTACACGTTTTCGCGTTTAAAACTTCGGCCTTAACATCTCTAATAAACTTCTGATTCAAAATTGATGATAACGATTGCTATCGGTTTTTATTCGTCATACTTCCATTCAGATTGTGGGAAACATTTTCTGTTCTAAGAAAAGATGATTAGATTTATTATTATTATATTATTAATTTTATTAATGAAGATTTTACTAATACAATTGTATTTAAGATATTTACGTAAGATATAATGTAATAAGAAAATATCAGCATTTTGTTTTTTATTGTTTATATAAAAAGATGCTGGAGTATACTTTTGCGTTAGATGAAGAATTTGTGATCATAAATTGTTTGCTAAAATATGACGACGTTGACGTTAGAGAGAATTGTTATTGTAATAATAATAATTTTATTAGCAACAAAATGATTGTTGATAAAATTTCTCGATTTAAAAATTAAAAGATAAAATAACGTGATAATTGCAGCTTTGCTGATGGAATCAGAACTGTATTATCGTAAATAATAAATTGCTCGGTTGTGAGTTCTCTCGTATGATCTCTAGAAAAAAAAAAAAAAGCACAAAGTTGGATTATATAATTAGATTTTATGTAGTTAGTTATTACCCAGTGCCTTGGATTTTAAAACGTGGGAGTGCTCAGTAGCTGCAAAAGTTACATTTCTTCCAAAGAATTCCCACGAAATTGTGATAATTCTCGACAAGGGGCGTTCCCCGAGTAGCAGCATTAACCATGATCTCATTTCACAATTGTGTGTGTTAGGAGCTTTTCTAGAAATTTTTATATCGTGTAGCCAAACAAAAAATTTTTTATATCATTCCACGAATATATTCGAGTTAATTTTTTTTTTTTTTTTAAATCTTTTAATTGTTGGATTGTATCTCGGCAGTATTGGGTTTCGGTACGAATGTGACACGAATTTTTACGTAAATTTTTCTTACAGAGAGAGAGAGAGAGAGTTATTAACGATAACGTTTAAGAAAAAATTACTTTGTATTTTTATGCTTCCGTTTGTTTTGGTTATAAACAAGAAAAATTTGTGTGTGTAGTGCCATAAAAATACAGAAAAGAGTAAAAAATTGTGTTATATTTTCCTCTCCTTTCTAAAAATTTTTTATAATTATGGAATTGACTTACTCGATAAAGGAATTAATTTAAAAAATATATATGTATATTGTTTCTCAGTTTATCTAATTTCATCAATTGTAATTTTGCTATTAGAATTTAACTAATAATAATTTGTGTTTTTGGTAAATAAATAAACACGTGCCTTGTAAAACGCTTAATAAATTTACTACAAATATATATATATATATAAATTTATTTTGAAAATTTGTATGAAAACAAAAGAAAATCATTTGAATGTGCCTTTTTTCAATAGAATAAAAGTTTATATTTCTAATATAATTGATGTTCTCTAAAGTTTATTATTATCATATTTAAGATAAATATTATACAGAATGCAGACAAATAATTTTATTCCATTTCTAGAGATTAAAAAGTAGCATTAACAGTTGTTGTTTGTTTATTTGCCTATTCGTGGTATATTATAGAATGCTATTTGCATTACCTTAGTTTAGCTTTTACGTGTCGGATTCTGCAGTAGAAGAGTGCGATTTCAGATTTTTTGTTATAATAAAACTAATAAAAACTGAATCGAACGAAAATAAATCCGTTCGTTTAAAGGTTTATTTCTTTTCGAAAGACTTGAAAAATCTTACAATTTATTTTGTTTATTAATACGGTACTTTGGAGAAGGGAAACTCCTCATTTTCGGAATAATCAGGCAATTTACGTAACGTTTTTCTTATACTTTAATACCAATTTAAAAGCGAGGTTGAGACCGAAGTTTTAAACGCGAAAACGTGAACGTCGGACGTCCAGCGCCGCTTTCCTGTAAGCTTAGAAGTTCGATAATGCGTTTGGAATGTTGAGCATGATTCAACTGACTATCCAAACCCCATTGTCAAACTTCTAGGCTTACAGGAAAGCGGCGCCGAACGTCCGACGTACACGTTTTCGCGTTTAAAACTTCGGCCTAAACCTCGATAATATCAGATTTCAACTTTTAACTCGTTTAACAAATTAATACGCACTCATTCCTTAGGTAAGGACAAAATTTTAGTGTTAATTTATGATAAAGTACAAGAAAATTGTTGATGTAAATAAATTGATTATTCCGAATTTCAAAATTAGTAAATAAAATACTCCCGCACACATTACGTGGAATAAAAAATCGATAATTATAACGTCTTTATCCGATAATGAAATATTGCATTTTTTGGAAGCTTAATTTCTGCTCCTTGTTTTAAGCATCATCTCGGAAATATACACAGTTAAAATTAGAGGTAGGCCACGTCGGCACTAAGTTATATACAGGGGAAATTGTAATTTATATTATTTTAATACTACATGTCCTAGCTTTAGTAATGATACTAATTTATCGTCGATACTTAAATTTGTATATAACATTCTAGTCATTCTATACAGATTTAACCTAATTATTACAAATATTTGCCTTTCCCCCCTTTTTAATTAAATTTCAATAATTCAGAATGCAGAAAATTTACATAAGAAAATTTAGCTTTTAAAATTTAATTAAAATTTATTTAAAATTAAAATATCAGTAATGGAGATTATAACATTGTTATGACAATTACAACGTCATATAATTATGCATATTCATAGAACTATCTACGACTCGTTTGATCGGAATGCTAAAATAGAGCACTATGTTAATTACATCCTAATGTTGGAGTACCGTACAAATTCGGTACCATAGTATTACCTCGCCTGACAAATGACTAACGGCGTGAACTTCGTCGAGCAGTTCATTTATGCGGTAACAATAACAACGTTTTCAAACTAGATGCAAACTAAAATACGGACGGAATGCTAAAAATGTGAATCACGCAGTCGAGAAATTACAGCTGTTAATTTTAATTAAAGCTTTTCTAACCTATGTGCAATTTGTACGTTTTTTCCCCTCAACCCTGTGAGCACCAGGAGGGCCTGTTAGCAAGCCCATTATGGGTTCGGCCAGGCCCACAGTTGGAACGACCGGAGCCCGACATTTCCGGCCGGCTCACCCCGAAAAATTCCTGGGGATTTTTTCGATCAGTCCTGATTCGATCTCGGGTCTCCCAGAGCGGTAGGCTGCCACCTTTACAGCTCGGCCATCTGGCTGTCACAAGTTGTACAGTACGTTATAGAAAAGGAGCAATTACAATAAAATTATAATCTACCAGAAAATGAGTTTATTGTATAAACTACAGTATAAAAATACAAAGGCGGTAATTTTTATACGCTTAAACTTGATATAGATTCCATAAAGAACAGCAAAATTATTTTTGTTTATGTACTATAAAAGTAAGTTGAAAATGCAGTAGATCTAATTTTACACAAGCCATTTGTACTATTCCGTGTACAATTACGGTATATAATTAATTAGCTTTATTAGACGTTGCTATAATTATTATTTACAGCTAAAGCAGTTTTTGATACGAAAGAACGAATAAATAGTTTTTGTTTCAAACGTGTACATACACAATAATTGAATGTAAGCGGCCGGATGGCCGAGCGGTTAAGGTTAGCAGCCTGCTGCCCTGGGGGACCCGGGATCGAATCCGGACGGGTCGAAAAATCCCCAGGAATTTTTCGGGGGGTGGTCCGTCCAGATATGTCGGTCCCCGTCCCTCACCACCCGGCCGCCCCATTGTGGGCCTGGCCGAACCCATAATGGGCTTGCTATAAGAGGCCCTCTTAGTGCCCACTGGGCGGAAAGAGTTACAAAAAAAAAAAAATAATTGAATGACAAAATATGCACCATAAACTTTGATATTTACAGTAACAAAAAAACATAAATATGCAAAATATATCAATAGTATCTAATAACTTAAAACATAACTATTAGCAACATTGGCGACATTTATGTTCTAACTTGCAAAACTCTGCATATAGAAAAGTGTGTTTTAATTAAAGATATACTGATAATTTTCAGGAATTGGAAAGATACAGTAAGAGAATTTAAAATTAAGCATAAATATTAATACATAAATACATAGATGCTATAGATATAGGTATTAAAACATAGGTATAAACACATTAAGTATTGTCATTTTTTACTAGAATACCTAAAGTAGGATGACCAGATTTTTTTTTCGGAAAATCCGGGGAGACACGTCAATCGTCACTTTATAAGGTACAGTACACAGTAGCAGCCTAATGTATAAGTACTGTACTGTACAGTACCTGTACAAGTACATTCGCATGACTGACTCGTGAGACCTAAACATTTTAATTTTGATTGAGCTCGTTTGTTTCACCAAATAGTTCTGCTCCAGTAAGGTGTATAGCTATTTACTTTTGGCGCATTTTATCAATATTTTTTGGGGGGCTGCAATTTGAAAAAAATTGTAGACTTATAAATTCCTACTGTCCTCTGTCTGTTGTCTTTTCTTAATCTCGAGAACGGAATTAGATAGATGAAAGACGAGACCAGATATGGAAACCTTAGGGGCGGGAGGCTTCAACTAACTATATACGAACTTTCGTTGAAAACTGGAAGTCACGTTATTTCAATTCAAAACTTTTTCCCTGAAAGCAGTAAATAGATGACCGGCACGACTCTATTGTTAAAGGAAAAGTATAATGTGCAGAGGCAAGACACTACTAAAAGTTGAGAACATTGTAACGAAAAATTGCAGCCTGGCATTTTGACGATGTCACAGTAAATAATTGCTCGTTTTCGTTTTAAAACTTCATTTTAGTATTTCCTTAAAACATTGGTTGCTTCATTAAAACATTACCTGGAAACGCTGAAGACATTGGGCACGTCCTTTGGCGGAAAAACGCAGCGACAATATTACAGTAACCGCGAGGAAACGAAAGAACGGGGACAAGACTCCATTCTGTGGATGCTTCCTTGCCGGAGACAGAGGATCAAAAACGAGGACTTTCCCTGGAAATCGGGGACGGATGATCACCCTATCTAAAAGCCGCCGCAAACTACAGCTTTGCGAGAGCAAAACGCTAGCACACCAAATGACGTCAAAGGCCCGTTTCTTTACGCCCGCGCGGTTATTTCTTTGCTAGCACAGTGATGCCAGTGCGAATTCTGTCAACAGCGAGCGTAAGCTCGTATCACCGCGCTAGCAAAGCAATTGTTGCGTGGACGCGAAGAAAGGGACGGAGCCTTTGACGTCATCGGGTGTGCTCTTTTTTTTTTTTTTTTTTTTTTTTTTTTTAACTCTTTCCGCCCTGTGGGCACTAAGAGGGCCTCTTTTAGAAGGCCCATTATGGGTTCGGCCAGGTCCACAATGGGGCGACCGGGTGGTGAGGGACGGGGCCCGACATATCCGAACGGACCACCCCCCGAAAAATTCCTGGGGATTATTCGACCCGATCGGATTCGATCCCGGGTCCCCCAGAGCGGTAGGCTGCCACCTTGACCGCTCGGCCATCCGGCCTTCATCATCGGGTGTGCTAGCGCACGTTTGCTAGCTGTAGTTTGCGCAGCTCTGAAGTGTAATATATTTGATCTAAATTTTGAAAAAGAAAAAATTTAGGCAGATGTCGATGAATAAAAGAAGGGAGTTATCCATACAGCAAAGAGATTATTTTCAATCAACGTAGCGATGGATATTCATATGGGGATATAGCATCTTTATTAATACAAACAGTTGATTTTATATGAATTTTTTAAATAATACAAGTAAATTTTCCCCAATGACCTTGAAATTAGCCAAAACCTATCGCCTCCTCGTGTTTCGGCACTCCGCGAGAGCAAGAGGGTTAACAAAGGGTTCGCTAGCAGAAAATTTTTCCCTAACAATCACCGACAAACAAAATGGAAGTTTTGGCTAGAAATAAATACAATACTTTTTCTTGCGATATATCTAATAATTAGTGGCGTATTTGGAACGTAACGAGCCCTGGGCGAAGACCAGGTAACAATAGTATATTAGTGCTGTCGACCTTTTTTTTTTTAGGCAGAGAAATTTTTCACCCCGAACGGCACTGCTGATAATAGACAGATGTCATTATCTCTCGAAATACAATATCCTTTTTTTTTCTCTGTCCATAGCCCGACACGTGTTCCACAGCCATCTTGTATTATCTCGCGCGCGTGAGATTGTGGGATCTCTCTTATGACTGGATCTAGTTTCAAGAACTCTCTCGAATCGATCGCGATTAAACCTCGTTTCGGTCGAGAGAGATCGCACCAAGACATAGTCCCCGACCTTGCTCACAATGTAGATTGAAATGTTCGGTGCGAAAGGGGTATAAGGCTCTAGTTTGACGGCCGGATGGCCGAGCGGTAAAGGTGGCAGCCTGCCGCTCTGGGGGACCCGGGATCGAATCCGAACGGGTCGAATAATCCCCAGGAATTTTTCGGGGGGTGGTCCGTTCGGATATGTCGGGCCCCGTCCCTCACCACCCGGTCGCCCCATTGTGGACCTGGCCGAACCTATAATGGGCCTACTAAAAAGAGGCCCTCTTAGTGCCCACAGGGCGGAAAGAGTCAAAAAAAAGGCTCTAGTTTAGTAGTATTACAGAGTATAATACGTATATTTTAATATATTTTTTTTAAAAAAACAAAACCACTGAGAAATGTTCCATGTGTTTAACAAGGTTCGGAAAACTGAAAATTTTAACAACGGGTTCGGGCGAACCTGTGCGAACCCGCTGAATATCATCACTAGGTGTAACTCACCAGAGACACTCGTTTGTCGCTTTTTCGTTGTTAAACCAAGAACTCTGATAACTGTAGACTAGGAAACTTGAACTCCGTTGTTCTTGAAGACTTTTACAACAGCACGGGATGAAAGATCTTCGGAAAGAAGCTTGACGCACACGTCAACTTCGCTCGCAACTTCTGCCTCCATTTTTAAAACAATTGAACTCAAATATTCTTAGAATGTAAACAAAAGTGACATCTACCAGGTTTTCAAAATTTGATTTATATTCGACAAGTAAAACGAAAGATATCCGAGTGCGAATTTGAGTCATAATTAGCAAATCACCCCTGTATTCTAGCTCGCTGACTTTGAACAATTGGCACGGATCCTCTTGGACTAAAAAGAAAATGGCGGACGTGTATTCAACTTTCTTTAAACATGGCGTCGCTACAACCGTTTTACACAATATATTCTAGTTCGTTCTCTCTCAACCCTATTGCGGTCCCGGTCGAATCCACGATGAGCCTAGAAAAAAGAGCTGTGGTGACTAGAGAACGGAAATAAGCAAAAACGTAAAAGGATACAACCATTTTTATTTACATAAAAAGTTTGTACTTAAACTTATTTTTACGATACTGACTTTTTATTATAAACTAATACATACTATCTAACAAGAAACTATATATTAATAAGGAAAATTAATTTAGCCTCCGTATTAACGCTACGTCTGTTTTAACTTTTACATCCGACATTACAACACATGGCAACACTTCTTAATTAAAGCCCGTCTCCATAATATCAACAATGGGCGGTTGTTCGTCGAAAACAATTATAAGTTATCCGTTTTCGTCGGTAAACGTCAAATAGCATTAAAATTAATAATGAAGTCGTCAGATATTTAGTGTAATTCGTCCGGATTAAGTAAATATGGCTGTTTACAAGATCACTGGCAAAGAAAAAGCAGAAGAAATATGTCAAATAGTGAAGACCGAGCAAGGAGAAGGCTTTACGGTAATTTGATAACAAATAAGCTTTAACATTTGATTAAAGTTGTAATTACATAATTTTTAATTAGAAATTTGTGTTGAATTGCTTTTTGTTCGGTAAGAATCCTTTCAGCATTTTCTCCCCCTCTGAAAACAAATGTTGATAAACAGAATGAGGAGGTTGGGACCTTGACAGGGCGTTAGAGCATATTAATAGGAACAAAAAAAGTCTAATAAACTATGGGTGTACGGGCGACCCTTCGCGAGATATAGCCCTCGAAAGATGCGCCTACGTCAGTTCCGGCCTCGCTATCGCAATCGGGAGTCGCGTCGCTTGTCGTTAAAATTGCCTTTAGAAGACGTTTCCCCCTTTTTTTACTTCGTTCAAGAACTACCGTGAATCGATCACTAGTTTAGCACATGGCGGCTTGTGGTGGCGCCCGTACGAGAGGTCAGTCGGGCCGCCATGTTCGCTGCCATAAGTAACATTGATTTTTCGTCTCCAGTCCAAACATAGGGTACCGTTGAACTCGTCTCGGTCCCCTGAATTCAAATATATAATCAAAGTCCTGAAATTCTATAAGGAGTAATCTATAGTACACCCAATAGGGCTTGCTGCCTGTTAAACATGCGATAGGCTTAGTGGAGAAAGCGGCGTCAGTTCCGACGTCAATAGTCATTTTGGGGGGCCTATATCTCGCGAAGGGTTGCCCGTACACCCATGGTTTATTAGACTTTTTTTGTTCCTATCAGTATGCTCTACAGCTCTGTTAAAGTCCCAACCTTCTCATTCGGACCTAGAATTGTACCATTATTAGCAACCAAATTATTAGAATAGGTTAGGTTAGAACGTGCATTCCACCGTTTCGTTACTGGAATCAGAGATGAGCCGCCATCTTGGCACCAAGGGTAACATTAACTGTTATGGTATGTTGTGTATTCTGAGGTTTGATGGATTTAAAAAGCCAGTCTGTATTGAAATTTAATATTTTTGATAAATAGTAGTGTGTTGAGGAAATTTAGTTTAATCAATGATAATTAGAAAAACTTTTGAATGTGTTGTTGTATTCTTAAAAGAATGTGGCACTCGTGTTAAGAAATACTCTTAGTTATCTTTTCTATTGAGCTTCCTGTGAGCTCCTCGGGCCTTTATTTTTAATCTCATAATATCAAGAATACTGTGAAAACTAAAGAAAATTTATTTTTTATGATTTTGGTGCATTTAGGCCTATATGAATGGAAAATGTTCAATATTTTTTTTTTATTTTAGCTAAACTGCCCTTGTCCTTTATTGAAATAAAGAAAGGATGCAATTTGTCCTTTACTTTCATTTTTCAATGCTTTTGTTTTGTTTTGTAATGACAGTGGCAAATTTCTGCACAGACATTTCTATCCTTATATATCTATCCATTCATATCTTCCCCACAGAAAGCTATGGTTTATTATTAAATATTTTAAACAAAAATTTGCTCATATTAATAGTCAATGTAAAAAACTATAATTTTAAAATCAAAATCTAAAAATATGAACATTTTTTTTTTCCATTCTGAGGGCGCTAAGAGGACCTTTTTGTCAGGCCCATCAAGTATCAGCCTGGCCCCTATTGGGGTGAACAGATGGTGAAGGACAGACCACCTAGATTTAATCTTGGGTTCTCCAGAACAGTAGACTGATGCTTTAACCATCTTAGCCATCTATCTGACTAAAATGTCCCTATGTTGGGAATTGAACCCAGGCCTTCTGGGTGAAAGCCAGATATCCTAACTCAGTGGTTCTTAACCGGTGGTCCGTGGACCACTGGTGGTCCCTGAAAGCACCCGAAGTGGTCCGTGAAGTCATCCTAAAATTATTAAATAAATGACGACGAGTTCTGTCAGTTCAAATTTCAAATACATTTTGCTTATTTAGTGGATTTTTTTGCACAACTAAATAAATTGAACCTTCAACTGCAAGATTCAGGAAATATGAAATTGGAAGGCACTAGCAATATATTTGCATTTGAAGATAAAATCAGTGCGTTTATCGCTAAAATCGACCTATTGATCAGCAAAGTTGAAAGAGAGAATTTTTCTGCATTTGATACATTGAACATTATTATTGACAGTGTGCTGAAATGCCCACCAGTGGCCGAGCGGTTCTGTTGCTAAACGCTGGGAGTTTGGTTGTGGGTTCCTGCCGCATTCGGACAGGGTGGCCATATGGAGTTTTCCGGGTTTTCTTCACGTTTGTAACAGCTGAATAGGGGCCAGTTTCCTTTAAAAGACCTCCCAGAAGACATTATTCTCACGCGTAACATCGCGTTCCAGAGACGGCAACGGGAAACCTCTCTGGGTTTAACTTTCCCTAGTAAATTCCTTGGCGCGTTATTAACCTTACTAACCTGCGCCAGGTGTCGCCATAGTCCGGTAACGGATATAGAAGGCACAGAGAAGAAGTGTGCTGAGATTAAAGGACAAATACAAAAGAACATTACATTCCATTTGCAAAACTTGAAAAATGAATTCAATCGCTATTTTCCTGACTGCAAGGACAAAGGTATTCGGAAACTGATCCGCACTCCTTTCATAGTCAATATTTCTGAGGTGCCGGATGAAATTCAAGAAGAGTTAATTTTAATGCAACACGATAGTAACTGCAAGGATACTTTCGAGACAGGAATTAATCTTGAAGATTTTTGGAGCCAAAAAGCTATTGCTTCATCTAAAATTTGAGAAATTGCTTTACGGTACCTAACTTTATTTTCAACCACATATTTATGCGAGCAAGGATTCTCAGTGCTTTTGATAATTAAAAATAAACATCAAAATCAGTTGGATGCCAGTGCCGACATGCGTTTGGCTTTTAGTAGCACTGAACAAAGAATCCAGCAGTTGGTAAACACTATGCAGTTACAAAAATTGCACTAAAATAATATAATTAATGTAACATTTTCGCAAATAATATAATACTCTTGGTTCCGAATAATTTTGTACATGTTTAATTTATAGAACAACCTTATAAGCACTTATATTACTGCCAAAC
The DNA here is from genome assembly GCF_030686945.1 of Centruroides vittatus. Classification (NCBI taxonomy): domain Eukaryota; kingdom Metazoa; phylum Arthropoda; class Arachnida; order Scorpiones; family Buthidae; genus Centruroides; species Centruroides vittatus. The sequence continues at coordinate 3,466,002 of NW_027122172.1, forward strand.
AGCTCGTGGTCCATGGCAAGAAAAAAAATTTTGATAAATGGTCCCTTATCACTAAAAGGTTAAGAACCACTGTTCTAACTACTAAGCCACATGAGGGAAAAAAGAATGCTTAGTTATTAACTAAAAATTCCTTCAATTCCACTCTGTTGGGGTAGGTTGGGATACCATAAAAGTTTGAGAGGGGTAGCATTAATCATTTTTAAGTGTCCTTTAATCCAGTCATAGAAATCTGCACACTAACTGTAACCTTGGTAGACTTTTTTTTTTTATTTTTAGCTCGGAATTAACTTTTCTAAACCCTTACATTCTGTAGCAGCAGATAACTTTGGGCATTTTGATATTCAGATGTGCAAACTAATGATTACAAAATTCAAATTGTCATTCCAAATTGTTGAAGCTGCTGGACCAGTGAATCTTAAGGTTAAGGAAATTTAACTTGTACTGGTTTTATATTGAAATCCCATCTTGTTGATTGTTGTTTTAACTTGCAACAATGACTATTCCAGTCATATTAAAACCATAATTTTTATTTCCTGTGTCAATCTTTTATAACCAGATAAACCAAGTAACTTTGCAACAAAACTTACATATTGCCAGAGTGCTGAATTTCAAAAATGATCTAATTTCATTCACTTTTGAATAGTTATTTCTTGAATTAAAAGATTAATTTGTGAGAACAGAAAAGAAAAAAATTTCATCAAGTTATGTAACTTTACTGGCTGTTATGAGATTTTATTTGAAAAATAACTTTTATATTATTAATTATTATAAAATGGCAAAATACTTAATTTTGAGGGTAGTGATGAGTTTTATAAAATATTGTAAATGCTAATAACAAGTAAAGTCTCCAGTAAGTCTGATCCTTCTTGAGATATGACACGACTCCCTGTAGCTTCCCTTCAACCTATAACCACTAAAACTCAATAGCATTAATGCCCTTTATGCATAAGCTATTGTGCCAAATTTTAGTTTTTAATTATTTCTTCATCCAAGTACATTAAATAAAATTGATGCCAATGAATATGGAATTTTATTATTATTTATTTTTTTATCTTTTACTTTTTTGAGTTCATGGGATCGCAGAACATCCCAGATTTGCAATTTGACATAATTTCAATATATTTCCTTGTTATATATATGTCACTGTGAAAGACCGAAATTAGAGAATGTTGAGATTCTCCGGCGAATGTCGATACATAAGAAAGATCGTTGGTGAAAGACCGAATATTTGGTTATATTATTAATGTTACTTTAGTTTAGGTTAGGTTAGGTAAAAAATGTCCCTGGGAGAAGCAGCTGAACTAATTCTAGAAGTGGAAGGCAAGGCTAAACATGCTGTGATTGCAAAAAGAAGTGTTCTGTGACTAAATGCTAGGAACAATATTTTTATTCAACATTCACATCAGTGCATGCCGAATGTTGACATTTGTCAGTGTAAGTGAGAAATAATGATATTTAGCAAATATTTCGTACATACACGAAACAGCTGTGTGAATCTCGACATTCACCAAATTTCAGTCTTTCACAGTAACATATACATAACAGCCAGGAAAGTAAAACAAATGGCTATCAGTGAAAGGTTAGTTTATCTGTAATTTTATTTATATAATTGTCTTCTTGATAATTTTCCAAATAATTAAAAATAAAACTACCCAAAAATATATAAAAAGTAAAATTATATTCTATAGTACTTTCAATGAAATTTCATTGTCAGACGAAGATAAATATCATCAATTAAAAGTAATCAATTTATTCTCTTTGCCTGATTACAGACAATTAAAAATATTTTGAGAAAAGTATGTTATAAAAAGGATTTTGTATGATTTTCCTAAATGAAAACTTGTTTTTTTTTCTACCAATAAAGTTTTTTTAAAGATTATTTTATGTTTGATTAAGATGTCATCCTTAAGTCAATATGGTATACAAAGGATCAATAATGATTAAAAATATTTGACCTATAAAATGACAACTATGTAGAGACTCAGTTCAGTTATTTAATTAAAAAAAAGATACCAAAGGTACATAACCGGTGCCGTAATACATAACCGGATGAAATATAACAGAGTTACAATAAATATATGAGTTACAGATATGTAAATTATTTAACCAGAATAAAGCATAACATCAACTACAAATATAGTGACATGTAGACAAAAAAAAAAAAAAACAGACACAGAGCACAGAGCACAGACAATAACAAGCATAGCACGAACAATTTTATAAACTAGAGGCGTCTTCGCCGAGACGGTAAACTTGCAATAATTGTTTGTAAAATTGCGTCGTCTCTTTGCTGCATATGGACTTTCTTTAGCATCAGTTCCATTTGGTCCAGTTGTGTTTGCAGCTATTCGTACCTTTCTCTTCAATATTGACGTCAAATTCTACAATTCTATTTCATTCACGCATCTCACTATCGTTTTCGATGTGTATTTGACGTGAATGATTGTCACACTCTTGAAGCACTCTTGAAGTACTCTTGGAGCGTTCTTGAAGCACTTTCTTGGCACTTTTGTAGGACTCTTGTAGCTCTTTTACGATAAATACACGGTGAGCTAGAGTTAACGAAATCCAGGAACACACAATATGGCTGTTGGCAAAGAATGAGATCAAATTGATTGATGATAGAAGTTAAGATAGAAGTAGAAGCAATGCTTCTACCTATATTGTATTGCAGGAAGCTAATTTAGTCTTAGGCTGTAATTCCATAGTCAGTTCTATTTATTAGATTGGTTTTGATTCTCGTGTATACCCTACAAGAACTATCTCTGGCATTATGCCCAGCCATGGTGTGTTCATGTCTACAGTTACAACATACCGGAGGTTGGTCTATATTTGTGCATTCGTTATAGGTATGTTGACCAGAGCAGTGGCTACATGTGGGCATCTCTTGGCTGCACATTGCTGTGGAATGGCCATACCGACAACACCGAAAGCATTGGAGCACTGGGCAAAAATCTGTTGTTTTACATTTTGACCATTGAATTGACAGTTTTTCTATCTTTAAAAGTTGATTTCTTAGACTAGGTGTTACCTGAATAACCCAATTGTTGTAATATTTATTTTTCCTTCCCATTCTGAATTTCGCCCTGAAAGCCTCGTTGAATTCCTCTTCCTTATATGTTTCACTGATAAGGTCATTTTGTCTGTAAATGTACAATGGTAGCTCTTCCCTAGTAATCTCAGTAGGAACTGAAAAAATGGCCACATGTGGCAGCAATTTCCGAGGCTTCCTTATCAATAATTGGGGAACTTCTGTAGCTATGTGCCGCTCAAGCTTAAGAGCGTTTTCAGGGTTCCCAATCTCTATAGCAACTCCTCCACCTCCAATGTTTCTCACTTTGTCAATTCCAATACCTAACTGCGATGGTTTGACCATCTCAAATAATATCTGCCGCACTTTATTGCAACTTTTCTCGCTGTCTTTACTGTATAGGAGAAGTACCTCCCTGTTTGTTCCTAAGTGTCTCAGTCTTTTATCAGTGTTAAAAAGCTTGCCGTTTTTCAGAGCTTGACTATAGTTTCTTTGTGGAGGAGTGTCTGTGTGTCTGTATGATGCCAAGTTCTCCAGTTTTTCTTGAATGTATGTCTGATTTTTAAGAATTTCTGAGATGGGGGCGTCAGGCAAGGCCGCCCCAAGGCCACTCAAATTCTCCTGAGTTGTCTTTAGAACAACTTTATCTTTTATATTAATCAGTTGTTCCTGCATATGTATTTGGTTGTTAATGATGTCAGAAATTGGGCCTTCGTTCCTCAGCTTATCAAGGCTTTCCTCAATTTTTTGAGCTTTCGTTAAGATGGAATCCACATTTAATTTATTCATAATTTTTGTAGAATGTTGAATAATTTGGGCATTAATTCGATTTCCAGTTTCTCTTAGAGACTATGTAGAGACTGTTAAAAAATCCTAAACTAAAATTTTCTCAATTGGCAACCATTGCCAATTGGGCAATTTTAGTTTAGGATTTTTTCTTTCTTGTTGCCAAGTTGCCATCAAAAATAGCCAAACTGATGATTTTTCACTCAATATTTTGAAAAATATATAAAGAGTGTGTTATGAATGAAATAGTAAACTTTTATAGATATATTAAAAATATTTTATGAAAAAACATCACAGACAAATCATCTGAAAAGTATCTTATGGTCCTTTTGCATACACAGCAGCTTATATAAAAGTTTTAGTTCACCAAGAATGAAAACAGTTGTTAGTTTCAAACCTATGTACAAAATATTTTGTTAAGTTTCAAAATGTTAAGAAAATTTGAGTCTTGAGTTCATTTTTTCTGACAAGGAGAGGGCCAGACATTCAGGTGTCTGATTTGAACGAAACTTGGTGAGCATATAATTCTAAACACAAGTAGCTCTTTATCAAAATAATAGGATCCACTTCTCAAGCATTTCTGAAAAACAGGCCTCTGAAAATTGAGTGTTTAGCTTTTAAAAGTCTCGAGTCTTTTAAAAGATTATTAAGCTTATACTTTTAAAAAGATACTTTTGCTCATGGTTACATACCATGACAACACAAACAAATAAGCTTCAGACACTACTGCAGATGGACAAAAAAGACCAGTTTGGTATGAAAGTAGGTTTCATAGTTGCAATGTTGCATAGTTGCATAGTTGCAAATATAACAATACTACCATATCTGAAAATTAATATGAAGATTTTTGAAAAATATGAAAAATTTTATTTTAATCTTATACAACAGTTAAATCTACAAAGATTGTTTTTTTCTAAACAGGAAATGACTTCATGTTTTTTAATCTCTTGTTTTATAAGCTTTAAATGTGAGGAATAATAATGCTAAAATTGCAAAGGTTTGAGCCTGTATAATGTAGCTCCTGTGCTTAGCGTGTTATTCACTTGGCTATCACCATTGTAAGTTTAGAGCTACATGTTCACTGAGTTATGTTTTAATCAGAGATATGAATATCTGACCCTCTCCTTGTGAAAAGGAACTTCCAGAAATTTTTCAGGATTCCTGGAAATTTGGTCCTATGTATTTCTGTACCAGAAACTAAAATCTGTTTATGACTGGCAGTAAGTCCAAATTTGTATTGAAGTGCTCTTGGCCTAGCTGGTTTCCCTATGACAAGGAGTAGTTTGTGCTTGTCAGATGCATTGAACAAGAAAGCAGTGTTGTGTGTTCCTTTCTAGGTGACCTGTTGCTGCATCATTCACTCTAGATGCCAGCCAGTGTGGTGCCTGGTAACATCTTGTAGCACAACCCAATCTTAGCATTATGAACTTGAAACAGATGTAAATAATTGTTGGCAACAACCTATGCAAACAGAACTTTCTTTCAGTAAATGCTGAAGCTTGTTGCTAGCAAGCTTCAGCAACAGCATTTACTGAAAGACACTCCAGCCACTGAAAGCAAGTTTGTCGTCATGATCTTTCCATCTTCCCAATCAACTGCACTAGTAGTAAATGAAGGGTTGCTATCAAGGGTCTCATTTAAACTTACAAGTTACTTCTTATAGCTTTTTCTGGGGAATAGGGCTTGATATAAGCATGCCTTGTTTTAATTGTTGTGTAAACTACATGTAAAGGGCTTCATCAAGAGATTCATTCTTTGCTTTTTTTGCTGTAGTACAATTATCTAATCTGTTTGTAAAGATCATTTAAATACAAAAATTTTAAATTTGAGCCCTGTTCTTTTTCCTAGTTGCAAACAGTTCATATAACTACTCCATATTCAAGAGCAGTATTTTTGAGAGGTTTGCTGTTGCCAGTTTTTGGCTTTTAACTTCTTTTCCATTGTCACAACCATTTTGTTACATGCGACATTGTAAATATATTATTTTGCAAATTATTCAATTAACTTTATTATCCAAACTACTGTTAAATGAATACTGTAATGCAATTACTGTATTTGAAGGTGAATTAATTTACTCAAAATTTAACATAATGTTATGTATATAACCTAGATTTATGGTGCTATAATTGGCAGATGACAATGATTTTCCAATTACATGGAGAGTTTGATCTTTGTGCATTATTATATTCTATGGTATGTACCCACAATGCTACGTCTTTTTTTAACAATTTTGGATAGTCGAGTTACAGTAGAAACTTTAAATTTCGTTAATTTCAGCTCTTTATGTGAATAAATCTTTTCTTATGCTTGTTTCATTAATTGCAAGTTTTTGGTTATGCTAAAAAGTATTATCATTCCTTCTTATTAAGTTTATTTTGAAATTTTGCACACACGAGTTCAAATAAAAATTAACGCAATACAACTTGAATACAATTCTTTGTAACACAATTCCACAAATAAATATTTAAGCTAATTGATTTATTAAAATTGACAGAGAAAATATTTTTAATAATGCTTTATCATTCTAACAAAATATTTTATACTTGGATGTAATAAAACAAAAATATTTTAAAGCAAATCATACACTCACATCGCAACACAAAAATCTTTAAACGTGCAGCCTTTTTATAATGTTTTTGGCCAGTTTGAATGGCCTTCCTCGGGAACAGAAAAATCGAATATGAGGAAGGCCATTCAAACTGGCCGAAAACGTTATAAAAAGGCTACATGTTTAAAGGTTTTTGTGTCGAGGTTTGAGTATTAGTTGAGTTCAGCTAGAGAAGAGCGCAAATCATATTTAAATGTACTTTTTATAGCTCTATGAAATTGAAGTTACTCTACAGACTTTTCATTGGAGAGTTAACCATCGTTACAGTGAATTTCGTGAACTACACGATAAGGTAAGATTAATTTGTTTTTTTTAATTAATTCAATTTTTATTCTTATTGCCAAATATCTTTTTAATTAGTTTATTAATTATTTTACAAGTATGAGTTAGGAATTTTAATAATGGCTTATAAAAAGGCCAACAATTTAAAACCTAGGAAGTAGCCATTGACTTTATAAATTAAATATGAAATTATCAACGACAGAAAATTGGCAACATTCCAGTGGTTGATTTTCAATTGCTGGCCATTAGAAAACCAGACCAGTGTTGACGAGCTAACCTTAAATATTCAAAATTTGTTGATAATTATAGTATTGGAGATTCAGATTGGTTGTCCAATGGTTGCAATTTTTCCAACTTTATTATTTGATATCTTACATCTATTTATATTAGAATAATTTTGTATTAAGTTTAATAATATGGCTGGAATCATAACTAAATTGCATGAACTTGTTTTTACTTATTAGTATTAAGGATATACACATTTAAATTCAACAATGGAGTATCAAGAAAAGTTCATTTGTTTATGTAGCCTGTTTAGCAGAGAATTATTCCACTTTCTATCATAATAGAATATTTTTTCCAAAATTATTAATATAATATAAAAGTAGAGTTGATGCAAATTGCTTTTTATTATTGTGAAATTTGTTAAATTTGATAAAACATTTTAAAGAAAAGAAGAAAATGGACAACACTATCAATTAATATAAGATGTTTTAGTAAAATATATAAACTATTTAAAAAACAAATATGCAAGAAAGTGTTTGAGGATTGTTTTGCCTCATGTCTGTTTCTACCAATTGATATAATTATTTGCATTATCAATCAAAAATTAATTTTGTTGTAAAATCTGTGTGTAATCTTCATATAATTATACATATCCAAAATTATTTTGTTTCATCATATCTTGCATTTATTGACTATTTTCTGTTTAAAATATGATTATGGTTTTCTAATGGAATTGCCTACTTGAGATAAATTTTGTAAGTTGGTTTTGATAATAAATTTAATTCAAACCATCTGTATAATTAATATGATTGTATTCATTTTGAATGCCATTTTATTATTGAAAAATTCTCACAAAAATAAAGTATTATTGTTTCTGTATCTGCCTTCTAGGTGAAATGGATTGTAATAAATCCCAATTAAAGTGGTAAAATTCTAACAAAATAGGATTGTTTATATATTTATTAATTTAGAAGCAAGTAATAAATTTTATGACTTGTTGCAATGACAATATCAGTTTTGTATTATATATGATTGTATGTAAAAAAATCAGTTATAAAACTTAAATTAGTTGAATCAAAGTGATCTTTTCCATACTAAAACAATCTAATTTAAAGCAAATAAAAGTAACAGATAGAATGCAGTTTTCTGTTTGAAATGCAATTGAACAATGTAAAATTGACAATAGTTTAGATTAAAAATTAAACGAGTAAAACGGCAAGGCTGTATTTGGGACAAGACTATGTCTGGGAGACTTACTACTAAGCGAGACCATTTTGACGCTCACGGCGGGTCTCATTCTCATTCTCCAATCATCTTTGGTATCGTTGGTTTTGAGCGCGATTATTCAAACTTCACCGGCCACAGCCACGACCACGAGGTCATCCATGATGCATTTTCAGTGAAATTAACCTATCGATTGTTGAAATTTCTCTCCGTTGCATGACACCCCAGGTTGAATTTTTGTCAATGCAAAAATTTCCCGTTTTTGAAAAAAATAATGGTGGCTATTGTATCGTTCCCAATTATTTTTTTTATTTTGCACAAACGAAATATATATATATTAATAAATGTAAAAAGAAAAGTAATTATATTTCAGAAGTTAGTTTTAATATAAAATTATAACGATGTGCCATCGAGTTTCAAAAAGTTCCGATGATGAAACGAGATATCTCCGGTGAATTGGTCGAGGTTAAGCATGTGGTGACCAGAAATATGTGGGGGAATAACACGGGACAGGTAAATGGGTTTTTTCCAAAAATTTGTTTGACAAAATTCGATTTCACAATATTTGTATTTCCAACTTACCAACGAGCAACGCATGCGCAAATCTCGCACTACTGCCTGTTTGTAGAGAATGTCGCCATTTTGTATTTTATTTTGTCTTGTTCTCGGTCCCCTGAGTACCCACAAGTCTGCTTTTTTTTATGCATGCATAATTTGGGCACCTAATACTCTGTGCCAAATTTCAACTCCACGCTGGCAAGACATCAGATAGTACGATTTTATAAACAAAACATAGTCTTGTCAACAAGTTATTAGATTAAACAGCCTTTTAATTGGATATATTTAAATGGTTATAATTGGTTATAATTAAATAACATATTTAGTGTCATATAGCTGACTGTTCAAAACTGTTTTAAACCTCAAAATGACAGAAAAATGAGATTTGAAAACATAGTTTTCAGTTTGTCTAATTACAATTAATTGATGGATTAAAGGCTGTTGTTTGTTCTATTCTTCTTATCCAGTTTGTCTTCTGTAATTATTATTATTATGTTGGGTTAAGTGAGATATACTCGGTTAACACTGGTGGCTGTGTACTATGCCGGACCAAAGTCAAGGCATAGTAACCAAAACAAAAATTAAAGAAGTGTATCAGTGTGTGTGTCTGTATTCAGAAATTTTCTCACAATATGACATGTATTCAATATAGTGGCCTTCTGTAGTGTGATGTATGTGTTTCTACTCAATTGTAATGTGCCCAGGCTTTTGTGTAGTGTGTGTGGTATGACACCTGTAGAGGAGAGAACAACAGGTACAATAAGCACCCTATCCATCCTCCACAGATGCCTTATTTCCTGGGCGAGTTCTGTGTACTTGCTAATTTTTTCAGTGCATGCGTTTTGTATATTGTGAGTGTTTGGAATGGATATGTCTATAATGTATGTGATTTTATTGTGTTTGTCAATGAGTGTGATGTCTGGTCTGTTGTGGTAAATTGTTTTATCTGTGATTATGGCTCTGTCGTAGTATATTTTGTGTGTGTTGTTTTCCAATACTGTCTGTGGAATGTATTTGTAGTATGGTTCGTGGATGTCTACTAATTTGTGTTTCTTTGCAAGCTCTTGGTGTATTATATTTGCTACTTGATTATGTCTGTGTAAATAATCTGTCTGTGCCAAGAGCTTGCAACCAGAGGTGATGTGTTGTATAGTTTCTGGCATGATGTGACATTTTCTGCATGTGTCATTTGTGAGTGTTGCATCTTTGAGTATGTGTTTTCTGTAGTTTTTAGTATTTATGACCTGATCCTGTATGGCGATCATGAATCCTTCCGTCTCCCCAAAGAGGCATCCCTGAGCTAACCAGCTGTTTGACGCAGTTTTGTCAACAAAATCCTGGGCCTGGTTGTAAGAATGCATGCCATGGAGTGCCTTTTGAGCCACGAGTGCTTAATGCTGTCTATGCTTTTTATATGTTGTATTGTGTACATATGTTGCGAGTGTAAATTTAATGGTGTGTTATTAAAGTCTGCTAGAGTTACAGCTTTATGTAATTGTGATGTTTCTTGTTTTTTGTAGAAAAACTTTCGCAGTGACTGTATTTGTTTGTAGTGAAGGTTAACTGTGTCAATCAGGCCATGTCCGCCATCTTTACGTGGAAGGATTAGTCTTTCTATGGCAGATTTAGGATGATGTTGTTTATGCTTAGTGAGTGTTGTTCTTGTTTTCCTTTGGAGTTGCTCAAGATCTGTGTGAGTCCAATATATAACTCCAAAGGAATATGTGAGTACTGGGATGACATGTGTTTATTGCTTTAACAATGTGTTTTGCATTTAACTCTGTTCTGAGAATAGCATTTAACCTACTTTGGTATTCTTTAATTAATCTTTGCTTTATTTGTGCATGTTCTGTTAGTTTGGCCTGTTGGAATCCTAAATACTTGTAGAATTTGCCCTCTTCCATGGATTCAATAATATCTCCATTTCCAAGTGCAAAATCTTCTTTCTTCAGGATTCCTTTTTCTATGTGAAGTGTTTTGCATTTATCTAGGCCAAACTCCCATTTGTATGTCCTTGGTATATGAATGTGTGATTTGTAGGAGTTGTTAAAGTTGTTTTTGTGCGAATGCATAAAGTTTTATGTCATCCATGTACATGAGATGTGACAGTGTAAACTGTGTTGTTTTTTCATGTCTGATATTGTAACCATATTGCGTGTTGTTTAACATGTTGGATAATGGGTTCAAGGCTAGGCAGAACCAGAGAGGACTCAAGGAATCTTATTGAAAAATTCCTCGCCTAATAAAAATTTGGTTTGTTTGTATGGAAGTGTTATGAACCCTGAGATGTAGTGTTGTTCTCCAGTGCTGCATGGTGTTTTGGAAGAATGTAATGAGTGATGGATGTATTTTGTACATGTGTAGAATATGTAGCAGCCAACTGTGTGGAACACTGTCGAATGCTTTTCTGTAGTCTATATATGCCATGTGTATGTTTCTGTGTTGTTTGTGTGCTTGCCGTAGAATGACTGAATCTATGAGTAACTGTTTTTTGCAACCCCTGTGATTTCTACGGCAACCTTTTTGTTGTTCCGTGAGAATGTCGTGTTTTTCAATATGTTTGTATATTTTGTTTGCGATACAGGATGTCAATAATTTGTAGAGTGTTGGAAGACATGTAATTGGTCTGTATTGTGTGGGGTCTGTGGTATTGTTGTTTTTAGGTTTCATGTAGGTGATGCCCTGAGTAAGAAAATTTGGCATGTCTTGTGGATTGATGATGATGTGTGTTAGGTGTTTAGCTAGTTCCTGGTGCAGTGATGTAAACTTTCTGTACCAGAAATTGTGAATGTTGTCTACACCAGGTGTCTTCCAGTTGTGTGCTCTGTTAACACTGTATTGGAAATCACGTATGCTTATTTCAACACAGGGCATAGTTGGTATGTTGTGTAAGTTTTTGTTCTCCTCCTCGATCCAGCCTGCTTCAGCATTGTGCGTGACAGCACTGGACCAAAGAGAAGACCAATATGTTGTGAGTTCTTCTTCTGTTGGTGTGCCACTGTGCTGTGTATCAGTGTTTGCTTTGTTATTAATTTGTCTGTAAAAGAGTTTTTCATTGTTTGTAAATAATTTATTTTGTTGTTTTCGTAGTGTACATGTTTTGTATCGTTTGAGTCTACGTGCTTTGGCAGCAAGTTTTTGTTTTAGTGTATCAATGTATTCTGTAATGCGTGTGTTGTGATGTTCATGTTTTGTGTGTGTTTTTATTTTCTTGAAAATGTTTTTGAGCTGTTTCCTTAATTTGGGTGTTATGTTGCTTTTAGCGTATTGTGTCAGCCTGCCTAATTGCTGTCTAATGTCATTTATTTGTATTTCTATTCTTCTCTGCCAGGCAGGCTTGTGGTGGAATTTTGTTTTCTGTGTGTTTGTCTGTGATTGTACTTTCAGTCCATGGTGTGTCACTACTGTGACTGCCCCAGCATAAACTAATGTATGAATGTCTGCGAGTGTAGAAATTGAATGAATGTAGTGTGGTAGTAAGTGAGTGTTTACATAATTTAGTGTTTTTCCTACTTCTTTGACGTGTTGATTTTTGGTATTCGTGGTCGTTGTGTGGGATCTGTGCCTGTATATTTAGTGAGTGTTTCCTGAAATATAAGTGAGAGCGTATTAACTAAATCCATGTCTATGTCCAGTGATGGACGAGGAAGTGTCTGTAGTATCATTAGTGGTAATTGTTGTATGTGTGTTATTATCAATGCTTGTTGCTGGATTATCCTGACAGGTTACATGATCTTCATTAATGTTAGATGTTTCTGTCTGTTGATGTATTTGATCAGCAACCTGTTGTTTGATAAGTTCAAGTGTTGTTTGTGGAATAAGGTTGTTATGTATAATTGTTCTTTTTTGATCAACAACCCTTTGTTCGGTGACAGTGAGATGAGGATACTGTTGTGTGAATCTATGGTGTAGTTGTTGTCTGTATGCTGTCATGTTTGTTTCGAGTTTTGTGATTGTGTAGTAAGTACGGATGATAAACTCGTTCATTTCTACTGTCCATTTCATCCGTTGGCGTGGTTTTCCAGCCTTTGTGGTCTGTGGATGTATTGCCACAGAAACACCAAGGCTGGGTTGGTTCCTCACATCTGTTGAGGGCATTGCAGTAGCCATGCTTGGGCCGGTGCTGCTTTCGCCACCGGTAACCAAGGGAGACTGTGGCCTATTTTTCGAACGTGAGCCTCTGCCTAACCCATGAACGCGGACCTTGTTAACCCGGGCAATGTCCGAGCCGGTATCACACTTTGTTATTATTATTATTATTATTATTATTATTATTCTATTAAATATTGCATAAAATATTTGTATTTTGAAATGTGATTTTATATGAGTTAGTTTCTTATTTAATATATTAACTATTGGGTTTAAGATGTTTATATTTGTACAGATACTTTAATAAACAAATTCTTGAATTATATATTTTTTTATTAAATAGTTGTTATAAAATTTTTTTTTTCAGCTAACAAGTCAATTTGGCATAGATAAAAATTTATTACCTCCAAAGAAACTGTTTGGAAATCAATCTGAGGTATTTATAAAATGTCGTCAAATGGATCTTCAGCTATATTTACAAAAACTGTTACAGCAATTTAAAGTTATTCCTTATTTACTGGCAGAATTTCTACATTTTCCAAAATACGTAAGCAATTTTTTTTTATTTATTTACTTAAAATATATAAAATGTATACAAATTTTACAGTACAAAAGTGTTTAATAACTTTGTAAAACAAACATTGTTAATCTAATATAAAATAAGCATTTTAATGAATTATTATTAAGTTATTAAATTAATTAATCTAAGAAATTTTATATTATTGTAATCTAATAATTTTAAAAAAAATAATTCTTTATATGTATGAAATGTGAGAGTTTGGCAAAATTTATTACTAATTTTATTAACAAGATGATCTGTCAATCTAATTATGATTAAACGAAAACTATAATTAAATATAGCTTTGTAAAGAAACATACTGTACATAAAAATAACATTAAATCTTCTTTACTATTTAAATCTTAAAACATTGCACTTAGTCAACTGCTTGATAGCTATTTGACTAATGGATGGAATTGTTGGAAGTGTTATGGGGTGTAGCATCCACTGGCTAAACTGCCAGAGGTTGGTGCTCTGTAAAGCGCATATGCCAATGCCTGTAATCTGGCAGTGATGAGCAAACCGTGGGTCGTGACACCCCGAGGGGTGGCCAAATTCAAAGAAATTTATTTGACAATAAAAAAATATAAGGCTTTTCTTCAACAAGTATCAGGTACCAGTAAAATAGTGAAATGAAATTATATTATTTATAAAAACAGAACTATATTTTTTTTTTTTACAAAAAGACAGAAACATAAGCGCAAATCCCAGAAAGATTTTCACTTTAACTTCGTTGACGATTAAAAAAAAGTCTACTGTCTATCCAGGGGTGGCCACAAAATTTCACACAAAATGGGGGGATTGGAAATGAAAATAGTTTGCACACACTGCTTAACACGATTCAAATATTTTCACCATGGAAGCTGTTCCATATTCGACAACACGGTGCTTCCATTGGGAATACCATGTACGAATTTATATTCAAATATACAATAGCAATTTTATCGTTGTTTTTCACATGTAGTATAGAAATTTGTAATAAGATACATAATGCAGTTATAATAAAATATTAATTTTAATTAATTCAAAGTATGTTAAAATATGAAAATAATCACGCAATATGTATTTATATTTTAGAAAATACGAGGGAAGCAGTGCTTCCACTTCTTCCATGGACAGCACGCCACTGTTATCTTAATATTTTCTAAATTATTATAAGAATTGCCAATCAAAATACCGTCGAGTGTGCATAAGTTGACACCTGGATAACTCGACACCATTGGTTAAGTAGTCAGTTTTCTGTGGTCCCAGCTGACTTACATAGGCATTAATGTTAAAAAACTCTGGTTTATTTGACACCATTTAACTCGTCACCACTGGATAAGTCGACATACTTTTGCTGTCCCACACTTCGATAGGTCGTCACCCCCTCCTGAAAAAATAAATTCACTCCGCACGTGTGGTGCGAACTCATTTTTTTTCCAGGAGGGGGACTCGATTTATTAATTAATATGTAAATAATATATTTACTAATATAATAATATATTAATATTATTAATATATATATACATATTAATAAAAATGCCTTAACATTTTATATATTTTTATGTATAAAATAATAACAGATAAACAAAAAGAAAATATACAATCTACATCAATGTCACACCAGAATCCAATTTTGTATTTACTCATGCCAGAGGCATTAAGAATCCTTAGATGTTATTTGCCAACAATTGACAATTGTGAAATAATGTTTTCAAGGTGTTTGTGATCGTTGAAAAAGAAAGTCGAGACAGTTAAGTGCTCAAAACAAACAACAATAAATGAATTTTTCAGTTTTTCATCTACAGAGTAATTGTAAATGGAGGACACAATGTATTGTAAGCCTATACTACTGTATAACGCACTACTGTATTTTATTAATTGTAGTTTTGTGGGTTTTTTTTTCCAACTTTGCTTTAGTCGACACATCGGATAACTCGACACATTTTCAATTCCTCTTGGGGTATCGACTTATGCGGAGTCGACTGTATTATCAAAAAGTTTTAAATTGATTATATGTAATTAAAAATCTGCAAAATAAAACCTAAGTACAATTTTTATATATATAAGAGTATGCTTCTACCGTATTTTTGCAGAATAACTGGCATGCTGGTTATTCTGCAAAGATACGGTAGAAGACCACTGGGGAGACCACAAAATCAGATATTTCCTGATGGTAAAACCAGCATGCCAGTTTATCCTGGGGAATGGTGGTTTAAGTAATGTTATAGATCGCTCTCTAGAGAGTACATTTAAAAAAAGTTTTTATTTTAAAACTGTCAACATTACATCAAAAACTACAATTATATGTTTAATTTCTTCATTTTGTCTTCTATCTAACAATATGTCATGGAACATTATCTGGATTTGAACATAAAAGTAATTGACAAAGATTTCACTGTTTGTTAAAAGTTGTATTTATAAAAGTACAAAATGAAGAATTCATTGGTAGTTTCAGAACTGTTGATGTGGAATTGTTTCTAGTAGTTTCGAGTCCAAAGCAATTCTGACCAGAACTATTCACTTCTAACTCTGGAACATTCGAAATTAAAATCACTGGAAGTGGAAGGTGTAACTTCATATTTGTCCTTTGTTGGATATGTATTTGAATTTTGAAAAAATCTGATGCAATTTGACTTCATTATTCTAATTTTAAAATTTCACTGGATGATAAAATTTTTCTATTAAATAAAAAGACATAGTCGCTTCCAAAAAACTTGGTTGATCACCATTTATTTCGTAAAATGTTCCAGAATAAAATCTTCAGACGACCTGACCTTTCTTTGTAGCCTACACAGCCTTCATTATTCTAGTTTTATCAAATTTGGGATCATTTATTTACTGAGCTGTCTGTTAGTGGTAAAACAACTATTACATGTAATGGAAAACTAGAGGACATGACTTGTTTTGCCCATATTCTACAAAATTGTACTTATTATAGAGTTTGCAGAAAAAAATTGCTGAATAGAGTTAGTTTATAAAAAATAATACAAGCGGGTGATTAACCTTTACGCAAGGTAAAAAATAATAAAAAAAAAGTTCTTATATCTTTGTTTTGTGTCAATTATTTATTTTAGAAGTAAAATAAACTGTTTATTTTTGTAATTTCCAGTATTTTTACGGAAACACAGCTTCCCTATCATCGAATGTCATGGCACGCCACTGCAAGATAATTGTCAAATGTAAAAACAAACTGGATATCAAAGCAATAAACAATCACTCAAATAACAAAAATCTATCATGGACACCAGAGTTGGCCAAAGTTTGGAATATATAGCAGCAATCAGGTGGCTTTGAACATCATTGAAAAGAGCAAAAGGATTCTATCACAGGGTCATAATCACAGTCCTATCAGCTTTTGCTGTAGTTAATCATGTATTGTAAAAGGATACTTGCACTTGTCTTATACATTATAGTGGGGAGAAGGTATGTCTCATGAGCTTGGAGAAACTAGAACTATATAAGGCTAATAAGAAAAATACATCCATAAACTTTAAGGATAATGATGGCTTATCACAAGCTTGGAGGTTGTCTTATTCTGAAATCTGTTTAATAATTTCTTCTTTGTATTTGCCTGCTGTGATGTTGAACATCACAGCAGGCATCAGAAGCCAATTCCATCAATGTTTATAAATTTTGTTTTTGAATTTCTGTTCTAGAATGTTTAAGCAATCATCATCAGGTTATTAAAGTGGCTGAAAATATTAGTTTTCATTTAAAAATTTTACTGAATTTTTGGTATTTGAGTAATAGTTTATTGATAATCGCCACTTTTGGTATTCTGTTTTGAATTATTTTTGTCTTACATTATCTAAGATGATTTATTGTTTATAAAGGTATTCAGCCAAACCTCAATAAATTGCTCTCTTGAATAGTCAATCCTTGTAAACTGCCAATGTATATTTGCAAAATGCATCAACTCCATAAAAAACCTTTCTGTACCATGAATTACTAAATGGGAAATTTTGCAAATAATATTGCTATTACTAAATCATGTAAATTGCAAGCACTTGAACACAAACTTGCATGCATATTACATTACTATAAATATTTCTTATTGCCCGAAGTCCTTCAATATAGTTCAACTTGATTTAGTGCCTGATTCATACACACAAATTTTGGAGGTAAATTGAAGTTTGACTATAGTTTATAAATTCATTACAATTTATTGATATTTTTATAAGGTGGATTTGTAAGTAAGTTTATAAGCAATTTATTTAATAACTTTTGTTGTTTATTTTGCTTTCTTGAATGCATATACATACTACGCATACATAAATAATGTTTTTATTTTTTTATGATTTTAGTTAAATTTTATATATGAGGGTGAGTCGGAAATTATCTGCAATGTTCTCAAACTTTATTGCAAAGTAATTGTAAAACAAGCCTTTTCATCATTTTTTATATAGTTTCCCAGCTTCTTAACACAATTACGGTAGAGCATCGATTATCCGACCCCCGATTAACCGACCGCGTTCTAGTCGGCAAATTCAAATGCCACTAGTGACGTGGCGCTACAATATTTGGTTATGTCTTGGCTACTTTAATATTATTTTTGTTAAATTTTTGCATGTTTTAGCTGGCAGCACTGGCTCGACCACGAAAGGGAAGCTAGTATTTAAACCAGGCCTAATACACTATACTAATAACGTATTTTTTTCATACTTTTCGGTTATCCGACTTTTCAGTTATCCTACCAACCCCAGTCCCCAATTAAGTTGGATAATCGATGCTCTACTGTACTCCATTTTTCCACATGCTTCTAAATCCCTGCAGAAAAGAAAGTTTTACTCTGAGAGATAAGCCAGATATGCACTGTTTCTTGGAAGTCATGATCTGAAGTAAATTGACAACTTCTTAAAGCATTTTTAAGAGGATCAAAAGCATGATAGTCCAAAGAACTGAAATTGGGACTACAAGATGGATAATCCACTATCTCAAACATCAGTTTCTAAAACGTTTCAACTGTCCTAATGGTGGCATAATGATGTGAATTATCAGGCAAGAGAACTTTGAGGTACTGGATCATCTACCTCAGTCCTGCTTTTGCTTCCTTGGATTATTATTTTTTGGCATCCTTAGATGCTTTAAGAGGTTGTCAGTTTTTTACAGATTATGACATTCTCTTGATGTCTAAGAAGTGGTGCATACCTAACTTGTCTCTCAGCTTAATTTTTTTCTGGAGGAATTCAGAATTTTGTGGACTAATGGAGCAATTATGTTGAGAAGCTAGGGAACTATGTAAAAAAAATTTAAGTAAAGGTTTGCTTTGCAAGTAATTTGTAATAAAATTAGTAAGAGCTTGCAGATGATACTGATTTTACCCTTATACATATATAAAATAAATAAATACATCTTGATTTATATTTTTAGGAAATTCATGGCATCACAGAAAGTTTAGCAGAGAAACTATTTTATGAAGGTAAAATTTATTAATTGTAATTTTAATATTAATTTTATTTTACAGATAATTATTTCTTGTCTCAAATTTTGAAAATTTGTATTTAGAAAACATTAAATAGAAGAAACTAATTTGAGAAAATTGAGTTACTTTGAAAGATTTTTGTAAAAGCATTCTAATTGTATTAATTTAATAATAGTGCATCATATTTGTTATTCATATCACTGATTTATAGAAATTTTTACAGTTAACAATAATCACATTTAAAAATATTTTCATAAATAATTGCCTTAATAATGATGTAGTTAATTTTAGTTAACAAAATGTAATAAAAATTTGAAACAGATATTAATTCCAATTAATTATAATTTAATAATTTATTAAAATATCTGATAGGTATCATTATTAATAAGAAAAGAAACCATTTTTATTTCTGATTGAACAGAAAGTTCTCGCACTTTTGAACACATTTTATTTAGCCAAGAAAATTTTATGTACAGAATTGACTTCAATCATCAATGTAATCACAGTTGCTGTCGACCACTTCCTGCCGACACTTATGCAAGGAATGGATGCCATCTCGATAAAACTCTGGCGGCTGCGACTCAAAGAAGTCGGTCGGGCTGGCCTCCGAGTCGGCTTCATTGTTGAATTCCTTGCCAGTCGGGTGACGGTCGAGTGCAGCAAACAAGTGGTAATCGGAAGGTGCAATGTCGGGGTTATACGGCAGGTTGGGCAAGACCTCCCAGTTCGGGTCCAGTAGCTTCTGGCGGGTCTGCTTAGCTGTATGTGGCCGTGCATTGTCATGCAGCAGGATAGCGTTCTGGTGTTCCGGGTGGGTCTCCGCCAGTTTCTGCCGCAGATGTCGAGTTGTTCTCGTTAGAAAATTGCGTTGATGGTTGTATTTTGCGGCAGCAACTCGAACACAATGATTCCTTTAGAATCCCAGAAGACAGAGAGCATGATCTTTTTGGGTTAGAGATCTCCACTTTTGAAGCATTTGTACCAGTCGTATGCAGTTCTTCTGGCAACAGTATCCGGGCCTAATGCAGCATTGATGTCAGTGATAGCATTGGCTAGACTTTTGTTGGAACGATAGTCATAAACGAGGAGCAAGCGAACTTGCTGTTTAGTTGGTGGATGTTGGTTGGTCATGGTAAAGTAGAGTGAGAGGACTGGATTTTCTTATAGCACGTACCCCAACCTGTTTATATATTACCATGGAACATTCTAGAATGTTCCAGAAAAAAGTTATTCTAGAAAGTTCCAAAAAGTGCAAGAACTTTCTGTTCAATCAGATAGTATTTTATCATTCACATAAATTATTAATTGTTAATATTTTTTTATAATAAAAATTATTTGAATAGGCTACTAGTAATAGTTCTTTTCACGTGATATATAGGTTGCTCAGTTTTGTTCTCTAGACTTGACCTGAAGCCTTTCAAAATATTCCTCCATGTTTGAGCATCTTGCCAAATGATGAAAGCAGTCATCAAATCACATCTTCCACTTTTATTCTGGGAAACCAGCATATTCTTGATCACACACTGCCAGAAGCTCTTTGTCACTGAAAAAACATCTTTCTTTGGCTTATTTCTAGAAGTAAAAAAAAAAAAATCTCAAAGTCACAGGGGACAGTTATAATCCAAAACAGTTAGTCCAGATGTGACCAAAAAGACAACTGTATCCTTTAACTTGTGCACTAGAATGTTATTGTGGTGAAGGAGCCATGTGTTGAACTAGGATCTTGTTTGGAGGTTATGGAGTCACTGAATGGCTTTTGGCAGACATGTTTTGTCTGCCGAAAGTTGGGTGTACCAGGAACTAATAATTGTGCTGTTTTTCTGGTACAACTTTCTCCACAATACCGTGCTTTCTAAAGAGTGCAGCAATTATTCATTTCTTTGTCAAATATAATTTTTGGATTTCTACTGGAGTTTCTTCTCTTCAAAGAACCAAACCTTGCCCTGAGATTTTGTTGATACATTGTAATAATACAAGTCTCATCCATTATAATACTGCTAACATCATTAAATGTCCCAGACTTGATGTTTAAACCTTTTTTTTTACCACTCTAACCTGTTATTTTTCTGCTTCTCTGTCAGTGAATGGAGCACTTAGTGAACAAACCTTCCTTAATCCTAGGTGCTTGTACAGAATGTCATTAATGGATGATGCACTAATGTGCAATTATTCTTGAATCTGCAGTAGGTGATACACCTGTCCTCACAGAAGTTTCTCTACAGTAGCTACATTTTCTGACATCACTGTTTCCACTGATTGTCCTCCACACTAAAATCACCACTTTTAAATTGTTTATATCATTGCTTAATGATCTTCAAGGAAGGACAATGTTGCCTCAAAACAGGAGACATATTCATAAAACACTCATTTTTATTGATATTGTATAGAAAATTGTAACAGATAATCGAACAGTATTAGATTTTTGTCATTTACTGTTTTCTACTATTTGCTTGGAAAGTACTAGAAGCAGAAACTTGGTTCAGATCCTATTCTCCCTTATTTTTCATGCTCGTTTGATTGGTGAAACATGCATTTTGCTATGACCAATGGAAGATGCATAGAACAAAACTTTTTTAAGCAATCTGTGTATTGCAATCTATTTATTTACATTATATGATTATTTATATGTATTTTCCAGTCTAGTTTTTTTCCAGTCACAATATAAAGTGTTAATTTACAGATTTTATATTAATTAAAAATTTTTTTATTTGTAATGATGATACAATTTACAAATATAACAAATGATAATTATATTGTATTCTGTGATAATCACAGTAATCTGTTCAAAACATAGAGGGTGTCAATTTAAATATTTATCTAGGAGCAAGAGAGATCTTTCTGGCATTGGTCAGTAGATTAGGTCAGGTTGTGAACTGCAGGAGACACACACACACATTGGATATTATGTCACTCTGACTTGCATTCATTTTGCTGTTATCTGTAACAAATAATAAAAGCAGGATATACATTACAGGAAATCTCATTTTATGGACATGTTTAGCAAAACACACTTAAGAGATTCAAATATAATTTTATTGGCAGTTATGTACAACAGAGGGATAGTATAATCAGTCAAAAATGATCCCAAGATTTTTACATTTTTGGACTCTAGTGGGATCTTGAAACATTTAGAAATTCATATAAATTGAGAGGTTTTTCTGTGTATATGGGTGTCAGTGTTTATGTGAGGGCACGATTTTGTTCACCCAATTTGAAGCTTAGTAACTCTCATGCCTTTTGTTGAAAATTTCTGAAATTTTGTAAGGAGTTTTGGGTATTAGGGCTGTTAAATTTTGGTGGTTAAAGGTCCAGGGAGTGGAGAGGTAGAGGTGGTCACGTGTCATATATGGAATGGGGTTGAATTTAACGAAGATTTTACTCATTAGCACTTGCAATTTTATATAAAACTCATCTCTACCCTCAAAATTAAGTTTTTTTTTTTTTTTGCCATTTTATAATCATTAATGATAAAAAAGTTTTCTAATAAGTAACCAGTACAACATTCAGAGGATGCCGAACAGCGATTTGAATGGTGCAGTATCATGTTAAATTTAAAGCATGAAGAACCACAACTCCTTGGCACATTTTATGGGCAATTGGCATCACTTTCCTGGAATTCACTGTTGTCACAATGTGCACTACTGGACAGAACATGTGCTACATTACAAGCAAAGTATTAAATATATTAAAAGCATTTTACTCTAAATGTCTGGTATGGAATTTGAGGTGAGCATTTTTCTTTGAAGTCAGAGATGCAAACAGACATCCACAATTGCCATAAATAGTCAGGCTATAATTAGAAATAATAATTATTTCCAAATTATAGCCCAATTATTTACAGCAATTGTGGGTGTCTATTTGCTATGCATCAGGCTTCGATTGTTGTTTATAGTCAGAGATGCTTTGTATGTTTTGCTAAATTGTCTTAAATTGATTATGTTTGGTTATTTTAGCATTGAAAGAAACATGCACCACATGCAAATAATTGTGCAACGTGGAAAGATATCTTTTGCCCCCAAATAGATGTTTATATGGACATTCTGTACATTTATTAATGATGTCAATACTACAATAATACTTCAATAAGTCTTCATATTTTTACTTCTCCAGCTGTTATATACAGGATGATTCATTGGTGATATTCTGATTTTTTTTATCAGAAACTGTTAGCAATAGGAAGATCAGACTAATAATAAAGTTTATAGAACAGACAAGGGGATTATGAACTTGAAAATCAGTGGTTTTTGAGATACTGACAAAACGGGGTTTTTTAAATTCTAAGGGGCACTTTTGAGCCACTATATGGATAGTATGTGACAAATAATGTAGGTCTCATTTTCTTAAACCAAATGGTTTTCAAGATATTGGCCAGTTTCTTCTATGAATCTGATTTCTATTTTTCCTAATAGATTCTATGTTGGGAACTAAGTTTATCAGTTTGTTTATCAAAAAGCTTTACATGACAAACATGATATTAATGAAAGTACATTTCAAAATATACTTAAATTAGATGCTGAAAATGTCTACTTTCTTGGTGCATACAGAAATTTATTCTTCTAGGAAAGAAAAAGAAAAGCATTTAATATATTTTGTAGTCTTCAACTACTAATATTACAAAATTTCTTGATTTTCATGTTTTCTGTAGGACACTAAAATTAAACCATTTCCTTAATTGGTGTCCATGAAGACTAGCACAAAGATTTGCTTCCTTTGAGTAATTTTGGTGACATGCACCTAAAACATCAGCATATCAATGCTTCTTCATTTGAATAACTCATTTTCTTGAAAATAAAGGA
Organism: Centruroides vittatus; assembly: GCF_030686945.1. Taxonomy (NCBI): domain Eukaryota; kingdom Metazoa; phylum Arthropoda; class Arachnida; order Scorpiones; family Buthidae; genus Centruroides; species Centruroides vittatus. Next base: position 3,489,567 of record NW_027122172.1, read on the forward strand.
AAAATGTAAATACATAAAAGGATTGCTCCAAAAAAAAGACTCCTTCATGCCTTTGAAAAAATAACAATTTAGTTTATTCAAAGCCTGCTTGTTCAATTATCTGATATACGACGAAGAACAAAAACTGATAAACTTAGTTCCCGGCAACTTTTGGGAAGAAGAGAAATCACAGTTTTAGCGGAAACTGGTCGATATCTTAAACTGTTAGGTTTAAGCAAATGTAATCTATTATAAAAGGTATTTATTTTGCCACACACACATATATATATAGATTTAAATAAACATAATAAACATAGAATTTAATATACACAATATTTTTTTAATGTATACATGATTGTAGTTATAAATATTTAAGTTTGTTTATAAAGTAGTGTTTGAAACTTTTCAGGTGATCAAATATTAGCTAATAACAAAGAATTTACCATGACACCACTCCAATTATATGCTTTATCAGAAAGATTAAAATTGGCTGAACCAACTTGTTGTAAGTACTTTTTAATTCAAAAATATGCTCAGATTTTAATTTTAGATTTTATAAAATATTTTATTTTAAAAGTTTTTTAAAATAATAACAATTCTTTTAATTCTGCTAAAAAATAATGAGAAGCATTTTCCTTTTAATTCCAGTTTTATAGCATAACAAATTACAAGCTACTGTTAATCTTTTGACATTAAAGTTCTGAAACACTCAAACTATAAATCATTAAACTATATTATTTGATGGCAAGCGATAGATTCTGATTTAATCTTCTTCCGTATTAACTTTAGTTCATTTTTTTTCTTTATTTAATCAAATTATATTCTTTAAATTTTATCATACCTTCTATATAGTAGTTATTCTTAATTGCACTTTAATTCTTGACTAGTGACTTCACTTCATATTGTAAATTAGTTATCACTTCTGATAAAATTTGAGAAGTCAAAATTTGTCTTCAGATTAGATCATAAGAATGACATCAAGATTTGATCTGGTGATGAGACTATCTGAAAAAAAACTCAAATAATAAATTTTCTTCCTCTAAACTATATTACTGATGGGTGTCTTATTTATGAATTAAATTTAATTTTATACGTTTTCCAGGAAAGTAACTATAATATGGTTGGATAAAAAGCTAATTTAGTCCATTTCAAATGAATCGGGTTGAGTCGTTATCTTACTTGTCTGGTCGTATTGAAGCCGTTCTAATGGCAACGAGTCCAATTATTGTTTGATTCTTTAACTATCTGCACTTAAGCTAACCACCTTATAAACATTAGCACTAGTGTAGATTCTTTCAAAATGGCCACACCAAGGATAATTATGTGAACATACAGAGCTGTTTTGAAGGTTTTTTATCATCAAAGTTTATTTAATTTTAATAAATGAAATATAAAAATTATTTAAATATAAATTTCAATTTTTTTTTCTAGTGAAGTTCTAATATATTTTGTAGCAATAATATCACAGATTAATCAGTTTATTGAACTAAAGATACACGATGGTCTCATATAACAACTCTAAATAATTTGTCTCTGCTCTGCCAAGATGGCACTACAGAACAGGGTTGTCAACTTCTAATCTCAGTTAAAGGGCAAAAATAATCCAGTCGGTATTTTTTTAAAAACAAAAGCCAAACTAAATTTCATATTGCTTTCTTGTTCTAAAGTACGAGGGTCGTTCTAAAAGAAAAGAATGTTTTGGTTTGACAAGCAGCGCAGTGCTCCCACCACCCCCACTGCCGCATCACGGACCTTCCCATTTTTTCACGCCAGTCTGATGCTAACGGCAAGCTGCAACGATCGTTTACTGTTTATATTCGCCGGAGTCCCAAGGAGTTAAAGATCCCACCAAGTGTGAGGTTCGTAGTGTAATACTCTTTTTTTTGAATATGAAAAAAGTCTGCCCTATTGAAATTTACAGACGGATAACTGAGGTTTATGGTAATGTAATGAATGAAGCTTCAGTTCGAAACAAATGGTGGGGATTGTTGTCCAGAGGTATTGTGCTTCTTCGGGATAACTCACGTCTGCATGCTGCTGCGTTGACGAAGAACTTGCTTCAGCAGTTTAAGTGGGAAGTTTTTGAACATCTTCCTTATAGCCTGGACTTGGCTCCGAGTGATTACCATCTTTTCCCAAAATTGAAGGAGTTTTTGGCCAGGAATCACTACAGAAGTGACAACGAACTGAAAGAGGCTGTTAATGACTGGTTCAAGAACTTGGCGGTAACTGAGTGTGCAGAAGGCACAGAAAAGCTGGTGATATGCTATGACAAATATTTAAATTTGTATGGTGACTACGTAGAAAAATAGCTAAGATATCATATATGTTAAAAAATAAGTTTTGTTTCATTATCTTAAATACGAAGATTAATCTATGAAAAGAAAACGTGGTGACAGTATTAACCCATTTCATCCTTTTGTCCTTACTTAAGGACAAATTCAAAAACTTATTTTTGAAAGCAAATGCAACAATGTTTTTAGAAATTATTTATCTAACAGGTTTTATTTCTCATATTTGAACTAAATAAAATTTAGTGTAAATTTTGAAATTAATTTTATTTTAATACTCCACTCGAAGTATGCAATCAAAAAAAGTTGAATAGGTTAAACACACGTATTTGATACATAAATAAAACTTAAAGTACTAAAATTTTATTTCCAAGAAATACGATAATCAAATATAAGGCAGGTACGGCACATTATCGTTCTTCAATTCCTCGGTCACAAAATTTGAAAATCTTAAATCTTAAACAACGAGACTGTAGAATTTATCCTTGTAGATAGGCTCATGAAATTCTTGCACCATTGTACTAGCAATCAGTGTGTGTATTGTGGAAACTTAAATATTTTATTTTATTTGTTGGTTGCTGTGTTGCTTGTAATTACTTTCAGGAGTTTGTATGAATTCATTTCTTTCTAATGAAATACAGAAATTTATATTTAATTTCAAAATAGAAAAATCTAATTTTATTTATTTCATATTTAAGTTTCAAGCCAACATCTATAAAGTTGATCTTGTACTCTTGTTCTACTGAAGAGGAACTGTAAAATTCCTCTTCAACAACAAGAACAAGAAAACCATATAGAACAGTTTGAAATGCTTGTAGTGTAATTTAATTATTTCTTCTAATTACAATAAAAGACCATTGAAAGGATTCAAGTAATTGTTTTATTTTTTAAAATTATTTTCCATTTATGGTTTTGATTTTTTATACATTTTAGATAGCAAATTAATTGAACCCCTTTCAGATATAACTAGACATAAAGTTGTTTTATGAAGTGTATAATTTTTATTCCAGGGTCTGGAAGTAAATCGAGAGATTTGGGCCATCTGTTGGATTTTATTTCGCAGCTGAAATATTTGAGGATCGTCGGAAGCGACGAATTTGTTTTTAATAGTAATATAATTCCCAATAAACTGAAATTTGATTTGACTGCCTTCAAATCACTTAACAAACTGAAGGTAAAATTAAGATATATGGATATAATATATAATTAAAATAGCAGTATTGTATAATATTAAAATTAATATCTGTTTACATAAAACGAAGCAGAGAGAATTAAACTAGATTTAGTCGACAATGACGGCAAACTTAGATATTACATTGTGGATTTCTGTTGTACAAATAGTTTATATTTTAATGTATAAAAAATACACTCAAACCTGTTTTTGTGCGATTTGTTTTGTGTGATTTTTTTTGTGTGCGGTATATGAATTTCAATCAAATTTGTATACTGCACAAAAATAATTGCACATATAAAAAATTGCACAAAAAAAGACCACACAAAAACAGGTTTAAGTGTAATGCTTTTCTTTTGGAGATAGACAAAATTTTACCAAACAGAATTTGGGTTATGCGGAGTTCTCAATTCTTTCGGAATAGCGAGCAGTAAGGAATAAATGCCAATTATTTTTCTGATTACTACTGTTGTCATTGAATCAAACATTTAGAAATGAGTGTAAGAGATTTTATCATTAATTAATGTTATCTTACGGTGGACAGAAATTATTTGAAAACATGTTTATAATAATTATTATCTTTACACTACGATTTTTAAATTGAAGATTAAAAATTAATTAGCAACATTTCATCTTTTCTAGTATTTTCCAGCTAAAAAACAAGTGCTGTTTTAACACTTTTAGAATATTAGAAAAATCACGAGTACACAAACTACTTTATATAGATATTTAAAAATCCATATATACTTAAAGTTTGATTCATAATCCCGAGTGAAAAATAAATAAATTAAGGGATCAAAATAAATTTTTAAAATTACTAGAAAATGCAGTTTAGTCGTTAAAACTTAACGGAATTTGTATTCGGCAAGATACGCAAATTAGAAATATAATTAACCGAGTTGTGTCGGATTAGTGCAAATAAGTTTTTAATTGCTACTTAATTACACATCATCAATTTTAGAAAATCAGATTTTTAATTAAAATAATTGATTATGTTAATTAAATTTCTTTAAATTTTAGATAGAATGCTGTAATCTAGAGCACCACGTAACAGGTATAGAAGTAATAAGGCAGACAGTATCTACATTAACAGTCCATAATTCTATACAAGATATCAATTCCTTATTACTGGCATCGTTTCTTCATTGGTCTCCATTAACGAATTCAAAAAACTGGCCCACGTGGCAGAAAGTGGGTAACGCAGACTTCAGTCATAACAGGATGACAAAGATAAATCCAGCAATTGTAAGTTTTTTAGATTTCATTTTTATAATTCAAAAAATCATTTAATTTTAAATCGATCTTGTTTTTCAGAAGTTGCTTTGTGTAGTCGAACAGCTAAATCTCAGTTACAATAAAATTAGAGAAATTGAAAATTTGGAATCTTTACCGAGACTGTCGACTCTTAATTTATCTCATAATCAAATACATAAATTAGAGATGTTGCACACTCGTCTTGGAAACGTTTGCCATTTAAATTTATCGAAAAATAACATAACGTCCTTACAAGGTTTTATTTTAAATTTGTAAAATTAACAAAGTAAAGCGTATTGAGATTTAACAACAATTTTCTCTGTTACAGGAATGTCTCGTTTATATTCTCTTGTCGAATTAGATGTTAGTAACAACAACATTTTGGAATTGGACGAAATCTCTCACGTCGGAGGTCTTCCCTGTTTAGAAACATTAATTTTGAGTAATAATCCCGTAACAACTGCAGTGGACTACCGATCTCACGTACTGCTAGCATTTGGATCTAGAGTGTCGGAAGTATGATTTAAAAAAAAGCATGTTTTATTTACTAAATTATAAGAAATGTTTTCACCTGCAAGAGTACGTCGTAAAATTATTTTTCAGTTATCGCTAGACGGACAAAAAGCGAGTCAAAAGGAATTAGATACGGTAGCGGTGATGCAAGCGCTGAAGGCGGCTAAAGAGGGAAGAATATTGCAGCAAACTAATCAAAACACGCACGGAGAAAAGGCAAGTGTTTTAAAAAATAATTTGAAATTATCGATTGCTTCGATAAAATGTGATGTTTACATAAAATATTGCTTTTTATTTAAGCGAAAGACACTTTCGGAAATGCGTATAAAATTATCGATACTTATTTAACCAGACAAAAATTTATAAAAGATGGAACGCAACAGAGTACGTGTAATTAATTAAGCAGTAGATTTCATTTATTGTTGGCCGAAAACAATCTTAAAAATGATTCCAATAAGAAATAATCGGTTTACGATAAAGATGGGAGGCCGTAATCGGGATCGGTGAATTGGATGGCAATGTTTAACGATAACGGCACGCAGCTACGCGACGGAAACTAATGCATCCTACCCGAAAGACAGAGGTAGTAAGCGGTAGTTAGCATCTTTATTTGGCTTCCGGAAGTCCTCGACAGTCGGACATCTGTGCTGCGAAAGAGGAAAAAATTTGATCCTTTCTCCCTTTCCATCCGATCATTACACTAACTGAAACAAAAAATATTGCCGGTACAAAAAACAGGAAAAGAATATCTGAAACAAATTCGTTGTTATTATTTAAATAAGCGATTTGAAAGTATAAATTTTTATTTCAGAGCATTCAATTTATTGGATTGTAACGAAACTAGATTTGGCACTTTATTTTACAAGAGCAAGGTATGGGAAGTTTTAGACATGGCAATCGCTCGTTTTCCACCTATTTTATGCCAACTGTTTACGACTAAATTCGTTTTTTTTTAATTAAAAGATCAATAAAACGGAAACTCCGTTCTCTAATCATTCAATGTATTTGATTTGACCAAGACTAGCTTTTCCAACAGTTTTCTATTTTACAGAAGCATGTTTCTGTAGATTTATAACATTGCACTGGCTCATTTTCTACTTAAATTTTTTAATAAGCCTTTTAAAAATATTTTTGTAGGAAGTAAAATCTGTTAGTTTTAATAGAAACGTGCTCCTCCTCCTCCTCAAAAAATTGAATGGAAATTCAAATACGTTACATTCCAGTCAACTTAAATTCAAAGAATACGAAATTCACTTGGGCCTTCCTTTAAAATTTTCGAAATAAAAAAACTTGTGCATTTTCAATAAAGAAAATGGGCCGAGTTACTGCAATCATTTTTTTGTCTCGTTTGTCGTAACGATTTGGGCAATAAGCCTTCGTTAAATAATATCGAGTGTCACCAGGGCAATGCTAAGGATGCGAGAAAACAATGTTAAGTTTTCCTCTTTTTTAAATCTTCTTTTACCATCCCGGCTATTACACGAGAAGGATTTGCCATCATTTCAAATTTAAAATCACCCGACGAAGACTCGGAACGGATGCTTAGTTTTCCGAGATACGACTTCGAAAAGTTTCCGATATTCAATATTTTTGAAGCCCGTTTCCGTCATAAGAGTAATTAAGTCCATTCTAGTCACACTTAAGGTACTCATTTACCATCCTGTAATAAAATGAAAATAATGTAACGAAAAACCTACTAAATATGCCACGTCTTTTATGCTTCGTAATTCTGAGGACAGAAATGGGCTACGAATTTAAGTTTATTTTCAAGTTCCTCCGAGTTGTGTTTTTTACATTAACGTAATTTCAAAGGATTATGTAATTAGAATAAACTAAAGTATGGAAACGAATCTTTAGGAGTTAAACTGGACTACATTCAAAATTAGCAATTGGTCTTAAATATTAAGACAGTACAGTAGAGCATCGATTATCGGACCGCGTTCTAGTCGGCAAATTCAAATGCCCGCTAGTGACGCGGCGCTACAATATTTGGCTACGTCTTGGGTACTTTAATAGTATTTTTGTTAAATTTTTGCGTGTTTTAGCTGGAAACACTGGCTCGACCATGAAAGGGAGGCCAGTATTTAAACCAGGCTTAATTTTCTATTTTTTCTTTATTTCTGTATTTATTTTATGCAAAATAAAGAAATAATTTAACGATGATTATTATTTTAAAAAAAAAAGTTTGTTAGGCTTAAAACGATTAAAACACAAAGTAGGTTAATAGCGATATACTAAACATTAGTAATCCGTTTTTTCAGTTATCTGACCAACCTCGGTCCCCAATTGAGTCGGATAATCGGTGCTCAACTGTATAACACAAAAAGTATACAATAACTTGAAAGAACATACCTGTAGGTATATTCTCCATATTTGTTAAAAACTGTGCCAACTATGTGCAAGAAGTATCACGATCGTCAAGTTATGCAATTTTTATCGGCAAAAAAGAATCGTAAGCAGGTCTAACACGTAACGAGTATAATGTTAAGCGAGTCGAGGTCTGTAAACATTGCCTCTCCTCGGTGCACAAATACGTAACCTTTATGGTAAAATAAGCATATCGATTATTTTTACGTTTTTATTACTTTCCCGGCATTATACGTAACGGAAGGAAATTGGGTCGTCGGTCGGAAAACGATTCCCAAGATCTTCACATTTTTTTAGACTTGGGAGCTCGAAAACGAGATGCAAAAAATTTTGTGGGTGATTTGTGTGGGGGGGGGCACGATTTTGTTTACCCTCTTCGAAGCTTAATAACTCCTGCGCTTTTTGTCGAAAATTTCTGAAATTATGCAAGTAGGTTTATTAGGGGAATCGATGTTATTAAATTTTGGCGATTAAAGGTCGAAGGGTGGTGACTTAATGATGATTTTACTTGGTATTAGCATCTACAATTTTGTATACAAACCATCCCTGCCCTGAAAATTGAGCTTTTTGCCATTTTATAGTAGTTTTAAATATAAACAGATGGCACCACCAAATGTTGATGGATTTTTTTTATGATAAACGTTTATAGCCTTACGCACGAGGCATCGAGGATTGCGAGATGGCGTAATTCGCCAGTCCCCAATTATTTGTAATTGTTTCAAATTTGTAGAGAAATAAAAGTTATCTATCTAAAATATCGTATTAATTTTAATATTGGAATAAATGAAATTTATTATTTTTCAGGCGACGGGGATTCTGGCTTCGGGTACATCTCAACAATGCTTCTAACTTGAGACTCCAGAATTTAACAGGATTAAAAGCAATGCGGTACGGAAAGTAAATTTAATTTTAAATGCAAAAATTACATAGAATTTCTTCGAGACGGGGCGGTGCGGTGCGGTTATGGAAGAGTTACCTGTTGACTGTTCACTTTCCAAATTAATAGCTCTTGAATATCTACAGAAAATTTTTGTATTACAGTTCCAGTATTCGAAAGATGGGGTTTTTTTTATTAAACTAAAAAAATTACATATTAACATCAAAAAATAAATGTAACATAAATTTTTTTACGCGACATTCTTTGTTGCCACCGACGTAACCACGTCTAGTTACGTGCTGGGAGATAATTCGTGCCAAAGTAGACTGTTCGGTTTTAAACTTTTCCGAATATTTCTGGCGGTGCGCGACAAAAAATTTGATGATGGAATTTAGAAGTTAAGACTTTAAAATTTTTAAAAAGTGCTTTTTATTTTTGTCTTTTCTCAGCCGGTCCGAGAGGCGGCGCTAAAGAAAATCCGTTAAATGCAGTCGACGAACGTAAGTTACCAGAGCTGATTTCTTACCCACCGCCACCAATTACGCGCAGATTCTGCAGTGGGCCAAAAGACAAAGTCGACAGCCGCGTCTTTGTCCCGGTCATTATTTAATCCCCAATTAAACGTGTCGAAAGACCAAAAGTTCGTCTCCCGAACTCGGATGCCGGCGGCGACGACTTTGGGCCCGTTCTCCGTCTTGCCATTTTAAAAAGTATCGGCGATTAGAGTAGGAAAAGAGAAGTGGTCGGTCCAACCCCATCCCCATCCAATTTTTGTCTCCCGACGGAAGACACGAAGAATCTTTAAAGTTGTATATTTTATTTACCTAATCTCCGGTTTCGGAGCGAATGTATATAAATAATCAGTGTTAAAAGTTGTGTTTTATAAATTTCTACCGAGAATTGTACGTATCCCACGGAGCTCGACGAATTAATATAAAAGCTTGTAAAGTTTGAATAAATTTTTTTATTTTCTATGAAATATTTCCAGGACGAGTCGCCCTCTTTCTTTATCTTCCGTACGTTCGTTTAAATTATTCCGCACCGGTAAACGAGCGGACATTGCCCGCTCGCTACTTGCATTACTTCGGGTGTTTGGGATGGAGAAATAGGCAAATGATTCCTGTACAAGTAGTCGGTGACTTTTTACTTGGGAATCATTCAAATATGATCTTCGTTCTGGGGAGGAAGATTGCCATTCTACTAACACCCCAGCCCACGGCAAAGTCCTAAAGATTCTCAAAAAGTTTCCTATCTAAAATAGTTTCGCTTAATCATTTTAGTAAAAAGTTATTTTGTTCCGTGATCATTGATATTGTACCGCCAATAGAATGTTACATTTTTAATATGAAAGGATTTTCATATTAAAAATGTAACATTCATATTAAAAGTTCCAATTTATGGTAACAGTTCAACATTTGCAGATATAAATATATACTGGTCTCTCTTTTTGAGACATAGAAAATAATGAAATTCACTGATTTACCACAGAAAAAGCTAGTATTACTTCGTTAATTACCGTCCTTTTTTTTTAATTGGCTTTGCCTTGACAGGAAATATCAATACATTAATGCACTTTAGGTCTGTTTTACAGAAACACTATGCACCATCCTGATATCAAGACAGTGTGACATCGGCTTGGAGGGGGGTGTCTCAAAATGGTTACAAAAGGTGATGGGTAGTCAAAAAGCACTTAATCGGTGACATTGTATTTGAATGATTAAAAAAGAAAATCCACATTTTCTACACCGTGACTTTGTTTGACTATGGAAACATTCGCCATTAGTCGTTGCGTTTTTAAAACTGTTCTGAATAATTTAACGAGAGGCAGAATTATTCCGTCAGAATTTGCGTAGTAGTCTGGTATAATTAACAAAGTACAAAAATGCCTTTTTAAAAAGAGGAAATGTTTTAATGTGGTAAAAAATAAACTGGTTGGTTAGAATAAATTGACAGTTAGGATTTGGGCAGGTAATAGTTAGTGGGAACGAAGGGCATTTTTACCACTTCTGCTTCCACTAATTTATTCCTTATTCGGAAGGCGAGTTTGGATCCGCTTGTGCAATTACCCGTAGGAACGTATCCCGTGGCGACGTTCTTCTTCAGAGATGGCGATGGACATCCGCTGGTGACGCTGCCAATTTCCTCTTCCGAAGAATCCACGATCGGTGTCCCGGCTGAAAAATAAAATGGGCCGTGAGAAATCTCCGTACGGATTCGGAATAAGATACCGCGGTGGGTGCATTCTCCAAGGCTTTAGGCCCCATCTTTGCTTTTTATAGACTCTTAAACAGCGTGTTTAAACCGTGAAATACTTTATGTATTTTACCTTTGGCCGCTAAAAACGTTACCTTTTGATCGAACAGAATGGTTCTCACACAAAATGGTTCTCACACAAATAAATGCTTTAATTTTCCAATTTAATGAAAGAAATTTGTTACAAATTAATCGGAGACTATAACAACTGTTTACGTCAATTTTTGAGGTCCCGAAATGATCTCTCAATAATTTAAAATAAAAAACTACAAAATATCAACTTCTCGTTTCCAAATGCACGAAGTAAAGTCGGGTGTGGGACGGCATGCCACTCTAGTCTTTTCCGTGTACCGTCTTTAGGTCTCTTGTACGGGATGCCCCGTATAAGAACTTTGGCATATCTCGCGCGTGTAAAATGTTTGGCTAGATCCTGATGCAGAGAGAAATTTATTGTATTGGAAATTGTAAATGTTGTCTGCATCAGATGTCCTTTTAACTGTTCTTTGTACTGGATGTTGGACCTGTACGTTTATTTTGCACGACTGGAGTCTCGTACATGTTTTCTTCCTTTTTGATCCAGCATACTTTGTCTCTCTGTGTGACTTGACTGGACGGGACTAGGATTAAACCAATAATTTGAGCTGTTTTTGTCGCCGCATCGTTTAGTGGGTTTAGTGTGTACTAACGTTACATATTCTACAGACCAAATCCATATACAAGTGCCTCGTTGCAAATAAGTTATTTTATTGTTTTCTTAATGTGCAGATTTTATATCATTTGAGTCCTTCGGTGTCTCAATATGTATGCGAGGTATTGTTTTTTTTTCAATGCTGCATTTGCCACCAGTGGCCAAGAGAAACTGGCAATTTTTTAAACATGAGCCTCTGACTAATCCACAAATGCAGATATTACATCCAAGCCAAGTATACTGTTGTAAAAGTGTAACAATCATATTTGCTTTCGCCATCGAAGTGGGCTTGCTTGTATACCTAAAGCCAGATATTCATAGATTAGCTGCCTGACGTGAAAAACAGACATTATTTAGTAGCTACCTACTCTGCATAAGACGCTGTTCGTAAGTCACTCTCTTCTTCATTTCTCCCTACTGGAAGACTGTGCTCCAGCTAGCATTGCTCTATAAATCATTAGAACTACCGAACTCTTAGCTCAAAAAGATGGTGACAAGCAGAAAGTAATTATTAATAATATCGTCGTCGTCCAAAATATCATCTTTTCTTGACTCTAGAATAGTCCAAAAAAAGATGCATACTAGTCTCCAAAACTGAAGTGTCTATTAGAATTGAACACAAAGTCAACTTAATGCAGTCATTTGTGTTGTCTACTCCTCATTCCTTTCAGCAATTTGCATGCGTCACATTGTTGATACAGACCCTTCACACTACTTCAAAAATCGAATGAAAATTAAATCCGAACTAGTTAGCATAGCAAACGACGTCCAGAAGACAAGATTCTACGAAACTAAATTTAAACAGTTATCAGCTATGCTGAAAACTTGTACACAGTACACAGATATTTCAGTTTGATATGTTTATCTGGAAAATTTCATGCTTGTGCAAAGCTCTTAAAATGTTGATTTTATGTTAGTCCAGAGATTTTCTATATCTGATGATGTAGTAATAAATAAATGTGTTCAGCACTGTAAACATGGCAATAAAACACTTTTCAAAAATGTATTTGTTGAGATTCAAATCATCATCTTGCCGTGTGGAGCAATGCAAACTGTTTTTTCATATACGTATAAATAAAACCCCTTTCGTCTTAGACCCTCTGTTACCCTGTCGACACCGGTGAATGTCTGGTATATCAAGCTATGTAGATTTGTATATCTTATGCTTTTATACTGGATGACCAAAGATGGGTACATACAATCTCCAAATAAAACTGACTACAGATCCCATTTATTGAGTTATTAAACAACAGTGTTTATTACTGTTTGAATGTATGACTGTGTTATATATAGGGTCACATTACATTTGCAAGTTAACTTTTTTTGGGTTTTGATGCCTTGAAAATTTGATGCACATTAGAATTGAGTAAACACAGCAATTTTACAAAATTACATGTATGCAGATGCATCTGCTGGCATAAAAATCTGGAAGATTGACTGCCAGAACACAAAAAGCAAAAGTCCAGGAAAAGGAGTGAATTGTAGTTGGTGCAGAAAAATGTTTATGACTATTGTAGTCTACTTAAAATTTGTTTTTCTTATCAAGTTTTAGAAAGCTAAGATGCTTGGAAGTGTTTTCATTGTAAATCTAAACGAACATCGAGTGAAGTATTGGAACCTAAATTGGATATGACCAATCTTCCGTTAGAATTAAATGAAAGTATATCAAACATCCCAAAGCCCAATATACAGGATTAGCGAGAAATAATTTTCCCACTTCAGAGCTCTGGAGTGGGTTTTACTGCTCGAAATAAGATAAAATTTGGACTACAGATAATTCAAATGATATGCTTAACATTTCTTAAATTAAAAAAAAAATAGTACAAAACTCCATTGCTAGGTGGTGCTAGAACACACAAAAATATTGAACATGTGTGCACATATAAATGTTAAATATGCAGCACTGAAACTGCTCAATATGTTGTCCTTCATTTTGAACGATGTGCTCAAATCACAAAATCATATTTTCTACAGCTGTATGCAGCGAGTCTGCCAGAATATCCAGAACACGGTGCCGAACGCTGCCCTTTGGGTCTTCTATGGTAGTCGTCGTCCTTTGGGAAACCCCGTAACCGAAAGTCGCAAGGGGCGATATCCGACGAGCGAGTAGGCCACGTCGTAGGAAATAATGGCCGATTACCCGTGCATCCGTGAAATGCCGTCTAAGTATGGTTTTGTGATTAGATCAAGTGCATCATTTGAATTATCTGTAGTCCAAATTTTGTCTCATTTTGATCAGTAGAACACACTCCAGAACTCTCCGAAGTGGGAAACTTATTTTTGCTACCCCTGTACATAGATACATAACCAAATGATTGACTTAAAATATCTGGCTATAAATAGATTATTTAAGATCATTTGGTTTGAAATTAAATGAAAACAGAAATGATAAAAGAGAAAAATAATTTCATTTAGATTTTAACCTCTATTCCTGTTGATACTAGACCTTCTCCTTGGCAAGATTCCCTTCTTGAAAGAATTCTTACATTCAGAAATAAAATTAGAATGTAACTAAATTGCAGAATAGTTTGGCCTGTCTTACAAAGACAGTAAACGTTGATAAAATATTGGAACTTGAGAGACAACTTAAAAAATAAAATTAATAATTTTAATTTCCATGAGATCAAGAATTTTTCAGCAGGCAAAAAAGAATCTATTGATTAATTTTTGAAAAATTATGTTCTAATATTGAAATTGTTGTATTAGGTCCCAATCATTACCATGGGAAATGAGTTACACAAATGTAAACACAATGTGTCCCTTAATATCTAACTGTCAACAATGGAAATTGACATTTTCTCACAGGTACATTTTCCTGTGAGAAAATGTTACCCGTGTGACTCAAATGTGAAAGTGATTGGAGGAATTAAGACCAACTGTAATTCCTCCGATTCCGTCCTGATACAATATAGTCTTCTGTTCTGATAGAAATATTCTAGGAATAATTTTTGTAATACACATTTTGAATGACATGTCAAGATTTTGGGATTACTGTAATTACAAATTTTGTCTAATTTAAATTATGATACAATAAGCTAAGTTACCTTATTTTTGACCATTTTTATCATCTTGTGTGTATTAATTGAGAAATGATTACTTCAATATTATAAAAAAATCTTTCAACCTTTACTGTTTAAAAATAGATTGGTTTTAAAATACAATAAAACTTGTGTAAAATTGAATTGCACGATACCGAGTTATTTTTCCAATTTTGAACGCATTTCGGTACTTTTCGTTTTTTATAATTAAACTGTACCCGACGAACGTAACTCGGCTATGATCGTTTTTCGTAGTGAAATCGCTACGATATGTAAAAATTTTATTACTAGATTTAATTCAAAGTAATTCCAACTAAAGATGGTAATATTTGAATGCAAGAATCGAGAACTAATTGATCACAAAAGTCCTCATTTTTCCTGGGAATTTGTGCTAGAGATCTGATATTTGATACTCCTTGGATGCGATCCTTACGAGCCAATGCAAGCACCAAGAACTAGTCTCACTCTGCCATTAGTCTCTGTATTACTGTATTAGAATTTCTAAGCTATTGTGATCTGACTTCAAGGAATTTTTAATACTCTAATCATTAACCTCAATCTCTATAATTCTCAAATACTTGATACTATAGTAAAACCTCTAAATCTCAAATTTGGAGGGACCAAAAAAATGGCCAGTTCAAGGCATGGAAAATTCTACACATTAAGATATACAAAAATTTTTAGTCAGATGGAAAGTACAGAGTAGAAGAATAAGGGATGCAATTTTGCAATAAAATTAAATTTATTATTAAAATTTAATAAATTTATTAAAGTCCATGATATTTCTGTAGCTTGGAAAAATAAGGGCCAATGTCATGGGCCAATGCATTTGACAATTCTTCCAAGCCATAGATTTATTAGAATAATATATGAGGCTGTAATAACATTTTAATTAAATATTGTGAATTTAGGTATATCACCAAATTAGAAAATGAATAATTCAGACAACTGCCTGCCAAATTCAACAGACTAAAATCCTTTTTTAATTTTTGAAAGATTTTCAACTCAATAAGAGTCATCATCAGTACACCAAATATTACAGAATTACAAGTTACATTATACAAACATTTAACATAACAGAACAGGTATAAGAACATTTGTTGAATGCATATGCACAATTGGTTTTCAATCATTTTTAACATTTTATATTACAAAATAAGAATATATCAGCATTGAATGTAACAATATACAAAACAAAATAAACAAAAAAAAGTAAAATAAATATGTATTTTACAGAGTGATGTTTATGTTAGCATAAATTTTTATTACTTTTTTAATTGTTTTAGTAAAATCTATTGTGTCAAGCAGAGATAGCCAGTTGGAATAAAGAGATATTCCATTTTTGCTATTAATAATAACATCTCTCTGTCTCTGTTCTGGGCAGAGAAGGAACAGTGTCCCTTCTGGCAGAAACATTAGTAGATTTTTTTGTTTGTCTGCTTAGTAGACAAACAAAAAACCCACTAACATTTCTGCCAAACAACAAACCCAACTTTTAAGCTACTTAACAATGCTACAGGAGAAGCTAGATTTAGCAAATTTTCTGTTAAATTGGCAACTAGGATTAATTGGCTTACTTATCAGCTGTATTAAAGCTACTTTACCAAACAGTGCACCAAAAGGATTTGCAGAACTTAATAAACCCAGGTTGGTCAGCACGTACTGAGTTCAACTAATCCAACTTAAGGAGGTACAATGCTGAGTTACGTAAAATTTTGTTTGACTTAATATATTAAGTATTTTTCTACTGCTTATGTAGGGTGCCAAACAACTGCCAGATTATACCAGGTACTTTTTTGTGATTATTTTTAATTAATTTCTAAATAATTCGTCACTAGAGGGAAGTGTTAGGTGCCATCTCTTATTAAATTTATTTAATTTAGTTATAACTATTTAGAATATTCTTAAAGGAAAGAATCGGCCGGAGTGGGGCTCAAATCTGCAACTCCGGCTTTCCATGCAGATGCATTGCCAGTTAAGTTACTCGAGCCTCCAGATCGATCTCCTCTTCCAGACATATTTCGTTACGATATAACCATCCTTGGTTACTTACAGCACCAACTGGGGACACATAAGTAACTGGGGATGTTCTAAATAATTTGTCACCGGCACACACTAGTGACAAATTATTTAGAAATAATCACAGAAAAGTATCCCAATGTAGTCCGGTTGTTTGTATTTATATAGGGTGTTTGCCAGGACTAAAAATCCAGTTTGACTTAAGAAAGGATTAGAGATTAGAAGAGTTACTAATCTGTACAAGACAATAGCTAAATGGCAAAGCAATACATCAGTCTACCACTCTAGAGGACCCAGGAATAAATCCAGACAGGTCTGTTCCAGATATGTTGGGTTCCATCCTTCACCATCCAGCTACCTCATCATAGGCCTAGCCAAATCCATGATGGATAGTGATTAAAATGGCCTTTTTAGTGTCCACAGGACATTGTCCCAAAAACTCCATACAAGGAAAATTGATAGCAAATTTACCTCATTTCCATTCTTTTCATGAATTACTTTTAGAAAAAATCAGAATGAGTTTCTAAGAAAAAATAAAAAATGTATTTGATTCTGCTCTTGGTTAATTTGAACAAAGATGTGTCTGTATTGTGATGTGTCATGTGAACTTTGTTTCTGACAAGGTTTAAATTCAAGGTCCAAAGGAAGCATCAATATATGTGGAAGCAATTTCACTTATTTGTTTTCAATGGAATCTTAATTTTCCACTTTATCCAGGTTAAACTCCAATCTACATAACCAAAAATATCTTCTGTTTCCACACTGGATGGGTTTCTGGCTTACAGTAAATTTTAACATTGAAATTTGTTTTGTTCTAAAGAATTTTTTCCATTTAGGTAAGTTTTCAGTTTATTCAGATTTTGTTTTAGATGAGTTTTACTGTATTTGATAATTCAAAGTTTAGTAGTTTTACTATAGTTAGTAAAAAAAATTATTCACCTCTTGCTGGTGGTCCTGTACTGACTAAACCAACTCGTCGACGTAATGGTTTCTTTACTAACTGATCGAGTATTATTTTAGCTCCTGGAAAATCAGCAGTTTTTCTACGTCTTTTGCCTATTTATAAATTTTTTTTAAAATTTAAATTTTATTGAAATATTGAAATTATAGTGAAAATAAGTTGCATACCAATAGTCCAAGTTAAGCCAGCCTCAACAGGTGTTGTTGTTTCATCAATATCAGAACCATATAAACACAATCCAGCTTCTAATCTCAGAGTATCCCTAGCACCCAAACCAGCCAATTTAACATCATCATCTTTTGAAGCAAGTAATTCTTTGATTATTCTTTCTGCAGTTTTAGCAAGAAGAGATATCTATTAGAAAAGCAACAATTTTAAATTAGGAAGATTACAGAAAAAAAATCCTTTAGATCACCTCAACTCCATCTTCTCCAGTATATCCACAACGAGTAATACGACAATTAGATTCGCCAGATACTGATGCTAGTGTTGATCTCATGAAGAATAATTTGGCAAGATCTGTATCAACAAATGGCTGAAGAATCTTTTGCATTCCAGGTCCTATGTGAAACAAAAAATATATAGTTGATCTTTAAGAACAAAGAGTTAAGTTACAGAAAAATGAATCATATAGATAGCCTATATCACATCTAACACTTTAAAGAGAACTTTAAAATAGTTTATACCAACAAAATTATTTCAAAATGAAATCATTTACATCAGTGATTCCTAACTAGGGATACACACTTAATGGTTTAGGGGTACAAGAAAGAAACTAGTAATGGCAAATGTATTATAAGGTTGGTTGGTTGGTTCGAATTTTTTGGCACAAGAGCCATATAGGCTACGCTGCGCCATGACAAATAGTAAAATTAAACGAAGCTAAATATATATATCAAAATATTAATATAACACGAAAACATAAACAAGTGAAAATAAACAGAACAAACAAATATAGATATATAATAAATAAATAAATAAATTAGTTAACTTAAATCTCTCTATTAATATTTATAACTTTCAAAAAGTTCAGTATCTTATCAAGATTTGGCCTCTGGCCCAAAATCTCTCTCAAACTTGCATTTCCGAAATGCTGTCTACGACTCTGGTCAAAAGCAACACAGTTGCAAAGTATGTTTTTATCACTTAAAGTACAAATGCAATACTGGCATACTGGCTGGTCATCACCCTTCAAAAGGTATTGATGAGTCAGCCAAGTATGTCCGATTCTCAGACGAGTAAGAATGACTTCAGATCTCCTATCATACTGTTTGTTGTGTGTCCAATTTTCTATTATAGGTTTTATCTCGTAAAGTTTATTGTGGACTTGTTCATTCCACACATTTTGCCATTATCTGCTAGTCGTTTTTTAACGACCAACTTCAAGTCACCTCCTTCAATAAACATTGTATGCTGAGAAGGACTTGCTGACTTTGCAGCTGCGTCAGCTTCTTCATTCCCTCTTATACCTACATGGCCTGGGACCCAACAAAATTTTATAAGAATATTACTCGCAATAAGATGGCAAAACAGTTTGCGAATTTTAATCACTATGGAGTGAGAACTAGGTTCACGTGAGATCAAAGCCTGAAGTGCACTAAATGAGTCAGTGTAAATAACACAGCGACGATGACCTTTCCTAATTACATATTTTAAGGCTAGGGAAATAGCCTGCAACTCTGCAGTAAAGATGGACGAATTCAGTGCAATTTGTTCTGCCACGATCTCATCCTGGCAGACAAAGGCTGAGCCAACGTAATCAACCGATTTCGATCCATCAGTATAAATAGGAATTAAATTCCTGTCATGGTGTTGAATTTCTGCAAAGTGCTGCCTATAGATGTAGTCCGGGGTGAATTCCTTAGGAAACTGCTTTAAGCTAATGTCAACATTTATCACAGGAATTGACCAAGGTGATATATTATCGACCTCGGCCTGTGAAATGTTGCTTGTGTCCAGGTCAATCGTGCTGTTTACATTCTCCATTCTTATGTCGAATGTAGGGACACAACTTACGCGAGCTGCAAATAATCTTTTCAGCTGAGTATCTGAACAATCAGCTAAGAGTCCGTTCTGAGATTTTTGTTTAATGTAGTAGAAAAGAGACAACTGTTCTCTTCTAAGAGATAGTGGAGGGTCACGTACAAACTTTGAACAGGAGAAGTTCGAAAAGCACTAGTGCACAAACGCATGCTTGGTGGTGGATTGGATCCAGCATCCGAAGAGTAGATTCTCGCATAGAGCCATACACAACACATTCATAGTCCAGCTTAGAGCGGACAAAGGCCCTATATATCCTAAGCATAGAACATTTGTCTGCTCCCCAGGATGAGCAGCAGAGAACCTTTAAAAAATTCAGAGATTTTAAACATCTACTCTTCAAATTGCGCAAGTGAGGCAAGAACGTCAGTTTCTGGTCAAACACAACACCCAGAAATTTCGCCTCGTTGACCATTGGGATTTTCACTCCATTTAGGTAAATTTCGGGATCCAGGTGCAAACCACGCCTTCGGCAAAAGTGGATGCACGAGGTTTTCTCTACGTTAAAACTGAAACCACTGGTCTTGGACCAATTGTCTATGCGATTTAAAGAGGTTTGCAGTTGTCTCTCAATAAAACTCATATTACTAGACTGGCAGGATATCTGAAAGTCATCCACATACAGAGAGTGTTTCACACTGGGAGGGAGACAGTTAGTTATACTGTTAATTTTTATTAGGAACAGAGTCACACTCAAAATAGAACCTTGAGGAACACCTTCTTCTTGTGTAAAAGGCCTAGATAAAGTTGTGCCCATCCTGACTTGGAATCTTCGATTCTGTAGGAAGTTTTTTATAAAAATTGGCAAATTACCCCGCAATCTGAAGTGATGCAGATCACGGAGTATCCCATATCGCCAGCAGCGATCGTAGGCCTCCTCTATATCGAAAAACACAGACACTAAGTGCTGTCATCTAACAAACGCTTCGCGTATGGATGTTTCAAGATTTAGTAAATTGTCTGTGGTACTTCTGTTCCTACGAAATCCACTCTGATGTGGTGAAAAGTAGTTCTTTTCCTCTAGGAGGAACATCAGGCGTCTGTTACCATTCTCTCGAAAAGTTTGCAGAGACAACTAGTCAGAGAAATTGGTCTAAGTTGGAGAAGGGATTCTTGCAGTCTTTACCTGGCTTGGGAATGGGAATAATAATTGATAGCCTCCAAGAGTCAGGGAAAATATGTTCTGTCCATATTCTGTTAAACAGATTCAGAAGGTTACTAAGGGAATTGTCTGACAGATTTTTAATCATGCTGTAATGGATTTTATCTGGGCCTACGGCAGTATTTCCTGAGCGATAGATTGCTGTACATAGTTGAATTCTGCTGAATGGCACATTATATTCCTCATTAGATGGAGAGTGGAAGTTTAAATATTGTTTTTCAGTTTAGACTTTATAAGCCTGAAAATTTGTTGTATACATAATATTGCTGGATGAAGACGAAAATGTTTCACCCAACAAATCAGCAATACTTTTTATGTCACTGATTATTGTGCCATTATTTTCCAGCATGGACAGAGAGTGAGAAGCATATTTCCCATTAATTTTATGGATTTTATCCCAGACTGCTTTTGAGCTGGTGGAAGATGTTATGCTGGATACATACTTCCTCCAAGAATCCCTTTGGCTTTGCCTTCTGATTCTTCTGGCATTTGCCTTTGCTTTTTTAAAAGCAACCAAATTGTTAGCAGTGGGGTACCTTCTGAAAATCCCCCATGCTTTCTTTTGTTTTTTAAATGCTGCCTCACAATTCTGATCCCACCATGGTTTCGGATGTTTTGGACATCTGGTTGATGCTTTCCCCATTGTTTTTTCGGCTGCCTGAATAATACTGGAAGTGACAACTTCGACTGCATCATTGATATCAGCAGTATTGACCATTTCCTCAGTGATGTTAGCCAAAGAGGAAAATGCAGGCCAATCTGCCGTTTCAAATTTCCAGCATGGTGGACGAGCTGTTTCACAGCTTTCTCTCCCTCGATATTTTACAAATATTGGAAAGTGGTCACTAGAGAGTGGATTAGATCCAACCTCCCATGTAAACGCTGAAAACAGATTTGGGGTTGCTAATGATAGATCAATGGCAGTGAATGTTCTTGTTGGGGCATGGAAGTATGTCACTTCTCCAGTATTAAACAAATATAGTTGGTGATTACCTATGAATCTCTCAATGGCTCTGCCTCGACAGTTGATATCGTGACTGCCCCACATTGGATTGTGGCCATTGAAATCACCCAGTAAAAGGAACGGAGTTGGCAGCTGTTCAACCAAGTCATCCAATTCCTCCTCATTGACTCTGACATCTGGTGGCAAGTATATGGAACAAACTGTGACAGTAACGCCAATTGAAATTCTGACTGCCACAGCTTGCAGCTCTGTTGTTATTTGTACCGGTAAGGACGGGATGAGGTTTGAAACCAGTATAGCCACACCTCCACTGGCACGGGTGTGGCTATCATCATCCTTATGGTAAAGATGAAATCCTTTTAAAGAAATTTTTTCTCCAGGTTTTAGATGTGTCTCCTGGAGTGCCACGCAGAGAGATGTGGTAGATGATGTCAAGTGTTTAATGTCAGAAAAGTTGTTGCGGAAACCACGACAGTTCCATTGGATTATTTTGTAATCCATCATGTGTTTGTTGAGACAGCATTTTTTGTGAAGGTATCCCTCTTTAACTTCACAGATGATTTACCTTTTGAAGGTGACGTTGGTTGTGTCACCTCCATATTATTCTCTTCATCAGAGATATCAGAGAACTCACTCATAGATTGAGCCTCTGATTTTTTAGATTTAGAGAGAGCTGCTTTCACTCTCATTTTGTCTAGTTCTTACCAGCCTTTTTAGAACCCAGGTTTCTTGTTGTTACCCCTGTTTTAGGTAAGGGTGTTTTTGGTTTTACACTCTCTTTTTCTGGTGTTTCTTTTGATGGTATCAGTAGACATTTCGCACGACAAGTGAGAGATTCTTTTGGAGAAACTGAAATATCCGTTTGAACTCCACATGTCTTTGTGGATTTCAAAACAACTGCAAATGTCTTCTGTTTCAATGGTGCACTTGAAGTGACCATGCGCCGGGCCTCTGGGTATGGTATGTTGCTAACTGTTTTTACTCGTTGGATTTCTTTCTCTCTCTGCCATGCAGGGCATTTCCGAGAGTAGGCAGGATGGGCATCTTTGCAATTCACACAGCATGGAGTATTGGTACACTCAGTGCTCTGGTGTCCTTCAGTTCCACACTGTGCACATACGCTCTTTCCTCAGCAGGAGGTTTGAGAATGTCCAAACCGCTGGCATTTGAAGCAGCGCAACGGGTTTGGAACATATGGTCAAACTGGGCATTGAAGATATCCCGCAGTAACGAATGATGGCAATGTCGGCTTTCCGAATGTGAGAATTAGATGTTTAGTCAGTATCAACTTGTCATCACAACGGATGGAGATGCGTCGAACAGCAGTGACACCTTGATCTGCAAGACCAATCTGGATATCTGCTTCATCTTCAAACATCAGATTGACCTCAGATATCACACCACGTGATGAGTTCAAACTTGCATGTGGTGTGATGGTGACTGTTATGTCTCCTAGAAATGTCATTTTCAAAAGCTTTGCTGACTGTTGAGAGGAGGCTGCTTCTATCAGTAGGTCCCTGACCTCAATTTTTGTATTTTCTTTAAATGTCCAATAGTTGATTCAAACAACTTTTGAATTAGGAAAGGGGAACACTTAGACATAGGTTTTTCAGTAGTACTATGTACTATGAGATAAGTTGGTTGGTTGGAGGAACTGACCTCCTTTGGTGGTGATGCATCGTGCTTGTAGTTTTTGGTTTTAATGAATCCATGTTTAAAAATAACTATTCAGCTCCTAGTGACCCCACCCACCATGGGGTCTAACAAGGGGATGCCGTCACATGGGAGACTCCCATAGACCGTCACACCAGGGTTTCCCAGGAGCTATACCCTCACAATGCAGTCAGGAAGAGCACATCTTGCCTGACATGTCCGCCCGGTTTGCATCGATCGGTTGACTCCAAGCCGAGGTCAAGAATGACTCAACGACTAGCCGATTGACTCAAACGGAGCCTGATTTGAGCCTCCCGTTTATCCGAAGCAGGGGCCAAAGCAGTGTGTTGGGGACGTTATGTTGCCCCTCAACTACCAGGATCCCCCTTTCCGGCATACGGGACACCACGCACAGCAAACACGTGGGTGGGCATTCAGATCCCAGGGATGGTAAAGAAGGGTTACTAAACCATCTCTGGGAGGTCCCCTCACCACGGACAGGAACCCACATCAAGGGGATGTATTATAAGAATATTCAAATTCTGTGTTGAGACCTTTGGCACAGCACGGCACAGCACTCAATGCTTAGTTTTAAATAAAACTATAATTACATTTATCTGTGTCCTTCCTCCAACACTTTTTGATTAAAAAAAAAAATTTCTTTTAACTTGTAAATGTAGAGTGCAGTATAATTGACTAAGACACTACTGTTTGAAGATCATGCAAAATAAAATTTAGGAAAATGGGTAGCCAAGGGGTACACAAGTCCAAAAATGTTGGGAACCACTGATCTATATCCAATATAAGTTTACAGCATTCTAATACATTAGTACAAATCTTCAGTTACCCAAATTCAGATGCTCAAAAACTACAGTAAATTATTCAAATCAGCTCATGTTTCTTCAAATCTTTAATATGATGAGTCATTTTATACATGTGTTATGTACATGTGTTATGTACATGTGTTAAATGTGTTTAATATGATGAGTCATTTTAACATCCACACAGACTTTCCAGAAATATATCTTTCACTATTGCATAGTTTTGATTATATTTCTACAAATTTTGCAAAAGAAACACTCACTGATCTAAACAGAGTTTACAATTCACACTTTACATCACAAATTGAAATAAAACAATTTGATATTCTATTTGAATGAAAATAAAGTAAATAAATAAATATGAACATAGAATCGCGAACAATAATATGCAACTGTTCAAAACCAATTTATTTTATTATTAATTATTTTAAAGCTTCAAATGTTCCAAATTTAACTGATTTTTGAGCCATTCTGTAAATTAAAACTAACCTTGAACAGCTAATAAAGCTTGGTCCTTCAATACTTGCAACTTGGCATCTTTTCCTTTAGTTTTAAATTCTTGTAGATGTTTCTAAATTACAAAAAAGTTTTGGGTCATAAAATAGATTTGAAGTTTTCAGAAAAAAATTTTATTTTTTTGAGGTACCAGTATATGTAGACTATATGATTAGCCTTTCCTTAATTTTTCCCATTACAGATGTGTCTGATAACAAATGAGACAAACAGTAAGAATGACAACCAAATTCTAATTATCCATGATTACAAGGGTCTTGACTGAATATGAAACTGAAACCCACACGAAAACAAACTGATACCTTATGTTACAATAGCTAAACAATACAGACTGCCCTCATTTCATGCCTGTTTGATTTACACTGATTAATAATAATGCTGGTTTCAAATTTTCCCCCAAAAAAATCTCAAAAACTTTCTACAGTGTGTAGAATAGAGTATTGTTTGTAAATGCTAAATACAAACATTTATATAACAGTTAGCATTTAACATTTAAACTCATTCAGAGGAGATGAATAATAATGAACCAGTGTGTGTTATACAGATAACTACTGATACTTTTAAATAAGTTCTTACTAATGCCAACTCATTGGTTGAAGGTGTTGAAAAAGTGACCTTGATTAGGAGCAAAGTGACTTTGTACAGAGGAGTTTAAATGAAGCCGTAGTAGCTTATGATGAAATTCTCAAAAAGAGAAAAAAAGTTTGTTTGTTTAGTTATGGCAACACAACACTTGTGCGATCTGCCTAGTGGGAATGCCTTCCAAGAGGTCTTTTAGGGGTAGCTATGTCTAGGTGTTACAGACATGGAGAAAATCCGGAAAACTCCATGTGGCCAGCCGGAGCAAGGCGCAAACCCACAACCGAACTCCCAGTGTTCGGGAAAGGAAGACCGCTTGGCCACCGGTGGGCCAAAAGAGGAAAAGAAAATCACAACAAATAAGTTTGGATTCATATTTTAAGAAGATGCACAATCTGCAGCCTAGCCAGTCATTGATAAATGACCCTCAACTGGGACCCATCATTGCAGAATTGAAGCTGCATCCAGTGGCACTGCTGTACAAGATCAACATAGTGGCAGTGTAAAAATTGAAATGTCGATTTTGGCTATAAATAAGCAATACAGAAATTATACCTTAATTTATTATTACTCTCTCAGTAAAATTTCAGTATTAAACATATTATTGAAATATATATTATTTCAATAATATGTTATATGTTATGTACATATATATCATATATAAATAGGGATGCATTCCAGGTATCCATCCGTATTTATTCCATAATAAAATGGATTTATTTTTCACTAATTTTATTTATGCCACTTCCCTCCAGGAACATTGGCATAAAAGGATGGCAGCTTGTATTTAAAAATATATACAAAATAGATTCAATAGAAAATCAGAGAAGGGCCATTAAAATTTGGAAAGATGAGTGATATTGTGTTAATTTTAACACATGAAACTTCCAAGTTAGAGCTAATAGTAACCATGATTGGCAACACTTTTGGCACACAAGAACATAAGGAACATAAGACAACAGACCAAAAAATAGTAGTTCTCCAGCGCAGCATAGTGCTGTCTGATATTTGATAAGCAGGGTCTGAAACTGATCAACATCCATCAGAACATGTACACATAATATGGAAACAGCTATATGAATTGCACCCAGGGTGTGCAAATGGAGTTCTAGGTTTAAAAGTGCCAGTTCTATGGAAGATTCTCCATGACATTCCCTAGCCATGGAGAATCTTTCACAGAAACACTATGCTGCTCTTCTTTCATGCATTACTGGCAAAGTACACTGTTTTCTTGTTCAATTTCAACAGTGTTTCTGTTTGTGGTTACTATTAACTCTTATGAACGTTTTGTGTGTCAAAATTACCGTGATATTGCATGCCTTCCTGAATTTTAATGGTCCTTTTCCAGTTTTCTATTGAATTTGTCTTGTATATATAAAAACAAAAATAAAATACCTGAATATGATCCAAATCTTTCTCAATGCATCCAGCATTAGAAACAACATATAAATAATCATCTGACACTTTTGTAACAATTAAATCATCAATAATACCACCATTTTCAGTAGTAAAAAGAGTCAAAGTTCCCTGATTATCACTTAAACCTTTATTTCAAAAACAAAAACTTCATAAATTAAGTTATGCAAATATATTATTTATATTAACAATTTTACCTTGAATATCGGCAACTGTAAGGCTTTCCATAAATTCAATACTGTCTTTTCCACGAATCTCAAATTGCAGCATGTGAGAGACATCAAAAATACTCACATGTTTCCGTGTGTGTAAATGTGATTCACTGATGCTTTGATTGCCATATTGTACAGGCATTTTGAAGCCTGCAAATGGTACCATTTTTCCTTTCTGTTCCAAATGAAAGTCATGCAAACAAGTTCTTTTTAATTCATTCTATAAAAATCATAAAAATTTTATATCAATATGATCAGATTTTAATGTATGTTATATTAAATAACAAAAGAAATGCAAAATGTGTAAGAATGCATGCTATTATTTAGAAAGAAAGATAACTTTTATGCAGAAGGAAAAAACAAGTAAAAGAGAAAAAAATTCATAAACTATAATATTGAGTCCGAGCGTTATTTTTATTTTATTATATTTTGTTTGGGGCTTATGTTTAGTTAGGACGAAGGTTCCCCACCACTCTATTATTAGTAACCAAAAAAAGAAGATAATAAACCAACTCACGAAAGAACGAGCGCCGTAGGAAAAAATCACGCACACTTGCGGTGCCCGGCGGAAATAAACAGTCCGCAGAAAAAAAAATGGAGGGGGAATCCCCACACTCACTAGAAAAGAAATACTTACTAAACCGTCATAAAACATCCCAGAAAATTGTGCTAAATGCTTTGTAAATGGTTTATAAGATTTTGTCGGAGAATTGAAGCTGCCAGAAAGAAATTTTTCTAACAGGAAATTAAGTATGTAAATAAGGGGAGTAACCTAGCTGAATTGTGACGTCACCTCACAGCATAAAACCAGCACGCTAACCGAAGACGATCGAGGTGATTCCTGGTCGAGGTGTACTACTGAGTGAAAAATTTGAGGCGAAGTCCAGATTGAGAATTAGGCAGTCCAAGGTGTTTAAAGAGGAATTCGATTTGACGATAGCGAAAGGATTGAGAAAACGGGTTCCTAGTATAGTGAGGTGACGGAGAGACGTTTAGTTCGTAAGAACTACGAACAAAATCTCTTAAGTATTTGATTTGTCAAATTTTCAAAGAGGAATTAAGATTAAGTTAAGCTAAGTAGCTGAGTTTTATTGTCGGGTTGACTTGTTGATTTTCGTTAACAAATTTTGTTTTGGATTATAGACAATTGTACATAGTTAAATTCGATTTACTAATTAAATATATTTGAAACTTTTGCTTTGACTTGATATTTGTCGTTATTCTTACTAATTTTTTCGGTGCACGCATAAAAGTCCAGGCCCGGAAAACTAATCTCAAATCCGCGTAAAGTACTTGTTAGGTTAACGGAAGTTTTACCGGCTGCAGTTAGTGTCGGTTTCCTAAGATACTAAAAATAGTACTTTACAATATTCCAGAAATGATTTATAAAAAGAACGAGCAATTATTTCTTAGGACATCATCACAATGCCAGGATGCAATTTTTAACCATATTTTTAATTTATTTCATTTATAATATATGCTTTCTACCTCAAATTAGTAGTGGCTTGCCCCTGTACATCATACTTTTCCTTTAACAATAGAGTTGTGACAGTCATCTATTAACTTCTTTCAGAGGAAAAGTTTTGAATTGAAATAACTGTTTGCATCGAAAGTTCATCCACAGTTAATGCCCCTATGGTTTCCATATCTGGTCTCATCTTTCATCTATCTAATGTTCTCGAGATTTAGGAAAGATGGACAGACAGATGACAATGGGAATTTATAGGTCTACAATCTTTTCAAATTGCAGCCAAAAACAAACTACAAATGTGGTTTATTAAGAATTGTAATAGTAATAAATAAATTCTTAAATATTCTAATCATTTTGAATTTTCATTTATGTATTTATCTATAAAATGTTAAACAAATGAAAAAATGTGATAAAAGTCTGTTCTCTTTCTTTAGAATCATGTATAGTAAGAATAATAATTTATGCAGTAAAATGAGAATGATGATAATAATAATAATGGCTAAATTCCTATACTCAGCAATGTAATTTTGATCACATATTGCCTGAAAGTTTCTAAAATAAATGGTCTATAAGCAATATATGTTTTATTGCAAATCACCATTTCTAAACGTGATGGCTCTAATCATGGCTGGTTACTGAATGTATGTACAGTACCTACTCTAGGAGATGGTTTATCCAGTCCATTCCAACATGCAATGATGGAGAATGAATCTCAGACATTAATGTTATGCTTTGATGAAAAAGAAATTACTGTAAATGTACTGTACATAAGGAATCAGCAGATCATATAATATCAGAGAAAACATGCTTATTTATTTTTAAGTATTTTCAGAATAACTGTTTACTTTATATAGGTGAAAATTACACCATTAACTATGCAAAAAAGAACTTTTAGTTGAAAAATATATTTTGCTTGATTGTGGGAGAAAACAATCAACAACATTAAATATTTCTGCAACTCCAGGTATATAACTTTATATTATTAAATAACAACGACAATTACAGTCAACTCCGCATAAGTCGACACCCGGATAACTCGTCGCTCGTCGGTTATGTAGTAAATTTTTTGAGGTCCCAGCCGACTTACATAGGCATTAATGTTATTAACATTAAAAATCTCTGTTTACTCGACATCGTTTAACTCGTCACCACTGGATAAATCAACATACTTTTTCTGTTTCACACTTTTTAGAATTCTGATAAGTCGACTCCACCCCCGAAAAATGAGTTCACACCACACGGCTTACTGTACGGTGCAAACTCGTTTTTTCTGGAGGGGAGTCGACTTATCAGACATCAAAAAAGTGTGAAACAGAGAAAGTATGTTGATTTATCCTGTGGTGACGAGTTAAACGATGTCGAGTAAACCGAGTTTTTTAATGTTAATAACATTAATGCCTATGTAAGTCAGCCGGGACCTCAAAAAATTTACTACATAACCGACGAGCGACGAGTTATCCGGGTGTCGACTGTATATTAGACAACACACTGTAAGTTGTATGTAAATTGGTATTTTATTTAATGTAAATGCCAATTTTTCAAAAAGACATTTAGTCTAATTTTCGTTGTTTTATACTTTTATTAAAATGTATCAAATGCATAATCATAAATATTTATTTTTTCAGATAATGATTTTAGATGGACATATCAATTAACTCAATTAATATAAAGAGAGAAAATATTGCCAAAAGATCTAAAATTCTGCTTATTAAAAGAAAAAAGTTATGGGATATAGTTACAGAAAAATTAGAAAACTTGCTGGAATTAAAATAGGTGGATCTGTTTATGATGTAAAATTGCAAAATCTGACAGAGAGATCATTAAGCATTCTGCTACTGATAATTATATAAAATAACATCTTTTCTTTTAAAATTTTCACAATGAAATTTAAACTATCACTCTAACTCTATATGATAACATCATTCTGAGATTACACACATTTTAGAAATATCAAATTGTAGAGATTTAATATTTAAACTCTATCATGCAATAATTTATTTCCAAAACAGTCATACAAATAATAATCTTATAATTTTAACAATATAGTTATAATTTTTTGATGCATGATTACTGTGTTTATTTTTCTGCTATTTACAATATATATACATAAATATTGAAAAATATATTCATTATAATACAAATATAGTATTTTATATTAAACTTAAGTTACACTTAACACAGTAAATTTAACAATAATATGTGAAAATTTGTTTAATCTGTAAGAGGAGGTACATCATACATATTATAATTTCATATTTTAAAATTTGTTTTAAAATGTACTGTACTAATTTGCCCATCTGACATTAATAATTTCTGTCAAATAAAGAACTTTGTTCTTACGCACTTATGTTCTTATGAAAACACAACATTCAATGGATAAAATGAATATAATCTGATTAAATATACAGCTCAAGCAATTGTGTATAATAAAAACAAGTTGATGTGCTCATTTTAAAACTACAATATAGAGTGGTGCCTCATACTTTGAATTTATTTATTTCAGGAGTGTTTGAACTCAATCATTCAAAGTCCAAATTGATTTTTCCCATTAGAAATAATGGAAAGTAAATTAATCAATTCCCGGACTTTAAATAATATCAATTTCGATAAATTTAAAACAGCAAACACACGTAATTTAAGGTAAAAATAAGACAATTAAATACCCTGATAATAAATTAAACATGAAAACAATAAATAAAATATGTAAATACTCGCATAATGAAATAAAAATTGCATTTATTGATTATAAACTGTCAACTGTGGCATGTTAAACATGGCTGCCAGATTCACCACGCATGTATGTGGATGAATTATTTTTTATCTTAATCATCAACATTAGAATCGTTCTCTTAGACTTTGTTGCTTCCACACATTTCTCGGATGTCATGGTTAATAAGTAAAGGTTATATTTGGGGTTAAACAAAGTTTTTGCTATTTTTAACAGTTCTCCTTACTTAACATAGATGTGTGAATTAGATTGTATTTTGTTGAGAAGCTTATTTTATTCATTTTACTTCTCATTTTGTTTGAATAAAATCAAACTGAAATGTCTTCAGATAAAAAGGCATACGGATGCACCTGTAGGCTTACAGAGAATGCATACATTAGAACATTTGGGGCATGTACCTGCTTTTTGGTCTGGGTTGCCCTTTTCCTAATTCTCAAGGTGGCCCGTATCCCATCATCAACAAACAGCAGAAAATTCATGACTTCTAGCCTATTCTACAAATATAATATAAAAGAAACTAATGAACAATATGTATCCATTGTCTCTCAACTAGTTTTGTATAATTATTTGTTCGTCACATCTCGAACAAAGCCACGTTTCTCATTTTAAAGGCCAAGTTAGTCCCGAGCGTAACCGGCATCACATTGTAGGAGCAATGATCTGACATTGAATGAGTTTTTATAGTTAGCATGCACTGCTGCAAGTATATTATGCTTTAAAAGTTTCAGGAAGGATATAATACCATACAAACAGTAAAAAGATTCATAACTTTTTAAACCACATTCGAACATGTTAAACGTAGTTTAAAAAGTTCCATTTAGGAAATTCTGAACTAAAGAATACAAAATGTATCAGCACCCAAAAGCTATTGACAGAAAAATTGCAGGAAGAGACTGTGTGTTATTTGTCAATTTTAACAAAGTAAATAACCAAACACACCAAAATTAAATATTTGGTACTTTTTGTTTCATTGGCAGCAGAAAAATTGCCAAGTAACTACATTATTATTTATTAAAACCTGTAGTAAAACAATATTTTTACTATCATCATCATCATTTATCATCATCTTATATGTATATGAAAAGTATACACATTTTAATGTTTATGTATAAAAAAAAGGTTTACTGACTCATGCAAAGCTTACTTTTTATATACTTTTTCCCCCTAGAAATTGTATTTAATAAAAATGCCGTTCCTTTCCATGTTCAAAAACATTTAATTTAAAAGCACCACAACAGAAAAGTAGAAAAATTTCCTGAAAATAAAGAATCATTATATAAATCTACAGACATCATCTTACATATTTAAAAAAATGAGTAACAATGGTTTTAAAAAGCATTATAAATTATTGTGTAAGTTTAAAATTAATGTTAGAGTATGGAGTACAATAGATAGATTGTAAAAGTAGCAAATACATTTGTAAAACATGAAAATATACAACAATAATTCATACAAAATATTCATCAATATGTTTGGTTATAAATTTAAATATCAGATAGAAGTGGATAAATATATATATAGTAAGAAATTATACAACTATGAGAAAAAAAATATTAGAAAATACTTAAAACCTTGTAAAAATAGAGTAAATTATAAGCCTTTCTCAGTTATTCAAAAAAGTTATATTTTTGTATTTATGTAAAACTGCACAAGTATTTTGAATATCACATGACTGATTCGGTTTTGTTTTATCGATTTTAATGTATATAACATAGTTACAAAAATAAAATTTGACACGTGGAAGTTTGTGTGTATGGAAATATAAAATCACAAAATTGAAAATAGCTTTTATTTTTAAATCTAAAAATTATGTAAAATTTTTGTCAATTAAAACAAAAAACATAT
This sequence comes from Centruroides vittatus, assembly GCF_030686945.1. Lineage (NCBI taxonomy): Eukaryota > Metazoa > Arthropoda > Arachnida > Scorpiones > Buthidae > Centruroides > Centruroides vittatus. Next base: position 3,522,382 of record NW_027122172.1, read on the forward strand.
GATATTTACATAGTCAGTTGGTTGGATTTGGGGTTTTATGGCACAAGGGTGGCCTAGATAAGCCAAACAGTGTCAGGTCTAGACAGCTATGTTGTTGTATGTCCTTGAGTCTGTCATAGTTGTTCTATTGTATGTCCTATAGTTCTGTATATAAGTTTACTGCCTTCAGATATACTATTGTAGGTTGAATTTGTCCATTCTCATCTAGTATATTCTGTAGAGCTTGGTTGTCTGAAAATATTTGTACTTGAAGGTAGCATTCTCTGGCTGTTTTGTACTGAGAACAGTTAGTAATTTATGTTGGGTGGTAACTGGAATGCGGCAAGTTGAGCATATCGGTTCCCTTGTTAGTGGATAATTACGTCAGTCAAGCAAATACTTATTTCTTCTTTCTGATTTTTCCATTGGCTGGTTGGTCATTTTATTAACTCTGATTTTCTGGTGTGTAGTTTATTGTTGAGTTGTTTGACTCAGTCCTCTTGTCATTTATTATATATGTACCTGTTGATATGACAGTAAAGATCTTTATAGTATAGCCTGAAAGTTCTTGCTTGGTTCCTGTTTTCTTGTTTTGCAAGTTTGTCTGCTATTTCATTTCCTTGGAGTCCTGTATGTCTGGGCAGCTAATAGAAGGCTATTGTATTTCCTGCATATCTGAGATTTTGAGTAGGTGTTGCATGCTATTGAATGTCGGGTGGTCTGTTATCTTACAACCGTTGATTACCTATAGTGCACTGCATTAGTCTGTAAATATTATTGTCTGTCTTGATTGTGTCTTTGTATATGTGGAGAGTCATAAAGATTGCAAACAGCTCTGCAGTGTAGACTATTGTTTCTGCAAGCAGCCCTGCAGCATAGATGGGCTCAATGCAGATAAAAGCTGCTCCTACTGTTGTTGATTTCAAACCATCTGTATATGTGGGTATTGTAAGACTATATTGAGATCACTGTTCTTTAAATAATTGTTGCTATAAAGAATTTGAAGTCGTTGCTTTTGAGTAGCTCTTTAAGTCAAAATGAATATCAGCTGCTGGATAGAGCCATAGGGGTATTGAGAGTCAAGGGACTTAGAGGTACAAGTGAAAGATTTATTGCTTGTAAGTCAGTATGAAAATGTATCAAACTTAGAGGTTTGTAGAGAGTTGCTGATGAAGGAAAGCTTCTGGAATTGATGGTGTGGTGTTACAACACCTTTTGATTATTATTATTTTTTTGTTTGTTTGTAATGGTTTGGTTCCATGGTAGGGGGAGTACTACTGTGGAGGGGTACTTAAGGTGTACTCCCTTGGTTCTTATCACTTTGGTGTTGTGCGATTCATCAGGAGAGATAGAAGTGGACAAGCAAGTCAGAACTATGAAGGGGAAGTGCATAGAACTTTATTTTCTTCATCCGTTTGCATCAGCATTTTGGAAATGACTCTTCCGTATGAACAACATCAGGACTTTTCTATTAGTTGGATTGTACAAGGTGAAATAGTTAGTTTCATGCCAAAACCGGAAAAATTTTGTAATACACCCATACGTTGCTGTACGACCGCTCTTTATATGTCATTTCGCTATAACGGCCCTCTTCAATTAAGGCACGTTTTTCGATTTATGGCCTAAAATGTTTCGCTATAACGGCAAAAAACTTTTTTTTGATGTCGATATATCTACATGTTGCCAATCTTGCGCAAGCGCAATCTCGATGCATGCTCTTTTCTATTTCCTCTTGTTTACGAGCGTTATTCAGTGTGTGCTCATAAAGCGGCTGGTTTAGACTTGTCTGTGAGTGTTTTATGTACATACAGTATTTATTACTGATTGTTACACATTAACTGGAAAAATTGGAAACAATTAGGGACATTTTTGGTACGTAAGTACATATGTATGTATGTACAAATTAAAAATTTTTAATATGTATTTTTTTATTAAACTTATTTTATAATTTCATTAATTTTTAGACAAAATGCCACTGAAACAATTATCAACTTTGGAGATGGTGTAAGGAACCAAGTCCGAGCGTTATTTTTATTTTACTTTTATTTTGCTTATTATTCTATTTTTGTTTGGGGGCTTATGTTTTGTTAGGACGAAGGTTTCCTCACCAATCACCTTAAGTATTTAAAAAGAGAAGAAATAAAACCCAACTCACCGACGAAAGAAAAGCGCCATAGGACTCGCGCACATTTGCGCTTCCCGAGCGGCAAAAAAGTATAAGTCCGCACCGAGAAAGAGGGGGGGAGACCCCACAAGCACGAGATAAACTCGCTAGACCTTAAGTAATAAAAACGTCCCGGAAAAATTGTAAAAACAAATAATGTAAAAGGTTAGTGAGTAATTGTCGGAAAATAGGCTGCCAGACAACGAAAAAAGTTCTTGTTAGCATTAAGTATGTAAATGAGGGGAGTGATCGCATTCAGAATTGTGACGTCACCTCACACTATAAATCACAAATCTCAAGTGAAGATGAAGAGGTGAATTCCGGATAGCAACGAGCTTGGTGAGCTTCGTAGCAGTAAACGAGAGAGGTGTCCGATAGGATCGAATAGTTCCAAGGTGATTTTGAAGTGATTCGAATTGTGGATTGACAGTCAGAGAAAGTCTTGAGAGTTTGAGGAAATAGGTTCCGAGTATATTGAGGTGACGATTAGGATCTCTAGTTATAAGAATGATTGTTATAAGTTAAACTTTTGGTTTTGTCGGATTCCCAAGGGGAATAGAGTTAAGTTAGACATAGTTGAATTGAGTATTGTCGGGTTGATTTTGTTGCATTTCATTGAATAAATTATTGTTTGATTTTTACTAAATATTGTATATAGTTGTTACTAGACGAATAATTAAATCTTTAATTTTGGTTGTTGACAAATCTTGTCGTTATTTAATTCGGTGCACGCTTAAAGTCCAGGCCTGGCACGCTAACGCGAATCCGAGTAAAGTACCCGGTAGGTTAACGGTTGTTTCCGACATGGTAGGGTCGATAATCATTGTAAACTAAAATAGTACTTTACAACTGTTAAAAAGAGATGCCAAAAATCAGTCATGCTAGGAACTAAACTAGAAGTATTACGTCGTATAGAAGCTGGAGAGAAAATTGTTGAAATTTGCAAGGCAATGGGACTTGCGAAATCTACCATTCAAACTATTTGCAATAAAAAAAGAAGACATTAAAACATATTTGCAATCTGCTGCACCTTTAAATGTCTCGAGATTAACACACCGAAGAAACTGGATTATGGAAAAAATGGAAAAATTATTGATTATATGGATTGAGGACAATAACAAACGGAGAATGCCAATGAGTCAAATGACTATCCAGGAAAAAGCTTTAAGTATTTTCGAAAATTTGAAGAATGGAGATACCGATGAATCTGCTGAAGATGTCACATTCCAAGCAAGCTGAGGATGGTTTGAAAAATTTAAAAATAGATTTAATTTGCATAATTTGAAAATTAAAGGTGAAGCAGCTAGCGCTGATGAGGCCGCATCTAAGGAATATTCCAACATTTAATTGGAATTATTGAAAGAGGTGGTTATAAACCTGAACAAGTGTTTAACGTAGATGAAACAGGGCTTTATTGGAAGCGAATGCCTGATTGCACGTACATTTCAAAAACCGAAAAATCTCCGCCTGGTTATAAGGTGTCTAAAGAACAATTAACTTTGCTACTTGGTGCAAATGCAGTGGGCGATTTTAAGCTAAAACCACTTTTAGTATATTTGTCTGAAAATCCAAGGCCTCTTAAAGGACTAAATAAAAATCAATTACCCGTCATATGGAGATCCAACAAGAAAGCTTGGATGACTAAAGCTACTTTTGAGGATTGGTTCAAAAATCACTTTTGTACAGAAGTGAAAAAATATTTGCGAGACAATAACTTCAGCAACAAGGCTTTGCTAATTTTGGATAATGCACCAGGGCATCCTACTAATTTATCCGAACTATCTGAAGATGTCATGATTGAGTACCTTCCGAAAAATACAACAGCTCTGATCCAACCAATGGATCAGGGTGCAATAGCCACTTTTAAGGCATATTACCTACGCCGAACTTTCCGACAACTTATAAGGGAAACCGATGGTAAATCTTTAATTAAAACATTTTGGAAAAACTATAACATCAAGGATGCTGTTGACAGCATCAGTGAATCATGGAAGGAATTAAAATTAACAACAATGAACCATATTTGGAAAAAAATATGGCCAGAATGTGTAAAAAGTACTGATGCAGAAGTTAATTTCCTTCCTGAAATTAGGCAAAACATTTTGGATCTAGCACATGATCTCAGCTTTGAAGGTTTGAACGAACATGATGTGCTTGATCTACTTGAAGCTGATAGGGAATCCCTTTCATATGAGGAACTCATTCAGTTGCAAGCAGAACCAGCATTTGATGAAGAGACAGAGCCTGTTGTATCCAAACAGCTAACATCAAAAAATTTGTCGAAAGCTTTTTCCTATTTCGAACAAGGAATAAACATCCTCCTTGAAAATGATCCTAACGTCGAACGTAGCGCTAAAGTTTCTCGAGAAATTAACTCAGCCATTAGCTGTTATAAATCACTGAAGAACGAAATAGACAAGGCAGCAAGACAAACAACGTTAAACAATTTTTTTAAGCCAGGCCCATCCTTACCAGCAAAAAATGATGACGACAGTGATCTGCAGGTTACCATTTTTTCATCGTCTTCAGATTAAAGCCATTTAAAAAAAAATTACGTATGTATACATACACATATTTTATGTAACATGAAGTTGTTTCATTTTTGTTTATAGATTATTGTTGGTTTTTGGAGTCTGTTATTATTTTATGTACTTGTTATGTATGTATTTTTGATTTAAATGAAATAAAAAGATAAAATGCATTTTGAACGATAAACCATGTTACATATTTAACAAATTTGGAACCGATCCCATTGAATTTGTATGAATTTGTATTAGAAATAATTGATTCCTTATACGGCTTTTCGCTTTGCGGCCAAGTTTCGTGGAACATATCTAGGCCGTAAAGCGAGGTATGGGTGTATTAACTTCATGTGCTCAATATTGTAGTCTTGCTGTTTTCGTTGTAAAAATTAAATCAGATTTCCCTTAATCTTGGACTACTGGGAATTACAATGGGATTGTTAGTTGATGTAATAGTTACGAGGGCTGTTCAGAAAGTTTGCGGCCTCAAATAGAACAACAAACAAAATAATGTTAAAACTTTTTTGTTTTTCAATGTAGTCTCTTTTGTTAGCAATGCACTTATTCCAGCGATGTTCTAGCTTTTTTATGTCATCACAATAGGTCAATTTGTCAAGGTGTGCAAAATACTCGTTCACTTCAGAGATGACTTCGTCATTTGAGTGGAATCTCTTTCCAGCCAAGAAATTCTTTTGATTTGGAAAAAGGTGGAAGTCACTGGGGGCCAAATCAAGTGAGTACGGTGGATGTGGAACTAATTGGAAGTGAAGTTCGTTTATCTTTTGTTCAGTGATTCTGGCAGAATGTGCAGGTGCATTATCGTGGTGGAACAGAACCTTTTTCTTCTTCAAGTGTGGCCTCTTTTCTTTGATTTCTTTCTTCAGTTTTTCCAAAAGTTCACAGTAATAGACAGCATTGATGGTCTTTCCTCTTTCTAGGTAGTCAATAAAGATGATGCCTTTAGCATCCTAAAAAAACCGAGGCCATCACTTTCCCAGCTGATGGAACCGTCTTTGCCTTCTTTGGTGGTGGTGAACTGTGGTGTTTCCATTGCTTCAACTGTTCTTTTGTTTCAGGAGTGCAGTAGTAAATCCACGTTTCGTCAGTAGTCACAAACCAACACAAGAAATTCTGTGGGTTTTTCTGGTAGAAGTCCAAACACTCCTTTGACATCAAAGTGCGAACACGTTTTTGCTCGGCGGTCAGCAGATGCAGCACCCATCTTGCTGAGACTTTCGTCATACCCAAATTTTCAGTTAGGATGTGGTGCATTCGGTTGACAGAGATGCCTGTTGTCTCAGCTATCTCACGTGTTTTTCAAATGGTGATCTGCTAACACCAAATCGTGGACTTTGTCGATATTTTCTTCAGTGACAGCAATTGATGGCCATCTGCTGTGAGGGTCATCTTCCATTCTCTCTCTGCCAGATTTAAAAAGGGCTGTCCATTTTTTCACAGTGGTCTATGAAGGAGCAGACTCTCCTAAAACTTCATCCATGTCAGCTTTGATTTGAGATGGGATCAACCTTTTTTTCGTCAGGTATTTTATGAATGGAGAAGACAGAGATGCATGCGGTCTCTGTCTTCTCCATTCATAAAATACCGCATGCATCTCTGTCTTCTCCATTTTTGACAAAGCATGTGCACACTGACTATCTGCTAAGCTGTCGTGGCAAAACTTTACGATAAATCAAGCGAAAATTGGTATCGTATCTTTAGCAAAGATGGCTGAATTATTCCCGCCAAAAATTAAATTGATCGCAGCACTGCATACAGGCAAGGCTGTGAACTTTCTGAACAGCCCTCGTATACGTTATGGTTTAGGAGTTTCAGATATAATTGTAATGAGAGATGCATCCTTCATAGAGATGGAGGTGGTTCCATTGATTCTGTATATAAGCTTGGTACTGGATGGCATGGTTTGGAACAATCCTGTGCACATGCATATTCCTATATGGTGAATTGGATCAAGCAGGTGTAGTCTTATTGCATTTCCATAGTCTGGTTTTGCTAGTATAAGTGCCTGGTAGATTTTCTGCATGGTTTTCCAGTTAGTTTCCCAAAACATATTGTACAGGGTGGGTTTTCAATATATTCATTACCCATATATACCAGCCCTTTAGGTAGGTAATATGCAGTTTAAATGTAAGAGACTTGTCCAAGATTATACCCAAAAATTTGGTTTCTGTTTAAACTTTTATTTGTATATCTCTGAGCCAGATTGTTGGATCAGGATTTAGTCCTCCAATTCTGCAGAAGTGTATGCAAATTGTTTTTGTTGTTGAGAAAGTAAAACCATTTGACTGTGCCCAGGATTCTAATTTTATTTATTGTCAGTTGTAGCCAGCATTAAATTAGGGTCATAACTTGCTGTTGCACAATGTATTTGTAAGTTGTCAACATACATTGACCCTTTTGTAATGGGTGATATTAGTTTTAACATTTTATTAACTCTTAAAGATAGAGAGTAGTGGTAAGAGGATGGATTCATAGATTCTTGTGTTACTCCTGTTCTTGTCAGAATGTGTTTGATAATGTATTTCCAATTCAAACTTGAAAGGACCAGGGGCCATATTCTGGTCACCGTCTCTCGTCTCTCTCACAAGCCTGTCGATAATTGACTAGTCCAAATGATTAGCCAATCAGTGACAGGCTTGTGAGAGACGAGACCAGAGACGGTGACCAGAATATGGCCCCAATTTTCTTGAAATCCTCCTATAAAAAAATGACAGGTTCCCTCTTAGTCCCATATCATATAGGTCTGTCTGCCACTATGTTGTCCTATGCCTTTTCAATTTCAAAAGACACTGATACCGGATGGTAACAGCAAAGGAATGCCTCCTGAATGTCTGTTTCAAGGAGAAGGAACTGTTCAATTGTTGATTGGTGGTTTGAAAATTTCCCTTTATTGGTGATAGAATAGTATATACCATCAGGTACCATCTGAACCTGGCATTTACCATCATCTCTATAACTTTGCTAAAACAACTTGTTAGGGCTATTGGCCAATAATTTTGTGGATTTGTTACAGATTATATTCATCCTGATGTGTGGTGCAGATATGTAGTCTCACAAAAATATACTAATAAACCCATATTAAAATGTTCCATTAATGTACTAACTTAACCTTAATTTATTCAGGATACATTCATTGACAATTAAATTCAAAATCGTTAATGCAAAAAAGAACTCTTAAAAGTCCCGTGGTGGTTACCACCAGTGGTGTAGCGAACATAACTGGCACCCCCTCCCCCCTCCAGAAACACATATAGTTTGTCTTGAAGATCATTTGGGCCCCCTCTACAAGTGGTGCCCAGTGCATGATAGACCCCCTCACTATGCCACTGGTTACCACCTCGTTTGACAGCACGCGAAACACCGAATAAAACGGCTTGCCGTTTGCCAGCAGCAATTGCAAGTCATCAGAGATTTCGAACGAAGGCACCGAGAGCCATCGGCAGCACGCCGAGATTTCAAATATGCCCATTTGGTCGAGGAACGACAGAATTTGATTTGTTACACAATATTCATTTTCAGACATTCAACACAGTCTGAGTTGATCGTTTTATACATAATTTAATTTTAAATCAAAAATATAATTTTCATATTGTGTCACATACAAATTATGATTAAATCATATAAACACTAATAATATTGAATCATTCATTTTAATCATATTGCTATAATTAAAATGAAAGCAGATGTGATTATATATTAGAAATGGTTTATCAATAAGCTAACTGATAAGAAGTGTTCTTGATGAAAGTAACCTAAATAATTGCTAAATTACTTACTTGTTGACTGGACAAACGATTGCGTGGATTCAATACAGGATTAAAGTAGAAACTACTTAAAGTTTTAAAGGAATAGTTTCTACAATTTAGTAATTTAAAGGGAAGCATCTCTAACTTCAGCACATCTAAAGCACGAACCGGATAGAAGAACGGCTGTCGTTTGGCTGCCTGTAAGTCGTCAGCGCCATCGTGTGGACATCGTCGAAATTATTCATTCGGCGTCCATCTTTGTTGGCGTTGAGTTCGTAGTTACTTTTGTCTTGACGATTGGTAAGTTAGTAGAACTCGTAACGTAATTTATTATGAAAAGAATAAAGTTTTATATTTACTATATTCATCGCGCAATATTAAAAATTGTATATTGAACGGAAAAGTTTAAATTAGAATTGTATTTTGGTGACGTAAGAAATTTTATTATCTGTTTTCATTGTTCGTAAAGATGGCGCTGTAAATTTATATAAAGATTGGTATAGGTCATTTGTGATTGGTTGAAAATCATTCGGATCCGTCGGTATTGTCATGTCCGATGAATCCTGATTGGTAAATTCTGATTGCGTAGCGTAAGAATTCTAATAGTTTATTGGATAAGTTTTGATCATTAGCTATTTTCAACCAATAGGAATGTTACACGCTTATTGTCTGTATTTAAAATTGATACTTAATTCATATTAACATTTTTTGAATTAAGTAGTGTATTCGAATAATAAATTAACCACACACTGCAAATCGTCTGTTGACTTTCACGAAAATTTCAATTAAATTATAATAAAATATTGTTATGAATTTTTAATTAATAATTCAATTACGAAATAAAAAGAATTTCGCTTTTTCAAGAAAAGTTTTTCTTGAATTAATTTTTAGGCCTTTTGTAATGAACCTAAAAATTAAATCTTTTATTATTGAAAACTTCCCGTAAAATTTCACTAAAAATTTTTTCATTTAAATAAAATCAACTTCATATTATAATTTATATTCTGAAGTTTTACTGATTTTATAAAATGCCATTTAAGTTAAAATGAAATAAGTAAACATTATTTTTAAAAAATTACATTATAAAAATAATAATAAACTATGAAATTTTCTACAATAAAAATGATATTTAACAAAAATCACAAAAGTGCTGATATGTACTGTACAGTACTACTTGTAAGTGTACTGTACATATAGGTAGGATTACCATAATACTTGAGGGAAAAATACGGATGGATTAGCATGAAAAGTAGTCAGAAAACGAGGCAAAATAAAGAGAATTTATTCATATTTTTCAGTCTAGTAAATGTAGGCATATAATATAAAGTTTCAATTTGCATTCTGTGCCCCAAAGGAAAGTGTAATTTCAAATATAAAAAGCTATTTTACCACTTAGACAACAAGTACTATTGAATAAAAAAAGCTGTTATAATGAATGCATGCATGTTCTCCAAAGCAACGGAGCTGTTACATTTTTTTATACAATGTTGCCACCTAGTCGACAAATACAATAATAATCATCAAAAATTTAGCCTTTTTTTTGTCAGCTTTAAATGTAAATGGTTATGATTTAACTAGTAACTGTGCAATCAGTTGAAAAATATGAACATTTTGTTTATTTTTTATAAGTACAGTATGGACACAGACAGAGCCTTTAAAGCAATATTTCCCAAAGTGGTTTCTACAGACCCCTGGAGGTCCTTGGAACCATCAATGGGGTCTGTGGCGAATTAAAATTAATTTGGGAGTGCGTGGACAGAGTCGGGGGGTCTGTGAAAGGTTTAATAAAAAGTTAAAATGATTGTGATCCATTTTTGTTATTATGAAAGCATACATTTATTGCATACATTACGACTTTTTTAAACAATGAAAATTATATGTTGTTTTTTATAATTAATAAAAACTATTTAGTGACTAAAAATATATAAATAATTCATTTATTTTGATAAAACATACATTTTTCTATGAAAATTCAATAGATAAAATAAAAAACTTAATAATTTTATATTTTTGTAATGTAATTTATAACACAATTAGAAATAAATTGTACATTGTTTTTTTTGTTTTCACTATATTGTACCTGTTTTTCAAAAATGGGCAAGCTTTAGGCTAGTAATTTCAATAAATATTACTTTAAATATCAAAATGTTTTATTTATATTTTATTTTTATGTCACCATTCACCATTCAAGTCATCAAAGTTAAATTTGTAATTTTGCCATTTTGTAGTTGTGTAGAGTTATTTCACTTGGGGGTCATGGTCAGGTTTTTGCTATGAGAAGAGGTTTGTGGGTATAATAAGTTTGGGAACCATTGCTTTAAAGTATGGTCTGTCCATACTAAATACGGACGTATGGTCAGTGGCGCAGCGTAGTGGGGGCAGCAGGGGCGGCAAAATTTCACAATAAATAATAATATCTTGTAAAAATACCTAAATAAGGGGGAGGCAAAATTTTCCTCCGCCCCGGGCGGCCGACACCCACGCTACGCCACTGCATATGGTAACTCTAATATTGGATTAGTATTGCTGACCATTTTGTAGTATTTTGAAGTCTTACATAATGTACTCTTATATAAAATTGTAGAACAAAAATAGGACTTGTTAAATTGAAAAAGGAAATAAATAGAACATTTAAAAAAATCTTTTAAAGTGAAACAAGAGCAGTATTGAGAAAGTTATGGAAACAATGTTTCCACAATTGTACCAATGTTTAGTTTAAGACGTTGATTAGAGCACTCTCTCAACCATCTGTAATTTACTTATTGTCAATTGGCCATTACTATTAACAATTATGCATCTAAAGTCGTAATTTAGACTCGGTTGAAGGCAGATTTAAGTCTTAGTTTATCTTTAGAATTCATTTTTTTCAACTGAACTGTTGGATGTAGCATTAACACATTAATACTTGCATAAATTTTACTGGAAATTCAAATGGCTATATAATAAAATCTGATAAATATAAAGAGAATTGCATTTCATTATTTGAAGTGAATACATTTTATTTCAGTAATTTGAAGTTAATCAATGAAATAAAGAAGTTATGTTATTAATTTTTGATTGAATCCAATATATATAAAATGGTTAATTGTAACAGTTAACTACAAAGGTAGAATATTGTATATTAATGATTGTAATAGTAATATATAAAGATATATTATTTAAAGTGTAATTTTCATTTTGATTTATTCATTAATAAATATGCTGGAAAAAGAAAAGAAAAAAAATCTGATAAGAACATGGATCAGAATTATCATTATTAAATATTTTAATTTAAGGAAATATAATACAATACAGTGAATAATTTTCAATTTGTTTTCAAGTTATTAAGCTCATTGTCCAGTGAATCAAAATTCTAAAAAGCAAAATGGCTTAAATTGTAGCAATTTATATCTAACTTGATAGAAATGTTAGGATAACTTTATTTGTTTAACAATTCACTGAGCAGTTTAACTCATTTTGAATGAATTAAACTGCTGTTAAAGTTCCAAGTAAGAGATTGATTTCAAATATCATTTACAGGAACTTTAATTATTGTTTATTTCTGTGAAATTATTTTGCATTGTTTAATTAACTTGAATAAAATGTAATTCATTTTTAAAGAATCACCATCGTAACCATCATCATGCAAAACAATTTTCAAAGAGGCTATTATATTCTTTCACTAAAAAAGAACTCAAAAATATGAAAAAACCTCATAGCAAAAATCAACAATTATTCAAATACAAAATCAAATACTGTATTAAAAAAAATATATATATATATATATATATACTGGTAATTTACAAACAAATGTTAAAAATTAGAATTAAATTTATAATAAAAATTTTTAATAATTATAATTTTAATATTAAAAAAATGCATACTGTTAAATGTCTTGTAAATGACTTCTTAAAACATTTCATGAAGGTTAAACATTTGTAATTTTAAGATGAATGTTATTTATGAATTTTAGGTTAATGTTACCTTAGGTGCCAAGATGGTGGCTCACCTCTAATTCCAGCAAGGAAACAGTGGGATGCACGTTCTAACCTAACCTAACCTAACCTATTCTAATAAATAACCATAATTATTAGCAACCAAATTATTAGAATAGGTTAGGTTAGGTTAGGTTAGAACGTGCATCCCACTGTTTCCTTGCTGGGATTAGAGATGAGCCATCATCTTGGCTACCTAAGGTAACATTAATCTCAGGATAGTCTCAATAAAAAAAAAACAAATATTAACAGAACAATAATAATGTTTAATACAGTAATTAATTATAATTAAATAAAAAAATGTTTTGTAAGATTATTGGACATCTTCAGATTTGAAATATAAAACAAAAAATGAGTGATTAAAAAACAGAATATCACGTGTATAAGTTGCCAAATTTTGTTTTATTCTATACTTCAAATTTAAAAATGGCTGATAAATGCAGCCAAAATATTTGTCATTCAATTAAAATTAATTGCTGGATTTATAAGGTTGTTAAAAAAAAGCATTAATTGTAAAAAGGCAAAGTACTTTTATCAATAAGTTTTAATTTTGCTATTATATTGTCAAATTAAAATCCAATTAGTAAACTCTAATAGGTTGTTTATTCTTTTCTAATCATTCAATTTTAGTCTTCCATAATTATAAGCATTGAGAATTTGATACTTCAATTTTAATTTACATTAATTGACAAACAGGAAGAATTGATAATATGCATATCAATAACAAATTTGATAATATATTTATTTAAGTATATTGTTGGCCTATGTGTATTCTATAAGGATGAACTAGCTACTGAAGTTAATCTGCTAAGTTAATCAATGAGATTTTAACAGTGAGAAAATTTGAAGAAACACTAACATTTTTGACGTAGTTAACAGGCATCTTCAGATATGGACATGGACAGATGAAAGTGGAATCTTTTATCTATCCATATCTGAAGATATCTCATTAACTGGTTCAAAAACATTGACATTCCTTCCGTTTCATTCACTGTTAAATGTTTATTCTATAGTACTGAATTGATAATTAAATTTAAACATATATATTAAAATAATTCCTTTGTTTAAACCGGGGATGGGCAACCTGCGGCCCGCATTCATATATTTTGTGGCCCGCGACGCATAAAATATGAATAAATATATCAATTTCCCAGCTTAAGGAAAGTACGCAGCAAAAATTCAAACGTTATTTTTACAACTTGTGAATAGTTTTTCCCGCAATGAATTTAGTAAAAATTAAAACAAGAAACCGGCTAACAGACACTAATTTAAAACTAGCAGTGACGAATATTTAACCAAATATTTCCAATATATTACGTTTACATCGGTTCCAGAAGCTAAATTAAGTATACCTATACTAATTTATAATTATATATGAATAAATAATTCTGATTTACCAACATTTTTTTTTCTCTTTCTCTTGTATGTGGCCCGCATCAGTTCAAAAGTATTAAAATGCAGCCCTTAGATAGAAGAAGGTTGCCCATCCCTGGTTTAAATATTGAACCAGATTAGTATGAGCTCTTTTTTACTTGTTTTTAGAAACTGCATATAATAATAAACTTTTAATATTTTTCTCAAAAAAAAATAGATTAGAATGTTCTCACAATAGAGTATTGTGATATAATTTAAAACAGAATAACTCTATTATTTTATTTTAAAAATATATTGTAAAAATTAAATTAAGAATACAGAAAGAATAATCTTCAAAAGATGAAATAATTTTCAATTTATTTTAGATTAAAATTAATTTAATTAGGTTATTATTTAACTTAAACATTCCAAGATATTTAAGATTATTTCCAAAAATATACTTTCAAAGATTATTTTAAGAAATATTAAAATATAACTTTTTGAATATGATGCATTAACTGATATAAATTTTAAATAATTCATATTATTAACTAAAAATATACTGGTAGGTTTAGCGAGATGACCAGATGTCCCCGATTTTACCTGTTTTTAAGATTTGATTGTAGAATTAAATTTTGAGTAGATTTATTTTATTGAACCAAATATAATATCACCCAATTTATAGATCAATTAATGAATAAATTTAAAAATAAGTGAAGTTCAATCAGTTCTCATTTTTACCAATTCTGGAATGTGTCCTTGGTTGGATTGTAAATGATATGATCTATCTAGCTTTAGGTTGCTTGATACCATAGACCAGTGATTCTCGACCTTTTTTTCGTCGCGGTACACTTTTAATAATTTAAAAATTTGGCGGGACACACTGTTACTTTAGTAAGTACCACGGGACAACTGGTGACGTCGTAACAGTGATTTTTAAACACGGTTATTTAGGTCAAAGTTTTCTAAACGCCTTGGTAACTACCAGCAATTACCGGTAACACCAGTTACAAGTTCCAAACATGCTTTTAGTAGGTAGAACTAATTGAACCACTTGTCTGACATCACTTATGTATGGGTATTTGCAGTGGTGGCACACTTCAAAAATCTCGCGGCACAGTGGGTTGAGAATCAACTGCCATATACAAATGTGCACTTGTACAACTTTTACTTTCCCAGCTGTTATGTGTAATAACAAACAAAAGTATTGGTTCATGTCAAATTTGACCCTCTGAGTTTTTTGCAAATCATGTTTGAGACCTTCTAAATCTGAAAAAGTCAAAAAAAATGGAAAAAAATTCCATGGATGTAATTGTGTATGTTGGCATCTATTGGTTTGTTTGGAAAGTTCATAGTGATTTTTAAGAGAGAGATAAAAGAAACTGTTTTAAAACTAAAAATATACTTTTATTCTATCATGTATGTGCCATTGTTTTTAATGACATGTTGCCATCTACAGTTCCTAAAACTTCCAGTTTTTCCCACAAGAAACTGTTTCACATGGTTTTTTCAAGCTTCCAAAATATCAAAGTTATTATCACAAAGGGAATTCTTCAGAGAATGGAACAAATGGTAGTCCAGTAGAGCAAGGTTGGGTAAGTATGGGGGTGGAGTAAAACATTCCAGCCTAGTTCCAATAATTTTTGGCATATTTGTAAGGACGTGCAGTCTGGCATTATCTTGTTGAAACACAATGCGTTTTTTATTGGTCAGTTCCAGATGTTTTTCTTTAAATAGCAAGGTTGAGGCCGAAGTTTTCAACGTGAAAATGTGTACGTCGGATGTTCGGTGCCACTTTCCTGTAAGCCTAGAAGTTTGACAATGGCCTTCGAAATGTTGAGCATGATTCCACTGACTTTCCAAACACCATAGCCAAACTTCTAGGCTTACAGGAAAGCGGCGCTGAACGTCCAACGTACACGTTTTTGCGTTGAAAACTTCAGTCTCAACCTCGCTATTGCCACGTTCAGTTTATCCAGTTGGGAACCATACTTATCAGAATCGATTTTTGATTCTGTGGAAGCAGCTTGTAGTACAGGTTTCCTTTCCAATCCCACCAGACGGTGAGCATGACCTTCTTTGGATGAAGACCGGCCTTTGGAGTTTTTAATGGTGGTTCATTTTTCTTACCCTGTGATTGTTTTTGGCTGATGTTATAAACGATCCACTTTTCATCACCTGTCACTAAATGCTTCAGAAAAGGGTCTCGTTTTCATTTCATTTTTCAAGAGAATCACAAATGGAGATGCAATCCAGTAAATTTTTTTACATTAAGTCATGAGGTATCCAAATATCATAACAATTCACGTATCTGAGATTCCTTAGACGTAGTACTGTTTGATGACTTCACTATGTCTGTAATCTCTTGAGTTGCGTAACGAGGGTTTTCATCCAATAATGTTTTGATCTGATCCTCTTCAATAATGGGAGGTCTTTCTGAGCAAGGAGCATCAGAAAGACCTCCCTCTGTTCAAAAGTGGTTTGTTAAATTTAAAGTAGGTAATTTCAGCCTTGTGTGTGGGGCTGAAATTATCTACTTTAAATTTAGCAAACCACTTTTGAACAGTTGATTCTGCTACACTACTACCACCATAAACATCACATATTTCTTTTGCTGTTTGTACAGCATTTTTGCCTTTATGATAGAACAAAAGAAACAAGTGTCAAAAATGCACTTTGTTCACATCCATTTTCACAACGAGACAAATTAAACGATATTTGGATAATCTTACGGGGTTTTTGTAACAAACATGTCTCAAGGTCATTTTTTGTAATATTCATTGGTTTATACAATTCTGATAATTTTTGCATCAATCATCTCAACTGTTGGCTATCAAAAATCGCTACAAACTTTCCGAACAACCCAATATTTTGTTTAATATTTCAGAATGGTGTAAAGATTAAGAAACAAAATTTCGCACAGTAACTTACATATAAGGGGTGTTGATGCTATTAAATTCTGGTAGTTAAAAGTCAAGGGGATGGGGAGATAGAGGGTGGTCATGTGTCATATCTCATGATGTGTTTGGTCTTAATGATGTTATTCATTATTAGCATTTACAATTTTTTATGAAACTTGTCATGACTCTCAAAATTAAGTCTTTTGCCATTTTATAATAATTAAAAATATAGAAAATTTTTGTAACAAAATCTCATAACAAATGGCTTCACACATTTATTAATTATGATTAATAATATAAAAGTTATTTTTTAAATAAAATCTCATAACAGTCTGGAAAGTTATGCAACTTGTTGCTGGATTTTTACAAAAAATTGCTTTTAGCCCTTGGTATAATTAAATAAAATAAAATATCTACAAATGTGAAGCAGATAATAGTAAGGGCTTATCACACCAGTGATAATAGGCACAACATTCAAGAATTAAAGTAAAAATATTTAATAAAAATTAAAAAGGAGGTGTACAGTAAAATTGACTACATAAGTATGAAAAAGACCCAAATGCATTTTGGACTATTTTCCAACAGAAGATAGTCCCTCTTCAGTTGATAATATACTTAAAACCATACAAGATAAAGATAAACACACTGTGTATTTTCAGCCCAAAAGAAGGGAGGTTGGCAACTATGGTACATAGCAATGATGCCCAAACTGTGGCTCACGAACTGCATGCAGCTCTTCAAGAGTTTAATTGTGGCTCAACTAATAAATAAAAAATATTTGTTATCTTTTAAAATTTCATTGCAAACATTACAAATTCATAAACCTTCAAACTAGCAAAGAGTAAATAAAAAAATGTAATAAAAATGTAAAAGTTGTCAAAATAAATACATTATGATTCTGAAATTTTTATTTTTATACCAAGAACATTAGGTGTGGCTCCCAATATTTTCAGGTAGGTAACTAGGGCTCTTACAGCAAAAAGTCTGGGCACCCCTGGTATATAGCAGTCACGAGCAACTCGCAATCCAAGGGTTTCGACAACATGATTTTATTTTCTCATTTTCTGTCTCGTGTCATCTGAACAAATAATGTATTATTTCTAGTTTAAGAGCTTACTTCAAGGAATTTGGAAATGTGAAAAAGCACATCTTAAATTCAAAATAATGTATATTCAATATTAATTTTCATTTTTCATAACAAGAATTTGTTGCAATTTCTTGAGAAAAAATAAACCATAATAAATGAACAATTATTTATTGTGACAACATCACAATGCCAAGCTGCAATTTTTAATCATATTTTTAATAATTTTTTAATGCTTTCCACCTCAAATTAGTACTGTAGTGTCTTGCCCCTGTATATCATACTTTTCCATTAGCAATAGAGTCATGCAAGTTATATATCTAACTCCTTTCAGGGGAAAATTTTTGAATTGAAATAACATGACTTTCAGTTTGCACCAGAATTTTGTATATACTGTAGTTAATTGGAGCCTCCTACCCTTATAGGAATTTATAGGTCTACAAGTTTTTCAAATTGCAGTCCAATAATGAAAGATTCTAGAATTATATATATTAAAAAGGGTTAGATAGAGCAGCATTGGACTGGCAACAAATTTGAACTCAGGAATGTGTACTAAATATAGGCCTATATATGTGTGTGTATTGCTGGATTGAGGTTGTTAAGACTTCGGCTTATCACTCTCGGGCAGTGTTCCGCAACCTTTTTCTGCTTGCGGCACACCCGTGACTCGACGCGGCACACCAAAATGTTATTTCCCTCAAAAATGTATGAAATGACACTATTAATAGAATTACGTAATGCCACTAACCTATTATTTTTATTATTAAACAGACATCAACACCTGGGAGCAAATTTATATTACATATAATCTCATAGAATACATAAAAATGCATGGCTTGTAATAAAGAAGAATAAACAAATATCATCTTATTTCATCAGTGCTGCAGCAGAGAATGAAATACAAGCATAAGAAACTAAATAAAACTTGAAATTAACAGAATATGTGAAAGTTCACGTCACACCTTTCACCGTGTGACGGCACACCGATTGCGGAACACTGCTCTAGGGGACCCAGGATCGAGTCTAAGTGGTCAAAAAAATCCCAGGAATTTTTCAGAGATAGTCTATCCTGGATATATCAAGCTTTGTTTCTCACCACCCTGTCACTCCAGAAAAAATCAAATGAAATCCACAAATATTTTCTTTAAAAGTCAAAACATACATCATTTTTATTCAAATCTGTTACTTAAATATTTTAAAAAAATGAAATTTATTAAAAATATTGTGAATTGGACAGGTCAATCAAATGAATTGCATTACAAAAGAGTTAAGGATTAGATTAAAAAAAATACAGTGGAGAGTCGTTAATCCAAACCCCAGTAATCTGAATCGCCAGTTATCCGAACGATTTTCAGTCAGACTGTGTCATGCCAAATCAAACGTTTTTGATACTAGATTTACTTCTAAAGTATAATTTTCATGTTTTTATATTCTTCAATATATTTATTTTGTTTGTACAAAATAAATAAATAATTTTTAACGATACAATAGCCTCGATTATTATTATAAAAATTTTCGTTAGGCTTAAAATCGACGAAAATTCAACACGAAGCGACACGCAACAGAGAAAAATTTTAACATTGGACAGGTTAATATATTTTTTCGTGCATCATCGGTTATCCGAACAAATCACTAATCCGAACAACCCCAGTCCCCAATTGATTAGGATTAACAACTCTCTACTGTAATACTCTGTCAGATCTGAGCAACTAAACACTAGATAGCATAAGAAGCATAAGTGGTGTTTTGACTTGGTTTACTGTGTAGTGTCAACGGAACTGTGGTGTGATTTTGTACAACACAGGTATGCATCAAGGAAAACAGGAAATAATTTAGACAATTTAATGTGAACAGAAACATTTATATATTTTTGAAAATTATAAATTAGAAATTAGTAATAAACAGCAAAAAGTTAATAATAATATAATATTAAAACATATTTTGTTGATAGGAGGTTTTTTAACTGTATTAACTATTTTGATTTTTTAGTAAGAGCCATCAAATACCAAGCATTAGTCTAATGTGGGCTTGATCTTGGATACCTATGACTTAGGTTGTGATCAGTTATTTTTAAATTAGAAGTTACAAAATGCATGTCTTGGCGGGCCATTCCATTTGTGGCCCACATCCGAATTCGGGCCAGTCATTTTAAAATTTCAAGTAATAGACTGCTTTTGCCACGAGTCGGATGTCTATTTGTATGGACTTTACCGTGGCAGTTTAGAGCCTAAATTAGAGAATGGCTTTTTTAAAATTTAATGCAATAGACATTACTTGAAATTTATTTATTAAATTATTTTTCTTAAGTGAAATTTAATGTATATTGAAATAAGAAGTGGCCACCAAGCAAATAGCCCACCAGGAAAATCAAGAATTTCCTGGTGGGCCAGTTCACCACTGATCACATATAACTATATTGTAAATAAATATTATAATAATTAATATACTATGTATAAGTAGTTTCCATGGTCAAAGAAGCACACCGGTCAAAGGCACTTTAGTTGTTTATTTTAATTTCGCTCCGGTGTTTATCCTTTATACCATATATGTCTTCTTTCATCAATCCATTTCAAAGCACCCTTGAAATGTGATTGCACCATCCTAGTGTGCCATGGCCACTGGCTTAATGGTAAGCTTTCTTGGAGCAATATACTCAAATTATTGAAATTCGCTGATAGAAGAACTAGTCGTTTTGTGATTTAAAAAATGAAGGAAAGAATTACTCAAAAAAAGATTATGCCAACCAAAAAAGTGATCAAACAAAGATGAAATAAAGATTACCAAACGTTCCATCAGAATGCATGATCACAATTCATAGCTTCTGTAGAATGCAACTCTTCTAAAAGCAAAAAAGCTTTCCATTGTGAATACAATTGTTGTTTAGTAGTTATTGATCAATTTAACTTTGAAAATGATTGTTCTGCAGATGCAACAGATACCATTTCAACTATACTACAAATTTACTAAGCCTTTCCAAGCATGAGACCCTCAGTGTCACCTTCACCCTTACGCAGGGCTATTCCCGGTTTCTGGAATTGAATTTTTTTAAAGTATAGTTGTTCAATCTTTCAAATAAAAAAACGGAATTATTTTCTTTCAACACACTGATGTCAGTATTGATTTTTCAACAACTTTTTTAAAACACCTTGTGTTTTTGTATAGCTAACCTGCTAGATAAAGAGGATGAAAAGTATTGCAAATAGTGCTTTTACTTAGCTGATTTTTTCGCAAATCTGTGCTAATTTAATTAACTAACTCTAAAAATATAAATGAATATTTGAAATCATTAGAAGACCACATAACTACATTAAATACTTTTTGTTGGTTACGTTCCACTTACTTCAATTCATTCAATAAATAATTATAAATTTAGTTTAACAGAATAACAACTCATATCCCTGTCATTTAGCCATGATTAAAAATGAAGCAGGCCAAACTATCTTGATGGATTTTGGATATCTTTTTGACAAAAATACCCAATAATATCTAAAAATGCTGTTAAAATTTTATTATCTTTTTCAGCATCTTGTGCAGATTAGAATTTTTCATGTTGTCAAATATAAAAACTAGATATAAGAATAAAGAGTGAATCATAAATCTAAGAGGAGAAATATCTTACACAAGACCTGACTTCTCACCTTTTTAAGTTTCTTTCGTATTCATTCAAACATATTATTAAGCCAAACTGACTGCGGTATAAGATTGGGCTATTTTCTGGCAATTATAATTTTAATTACTAATTAATTTGTCCTAGAGCAGGGGTGGCGAACCTATGGCATGCATGCCCAAAGTGGCACGTAAGAGAAATCACCTGGCACGTAATGTATCATATGATTTCTGTCTTTTTCAATCATCCTTTCTGTTTATTACCCGATCATCCTTTTTTCAATCAGATTTTTTACATTTATTCGAATTAAAGCGTATTCGTTTAATTTCTTTAAATAACATTATTCGAAGTCTAAGACTTTGACACGCATTAACATCTTTAAAGCTAAGTATGCTTACAATATGGCACGCGGACTCAAAAAGGTTTGCCATCCCTGTCCTAGAGGAAGGCATTAGGTGCCATATTATTATTATTTTCCTTTTTCTCTTTTTCTTTATTTTGAAAATGTTATAAAATTTTACCTTTGTATTAGCCACCAGTAACTGGATTTTTTCCTGTTGATAGCAACTGATATTAAACAAATAAACGAAATGAAATAAGTATTATATTGTGATATGTGTCTAATGCCAATTTACCATTATAAGCTTTTAATGATTGCATAATAAAAGAACTTGCATTGTAATTCGTAAGTGTTTTGCCAAAAATATCTGCTTACGAAAATGTTCTGCAGTTTTCAAAAGGTTGGAAACCATTGTAATAGATAACATCAAATCAACTCTCCAATGTTGCTTATACTATTTCAAAGTAGTTTTATATGTGTTTTTATAAGAAATACTTAATTTTCTTTTGGATATATATTTTATATAATTAATCTTCTGTTGTTATCTTTACAATATAAAAAATAAAATACCTTTTCACATTACATAACCTATTAATAAACTAATGGCTGTTACTCTTTTCTGATTCTTAAACTAATTTCTTCCAGTACTAAATTGATAGAATTCTTTCCGTCACTCTGTTGTCTATCCTTTAGACTTACTATTTTTGTAAATTAATGGCTTTACGAGCTTAAAGCGTTGATCAATAAGATATAAAAGTAATAACTTCTTTAAATACAAATAAAAACTGTTTAAAAACATTAATTAACGACATTTAAAATGATCAGCATACAACAGTTAATTACATTTCGTACATGCAAAAACTAAATAAATAACAGATTATTGTCAAATTTATTTTTTAGTGGCAAATTTCCAATATGCAACACTCATTGACTAATGGAAAAATTTTTATTTTCATTGTTCTAGGGTTCTTGCTAATGCAATTGAATGCTGTCTTTACATTTCAACCATGTGCAGATTTTGTGGTGGTGACCACTGGACCAAGAGTAACCGTTTTCTTGCAATCTTCAAATTATTTATTGCTTTGTCACATTGAACAAGCCTACTAGGTAATAGTGGAAGCCTAAATATTGATCGTTGGATTATCGTTGATCAACTATATGTATATATTGTTCACGTTCTGTCGTTCCAAACATCATTATGAAGAACTTTTAATCGGTATTACATTTTGGATTGAAATATATTGGCATTCTTATATGTTTATAGGTATGATTGCATTCCTAGAAAAGTGATATTGTACTAAGCTTATTGAATGTGTAGTGGCTTGGAATATATATTCCTATATTTTTAGATATAAATACATTCATAACATTATAAATTTACATAAAGCTGGACACAATCCTCACAGATTTAAATTCATTTTAAAAATTATTATTCATATTTTGGTTCAGTTTGATTCTTTTATCTGCAGAATAAACTTTATCGTGAATGATTTTCCCAATAGAAATACGGAAAAATAAAATCATAACAAGCTCATAGTGGAGAATGCTTTTCCAGAAAGATGAAAGATGAAGATGAAACTCCTGGAATAAAACTATTACAGGTATACCTCGAGTTACGTCGTTCTCGATTATACGTCGTTTATCAAAAAAGTATACAGAAAAATAAAAATCAAGTTTAAGTCATTTTATTCGACTTTACATCCGTCCGCCACAAATATCGAAGTCGTAATATCACTAGAAAAGCGTTAAAAGCACATAAAATCATATTAAAATATGTACATTTACAGTAAAGGTTAATATAATCATCATAACTCCTAGAGAACGAAACACGAAAACATCTGTGTTTCTGTGTCGTCGTCTTATTTAGCGGTCTTTAAGTGCTCATTATTGGCGTTTTCCACCGTAGTTTCAACTAACGTTGTAACTATACAAGTAAATTCGACTTACGTCGCCTCTCCCGGAACCAATTACCGACGTAAGGCGAGGTATACCTGTACTAAAAAACTTATGTCTAGTTATGAAAAATAATTAGACATAATAATTTTTTGGGTAGTATCTTAGTGACAAACAATAATATTAAAGACTTGACTAACCATTTTATGTAAAAAAATATTTTCGTCTTATAATGGATATTTGGTTTATTTAATTTATAAACTAAGACATATTCTGCAATTGGTCTTTTAGTTTTTTTTTTTTTTTTAACCTCTTTCTGCTCTGAGGGTACTAAAAAGATGTTATTCTATATCTGTAATGGATTAGGACAGGTCAATAATGGTGGTGTTAGGAAATAAGGGAAATGACACAATATCTCTGGATCAAAACACTCTTGAACATTTCTAAGAATATGACCTGGACTCAAACTTGGTCCCTCGGATGGCAGTCTGACATTTTACCATATCAGCCATTTAGTTATCTCTAAATTTCGTTCTGTTCCTCAATATTTATAGTTTTATTTTTTGATTTTTACAGATTATATAGTTATAAAAAAAAATTACTTGCAAGGAGTAAATTTGGTAATACCAAAAGGCAATGGTGCCTGACTGATTGATTTATTAATTAGAGTTTTAAACATTATTTTTCAAGTTTACAACAAACAACATATTCAAGATTTAGGCATTTCTTGTGATATGTAATAGGACAATTACGGCATTACCAACTACTCTGTACAAGTAACTTTTCGTTTGATTATCCAATATGTACACATTTCTGTTAAAACCAGTCGCAAAGTTAAAAAGTTAATTAATTTAATATAAATTCTCTGACAAATATAATTGTTTTTTATTAATTACTGTTGTTTTTTTTCAGAATTGAAAAATAAGTTGGATTATAAACAATTTTCATTATATATCTTCACAATCAAATTCACCAAAAACAAAATGTTGTATTTAGAAGATTATCTAGAAAGTAAGTATATATTGATATTTATTTACATTATTGATACAAAATAAGAAAATATTAATTAATTTGTTATAAATTATTTAACTATGAATCAGTGATCGAACATTTACCACAAGAACTCCGTGACAGATTTACGGAAATGAGAGAAATGGATCTCCAAGTACAAAGTATGTATAACATTTCATATTCATTAAAATTTTAAAATAAAGACTACTGTATTTATTTTTTTTTAAATTTTTTAACTCTCTCCCTCTGGGCACTAAGAGGATCTCTTTCCGTACTTGCCGTGAATTCACGTGCTCATAATGGAGATAAATATATTAAGTCACAGTGGTGTAGCGAGGGGGTGCAAGGGGATGTATCGTGCACCGGGCGCCACTCGCAGAGGGGCGCCCAAATGGTCTCCAAGACAAACTATATGTGTTTCTGGGGGGGAGAGGGGCGCCAATAAAGTGTCGGGCACCAGTTATGTTCGCTATGCCGCTGTTAAGTCACCATCCAGCTAAGTTAATCCACCTATAAAAATTTGTGCAATGACCTGGAGTTGAATCCAGATCCCCAGACCAATAGACCTAGTGCTCTTACTGCTTGGACATTCAATCATCATGGGAAGATAGTTACTTTTTGTTAAATTTACATCTATAAAATTAAGTTTTTCATTTATTTTAATTATCTTAAAACAGAAATTTCATATTTAAAGTAAAATTGAATCCATATTTAAATTAAAATCATAGCTAATATAATTCAAGTTGTGAGGTAATTCTCACTGCAATGCCAAAGAAGATGCATGTGATCATGAGACATAATTGTACAGTGAAGCAGTCAACCAATAGCAAGACCAAAGTTTATATCAATGTGAAAATAAGGGGAAAAATTAATTCTATGGTATATCAATAATCATATAACTTCAATTAATCATAGTTATATGCATTATACAATTAATTGTAACTGTATTATATAATTGTAATTGTTCCTCTCTGGAAATCAGAATTGATAAATTATAATTTGACAGAGAGAGAGGGAATTGAATAACCAAGACTTCTCCAGAAAAAGAACTTGGAGTTAAAAAATAAAGAGGGAGAGAGAGAGAGAGAGAACATTTGAAGTCTGTCTTCAAAGCCCTCACATTTTCCAATGGTTTGAATCTCTCTCTCCCTCCCTTAACTTTTAATGAAGTCGTAATTAGATAAAAGGTTCTCGTCAAATGTAAAGCAGTGCAAATTGTTAGTAGGAGAAATAGCTGACTTCCTGTCACAAGAGAAAAGAAGCCATATTTCTTTCCTACTTATCTTCTGGAATGGTCATGCACCTATCTGCAGTAGAGTCAAAGCTCATGACCAAGGTTTGTTAGTTCTCTACAAACCAATTTGTGTCATCCTGACGTATAAACAGACTACATTCCCAGACCTTTCTTGGTTTCCTATGTCATTTTTTTGTGGTTTTTGTTCCATGTTTCCTCATTTTTCCTGTTTTCTATTGCTCAGTTATCTCTCCTATCTTGGCTTAATGTTACTCCTAAATATTTATACTTGGCATATACTGTAAATTTTATATTTTCCTTGTTTTTACTACTTTTTACTTCCTTTAAATAAATAAACTTGTTTTTCCCATATTCATAGATAATCCAAGCACACTTATATTGAAGAGCATTTCATATACATTACACAGAAATTGATTAACTACATAAGCAAAATCTTTGTACATAATTCATAATTCTGTTATTGATTTGATTTCTTACCATGCTTACTAGGTAAGATTTGCCGACTTTAAAGGGGGTTACAATTAATCCCGCGTCAGAATGAGCCTAAGAGAAACTGTGTATGTGGGCAGTTGCGAAGGCGGCAAATGAAAACAAGTGTTTTACATGCGAAAACTGTTTTATTTGGTCGAATTCATGCTTACATTGATATTAGACAGTTCCAAATCTCGGCGTTCTTCCAGAACGTGAGAGTTTGGTTGGTCGCAGTCCAGTCCCGGGCGGACGAGAAGTATCGCTGGGTGTTGGAGATGATCGGAGAGTCACCAAGATGTCTCGGGCGATGACACAATTCACTATGAAGCACACGATGAGCTTAATCCAGAGGAGACTCTCTTTTGACCTTGAAGTCCCAGTTTTTATACGTTTCTCGTCCACCATTCATATTTTGGATTGGTTCCTCGTCCCTTTTCTCGCTTTCCGATTGGTCTCCCCTTTGTTTCAAAGTGCAAAACGAGACCATCTTGGGTCGTGGGAAAGGTCCGATTTGAGGTGTACATCTGATACCTCTTTGTCGACTCTGCTCGGGATTGTTTATAATACTATAACACCTGCACTCGTAATTCAGGCCATTGTTTGTAATTTCCTTGTTAAAGTTTTCAACGTCAATCTTTTTCGTCTGTCAAAAATTTCTTTTTTTTCGAGAAAGTTTATCCCGTCAAAAATTTATAAATACTCTAGTCAAAGATTTACCTGTTTATGAGCGCTCATGCTAGAGTTTACAGATTATTTGACGTGTTCGACCAGTTCCGAATCTCGTTGTTTACATTTTTGTGTCACGTTGTTTAGATCAAAGGGTTTTTTCTCTTTCTTAACACAATTCATCGTTATCATTTTTTTTAATGCAAGAATTTCGCGATTTATTTGCTTTCAAACTCGTCTGGGGACTTACACTAGTTTCTTCTTAAAATGACTAAAACATGTTGTTCTCTGTCTTAAAAGATAATTTAATGAGTATAAAATTCTATTTGCATGTTGATTTTACTTTGAAGAATTTAGAATGTCCAGAATGACATCTACTACTGGTGCCATTGAAATCATGTTAGAATTTAACGTCAGAAGGTGGCATAGTAAATTCCAAATAAAACATAAAAATAATGATGATAATTGGGTACAATTTCAAACATCATGTGTAAGTTCCTATATTGTAATCAGTTACTGTGTATATGTACCATAATACAATAAAGCAACGGTGTTTAGTTGTATTGAGCTTCAAACCAGCATTTAATGTTTCAATTATTTAATTGGTATTTTCATTTTAAAGATTCACAGAAATACAGGTAGTCAATAACTTTTAAAAAAAAACAAAAATCATATTGAATGAATATTGTATCTTCGTATTGAATTGATTTTATTTATTATTAATTCCCATTAACCTTACTATAAAATAAATTTACTAAGTTAAAATGATTATCTGGACCAAGCAGCTCTGCAGAAAGTTTTCAGTTTTTTAAGCAGTGCAAATTAGAGTGATTGTGAATAATGAATATATCAACTATTATTATGTACATGTGTTTATTGTCTATTACAGTATTAAATTTAACATTTAATAATTGTACTTTATTGTTCTGACAAACTATTGCTATTCTTTTTAAATTCATTTTACTTTATTACAGATGCAATGGACAGTTTAGATGAAAGAGTAAAACAGTTTTTTGCAAATGCCAAAAAATTAAAACCAGAACAAAGAGAAGTAGAATATGAAAAACTTAGACAGGTACATTTTCAATTTATTTATTTAGTTTTATCGATGTTTTATATACAGCCAACTCGTTTATGCATTTTGGTAAATAGAAACATAAGAACTATGATTTATCGCAAACTTACTTACATTTACTCTTTATAACTGCTAATTCCGCAGACCCTTGGAGTTTTAAATTAG
Organism: Centruroides vittatus; assembly: GCF_030686945.1. NCBI lineage: Eukaryota > Metazoa > Arthropoda > Arachnida > Scorpiones > Buthidae > Centruroides > Centruroides vittatus. Next base: position 3,550,605 of record NW_027122172.1, read on the forward strand.
CCATGTTCCGTGCCCTTGTTATGAGAGCATACACACATTGTTCCGAGGTGTCGGACACAAACGGCAAAATTCGGCGCATTAAGCATACGGCTTCCATGGGTACAGTAGTTTTTTAATCAATACTCTGGCTTTCACACATCATTCTAATTTAGATACTACCAGAATGCATGTTAACAAAGGGAACTGTAATCGTGTAGTTTTAAGTTATGAACCATCCCTGCATCAACCTTACTGTAAGATTGCTTTGGATTTAAATTTGGTGTTAGTTTATAAGAGAAAACCCAATGTTTTCCATCTCTTATCTAATGCAAAGGATAGCATGGATAACACAAAAGCACTGCGTATATACCTTATACCCATTACAAGATGGACGGTTTAACATGCGATTGTCTTACATAAGATCTACATACAGATCCCTGCAAGCCAGAATACAAACAACAAATACAACATGACCAAGGAGAACTTCAACACAGCACTTGCCCACTTTGCTGCCAAACCTTAGTTTTCTTCCTGCTGGGATGAAGCTACATTTTTCACAAGGTCTTTGACCAACAGGACTTATGATCTTTTGGAGGCTTTAGAAATCTATATGACTGAGAAGAAAGGATGTTGCATTAACTCTGGTGTCATTACAGTACTGCAAGCATGGAAATATTTTATAGATTTGCACAGAATTTAATGTTGTTATTTAATATGCCACGTAAAAACTTGGTTTGTTGAAAGCCTTTCATTTATTTTGGTTTTTATGCTTTAAACCATGCATTATAACTCATATAAAGCATCTTTTTTGAATGTTTAAAATTTCTATTTTTAATGTAACAGTATTCTCCGTTGAATGAAAAACCACCCCCCCAAAAAAAACAGTTCTATATCCCAAGGAAGGCCTTTAAACTGTGGCTGAAAATGTTAAACATTACAGTTATTTGATGGAAATTGCATATAGGTGTTAGTTTCACTGTTGTACTGTTCCAGTTTTTATGTTTTCTGTTATTTGCTCATATATTGTATCCATTTTTCATCTCCAGTAATGATTTGATCCATTACACCTAGGCTGGTGTAATGGATCAAATCATGGCTTGGCTGGTGTAGCGACATCTATCGCATATACCAGCCAAAGACATTCCAGCATTTTTGCTGTACTAAGAATAATAAAAAATGTTTTCTCATTCTGTTTGTGTCCTTCCTTTCTTGTGTTTTGTGTCGTCACTGCCGCGCCGGGAAAGCGTTTCCGACCATGCATTGCTATGTGATTTCCCATCGTCTAGGTGTACTCTATCTCTCCCGAAAGTTTGTAACTGCTGTACTGAGTAAGTAAGTAACCCTGTATGTACTTTTAAGCATTAAAATTCAATTAAAACCAGACTTAATTTACTATATAAAGAATTTTATGCTCTATTGTTTTTAGAAATTTAAAATATTGTTAAGATATTGTTAAATTTCTGAAAACAAATTCTTAATAATTCTTTGTGTGATCAAAATTTTGATTATAACAGTAATATTCTCTCTTCAAGTATGGTTGTTTATAGAGGGACACAAGGCTGTGGAATCAATGATTGTGTCCAATGAATCACTTGGGATGAAATTACTGTTGATAAAGCAATTTGTTATTTAGCTTTTGCCCAGGCAATTTTGATCTAATACATATCATCACCAACAATGATGACTTTTGCTAGCTCGTGCATGAAAATCTCTTTTTCAATCTTAACAAATGACCATAATAATGATAATGGATTTCAAACATGCATATGACACCCTTGAGGTTTCATCTGTTGGGTGTCAGAGTTCAGTCAGGAATGAGCTACCATTTTTGACAAATAAGCAAATTTTAAGAGCACCTCAAATTGCCATAATCAGATTTGTCTCAAGTATGGGGGCAAATTTGCAGCCTAATTAAAAACACAAGTTTTAATGCAAAACAACTTTAAAAAATATAATGAACAAAACACTTTGATAAATGTTAATTATGCAAATTCTACATCAGAGCAAACTTGGCAGGCATAGCTGAACTTGCTTCAGCTCACATCTTATGAAACTGTTGGCAAGAGGATATGATAAGAAAAACATATTGTCACATTAACATATATATTTATGGATACAATATGAGCATATTTTTAAAATTTTCTCAATTAGAAAATGCGTTCTCTTAAGTACATCTTCCATACAATAAAATGCCAAAAAACCAATTTTTGCTTTCTTAAAACGCTCATTTTTGGGTTGCACATGTTTTTGATGTTTAACACTTTTGAAATGCAAAACAGATCTACTAGCTCCATCTCCAATCCACATTTATGCAGTTATTTTGAAAATATTAGCATTGACAAACTTGCCCTGGTTTTGCACAGTTACTGTGAAGGTGCCATTTTAGTGTGCCTAAATCAGATAAAGCTATGCTTAACATTTAGTAGATTGAATTCTGCATTTCCTGTGTATTCTAAATTGAGAAATCTTGTGCATCCATGGTCGTCGGTTGAATGAGGTCATTCCGAGACTCGTAATTCTTATGGGCATTGCATTTACAATTATTTCTTTAAAATCTATATCTGCCAAGGTTGTAAAAATGGGCACAACTAAGTTGCTCTTATAATAATTAAATGTTAAATGTCAATTAGAAATTATAGAAGTTATTTTCTTTTATAGGATTATTACAAAGCTTTAGAAGATGCTGATGAAAAAGTACAAATTGCAAATCAAATTTATGATTTGGTAACTAATTAATTAATTAATTAATTTTTAACGAAATACATCTTTTTAACTTGATAAACAAAAAAAATATTTCTACAGGTCGATCGTTACTTAAGACGTTTAGATCAAGAACTACAGAAATTTAAAATGGAATTAGAAGCCGATAATGTAGGAATTACGGAAATTTTAGAAAGGAGTAAGTGTAAAATTTCATGCTTTATTTTTATTGTTGTGAAGAGAATAATGGTACAAATATTTATGTAATGAAATGAATGCAATAAATTTTATTTATTATGAGCTAAGAGAAAATAAACAAAATACAATTATTTATTAGTTGAAAATATCAAGCCACGGGAGATCGTCTTCCTCACTTTTTACGGCAAAATTTTTATTACAACACGAACATTTTTGGCCTTGTTTAGCAGCTTACCTCAAGTTATCAAATGAAAAAACTAGAAGATAAACAACTGAACACTCCAAAAATTGAGAATTTGGAACACTGTTTTTATCTTCTACTTTCTTCATTTTTTTGTTTGATAATCTGAGGCAGGCTGCTAAAGAAGGGCAAAAATATTTGTGTTGTAATGAAAAATTTGCTGGAAAAAGTGAGGAAAGTGGTTTCTTGTAGCTTAGTAGAAAAGTTCCAGCTTTTGCAGGAATCCGCGCTCGAAGTTGAAAATAGTTACTACAAACAAAAACGAAACAAAGTATGAATTGGCCTTTAGTTATGAAAGCAGGGAAAAAAACGACACCTTATTTTTATTTGGTTTGAAATCTTCTTATCCCACGGCACATCACATATTTGGCAAGATATCATTAGAATGATTATTCTTGCAAAGGATGGGATCCGACACATCCAGACCGGACCACTCACAAAAGTTTTTCGGGATCCCGTCCAGACTTGACCCGGGCCCTTTGTCGGCCAGATGATGAGTCTTTACTTAGTTTTCCAGCCAGCAGAGAGAAAACAATATAAAATAGCTCAGTATAAGTATTTTGTGAATTCCTCATGACTTATTTCAATTCACTTTTGTTTCAAAGAAAGTGGATGAAGGTTCCATTTTTCTGTATTTCTATAATCCAAAATCTTACATATTAACCTTGTAATTTTTAACAAAAATATAATTCACATACAGAGATTGGAAAATTCTAAATTAATATTTATTCAAATTTCCAAAGTACATTTTAAATATTTTCCATAATTTCTTTTATTGGTTTATTAAATATGCAATAAAAAGTGAAGAATATTATAAAGTCAAGATCTTTTTTTTAGGCATTTTGTGAATAAGATGTATTAATAGCTTTGAAACACACTTTAGAATATAGCCAAACCAAGACTATTGAAAATGCACATGCACTTCTCTTTTGTCATTTTGAGGTGAGAAGAGAGAACAATAGAAAAGACAAACTTTCCTTTTTTTCCTTTTCTATCATCACTCAAATTTATATTCGAATATTACCAAAGGAATTGCACTTTTATTGTAAATTTATGTGATTAATTAATAAGGTTATGGTTAATAATCCAAAACTGAAAAATCACAACAATAATGCTTTATCCAAAGAGAAAAATATAAGAAAAAGGTTCAAATACTATGTTCTCATCATCAGGAACCAAAGAATTTCAAATGGAATATAGTTATTTAAAGAATCAGAAACAGATTTGAATCCATCTGTTACAAAAAATATTTGTCATTACAAATAAATGTGTAGATTAAGCTATTCTTAATACTTTATTTGGAAAATATCCATTTCCTTGTGGAAGGAAGATAATTTAACTCTATGGTTCATGAAATGATGTTTTAGATTTCCTTCATATCTGTGTTAGGCTCAAAGACTGAAAACACTCATTGAGCAAAAAAATCAATCATAATGCAATCAGATCCAGCCATATGAATTTTGCATTATGGAACTTTCATGACATACAGTAAGACCACAAAGTGAAATTCATTAGGATATATATTCTTTCAGTAATCAACCATAATGTAATCTGGCAATGTGAAAATGCCACAATGCATTGGGGATGCTTATTTTTATTACATTGCATCATTGTTGCATTAATAATAAAAATAAGCATTCCATATTGCCAGATTATTTTAATAATCAACCATAATATCAACACAGATTTTGCTTTGTACTTATTGAATATGCCAAAGCATGTGCACACTTTTGAAAGTGTCCCAATGTGAAATTCATGTTGTGACTGCATCTGAGAAGTCATAACACATTGTAGTTGATTGAAATGCTCAATGAGCAAAAATGTCTTTGAGCCTAACACACACACACATATATATATATCCAAATATGACAACTATAAAATAGCTGAATCTTAGGTCTAAGAAGTTCTAGTATTTCAGTATTATCTTGTGACATTTATTAAATATATAATTATTATTAACTCTGATACTTTTCTTTTTCAGGATCTTTAGAATTAGATAATCCATCTCAGTCTAGTAATAATGTTAAAGGGGAAAGTAAGTAAAATTTCTATTATATAAATAATAATATATTAGTTTTCTGAATAGTTTTCTCTTTTTTAGAGCGTAAATATTCATATCAACTTGGTGAAAGTAACAGACATCAACCAGAAAAAAGAACTGTTAATTCTAGAGAATCTAATGATAAAGTTCTGTCGTCTCTAGCAATGGAAGCCATGCGTGAAACTATAACAAACAGTAGAAATAGCAGTGTGGGTTCTTGTAATCATTCCTCCTCCTCGTCGACGTCTTCGACAAGCAGTAACAGTTCGGCAGGAAGTTCTATTTCAGAAAGAGGAATACTCTTACCTCAGCCCGCGCTTAGTTACGGCTTAGGAAGTAACGCAATCGCAGCCGCAGCTTCGCAAGCAATAGCTGCCACTCAACAGGTTTATTCATTATTATTTAAAAAGTTTTTATTAATTTAAAACAGAAGTAATATTTCCTTTTTTGTTTAATATAGATGCAACAGGGCCGTCGTACCGCAAGTCTCAAAGCTAGCTACGAAGCCATTAATTCGGGACTACAGACGATAAGCAGAGAATTTACCCTCGGAAGTCGAGACATCGGATCTCTCACACCGACCATGTCTGGCTCAATACCCGAAAGAAAAACAAAATCAAAAAAGTTGGTAGTTTTTATGTCACCTTATTTAACAAAATGTGAATTCTGATAAAATAATTTATTACAGAATGACAAGTACTAGTCAGTCGCAAGCCATCGAACTCGTTCCGCCACCACCCTGTGAAGATTCTGGAGATTCTTCGCTCGTAGACGAAAACGGACAACCGTTAGATTGGACTTACGATCCAAACGAACCACGTTACTGTATATGCAACCAAGTCTCTTACGGCGACATGGTAGCATGCGATAACGAAGACGTAAGTTCCATTTTAATTAGGTTAAATGTAGCAAAAACGTGTTTTGTAAGTTTGCAAAATATTTTTCCAGTGTCCAGTGGAATGGTTCCACTATGCTTGCGTAGGCATTACTCAACCTCCTAAAGGAAAGTGGTACTGTCCTCAGTGCACATCTGCAATGAAACGTAGAGGGCGTAAAGAGAAATGAATATTCCTAGCACATTGGATTATGATACAAAAGTGATTTTTCACAGACTAAACTACTTAATGCATTTACGAGTCAATTAGGAATATAATGATAGTCATTCACGTTCGAGGACATTTTTCTTTACCGAAGACCACTTGAAAACTAATTATAAACTGATGTGAATACTGTATATTTAAGAATCTGTGATAAAATATGCCAGACACATCTGGTGACGATTTTCATTTCAAGAACTTTCTTCTCGATATAGTGGTACAATTTTTTGTACATGTAAATAAACTGGAAATAAAGATTTTATACATTTGTTTGAAAGTTCCAAAAAAAAGAAAAGAAAAAAGAAATATGAATCATTTAAATGCCATATATTTTTTGAAATAAATTCCCATTAAAAATAAAGATTATTTTGAAATTAATTGTAATTTATATTAAAAAAAATCGACGATTTAAAAAAGTTAATTTTATTAGTAAATATAGAACTATTAAAAACAAACCTTTTATATATTAAAAATATATACATTCATTTAATAAAAATACAACATACAATATTGTGATTCACAACCACAACTGCAAGTTTAAAAACACCCCATTACACATTTTCTCAAATTATTCATGTAATTTAAATTACAATATATAATTTCTTATACTCTGAGACAATGAACATCACAATACATATTAATTTCTCCTTATGCCAATTTTGTTTATCCAATTAAAAGTTTCGAATGAATACCAAGATCGTTAATTTTGAGGTACAGTAAACTCCCGATTATCCGTGCGCGGATTATCTGTGCACGAATTTAATTTTAAAAAAAATAATATGTGTATGTATTTTTTAAATAGTTGCTCACTTTCGTGTTTACGCATCCTATAAGTGTGCACGTGTTCGTAATTAGATGTTTTCAGGAATCATTAAAAGATTCCTGAAAACAAACCAAAAATCACAGATTTTCTTAATAATAATGAGCATTAAACATGTTAAAATAATTGTCTGCCTTAGAAATTTATAATATGTTGTATTTTAGGAATGCTGTAATTATAGTTCGGATTATCCGTGCCACCTATCCCCACCATTAGCCCAGATAATCGGGAGTTTACTGTATTTGATAAGACAAAAAATTTATCATCATCAAATAAAAGGACAAAATCAAAAGAAACTCTTACTTGAAAAATTAAAAAAAAACATTTTTGATAAGACCAATTTAACTAAAAACGTTTACATTGTCTTGAATAGGTTTAGTATAACTTTGTCATTGCAAGATGTTATTACAATACAATTTTGGATTATGTAAATTTTTTTATAAGCATTCTTTACTATAAAAATATATCACATTGAATACATTTTGCTGATAGTGGTAACAAAACTACAATGTAAATTAATTTATGCAATAATCTTCAATTAAAAAAACCCTTAGTTGCTATTGACCTCATTTAATTAATAATTTCATGTTGTGTAAATTATTTATAAATGACTAGAATTAGTATTTTCTGGTGAATATATAATTAAGGGAAAAAAGAAAAATTGTACATAAAATTTCATTACTTTTGGCCAATTGGCAAAAAAGAAATATTGATTATAATCACAGATAGTTACGTGATCGCAACTCTCGCATACTGACATTTCCAGTTTTAATTTGGGTTGCAAGCTACCAGGATTTTCTTGGAGAATGCCGATAAATTGTATATGGTCGCCGTTTCTAATATTCGTGACAAAATTCTTGCATACGCCGTCCGTCGTTATGATGGCCTCGGCTTCGATTCCTTCCGAATTTATCATACTTAATGTGATTTCAAATCTATAAACGTTCCAATCTTCTAAGTGACAACCTTCCGTATTAACGGTGTTGTATAAAAGGCACCGTTCGTATTTAATAGTGTGGGATTCCTGCTGACAGTTTCTATATGGAGTACCCAAAATACACTTGATAGGTTTCGACAGAAATGTTGGAAATTTGTTTATTACATTCTTTAACGGATTGCTGATGTCGGTAATTTTAGCCAAAAGAACCTTTCCCTCTCCTCCTAATCGACTTCCCAGAAGGTGTGTGCATGCAGCTTCTACTTCGGCCATGTTAGTTCTTTCCCAGGCTGGCCGATGACAGTAATTTTGATACCGATCCCACGTCAGCACGGGACCGTTGTTGAAATTCATAAATATCAACCCTCCGAACAAAAACAACAAACTTAAAACACTTATCACAAATATAAAGGTTCTGAGTTTTTCTGATTTATTTAGAAATGTTGAAAAGTAGTGACATAGAAAACTATATCCCGTAAACATTGACGCAACTACTATTAATAGTAATAAATTCCAAAATGATATTCCTATTAATAAAGATTTTCCAATATAACACAAAGAAATGGCTAAACAGATGGGAAAAAATTGTGCTATGATGATGATGAACATTAATAAGATCACACTAAAAGAGAGATCTTTTGACTGAGTTCTTTCTAGAAGAAATGCTGTTATATTTAACCATGCTAAAGACATCAAGTGAGGCAGAAAAAATTGATACCATTTCCCTTTACTCTTATATATTATTTTATAATATAAAAATATAATTATACAATATAAAAATGATATTATGTTAAAATTCAGTTCAAGACATTTTGTAATTTTCCATGTAAATGCCAAGTTAACAATATTTGGCTCTTTATTCTCGATCTGTGCAACTTTGTATGAAGCTACGAGTATATTAAATGCCAAAGTTAGCATCCTAAATCCACTTTTAGTCTTGCTTTCTTTTTCTAGATAATATATGAGAAGAACCGACAAGACAGCAATATCTGCGTGAGCAATCTGTTCCAAGTTCATCGGATAAGTTAAGAGAAAAATTGACAGAGAAATAAAAAACATGAAGAAGCAAAAGAGCGTCATCTTTGAATGTTTCTCCGCAATTTCTACACTCGGATTTGACTGTTCGAGTGATTTTATCACTTTTAACCAGAAATGAAAGTTGTAATATTGCATTATGATACTTATCATATATCCAGTTGAAAATATCATGACAATAAGCGACATTAATGAGACCAGGCAAACTAGATACTTGAAGAAGATATATTGTGGTGAAAAAATAAAAATAACAAGACAGAAGGATAATGCACATAGAATCATTGCTAATGAGATGGATTGGATGTAAATAATCCTTAATAATTCATTTGATATCTTATAGAATATCTTCAGAAACCATTGTAAAATCCTCCATAATGATGTACTTGACATAGAATATCCCGCAAGATAGATACTTGGAGAATCTCCCTCCAAACATTGAAATACCGACGAGACAACATCATTCACAGTTACAATTGATCTATTTAATCCATTTAATATATTTTCTTTCTGGGCATTTGTGTTCGAAAATCCAATTTCCGGAATAGTATCTTTAAAAGACTTTCCTTCTTCGACATCTTTAATAAATAAATATATTTTTTGTTTGAAAGTTTCAAGCAGGAGGATTTCGTTTGTGTCATAAGCAACTATTTTAAACAGTTTATGACCCAGTTGATAAGCTAATTTTTCTTTTTCTGTCCGATTTAGACACATTTCTACCTTTTCCTTATTAGATGATGTGATACCCGTACCATTTCTATAGCACTCGTCAAGCAGGTCAGAAGCTTCTTCGTAACCTTGGCTGGCCGCACGTAAGAGCCAATGAACGGCCACTTTTTCATTTTCACATTTTTCTTTCTTGTCTATCACTTTTTCTCGAAGCAGAGTTCGAGCAAGAGAGACCTGACTTTCTTTACAGCCATCTTCTGCTAACTGATGCCTCAACCTATGAAAGGAAAATTTTGATCTTTGCTCAAACTGCCACATTTCACGAGAGTAGGGTTTCCTCTGCATTATCACTTAGTTCCTAGAAAGATTAAAAATTAAATTTTAGCATTAAATTTCAGATAATTCATAGTAATAAATTCAATATAAACATTATCTAAAATTAAGTACACATTGAAGCAATAAATTAAATTTAAAAAAAATTACATTAAAGAATTATAAGATTCATCAGATTTATAATATTTTTCGTTATTCTTCAGGGTTATCAATAAGAGTGCTCTCGATTTAAATTAGGCTTATATTTCAAAAAGGTGCACATATTATAAATTTCACATAGTGCAAATAAATGTTTGTCATTTAACTTAATGATAAAATGGCTGTAATTGCATTCCATGCATGAGTTTGATCCTGGTTACACTGTACAGACAATAACAGAATATGAATAATAAAAGACAATAGACAATATTTTCAATATATCAACTTGTTACAAGTTTAAGTTGAAGAGAATTTGTTTATGGAGTGAAATAGCACTGTTAGAATAGTACAAACAATAGAACTTCGACTACATCGGTAAAGGACGTCACCTACTTTACCAACTGTATTAATGATACAGATTCTAAGCTAAGGGACATCTTTTGAACCATGAAAAAACATTGAAAAAGGTTCCTAGCAATCAGATAAATACAGTATATTATTGTCAATAAACTGGGTTGACAGGTATAACAAGGTCTACTCGTATGTGGTCAAAGATGTTCCCTTGTTCACATCTCAGTACACAAAGACAAGAAAACATGTGCAAACAGCAGCAGCACTGGTCAAAAGTCAAAGCTGGATGTAATGGATAAAAGAGTGCTTTGCTGAAATGTAATGAGAAAACATAAAACTGCAGAATTGGTTGTAAGTGCAAGGCTACCAGTATCAGTGAAAACTGTCCAACATGCACTACATAAAAATATCAATGGCAGGGCTACAATAGCCAAACCTTTGATGACATCATAAAACATCAAACAGCATATCCAGTGGTGCAAAGAGTATCACATGGAAACACGATATGGTTAGATGAGCCAATTTTCACTTTCAGTTGTGTGACTGAAGATCACCGGATGAAGCTTACAATGTTGACTGCCTTAAACCCACTATCAAGCATGGCAGAGGTTCCCATATGATTTGAATGATATTGCTCCAAAATCATTGCATTTGACAGTCATCCTCAAAAGAAAAGTAACAGCCCAGAGGCATCTGCACATTCTGAGTAATTAACTTCATTCCATGATCCAAACTTTGTATAATGCTCTTGTCCACACTACTGGGTGTGTTCAATCTTGGTTCAAGGAGCATGAAATTGAAGTATCTACCCTGGCCACCACAGTCACCAGATTTGATTATTATTGAGCCAGTGTGGGGCATTCTTGAGAAAAAGGTTAGGAGCATTTTCCACTGTCTATTTCTGTCAAGGAACTAGCATCAATACTGGTTAAAGAACAGTTGTAAATACAAAAGTACAAAATTGGCACTAATTAATGTTGTTCATGATTTATATTTGTCTATTACTTGATGTATTTCAGCTTTATCATCTACAAAAGGGACTCAACAAGGCTAATATCATGACAAAGCCAGAATTTTGAAATTGAATATCTTGCCCCATAAATTGAAAGTTAAAGTTTACCATATAAAAGTCTATAGGCCAATTGCCTGTTGTGAGCTGGTTGTGCGCTATGAGACAATTGAGTCTCTAATTGATGTCAATTTAGACTGATCTCCGACGATTTTTCACACAGTTTTAGTTTTCTACACTGCAGAGCTCAGTTTCATTTTCCTAGAAAACACCTAGTAATCCATAAGTAAAGCTACTAAATGCAACTCAAGCAATTGCAGAATGAGTTCTGAAATTTTTCCATGTTCTTTCTGTACTGTGTTAGAGTGACTGTCAGCAGCAGCATAACCAAGTGGGTAAGACAGTTGACCACTACTTTGCCACAAACTGCATGTCAGATCTCACTTTTTCAGATTTTTTTTTCTAATCTGCATTGAAGCAGATTATTATATAACATATTTTTTATTTTTAACAAAGAAAAATTAGTATTTTTGTAATTATAACATTTATATGCTATGCAATAAAGACAATTCAACTTATTTTTCATATATTGTATTATAGCATTTTAGTTACATTTCATGCAATTTTGAAACTTCAACAATTTGCAATTAGATATCATCATTGCAATTCCCATTTCAACACATTACGAACTAGATATCAATGCAAGCATTCAATAAGCCTATCAACATTTTTCATTCCTAGTATATGACAAAGACCAACTGACATAACTTACTTTTAAGTACAATTCCAGATATTATATGCTGATTCCTACAGTCCCAGATAAGTGTGGTCTAGGATAGATCATGCTGCATTTTTCATTTTGATAAAAGCTTCATTAATAGTATTAAGCATATGTCAAATTTCAGTGCATGCATTCTTTCACCAATATATTCCCTTAATTCTCTACTTTTATGTATTTGCAAATTATCCATTATTAACCATATATTGGATAAGTTTTCATGAACATCTAGAAATTCCAGTAATTCAACAATGAACTCATTAAAACACAGATCTTGCTGCTAAGGAGATTGCTGGTATTATCTTTTCATTACAAGTTAATCAACATGACGTTCTATCCTCTCATGGTTAGAATTGTTTACAAACTTTTTTGCCTTTATCTACTCTAGCCATTGTTTCATCTAAGATGAAGATTAAAACCTCATGAATAAATATTAATTTCAGTTGATCTTCAGGGGCATTTACAGTGAAGTAATTTACATATTCATATCGTAAATCAATTGTACTTTGAACATTAATTATATCCAATAGCTTCTTTTCAGAGTAATACATAGTTGCTTGAGAAAATCTCACCTGATGTTCCTCACATATGAAATTAGCAAATTAGCAATTTTTTGGTTCCCTTATGGGAACCAAAAAATAATAATCTAAAAAAAACACATATGAGTATAAATTCACAATAAAAAATATTTATTCAATTGATCAATAGTGAAAGTAACAACAAACAATGGTTAATTATAACAAATGTTAGAATATATTTCAAATATTCAAAAATCTAACAACAAAATAAATAATTAAATAAATTCTACAGTTAGACAAATCAAATTAAATAAAGTTAAATCAATTCAAATCTCCATCCACAAAAGAATACTCAAGTAGAGTTTTCCCATGCCGATCGCTGTCGGAAACTACACCACACGGCCGAACAGACACATTTTTTTATCTGGTTTTGCATATAGCTCTGCACTGCCCTATTTACATTTGTTTGCATCACAGGATCAGTCATTGATGCAAATTAGCATCCTTTGCAATTTCCCTTTTTGAATTTATGTACAATGAGAGTTTAGGAGTTTATGTCCTTTAAAAAAAAATGATCCCTAAAAAATAACTAACTAAAAGTAATGCCCAAAAACATAAAATAACAATTGGACATTGACTCCTTACAAACAAAATGTTAAAAATCATTGTCATTAATGTTTGATGATAATTTCAAAAACAGTTTAAAATAATTTTAAACTAACTGCATTTTAAATGCCACATAATTATAAAAACACCATATTTTTGGCAAAATCAATATCATTTAATACTTAGTTTGATGTTATTCGAACGAAAGGAGGTCCAACACTATCAGGCATAGTTTGAATCAATTTTTGCAATTGTTTCACATCAATATTTTCTCAAGAATTGTTAATTAGTAATTTTAACTGGTTTACTTGATGATAATGCTTGTTTTGACTATAAACTATTTTTCTTATTATGATCCATAAATTTTCTGTTAAACTAAGATCTGGATTTCTAGAAGGCAAGTCTAATACTTTTATGTTTTCATTAATTATCTCATTGAAATATCCAATTACTTCCACCAATTAAAGATCCAAATGCAATTACATTATTTTTTAACATATCCTGATATTGAAGAATCCATTTTTTCATTTACAATGACAATATAAGTTTTCCCATTGAATCCAAAAGCATCCCAAACTATTACACTGCTACCTCTTAACTGACTACTCATTCTAACTTTGGCTTCTCTTTTCACACCATGCAATTATTATCCATAACCATCTGGTCCATCTAAATTCTTTTTTCATCAGAAAACAACTTTTTCCCACTCCTTGGTCCAGCTCATGACAGACTTAACCTATTGACGTCTTTGTTGCTTGTGAATAGATATCAAATTAGGTATCACTTTCATTTTTCAGTATTTTATGTTGTCATTAACATGAACATATCACCACATCATCTAATGGGACACAGGATTTTGTTAAATTTATAATTGTTATTTCCTATACTGCGACAATATTATAGACCAGGTTAAAGAAATCGAAAGGATTGTGCAGATAGCAGAAACCTTAGGATATAAGAGAAGCACTATTGCTGGTATTGTTAGAAAATTTGAGAAGAATGACAAAAAAGTCTCTAGGCAAGATCCTACCAAACACATAAAGTTTACATTAAACAAATGTTTAGGAGGCATCATGAAGGAAATTGTAGGCATTAAAAATTCAACCTTGGTCTTGAAAAGAGCTCCAAATTTGTACAAAATTGTAAGAAATGATAAAGGGGTTACTGAGAAAGAAAATAAAGCAGGAGTATATAGGATCCCCTAGGAGAACCAACAGTTAGGGATAAAAAAGGATTACGTAAGAGTTACAACAAGAAATCTTGGGGTAAGGATCAGAGAACATAAATATGATGTTAGAAAAGGATCCAATACGACGGTATTGGCCCAAATGGCTTAAGCCGAAGGATCCGTGGTTCGATGGGAAGAGGCAGAGATCGTCCAACAAGTACTCTCTCCAACTCTAGCAAGAACTGCCAAAAAACTGGAGATTTACAGAAGCAAACTTGAAGAACAATGCATTAACTCCAGGGATGCGAAGGGTCTTCCCTCAGCATGAAGTTTGCCATTAAAAAGCTCACAAATAGCACATGAACTGAAGTTTGATCCATAATCACTTTAAGAAAATTAGTTACTACTATTTAGTTTGGTAGTTTGTATTAATGTTTAGCCAACGTAATATGTTATTTTTTTACACTTATGCACTAATTACATTTTAATTTTTATTATTTGAGTTGTTAATGGTTTTTTGGTATTTTTTGAATTTTATACGATATGTTCCATTTATAATGTACAGTGGTGCCTCATATAACGTACTTAATCCGTTCCAGATGCACGTCCATTAAGCGAAACGTCCGTTATACAAAACGCATTTTCCCATAGAAATACATGTTAAAACATCTAATTCATTCCGCAGCATAAAATAACCGTACTGTATCATAAAAAAAAAAAGAACATGGGGCGCGTTCTTTTATTCCTCCGCGTAACTCTGCGTGAGCGACATCCGTTAAAAATTCCTGACGAACGCATTCCTAAATTCCGGTGGGAGTGCGTGCCGTCGAATGACGAAAACGGCCGCTTGTAGTAGTAGTTTACGGTGGAAAGCAACATGACGTCCTCCATGGCTCAGATAGTTTCGTTTCTGGGTCCATTATGTGGTTTTATGAATGAAAATTTAGAAATTGTGAAAGCGCGAGTTAGTGCACGCGGTGATGTAAGTGTCTTTATGAATTTTTTTCGAGACTATTTTGAATGCTCTTTCGACAAATAATCCATTTTATGGTTAAATTTTACAATTGGGACCCTTCTTTTGCCTTTAAAAGCTCATATTTTAGAATTATAGATTCCTCCATCACGATACTATCGATAGTGCAGGCGCTGCCATCTTTCTTTCTTTCACCGTCATTCCTAAATGCCTACAAACAGCAGTGCACTCCTGTAGTAGCGGAGACGCAGAGCGACCACTATTAAAGAACGCATCCATGGAGCAGTCACCAATTATGCCGGAAAGTCCGTTGTTCGCAGCGTCCGTTATTCGAGGCACCACTGTATTCCAATTTTGTTGTTCTAACCTGATGATGGTTTATTGAATAAACCGAAAACGTTTGTTTTGTTTTTATTTTACTCCCTCAGCAATAGATAAGGTGTTTATTACTGATTTGTTACATTATGCTGAGTACGTTTTTTCCTTCTATATGAATCTTTACTGAATGCTGACTGCAGTATCATTGCACACATCAAAAGTTTTGGCATTTACGATTTGTTCGTAGGACACATGAAGCATTATTTTTCTTTTGTGGCTTTTCTTCACTAAAACAATCTAGCATATTGGAGCTAACATGTCTTTCTTACAGCACTCTGATCTTGTATTTTATCATCAAATCTAATGCATCATGAAAGACTCTTGAATGATCAGTGTCCCAAAGTATCTCTGAAAATAGGAGAACTGTCAAGAGAACTGTCAATAGGAGAACTGTCAACCCCAAAAATTCATATCTTGTTTCATTGAGTTTCAGACATCTTGCAGTTAGTAGTAGTCCAAAAATAAGACTTCTTACTCTGATTTGTATTATGTCAGATAGTTTTCATTGGTGTCTCAGATAATGGTTACTATATTTTCATATACTTTCCTGGTTTGTAAACTGAACAATTTGTAGAAGTACAATAGAGCATCGTTTATCCGAAAACTGGTCAACCGAAACGTCGGTTAACCGAAAGCTTTCCAGTCGGACTGTGTCGTGCCAAATCGAACGTTTTTGATACTAGATTAACTTCTAAAGTATAATTTTTTTTGTTTTTATATTTTTCAATATATTTATCTTGTTTGTACAAAATAAAGAAATAATTTTTAACGATACAATAGCCTCGATTATTATTATATAAATTTTCGTTAGGCTTAAAATCGATGAAAATTCAACACGAAGCGACATGCAACGGAGAAAAATTTCAACATCGGATAGGTTAATATATTTTTCCGTACATAATCGGTTATCCAAAAAAATCAGTTATCCGAACAACCCCAGTCCCCAATTGATTCGGATAAACGATGCTCTACTGTATATCAGAAGTTACAAATAAGTATAAACTGTCAAATATATTGGCAACATTTTTCCAGGTTGAAGAACAACTACCTGGTATGTGTAAAGCACTCTTTATATTATTACATAACTGATATTTCTTTTGATGAGTTGGAATGGAAGACCCTGTTGTCCTACCATTGTACTCAAATCTTAATCATCCTTTTCAAAATCAGAAGCAATTACAGTATTTACTCAAATATAAGACGATCTCGCATATAGGACAAGGTGTAACTTTAAAGATCAAAATAAAGAAAATTAGATTTATTAATACAATTCCAATTTTATTTCGTTTAATCACAAGTAAAATATCAAATACACGTAAATGAACACATTTTCCTGCAAAAATCTGTAAAAAATCGACATTGACAACATTGCATAAAGGTTAATCCCTCTTGTACTGGTAACTTAATATAATCAACTCACAGCAACCTTTGATTATCCAGTAATATATTTAATTGAAACAAACATTTTCAACCATTTACTCAGTCTACTTCAGGTTATACAGTAAAGATTCGAATAATCATTGTGCGTAAAAAACTTTAGAATGCTTTTGGAACTTTTCAATTTTGCATGCACATTATCATGGAAGTAGACATGTCGCTGACAAATGTAGCACATATGGCACAAAATATAGAATATAAATATTCCATACACTAACAAAGGAATATAAAATTATTCTATACATAAAACAAGTGGATTGAAAAGTACGTTAAATAGAGTTGTGGGGGTGATTCCCCTTCGTAACAGAATCTCCAAGTTTGAGAAATGTTGATCACAACTTTGGAATTGATGCAGTTAGTGCATAACTCTGCTTTGTATATTTCCAGAGTTTCCAGCAATCGTTAAGTGTTCCATTGGGTGGGAGAGTCGTATCAATTCTGCATTTTGCAGGTCCGCTCTTATTCCAGGGGTTGAGGCATAAGTGGATAGGGCAGTGGTGTCCCTGTTGTGATCGATGTCATATTTGTGTTCATGTAGGCGCTTGTCAAGAGAACATTTCATGGAACCAATATACACAGGACCTCTTTGAAATCTGTTGTTCCATAACTGTACAAAATATACCCCTGGAGCCAATCTTTTATCTATTTTGTCCTTGCCATTACGCAGGAGGTCATATACAGTACTACGCCTCTTGTAAGCAATCTTTTTGTTGGTATATGTTGCAATTTCCCTGTACAGAGAGTTGAGGTGGTGGTTATATTCAACAATCGCTAGAGAGTGAGTGTTATGCAAGTTGTTAGTGTGTGTGTTAGTATTGTCATTATGATATACTTCTGTAGAATAGGCATATGCATGGTTGTGAATTAATCTTCGACCATACTTGTGCCGTGTGGCTATGTTCTGGATGCGCCGTAATTCAGATAAGGTGTCTTCCATTTTGGAGTGGTGCGTATATGCTCTTTTGGTTAGGGCCCAGAAGGCAGCAACCTTGTATGAGTAGGGGTCATCTGAAACAGCCGGGATGAATAACAGAGTGTGGTATGACTTGTAATGGACCTTAGTTGATATCCTGCTGCCATCCAATTACATATTGATATCCAAGAAGTTCGCATTCGAATTGCTTATTTGATTCAACTTTATGCAGAGGCCATAGGGGTTATTATTCATTGAATCAATGAAATTGTTTATATTGGATTTAGTTTTCCATAAAATACAGATGTCATTGACATACCTTTTATATATAAGAATGTTTGAAATAAATAGGGGTATGATTCTTTGCTCAAATTGTCTAATCACTAACTCACATAAATCGCCCGAAAGTGGGCTGCCCATAGAGACACCATATTTCTGGGGGTAAGTTTTATTGTTAAAACGGAAAAAGGAAGTGTAGCAGAGAATGTGGGCCAGTTCCAATACATGTTCATGGTGCGTTCCATGAGAAGTTAGTAAGAGGTCCCTAATTGCGAAAAAGCATGGTTGGATTTTTTTAGAAGGGTATAATGAAACAAAATCAAGAACAGTGATACATGCCTGCTCCATAATATTAAGCAGTCTCAAAAATGAAAATCAACAACATAATTTCTTCACGTAAAGCTGAACAATCAAAAACCCTTTTTGCCAATTCTTAACAGTTGAATTCACTCTTCGTCGATTACACTTAAGAGTTTTTTCGAATTCTGATTTCTAAATAATCATATGTTTTCACGTGAGAATGAATTAAAATTTATATTGGGCCCCCGTGTAATTTTGGAATTCAATTCAAAAGCTTTGCTTTTCCTATTGCTATTCATCTTTAGTCCTGACAATACACATGAACAATTCAAACAACCCAGATAAAATACTTTTGTTTTTAAACACCAGAAGGTGAGAATACGATTAAAAAATGCGAAGAATGAAAAGAATCCTTCACTTGCACATATAGGATGACCTAGGTTTTTGAAGCAGTGAAAAATGGATAAAAATCTCGTCTTATATGCAAGTAAATACGGTATATCATCTGGACCAACTGATAACTTCAATTCAAGTCAGACTCCTCAATTTTTTTCCTCAACATTCTCAAATACAGTCAGTTCATCATCACCAAGGTTACATATAATTTCCTAAAGTTCTTAATCAGACAAAACACAATATCTAGACATTTTAACAATTGAGGTAGATCTTATCTGAAACAAAATATGTTTCAAATTACTTGCTACAAATACTTTTGTAATTTTGCATCATGTAACTTGAAACTTTCACAATTCACTAACAGCAAGCAGCAGCACCTTCAAACATCAACCAGAGTCTGCACAATGCTTTTTGCCTGTCTCAACTAGAAAAATATACATCTGATATAGTGATCTATCAGACTCACATTATTTGTTTAAAAATATATTTATTTTAATTTAGAATATTTTAGGGCAATGTACTGTACACAAAATGCATTATTATTCCAAAACAGGGATTAGCAACTTTTCAGCAGTATTGTGCTGAACCTAAGTTATAGCATTATTCCAGGTGCAGACATGATTCTACCAACTTTGTTAATCTATATAACAAAACTGGTCCAGTTATAATGGACTTCAAAAATATATAATTTTGAAGTTAAGTTGTTAATTGAATTATGTTATTATATGTGAAGCATATGCACAACAGGTAGATTGAAACATGGAGTGTAAACACATGTGCTATAATATAAATATACAAGCAAGAGATTAGTTTTTAATGTATCATGGCCTACACTAAACTATGGCTCCTATTTAAATGTGTAATTAATAATTAAAATATAATTTACTACATTTCTATTCAATCAGAGTGTCACTGAAAATTGCCCCGCATGCCAAACATAGCATGCAGAACAATTTTCAGTCACACTCTTCAGTGACAGATTTTCATAGGTTACCAACCTGTTCTAAAATAAAGTTTTGTAAATAAAGATTAATGTGTCAAAAATAGTTTGACAGACTCACCTTAAAGGTTAAGGGTTAAAAATCTTACAGGGCAAAATGGCAATTGATTATTTATACATTGTTGGTTAAATGTATAACATACAAATTTAAGAGAGCTCTAACATTACAATTTACAGAGAGCCCTAACATTCATTCACAGAACCCAGTTTGAAAAACTTCTAAAGTCATATGGCCTTTTATAAAAAATTTCATCTTTTACTTTCTTCTAAAAATTGAAAATTTCAAATAATATATAATGTGTTGTTGGGTGTAGTATAGATTGCACCCTACAGAATTTCGGAACTTTGAGTATATATTTGAACTCAGGGGTCCGAGACGAGTTCAACGATACCCTACTTTTGGACCGGAGATGAAAAATAAGAAAGTTGTCATACTTTTTCAGCGATCGCGCAATGATCGGGAGTCGTATTGCTCTCTCCACTAAGCCTATGGCGTGTTTAACAGGCAGTCAGCAAGTTGACCATATATACCTTCAACAGAGGCACACAGTTGATCCATTAGCACACAGATTGTCTGCAGTTCAAGTTAAATCCTTTTCGCACACCCTCGCGCTCCTCGACCTCGGGGGGCTACGGCCCCTCAGCCTCGCTATCGCTTGTGGTTGGCTAGTACTACAAGCCGTCCATGCTATCGCGATTGGGAGTCACAATGCTTGAACAAAAGGAGAAAAAGGAACTGCCGTTCGACTGTTCATGCTCCCGACAGACTCCCCCTGGGAGGGGAGCTGCTGGCAGGCCGCCAATTGTTTAACGTCACTAGTTATTGATTCACAGTAGTTCTTGAACAAAAGAAAAAAAAAGGAAACTGGCATTCGACTGTTCGTGCAATTTCTTGCCTTTCAGTGCGCTTTTTTTTTTTTTTAATTTGTTTGCAGACTTTACTGTGAGATGGCAGCACTAGCAACTATGGTGCTGTCTACATGAAAGCATTAAAAAAGTATGATAACTTTCTTATTTTTCGTCTCTGGTCCAAAAGTGGGTATCGTTAAATTCTTCTCGGTCCCCTCAGTTCAGATATATACTCAAAGCCACGAAATTCCATAGGGTGCAATCTATACTATCCCTGTGTTGTTATTATTCATTGACTTGAATAGCCCTAATATTAATTTAAACAGATATGTAATATAAAGCTATGAAATACTACTACTCTATAGTTAAAAAATTTAGTAAGTACCTGCACTTATATCATACAAATAACTAATCACACTTAAATATAATTAAAATTTGAAAAATATAACTTAACTTTTATTTCATTTAATCTTATTTTTATATAGAATTCTTGTTAAAATCGTAAAAACAGGAATTATAAAATTTGCTAAACTGTAAATATTAAATTTGAATGTAGTAGTAACTAAGATAAACATTTAAAAAAAAAATTATAATATAATCATCTCAAAGACAAAAAAACATTGTATTCTTTTGATAACTTGACAAAAATTAGGACACTTACAACAATAGAAACTAAATTGGATTAAGTATTCAGGTTGATGACTTTAAACAAATATTCAGGCTTAATTTGTGCCTAATGCAAAGTATGTAAATTATAATTCACATTATTGTAAAATATGATAATTACACATCTGAAACATATTAATGAGCTATATATACAAAATAAAGATAAAATAGAAACTAAGACACTACATAACATTATGATGCTATGCCTTAATTTCTACAGTCCATAAAAAAGAAGACTATTATCAATGTACTGTACTGTACTGTACATGTACAGTACTGTAGATCCAGCAAACAATGTTTTACTTTATAAACCAACAGTGAATATTTCCAAACTGATAGCAACGTGTATTTAGTTATAGCTATACATAAATGTTCAGAAATATAATAATTAAAATTCATAATGCCATTAAAAGCAAATTAAAATACGGCAATAATTTTAAATCGTCGTCACAAAATAAATTTCACAAGTTGTCCACATAACTCGTCGAGATACTTTAATCAGACAATTATTACGATATTTTATCATGCAACTTTACAATTTACATACTTCATTTTAAGAATTCCTCATCATAATAGGAAATTTGTCAAAAATAGTCAATTGCAAAAATACAGGGAATTAAAACCATTTAATTTATCCATTTCTATTGCTGTAAATTTAATATATAGGCCTATTCCACTTTTAAAAAAGGATTTTACAGGAAAAAAATAGGGTCAATGTGGGTAAATATGAGACAGTCTGAAAAATTGGAAAATATGAGTCAGTTGTGAAATTTGATTTAATCTGTGTCTGATCCATCCTGTACTAACACAATATTAAGTTTATTTAGTGCTTTTTAACATGTAACTTTTCTGAATGAAAATGACAATGGTTTCTGTCAGTTCAACTAACTTTTGCTCTGTATATGTCTACAAAAAACAAATATTTAATTAGAAATTTGTATGTAGTATATACTGTAAATGCAGCTTTCAGCTGCTAGTTGTTTTTATTGCATATATCATCTTTTGTCTGAGTTTTGTACATTTCAAAACGAAATAGAAAATGAGACACCAGATTTTATTTACTGGTCATTAATTTCCATGACACTTTTATTTAAGTTCAGCCTGTTGATATTTTTGAAATGTAATAGGTCTACACCTAATTTAACCTTAATGTTAATACACAGAAATCAGCAGGGCTATAGTTTTATTTACTTCATTATTTTTATTCCATGCTAATTAAATAAATCAATTGTTCCTAAAATGTTTTATTTGGTATAGGCCTATTTTATTTAGACTAGACTAGTTATGTAAATTTTCTTTAATTAGTGGTAGGCTTATTACTTTTTCTATGTTAATATCTCTTGTAATAGGCCATTAAATAAAGCTTTATATGTTTACTATTAATAATTCATTATAGGAGAGGAGAAAGGGAAGTAGTTTGTCTTCTGTCGAAGGAGGACACAGCGCATCCGAAATATTTTTGAAAAAAGCATGTTTACTAATTTGTATTATACTGTATTTTTCCTTTTCCTTCCTTTCCTATAGCCTACTAAATTATTAACCCAGTTTAGTTATCTTTTTATTCTTTAAACATTTAATTTAGGCCTATACTATATGTATTTACTATTAACAATATAAAATAGTTGGTATCTTAATATACTTTGTTCAAAAAGGTTAATAAAATCACTTAGACCTAGGCCTAAGTCTTTAAAATTTTGTTTTATTTTACACTTTTATATTGTACACAACTACAGAGTAATTTTCAATGATGAATATTTAAACTTATCTACTTACTTCAATTCAAAAATTTCATGTGAAAATGTGAAGAAAATAAGCTGTACAAAAAATCATTTAAAAAAATTGTACATCTTTGGAACTAAATATCACGGAACAATGTTTCATAAAAAGAAAATGTCTTGCATTTAACCCGTAGTACCTGATTATTAATCTCCCTGTTGGCATAGGCAAGTCCTTATGGTGTTATAGTGGGTGTCTCATTTTTCACCTCCCAGTGTCTCATATTTTAGCTTTCAAAGGTAAAATATAAGAGAGGAAAACATTTTTTTGCTCAACATTTCCTATATATACAGAAAAAATGAATACTCCATTAGATTTTAACACCATCTGTAGACCTTGTCATGTATGCCTCTTTGTAAAATACTGATTCTAACAAATGCTATTACAAAAGTTTTGAAAAGTGTATATATATATATATATATAAGAACGAATAAATCCTTCTCTTGAATTTTTTAAACCATCCCTTTAATGCTTTGCCTGAAGACAACAAAGAATTTTAGAAACAGTCTATTTAAATCTATAATAAATATATCAGCCTGCAGAATCTGATTTCGTTATTACTACTAGTATTATTTGTGTAGAAGTCAATACTAATATAACTAATCATTTAGGTTAATGTTACCTATGGTTCCAAGATGGAGGCTCGTCTCTGATTCCAGCAAATAGAAGGGAAACAGTGGGGACGCACGTTCTAACCTAACCTATTCTAATAAATTACCATTATTATTACTAATAAAATTATTAGAATAGGTTAGGTTAGGTTAGAACGTGCGTCCCTACTGTTTCCCTTCTATTTGCTGGAATCAGAGACGAGCCGCCATCTTGGAACCATAGGTAACATTAACAATAATTTAATTTGATATAAAACATAATTCGGCAGATAATTGATTAACAGACTAAACGTCAATTATATATGGACAAACAGCCACGTTGATATATAGAAACCTGGTTATACATAAAATACAATTTATAGGTGGTGATAAATCGACATTCTAACGGTTACTAACCTTATATGATATCTATCCAGATATTTGTACTATTTTGGTCACGATCCACCACCGATACACACCGACCTCCACCCGTCATTTTCAAACCTAGACACGGTGACGTAGTTAAAGACTCTACGATTGCCAGCCAATGGCCGATGGCTTTTCTTATTTAATTCGATTCGTTGATGTACTAATTTTTAAAAAAATTATTACTAGAATCTTCGATGGGTTAATTAATATAGGTTTTAAAAATAGCATTTAAATTTGGATGAAAAGGTTTAATCGGTTAATAGAATGTATATTTCCATAAAAGGCGTTTGTGGGAATTTCACGGCCGTTAACCGGTTCCTGCTCGTTTGCCTGGCTTTATCGGGGCAATCGGATTAGTCAATTTATTTGTTCGCCCGTTTCTTACGATCAGACTGAGAAATACGAAACCATTTATTGATTTAATCGGATATATATTCAATTTATAAATGTTCATCGTGCTTTTAACGATGGATACGACTAATTTAGCTATGCAACTTTTAAATACAGTTATTAATTAATACTGTATTATTTCGTTGCGTTATTTTACTTGTAACAGAGATCTGAAAGGAACTAATACTTTTACTCCGCATTCTAATATTCTTTCAATTATTCTTGGCATACTAAAATTTTGATTGCTTTGTGGATAGACAAGTGCGTGCCCCGAGCCAAATGCAGCCCGCCACGTCGGACCATCCGCCATCTTGAATTCGTACCAAATAATTTTCTTTTTTACAAAAAGATGTAACGACTAAAGCGAAGTCGGAAAGAAACCACAAAACTACAATTAGGAAAATACAGTAGTATAGGCTTACAATACATTGTGTTCTCCATTTACAATTACTCTGTAGATGAAAAACTGAAAAATTCGTTTAGTGTTGTTTGTTTTGAGCACTTAACTGTCTCGACTTTCTTTTTCAACGATCACGAACGCCTTGAAAACATCATCTTCGCAATTGCCAATTGTTGGCAAGTAACGTCTAAGGATTCTTAATGCCTCTAGCGCAGTGTTTCCCAACGTGAGGCCCACGTCCCACAGAGTGGCAATTTGATTGTTAAGGGGGCAATTCGAAACTCGTCCAGAGTTTAAGTTAGCCGTATAGCCGCTGTACGCCATATTTATTGTAAATATTGATTTAAGTTAGTTTTAATTTTCTAGAACTTTCCTTTATAACCCTTTTCCCTTGGGGTGAGATTAACAATTCTGGGAATCACTGAGAACAAAGGGATGAACGAGGCCCTGAGGCCGGTGAAAGAGGAGAAAGAACATTCTTTGCCCAGACCTCGAGGTGGGCAAAGAATGTTCTTTCATATCTGGTACCCTAACTGTGTACCAAATTTCAACTTTCAACTCTTAACCGTTTCAGCGAAAATGAAGATTATTACGTTACAGTCAACCTTACCCGTTTCCACAGAATGCAAGAATTGGGTCCTCCCTGTTTCTTCAGACTAATTACAGAATTTTTAGATTGGTCTAAAAATATGTTCGATTTTCCGCAAAAACGACAAAAACTGCATCTGCGTCTTGCACGTCGCTTTCTCTTAACAATTCCATTGTTACTTGACACTTCCATTGTTGATGGACGTGTTAAGCCTTAATCCTGTCCCTCTCCCCCATGAGGAGGAATTTCGAAAAATCCCTTCTTAGTGTGCGTCCTCGTGACGTACCCTAACTGCGTACCAAATTTCAACTTTCAACTCCTAACCGTTTGGGCTCTGCACTGATTATTATTATTATTATTATTATTATCAACTCGTCTCGATTATATATATATAGATTATTATATTATTAAATATATTAATAAATAAATCGACTCCCCTCCTGAAAAAAATGAGTTCGCACCACACGTACGGAGTGAATTCATTTCTTTAGGAGGGGGTGACGACTTATCAAAGTGTGGGACAGCAAAAGTATGTCGACTTATCTAGTAATGATGAGTTAAACGGTGTCGAGTAAACCGGAGTTTTTTAACATTAATGCCTATGCAAGTCGGCCGGGACCACAGAAAATTGACTACTTAACCGATGGTGTCGAGTTATCCGGGTGACAACTTATGCGGACTCGACTGTATTTGTTTTTTCAAATTATATTCTTTTTTGTATGAATTAAATTATTTTTTAATGTTTGGCCAACAGATGACGCTACATGTACCGGTCGCAATCGTATGTAGATAGAAATTAATTCAAACAGAAATTAAATTAATATTTTGGGGTAGTATATAGCTTAGTGTCGATTCTAAGGTCTAAGTAATAGTCATATAAACTTTGGTTCAGATCGATTTAAGAATAAAGATTTGTATAAAAGATAAGCCAACAAATATTCATTTTGTGTACAGTAAGACCCCGCTTAACGCTGTTTCGGTGTTACGCGGTAGTATAGGAATTCCCCGAGATCGCACGCAGCGTCGGGATTCCTCGAACGCATGTTTGCTGCGCCACAGTTGATTTGTGATCGGTCATCAACTTTATCGTGTGTATAAAGATATTATAAACATATTATTTTATTTTATTGTGATAAATACGGCATTTTTTAGTTTTTACAATGGGTGATCGCAAAGAAAATAAAGTAAAGCGACAAGAAAAAGCATTTCGCTGGAAACTAAAATGCAGGTGCTCAGACGATTAGATGCAGGTGAACGGCAATCTGATATCGGCACTGCATTAAATTTGTCAACTTCAACACTACGGACAATTTTAAAAAATAAAGAAAAAATCGTATCGTCAGCAACTACAACCACAACCAACGACTTCGGCAACAAAAATTACCCGTACCAGAAGTAATGTGTTTGAGGAAATGGAAAAACGACTTTCCATCTGGATTGACGATGAAGTTGAACGCAATATGCCACTAAGTCAAGCAATTATAATGGAAAAAGCGAAAAAATTTTCATATTCAGAATGAAAAAGGTGACACGAGTGAAAATTTCGTACCTAGTCGTGGGTGGTTTAATCGATTTAAAAACAGAAACAATCTTCATAATAACATACAGGTTACTGGAGAAGCGGCAAATGGAGATACAAAAGCAGCTGCAGCATTTCCTGCAACATTAAGAGCAATCATTGAACGAGGGAATTATCCTCTTGAACTAGTTTTCAATGTTGATGAAACGGGCCTTTTCTGGAAAAGAATGCCAAAACGTACAATTTTATCCCGTGAAGAAAAGCGAGCATCAGGATTTAAAGCTACAAAAGATCGTTTAACACTTCTATTGGGTAGTAACGCTATGGAGACTTTAAAACCACTGCTTGTTTATCATTCCAAAATCTCAAGAGTAATGAGTGAAATTTCAAAATCATCTTTACCAGTAATTTGGGAGTCCAGTAAAAGATCTTGGATCACTATGAAAATTTTCCAGAATTGGTTTACCGAACCTTTTTCCCGTCTGTTAAACGCTACTGCGAATTTTAAAAAAACTAGAACCGAAAGCTCTACTTTTGATTGATAATGCTCCAAGCCATCCAACGCATTTGTCTGACTTAACAATACGCATTTCAGTAGAAGTGTTTTCCTGCCGCCAAATACAACTTCGTTAATCCAACAATGGATCAAGGCGTAATATCAAATTTTAAAGCTTATTATCTGCGGCTGACATTCCGACAGCTGATTGATAAAACAGATGGAGCAGATAAACAATCCATTAGAGATTTTTGGAAAAACTAGAATATCATGGATGCTGTAGACAACATCAATCTTTCCTGGAATGAGGTGACCGAGAAATGTTTTAAAGGAGTATGGAAGAATATATGGCCGGAGCTAAGCAAGGATGTTGACGCAAGAAAATCCATTGTTGATGTCGACGAAATTGTCAAGCTAGCTAATGAAACAGGGTTGGATAATATAAATGCGCAGGATATTGAAGAATTATTGCAAGTTATAACTGGAGAAAGTTTTTCCAACGACGATCTTAAAGAATTAGTAGAACAACAGGTGCGTGAATATGACGAAATTAGTGTTTCTGAAGATGAGGAACAAAAGGAACTTTCAACGGATTTTCTAAAAAAAAAAAGTTTAACCACTATAACGGAAATTATGGATAAGTTTATACAAATTGATTTAAATTTTGATAGAAGTTCAAAGGCAAGAGGAAGTGTCATGAAGACGAAATGGCATGTCTTGCTATCGACAACTGCTTGCTGAACGAAACAGGAAAACTGTTTAACGGCGTTACGATGACTTCTTCACAAAGAAACAAAAGATGTCAAATGAGAAAAAACCTTCTTCATCACAAACATAACTTCTTTACACGAACTTCTTTTTTATTTTTATTTTCATGAATGTTTTATAAATAAATATCGATATTAGCAATAAATAAGTCTATAATTAATGTAACAAAAAGTATTTAACAATAAATGTTACAAAATAAAAAATAAAAAAAAACTGATAAATTTGATTATTCTCTGTTCCGTTTCACGTACTCCCCTTATTTACGTGTTAAGATGACCCGTTTAACGCTGTTTCCATTTAGCGCTGTTATCTAGGAACGCATCCTCCACGTTCTTACTGTATATACTGTAAAGATAAAGTAAGATAGCTCAATCAATACACGATTTTTATTATAAACTAGCAGGTAGACCCGGCGTTGCTCGGGCAAAAGTAACGATAGCGAAGATTGAGATTATTACGTTATAGTCACAAAATAAAAAGAGTAATTTCATCAACGAACTAAGTATTTCTAAAGAAAGGTCGAATTTGAAAATCGAATGTTCTAATATTGTTCGATTTTCACGACGCGTTCTGATATTATCGTTCGATTTTCATCCAATGTTCTAAAGAAGAAAGGTCGAGAAAAACCGAACTAATCTGTTTAAATTTGAAAATCGAATGTGTTCTAACACGTTACTCTTTTTCTTTTTTCTTTTTTTTTTTTTTTTTCCAGAGACCGTAAATCTTGCACGTCGCTTTCTTCTTGTTCTCCATTGTTACTTAACACTTTGGTACTTAAATTTGGTACCCTAACTGTGTACCAAATTTCAACTTTCAACTCCTAACCGTTTTAGCGAAAATTAAGATTATTACGTTATAGTCAACATTACCCGTTTTCACAGAATGAAAGAATTGGGTCTCCCCTGTTTCTAGACTAATGACAGAATTTTTAGATGGGTCTAAAAATATGTTCGATTTCCCACAAAAATGAAAAAAACTGCATCTGCGTCTTGCACGTTGCTTTCTCTTAACAATTCCATTATTACGTAACACTTCCATTGTTGAAACTTCCATTGTTGACATTTCCATTGTTACTTAACACTTCCATTGTTACTTAACACTTCCACAACAATGGAAGTGTTAAGCCTTAATCCTGTCCCTCTCCCCCGTGGGGAGGAATTTCGAAAAATCCCTTCTTAGTGTGCATTCTCGTGACGTACCCTAACTGTGTACCAAATTTCAATTTTCAACTCCTAATCGTTTGGGCTTTGCACTTTAATATTATTATGTTGGGTTAAGTGAGATATACTCGGTTAACACCGGTGGCTAAGTACTATGCCGGACCAAAGTCAAGGCATAGTAACCAAAACAAAAATAAAGAAGTGTATCAGTGTGTGTGTCTTTTTTTTTTTTTTTTTTTTTAAACTCTTTCCGCCCTGTGGGCACCAAGAGGGCCTTTTTTTAGTAGGCCCATTATGGGTTCGGCCAGGCCCACAATGGGGCGACCGGGTGGTGAGGGACGGGGCCCGACATATCCGAACGGACCACCCCCCGAAAAATTCCTGGGGATTATTCGACCCGTTCGGATTCGATCCCGGGTCCCCCAGAGCGGTAGGCTGCCACCTTTACCGCTCGGCCATCCGGCCGTCATAGTGTGTGTGTCTGTATTCAGGAATTTTTTCACAATATGACATGTATTCAATATAGTGGCCTTCTGTAGTGTGATGTATGTGTTTCTATTCAATTCTAATGTGCCCAGGCTTTTGTGTAGTGTGTGTGGTATGACATCTGTAGAGGAGAGAACAACAGGTACAATAAGCACCCTATCCATCCTCCACAGATGCCTTATTTCCTGGGCGAGTTCTGTGTACTTGCTAATTTTTTCAGTGCATGCGTTTTGTATATTGTGAGTGTTTGGAATGGATATGTCTATAATGTATGTGATTTTATTGTGTTTGTCAATGAGTGTGATGTCTGGTCTGTTGTGGTAAATTGTTTTATCTGTGATTATGGCTCTGTCGTAGTATATTTTGTGCGTGTTGTTTTCCAATACTGTCTGTGGAATGTATTTGTAGTATGGTTCGTGGATGTCTACTAATTTGTGTTTCTTTACAAGCTCTTGGTGTATTATATTTGCTACTTGATTATGTCTGTGTAAATAATCTGTCTGTGCCAAGAGCTTGCAACCAGAGGTGATGTGTTGTATAGTTTCTGGCATGATGTGACATTTTCTGCATGTGTCATTTGTGAGTGTTGCATCTTTGAGTATGTGTTTTCTGTAGTTTTTAGTATTTATGACCTGATCCTGTATGGCAATCATGAATCCTTCCGTCTCCCCAAAGAGGCATCCCCGAGCTAACCAGCTGTTTGACGCAGTTTTGTCAACAAAATCCTGGGCCAGATCATAAGGATGCCTGCCATGGAGTGCCTTTCGAGCCCACGATTGCTTAATGGTGTCTATGCTTTTTATATGTTGTGTTGTGTCCATATGATGTGAGTGTAAGTTTAATGGTGTGTTATTCGAGTCTGCTAGAGTTACTGCTTTATGTAATTGTGATGTTTCTTGTTTTTTATAGAAAAACTCTCGTAGTGACTGTATTTGTTTGTAGTGAAGGTTAACTATGTCAATCAGGCCACGTCCGCCATCTTTACGTGGAAGGGTTAATCTTTCTGTGGCGGATTTAGGATGATGTTGTTTATGCTTAGTAAGTGTTGTTCTTGTTTTCCTTTGGAGTTGCTCAAGATCTGTGTGAGTCCAATGTATAACTCCAAAAGAATATGTGAGTACTGGGATGACATATGTGTTTATTGCTTTAACTGTGTGTTTTGCATTTAATTGTGTTCTGAGAATAGCATTTAACCTACTTTGGTATTCTTTAATTAATCTTTGCTTTATTTGTGTATGTTCTGTTAGTTTGGCCTGTTGGAATCCTAAATACTTGTAGAACTCGCCCTCTTCCATGGATTCAATAATGTCTCCATTTCCAAGTGCAAAATCTTCTTTCTTCAGGATTCCTTTTTCTATGTGAAGTGTTTTGCATTTATCTAGGCCAAATTCCATTTGTATGTCCTTGGTGTATGAATGTGTGATTTGTAGGAGTTGATAAAGTTGTTTTTGTGTGGATGCATAAAGTTTTATGTCATCCATGTACATGAGATGTGACAGTGTAAACTGTGTTGTTTTTTCGTGTCTGATATTGTAACCATATTGCGTGTTGTTTAACATGTTGGATAATGGGTTCAGGGCTAAGCAGAACCAGAGAGGACTCAAGGAATCTCCTTGAAAAATTCCTCGCCTAATAAAAATTTGCTTTGTTTGTATGGAAGTGTTATGGACCCTGAGATGTAGTGTTGTTCTCCAGTGCTGCATAGTGTTTTGAAAGAATGCAATGAGTGATGGATGTATTTTGTACATGTGTAGGATATGTAGCAGCCAACTGTGTGGAACACTGTCGAATGCTTTTCTGTAGTCTATATATGCCATGTGTATGTTTCTGTGTTGTTTGTGTGCTTGCCGTAGAATGACTGAATCTATGAGTAACTGTTCTTTGCATCCCCTGTGATTTCTACGGCAACCTTTTTGTTGTTCCGTTAGAATGTCGTGTTCTTCAACATGTTTGTATATTTTGTTTGCGATACAGGATGTCAATAATTTGTAGAGTGTTGGAAGACATGTAATTGGTCTGTATTGTGTGGGGTCTGTGGTATTGTTGTTTTTAGGTTTCATGTAGGTGATGCCCTGAGTAAGAAAATTTGGCATGTCTTGTGGATTGATGATGATGTGTGTTAGGTGTTTAGCTAGTTCCTGGTGCAGTGATGTAAACTTTTTGTACCAGAAATTGTGAATGTTGTCTACACCAGGTGTCTTCCAGTTGTGTGTTCTGTTAACAGTGTATTGGAAATCACGTATGCTTATTTCAACACAGGGCATAGTTGGTATGTTGTGTAAGTTTTTGTTCTCCTCCTCGATCCAGCCTGCATCAGCATTGTGCGTGACAGCACTGGACCAAAGAGAAGACCAATATGTTGTGAGTTCTTCTTCTGTTGGTGTGCCACTGTGCTGTGTATCAGTGTTTGCTTTGTTATTAATTTGTCTGTAAAAGAGTTTTTCATTGTTTGTAAATAATTTATTTTGTTGTTTTCGTAGTGTACATGTTTTGTATCGTTTGAGTCTACGTGCTTTGGCAGCAAGTTTTTGTTTTAGTGTATCAATGTATTCTGTAATGTGTGTGTTGTGATGTTCATGTTTTGTATGTGTTTTTATTTTCTTGAAAATGTTTTTGAGCTGTTTCCTTAATTTGGGTGTTATGTTGCTTTTAGTGTATTGTGTCAGCCTGCCTAATTGCTGTCTAATGTCATTTATTTGTATTTCTATTCTTCTCTGCCAGGCAGGCTTGTGATAGTATTGTGTTTTCTGTGTATTTGTCTGTGACTGTACTTTCAGTCCATGGTGTGTCACTACTGTGACTGCCCCAGCATAAACTAATGTATGAATGTCTGCGAGTGTAGAAATTGAATGAATGTAGTGTGGTATTAAGTGAGTGTTTACATAATTTAGTGTTTTTCCTACTTTCTTTGATGTGTTGATTTTTGGTATTCGTGGTCGTTGTGTGGGATCTGTGCCTGTATATTTAGTGAGTGTTTCCTGAAATATAAGTGAGAGCGTATTAACTAAATCCAAGTCTATGTTATCAGTGATGGATGAGGAAGTGTCTGTAGTATCATTAGTGGTAATTGTTGTATGTGTGTTATTATCAATGCTTGTTGCTGGATTATCCTGACAGGTTACATGATCTTCATTAATGTTAGATGTTTCTGTCTGTTGATGTATTTGATCAGCAACCTGTTGTTTGATAAGTTCAAGTGTTGTTTGTGGAATAAGGTTGTTGTGTATAATTGTTCTTTTTTGATCAACAACCCTTTGTTCGGTGACAGTGAGGTGAGGATACTGTTGTGTGAATCTATGGTGTAGTTGTTGTCTGTATGCTGTCATGTTTGTTTCGAGTTTTGTGATGGTGTAATAAGTACGGATGATAAACTCGTTCATTTCTACTGTCCATTTCATCCGTTGGCGTGGTTTTCCAGCCTTTGTGGTCTGTGGATGCATTGCCACAGAAACACCAAGGCTGGGTTGGTTCCTCACATCTGTTGAGGGCATTGCAGTAGCCATGCTTGGGCCGGTGCTGCTTTCGCCACCGGTAACCAAGGGAGACTGTGACCTATTTTTCGAACGTGAGCCTCTGCCTAACCCACGAACGCGGACCTTGTTAACCCGGGCGACGTCCGAGCCGGTATCACACTTTGATCTAGTTATTACCATGATGAATATCTCCACAGAATGTGGGCGTGGTCACTCTTAGCTTCATTTCTCCCCATAGACCTTACTGGCATGGGTGTCCCTACCAGGAGCTTATGCTCCAGCCTGCATTGCCCTATGGATCAGTAAAATTACTGGGCTCTCCCACCACGACCAGGTGGTGACCACGGGAGAGTTATTATTATTATGTTGGGTTAAGCTAGATATACTCGGTTAACACCGGTGGCTAAGTACTATGCCGGACCAAAGTCAAGGCATAGTAACCAAAACAGAAATTAAAGAAGTGTATCAGTGTGTGTGTCTGTATTCAGGAATTTTCTCACAATATGACATGTATTCAATATAGTGGCCTTCTGTAGAGTGATGTATGTGTTTCTATTCAATTCTAATGTGCCCAGGCTTTTGTGTAGTGTGTGTGGTATGACACCTGTAGAGGAGAGAACAACAGGTACAATAAGCACCCTATCCATCCTCCACAGATGCCTTATTTCCTGGGCGAGTTCTGTGTACTTGCTAATTTTTTCAGTGCATGCGTTTTGTATATTGTGAGTGTTTGGAATGGATATGTCTATAATGTATGTGATTTTATTGTGTTTGTCAATGAGTGTGATGTCTGGTCTGTTGTGGTAAATTGTTTTATCTGTGATTATGGCTCTGTCGTAGTACATTTTGTGCGTGTTGTTTTCCAATACTGTCTGTGGAATGTATTTGTAGTATGGTTCGTGGATGTCTGCTAATTTGTGTTTCTTTGCAAGCTCTTGGTGTATTATATTTGCTACTTGGTTATGTCTGTGTAAATAATCTGTCTGTGCCAAGAGCTTGCAACCAGAGGTGATGTGTTGTATAGTTTCTGGCATGATGTGACATTTTCTGCATGTGTCATTTGTGAGTGTTGCATCTTTGAGTATGTGTTTTCTGTAGTTTTTAGTATTTATGACCTGATCCTGTATGGCAATCATGAATCCTTCCGTCTCCCCAAAGAGGCATCCCCGAGCTAACCAGCTGTTTGACGCAGTTTTGTCAACAAAATCCTGGGCCAGATCGTAAGGATGCCTGCCATGGAGTGCCTTTCGAGCCCACGATTGCTTAATGGTGTCTATGCTTTTTATATGTTGTGTTGTGTCCATATGATGTGAGTGTAAGTTTAATGGTGTGTTATTTGAGTCTGCTAGAGTTACTGCTTTATGTAATTGTGATGTTTCTTGTTTTTTGTAGAAAAACTCTCGCAGTGACTGTATTTGTTTGTAGTGAAGGTTAACTATGTCAATCAGGCCACGTCCGCCATCTTTACGTGGAAGGGTTAATCTTTCTGTGGCGGATTTAGGATGATGTTGTTTATGCTTAGTAAGTGTTGTTCTTGTTTTCCTTTGGAGTTGCTCAAGATCAGTGTGAGTCCAATGTATAACTCCAAAAGAATATGTGAGTACTGGGATGACATATGTGTTTATTGCTTTAACTGTGTGTTTTGCATTTAATTGTGTTCTGAGAATAGCATTTAACCTACTTTGGTATTCTTTAATTAATCTTTGCTTTATTTGTGTATGTTCTGTTAGTTTGGCCTGTTGGAATCCTAAATACTTGTAGAACTCGCCCTCTTCCATGGATTCAATAATGTCTCCATTTCCAAGTGCAAAATCTTCTTTCTTCAGGATTCCTTTTTCTATGTGAAGTGTTTTGCATTTATCTAGGCCAAATTCCATTTGTATGTCCTTGGTGTATGAATGTGTGATTTGTAGGA
Source organism: Centruroides vittatus (assembly GCF_030686945.1). Classification (NCBI taxonomy): domain Eukaryota; kingdom Metazoa; phylum Arthropoda; class Arachnida; order Scorpiones; family Buthidae; genus Centruroides; species Centruroides vittatus. The sequence continues at coordinate 3,586,402 of NW_027122172.1, forward strand.
GTTGATGAAGTTGTTTTTGTGTGGATGCATAAAGTTTTATGTCATCCATGTACATGAGATGTGACAGTGTATACTGTGTTGTTTTTTCATGTCTGATATTGTAACCATATTGCGTGTTGTTTAACATGTTGGATAATGGGTTCAGGGCTAAGCAGAACCAGAGAGGACTCAAGGAATCTCCTTGAAATATTCCTCGCCTAATAAAAATTTGGTTTGTTTGTATGGAAGTGTTACTAACCCTGAGATGTAGTGTTGTTCTCCAGTGCTGCATAGTGTTTTGAAAGAATGCAATGAGTGATGGATGTATTTTGTACATGTGTAGAATATGTAGCAGCCAACTGTGTGGAACACTGTCGAATGCTTTTCTGTAGTCTATATATGCCATGTGTATGTTTCTGTGTTGTCTGTGTGCTTGCCGTAGAATGACTGAATCTATGAGTAACTGTTCTTTGCATCCCCTGTGGTTTCTACGACAACCTTTTTGCTGTTCTGTTAGAATGTTGTGTTCTTCAACGTGTTTGTATATTTTGTTTGCGATACAGGATGTCAATAATTTGTAGAGTGTTGGAAGACATGTAATTGGTCTGTATTGTGTGGGGTCTGTGGTATTGTTGTTTTTAGGTTTCATGTAGGTGATGCCCTGGGTAAGAAAATTTGGCATGTCTTGTGGATTGATGATGATGTGTGTTAGATGTTTAGCTAGTTCCTGGTGCAGTGATGTAAACTTTTTGTACCAGAAATTGTGAATGTTGTCTACACCAGGTGTCTTCCAGTTGTGTGTTCTGTTAACAGTGTATTGGAAATCATGTATGTTTATTTCAGCACAGGGCATAGTTGGTATGTTGTGCAAGTTTCTGTTCTCCTCCTCGATCAAGCCTGCATCAGCATTATGCGTGACAGCACTGGACCAAAGAGAAGACCAATATGTTGTGAGTTCTTCTTCTGTTGGTGTGCCACTGTGCTGTGTAACAGTGTTTGCTTTGTTATTGATTTGTCTGTAAAAGAGTTTTTCATTGTTTGTAAATAATTTATTTTGTTGTTTTCGTAGTGTACATGTTTTGTATCGTTTGAGTCTACGTGCTTTGGCAGCAAGTTTTTGTTTTAGTGTATCAATGTATTCTGTAATGCGTGTGTTGTGATGTTCATGTTTTGTGTGTGTTTTTATTTTCTTGAAAATGTTTTTGAGCTGTTTCCTTAATTTGGGTGTTATGTTGTTTTTAGTGTATTGTGTTAGCCTGCCTAATTGCTGTCTAATGTCATTTATTTGTGTTTCTATTCTTCTCTGCCAGGCAGGCTTGTGATAGAATTGTGTTTTCTGTGTATTTGTCTGTGATTGTACTTTCAGTCCATGGTGTGTCACTACTGTGACTGCCCCAGCATAAACTAATGTATGAATGTCTGCGAGTGTAGAAAATTGAATGAATGTAGTGTGGTAGTAAGTGAGTGTTTACATAATTTAGTGTTTTTCCTACTTCCTTTGACGTGTTGATTTTTGGTATTCGTGGTCGTTGTGTGGGATCTGTACCTGTATATTTAGTGAGTGTTTCCTGAAATATAAGTGAGAGCGTATTAACTAAATCCAAGTCTATGTTATCAGTGATGGATGAGGAAGTGTCTGTAGTATCATTAGTGGTAATTGTTGTATGTGTGTTATTATCAATGCTTGTTGCTGGATTATCCTGACAGGTTACATGATCTTCATTAATGTTAGATGTTTCTGTCTGTTGATGTATTTGATCAGCAACCTGTTGTTTGATAAGTTCAAGTGTTGTTTGTGGAATAAGGTTGTTGTGTATAATTGTTCTTTTTTGATCAACAACCCTTTGTTCGGTGACAGTGAGATGAGGATACTGTTGTGTGAATCTATGGTGTAGTTGTTGTCTGTATGCTGTCATGTTTGTTTCGAGTTTTGTGATGGTGTAATAGGTACGGATGATAAACTCGTTCATTTCTACTGTCCATTTCATCCGTTGGCGTGGTTTTCCAGCCTTTGTGGTCTGTGGATGCATTGCCACAGAAACACCAAGGCTGGGTTGGTTCCTCACATCTGTTGAGGGCATTGCAGTAGCCATGCTTGGGCCGGTGCTGCTTTCGCCACCGGTAACCAAGGGAGACTGTGACCTATTTTTCGAACGTGAGCCTCTGCCTAACCCACGAACGCGGACCTTGTTAACCCGGGCGACGTCCGAGCCGGTATCACACTTTGATCTAGTTATTACCATGATGAATATCTCCACAGAATGTGGGAGTGGTCACTCTTAGCTTCATTTCTCCCCATAGACCTTACTGGCATGGGTGTCCCTACCAGGAGCTTGTGCTCCAGCCTGCATTGCCCTATGGATCAGTAAAATTACTGGGCTCTCCCACCACGACCAGGTGGTGACCACGGGAGAGTTATTATTATTATTATTATTATTATTATGCTGATTATTATTATTATTATTATTATTATTATCAACTCGTCTCGATTATATATATAGATAATAAAACGGAAATGTTTCTTCTATCCTCTTTTTAATATTTCTTATTTTGTTACATATCTGTTGGAATATTAAATGAGGCCATCTTATTTCAAATTCTACAAAATGTTTAATTTTTGTTTACTGGATAAGCATTAAAAAAAAAACAATATACTGGATGGTTATATTTGCAGATATAGGTAGAATAAAAACTGCAACTGTTTACGTAAATAATAAATACAGTAAAAACTCGATATAGGCCTAACGCATCACGACGGGACAGAAAAAATTGTTCCGTTATAATGAATGTTCCTTTTATCGTGATTACTCGTTATTACGAATGTCGTTTTATTGAAAAGTCCATTATTGTTCAGTAGAATCATTTAGAACGGATTCCGATAACGGATCTGAAGAAAATATCTGCAGTTTGCGAATGCTTTCTCTAGATCCAGATGCCGAATCAATGTGTTTTTACCTCGTTTCAACGGATCTGTTACCGCAAATATAAGAGGATTCTACTGTAAATAGTAATATCGTGTACGGTAATCGGAATCGAGCAAATCTCGTCACGATTTTCGATTCTTAAAATGATTCTTTCACATTTAATAAGAAAATTAATTATTTGTTTCAATCGAAGATTACAAATAATTAAAATTACGATATTAACAATTAGTACAAGTACTATTTGATTGGAAACGTTCATATTGACAAAGCGACGAGGCGATGTCTGTCGTGGCGGACTTTTCTTTCGCACAGTCAGAGCGATCAGAGATTACACTTGGTCAGTACTAATTATCTCCACTTTAGGCACAATAAGGTTGCCACCCAGTCGGTATTATACCAAGGGTAATATTTAGTATGTTTACTTATAACAGTGGCGTGCCGTCATTGGAAGCAATGGAAGCGCCGCATCCACCTCCCAATGACCTTCCCTTGTAGTTTCTAAAATATAAATTTTCATATTTTAATTAACGTACTTTGAATTAATTAAAATTAATATTTTATTATAACCGCATTATGTATCTTATTAAAAATTCTATACTATATGTGAAAAAAACGATAAGATTGCTATTGTATATTCGAATGTCAGTGGCGGAATGGAAGCGCTTCCGAGACAGCTTTCAAGGCGAGAATAACTGAATGGTGTAAAGCAGCCAGAGTGCATTGGCGCATGCGCTTTACAGAGCACCACCTCACCCGGTTTAGCTGGTGAAGCTACACACGTCAAACGCTTCCAACGATTCTATCCCTTAGCCACTGGTAGCGAGCTATCTGACTAAGTGAATTGTTTAAGATTTAAAAAGTAAAAAGTATTCAATGTTATTTTTATGTGCGTTTTTTTGCAAAGTTATATTTAATTACAGTATAATTAAAAGAAAATTATAATTATATTGACAGATTTTCAGACATTTTCAGACATTCAAATCTTTAGAATTTTTATCACTTTTAAATGTTTTCATAATATTAAAATTATTAACAATTTTTCCAAGCGTGTTTTAATTCTTTAAATTAAGTAAATTTTATGGGAAATTTTTGATTTATCTAAATTACGTAGCGAATCGCAATATTTATATTCGCGTCCGGACTATATTGACGAGTAACTCTTAAACATAAAACATATTATAATTAATGACGATTCGAACAAAGACGTACTAAAAGAATTATATGATTTAATATCATTAATTTTTACGGTACTATCTATCAGTAGGTCTGTTGAGCGCAGTTTTTCGACCACGGAGAGAATTCATACATTGGCCAGGAACACGCGGTCGGAGGAAAAATTGTCGTCGCTAGCGTTGCTTTCGATAGAAAAAGAGCTTTCAAATACGTTGATGGGGTCGACGACCAGCAACTTTTACATGGTACGATCCAAAAGTTCGGGGAATGCAGTAATCTACGACAACAAAAGCATGTATTTGAAGTTACAGCGTATGAAATGGATTCTACCAAACCACCTCTACGTGTTCGGGTTAATTTCACCCATGTCATGTGATTAAACCGCGAGCGCTGCTGTTTTTTTTTGGAGATAGTTACCTTTGTCTTACGACGTAATCAAAGTGGAGTTTCAAGAACAACCTCCAACATTTCGACTTTGCCATGGTAGAATCACCGTACACCTTTCTTAGCGATTTTAAAGTCTCTGTAGGTGTTTTACCTAAACGCTGACAAAATTTAATGTTGGAGGTTGTTCTTGAAACTCCACTTTGATTACGTCGTAGGACAAAGGAAACTATCTCCGGAAAAAAACAGCAGCGCTCGCGGTTTAATTACATGACATGGGTGGAATCAACCCGAACACGTAGAGGTGGTTTGGTAGAATCCATTTCATACGCTGTAACTTCAACTACATGCTTTTGTTGTCGTAGATTACTGCAGTCCCGAACTTTTGGATCGTACCACGTATGATAAAGTAATTAACGACTTTGCGGAAAAAATCGCCGAATAGAGTTAGTTTATAAAAAATTTAAAAAAAACAAGCTTTTCTATCATTGTTTGTATCGTATCAATTTGTATTATGTATGTATTATTTGTATTTTAGAACTAAAATACATGAATTGTTTATTTTTGTCATTTCCAGTATTTGTTTAAATCTTTTATGGAAATGTGATGTACCGCACAGGTCTGACCCGTCACGAAAGACGCGAAAAAACGGTTAATTAAGAGAAAAATTTATTAGTTTAAAAAAACATAAGTAAAAGTCGTTTGTAATCGGACACCCATTGTTTATATCAAACTGCCAGGCAGAAACCATAAATCGCGGAAGGAAGTCGTCCTACGATCGGTGGAAGATCGAATTCGTCTTCGATTTGGACTTTTCTCGCTTTCCAGGTAAGAGTGTCGTTACGTTTAGTAACCAGGGACCGACCACTCGGGAAGCGTGATTGAGGAAGAACGACCAATCAAAATGGACGAAAGAAAGAACGGAGATTGATATAATCTCCGACAATCGAGGACACCTGGCACTCGGTTAACGTTCCGAATAACCAAAACGCCGTGTGTCGACGCGCAAAAAAAGAAAAAGAAAAAAAAACAATTTTTTGTCTATTGTGCCAACCCGTAACCCGTGCCGCTTCGGACTTAGACCGTGTCCCCGACTCCAACGGACGAAGTCTCCCGTGCCCTACAGACTCGTCGACGCCACTGTCCCGGGGCCACCTTCGATCGACCATCGAAGAACCACATCGACGTCCGGGACGTCCGAACGGCCGATTGTCCTAAAGCAAACTATTTTGTACATAGTATATGTTTATTTTATGTTAAAATAAACTGTTTTTGTCAGATACTTGTCGTCTTTGTCTCTACAGCCACCACCCATGTACGAATGGACCCTAGGCCATCACTGACGCAATTAACTGATTGCCCCTGGAAGTCGGCTTTTTACAGAAACACAGCTTCCCTATCATCAAATGTGACGGCACGCCACTGACTTATAATAATAAAACGCTTTAACAAACACTTTAAGTTCTTTTCTCGGCAACACTATTTAAACGAAAGTTTTCAACTCTATCATAGGTCTGTGTTATGTTTAACAAGATTCGAACTGTATTCTTAAACAGTTTGAATCTTCTTAAATCTGACGCATACCTATTAAAAGGGAAATAGAATGAATACGGTTTTACAGTAACGTAGCGAACATAACTGGCGCCCGGGGCACGACACTTTATTGGTGCCCCCCTCCCCCTCCATAAACACATATAGTTTGTCTTGGAGATCATTTGGGCGCCCCTCTGCGAGTGGCGCCCGATGCATGATACACCCCCTTGCCCCCCGCTACGCCACTGCAGTTTTACGGAATCACTTAGTACGGAGTTTAAAAAATTCGAAATATTCTTAAACGATAAAGTTGGGTTATTTTAAAAATTTATTTTTCCTTAAAAGTTATACTCCAGAAGTAAATGTTTTGTGAAGTCTCGTGTTCGACTAACAATTATTTTTAGAACCGATAAATGGCCTAAGGAAATAATCTTAATTTCTTTAGTGACGTCAGAACAAAAGGTCTTTTAATTCTTTATTAGAATTTTAAAAAATTTATTATATATCAAATGTTTTTATCTATATTTATTTTAATATAAATATTAATTTTCGGAGATGTTAAAACATATAAACAAACGTCATTTTATTTTCGCAGCGTTTAACTTAGCTGTAAAATCGTCTTTATTGTTTATTTATATTAGTCTTTTCGTTAATTTTTGATGTAGCTGTAACGAGTTATTTATAAGTTTACTATAATTTAAAATCAGATAATCTAGTTTTTCGTGTTAAACCTTTAAACGATGGCCAATCGATTAAATAGTTTGAATAATAAAATATTCAATATTGTAAATGGCATATTTAGTAATAATATTGAAAGGCGGTAGGCTGTAACAGCTGAAGTTAAATAAACATTATATAAAAACATTATATAGAACGTGCTCAGCAAAATATTAAATAATAATCTAACACCTTTATCGTTGCCGAGAAAGTTTAATTTAAAACAAACGTTTTCGACCTATTCTATAGGTCATCATCAGGTTAAACGAAAATGATAATTAAGGAGAATTAAGAAAACACATTACAGTTACAGTCAAAATACTAAAGTAAATTTAATGTAAAGCAATTCGTCCTCCATCTGTAATTTTTCATTTAATAAACCTGTGACGAATCACGACACATTTCACTTTTCTCCGTCTCTAATTGTTCTCTAATTGTTTAACATTAAACACGTGTTTGTAAATGGCGGTAGAACGAATAGATAATTCGACCGTTAACAAAAGAGAAGATATCCTCTCTATATATTTTGTATACAAATATATATAAGATACTGTATTTCTGTTATATATATGTTTTATGCTCTGTGTATTTCGTATATCAAAATTGATTGAATATAGCTGTAGGCTATCTCGAAATTTTAAATTACTGTACAATTTAATATAAAAATATTATATTTATGTTTACATCTTGCAAACATATGATTATAACCGAGTTAAAAAATTAGAAACGTTTATAATCTTGAAAAATTTAAACTCGACTTTTAATTATACATTATTCAAATCCGATTTGTAATTTTTAAGAACATAGAACAACTAAATTCTTCTGTTATCGTATACTTTCTAGAAACTATCCCATTTTAAAAAATTTATTTTCCTCTAACTTACTTAATAAAGTTTTTTTTAAAAATATTATTTTATTACAAAAATATTAGTATTAAAATTTTCAAATAAATACCACAGTGGCGTAGCGAACATAACTGGCGCCCCCCTCCAGAAACACATAGTTTGTCTTGGAGACCATTTGGGCGCCCCTCTGCGAGTGGCTCCCGGTGCATGATACACCCCCTTGCACCCCACTCGCTACGCCACTGAAATACCACAATTAAAAAATAATATACAGTATACGAGACTAAACTGGAATTTCTAGTCTAAATTACTTCGAAGTTCAAATCGAAAATCTCATTCGATCAGGAAAATATAAGTAACAAATAAAAACAATATAATTATAATAATAAAAAATATTTTAATAGAGTAAGAAGCAATCAAAACGGAACTTTTTGATAGGCCAGTAAAGTAATAAATTCGTTCTTTTTGGAGTACGCCTATCTTAAAAGAAATATATTTACAGTTTTCTTTAAAAGCTCAAAAATTTATCCTTAAAAAAAATATCGTTCGAAATAATAACAATTTTGCTTATAAAGAAATATTAAATAACTTACGTTCGATTGGAAATAAATATGAAAAAAAGCACATATACAGGGACGGATCTAGGTTTTTCGGGTCCTAGGGTTTATTAAAGTCCAATGGGGCCCCATTTTTTGTTAGATTAAGAAATCAAGTGATCACAATAAAACAAATAATACTATAAATTATCATTATTATTATTATACAGGGGGGTGCAAAAGTAGGTATGCAGTTGAGAATCTGAGAAATACAAATTGTTTGGTGTTCATTATTACTATTTTAATTATCTTTTATTAGTTCATATTCCTGATTTGTGATTTAATTTGTACATAAAATAAATGTTTTTCTTCCTATTTTTCCCTGTATGTTTTCTTTCCATAATAACAACTGTATACCTACTTTTGCACCCCCATATTAATTAATATTAACTGTTTTTTACTAAACGATAAGTGTTCATTGTTAATGAAAAAGTATTAAAAATTTATGATAATTTAGTTTTCGTGGGCCCACAAAAATTATTAATTAATTATTAATTATAAATTAAATTACGTAAGAATATTAAAAAGTGTGGATATTATAATCAAAATAAATAATACGGTATCGACTTGTTTTAAAGTATTATAAAATTTTCCAATGTTTTAATAGGGTCAAGGCTCATCCTTCACAAAATAGCACCATTGTGTTTAAATATGGCAAAAAACTAGAAACTTAAACGAAACAATTTACCGACTAATATATACAAATTATTCAAACAATTAAATTAAAAAAGAAGAAATTAATCCGTAAAATAATTAATAGTGTATTTTATTTTTAATAAATTACATTTTAAACAATTAAGTTGGTCATTTATTAGTATTTTTAAAAAAATATATTTCTTCCACGCTATACGAAAAACGGCCGAGAGAAGAAAATAGATAATTTTTAAATTGTCTTAATTAAAAAGGCTTCTAAGGTGTTGCTATACGTTAGTCGTTTAATTGTGGCTGGGTTGACATTTCGCCAATTTCATCGTTCTAAATTTAGTTTAGTTACCGCGCGAAAACGGCGGTGCCAAGTCGAAATCACGAAAACAGATGAGACACGACGAGATTTCGGCTCGCGCGCGTCGATGTAAGTTACCGAGAAGAGAAGATCGTTTGGGCGAAGAAAGTAAAAAAAACTTATATTTTTTAAAGTTATATATTTTATATAAGTTCGTCCGTTAACGGATTCGTTTGCAAATAGCTCGAGCAAAGAAAAATCGAAATGGTAAGTGCAATTATGAATGCATAAATATATTAAATTGGCGCAATTAATTGCCACGGTATAAATTGATGTTGATGACCGCCATGTTTTAAAATTTGAACTTCCGCTCGAATTTAGTACCGTTAATTAAATTAATGACGAGACCAATTAGGGATATTTTATATTTTTCCACGGCAAATATCAATTACCGGGTTTTAATTAAATCCTTAACGTTGGGTTGTTTATTGTTTTATTATTTTTAACGTGTACAAAATAACTTTAAATAGTTCTTGTTGAGTTATATTTTATGACATCGCTCCGTTCTATTTTTGGTTGAACTTGAATCCTTCAGTTAATGTCATTGTTAAAAGCCAATATCTTTAATATTGTTTATTCAATACATATTTATTTTTATGTATAAAGCCAAAAATGCTGTAACGTTGCCTATTCTTCGTTAATAACCGATCGAATATGGTAGTATGGTGTATTTTATTTCAAATTATTTTATACAGAAATGTAAAGGTGTTTTTATTTAAATACAAAATCTTACCGCACAACGCGTAAGATTTTGTATTTAGATGATTTGGCCCGAGGTATATAATCTATGCTCTTATGTAAAAAGATTTTTTACACGAAACGTATTTGTAATAAATATTTACAAAAACGTACTTCTTATACGAAATCATTTAAATGCAAAATAGCCTGCTTCTGTATTTTATGTTTTATTACGTATAAAGTATGTAAAATTTTACATACTTTATACAAAAACGCTTTTATATAAGGTTTTTATACGAAATATCTCTTGTGTGAAGTCATTTGAATGTAGAATATTATTTATTTATTTATTTATTTTTTGTAAATTCGTAACGTTTATTTAAACAGTTTATATATTTAATGCAAAAACTTTTACATAAAACATAAAAAGGTATTTTTATACTAAATAGTTATAAAATGCACACTCTAGTATTTATAAAATCTATTGTATTTCGTGATTCGTTATGTAAGATTTGCCTTGCAAATATGCAAGGATTTTATATATTTTATACAAAAAAACTCTTTATGTAAAGGTCTTTTGTATTATGTACTGTAGTACATCTAACAAATACTTTAAAAATTTTGTCTCGTACGAAGTAACTTAATGACTCGCTATACATAAAATTTGCATTATAAAATGATTTTATTTGGCGTTATAAGGATGCTTTTGTTTAATAATAGTTTCATGTACCGGTACACATAAATAATTAATCTAAAAATGTATAATAACTTCGGGCTTTGGATTATCGAATAAATAAAACAGCTTCTCAAGAGAAAGATAATTGTATCAAACAAATAAAATCGTCAAGCTTTTCCGGTTGTAGCCCATCGTTTGGCTCAATAACACATTTTTAATTAAAATTTCGAACGTTACTAATACGCAGTTGTTACTAGGCAGCAGCTAGTCTGCCACAGATTAAAAATTACTTTGTTACATAGACTACGGCCATTTATAAATATTTATTTCGTTGTTTAATTGTAACTTTGGACATAAAAGTCTTTTTCATAGTTTTGACGAAGTGTGGTTTTATTAGAAAAATATTTATTTACTTGATGTTTTAATAATCCCTTAAAAACTTTAAATATTGATAAGATCTTTTTAAGAAAATTTTTATATTTTAATTGTAACTTAAAAATTTACTGTGTAATTGTAATGAGAGAATTTTATGAAATATATACAGTATAAGACGAGAGAAGTATGGTTTTGGATGTCTATCCAACATACATACTCCTCTCGTCTACAAGAGTTAATTTAGTTATTCTCTATATCAGGGGTGGCCAACAAGTCGATCGCCAAGCCAATTTTGGTCGATCGCTAGTGATATCTTGACTTAATGTATTATATTTGTAACCGAACGCAACTGTATGCATGCAGTTATGACTCGACTCATAAACAGTGAGTGCACTTCGTACTGAAACACAGTGTATAAACATAGTATGTATTTCACACTCCCCCTCCCCACTTAGACTATGCCTATGACAACAAGTCGATCGCGACACATTTTTACGATAAAAAGTAGATCTTATGGTCACAAAAGTTGGCCACCCCTGCTCTATATGATAAAGAAAACTAAATTAGTTCTTGTAAAAATTAAATTTTTGATTTTAAGTATAGACTAATTTTAAAACGTGAATTCGACTTAAAACATTAAAAATTCAATTGTTTTGAAGTTTAGCGTTTTAAATCAAATTTGTATTGTTTCTGAATTATATTACTGTATATGGAAAGAAACTATCTTCTCTGATATGTTTTTTTTTCCTATTATAACTTTCATACAAAATATCTAAAGGAATCACTGCTTATTCAAGATATGAATTCTTTGAATATTCGTAGATAAACTTACACAAAATAAATAAACATTTAGACATACCGTAATTTTTTTTTTTTCGTTTAAGATATTGAACTTAGCTATTATTCCTAATTTTACTAACGACGAAGTTAGAATTTCGAAAACTCGTTATTATATTAAGAAATTCTTGAAAAATAGCTGAGTTCACTTAGGCCTTTTTGAAATATCATATAGTAATATATTCGTTCAATAGTTCGATATAAATGCATAAAATTTATATGTAAAAATTTAAATTAAATGAAGAACAAATAGATTGCGTTAAATACTCATCTTATTTTTATATTAATTTTATTTATGAATGTATTTAATCAAAAAAATTAAAATTATAAACTTTATTACATTTAAGAGCTTAAATAGTTAATTAAATATTTTCATTCCACAACTTGATTTGCTTCAGTTTTTCTCGAAAAGAAGAAAACTTAGAAGACACACACACACACACACACACACACACACACACAAAAAGAAAAAACAACCGAGTTTTCTTCGATTTTTAGTTAAAATTTGTTGTGTACGCTTTGTCTATATCAGGGGGCCAACTTTTGTGCACATAAGGTCTACTTTTTATCGTAAAAATGTGTCGCGATCGACTTGTTGTCATAGGCATAGTCTAAGTGGAGAGGGGGAGTGTGAAATACATACTATGTTTATACACTGTTTCAGTACAAAGTGCACTTACTGCTTATGAGTCGAGTCATAACTGCATGTACACAGTTGCGTTCGGTTACAAATATAATGCATTAAGTCAAGACATCGCTAGCGATCTACCAAATTTGGCTTGGCGATCGGCCGGTCGATCGCGATCGACTTGTTGGCCACCCCTGGTCTATATCATTTTAAATCTGATATTAATTTTTAAAATATTTAAAAATTAGTAAAAAATGAAAATTAAATATACAGTTTAATTCATAAAATTAAAACCCTAATGTTTTGATCGAATTTTAAAATATTACAGTAGAGCATCGATTATCCGACCCCCGATCAACCGTTACATCAGTTAACCGACCGCGTTCTAGTCGGCAAATTCAAATGTCCGCTAGTGACGTGGCGCTACAATGTTTGTCTATGTCTTGGGTACTTTAATATTATTTTTGTTAAAATTTTCGCATGTTTTAGCTGGAAACACTGGCTCGACCATGAAAGGGAGGCCAGTATTTAAACCAGGCTTAATTTTCTATTTTTTCTTTATTTCTGTGTTTATTTTGTGCAAAATAAAGAAATAATTTAACGATGATTATTATTTTAAAAAAAAGAATTGTTAGGCTTAACATCGATGAAAATTCAACGCGAAGTAGGTTAATAGCGATATACTAATATGCTTATTACATGGGATATACTAATATACTAATACACTATACCAGGGGTGGCGAACCTATGGCACGCGTGCCCAAAGTGGCACGTAAGAGAAATTACCTGGCACGTAATGTATCATATGATTTCTGTCTTTTTCAATCAGATTTTTTACATTTATTCGAATTAAAGGGTATTCGTTTAATTTCTTTAAATATCATTATTAAGAGTCTAAGGGCTGTTTCACACTATGACCGACTGGGCCAACCGGTCCGACTCCTAGTCGTATTGCCATGGCAACAGCAGTCGGTCGACCGACTGGTCGTTCCAGTCGGACAGATTTAAAAAGTTAAATATTTGTAGTCGCGTCGGAGCAGTCGGTGAGCTACAGCCAATGAGAGCTTCGAAGCTATAACCAATCAGAGTTTAGATTTATCCGAAGTTAGAAAATGGCGGAAGGTAAAGTTTTCTTGGAAGCTTTAATAAACGAAGTCAGAAAATATCCATGGCTTTACGATATTCGGCGAGCCGATTATAAAGGCGACATTGAAAAAAATAATTGGTTAGAGTAAAGCGAAAGGTATCCAGCTAAAAAATAGTCTTAAACTTTATATTAACGAACAGACGTAGACATATCTAAATGTAATTTGATACGCTGAATCGATTGGTATTAAAAAAAATTACTTACGATCAACCGTTTAAAAGTTACGAACCATTTTTTATTTCCGTCTATTTGCTTCTTTAAGAACAACTTTATTAAGAAATACGCAGGCACTCACCGATATTAACAAAACGAATTACTTTAATTCACCATAATACATTTCATTTACAAGAGAAAGCGACATTAAAAATGCTAAAATGGTGTCGTTAGCCCGCGAACACGCGTACACACGACAACCTTTCAATGACGGCCATATTTTCTGTTTAAATTGAAAAACTTACCACGATTGGCTAGTGTTCTGATCTGTAAGACGCGTTCCGATTGGTCCTTACGAGTCGGCCACCGACATAATCGTACTCAGTGTGAATTCTTTTACTACTAGTCGGTCCGATTATAGGATCGGTCGGGTCGGACCGGTCGGACCAGTCGGTGACAGTGTGAAACAGCCCTAAGACATTGGCACGCATTAACATCTTTAAAGCTAAGTATGCTTACAATATGGCACGCGGACTCAAAAAGGTTCGCCATCCCTGCACTATACTAATAATGTATTTTTTCATACTCTTCGGTATCCGTTTTTTCAGTTATCTGACTAACCTCAGTCCCCAATTGAGTCGGATAATCGATGCTCTACTGTAATTATAATCGTTCGCACCTGAAACAGCGTTAATTTATTTCAAAAATAAAAATTTTATTGAGTATTACAGCACAATATTACTCAAATGTGAATCCTAGAAATAAAAGATTTCATTTGTGTCAGTTAAATTTGAGAATCCCCTTTACTTTCCCGGCTGTTATAACGTAACATAGGAAAGTATTGTAATTGTCTCACATTTTAGGGGAGGAGCTTTAGCGAAGCCTTTCTGTGAGGCTTACAGAATTGTGTTCGTTCTGAAAATCTGTTCGATCGATTTTGATTAAACTTTGTAATTTTTCCATTAATTTCGATGCGGAATCCAAAACTGCAATAAAAAATGGGGTTCATGACTTCGTTTTCAAGATGTAAGGTCGTTTCACGATAAAGCGATATCGCACAAATCGCGCGATGTTTCACCGTCGCTAGCACGTCTTCTATGGGTTTCCCTATAGAGTCGAGTTCGTTCTCAAAATTTAATGGGCAGATTTTGATAAAACTTTGCCATTTTTCATTAGTTACGATGGGGAATCCAAAAATGTGTGAGGGTCCATTTAAATGTAAAATATAGGGATTGAAGGGGTTTTCGATATAAAGAGGGATTAAACAGAATGTCCGTACTCTGATACGACTGAGCGCGCCTAACGGAATTTAGGTCTTGGGGCCAAAAATAAAAAACATTGCGTGTGCCTAACGGAAAATAGGCACGAAAACGAACAAAACTTGCACTTGCCTCTCCGTGTCGGCCAGTGCAAGATCGTGATTCGTGACTCCTGTGGCTGGCAGGTACTGTACAAGGATCGCCTCTTCTGTCCCTAACAAGTGCAGGAGTCACTTCTTTTTTTCCGGCTCCGCCTCAATTCTATCGCGATACGACAAAGTCGTCCGATGTCTTAGTTACTTTTCTATTTTTCTGGCTGTTATAACGTAACACGGACTACTTTATTGGGTGTTATAATATAATATTGTAATCGTGTCATATTTGACTCTTCGGGTTTTTATAATCTCGATGTTTTTGAGACCCTCTGAACCCAAAAACTGATAGCTGGGATATATATGTACTGGTACCATAAGTGAGTGTATGTTTATTTTATTTATCATCTTAGGATTGATTAAAGACGGAAAAACGAAATTTGGCGAAGTAACTTGTATAAAAGGGGCATTGATGCTAATAAATTTTGGTGGTTATAGTTATAGGGGAAGTCGTATGTCATACCTCGAATGGGGTCAGACTTAATGAAAATTTTACTCGTTATTGGCATTTACAACATTACAAAAATCAACTGTACCCTATAAATTAAGCCTTTCTAGCCTTTTTATAAAATTAATATTATAAAAGTTATTTTTTAATAACATCTCATAACAGATGGCGTGACACACAATTTTAACTTCATGCTAATGTGATGTGTATTAGTTTTTCCTAAACATAAGTATTTTTCGCAGAAAAAGTTATGCAACTTGTTGCTGAATTTTATTGAAATAAAAACTTTTAAGCACTTTAAATTTATTATATTCCGTAAATTCTTATTGTTAGGCCAGTTCCTTTATATGAAGAAAATTTTAAGCTATATAACAGGGGTGGGCAAGCAAGAGTTCAGTGGAAGCCGAAATTTAGGTTTTGCAAAATGCATGGGAGTCGCAGTTCTGTATTGTCGTGGCGGATAGTATGGTAAGACGCGCGATTTTATTATATAATATAAATATAATATAAAACAAATATTGAATGTTTTTAATAAACATATTTTTACAAAATTATAAAATTAAAATTGTAAAAATAATAATAAAAAACAGAAATTAACACTTTCAGCAAGAGCCGCATGTAACTCAAAAAGAGCCGCATGCGGCTGTAGGAGCTGCATTTGCCCATGCTTGCTATATATACTCCTGGACGTAATATTGGATACGACCTAAAATTGAGAATGACATACGAACAAAGCGAGGATGGCTCAGATTTAGATAATGAGTGATTGATCAAGATGTTCGAAAATTTCTCGAAATTTCCGAATTTTTCCAGGAGATTCTTACAAGAAGTGTGACCAGAAGCTTCGCTACTAGTAGGAAAAGCGAAGATGCGTTACAAAAGTTTTTCCTAACGTTATTGTGCGGTTTGGATTCTTGTATTTTTCAGAATATTTTCTGAGGAATTCTACTCACGAGTGAAGACCTTGAATAAAAATTTCCATGGTCTGCGAAAAGTGGAAGAAATAAAACGGAATAGGAGATGTTTGTTGAGAAGTCAAAATTACGATAGCACGTTATAACTTCATGGCACTGAGGAAAATTTGAATTAGGGGTCCGTCCCCATCTACAATGTTGACTTCAGACATATTCTTCGAGAAAATTTTTTGGGGATTCCTCCGGTATTCTTGTTCATTTTTTAACGCGACTTCTAAAGAATTAAGTTTGCGCTGCGCCAGCAATATAGGGTCCCCAGACCAGATGCAAAATTTAAATTTCAATATTCTTACTAAAGTAATGAGTTTATAAAAGATTGATTTGATACCCCTTGTTGGTATGGGTTCCAGGCAATTGCACTTTTTGCCCATACGGTATATTTTGCAAAGGCAATGATCAGAAAAAAACCGGCTCGTTAAGAGTTGTCGCCTTTAGGAATCTTTGGATCTAAATGTATCCTGCCGGAATATCCACTGGATTCTGGAATATGAAGGTTTTCGCTACTGCAAAATATTGAAGAAATTGCCACTGACCTCTAGGCACAAGTAAGAGAGTGCCTGGAGTTCGTTGACACCATCTCTCTGAGGTTACCGAATTTAATATGTTACTGGTAGTTTTTCAGACAAAAAGCGACCTTTCCGTGAGTGGTCCGGAAAACTTGTATTTTACTTATGCTCTGATATGATCACACCGCACTCAACCGTCAACGTGTGAAGTATCACCATGGAGAAAGTGTTATGAGTTTAGAGACAGTCACCAGTCACTTCAATGGAGAACTCAAAATTAAGGTTTTCACTCAAGTATAAACAGCAAATCTTATCTGAAATACCTTCAGCACGAAGGAACAAGAATCAGTTTGAGTGCAAAAGATGGCTATGGCGACGAGTTGATACGTCAATACATAAAGCCAGACAACTCATCCAGTACTTTCAGACCAACAATGAATATTCTGCATTGGCCTGTAGTTTGTGCAGAATATTCACGTTACAAGAAGTCTTGATCAAAATATCAGAAGATATCTCGCATCTGTTAGAAGTGCAGATATACCAAGATCAAAAGTACAGCAACCATAAGGAATTTTATCATTAATCAGGTTGCTATCAAATTAAACATAGCTGTGATCATATATAATTGAACTGTGCCATATATAATTTCTTACGAAAACGACTTCGTGAGGTAACAGAGATGCAGAGAGATCAGATACAGTGAAAACCAGATCTACATTCCTGTTTTTAGCATGATATATGCTTGATTTTTTTATGTTAACAAACATGTATATGTTAAAATCTTACGTTTAATAGGCCTAAAAAATTGTGTAAAGTCTTACTCCTGCTCTGCCTCTGTTGTATGTATAAAATGAAACGTTGGGAGGGGGGACAATTTCCTGGTATAAAAATATTAGGATATGTTCTGTCTGTTTCGATATGTAATTCGGATTGGGGGTCATTTCCCAATCCGAACTACATATCGATGTTGCTTTGAAATTTAATTATTGTCTGTAGAAATATATCACTTCAAGGCTTAATCGACACCCTTGGAGATGGGAATGACTCCCAATCCGAACTACCTCATAAAAATGTAGTGTGTAGAATTAATAATTATAATGTAGTATGACAACGGTGTGCATCCTGTTTATATACGTATTGAGTTTTTTAACTTTAGCCTGTATAAAAACTTGTTTAATATTATCTTTTTCCAGAATTTTTTTAAAACTTTTTTTGGTTCTTTATAAATTAAATTTCTTTCTTTTTAAAGTTTGAAAAGTTTTGAAAATATAGCTTATATATATCATTTTTATCGAACTCCTTAAATCTTTAATACACATACACATGTAGCTTAATAAATAAATAAATACAGGTATACCTCGAGTTACGTCGCTCTCGAGTTACGTCGTTCCCGATTATACGCCGTTTGTCAAAAAAGTATATAGAAAAATAAAAATCAAGTTTAAGTCAGTTTAATCGACTTTAAATCCGTCCGCCACAAACATTGAAATCGTAATATGACTAGAAAAGCGTTAAAAGCACATAAAATCATATTAAAATATGTATATTTACAGTAAATGTTAATATAATCATCATAAATCCTAGAGAACGAAACACGAAAACATCTGTGTTTCTGTGTCGTCGTCTTATTTAGCGGTTTGTAAGTGCTCATTATTGGCGTTTAGTTACGACGTAAGTCGAAACTACGACTTACGTCTTAACTACACAAGTAAATTCGACTTACGTCGTTTTTCGACTTACCCTCTCCTGGAACCAATTACCGACGTAAGACGAGGTATACCTGTATATGTATACAGTCGAGTCCGCATAAGTCAACACCCGGATAACTCGACACCATCGGTTAAGTAGTCAATTTTCTGTGGTCCCGGCCGACTTACATAGGCATTAATGTTAAAAAACTCCGGTTTACTCGACACCGCCGGATAAGTCGACATACTTTTGCTGTCGCACACTCCGATAAGTCGTCACCCCTTCCTGAAAAAATGAATTCACTCCGCTCGTGTGGTGCGAACTCATTTTTTTTTTTCCAGGAAGGGAGTCGATTTATTTATTAATATATAATTAATATATTTAATAATATAATAATATTATTAATATATATATATACATATTAATAAAAATGCCTTAACATTTTATATATTTTTATGTATAAAATAATAACAGATAAACAAAACAAATATACAATCTACATCAACGTCACACCAGAATCCAATTTTGCATTTTCTCATGCCAGATGCATTAAGAATCCTTAGACGTTATTTGCCAACAATTGACAATTGTGAAGATGATGTTTTCAAGGTGTTCGTGATCGTTGAAAAAGAAAGTCGAGACAGTTAAGTGCTCAAAACAAACAACACTAAACGAATTTTTCAGTTTTTCATCTACAGAGTAATTGTAAATGGAGGACACAATGTATTGTAAGCCTAAATTACTGTATAACACACTACTGCATTTTATTAATTGTAGTTTTGTTGATTTTTTTCCAACTTCGCTTTAGTCGACACATCGGATAACTCGACACATTTCCACTTCCCCTTGGGGTGTCGACTTATGCGGAGTCGACTGTATACCGTATTTTACGGACTATAAGACGCACTTTTTTCTTCGAAAAATTGCCTCCAAAATTCAGGTGTGTCTTATAGTCCGTAGCGTCTTATAGGTATTTTTTTTAAAAAAAATTGCTTAAAAATTAAGGTGCGTCTCATAGTCCGTAGCGTCTTATAGTCCGTAAAATACGGTATATATATTTAAGGGACTCGATAAAAATGGTTATCGTCGGTTTCGGTTTTCATCGATTTTTTTTCGCGAAAAATTTGTCTCGGTTTTCGTCGGCGTGCCCACGTGATTTCCTGCTAATTTTGCGAAAACATAGGGCGACCCACGCGTTTTCCTGGTCAATGTGGCGTTTTTCTCGTTGTGTGAACATTACCCCGCGTGTCTAGCCAAACAATTCCATTGCTTTCCTTTTCTTTTAGCTTTATTATGAGACCAAAGAAAGTTTCCAGAACGGGCTGGCCACGTGGAGTTTTCCGCATCTGTAACGCCTAAATAGGGCCAGTTACCCTTAAAAAGACTTCTCAGATGGCATCCCCCTAGGCAGATCGCCGGTGTTGCGTTGCCGTAACGTAACAAACAAACAGCCCTTCGAATGCCATGTTAAATGTTTATTTATTCTTTACATTAGTCTTTTATATTTATTTGATATTAATTTCTTATTGTTTTTAGTATTAAACACAATATTCTCTATAAAATGTGCTTTGGTATGTATTTTGGTGTGTATAGAACGAATTACTTGGATTTACATTGATTTATATGGAAATAATTGCCTCAGTTTTTGTCGGTTTCTGATTTCGCTGATTGTTTTCGGACGGATTATAGACGAAAATCGAGGTATCACTGTATATGCTTTTTAAATAAATAAATGTATATACTGTATAGGCTATATACAGTGTATATATATATATTTAAAACGCATTTACTTCAAAATATATATATTATAAAATTATATTGTGCCCGAATGTGGGTAATTTACTTTATCGCTTCTGATGTAAAACCTAACGAGGCGTGAATATTTTGTAAGTATTTTAAAACTTATTAATATGATTTCCCATCCACTTTCGATGTTGCTTTGAAATATAATTATTGTCTGTAGAAATATATCACTTCAAATTATTTTGTTGCCGTTTGCTCTATAATAACTATTCGAAAATCTTGTTTAATCTTGTAAAATACGACAGAACGGTGGAACAAACGTACTGTACGTAAAAAAGAGATTTAATTAAACGTTCCGTTACTGGTTTTTTGTGGATTTAAAAAAATTAAAGCTATTGGCCTTTTTCAGTAACATATCACACAGTTATTATATAGGCTTTATTGATGGAGGAAATGCATCTCGGGCCTTAATGACCTTTCTTCAGTCCTTATTTTAACTGATTATTGATTTAGTTTTGAGAGAAAGAAGATCGAAAGGAAAACGACAAAATTCTTTGACAATTATTCAATGCACAGTAAAGCTGAGATTAGACTGGAAGACATCGGAACGTAACTGATCTAACTTGGCTTTATATGCCAGGAAGCCATTTCAGCATCGTCCATATGTTGGAATGGACTTGGGATCGAAGAGCAATAAACAAATTCAAGAAAATTTCTGTCAAGTAATTTGTAGCAATACATTGAAAATTTTTAAATGCAAGGGATTTCTTAGGTTCCATATTTACAAGTTGTAATTTCTGAGTACAAGCTACCATGATTAATATCAGATTCATTTCTAATTGGATCGGTCAGCACATTTTCCAATTGTTTACATGCATTCTGCAATTGTCCTTCATTATCTAGTAGTTTAAAGTTGTTTGATAGCTATAGCGAAAATTTTGGATTTTTAATTAGCACAGAATAATCAATCTTTCATTTAAAATATTTTAGAATTTTTTAATTATATTGTATATTTTTAATTAATATACAATTCAATTTTGAAGTATTGTTTTTCATTTAAAGGGCCATCCAGAATTTCATAATCAAATAAACATCGTTTTGTCGTCTTCTATTTTCGGGAAAATCGGACTAATTCTTAATTTTGCTGCAATTTCGGTTGCTAAAGTGATAAAAACATCAAAATTTTGGTCTCTTCGAAAATCATTTAAATACTTTGTAGCTTCAACCAATTTTGTAATTTTAGTAATGTCCACAAACATACTTTATAGTAAACTTGTTTATTTTGTTGATTTTAAGTGAAATCCCATACCGTATTACCAATGACAAGACAAACGAAATTATTTAATTTTGGAGAAAAAGCTTAGCTTCAGAAATGGTCTATCTGTACACGAATCTGCTGCAGTTAGAAGAAATCGTGTACTTTGGAAAGATTATCTTTTGAAATTTTTATGCCTTTTATACGTCTTTTCTATCGTGTATCTGATAGGGATTTTAAAGTAACTCGGACACTTTTGTATTAAAAGTTTTCATCTACTATTTGAACCAGAAAAAATGTGAATACCCTTTGAACAGTTCCAAACAATGTTATAATGCAAGAAACCGATTTTACGGCATCGTACACTCTGAGTGAAGGCACTAGTACAAAAATGCTTTCGATTTTTTTTTTAAATTAAAAAGTTTGGACTCCTTTTAACTAACCTGGCATTTGAAATGACTGATCCATTATCATATTATTGTTTCCGACAGTTTTCCCAGTGCATTATCCAGAAATTTTGTTTCTGTAGCCCTTGATAGTCATTCTTACTCGATGTTGCTGAAGTCGGACTTTATGGTCTTCAGGTGTCTCACAATTCTTATTCTTTTAGATCTAGAATTTACCTGACCAATTTTACTCTTGCGTTTTTTTAGGCATTTTTTGACAAAATAATCTTTTTAATTCCACGTTGATAAAACAAAGATGAATTGTATGTGCAATACGTTAGTTTGATAAGCGTTAACATTTTTTAAAGAACGGACTCATTGGGCTGCAATTTGAAAAAATTGTAGACCTATAAATTTCCACTGTCGTCCTTCTGTCTTTCCGTAATGTCGAGAACGGAGTCAGATAGATGAAAGACGGACTTATTTTTCATCTATTCCAGGTATGGAAACCATAGAGACAGGAGGCTGATTAACTGGAAGTCACGGTATTTCAATTCAAAACTTTCCCCCTGAAAGGTGTTAGATAGATGACCAACCACGACTCTATTGTTAAAGGAAAAGTATTATGTACAGGGGCAAACCACTATTAATTTAAGGTGGAGAGGGTGGGTATATTTTAAATTAAATAAATTAAAAATATTATTCAAAATTGCAGCCTGGCATTGTGATAATATCAAAATAAATAATTGCTCGTTAAATCGTAACTTCCGATTGGATAATAGAACGTCACGTGATCACTATAAAAAGGATTTTAAAAAATTGTTGTAGAAGCGACTCGATACGGCTGTATTTTATAAAGTTTAAATTTTATGAAGTACAGTACGTTTAAAATACTAAATTTGACAAAATATTTAAAAACATAACTTATGGGGAATTCCGTCGTTAACCATGAACGTCACGTGGTCACTGACGTCACTGAAACGTAAGTGTGATCATCGATCCGAAATCGATAAAATGTTTATTCCGCAAATAGCTAGTATTTAGTACATAGTTAATATTTCCGCAAAATAAGTAGCCTATACATTCCGTCTGAACATAAAACGAATATAACGAAAATTTTATCTGGATTGGAAGAGTTACAAGGAACTCACACATACACACACACACACAAACGACTACTTTTATATTAGTAATTGTCCATTTTCTTGAAGTCCCGTGGCTATAATACTAACTCATTTTTTGAAGAACCCTGAACCCTGCCCTGAACTAGTATAGTTTAGGGCAGTTTTCTAAACTTTTATTATACTTAGTCCCTTTTGAGTTTAACATTTCTGTGGACCCATGCATAATAGTAGCTCATTTTGATAGACTTTTGAATTGCAGATGTAACTTTCAAATTGAAAACGTGTGTATATAATTGTTATTTTTTTAAAATGCTTAAGTTTAGCTCTACACTATGTTATGCTTATTTCAGAGGCGAATAAAGGGTAGCACTAAATTGAAGTTTTACGGTATATACACTCAATACATTTATATGCGATAGGAATACATTTTAAAAGTAAATATCCTTCGAAAAGAATGTAAAATGGCATGTTTTGCGTACACGTGCAAGATTCGACATGTTTTGTTTACAAGAAAAAATCATACTGTACAGTAGATTCTTTTTTAATTGGAACTCAAGCTACCTACAAAAAACTCGAAGAAATAACACTTTAAATAAAAATTAAAATAAAATTAATTTCTAGTTGAAATGTAAGTTCAAACTTGGCATTCGCGCCGTGAGTAAATCCATGCTTCGCGTACACATGTTTGACTTCCACTCCCAGTTTATTGACTGCCATTTAATAACTAAAATCGCACACTACATTCGCACAGCTGTTCTTGTAATAAAACTGTTAGCCTACATTAAGTTAAGTTTGTTTTTATTTGTCTTAATTTACTTTTAATTACTGAATTTCAATATTAATTTACGTCAGTACTGAGTTTATGGTAAATGGGGTTATTTATAAATGACGTCCGTACTGGGGGGAAGTCAGACAAGGGCGGGAGACGTTGAACTGACGTCCGTGGACGTCCGTTTTATTTTATTAAATTTTATACAGTTTATACATTGTATTATTCATAAGGTGGTAAAGATTTTGGGAGGTTGAGTTTTGTTGGTTGTCCGAAGAGGGGAGGGGGTTACGGAAACTTGGACAAACTGGGACAATGGGGAGAGTAAAAACGTCAAGAAAAATGTGGACGTAATTTATGTATGGACCGTCCCTATGGCTATATCATAGGGACGGTCCATAAATTACGGTCTTAATTTAATTTATGGGGTATAGTATTAGTTAGGCGTGTTTTTGATAGTAACTCTCAACCAATCAGAAACTACATTTATCCGGCATTTACCAATCCCCAATGGATGCCGGTTAACTGAGATTCTACTCTATGTACTGTATATTATCTGATAATAATTATTAAATAAAACATTTTAAGTTAAATATTTCCGTATCAAATTTACTTTTGTATTTTATTTAAACATAATACAATATTTTAATAATTTATATAGGCCTATATTCTTAAATAATTTACTTATTGAAATTTAATCCTTTTCATATAATTTTAATATTTTGTTCTGGCTGACTGTGACCTCTTAGAATTTATCTTGGCTTCCCAAAAGTTAATTTTTGGCCTGAAATGTCCTTTGGCTGTAAAAGGGGCTACGGTTGAGAAACTGGTCTACATATTAAATAATGGCGATACCTAGAGCAAATGCCTATGCCTAAAACCGCTATTGTTTAAACTTATCTGCTAATCAGCCATTAGTTTTGAAACTAGAATTAGTATGATACGAATAATTTAAAATCCCGCGTTTGTTTCATCGTTTTGACTTTAAACTCAAACTATTATACTCGTATATCTAAATATTAACGAGTCAACATTTTAGTATGTTTTATAGTTTTCACAGGAAAAGTTTGTGCTCAAAAATAAACTGTATTTAAAATGTGCAAATCGTATTATTGAAGTGGTATTCTAACCAACGTAACTAAAAGAATTTAGCATATAGTATTTATATGATTGGTACTTTCGGATATAGTCTATTTTTCCGCAGAATTATTACACGAATTAATTCATTTATTGTATTTTCTTGGATATTTTATATCTCTATTATTAAAGTTTTCTAGTTCTTTGGAAAAAGTTTGAATTTTTTTTTCGTGCTGTTTTCTTATCTGGGTAATTTATCTATATTACGTTTTACACTTCGAATATTATTTTACACAATTTAAATACATTTTCAGGCGTTATTGATGATATTTCGTAACAGAAGATGTATTTGTGTTAAGTCAAATTTTATTATTAATGTCTTCAGAACAAACACTATTCAATTTTAGAACGATTTAAAAAATATTTTCATAAAAACTATTACAAATAAAAACAATTAAATAATACATACAGTAAATACATAAAACAGCACCAAGGTAATTTTGCGCCCCTGGCAGACTCCGTGTGTAATGCCCCTAGATTTTGTTATACTTAAGTACTTTTTAATTATAGGCACGAGCAATTACTTATGGTGACATCGTCACGGTGCCGAGCTGAAATTTTTTTCTTTTACCATATTTCAATTTTAAAAATCATGTTTTTGTCGTCTCGACTGGAAGTTCGTGTGGGTGGACAGACGTGAGGACGACAATAGGAATCTATACTTAAAATACTTACTGGGCTGCAATTTTCAAATTTACAACTTGATTTTGTTCAAACAAAACACGAAGTAAAGATTTTAAACAAAAATCTATCCATCTATCTATAATATGTCAAATTTTACAACTGTTACAATTAAATCACAATCTGTGTTAAGATGCGAAGTACACGCTGTGCGCCCAATAAATGCAATTTTAATTTTATTAGGTCTATACAGTATTTACTGTAGTATTTTATTCGTGGTTTTCGTGTTTTAATTTATTGTTGGAGCAATTAATTGTGTTATTTTTATTTTAAATTATGTGTATTGCTGTTATAAGTTTATCGAAATCGGTATTGTTTAGGGTCTGGGAATGGATTAAATTCGAAGTACGAGGCACCACTGTATGTTAATAAAATCGGTCACTCGATTTATATCAATTTGAACGAATTTTTCCAATTATCTAATAATTTATGTTCCTCTACTTTAATCTACACTATCGACATTAGTTTTAATTATGTTTGATGGACCTATCTTTCCTCCTCTTTTGTAATCACCATGAAACTGGAAAAAATGAAAGGTAACGAAAAGTGTGATTTAAACTATTAATGAAAGAAATCTATTCGAATATCATTTCTATTCTGACAATAAAATAAGTTAATGAAAACTAATACATTTTTATCAACTTCTTAAATAACTAAGAAATTTATAAAAATGTACTATTTTATGACATTTTCGTTAAAATTAAAGTTCTAAAGCATTGGTTCTTAATCTTGGTGCACAGGTCCTGGGAGTCCGAGCTTTTGTGAGACACTTTTACTATGGGGAACTTTTTTAGAATTTAAAGTTCTTTTTTTTATTAAAAAATTATGTCTTTTTGAAAGTAAGATCTTAATTTTTAAAAATGTGGTAATATCAAATTTTACTGTATTATGTATTTTTTCAGTTCATTTATTATAATAAACAATAGTATAAATTAACAACGGTAATTAGTTTAGGGTAAAGTTTTTAACATCGAACTACTAATACCTTATTAGTGAAAAAAGTTTAGGGAGCTGTGATTGTAAGAATACAGTACTCTGTAAATAAATGAAATAACTGAAGTAGTGTTAATAATTTACTGTTTAAATATAATTCACCATTTCACTCTTAGAAGTGTGGGTTAGTTGAACGGTCTACCAGAGCCTACTATATTATTTTAGACCGATTACAAGTTAAACTCATTATCCAAGTTTCTGTAGTATTATACATAAGAAACAAAAGTCGTCCGTTAATTTTAAGGTTTTCGAAGCTACAGTAAATATAAGTGTGGGTAAAACATTCTGCAAGTCAGAAGCAGAAACATTTGTTTTTTTTCCACTTATTTTCACAGTAATTGCACGTAAACAGCGCACATAACAAACATGGCTTTAAACTAACAATATATTAACACGAGGCGCTACGTTTTAGTTCATACAGTAATTACACGTGTTCTCCGTGTAATCCTCGTGTACTATGTAAAATGTCCGTTGCTTGCTGTGGCGTGTTTTGGTAATAATTTTTATTTTTACGTAAATGTTTTCGACACGTCCCGAAATGTCACCGTACCACATTTGGTTGTATTTTGGACTGCTAAATATTTCTACAGACAGTGCTGAATAGGAGTACTTTAATTACAATCAGCCGTATAAAAATGTTTATAGGTTCGTTAAAGAAATTGATAGATACAGTAATATATTCTAGAAATGTATGTAAACGAAACAAATACTTAAATATGTAATTGCGAAAATTAGATCTTAATAAGGTATATCGCTTGGAGAAATTTGTTATTATAAAAAAATAATTCGTTGTAAAGTTTCGAGCTATAAACTTCAGCGATTTTATAGTCCTAAAGGAGATCGTTGAACGTAAAAATCTTGCTTACTAACATGATGTAAAAGAAATATCTTTTCAAATAGTTGACACATTTCGTTATAAAATTGTTACATAGACTTTCTCTGTTAATTTAATTGTTAATTACAGTGTACAAAGTAACTATTATTTTTAACGGAAACAGACCCCTGTCTGTTAATATTATAATAAGAATTAATAATAATGATTTGCACTTTTATTTGTCATCTTGGACTTGATCGATTTTATGTGCATATTTTCATATAACAGTATTATTTACATTATTTAAAAATTTTAAATAATATAAATATCCTTATAGGCTAAATCTTTACAATTAACATTAAAAATGATTAAAATATACACGTTTTCTAAAATATAATTATAGTTTAAAATTAATAATTTTTGTTTTTGTTTCTATTTTGTATTTCAAGAATTTTTTCAGTTAATATATGATTTTTCAAATTAAAATTTAGAATGTATTAACATTTTCATTAGTTAAAAAAAATGGTGCTTTTAAAACATGTGAAAAAGTCATTTTTCCTTTATATTATTATGCATTCTTATGTTATTGTTTAAATTTCATATAATAGAAAATAAAAAATGAGAGAATATATTTTAATCATGTTTTTTTTATATAACATTGTAAAAAATAAGGGAGATTGTAAAAAAAAGTAAAATTTTTAATTGTGTTTATGTGTCGGTTGAAAGAGTAATAAAATGAAAAGCCAGCTGAAGAGGATAACATTGTTTTTTGTTGTCGAAATATATATGAAGAATATATACGTGGTACGATCCAAAAGTTCGGGGAATGCAGTAATCTACAACAAAAGCATGTATTTGAAGTTACAGCGTACGAAATGGATTCTACCAAACCACCTCTACGTGTTCGGGTTAATTTCACCCATGTCATGTGATTAAACCGCGAGCGCTGCTGTTTTTTTCCGGAGATAGTTACCTTTGTCCTGCGACGTAATCAAAGTGGAGTTTCAAGAACAACCTCCAACATTTCGACTTCACCGTGACCTTTTACCGTAGAATCACCGTACACCTTTCTTGCAATTTTAAAATCTCCGTAGGTGTTTTACCTAAACGCTGACAAAATTTAATGTTGGAGGTTGTTCTTGAAACTCCACTTTGATTACGTCGCAGGACAAAGGTAACTATCTCCGGAAAAAAACAGCAGCGCTTGCGGTTTAATCACATGACATGGGTGAAATTAACCCGAACACGTAGAGGTGGTTTGGTAGAATCCATTTCATACGCTGTAACTTCAAATACATGCTTTTGTTGTCATAGATTACTGCATTCCCCGAACTTTTGGATTGTACCACGTATATGAAGAAAATGTAGCCTGAGTATTCACGAAAAATTGTAACCATACGCAAATGAAGTAGGAAAACTCGTATCTATCACTAGAGGACCAGAAGCAGTTTAAAAAGGGATAAGCAGAATATGGTGAGAAGAATTCGTGTTTTTAATGTAAAAGTGTCAGATCCTACAATAAAAGGCTGACACTTGGTCGTTTGACATTGTAAATTTTTTACCTTTGTTTTTAAGAAGTAATTTCTTCAAAAACCATATTAACTGTTACTTCTGTGGTGGTGTAAAAAGGATTAAAAGATACTCAAAAATGTTATTTTTTGTAAATAGTCTAAACTTCAATTATGAATAATAATGTCTTTTTAATTGTAAATTAAACGTTAACAATTAAATTTATTCAGTAATTAACTTAAATTTTAAGACATTTTATTCTTGTAACAAAATCAGTTGGAAGTGAGCTTACTTGAAAACTGCGATTCCCATCTCTTTCTCAACGTTCATTCCCGATCTGTTTTTGGTTTTGATGGCTGCTCAGTAGTACTGTGAAGTCCTGCAGGTTGTTACATATTCACCTCGACTTCACAAAAGAATGTGAAAATTTTATTGAATTATTTACAGCCTCTGGATGGCACTGATGCGTCAAGGTGGCAGCCTACCGCTCTGGGGGACCCGGGATCGAATCCGAACGGGTCGAATAATCCCCAAGAATTTTTCGGGGGGGAGTCCGGATATGTCGGGCCCCGTTCCTCACCACCCGGTCGCCCCATTGTGGGCTTGGCCGAACCCATAATGGACCTACTAAAAGAGGCCATCTTAGTGCCCACAGGGCGGAAAGAGTTAAAAAAAAAAAAGCCTCTGGAATTTACGAGTAACATCGAATTTTATTAAATGTAATTGTCGGAGAGGCATACGCGCCGTTTGATTTAAGACAATGAGCTCCTAAAATCAGTAAGCATCTCCGCTTGGAATCGAATTGTTGACGTCGGTCTTTTCCCGCGGCCCCAGAAGGTCTCTAATTTCGCCTAGAAACGAATAAAGGACTAGTTGCGTCGTGAAAACGAAATCAATCGGAATCTAAAGTCAAGGGATCAAATCTATAAAAACTAGTGATGTAACGAATATTCGCTTACTACCCGGTATTCGGCCTATTTTTCGCTATTCGGCCGAATAGTGATTTAAATATTCGGTATTCGGCCGAATACCTAAAAACAGGAGTAAGAAATAACAAAAACACAGTAAATTAATCATTTTGGTAACTTTTATTAATGCTGAACATTAAATTATCATTATTAAGGTTAGTAAGAAATAGCATCTAACTCTAGTATTAAATTATTTCGTAATTAAATAATAATATAGCCTTCTTGTGATAAGATGTCTTATGGCATTGATATCTTATGGTAATAAGATATGGCATTGATGGCGTGTAGGTTAGAATGTATCGGGCATTAATGTTACAGTTTAGTTAATTATGTTATATTCGTATTCGCGTATATTTTAATATTTTTTACGATATTTTAAAATGATTTACGAAAAGATTTATTCAAACTTATCGTATTTAGGCCTAATGAGAGAATTATTTATCTATTTCTAGAAGATGAGTAACTAATATACAGGGTGGGCCAACGAAAACGAAACGGCAGTGTTCGTGTTCGTCCAAGCAAATCGTTCGGACAGGTCGATTTTATTCTCGAGGGGACATCTTTTGCAATAAAGTTTTTGCGATTCTGAATACAACAGACAACAAAAAATTTTAAAAACTCATTTATTATGTATTAACTAAACAAACATTTATTTCGAAAAAAAAAATGTTTGTTTAGTTAATATTCAGATTCGCAAAAACTTTATTGCATAAGATGTCCCCTCGAGAATAAAATCGACCTGTCCGAGCGATTTGCTTGGACGAACACAAACACTCTGCCGTTTCGTTTTAGTTGGCCCACCCTGTATAAAGCAAAGAATGAGCATTTTCATTATGTACAAAGATAACATTTGAAATCATGTTAATTTTTAAAATATTGACAAAAACAATAGCAACAAAATATCACAAAACTTCACAAATAGAAACACCCCAATAATATATTTGAACTGTTTCACAACTGGGGAGAAACTATAGACCATAAATGTCCCCACTAAAGTATATCCTTAGGGTACTATTCAGTTTACAAATACGTAGTAAAAACAAAATTTTAGTGCTTAATTAAAGAGTTAAAAAGATCGATTGCAAATAAAATAACTTATAAGTTATAACTTAGATCTAAATACCAACAACTGCCGAATCATATCAGGCTATTACATAAATTATAAACCAATTTGGCACTAGAGATAGACGTTAGACTCCATCTCATATTAACTTTAATAATTATAATTTAATTAATTAATTTAAATAATTTAGACCTACTGGAAGAAAAAATCGTAGTGACAGCGGGCCAATAGAGAGCAGGGTGCGCGATCCTTGCAATAATACGGTTTGCGCGCCAATTTTCGTACGTGCGTTAATCAAGCCGAATAGTTTGGCCGAATATTCGGCCATTCGGCCACGCTCCTGCCCGAATATTCGGTATTCGGTTTGAGCCGAATATACGTTCATTCCCGATCTGTTTTTGGTTTTGATGGCTGCTCAGTAGTACTGTGAAGTCCTGCAGGTTGTTACATATTCACCTCGACTTCACAAAAGAATGTGAAAATTTTATTCAATTATTTACAGCCTCTGGAATACTATTCGTTACATCACTAATAAAAACCAATGTCTCAAGGACACGGGAGTCGCTCATATTCAGTTTCTGTTCGACCCACTGTGTGTTTCCTTTAGATCAGTGGTTCTCAACTTTTTTTTTTAACCCATGGACTCCTTTTCCTTTAAATTTTTTTGTGGACCCCCATAGACATTACACAGGAAAAAACCTTATATTTTTCACTAATAAAAAAAGAAAGAAAAACGTTCAGAAATGTCACTGTCAAGTGACATGACGCTGATGGTATAAGATTCTCCTAACAAACTCCGGCTTTATAATCTCTCTTTGACCTTTGTCAATGAGATATATATGTCGTATAGGCCTATGTATTCAATATTTTAACCCTTATGCAAGAAAAATTTAATGTTTAGTCAAATAATAATAAGAATAATAATAATACGCGACTATGTTAATGTTTTATTGATTCGAGATTTTTCTGGATGGTGATAATAAGGGATACAAAAGAAACGCTAGTAAAAAATTCGCGTTTACAAAAGGAAACTGTTATTATTTTCAGCCAGACAGGACGAAGGATTGTAGGCAGCTCAATGACAGGTACATGTGCCAAAGTAAGACTAAAATTCCAGACTTCCAGCGGAAATGTTATTTGACTATCCATTTATAGATGTCGATTTACAGAACAATGTTGAGCTACTCGTTTACATAACTGCTTACCAAACTTTGTTATCGTATATAAATTTTAGTTGCATTATTGTATTTATTTCTAATTCAAATTATTGACATAATTGAATATAGAATTTTTAGTTTTTAATATATGACTTTATTAACCAATTGACTCTTTTTTTAATTTTACATATCTAAATTTTGCCAACTCTTCCTAATGAAGTAGATAGCGGCATTTTACAAGTACTTAGACTATAGTATATTCTATTCTGAGTTAGAAACTAAAAATATCTTACGTTCTTACGATAGTTAGTTGGAGGCTAAAAACAAGTAAAATACTCATTTGTTTATTAATTTTTTAAATTTATTTCATTTACATGAAAATGTAACGTTAAAACAGATATTTAATATTTTTGTACTATATAATGTATAACATTTTATCCAAGTAAATGTGTGTATCGAAGACATATAAAAAAATTGAATGATATTCGAAAATAATTATAATATGACCAAAGTTTGATATGGAAAAAATTTACAGTTAATTAATTTATTTTAATTAAATGAATTATTTTAAATAACTATTAAGTTTTATTTTTATTAATATTTATTTAGAAGAATGCCATTTTTAGTGCCCTAAATTCCTTTTAAAGTGTTATACATAAAACGTTTTAAGGAAAATTTCTTTTGTTATAATAAATCTATTTTTATTTATAGATCAAACAGAGGATTATGTTACACGCTATAATATTACGATAATAATATATAATCGTATATATATTGAGAATAAAACAAAATATTAAGCCTAATAGCAATAAAATTTGGAGCATTTCTGCCTTATTTGATTCGTTAATTTCAATATTAAATTTCAGCAAATTTCTTTTAACAATAAATTTTTAAAAATATTTAATTTAAACAATTGTTAGGATAATGTCTAAAGTAAAAAGAAAAACTAATATAATACTAATATAAAAGCATTTGAAATGTCCAGATTTTATACTTCTATACCCTAGAAAGTTTTATAGAAAGCACAGTACATAAATCATATATAATGTAGGATAGTTTCATACAGATATCTAAGATTATTATTTAGATCATAACTAATGACATGATGTAGATTATTAAATTTGCTATAGGTAGTAATGTTCTTATTATAGTTTGCTAGTTATAAAGTGTTTGTGTTTATTTATCGTATTTTATTCATCTCTTTTGTACTTTATATTATTATTTTATTATATCTTATTATATGTTCTTTTAGATGTCATATATTATTATATTTTCTTTCACTAAATATCTTTTAATGTTTATTATACTGAAGAATTGAATACAGCTGTTTTTTTTTTTTTTTTTAATAAAAATTACATAGAGAGACAAGGCTGACAGATCTTGAACGTATATTGTTGTCATTACGCATTTAAAGTAATTATCGTTTTCCTGACTGTTAACTTGATTGACTAAATGACTAATGTTTTGTCCATTCTTAATATTTTCTTATAAAAAACATTAATATCTAAAATATGATAATTTGGATTTACACATTGCACAGACAGAACTAGACAGAACAACTTCAAAGAAAAACATGAAAAACAGTAACAAAACGTGACAAACACCACCCTAAGTCTCTGTAGAAATGCTGACTCTAGCTCGTAAAGAAGGAGAGCGACGCTTTATAGTTGTTTTAAATCTGTACTATAAGCAAATACAGAAAAAAAGAAACATCACAATTACACAAATCTGTAGCTTTGGCAGACAAAAACAGTTTACAAAATGCACAGACACCATCTGGCTATTAGATTCGAAAAGAGCGCCACGATACATACCCTAACGATCTCGGCCAAGATCAGTTGACAAAATTACAACAAACTGTTGGCTGACTGATGGATACTTCTTTGGAGAGAGAGAACGATTCACGATTGCCATAGAAGACCACGTCATAAATTCAAGAAATTAAAGAAAACATATCTTAAAAGATACAACACTGCAGGAAATTTCAGCTTAATACATCACATCGGATTGCAAGCCTTTAGCACAAACAGAATATGTTCATAACCAAATAGCAAACGTAATACATCACAACTTTACACTCAACAGCCATTCTACAAATACACATCTCAGAGAGTTATAGAAGATAACACACGCAAAATATATTATGATCGAGTCTTAATCACAGACAAAACAACTCATCACAACAGACAAACAAAATTACATTTAACATAGACATAGCTGTACCAAATATCTAAAACACAAAACATTATACACTAAAAAAAAAAAAAATAGTAAATACTCAAAACTTGCAAACGGAATGAAGCCTAATGGAGAATGGAAAAGGTACTAAATGCGTCAGTAGTATTTTCTTGCACAAATGTCATACCGCATACACTACAAAAAAGTTTTCGGCTATACGACACTATATATAATGCAAGCTGCTATATTAAACATGTGTCATACAGAAAATTCTTAAATACCTACACATAAGAACAGCGAATAACCATAATAAATTGTTCTGTTACTATATTTTGACCCTGGTCCGATATAGCACATATATTTTATTTAATATTACATTAGTATTGATCATAGAATTCTTTTAACTCAGTGGCACGATTGAAAGAAAAGAAAATACCTCAGTTAAACACCATTAACAGAGGTGTTCTTCTGTCAATCGTGCTAGGGTTAAATGCATTATAAATATTCTTTTAAATAATAATATTGATATGGTTTTTGATATAATTAAATTAGCAAGTTGTATAGATAAAGTATTTTTTTAAATAACAGATATGGTTTGAACAAGAAATTGCATTTTTTCGTTGAAACCAATTATATTGTTTTGCGTTAAACGGTGTGATTCATTCAGGACTGAGCATTTAACTTTGTTCAATTTTCATGATTGCACAGTCACATTTGAATAACATGTTATGTAAAAATACTTTGTCGACTGCTTCATTATGAAAGAAACAATCGTTTCGTTTATGTTTCATATTCATCTTTTTATTTTATACGGAGTTATTCCACATACTAAGTGTTCAGTCAAGAGTGAATCACCCTGTACTATACTGTACATGAAGTTATAAATTACAGATTCAGAAAGCAGGATTCCATATATTTATTTGAGAAATTATATTTATATCAGTCACAAACTTACTAAATGATCCATTGATGAACTTGTGTCTATTAATTGATGGTTTAATAAATTTTCTGACTTAATTAACGGAAATGTTGTTATTGTTAAATGATTGGTTTCATCCGATGTAATAAGAAGAGATCGATTTCGTCGATTAAAATTCGAAGTATCTATTGTGTTGTAGATTAACTTTTATCAATAAAACAATTAACGAATTAAAATATTTTTCGTGCAGAAAATAGTATTTTTTATATTAACGAATTCCGAATTTGAAATAGATGTAATAATCTAAATGTAGGATACATTATTTTCATTTTACATTCGAGATAGATTTGTTTGAATAACGCTTCATTTTCATTCTCCTTTTTCTTTCATATTCGCATTTTATATTATAAAATATTTCTTAAATTACGCTTTTATCCCAAAGTTAAATACACATAAAACGAATAGGCTATCAAATTACGGATACAATGAAAAGGTATTATCATATCAAGACGAGAAGGACTCAAATGATTCAAATATAACTTTAATTAATATGGGGAATGCATTTCGTGTACACAGACCCCCTCATCAGCCCTTTGAAGATTAGACATATAGCAGTAAACACAATAAATATCTAAAATATTGTAACAAGCACAGTTTACAGACTGCAGGGGTCGCGCTACATAGCCACTTAGCAATATTTTTATTAAAGTGGCGATAAAAACCCTAGTTCGCTTGTTTCGACATTCGGCGTGAAATTGAATCGCAAATCACTCTTCGGGAAAAATAGTAAAATGTCGAGCTTTTGTACAATAGGAGTCCCATGCACCACACACTTAGTCACCATGCACCAATTTCGTGATATCACGAAATTGTTAAGTTCAAGTAATAAGAACTGAAGGCAGTTTTATGTAATGCTGCCCAGCATTTCCAGTGGAAATTTTTATCGACTGATAGACATTTTGGGGAATTTTTTGGAATGACTTACTTCCAGTGGCGTGCCGTCATTGGAAGCGGTGGAAGCGCCGCATCCACCTTCCAATGACCTTCCCTTGTAGTTTCTAAAATATAAATTTTCATATTTTAATTAACGTACTTTGAATTAATTAAAATTAATATTTTATTATAACCGCATTATGTATCTTATTAAAAAATTCTATACTATATGTGAAAAAAACGATAAGATTGCTATTGTATATTCGAATGTCAGTGGCGGAATGGAAGCGCTTCCGAGACAGCTTTCAAGGCGAGAATAACTGAATGGTGTAAAGCAGCCAGAGTGCATTGGCGCATGCGCTTTACAGAGCACCACCTCACCCGGTTTAGCTGGTGAAGCTACACACGTCAAACGCTTCCAACGATTCTATCTCTTAGCCACTGGTAGCGAGCTATCTGACTAAGTGAATTGTTTAAGATTTAAAAAGTAAAAAGTATTCAATGTTATTTTTATGTGCGTTTTTTTGCTAAGTTATATTTAATTACAGTATAATTAAAAGAAAATTATAATTATATTGACAGATTTTCAGACATTTTCAGACATTCAAATCTTTAGAATTTTTATCACTTTTAAATGTTTTCATAATATTAAAATTATTAACAATTTTTCCAAGCGTGTTTTAATTCTTTAAATTAAGTAAATTTTATGGGAAATTTTTTGATGTATCTAAATTACGTAGCGAATCGCAATATTTATATTCGCGTCCGGACTATATTGACGAGTAACTCTTAAACATAAAACATATTATAATTAATGACGATTCAAACAAAGACGTACTAAAAGAATTATATGATTTAATATCATTAATTTTTACGGTACTATCTATCAGTAGGTCTGTTGAGCGCAGTTTTTCGACCACGGAGAGAATTCATACATTGGCCAGGAACACGCGGTCGGAGGAAAAATTGTCGTCGCTAGCGTTGCTTTCGATAGAAAAAGAGCTTTCAAATACGTTGATGGAGTCGACGACCAGCGACTTTTACATGGTACGATCCAAAAGTTCGGGGAATGCAGTAATCTACGACAACAAAAGCATGTATTTGAAGTTACAGCGTATGAAATGGATTCTACCAAACCACCTCTACGTGTTCGGGTTAATTTCACCCATGTCATGTGATTAAACCGCGAGCGCTGCTGTTTTTTTCCGGAGATAGTTACCTTTGTCTTGCGACGTAATCAAAGTGGAGTTTCAAGAACAACCTCCAACATTTCGACTTTGCCATGGTAGAATCACCGTACACCTTTCTTAGCGATTTTAAAGTCTCTGTAGGTGTTTTACCTAAACGCTGACAAAATTTAATGTTGGAGGTTGTTCTTGAAACTCCACTTTGATTACGTCGTAGGACAAAGGTAACTATCTCCGGAAAAAAACAGCAGCGCTCGCGGTTTAATCACATGACATGGGTGGAATTAACCCGAACACGTAGAGGTGGTTTGGTAGAATCCATTTCATACGCTGTAACTTCAACTACATGCTTTTGTTGTCGTAGATTACTGCAGTCCCCGAGCTTTTGGATCGTACCACGTATGATAAAGTAATTAACGACTTTGCGGAAAAAATCGCCGAATAGAGTTAGTTTATAAAAAATTTAAAAAAAACAAGCTTTTCTATTATTGTTTGTATCGTATCAATTTGTATTATGTATGTATTATTTGTATTTTAGAACTAAAATACATGAATTGTTTATTTTTGTCATTTCCAGTATTTGTTTAAATCTTTTATGGAAATGTGATGTACCGCACAGGTCTGACCCGTCACGAAAGACGCGAAAAAACGGTTAATTAAGAGAAAAATTTATTAGTTTAAAAAAACATAAGTAAAAGTCGTTTGTAATCGGACACCCATTGTTTATATCAAACTGCCAGGCAGAAACCATAAATCGCGGAAGGAAGTCGTCCTACGATCGGTGGAAGATCGAATTCGTCTTCGATTTGGACTTTTCTCGCTTTCCAGGTAAGAGTGTCGTTACGTTTAGTAACCAGGGACCAACCACTCGGGAAGCGTGATTGAGGAAGAACGACCAATCAAAATGGACGAAAGAAAGAACGGAGATTGATATAATCTCCGACAATCGAGGACACCCGGCACTGGGTTAACGTTCCGAATAACCAAAACGCCGTGTGTCGACGCGCAAAAAAAGAAAAAGAAAAAAAAAAACAATTTTTTGTCTATTGTGCCAACCCGTAACCCGTGCCGCTTCGGACTTAGACCGTGTCCCCGACTCCAACGGACGAAGTCTCCCGTGCCCTACAGACTCGTCGACGCCACTGTCCCGGGGCCACCTTCGATCGACCATCGAAGAACCACATCGACGTCCGGGACGTCCGAACGGCCGATTGTCCTAAAGCAAACTATTTTGTACATAGTATATGTTTATTTTATGTTAAAATAAACTGTTTTTGTCAGATACTTGTCGTCTTTGTCTCTACAGCCACCACCCATGTACGAATGGACCCTAGGCCATCACTGACGCAATTAACCGATTGCCCCTGGAAGTCGGCTTTTTACAGAAACACGGCTTCCCTATCGTCAAATGTGACGGCACGCCACTGCTTACTTCCCAATTTGATCTGTTTTCAGTAGAATGAAACAAAATTTTTGACATGGCAGAACCTGTCAAATACTGTTTAAACATTGTGATAAAATGTGAATAGAACGAATTTATGTGAGCATGTAGCCTTAAATACAAACAGCTCCTTGTCCAAATAATAGGACCCACTTCTCAAGCGTTTACAAAAACTTGGCCATTAAAAATTGAGTTTACGTTATAAGTCTTCGAAAGTTTCATGTCTTTGAGAGGCAATAGATAAGACGATAAAGTTCGAATCATTGGAATTTTAGTTTAGTTTTGTTTTTTATGTGTAACATTGTTATTTTATCTCAGCATTAGTATTATTATTCTTGACGTTTAAAGCATATAAAACAGGAGATTAAAATTGTGACGGCATTTCTTTTTTAGCGAAAACAAACCTCTGTAGATTTAATTCTTTTACGTCGTTAAATAAAACTTTTAGTTCTTTGCATTTATTTCACGTATTTTACATACTATGTTTTGACAAGCGAATAAGCTTAGGACTTACTGCACATGGACAAAAAGGACAATCTGATATGGAAAATACGGTAGCATAGTCCCAGCGTTTTATTTTTTGAATCGTTAATATTCTAGACAATGCGCTTACAATTTCCTCATATTTATTACACTTTAAATGTCACAATACCACCATACATGAAAATAAATACTAAGAAAATTTTTAACAACTTAAGAGTTAAATCTACAGAGGCTTGTTTTTGCTAAACAGGAAAGACGTCACGATTTTTAATCTCTTGTTTTATATGCTTTAAATGTGTGAAATAATAACAGTAACGAGCAATTGTTTATCGTGCCATCGTCACAATGCCGGCCTGCAATTTTTAATCATATTTTTAATTTATTTAATTTTAAATATATGCTCTCCATCTCAAATTAGTAGTGGCTACGATATAGTTTTCCTGTTAACAAGAGAGTCGTGCCGGTCGTCTATCTAATCTCTTTCGGGAGAAAATTTTGAATTGAAATAACGTGACTTCCGGTTTTCAATCGAAAGTTCGTATATAGTTAATCGGGGACTGCTTCTTGGTACCTTTGTACAGTACGTGGTCTCAGTTTTCACGTGACTAAGTCAGTTCTCGAGATTAAGGAAGGACAGACACACAACAGTAGGAATTTGTCTGAAATTTTTGAAAATTGTGTAAAGCTCTGGACAGGTCCGAATACTAGCTGAAATAATTTTTTAAAGAAAAAAATAAAGCTAAAAATAATTTTTTTGTATGAAAATGCGACGCGAACTTATAAACAATAGAAAAGTGTAAGTCCTAAGATCGACCTCCTGTCGGGGCTCGAATTAAATATCGATTTTGGCATCTCCCGCGATCTAGGCTGATATCTCGTTATACTGCACTTAGTAACGAGTGATCAACCTCTTAGAAAGCGAGAACGAGGAAAAGCGACCAATTGGAATGGGCAGTCGAGTGTAGAAGAATAAAAACTTGGGAATTCAAGGGCGTGATGGCTTCTCCCGAAAATTCCAGGTGTCGGACCAATTGTTTTGTGTGGGTATTTCGTACCCATCCTGTCCGTCTCTCGTCTTCGGATCGATGTCTCTCCATCACTAGAAGTCGACCGCATCGTCCTGGAGTAGTCAAGGAAACTGTCATTCGCGAACCAGGGACACTTTCATTTGGGACTATCTTGGAAAGATGAGAAGAGCTAGAGGCCTCCACCGACTTAGAACTTTCAAGATGGCGAAATCTTGTAAGCTCCTTTCGTGTCAAATAGAGATTTCTTGTAACCGTAGAGTCTGTCTTGGTACCGATCGCACCCTCTCGACTCTGACCATCGCGTTCTCGTTGGAGACCTTACAATTGCAGCCCAATAATAATGAGGTAAAATAATTATGTTACACATATAAACTAAACTAAAATTTCGAACGTTTGAAACTACATCATATAACTCCAGTGGCTAGCCTCTCATTCACTCGGCTATTACCACTCTTGCATACGAAACTCCCAGACTTACTCGTATAAGCTAAACACTAAATTTTTCAGATACCCATTTTTTGGAATCGCTTGAGAAGTGAGTCCTGTTATTTGGACAAGGAGCAGTTTAAGACTACGTGCTCATCAACGTTCCGTTCGAATCGGAGACCCGAACGTCTGGCCCTCTCCTAGTGACGATAAATAATTTAAAGTGGCGAAATGATGGCGATATTTTAAAATTTTCCAGAGCGATCCCCGAGACTGATATTATAAATAACGCAGTGCAGTTATATTTTTCACTAGTTTGGCTTAGATAAAAGAAAAAAGTTTTTTAAAAGTTAAGAATTACTTTCAATTTGTAGTTTTATTTATTAATTAGTTTATGGAGCTAAAAAACGGAAGGAAGCTCGGCTAGTTGAATTTATAGCAAAGCAATGATCACTTATATCGAAGAAAAGGTATATCTACTTGTAAGAACAGAACTTGTTTAATTTACCTTCTGTATTGTATCTGCTTTGTGTAGTTCAGATTTTTAGTTAAGCGTACTTGTCTTTACGAGTTTGAAATAAAATGAATAAACAAAGTGATAACTGAGCGCCGATTGCTAACTTTCTATGCCATTATATTGTATTCAGTTGGCCGTTAAAATTACAAAATATAGCGGAGATAATATTTATTTTCAGTACACATTAAATATCAGCTATAAGTTTTACTTTATCAATATTCATATTACTATTATCGGATTCACTTAATAATAATCATGTGCATTATGGAGATTAACTGCCATAATTTCACATTTCAGAGCTCTCAACCGGCGGTGTTTTGCGCAGACAGTCCTCTTTTTTCGCCGATGTCCCAATTTCTGTTTTCTTGCAGTTATTGCTTTTTGGATGATATTTTTCATACAAACAAATTCATTAATTCTTTTTTTTTTCTTCTTTCTTGTTGCTGTTTGTTGACGGTCAATATTATTCAATCGAGTATTCTACTGTATATACGTTTTCTTTAGCTGTTAAAGAAGCCATTCTGATAATACTTACAAAATAATTGAAAGTATGGGATGTGTATCTAAACAATCACTTCAAACATTTCAAGAAGGAATGCTTATGTCTATTGAATCTATTAAAGATTTATTTTTCGACCTTAGTTCAAAATTTTCTAAATACCATTATATCTTAACATGTAAAGTAAATCAAGATTTTTTAGAAAATCTATTTTCTCAAATTCGAACTGGAGGTGGTATATATTAGAGTACCTAGATATCATAGTAGCGACACACGAGTCATCGCCGCCATGTTCTGTCGAGTGTCATCACGTGGTCTATGGGTTTACATTAAGAAATTACAATTATTTTTAGTTTAATAAAGCATTTTTACGAATAAAATGCTTAATTAAACTATAAATAATCGTCATTTCTTAATGTAAACCCATAGACCACGTGATGACACTCGACAGAACATGGCGGCGATGACTCGTGTGTCGCTACTATGATATCTAGGTATTCTAGTATACATGATAACCCTAGTCCACTTGAGGTAATATATAG
This sequence comes from Centruroides vittatus, assembly GCF_030686945.1. Taxonomy (NCBI): domain Eukaryota; kingdom Metazoa; phylum Arthropoda; class Arachnida; order Scorpiones; family Buthidae; genus Centruroides; species Centruroides vittatus. The sequence goes on from NW_027122172.1 coordinate 3,628,830, forward strand.
AACGAGAATGATAATTTTAGGTAAATCACTTGGAATATTATAAAATAAATTAAACACCGAAGATAAGATATTTGAAAATTACTTAATAAATGAAATGTCTGAGGAGGCAGATTTACTGCAAGTTTCAAATATGTCTACTTCTAAAGAATATCTGAAAATTCATGCAGTATTAATGTAATAAATGATGATGATTTATGTGAGACATCTGAGGAAAATGTAGAAAATTCATTTCATGAATTAAACAATGATGGATTACAATATTTAGCAGGATGGTTGTAAGGAAGTACCAAAAAAAAAAAAAATATCCAAATTTAGGAAGTCTCAGTCACCAAACTAAAAATGAGAATAATTATAAAATAATGCCTTACATTTAGGATTTATCGTTTGGTGGGCTGTCACAGCCATCAGAAAATTTCTTTTAGTTAAAAAAGTGGAATCAATTTTTACAAAAAATGTGAATCCGAGTTTTAAATGTAAAACCGTTTCATCTGTAACGTCATTAATTAAACAAACAATTGACTTGCCAGATGTTATATACACCTATGTAAAGCAACGTTTATGGATTAAATTGAAATTTTAAAACAATTTAATTAAATACGATCGTTCCTCTGAGAAAAGAAAGATAAATTGTAATAGCAATAGAAAATTTAAAAAGTTTGTACCTGATTTCTTTTAATTCTGTTTTTATGTAACACTTAATTTGCATATATTAAAAATATATTTATGACAGAAAATTGTTTTTGACAGCTATTTTTTTTATATGTATGAGTAAATGACATCGTTTTCAGTATTCGAGTATTAAAAATTAAAAAAATAGACCAATATAGTTGTGGTTTGAAAAAAAAGTGGTTTGACGATAGAAATTAAATTAATTTACGTATATATAGCTCACCTAGGTAGAATTTACCAAAATTAATCTTTTAAGAAATTATTATTATATCACGAAAGTAGATAAAATCGATTTCATTTACAAAGTAAGCAAAACGCACTTTTAATTTCAACTTTTCACGTAGAAATTACGAAGATTTGCACAATATTCCGAATTTTTTTTATTCACAATCCATTTTTATTTACATTTAATTAAGTATAAATGGTAATTAATGAAATATTAGAGTGTAATTAAAGCTACGAACTTCCGAACGGTAATGTTTTTACCGTAAGGACGTAGTAAGATGTTTCCATTTGGACGTCAAATAAGCAACCAAGGAGAAGCGTTTTTTCTCTGTGAGGCAATCTTACCTTCTACGATCTTGATTTAGCTTAACAATTCCGATTGAACAGTTCTGCACTCGGATTAGCTTTAGCAGTTCCAGTTCCAGCAGCGGAACTGGATTTCCCACCATTCTTTAACTCATTTTAACGAGCCATTTCTGGACAGCTCTCTTCTTCAGAAAGTTGCTGACTTATGTTGGAAGGTCTGTTTACGTTTCATAAAATCAGTTCGCTTGTCTACAACGTTTGATGCCCACCAGTGGCTGAGTCGATAAAACCGCGGAATTCTAGTAGACAGTGCCGGCAAGAAAGGGAATTTTTCCTGGGCCCCTAGCGATTCTTACCTTATTAATACTATTTTTAAAATTATCTTTAAAAAGGACAAATTATAGTCGATTATAAATATTTCATTAATTAATTTTTTTTTCAAACGTTACTTTAATATACAGTACTGTAGTTTTATTTACCGTAATCAATTCCAATTATAGCGAACTGTCGGATATCGAATTGCTTCGGCCGTTCGCTGTAATTGCATAGATTTTTCAACGTTTGTCGAAACAACTTCATAAGTAGAGATAAGTACTGCTGTTAGTTTCAAAACGTGCATTTATTTCATTAGATGTAATATCGTTACTTTTAGGAAGATTTAACGAAGATATACGTCGGATTTTAATGTTTTCTTTAGAAGCGGTTGAAATAGTTCAGATTTCAATCGTCCACATTAATTTTAATATACTGTAGTTGGAACGTATTCTAGCATTGCTTGTTTTAAAAGAATCTTTCCATTTATACTTTTCCGTCTACTGTATACTTTTTGCAAAACAGTATCGTTTGGAAATGAATGAATGGGATTTAAAGTTTCAAAAACGGCAAATTCCTCTTTTTTCTGGGTCCGAACACAAGGGCCGTAAACGTGGTCAATTTCGAAACTAACCCTCAATTTTCATATCCTTTTTGTTTTCTGTCTAGTTTAGAAATTTATAACAGTCGTCATCAAAAAGACGGACTTAGCCATTTTTGAAACTATACGCCTCATAAAAAAAAAAAATACGTTTTATGTTTTAGAAAATATATATGTTACTGCACATTCCGACATCATAAATCTATATTCTACTAAAAATAAATAATATTTATTTAACAAAACGTATCTAACACCGTTTTCAACTGGAACTCTCTTCCGTCGCACTTCCGCGATGACGTCGGTAGTTACCGAAAACAAGGTTAAAATCGCCAGAGTTGGTCCCTCGACGTTTACTGCGCGGACGGCCGAATTTCCTAGACATTAGGACATCGGCGTGTCGTTCCGAGGATCCGGGATTCAATCCATCCAAAAAAAAAAAGGTTTTCTTAGTTCTCTCGGAGCGAAAGAGTTAAAAGTGAGGGAAATATTAATTACACGATGTTTATATCGACATTGTTTTATACTAATGATGTTTTGACAACATTATTTTCTAACGTCGCGTTTTTATCCGACCGTATTTTCTTATGACGATATTTTTGGGTGTACTATAGATTACTCCCTATGGAATTTCAGGACTTTGATTATATATTTGAACTCAGGGGACCGAGTCGAGTTCAACGGTACCCTATTTTTGGACCGGAGACGAAAAATAAAAAAGTTATCACACTTTTTTCCGGCGATCGCGCGATGATAGGGAGTCGCGTCGCTCTCCGTTAAGTCGGCCTCGCTATCGTGATCGGGAGTCGCGTCGCTTACCGTTAAAATTGCCTTTAGTAGACGTTTCCCCCTTTTTTTACTTTGTTCAAGAACTACCGTGAATCGATCACTAGTTTAGCACATGGCGGCTTGTGGTGGCGCCCGTACGAGAGGTCAGTCGGGAGCACGAACAGTGGGAACAGCCGCCATGTTTGCGATCGCGCGATGATCGGAAGTCGCGTCGCTCTCTCCGCTCTCGTATCGCGTGTTTACCCTCCGGAAGATGACCGTAGTCCGACGTCACGGTTTGCAGACTTTACCGCAAGATGGCAATACTAACAACTACGGTGCCGTCTGCATGAGAGCATTAAAAAAGTATGGTAACTTAAAAACTGTGATAACTTTTTTATTTTTCGTCTCCGGTCAAAATATAGGGTACCGTTGAACTCGTCTCGGTCCCCTGAGTTCAAATATATAATCAAAGTCCTGAAATTCCATAGGGAGTAATCTATAGTACACCCAAACCGAGATACAGCGACGGTGGCGCCCTCTGTTAGTAGCGCGGACTGTCAACTTTCATCTCACATAGGTTATTACGTAGTATCATGGCATACTGATCAAAGTAACATCATGCGTTTGCGGTAGAGTGCTATTTTCGCATCGGCGAATCTGGAATCTGTCATGCGCGTGCAACGTGAATTTCGTAAACATTTTAAGATTCACCCGCGATATCCAATTCCTGCTCGTGAATTGGATAAAAAACTTCCGTGAAACTGCCAGTGCATCGAATCGAAGTTCAACCGGCCGTAGGAAGACCGTACGAACTCCCGAGAACATCGAACGTGTGCGTAGCAGTTTACAGAAAAGCCCTTGTGTAACTGCGAATGGTCGTCATTTGTCCGATGTAGTATTTCATAAGTAAAATTGAATAAATTTTGTACCTTGTGTAAAATTTTCAACTTTTTTTTAGCAATTAGTCTATGAGTTAATTTTGAAATCGTCAAAACATTGTGAAACACCCTGTATTTCCGTATTACGAATTTACGATCGCACAGGGGGGTCTATCGTTTGGAGGTTAACTCCCTCCTCCCCCTCTCCTAGAATCTTACCAGAAATTATTACAGAATTCTATAAATTAGGGGCTGTCCACAAATGATGTTCACACTGGAAGGAAATGGGATTATGACAAATTGGACAAGGGTTGAGTTTCAGTGGATCTCTGTTTATTTCATTAAATTTTTTTACACTGCAATTTATTATATTCATTTCAAAATTTCTTGTCTGTTTTGTTTCTACTTATAGTAACTACTGTTCATAAAGTGATAAAGGTTTTAAGGGGGTTCAAGTTTTGTTGGATGGTCTAAAAGGGAGAGGGTTACGGAAACTTGGACAAACTGGGACAAGAGGGGGGAAGTAAAAATTTTAAGAAAACTCTGACATAATTTATGGACAGCCCCGTAATTACAATATATGCAATATTTATATATATCAATAGTTTAACTTTAAAACAAACCATGCAGTGTTTGTTTCTATTTTAATTTGTGTGTTTTATTTTAGGATATGTGAAGCGTGCAATGCCATAATGTTGTAAATGCCAAAAAACAAACTTTTCAGGAGAGAGAAAAAACACTTTTTCTAATGACCAAACTTAAAATAATTTTTATAGCATTTGATTAAACAATTTACACTTTGGAATAAAACATTGGGTTTAATTTCAAACACCTATGTATGATAGTAAGGAAACAAAAAAAGTTTAAAAACAGGGTTAGAGCCATAACGTTGTAAATGCCAAAAACAATTGCAATCATAAAATTAATGTTTCTACAGCTGAAAAACAGTTTTGAATACCAAAAACTTACATTTAAATTATTAAACACAATTTACAAATTCAATATCAATTTTAACATTAAAAACTGGCAATAATCTATTAGTGACTGCTTCCTGGCTTCAACAGTGTTGGGCCCACAGTTTTGGTACTTGAACTGGGCTATAATCTTTATCAATTGTAATATAATTATGATAAATAAAGGAAAATATAAACAATAAGGTATTAATTTAGTGTAATAAAAGTTAAAATGTATTTAAAAACTTCAAATTTGAAAGATTAATGGAAGTCCGAATATGATTTTGAAATATCAAATAATGTGATACAGGTTAACTATTAATAAACTGGGATTCAGTTATCCGGTTCTGCGTAAAAAACTCACTGCGTTACAAATTGGAATAACAAAATGATGTAAATGTAAACCGTAACGTTTTACACGCAAAAAGTCACGTGGCTTGCACTTTGGCACTTAAAACGTTATGGCTTGCACAAAAATTCATCTTCAAAATATAGCCACTTAGGGCGCCACTATTGCCACAATATTTTTTTGTAGGAAAAAACATTGCATTTAAAATTCATTTCTTCAATAAAATGTATTTTAAGAAAAATGGCATTTACAACCTTATGGCATTGCACGCTTCATGTATACTTTCACAAAATTTTTAAAATTGAATAAAAAATATTTAAAATTTTTAATGTTTAGTCGACGACAAGTGTGGAAAATTCACCTTCACCATCTCCAGTGGCACCAAATGCACCGAAATTTGGGACTTTAGTTCCTAATAGAATATTTGTGGGTGGAATTTCGGCAAATGTAAGTTTTAGATAAAAGTAAACAAGTGTACTAAAATTTTATTTACTGTAATTTTTTTATATTAATTTAGAAAATCTTTGTTTTATTTTTAATCAAAATTAAATTCATAGAATGACAAAAAATAAATTTGAAATTTTTGCCATTCTGTGTTAAAGCAATATCAAACTTTTAAATTCCTTACGTTGTAGAATACTAAGATCCTGTGCTAAATTCTTAATTTAAGAACTATTTGTTCTATTTCCTTTTTCTGTTTTAACCCAAAGAAGATGGTTATGTATTATTATAACCAAGACCCAATAGATTTTACTTATACGAATGTTTTCATCCATTTAAAAATGATCATCATCAGAAAAATAGAACAGAATTAAAATAAAAAAATCTTTTTAGAATAGAATTCAATTCAAAAAAATTTCAGTAGCAGAAGCTTTATACATGCCTGTAAAACAATTTCATATTTTGCACCAGCAGTGATGCACCCAGAGAGGGGCCAAGGGGCTCTATAATTGATTACTTTTTGACTCCTGACCACTCTAGATTTCCAGATTCTTAAATTATTTAAGACGTGTTCAATGCAATAATCTTGCTCAATCAAAGTTCACAAGTACACCTTTATTCTTTGCATAAGCAGCAAGTGCCATGTTGAAAAGCTTTTTTCTGATGCCTTGGAGTCCTTGTGTACTGTGAAAAACACATACAAATATACTCAAAACCAGTAAATTATTTAATATGAACATTATTATGTATATCTTAATGAATACTGAATAGAACAACTTTAAGTAATCAAAAACATTTAAATATGAAGGTTTGCATTGGTACAGTGTTATCAATCTAATACAGAGACATTTAAAAATTACAATTTAACATATAGGAAATTAAAAAGTTACATTTTTAAAAATTTAAAAATATTAATATTACAACTTTAAACCTAAATAAGGTCTAAAGTTGGAACAACCATTTTCAATTAATAAGTTGTTTGCAAGCATGACTGCTTCAAAAGGGGCACAGATGGATATAAAGAAACCACATCTATTTAAAAAAGGCGAGATGCAAAGATCTCCTATTTGGATCTTCTCATACATAGATCTTCCAATGGCATCTTATTTTCTGTATATCTTAAATTTGATGAACCTCCTTACATCATTCTATCTATAGATTTTCACTCTCCAGGTACGAAAAACTCTACTATTATAGCACTGATACACAGGGTGTTCTTATATCCTTCCATTCAATTGCTAGTAGAAGACAAGCTTCTCTTCTTAAGTTGGCAGTTTGCAGTGCTGGGTATTTTTTGCCCAAGTTCAAACACCTAGTCAGCTTGGTCAAAGACATAAAGTGGAAGGTGGAAATAGTATATTGTAAGAAGGAGTTAGTTTTTGTAACACCAGCCATTTTGTACATATATTTGACAAGTTTTCAAGAAATTTGGCTTTATTTTGCTACTATTTTGCACCCCAGCTTATGTTGGGGTGCTAGTAGCATAGGATACTTTGTGTTACACTCTGAGATGAAGTTACACTCTGAAAAACCTGGGGTATATGCTATACCCTTACAAAATCCATTAATTGGGTCAACGCTATTATATATTGGAGCTACTATTAGAATGCTCTGCCTCTGTCTTGCAGAATATCGTGATGATGATGTACATTTGATACATACAACAGAACTAGCTAAAAAGTAGTAGAGAATAACATCAAGCTACTTTGGTCGCAAACTTCCTTTCAAAAACACTGTGGTGATTGAAAAACATTATTCTTATGGGAATCTCTTTACACTCAACAATGTCATCGAGTAACTTGTCCACACCAGATATACTGGAACTGTGGACAGCACAATTTAACCTCATAAACTATAAATCACATGGTTTGTGATAAAATACCTCACAGCATCATTCGTGCTGCTATACATTTTTGTTTACTATTTATTTTATTATTAATTATTTTAAACCAGTTTTATTTTTAATGTTTTTCTTTTACATATAATTGTAGTTTGTAATATTGTATAATTTTGTAAATTGTATATACAGTCAAACCTGTTTTTATGCGGGGGATAGGGACCGCATTAAAAAAAACGCATTAAAAAAAATCTCACGAAACTTCACGAATGGCTGTAAATAATAGTTTTCGCAACACAATTAAAAAATATTTTTTTATGCGGTCAACAGGGACCGCATAAAAAAAGTCTCACATAGAAAATAACTCAAAACCGTACGAAATAGAATTTATTGACAACAGATGTCAGCACTTGACTGCATTGTCTGGTCTATCATCTGTTTTACATATTTTTGTCCAGGTGGTGTTTTGTTGACTTAAAAAGTAAATTATTTCATTTTTCGCATATTCATGCAATAATATTACTATAATAAGTGCATTTATGCTATAATAAGTTTATTTAGCTATAATAAGTCAACGTAAGACATGACGAATCGCACGAGACTAGTCGCCAACTATACCGCATAAATTAAAAATTCGCATTAAAAAAATCGCACAAATAAAAATCGCACATAAAAAGAGCGCATAAAAACAGGTTTGACTGTATATAGTTTTAAATTTCATGTGCATTTGATTTGTAAAAACATTAGTTCCTATTTGAGTTCTGTTTTTGAATTGAAATGTTTTGTTTTCTATGAACGATTCTGCCTGAAGAGGAGGACAGTTATATACTATCAAAAGTATTTGCAAAATAAATAATTTTATATAATGTTGATAGACAATGGTGTATGTTATCTTTCTCTAAGAGAACTAAAGGCACATTATGTCTATATACATGTTTGGTGATTTTGGGGAAAATTGCAGTTGTAGATAAATATGCCTGCCCTAGGTATACAAAGGATATTTTACATTTTCTAAATATGCCTTCAATGGGTTTAGACAAAGGAAATATTGCTTGTTAAGTTTGTAATTTCACTTTAATCTTTGAATGCTATGGTCCATTTCCAAGATTGTTCTGACTTTTTCTTTTACTATATTTCTCTCATCTCCTTCCACAAGTGGACCTTTCTGCACACATCTTTCAGTTGGTGGGCTGGCTACATCCTGTGAAAGTCATGAGGTATTGCTTTTATTTTAAGTCTTATTCAGTTTTGTTGGTTGCAAGCAGTCACACAGAGATGCCATAACACTTAGTTCACATATACCTTTCCATTCCTTCATGGTCATAGTTTTCACATTTTTTTTTTTTTTTTTTTTGGTGATGAGGAAAGCAGCACCTTATAGACAACATATTTTATGTTCTGTGGATCCTAATTTTTAAGAAAAAAATAAAGAAAGAATTCTTAGATGAAATCTTCTATAACAATGATAATGATTCTGATGTTGAGAAATTTAGTAATTGCAACCTGGATTCAAAACAAGAACTTGATGATGGGAATGATGGGAATGAAGATGTGACAAGAAGATCAACAGAGAGAAAGTTATTTTTATGAGAAAAGTAGATGTTTTAGATAGAGAAATGGCAATTATCAGTATATCACACTAACCTTATAATGCTTTGCAGTTATTTTGTAACATATCACAAATGTTTTCAGTCCACCCTAGGATCTTCTTCAGGTGGAGTGCTAGAGAAAACCTTTTCTGGTGAGATTCTTGTTCTATTCCATTTCTGATGCGTTCTAATTTCTTTTTGAATTTCCTTTTTAAATTTTAAATTTATAATGATGCGCATGTGTGTCAGCTGTTATAACGCTGGGTCATACATAGCCTGCCAAATCCTCAAGAGTTGTTTTTCATCTTTAAAATTGATTAAAAGGCCCTGGCATTCTGCTTTAAAAATCTCTAATATGTCTCCAAATTCTGAATTTAGAGGCATTAGAGATTTTTAAAGAAGAGTTTTTGTTTTTACTAATTTCATTAAAACTTGATAATACAAATGATTAAAAGGAAAGGGGGGAAATAGGACATCTTCAGTCTCAATAATATTTCAACAATTCGTTGAGAATAGCCAACTTTGCTCAGTGTGGTGTGTGGATAAAATGTTTGCTAACTCATTAGGTGCATTTGTGTATGTGAAAGAAATCTTATAGGTTTCTATGGAAAGTTTTTAGAATGTATATGCCGAAACAACTATAGTTGAATCTGTTTAACTCAGAACCTCTTTATCTCGAAATTTATTTTGTCCCCATTTGGGCACCCCTTTGCGAGTGGTGCTGGGTGCATGATACATCCCCTTGCCCCCCTCGCCATGCCACTGGCATTTGCAGCCTAAATTCAATATATTTTCTATTATCTCAAATAATTTTTTCCCAAAAACTCTATACTAAATCTCAAATTAAGGACTGAAGTGTCAATGACAAATTCAAAGCTCAGCAACTACATTTTGATAGCAAAAATTATAGTTGCAAAACATCTCTCACAATACATGCATAGATACAATTGAAACTGATTTTCTCTGATTGGCTACGAGTTGACTAGCATCTTATTGATTATTATTTTAGGTTGACATGTTATAATGGATTTTAAACTTTTCTTGACCAGTGTTTTTTGAAATCATTTAAGTTCTTCATTGCAAAGTTAAGAGAAGCAAATGGCTGGTGTCAAAAGAAAGTTGAATGTCCTTTCAATTGAAGAAAAAATGAAAATCTTAAAATTTTTGACAGAAATCCTCAGATGAGAAAGAATGAAGTTGCAACCAAGTTTGCCATTCCATCAAGTACTCTTTCAACAATAATAAAGAACAGAGATTCAGTAGAGAGAAACTTCAAAAACAAAAACAACAATGTGAAGAAAATTGAAATGTTCTTTTCCAGAAGTAGACGAATTTGTAAGGAAATGATTTGTGAATTGGTGTGACTGAGGAGTTTCTTAGTGGAATGATGTTACTGTAGTGTACATACAAGTGTTAACGTACTGTCCGCGAACGTAAGTACAGAACGACCCAACAACAATTATACAAATAACAAATGTCCCTTTATTACACTTTGTACAAAGAGGTTCAATCAGGTATCCCAACTATTTACATAAAGGTTTTAGACCCAGCGTAGTTTTCACAAAGGCTTCCTTTTTACTGAACAAAGTACAGGGGTGGCCGTTACCCAATCGCGTGACAATGAAATTTTGTATATCGCAGAACTAACCTAACTTAATTCTAACTTAAAGCTAACTTAATAATAAGGGAGATAGGAAAGTGAGAAGAAATAAGAATCGAAATGTTGCTTCACCTGGGACTTTCTATTTCAAGCCGATACACACTTGGGAGGGCCTCGGTTCTTTTATCCTGACTTCCGTTTTTTCAAAGTTTGCTTCGCTATATCGTTATTCGAAATTCTTTCCTTACGATAAGTTCTCTGACTTGATTCCTGCTTGGACAGCCTCGGACTCCTCTCTCGATCAGCTCCTTCTTGAGCTCTTCCTTACACGTCCGATCTCCTCCGTGTCTCGTCCAAAAGTGCCTCTTCTTGGGCGCTATCCACCCGGCCGCACATTCTACTCTTCTTTGTTCCGATTCTTAGAACCACTAATCCCACCCCAAGGCAATAACGGTCTTTGAAAGATTAGGAAAAGAGAAGACAAAGAACAAAGGAAATACTAAGACTAACTAAAATTACTCAAATACAAGTATAATATTATGGCCGACGGCCACATTACAAAGGAAAGCTCAGGATTTTTCCAAAAAACTTGTCCATAGCAAATTTAAAGCCAGCAATGGGTGGCTTGAGAGCTTTAAAAGCAGACATATCAGCATCTTCAGGAAACTTTGCAGTGAAAGTGTGTCTGTGTTTCAAAATATTTGCAAAGATGGATCAAGGCACTCCTTTCTCTTGTTAAACGCTACAAGCCCATGGATGTCTTTAACACAGATGAAACAGACCTTTTCTTTCAATGTTTGATTATTGCTGTTCTGTTGAGTAAAGGACATAAGTGCTGAGAGTAAAGTACATGCAACTGTACTCTTAGTAGTTAATGAAACTGGGAATGAAAAACTTCTACTACTGTTGATTCATCATTCTGCAAAGCCCAGATGTTTTCTTAAAAGTGAAAGCATTTCCTACAGTGGCGTGCCGTGACATTTGATGATAGGGAAGCTGTGTTTCTGTAAAAAGCCGACTTCCAGGGGCAATCAGTTAATTGCGCGTCAGTGAAGGTCTAGGGTCCATTCGTACATGGGTGGTTGCTGTAGAGACAAAGACGACAAGTATCTGACAAAAACCGTTTATTTTAACATAAAATAAACATATATTATGTACAAAATAGTTTGCTTTAGGACAATCAGCCGTTCGGACGTCCTGGGCGTCGATGTGGTTCTTCGATGGTCGATCGAAGGTGGCCCCGGGACAGTGGCGTCGACGAGTCTGTAGGGCACGGGAGACTTCGTCCGTTGGAGTCGGGGACACGGTCTAAGTCCGAAGTGCACGGGTTACAGGTTGGCACAATAGACGAGAAACTGTTTTTTTTTTCTTTTTCTTTTTTTGCGCGTTGACACACGGCGTTTTGGTTATTCGGAACGTTAACCGAGTGCCAGGTGTCCTCGATTGTCGGAGATTATATCAATCTCCGTTCTTTCTTTCATCCATTTTGATTGGTCGTTCTTCCTCAATCACGCTTCCCGAGTGGTTGGTCCCTGGTTACTAAACGTAACGACACTCTTACCTGGAGAGCGAGAAAAGTCCAAATCGAAGACGAATTCGATCTTCCACCGATCGTAGGACGACTTCCTTCCGCGATTTATGGTTTCTGCCTGGCAGTTTGATATAAACAATGGATGTCCGACTACAAACGACTTTTACTTATGTTTTTTTAAACTAATAAATTTTTCTCTTAATTAACCGTTTTTTCGCGTCTTTCGTGACGGGTCAGACCTGTGCGGTACATCACATTTCCATAAAAGATTTAAACAAATACTGGAAATGACAAAAATAAACAATTTATGTATTTTAGTTCTAAAATACAAATAATACATACATAATACAAATTGATACGATACAAACAATGATAGAAAAGCTTGTTTTTTTTAAATTTTTTATAAACTAACTCTATTCGGCGATTTTTTCCGCAAAGTCGTTAATTACTTTATCATACGTGGTACGATCCAAAAGTTCGGGGACTGCAGTAATCTACGACAACAAAAGCATGTAGTTGAAGTTACAGCGTATGAAATGGATTCTACTAAACCACCTCTACGTGTTCGGGTTAATTTCACCCATGTCATGTGATTAAACCGCGAGCGCTGCTGTTTTTTTCCGGAGATAGTTACCTTTGTCCTGCGACGTAATCAAAGTGGAGTTTCAAGAACTACCTCCAACATTTCGACTTCACCGTGACCTTTTACCGTAGAATCACCGTACACCTTTCTTAGCAATTTTAAAATCTCTGTAGGTGTTTTACCTAAACGCTGACAAAATTTAATGTTGGAGGTTGTTCTTGAAACTCCACTTTGATTACGTCGCAGGACAAAGGTAACTATCTCCGGAAAAAAAAACAGCAGCGCTCACGGTTTAATCACATGACATGGGTGAAATTAACCCGAACACGTAGAGGTGGTTTGGTAGAATCCATTTCGTACGCTGTAACTTCAAATACATGCTTTTGTTGTCATAGATTATTGCATTCCCCGAACTTTTGGATTGTACCATGTAAAAGTCGCTGGTCGTCGACTCCATCAACGTATTTGAAAGCTCTTTTTCTATCGAAAGCAACGCTAGCGACGACAATTTTTCCTCCGACCGCGTGTTCCTGGCCAATGTATGAATTCTCTCCGTGGTCAAAAAACTGCACTCAACAGACCCACTGATAGATGGTACCGTAAAAATTAATGATATTAAATCATATAATTCTTTTAGTACTTGATATAATTCTTTTATAATTCTTTGTTCGAATCGTCATTAATTATAACATGTTTTATGTTTAAGAGTTACTTGTCAATATAGTCCGGACACGAATATAAATATTGCGATTCGCTACGTAATTTAGATACATCAAAAAATTTTCCATAAAATTTACTTAATTTAAAGAATTAAAACGCGCTTGGAAAAATTGTTAATAATTTTAATATTATGAAAACATTTAAAAGTGATAAAAATTCTAAAGATTTGAATGTCTGAAAATCTGTCAATATAATTATATTTTTTTTTAATTATACTGTAATTAAATATAACTTTGCAAAAAAATGTACATAAAAATAACATTGAATACTCTTTACTTTTTAAATCTTAAACAATTCACTTAGTCAGATAGCTCCCTACCAGTGGCTAAGAGATAGAATCGTTGGAAGCGTTACGCGTGTGTAGTTTCCACTGGCTAAACCAGCTGAGGTTAGTGCTCTGTAAAGCGCATGCACCAATGCCCTCTGGCTGCTTTACACCATTCAGTTATTCTCGCCTTGAAAGCTGTCTCGGAAGCGCTTCCATTTTGCCACTAACATTCGAATATATAATAGCAATCTTATCGTTTTTTTTCACATATAGTATAGAATTTTTTAATAAGATACATAATGCAGTTATAATAAAATATTAATTTTAATTAATTCAAAGTACGTTAAAATATGAAAATTTATATTTTAGAAAATACAAGGGAAGGTCATTGGAAGGTGGAAGCGGCGCTTCCACCGCTTCCAATGACGGCACGCCACTGATTTCCTATAACATACACAAAGCAAACCAGAAAGGTTGGATGACAAGTGAAATCTTTAGTGGCTGGTTGAAAAGAATCAACAAGTCTATGGCTTAAAAAATTTTTTTTTTTCTTTGATAACTGCAATGCTCATTCCAACCCCCTACTCTAAAAATCATCATTAATAAGATTTTTGCTTCCAAATATCAGATCTAAGCTGTAAACTCTTGATCAAGGGATCATTCAAAGTTTTAAAGTGGGATGTCAAGAGAACTGGTTCGAAAATTTCTAGATGCCGTCAACAATGGCAGTACCCTTTTCACTGTCAACATTTTGGATGCTATGAGGATGATAGACTATGCTTGGAAGAATGTTGCAGAGAAGGCAATCAAGAACAGTTTTCTAAAAGCAGAGTTTAAGCAAAAAAAAAATGAGGAAGAGGAATGGCAAAACACCATTAACATGGTGAAAGACAGAAACCAATGAAGTAAATTCAGAAGAGTGGATAATCATGAAGAATAGACTTAATCTAGACATTTCATTTGAAGAGATTTTGGGCATGGACAATTTCCTGTTAACATGTGGAATGTTGACAGATACGGCAATCATGGAAAATGTGAGAGGAGTTTCTGACAATGAAAATGAACTAGAGGATCAGATAGATTCATCTAAAGTTATTACCATAAAAGAAGTAGAAAAGTTGAAATGTTGAGAACTTTCTTTAAATGCCACAATGATATTAGTCAGGTTGTATTTACAGCTATTACTTACCTTCAAAAAATGCACTACAGTGTTATTGGAAGAAGTCGTTTATTGTGTTAAAATTGTCCAGTCAAAGAAAGTAAGTATCAGAAATTATTGACCAATTATTTCTGTTAAAGGATGTCAAAAACATATTATTTTTATCTAATACAGATATGTACTGTACTGTACATGCTATTGTATTAATAAAATACTGTAACTTGAATTAAATCTATTACTGTTTGCTGCACACATGTTAAGTCACGCGAGTGTATGGCCAACGAAAGGACAAATTTACAATAAAACAAAACTTTAAGTTTAATGAAAAAAAAACAACAATCAATAAAACACTCTTTCACCTCGCGTGATGATACGCAGGATTCTTTTACAACTCCGACTCGAAACCTCACACGTGTAGGCGAAGGAGTAGACAAAAATAACAAAGGGAAACACGTGGTTCACACACAATAAGCGCGACAAATTTATAACGAGTTACAAATAGGATATTCACCGGACTATTACAAACTAGGATTAAAACTAACTTACTTGCTATAGAAAGGGGAAAGAAGAGTTAGATAAATATATGGAATTATATATAAGAAGGGATAGGGGGTACCCAGAATAACGATGTGTCCTCGAGATCTCTATTTCGCTGAACGAGCCGATCCTATTCTTTCTCCACGTCTGCTCCGTCCCAGCTCCACACCAAGAATGACCGTTACTCCCGTTCTTTTGCCTCCGGGTCTTTTTCTTCTTTTGTCCTCCCCCTTACTTCCGGGGAAAGGACTGCCCCACCCGCAAGGAAAGTGAAAATAGAAAGATCGAGAAAACAAGGGAGACAGAACAAAGAATTGAAGGATTAATATAAGGCTTATAACTATCGCGTATATACAAAATTATGACGTACCGTCACACACAAACCTCTACATCTCAAAGCCTGTCTACCTAAAAATTTTTTCTTGTTTCTGTGAGATTTGAGATAGACAGGTTCAACTGTAGCTATATATGTATTGAAAATTCAATGTTTGACTAATGCATATACAAATTACTTGTATAATGCAATCACTTATTCTGGCCAAGGTACTAATGGGCAAATGCTTTATCAGATTATGAAAAATCTCTTAAGTGTTCCTTTGTAAGCTAAGGTTGATGAAACCAATTGAGTACACTCAAAGAAATATTATTGATGATCAAAAACTGACATACAAACAGTACCTTGGAATTGTAAAAGCCTTACTGTCCTTAAATTCTAATATTATTGTTAATTGTCTACTTGGACTTGTAGTGCTACGCAACTATGTATTATTGTTATTATTATTATTATTAATTATTTTCTCGGTTTCCTTTTTGTATGTATCGGGTTTTCTTGGTTTGTACCGTGTCGCGTGGAATTTTCTTATGATGTCACCTTAGGATACGTGAGAAGCTTTCTGATTGGTCCAGAGTGGGACAATAAGTGAAGCGGACTTCCGGAGAGCGGGAAATATAAATTGAGGGACTCTCACGATTGAGGACACTTTTTGGCTGCTTTTGGATTCGTCGAGGAAGGTTGCCGAGGAAGGGTCAGCAAGGACGTCGGAGTTAGACCGGGAGAACAGGAGTCTAGAAAGGGCGACCACTTTCAGTCGGGAAGCACAATCCGTTTCCATCGTAGTGTAATTGAGAAGTATCAACGAGGGACGTACTTCTGGTGACGTAAATTACGTTCAGGTATCGGAAAGAACTATTAGTTTTGTGAATTAACGTAAAGAAAAGGAACGCTTGGAACTCGAGATCGTGTTGCATTTACTTAACATAATACCGTGATTCGTCGAAGGCTAATATATGCAATTATTGTATAGAAGGAAAATGTGTATGTATATATGTATATAGAGTATTGTAAATTTCGTTAGTTTTAAGTCGTGTATCGTGTAAACTTGAGGGTTAGGAAGCATCTCGCGGTTATTGTACTGTTAGAATAAATTACTGTTGTTTCGCCAAATTCGTGCACGTGTAATTGGTCATTACTTGAGTCCTTAACATACATCCTTATTACATCCGTGGACTTAGATCCATCGGATAATCAACATTGGCGTCCGCGACAGGATATTGATCGGGTTGTTTGTTGTAAAAGGACCGACCAAACGTGCATCTTGTATTAACCCCTCATCCTACTGCCGCTTATATCTGTAATTATAGCCATTGGAATTGTAAATTATATTATTGTAAAACCAAAAGGTTTCGGTAAACTATGGATGAACAAATTACCAGCGGATCTTCAGGGGCAGGGGAATTGGGCAATGTGCCTATTGTAACGGGATTTATGGGCATGATCCCATGTTTTTCGAACCTGCCCGGAGATATTTTAGATGTGAGTAGGTTTTTCCAAACCGTCGAGAACGTCGCGTCGTTGGCAAGCTGGGATGAGACTGTGAAGGTCACCGTAGTTCAAGCCCGCCTAAAAGGTGAGCCCTTGTCTTTATTTTTCGATTTAAGGGACCAGGGCGTCATGAGCTATGATGAAATAAGGAGGGCTCTTATAAAGTGCTTTGGTCGTAAAGAAAAAGAACAGGACCCGTTTGATCAGGTATTAAAGATCTCCCAGAGAAGAGGGGAGAGGGTTTGCGAATACGGGATTAGGATTAAGTCGTTGTTTTCACGAGCGGTGACGCGCAATTCTAATTTAGCGACGCTTCGCGACAATGCTGTTAAGGAATGCTTTATAAAAGGACTACTAGCGGAGATTAGGAGGCAGGTGATGCAGAGGCGGCCGGACACCTTGGATGAGGCGATAGTAAAGGCCGAAGAAGAAGAGGAAATCGAATCGGCCTGCAACAAACGAGGTGGGATAAGTGAGGTATGCGCAAATGTTGAGCATGAAAGGGGGTTGGAGAGAAGGGAAGTACAATTGGGTAAGCGTGTAGAGGAGTTGGAGACTCAAATAAGGAGTTTGACCGAGTCCATGGCATCTTTACTCGAGCACATGAAGGGGAACAATAACCGCGAGAGGTGGGGAAAAGAGCGCCGTTGTTACACGTGTGGTGAAATAGGCCATATTTCGAGAAAATGCAACAAGAGAAGAGGTTTAAACTAGTCAGAGGTCATTTGAAAGGTCAGGCGAATGACCGGTTAGTTAAATTAGAACTGACCAGAAAGATCCACTTGTCAGACCGGGGGTTACCGATTGTAAGAGGTGTAATCCTAGGACGTGAAATTGCTGGTCTAGTAGATACAGGTGCAGAAAGGACCGTAATTAAGAATGAATTGACTGAATATATCAGGCGTGAAAATAGGAATTGGGTGGTCCCAAACAATTCATGTATTAGTGGGATGTCGGGAGCACTCATAAACAGTGATGAGGCCGTAGCAATCGAGTGCTGTTTCCACGATGGGAAAAAGGTATGCACGACAACACCAAGTGTTGGGTTTCCTGAAAGGGCAGGTTACGAGATGATCATCGGGATGGACATTATTTGCCAGCACCCTGGGCTGTTGGTGGGGATCGAATCAGTGGTTAAGGCAGATAAGCAAGGTCGTGAAGGGAGATTTTGTATTAATATAAATAGTGAGGTAGGGGTGGCAGAGGTAGAAAGAGAGGTGTGGAGATTGGATCACCTAGATGAACCGGTTAAGAGGAAAATAATAAATATTTTGAGAAAGTATCCGGACGCTATTGCTAGCGAAATTGCCGAGTTATCTGGCACTAGCAGACATATGCACTCTGTTAGCCTGACGTCGGAACGTCCGGTCAACGTTAGACAGTACCGAATTCCGTACAGTTACTTACCTGGCCTTAAGAAGCAAGTTAGTGAGCTGATAAAAGCAGGTATATGTGAGGAGAGCTCATCGGAGTGGAACTCTCCTATACATGTTGTTCCTAAAAGCTCTGGTGAGATTCGTATCACTTTGGACCTGCGAAAAATTAATGATATAACAGAACCCCAAATATTCCCGATGGCTCGAATAGACGACATCTTATCCCAACTTAATGGGAACAGATATTTCTCGGTATTGGACTTAAAAGCAGGGTATTTCCAGATTCCTCTAGATCCCAAGGTAAGACACATATTTGCGTTCTCCACACCATGGGGAAAATACCAACTTTGTAGGATGCCTCAGGGTGGGAAGAATAGTGGGAGGTTTTTCCAATACATTATGACGAAGATCTTAGCAAAATTTGTCGGAAATAGCTGCTTTGTGTTTCAAGATGATATTGTATTATTTTCACAAAGTTTGGAGGATCATCTTGAGCTTGTCGATCGAGTAATTAGTACATTAAGGGATGAGGGCCTAAAATTAAATCCGAGTAAATGCCAAATATTAGCAAAGGAGGTGAGATATTTAGGACATATTATTAATAGCGAGGGTGTGCGACCTGATCCCAACAATGTTGAGTCGATCAAGAAAGTGGAAACACCTCGTAGTGTAAAAGAGGTCCGCAGTTTTCTCGGTGTGGTTGGATTTTTTCGGAATTTTATCCCGTCGTTTTCCGATATCGCTGCTCCATTAACAGAACT
This sequence comes from Centruroides vittatus, assembly GCF_030686945.1. Taxonomy (NCBI): domain Eukaryota; kingdom Metazoa; phylum Arthropoda; class Arachnida; order Scorpiones; family Buthidae; genus Centruroides; species Centruroides vittatus. The sequence goes on from NW_027122172.1 coordinate 3,648,115, forward strand.
CACCAAGAAAGGGAAGAGATTTTTATGGAGCCCAGAATGTCAGAGAGGTTTTGAAAAGTTAAAAGAGGCAATAGCAAGCCCACCAATTCTAGCTCACCCGGATTTTGATAGACCATTCTATTTGCACACTGACGCATCTGACAACGCGGCAGCTGCGGTGCTCGAACAACGGCACGAAAAGGGACTGGCTCCGATAGGCTATTTTAGTAGGAGATTTCAAGGGGCAGAAATCAATTATTCCACAATTGAGAAAGAATGTCTAGCAATTGTTTTAGCCTTAAGACACTTCAAATTTTTAATTCTAGGCCAAAAAACGATAATACTCTCTGACCATAAACCCCTTGTGTTCCTTAGCAACATTCAAAATGGGAGCAAGCGTCTGACTCGTTGGATAATGGAGATTATGGACTACCATATAGAAGTCCAACATGTGAAAGGCGTTGACAATAAAGTAGCGGACTTCCTTTCGAGGAACGTTAACGGGGTTCATCACTTCGATGTTGAATCTACAAGGGCTGTAATCCCTAATAGATACGAGATTGGTTTATCACAGGATCGCGATGAAACTTTTGGCCCCATAAAAAGGGATTTACTGAGAAGCCCCGGGAATAGAAATATTGGGAGCTATATGCACCAGTATGTAGTAATAAGCGAATGCCTGTATAGAAGAAGCCTCTTGAAGTCCCGTGACAAGTATGTTAGCCAATTATGCGTAGGGGAGGATCTTGCTAGGGAAGTGATTAAGGCTGTTCACGAAAACAATCTGTCGGGGCATTGGGGCGTGCGAAAAACTATAATTAACATTGAGAAACACTATTATATTCGGAATTTGAGAGAGAAGGTCGAAGGTGTCATTAAGACGTGTGAAAGGTGCCAGAGGCATAATGTACACAAAGGAAAGGCTCCTTTCCAAGAAAACGAGACGGCTGAGGCACCTTTCCAAAAGATTGCTGTGGATATAGTAGGACCTATCCGCACATCGAGCAGCGGTAACCGATTCATCCTTGTAATAGTAGATATTTTCACTCGTTTCGTCGAAGCACACCCTTTGAAGGACCAAACTGCATGGTCTGTGAGTAATACAATATTTAATGAAATCGTTTGTAGGTACGGTGCCCCAGAAGTAATTATTTCCGATAGAGGTACCAACTTTCTATCATCTTTATTCTCGGACTGTTGCAAGTGGTTAGGAATTAGGAGGAACATTACTACCGCTTATCGACCTTGTGCGAATGGCACGTGCGAACGGGTGAACAGATCGTTAGTCGAAATGATAACTAAATCCTCTGACGATGGGAGAGTCGAATGGGATGAAATGATACCTTCTGCATGTTTTGCCTATAACAATTCGCACCACACTGCCATAAATGAGTCACCTGCCTTCCTCTTGTATGGTGTTGATCCCCGTACCCCTAATATCGAATACCTGCCTGATGATATGTCTACCGATGAGCGTAGGGCATTCCTGGTCACGAAACTCCGTGCATTACGGGAAAATGCGAGTATCCATGCGCGAAATTACAACAAGAAAGGAAGGGATTATCGAAGCAAAGGGAGAACATTAGTAAGTTTTTCGGAAGGGCAGAGGGTTTGGGTGAGAAAGAAAGGTGTTAAAGGGAATAAGTTTTCTTATAATTATAAAGGACCCTTTCGGATCACCAAGGTGATAAACCCAACTACGTATCGTGTGGAGGGTTGCAATATGAAGGATCAGGAGACTGTCCATGTCGATCGCCTAAAACCTTGCTATGGCTATCCGATTTGTAATAAGAAAAAAAAGAGGGAGGATAGAGGAATTGTACTGGAGGATGATGATGAAGTCCTGGATGATCGGTTGGTGAGGAGACGTGGGGTGGTCACTAACACGCAAGGTGTTGACACAAGTGGTGTGCAGAAGTGCACTGACCTTGAGGTGCGTAAGAAACCTTATAACCTACGTGAACGCAAAATTGATTTCCGTAGTTTGCACTACGGGAAGTGAGTCGCTTGGGGGGGAGATATGTAGTGCTACGCAACTATGTATTATTGTTATTATTATTATTATTAATTATTTTCTCGGTTTCCTTTTTGTATGTATCGGGTTTTCTTGGTTTGTACCGTGTCGCGTGGAATTTTCTTATGATGTCACCTTAGGATACGTGAGAAGCTTTCTGATTGGTCCAGAGTGGGACAATAAGTGAAGCGGACTTCCGGAGAGCGGGAAATATAAATTGAGGGACTCTCACGATTGAGGACACTTTTTGGCTGCTTTTGGATTCGTCGAGGAAGGTTGCCGAGGAAGGGTCAGCAAGGACGTCGGAGTTAGACCGGGAGAACAGGAGTCTAGAAAGGGCGACCACTTTCAGTCGGGAAGCACAATCCGTTTCCATCGTAGTGTAATTGAGAAGTATCAACGAGGGACGTACTTCTGGTGACGTAAATTACGTTCAGGTATCGGAAAGAACTATTAGTTTTGTGAATTAACGTAAAGAAAAGGAACGCTTGGAACTCGAGATCGTGTTGCATTTACTTAACATAATACCGTGATTCGTCGAAGGCTAATATATGCAATTATTGTATAGAAGGAAAATGTGTATGTATATATGTATATAGAGTATTGTAAATTTCGTTAGTTTTAAGTCGTGTATCGTGTAAACTTGAGGGTTAGGAAGCATCTCGCGGTTATTGTACTGTTAGAATAAATTACTGTTGTTTCGCCAAATTCGTGCACGTGTAATTGGTCATTACTTGAGTCCTTAACATACATCCTTATTACATCCGTGGACTTAGATCCATCGGATAATCAACAGACTTTACTTATTAATAGGACTTTATACTGGTGTTTAAAGATTGGCACAGTAATGAGAGTTAGTTCAGGAAAGAACAAAATTTCTTTATTATATCACCTGTAGTAATAATTACTATTAATAAGTAAAGTCCAAGTAGACAATTAACAATAATATTAAAACAGTACCTTTATTTAGTCCAGCAACTTTAAATAAAGGTACTGTGTTTGTATATTTGTATCCTCAACTAGTTTGAGAAGTATTTGGTCAAAAACTGATGAAAATCTATAGAAACAGTGAACAAACTTTCAAAAAAAGCTTCTGACATATGTTGGAACTTTTGAAGAAAAACAAAAAACGAATTCCATATCAGTTTTTTCCTATAAAGCACATGAGAGAAGTCAACTATTTATAATTTTACCAAAGACATGCTTCTATTTTCTTTTGTATCCAAAAGTCCAAAACTGCAATACTGATAACTTCAGTGGTCATATCTTCAATCCACCATTGAAGATGTCAGTATTGCAACTCTGGACTTTTAAAATAAGATTATTTTATATCATAACTAATGACAGCTTGAATCATCTTGACCAAAAACTTGCCAACTATACATCAAATCATCAATGGCCATCTTGTTTATACTTGTGGATGTTGCATGTTGTGTCAGCTCTTTATTTTCTACATCAAGCTTATCCAAAAACAGAAATGATGAATGAGATTTCATGAAAATATTGGCAAAACCTCATCAGCTCTTTTATGTAAACACATCAGACATCTCCACAAGAGCTGGGTTTATCTATCAAAAAGATACTCCAGATACAAGATGATCTTCAGATCCAACAAGATTTTTTTTGATGAAGGTAAAACATTCTATACTTTACATTTAAAGAGAAAAAACAAGATATCCATGCCAGTGATGTGGAGTTTCAATTTGCTTGGAGTGCTCTAGGAAAGTATGTGTAAAATACTTACCTAAACAAAATGAATCATCCTATGATACAGCACTTTAGAAGAAAAACAATTGTTTCTTTAACCTTTTGAAAACTCTAACAATGAAAAGTTTTTTAATTGTGTTCTTTATAAGCTTTAAAATTAAAATTTCAAGAAAATAGCGAGATTGAGGCCGAAGTTCTAAACGTGAAAACATGTATGTCAGATGTTCAGTGCCACTTTCCTGTAAGCCTAGAAGTTTAACAATGGCATTTGGAATGTCGAGCATGATTCCACTGACTTTCCAAACACCATTGTCAAACTTCTAGGCCTACAGGAAAGCTGCACTGAATGTCCGACATACACATTTTTGCATTTAAAACTTCGGCCTCAATATCACTAGTAAGCAAGGCATTTTTGCAACCTTTTGGCTTATATTACTTCATCATTGTTTCAAACATTTTAGTTTCTTTAAATAATTGAAATTTGTAAATCATACTTTTTTGTAATCATATGAGGTTCCTTGGAATGCATCAGAACTTATAAAAATTAATTCATATATAAAAAAAAAGAGAAGTCTGGTAGACTGCCTCCATAGTAATTGTGTGACTATCAACATCCAAGTTCTTAAGGGTTAAAATTGGCATATAACCAACCTTTTACTCACTTTTAAATGCATCTCAAACTCAGATAACTCATGGTAATTTATACAAAATTTTGATAAGTAAAGCATTTCACATTTGAATGAACATATCATCTATGCTAATGCCATCCATTAGTTAGATCGACTAATTAAGGTTATCTGAATGATAAACTGTTACTTTCATTCCTCAATAGGTCTCACTGTTTTTTGCTTTCCAGACTGATTTCTATCTAGTTATACAGTAAACAGAAATCAGAAATTGTATCAATTATAGTCAAAGAACTTTTTCTGAGATATATTATTTTGATGTAACTGTGAAGTGTGAAGCGCGATAGGAATACCCAGACACGTGAATTCAATTAAAACAAATTTAATTTCGCGATAAATAATATATACAGATGAGTTCTTTTTGGATTCCCTCGGTCCAATTTCTCTTACTGTCCGTTAGTAACAATAACCCAAGTAGCTTACCTCCTTGGAAACTACTTGCCCGACAATACTAATGAAACCTGCGCGATCCTTAACTAACTTAAACCTAGGGATAGAAAAGTATAGAGATAGGGAAATGAGAAGAATTGATAGGATAGTGGGGTACCCTTGTTCTCGCTGAACTCGATGCTGGCTGGTGCTTTATTCTGCATGTCTCTGGGTTCGTCAATGTTTTAAATATCTTCTACTATAATTTCTTTTCGGTGTCTCTGATTCGAGAATCCAGATCCTCACCTTACGGCTCTCCATTCGGCCCTCGTAGAATTCCGTCTCACGAGCTCGCCGTTTTCGTCCGTGCTTCTTTGTGTCTGGCCGGGGAAAAAGTGACCCTTTGTGACCCAGATTTGACTCGTCCTCCACTCGAAGTCTTTGTTCCACACGGCCCCCTGGTGGGTGGGGAGTGGGAAGCCCCTGTTCCCAGAAGCCAGAACAATGAACAAAGGAAGTTAGAAAGAAGGGTTAAGAAAGAGAGAAAATTATTAAAACTAATTAAATCTATAATACATATGTACAAAAATATATGGCGTACAGCCACATAACAAAGAATCTTGTTTCATACAAATTTTTATTTCAATAAAATATAAATAGGCTATAATTAATTAATAATTTTAAAATATTCAAGTTATTGAAATTTTTTAATGTTTTTTTTTATTCTAGACAACTGAAACAGAACTTCATACACTTTTTTCTAATTATGGCAATGTTAAAGCTACAAAAATCATTTCTGATAGAGCTGGAGTTTCAAAAGGGTAAGATATTTATTTATATTAATAGTTAAAAGTAAATTTTTTATAAATACTGTATTTATAATTAAGAAAACTCTAATATATAAACCATATGTCTATTGTCTGTACAGTATATGCAAGGAAAACATCTGGGTTGTATTCTGGTTACTTACATCTCATCTCTCAGAGCTGTCACGAACTACAGGAAGTGGAAGTTAGTGTATGCTCGGTTGCACTCCAAAGCCTCGCCTTCTTTCCTCCAAGGCTACGAGCCGTTTTTGCTAGATAAGCTATGCAGTCATAAAGCAGCCACAATCCACACAGTATTTGCTAGAGTAAAAGTGCTACATCGTGGTAGATTAGCAATTGTTGTCACCAGACTGGTTTTTATCCAGACAAGCCAGTTTTTAAATTCATGGTCCAGATTAATTACTAATTTGTTTGGTTTTTGTAGAAATTGTGAAATTATGATGAAACAAAATAATTTTATAAAAATATTTGCAAGTATTTTGCAAATATTAGGTTCGTACCAACAAAAGTCTCTAACTGGTTTAAAACTGGCATATGCATTGTTTAGTTCTTGGCTGTAAAATGACATTGCGCTTGCTTCGCTCTCTCTTGCTAGCATGGCTGCTCTGTCTGTTGAATTCTGTCAACAGCAAGTGTACACTCATATCACTGTGCTAGCAAAGGGATAACCATGCAAATGTGAAGAAAGGGGTGGGGCCTTTGACATCATTGGTTGTGCTAGTGCACATTTGCTAGCATTTTGCTCTCGCAAAGCTCTGTAGTTTGCAGCAGCTCTTAGAGACAGAGGAGATTCTGGTTGTTCATAATGATCTCGTCTTAGGTGTTGACATCACAATTCTATTAGGTAGATTATACATGTTCGAATTATCTGCGCACCACAATACAGTATTTTAACCCCTTAGCTGAAATTAAAATTTTTGAAAATGCAGAGTACGAAATTATAGATCATGGGGTAAGGAAAGCACGAGGTTCAAATAAAGCACATAATTTTGACAAAGATATGTTTTTGTTTTATAACAATTTTACAGATTGTAGTGACAAAATGTCTTACTCATTAGGTAATGTTGTCTCTTAAAAAATAGAAATTTTAATAGTCTAACTTAGTTAGAAAAGCATGCATACTTAGTTGAGAAGTTAAATGGTAATACTTAGAGAGATGGATGGATAGAAGTAACAGATAAGATTAACAGCATATTCAGTGGTTCAGTAATTGATGTAGAATCATTAAAAACAGATGGCATTCCTGAGAAACTGCTTAAAAAAATAAAAAGTGTTGTCTCTATCTCAAAATATTCTTTCCTGAGATAGACAACTTTCTTTAATATGATTATATAAGACAAGTAGCATCCAATGGCAATATTGGATGTAATGAAATTGAGGTCATAGATGAAAGACGACTATCTGCTTGTCTGTGGAAGACGAGAGAATCTTTGAGAGAAAAAGTTGCTCAGAATTGCATTTTGAGAGAAGCGGTAGTTTCTTGAAGCATAAATAAATTATTAGTCAATCAGCAACCAGCTTGTGATGTAGAGATTGTCAAAGACAAGAGACTATGACCAGAATATGACCCCTGATATTTCAATTTCACGTGATCATTATTTTAGGTAAATCAAGCACATATGAAATTTCTTTAAATTTGTGATTATAATGACTTCTTCAATAACTATGTTAGTATGGTTATTTATATATCAGGATGATAGAATAAAACAGATGACATAAGAAACAGTAGTAATTACAAAAAGCCATGAGCCTGAAGAGGGATTGAAAAATTACCAATCCAAAATGCATTGTTAAATAGGTGAAATAAAGTGAACTTTTCCAATGTTGATCTCTGTTAATTGTGGATAATTAAGAAAGACATGATAAATATTACTAGTCTCACTACTGGAAGAAAAAACTTTACTTATAGTTATATACATTCCATTTTAATATTTTTATTAAAATTTATTTTATTTAAGAGCATATAAAGGTTCTACATATGCATACATATACAATGTATTCATACACAGAAGAGTTACAGTCAATGAATATGTGGCCGTCAGCCATATTGTTTTCTTGTATATTTTTGTTTAATTCATAAGTTGTAAATACATATATATATATATATATTTTCTATCTTCCTTCTTCCTTCATTCTATTCTCTTATTTCCGTTCCTTTCTCCTTTGTCTAAATAACCTGACCGTTATTGCTGGAGGGCAGGATTACCCCTCCTAAGTAAGAACAAAAGAAGGCGAGGACGCCCTGAAGGCTAAGTGGTGATCAAGGGACACTTTTCGACTGGACCTCAAGAAGGACGGAAGTGTGAGCCAGCGATCGACCAGTTACGAAAAAAGTCGAAAGGAGGCTACAGGACCGTCGAGGCCAAGGGAAAATAGACACAAAACCGAGGTAATCGAAAGACGTCGAGGGCAGACAGCCGAACAAGAAAAAGAGAGGAAAGCGACTGCCATTGCGAAAATACACTCCAGCGAAAACACCGATCATCGTAGACCCGGGTACCTTCCATCTAATTCTATCCACTTTCGTTCTTTCCTAAATCTATCTGTTTCCCCTTTCCTTTTTAGTTTTAAGGTAGATATAAGTTTATTTTTAAGTCGGGTGTAAAAAAAAAAAAAAGTTTTTGTTACGAGCGCGGGTGTGATTCTTGGTACGTGGCGCCCCCCTTCCTCAGTGAAGTTGTTCCAGTTGGGATCCTTTGTAAAATTAGAAAAGGAAAGAACCTTGTTCCGGAAGGGAAATAAAAAGACTTTTAATTGTGTATCAGTCTCTGTGTTTATACTTGTAACGTGCATTCGCGGATTTACAAGCCCTTCTCAACGAACCACCACAATGGTGTCCGCGACAGGATCCCAACTATAAGGGGGTGTACGTTTTTTTGTTTATATAGATCATTGACTCGTAAAGTATACTAGCGTGTAAATTGTGTTATATCTGTAGTTATTTGTTTGCTATATATTGAATTGTATTGTAATGGCTACTAGTAGTTCAGTGGGAAGCTCCTCAAGCTCTGGAGGAGGTGTTATCCCCAGCCCACCACTGGTTGTAACGGGATTCCTCGGTATGATCCCAATGTTCTCTGGGTCACAGAGCGATGTGGTGAATGTGAGACAGTTTTTTCAAACGGTCGAAAACATTGCACGCCTAGCAGGTTGGAACGACGAGGTCAAGGTGGCCGTTCTACAGTCGAGGCTAAAGGGTGAGCCGCTAAACACGTTTATGTGCTTATTAGAACAATATCCTGAGTCATACAGTGACATTAAGCGGGACCTAATAAAATGTTTTAGTAAGAAAGAAGCGAGTGATAGAGATATAATAGATCAATTGCTGTCCCTAAAACAAGGGAGTAGTGAATCAGTGACGGATTATTCAATCCGTACACATACTTTACTCGCTAGGGCAGCGAGAAGTCATCAAAATATAAGTTTGTTACGGGATGACATGATCCGGGAGCATTTCGTTAAGGGTTTGAGAGGGATTATAAAGGGTAATGTAATGAGGAAAGCTCCAAAAACATTAGAGGAGGCTTTCGAAGTAGCTGAAGCGGAGGAAACAATTGAGGCTGAGTGCAGCGGCCGTTATGAGAGAAGGGTGATTAGTACAGTGATTGAGGAGAGTGCTAATATTATAGTGGGAGAATGTGAGAAGGTGGAGACAATCAGGGATCAAAGCAATGCTAGGATGGTGAAATTAGAAAGAAAAGTCGATGCGTTAACCGAAGCAATAGGTAAGCAGTTAGATAACAGGGACAAGGAGCCAAGAGGAGCCAACAAAAAATGTTATGTGTGTGGGGAAACAGGACACTTTGCCTGTAGATGCCTAACGCATGTGAATGCGAATTTAAACTAATTAAGGAGCGTCATGGAGGTCAGTGTGACGCTCCCCACATTAAGATCAGTCTGGCCAATGAGGTCGTGTTATCGCGGAAAGGTCTCCCCTTTGTTGAAGGTAAGATGGAAGGTATAAAACTTTCGTTCTTAATCGACACTGGCGCAGAGAAATCGATAATAGACTTAAGGTCAATAAAGAGTCTGCCAAAGGGTAAGGTTATTAGAGTGACCCCAGAAGACGAAAACGTAGGGATAAGGGGCATAAATGGTAGTGTCACTGAGTGTGAAAGGACCCTAAGGACCGAGATGAGGTACAAGGACCAGACATGCGGTGTAACAATTGCCTGCATGCAATTGCCTGAACACATTAATTACAACGGTATATTAGGTATGGATGTGATAAACAATCTTTACAAAATTATTGACGGGGTGAAGAAGTCGGCAGAATACGCGTCGGTCAATAACATCCAGCAAGGGGACCCGTACGACAAGTACCTAACAATAAATCCCTGTGAAATAAAAGGTTTAGACGGCATGAGTCCCAAAGAAAAAAAACTTGTTTATGACGTTTTTGAGAAGTACCCGGGATGCTTTGCTAATTCGGTCGAAGACTTAACGGGGATGATTGGCGAATTACATAAACCGATTGTTGACCAAACTAAACCAATAAGTACTTGTCAATACCACATCCCAGAATGCTATCTATCCAGATTAAGAGCGTTAACCAAATCTTATCTAAAGGCTGGGATTATAGAGGAGAGTTCCTCCGCGTGGAACTCGCCGATCCATATCGTTGAAAAGGAGAATGGGGAAATTCGCATGACGTTGGATCTAAGGTGGGTGAACGATCTGACCGCCCCCCAAGAGTTCCCGATCTCCCGGGTGGACGAGATATTGAGCAAATTTCACGGGAGTAGGTACTTCTCAGTTTTAGACTTAAAGTCAGGCTACTTTCAAATAGGTCTAGATCCCTCAGTGAGACCCGTGTATGCTTTCTCGACGCCGTGGGGAAAGTATCAAATGTGTCGCCTTCCCCAGGGAGCTAGGAATAGCGGCCGTTTCTTCCAGGCAGTGATGACCAGAATTCTAGCCCGTTTCGTAGGTATAAACTGCTATATATTTCAGGATGACGTGGTCTTATTCTCAAAATCATTGAGTGACCACATTGCCCTGTTGGACGAAGTTATAGGTACCTTACACAGTAAGAACCTCAAACTACACCCCGACAAAAGTCGCTTTATTGTTGGTGAGGTCAAGTACCTCGGGCATTTTATTAATCAAAAAGGGATACTACCAGACGGGGATAATGTAAGAGCGATACGCGAAATCACCCCCCCCCTAAGAATGTGAAGAAGGTAAGGAGCTTTTTGGGCATGATCGGTTACTTTAGGAGCTTCATAACCAAATTCTCCGATCTCGCTCTGCCCTTAACTACATTGACCAAGAAGAACAGAAAATTCTGTTGGGATATCTCTTGCCAAAATAGTTTCGATAAATTTAAAGATATATTATCCAACCCCCCTTTATTACGTCACCCCGACTTCGACGCCCCATTCCACCTGTATACGGATGCGTCAGATGAATGCATTGGTGCGGTGTTGGGCCAGATGAAGGAAGAGGGTTTTTGCCCGGTAGGTTACTTCAGCCGAAAATTTAGCACAACGGAACAGAACTATTCCACTGTCGAGAAGGAGTGCTTGGCTATTGTGACATCATTGCGTCACTTTAAACCACTAGCCCTAGGCCACCAAATAGAGATCCACACCAACCACAAGCCTCTAATATTTATGGGAAACATGAATAACCACAATAAGAGATTGATGAGGTGGTCAACTGAGCTAGCCGATTATGATATAAGGATAAAACATGTAAAGGGGAAGCACAATGAAGTGGCTGACGCCTTATCCCGATTAGGCTTCGAAAAGAAAAAACAGGATAGCGCAGTGTATAGCAATGTGGTTGATAATTATGAGATTTGGAAACAGGTAGTTGCATCTCAAGGAAGGGACAAGTTTTTAAAACGGATGCGTGATAATTGCGAGTTACAGAGACGCGAGCATAGCGAATTGATTGGAGGGATTCAACCTGAGTTCATGATGGAGGGTGATGTGATAGTACACGTCAAGCCAGGAAGAAAGGGGCTCGGTAATAAGATACGTATTTGTGTAGGCGAAGAAATGGTGGATCAAGTAATCTGGTCATTCCACAGCTCCCCGCTATCAGGGCATCTTGGCGCGGAGAAGACTTGCAATCTTGTCGATAGGTACTATTATATAAGAGATTTAAGAAATCGTGTTAAGCGGGTCATAAGAGGGTGTAAGGTATGCCAAAAACATAACTTGCATAGGGGGCGTGCGCCCTTTCAGGAGACTGAAACTTCTGATTTTCCTATTCAGAAGGTCGCGACCGATATAATAGGTCTCCTCCCAGTGTCACAAAAAGGTAATAGGTATATACTTACTATTATTGATATCTTCACGCGATACGCAGAGGCTATTCCTATCCCTGATCAATCTGCTTGTACGATAGCTGAAGTAATCTTTGATCGCCTCATATGCAGGTATGGGTGTCCCGACTTAATTATCTCTGACCGGGGGCCAATTTCACATCAAAACTCTTTGAGGAGGTATGCGATGAGCTCTCCATTAAGCACAACTTAACCACGGCTTACAGACCTTGTTCCAACTCTGTGTGTGAACGTTTTAATAAGACCATATGCGGTATCATCGCGAGAATATCGGAGGGCGAGAACCGTGAGTGGGACAAATTCATAAATCAGGCTCTGTTCGCCTATAACAATTCCACTTATTCAGCCACTAACGAGTTCCCTGCTTTTCTACTTTATGGCTTCGACCCTCGTTTTCCTGGGGCCTTTCCAATGGAAAGCCCTGATAATAATCGTAACTGTGATCAAGATTGGGGTTTTGTTAAAAGATTAAACATGATAAGGGAAGCTGCCTATAAACTAGGAAGGTGGCGAAACCAGAAGAACAGGGGGAGAATAAATAAGAACAGAGAATGCGATAGATGGGAGGAAGGTCAAAGGGTTTGGCTTATGCGAAAAGGTATAAAAAAGGGGAAATTTTCCCCTAAATATATGGGGCCGTACAGAATTACCCGTGTTCTGGGGCCAGTTACGGTGGAGCTGGGCGGTAATCGGAAGGAAGACAGATGGATTGTGCACATTGATCGCATAAAACCATGCTACTCCCCCGTATGCAAGGAGTGGAGGACGGCGGCCCAGAGACATCAGAAAAGAAAGGTGACTCTACCCATGGATGAGGTTTTGGAGGAGGATGGGCACCCTGAAAACATATGGGCAGTGATCCCTAGGGAAAGACCAGAATTAAGCTTCAACGAAGGACAACAGGAGGGATGCGGAAACGATCACCCTGAGAATCATCATGAAGAGGGAGAACACGCTAAGCACCATCACCCGTACAATACACGTGGCCATAAGGTCGACTACCGTAGGCTACACTACGGAGTGTGACTCTAAGGGGGGGCGTATGTGGCCGTCAGCCATATTGTTTTCTTGTATATTTTTGTTTAATTCATAAGTTGTAAATACATATATATATATATATTTTTTCTATCTTCCTTCTTCTCTTCATTCTATTCTCTTATTTCCGTTCCTTTCTCCTTTGTCTAAATAACCTGACCGTTATTGCTGGAGGGCAGGATTACCCCTCCTAAGTAAGAACAAAAGAAGGCGAGGACGCCCTGAAGGCTAAGTGGTGATCAAGGGACACTTTTCTACTGGACCTCAAGAAGGACGGAAGTGTGAGCCAGCGATCGACCAGGAACGAAAAAAGTCGAAAGGAGGCTACAGGACCGTCGAGGCCAAGGGAAAATAGACACAAAACCGAGGTAATCGAAAGACGTCGAGGGCAGACAGCCGAACAAGAAAAAGAGAGGAAAGCGACTGCCATTGCGAAAATACACTCCAGCGAAAACACCGATCATCGTAGACCCGGGTACCTTCCATCTAATTCTATCCACTTTCGTTCTTTCCTAAATCTATCTGTTTCCCCTTTCCTTTTTAGTTTTAAGGTAGATATAAGTTTATTTTTAAGTCGGGTGTAAAAAAAAAAAAAAAAGTTTTTGTTACGAGCGCGGGTGTGATTCTTGGTACGTGGCGCCCCCCTTCCTCAGTGAAGTTGTTCCAGTTGGGATCCTTTGTAAAATTAGAAAAGGAAAGAACCTTGTTCCGGAAGGGAAATAAAAAGACTTTTAATTGTGTATCAGTCTCTGTGTTTATACTTGTAACGTGCATTCGCGGATTTACAAGCCCTTCTCAACGAACCACCACAAATATAAATTGGTCTCATAAATATCCTTTCAATGTTAAATCCTATCTATTAGGATAACTAATTTAATCTAAAATGTTTTACTGCCTTGTCAAAACATATCAATATTTCTCATATAAAAAAAAAAAAATTTGGATTCAGACACAGGGTCTTCTTCTTACTCCAAAAAACTATTTTAATGTATTTTTTAAACTCTTTACAACCTCAACAAATTTCTATCTATCTACCATTCAAAAAAATAATCGTAATGTCTTCTCCAAACTCCTTTTATCCTCAAATCCATTTGTATCTCCTATTCTTTCCTCCATTCCCTCTTCTTTGTTCTTCCCTTCCCATGATTTTCTTTTTGTTTTACACAACTTCTAGATTTGTTCTACATTGTAATTAACAAGTGTAGAGCTTTTCATTGTTCATAATGATGCAAACGGAAAGTATCTGTTGAAACTCCCTAGGGAGAAAATTACTGGCAGGAGGTGAACCAAAGGGAAGAGTGTAATATAATAAATAAAATAAAAAATTTTAGTGATCTAGTATAGCTTGATTAACTAAATGTAAATATTTTTCTTATTTTACTTTATTGCAATGAAAATAAATACAGTGGTGCCTTGTACTTCGAATTTAATTCATTTCAGGACCTGAGATCATTCAAACTTCAAGTTATTTGAAGTCCAAATTAATTTTTCCCATTAGAAATACTGGAAAATGAATCAATCCATTTCCAGGCCCTGAATAAACTTAAAACATCAAATACACATAATATAAGGTAAAAATAATACAATTAAATGTCTTAATAATAAATTTAAACATGAAAACCATAAATAAAATAATACATAAATACTGTATAATAAAATGAAAATTGCATTTACACATTATTGATTTCAGTATCTTCGTAGTATCACGGATTGCCGAAACGAATCTCAATATGAGTTGGGATAAGAAAAAAATTGAGGACTTACCAAATTAACAGTTTAAACACTAACTTATTTTAATAACACTAAGACTTAACCTAATCGGATACAAAAACTTAAACTTAAATTACTAACTTAACTAAAGTATGATTATGAATTACAATATATTTACAGATGACCCCTTTTATAAGACAATATAGGATATACATTACGATCGGGATTAGCACTCTTTCTCTCTCTCTTACAAAGGAACGAGAAGCACGTGTTTATATGTTTATATGACTCGCCTTTTTCCTTTAATATTCTTCTTGTAACTGTCTTCTACTCACGTGTTTCTTTGTCTCTCTCTCGCTTTTCCTTCGTTTCCCTACTCGGGAGATCACGTCACTCACCTAGTCCAAATGAAGAAGTCTCGAATGAAACTGAAAAAAACCTTGTCCCCTCACACAATGTCATGTCCTTTTATAATTTCCCTCCATCCGGGCACATAGTCAACACGTGATTTCCTACCAGCCAATCAGCACGTACAAAACTTACCAGCCTAAAAGGCAGTACGTGATGATAGCACCACAATTTTACAAAGAGAATGAATACCCGACACAAACAAAACGAAACAGCGATAATGTACAATAAAGCGGAGAACTACATCTTAAACATGGCTGCCACATCCAATACATGTGTACTACTTTTATGTTTCATGACAAATTTTTTTTAATCTTAATTGTCAATATTACAATCTTCCTCTTAGACTTCATTGCTTCCACACACTTCTGAGATACTGTGGTTAATAAGTAAAGATTATGTTGGGTTGAACAGAAACTTTCTTGCAAATTTTTAACAGTTGTAAAATTTAACACATTATTACTAATCTGAGATTGTGTTCTTTGTTTAGAAGTTTATTTTAGACTTTTTACTTCACATTTTATTTGAATAAAATTAAGTTGAAATATCTTCAGATAAAAAGCATATCAGCATATTTTGTTTTATGAATTTTGGAAAGGATATAATGCTGTACAAACAGTAAAGAAATTTGTAATGTGTATGGCTCCTAAACTTCAAACATGTCAAAATTTAAACAGTTCTGTTCAGGAAATTTGGAACTAAAGGATATTGTGGCTTGGTTGAGCCTTGTTTTTCTTTTTGTTTCTTTTTCTTCCACCATTTTTCTTTCTAAAACTTCACTTTTAACCTTTGTTCTCTTGAATTCACTGTAATTGGTCAACCCAATGGTCTGATGGGTTTCTGGGGTGACATCGGATTGGTCAAAGGGGACTGGCACAAGAGGGGAGAGAGAGGAAAGTGGGAAAAATCATCACTTTCGGGAGAGAAAAGCTAGGAAGAAAAAGACCTAGATGTCAGCGAGTATGGAAAGAAGATTCCTCAGGAATAATGGAATCAAGGTTTATTTTTGCCAATCACCCCCTTTTGAACCGTCTCTTTTTCTATCGAAATCAAGTCTTCTAATTCTTAACCCCATCTTGTTCTAGGGCCCTTTATTTTGTAAATTTAGTTAAGTTATAGGTAAGCTAGACAGAATAAGTCCTTTGTTTTGTCGGCACATGGGGATAGTGGTGATATTATTACGGGTGGTCCCAAGTATCTTTGTACTTTCCTAGTTAGTAAGTGTGTACAATTGTTTCTTCGGAAACTATCGGTATTAACTGTAAATAAACTTTTTAATTTTATCAATGCCAAGCGATTCTTTGAACCCTGTTATTTGCTCTTGGCTACAGTATAAAATGTATGGGGTGCCTAATTGATAAATAAAAATTGAAGGAAGAAATTGTTAAAAATTGACAAATAACATACAATATATATAACCAAATATACCAAAAATAAAGTGAAAAGAAGCACTGAAAAACATATAAGCATAACATGAAAGTGAGAGATAATTTTGGCATATAACAGATTGAGTTTACATTTCAAGTATATTTTTTCATTGTGTGCACAGTTTCAACTGTAAAGCATTGCTCAAACTCCGAAGCAAATATTTTTAAATTTAATGTTCAAACTCTAGGTTAGAGTTGTTAAAAATATGAGTTATCAATGTAGTTTTTTGTCATTAATGAACACAAGTCTGTCAACTTAGTGTAAGTCAGTTTTAGTATTTTATTTTATTTTGTGATGTTACGTTTTAGGCCCTAGCTATTTCGTGTACAAAATGACGACAGTCAAAGAAGAAACTACTTATACCATTCAGAACAAAGGCTTTAGTGTTCCAATTTGTACAGCTGCAATCTGTCTTTCTTTTCCAACACATGGGATCAAAGTGAGTGTTAACACGAGACTGTCTCAGTGTTACCATCACTTCTGCAACTGATGTGACCTCTACATGTGATATTGTTAATATTGGACGACAAGCTAGAATATACTACATAGAGTGGCTGTCACCATTGTTACAGCACTCTTGGTGACAACAATGAGTACTAATGAATGCCATTTCACTTTCAGTCAAAACACTGAAGTCTATACCACATGTTGGGCAGGATTGTCATTTTAGAATCTATTTTTCTCATCTAAATTTAGATTGTTTTGTTTGCCCCTAGATTTGAGATTTAGGCAATTAGATAAATGATATAAATCTAGATTGTTTCATCTCAAATTTAGCTATTTTTCTAGATTTTATTTAACCATTATAAAGAAGGTTGTGGTAATAAGTGCGAAATGAGAATTACAAAGATATGTTAATAAATAATATCATCTTTATTTTGCGTAAAGTATAACAGTTCTTTAGAATACCAGCTCTTCTTAGTCTTAGTATACAAATTTACAATATACGCCATACAAAAGTTTAGAGAATGAGCAGTTATTAATGCTACTCTTGCAGCAGCAATAATTATTGCATATTTTTACAACAAATATAAAACGAACTACAACTAAGCGCTTACAACTAACTAACTGTTGATTAATCATAATCCTTTCTCTGTTGTATTGCATCTAAATGAAATTTCCTAATACAGTGGAACGTCAGTAAGTGGAATGGCCGGAAAGTGGAACAATTTTCAGTCGGACTGTGTCGTGCTGAATCGAACGTTTTTGATACTAAATTTACTTCTAAAGTATAATTTTCATGTTTTTTATATTCTTTAATATATTTATTTTGTTTGTACAAAATGCAGAAATAATTTTTAACGATACGATAGCCTCGATGATTATTATAAAAATTTTCGTTAGGCTTAAAATCGACGAAAATTCAACACGAAGCGACACGCAACAGAGAAAAATTCAACAGGAAGCGATACGCAACGGAGAAAAATTTGAACATCGGACAGGTTAATGTATTTTTTCGTGCAAAGTCGGAAACTGGAACAAATCATTAACTGGAAGGACCCCAGTCCCCAATTGGTTCCACTTATCGACGCTCTACTGTATATGACATTCATGAACCTGTTTTGTCTTGCTGGCTTGTCAGAAACACAGAGAGAAATGGTTTTCTCTTTGTGTGAGTGAAAGGTTGTGTTCTGTCAAGATTGTACTGTTACTTTATTACATAATAAATAATATTTGTAATAACAACTTTATCTAATAAATAGACATTTAATTAATAATTTTATTTAATAGCATTCCCATTGTGTAATAAATTAGTTTACAGCATATCTTTACTCTGAAAAACTTTCAAGTATAGGCTCATGTCATAATTATTAATAATTTTAAATCCTATTTGAATTGGTTAAATAAAACTATTTTGAGTCTTCAACATTTTAACTTTGAAAAATAGGTTTATCCCATTTGACATCACATTCATTTCTTTTGTCTTATTTACACAAGCAGACAACAATGCATTATGTATAAACATGTTGGTTGTAAAAGTAGTTTATATACTAGTGTTTATTTATTTAATTTTTTTTTAACAATTTCACCAGTCATTTAGTATAAAAAGTATTACTTTTGCAGTTATGGTTTTGTAACATTTGAGACTGAAGAAGAAGCAAAAAGAATACAGAAAGAGGTAATTTAGAATAAGTAACTTCCACAATAAACTATTACTGTAATTTCGTGCTGATAGCAGATGGGTTATCTATGTTTAAAACGGGATCAGGTTGTGCAGTTGGAATGCAACAAAAACTAGCATTATCTATATTCATTACAAGCATTGTTCTACATTTGAAAGACTAGAATTTTAAACAGAAAAAAAAAAATTTAAATACCTTCTAAAACCGATAACCGGTGCGAACTATTTTTCTAAATGGCGAACGTTTTCATTGCCCCTCCTGGGCTCTTCCTCAGGCCAATTCTGGATTTGATAATCGAACAGCATAAATAAATGGAACGTGTTCCGTAATTTAAACGATCGAGTACGTTGGGCAACTGCGTGCCGTTCCAAATAGAATTTTGAAGATGGGCTTAAGACCACCAAAAACATTCATTCTAACAGTGCAAATACTGAATTTTACTGCTGGAGCACGGGTGTATTAAGTAAGTTTGGTGTTTCTCCAGTTACAATAGTAGTACAATAGTATTTAAAGAACATTAATGATTTGAACAAACATTATAATTATTATTGACTTGCAACAAAATTCTAAAAATAATTAATATGTCACAAAATTAAAATATTAAAACAACTTATGACGAAACCATGTTTAAAAGGTTCTATTTTGACCTACTCACAATTCCTCAGAATAAAATGGAAGTATAATTCAAAATTTTTTAAAGAACTTTCTTAATTAAATCTTCAGTAAATTATCACCTTTAGAATGACTAATGTTTTAATGTCCTCTGTCTGGATTTTCATCAGGTCAACTGTTCTAGAATCAGAATGCTTCTAATATCATTACTAATTCTGTTTTTATTTTTTAATTTTGATAAACAACATTTAAAAAAAAAGGGAATTAGCAACGATGTTCTATGAGATTATAGAAAGTATAAACGAGTTGACACGGAGAACTTTAGTGATTTCTTCAATGGGACAAATTGATAACAAGTGTGCTTGATAGAGCAGATGCTTAGAAGGGGGAATCCATTTATCTCATAGAGACAAAGACAACTATTCAAATTAATAAGATAACCTTTAGGAAAAAAATATATTTCTTACAAGACTATACATTTACATGAGTCCATATCCTTTGGCCCCTTCACACACTTTTTTAGAGGCAATAACAAGTCTATGACAGAACTCACCTTTTATTGGAGGCTACTGTCTGCTATCCAATGTAAAAAAGTTAGAGTTAAAGGTCAGTTCTGTCATAGACTTGTTATTGCCTCTAAAAAAGCATGCGAAGGGTCCAAAGGATATGGACTCGTGTAAATGTATAGTCTTGTAAGAAATATATTCTTTTCCTAAATGTGAATTTGTCCTGGCAATTTTTAATGTAATAAGATAACCCTTTAATTTTCCTTGTAACATACAATACATCCAGGGAAACACACAGGAACATACAGAGCCCGACAATCCTATCTACCGAATAGCATTAACACACAATTCTCCCAACAAATACAATGTTACAGAATTCCCATAAAGTGCAGACATAAAACGTACCAACAATGAGTTTAAAGTGTACTTCTTCTTTTACTTCTCATCAGACAGGAAACAGTTTGAAAATGAAATCTTGCTGCTGACTTGGTTGCACAGTCTTTACTTTCTTGCTTCCCAACTATTTCCACACATACTTTCACACACCACCACTACTTTGCTTCTCCTACTTTGTCCTCTCTCCACTTCTGTTCTGACTTCTCCCCGAGACACATCCTCCAATAAATCTCTCACCCTCAGTTACACACCTCACTTACTCACACACCTAGAATTACACAACTCCTCTCCCTCTTCACTGAGTCAGACCCACCACATGGCAAAGGGGGACAGGAAAAGATGTAAGGCACAGTTCAAAGCATTCTGATTTTAGAACAGTTGACCTGATGAAGATCAATACAGAGGATCGAAAACATTAGTCATTCTAAAGGTGATAATTTACTGGAGATTTATTTAAGAAAGTTCTTTAAGAAGTTTTGGACTATTCCATTTTGAATAAAATTAAATAGTAAATTTAGTATTCATGATAAAATTATTTTCTGTTTAAATTTTTCACATTTTATTATTATTACTTAAGAAAATTTGTGATAAAATAAAGACAATAAATTGTATTTATTTATTTATTTTTGGAGGATGTGAGTTGCTCGTCTGGTGTGAGAGTGAACTTTTGAACGTAGCTGATACTTAGTATACTAAAATACAATTGTGTCAAAGGAAGAGGAATACGTTCGACGGTAAAATAGAGAAATTGGCGAATGGTTTATCCCTGGATTTGATTATAATATTGTTAATAATTGCTGGAGTTGAGCCCAATCCGGGTCCTCTCCCCCGTTCCCCACAACAAATAAGTCATCAGGATATGCAAAAGAAGAGGCGTGGGAGACCTCGGAAGGAAAGCTCCAAGGACGAGGAGAAAGAAAACCAACAAGTAGAAATTTTAAGTATAGATTACCACCAAATAGAAGAAGAGAGTAAACAACCGTCTGTATTCACGAAAGAACCAACAATTTATGATTATTTTGAACCAGTAAACGAACCGGAATTACAAACTGCAGTTAAATCTCCATATACATTGCAATCTATTTATGAGTTAATCCAGGATAATTTTTGTCGGTTAAATATTGAGATTCAATCGATTAAATCTGAGATAAATATATTGAAAGAAGAAAATAAGTGTTATAAAGAGGAATTGACGGAAATTAGATATAAGCTACAAGAATTGGAAAAAAAATCGGAAACTAATGACCATCTTAAAGGTATGTTCGAATTTGAGTTTGACAAATTAGCAAATGAAAAGACTAAAAAGAACATTATTATTATAAATTATCCATACGCAACACTAGATTATTTACAAGAAATAAATTCATTTATTAATAATAAATTAGAATTAAAAAATGTTGAAATAGAAAGATTAATTAAATTAAATAGCAGTAATAATAAACCTATTGTTAAAGTAATCCTAGAGTCTGTAAATATAAGGAATTTAATTCTTAAAGAATTTTGGAGAACGAAACCGAATTTAGTTGGTGAGAATGAGAAAAAAATAATTTTTACTGCCGATTTATGTAGGAGATCGAGGATAAGGAAAAAACATTTACAGGCCAGAATTAAACTAGAAAAGTTAAACAAGAAAAAAATAATAGTACGAGATGATTATTACATTAAAGATAACTCAGTATATACGTACGATATTGCCTCAAATAAGATCATCCAATTGAATCATTTTTTAGGAGATGTTTGACTACAGAGTTAGAAAAGGAAGGGGAAATAAGGTGTAATACATCTAATCCTGCTTCAATTGGAAATAATCCATAATTGGTTCAAACTCTATCATAAGTCTGGATGATAGAGTCAACGATGTTAGCAATAATAATTTTGCATTTATAAGATATACTAATAACGTTAGAGACAAATTATTTATTAGTTTTTGGAATATACAAGGTCTCCGGGGGAAAATGCATAGGAAGTCAGTAAAAGAGCATATAAAATCTCAAATGATATATGGCTTCACGGAAACCTGGATTGTTAATCTAAATAAAGAAGACGAGGAGGTGTTAAAACGTGAAAACACGGTGTTGTTCAGCGGAGCTCAGAGGAAGTGTGAAAAGGGTCGTCCAGCGGGTGGATTATTGCTGTTAATTAAGAAGAATTTTGGGCAAAGATAAAGATCATCCAAGTTCATTTCCGGCTGTTTAACTCTATAATAATGAATTCCATTGGCTATGCGGCCCCAATTTGGAGCCTTACGAACTTTCAAAAATTAGAAGTTATCCAAAATAGGTTTGTACGCAAGATTTTTTTGCTGGATTACAACACACCAGGTAGCGTGTTAAGACTGGAATTAAGCAGGTTTAGATTGAGTGCTACCTTAATAAGGAGATACATGAAAGTTTTATTTAAAATAAGAGACGCTCGAAATCTTTCAACTGTATTATTATACCAATTGTATCGAAAATCTTTGATTAAGGTACAAAGCAAAAACTGGGTGTCACAAATTGCACAAATTTTAAAGCGCCTTGGATATTCTATTAAAATATTCCTAGATTACCTGAAATAAGTGAACAACATTTCCAAATGTTGATACAAAATGTGCTCGAAATCTCTTTATCACAAGACATAGAAGACATATTCACAAGAGAGAAAACTGATTGGTATAACATAATTCTTGAGTATCCATTTATTAATAACTACATGTTAACTAACCTGGCTTTTAATGTTAAAAGATTTTTCATACAACTCAGAATAAACAAAGAATTAATATTAATTAATAATAATTTCATTGAGTTTTCTAAGAGTATCTGCCCAAGATGCCAAAAAATAATTTCAAAATTTCATATGTTTTGTGGATGTAAAGATGCAAAGGAACTGGCACACAATCTTGACTTGCATATGTTAACAAGGTGCACTAATGAAAGAGCTATGTATGAAATATTCCATACAGTCAAGATAGACATAATTTATAGGCTATATAAATATACCCACAAATTTTTAATGTAACAAATTCATTGAATACATAAATAACATAAATCAATGGTATTGTATGTTATAGAACCATGTGTATGAAGAAAGTTACCAGTTGCAGTATAGGTTGAAATCACTTTAAATTGATGTTATTAAAATAATTATAATTGGTAACTAAATGTGGAATATAATGCTTGGTTTGACTTGTGTTGCTAGTGTATTTTTTAACATTAATAACAAGCGATTGTCGTCAAAAACATCCTTTGTAACTGGCTATCGCCTTATTACGAATAAATTTTGAATTGAATTGAATTGAATTGTATTTATTTATTTTTACACTTAATGTTCATAATTTTGAACAGCTTCTAAACATCTGCAGTCAAATTAGGAGGTAGCTGGTGAGTACAGAAACAAAACAGAAAACAACAACATAAAGTAAAACTTCTCCAGAAACTGGGCTATACTATACTGTACAAAAATTCACTACCTTTATATTCACCCAGCTGATTTTTCTGATAAAACAAACATTTTCGGTGTACTTCTAAGATCTGTTCAGGTGACCTCTACTGGATAACTAAAAATTTTTCATCTGAAGCAGGTCTTAGAAGTAGCCCAAAAACGTTTGTTTTTTTTGGAAATGTTAAAATAATGAATGAAATTGTTACCTTTTCTAATTTACTTCTTTACTTAACTTTAATATCAAGCAATACACATTTACGTTTTTTCTTTCCACCATAAAACCTGACTTCAAACAACAGGATGAAACTCATCCGATGTTTTTACAACTAGTGTTGCCAGATATGAATATACAACAACTAACAGGAAAATAGCAACAAATTGAACCTTTGTATAATATATTACAGGCTTGAAGAGTTTGAACTAACAGGAAAAATCAGCTGGGTGAATATAAAGATAGTAAATTTTTGTGGGGGGAGAAAATTTTAATGCTTGAAATGACAATTTCTAAACTGCATATTATCTTGCTTTTGATGGCTGCCTTTAGAGGCTTGGGGTATATGGTGTGGGTATACAAAACTTTTATTTTCATTTTTGCAGTTTTCTTTTAAGTATATGCCATCATAGGTTATATGCTGCTGCAGGTTATCTGCACGAAATTATGGTATATTTTATTTTAATGATTTTTTAAAATGTTAATAAAAGTCTTAAATTTTATAATTTTAAATATGCTTCACTTTACAAAATTGTTAAGTAGCTTGAGACAATATAAAACCATTTATTTTTATAAATAGTGAGTTTATGAGGAGTAAATGAATAAGAAAAATGTTGCTATGTGACTGTTTTATTGCAATTTAATATGCTGCACAGAAGTATATTTGGTGTTATGAAAATGCTAAGTAGGACATCTTTAATTTTCAAAGCTCAGCTGCCAATTAAAAACTGATTATAAAGTTACAAGTTTTATTTTATTTTTTTACCAATTATTATTCTGTATACATAGAATTTTAGCGAATAGTGATTTTCTCTATGAATATTTAGAACAAAGATGCAATGCACCTTGTAGTAAAGTGAACAAATTTTTAAAAATTTATTTTTTTAATTTTTATTTTAATATGTGAATTGGCATAATTTACAAGAATTGTTTAAATCACTAATAAGTGTATTCAGAATTCAGTTATTTTGCTCACAAATTATATAAGTTATCGTTTATTGTTGAATTTCATAAAAATAATAAAAATATCTATATGATATTCTATTTTCACTTATGAGACAAATAAACAGAAACAAGCATACAGTATATTAATGTGTTATATGTTAGAAACACCATTGCCTCAAGGTTTGGAATATACAAAAAGCTAACGAATAAACCCAATGTTCTTGGTCTAGCCAGTTACATACATGTAAAATGGACTGCAATAAAAAATACTTGTACAGAGCTACTTGACTTGTTCTTTTATTAGTAGTTAAGACATAATAGAATGATATTTAATTTAATAAGTAAAGCTTTATAGTTTATTTTATGTTATATCTACACTCCTTTAAAAGTGAAATTGCAACACTATGAAGGAATGCGCATAGCCACTAGGGATTGCAATCCAGCAGTGTTTTCAATCCAGCTGGATTTTTGCTGGATTGAAATCATTCCAGCTGGATCCAGCGTGGATCCAGCATGGATGTATTTTTGGTGCAGTAAAGTTATCTGTCTATCTATCTATCCAGCAATTTATGGTTTTTTTTTAAAGAAATAAAACATTTTAAAAAAATACTTAAGAAGCTTTTATTATTTAGACTGGTCACTATAAATCAGTAAAACTTCTTACACATTTAGGTAGTAAACTTAACTTTGGTTTGGTTTAACACTTGAGATAGAGATAATTAACTTTAAATGTTTAGTTAGATTATAATTATAATATAATCTTTAAGTTAAATAATAGCAAAGGTAATTCAACTAATTAATTTATATTAATATATTATAATAATGTAAGGACGGATAATCAGTGGCTAAGTGGCTATCAGTCTTACCAGTTTTCTTACATAGCCTCTACATATTAGTCTGTAGTTATTTATAAGTATATAAAACTATGTACTGGCAGTAGCGTAGCGAGGGGGGTGCAAGGGGGTGTATCATGCACCTGGCGCCACTCTCAGAGGGGTGCCCAAATGGTCTCCAAGACAAACTATATGTGTTTTTGGAGAGGAAAGAGGGGTGCCAATAAAGTGTCGGGCACCAGTTATGTTCACTACGCCACTGTGTACTGGAAGTAGAATAAGTTAAATAAACTACACCTTTATTAATCCAGCAAAATTTAATAAAATAATAACGTTTTCAATCGTTTTTAATGCTCTTCCTCGGTTACAAAAAAATAGAACATTAAATATAGAACATAAAATGTGTTCGGAAAAAATATAAAAATTAACGGAAAACGCCCAAACGGACAAAATATAGATAAATAAACAAAATAAATAGCGGGGGAAAAAAATATAAGATATAACAATGAAACCAGCATTGTCCGTTAATAACATTAATTAATGTAAAATGATCTTCACACGGTAGACAATGAGTCCGCATCTCTATGGTTTATACAACCAGTTGTCATGTGCACCTTGCAGATTTTCAATCTCTCAAGATGACTATAACTATAATAGAACACCTTAATTTTGCTGAGAAACATATATTTTAATCACAAGATCTTTCAAGATGTTTGACCGTTTGCCTATTTGTCGTCGTTTTTATAATTGTTTCTTGATCCCATTGTACGTTAACATCCTTCTGTCTGGTGTATGATGCCAGCGCAGTGTTGTCAAGGTTCTTACTGATTGTATATTTGTGCTCTTGAGCCTTTGTTTTAAACTGCATGTCGTTGCACCCACATAAACAAGCTTGGAATTGAAACATTGGTTGTGTAAAGGCACCCGTTATATACCCGTTATATACCCACAAATATATACCCGTTGTTGAATTCCGATCCTCTTTCCTTTTATCGTTTCTTAAAAGTTTGAAAACAGTGGGATTACGTTGGTATACAATATGGAAATTATTAGACCTGGCAGTACATCTATGTATCTTGTTTAAAAATGGGATGTAATTAAGCACTACTCTTTTTATATTTATTCCAAACACATTTTATGTTTTATAGTTAATGTTGTATTTTTTTGTAACTGAGGAAGATCGTTAAAAGCAATTGAATACGCTATTATTTTATTAAATTTTGCTAGATTGATTAAGGTATAGTTTATTTATAAATAATTTAATTATTAGTGTTAGTAAAGTAGTGAGTAAGTAATTAGTAGCAGTCTAGTAGTTAGCAAAGCGGCAACGCAACAACGTAGACTTTTGCGCCATTGTTTAGAAAGTTAATTGAGTATTTGCGGAACTGTGGTGCTGGATCCAGCACTTGGTGCTGGATCCAGCAGGCTGAAGAATGCGCTGGATCCAGCTGGATTGCTGGATTAGGGATCCAGCAATTGCAATCCATAATAGCCACATGCACATTGCAAGACTAGTAGAGCTGTCAGAGAAATGCAAATGATTAAAAGTGCAAAGATATGCAACAGACCTGTTTATTCAGTAATGAATTTGGCCACCACAGGCCACTATACGGTGAGACAAACTATCAATGAGGCAATTAATAGTTGCCTGAGGTATCCACTGTGATGCACATGTTGTCTATGGTATGTAGCAGTGGTCCCCAGTGTACTTCACATCAGTCAAAGTCTCACAGGCTTTCAATGGAAGAGATATCTGGAGAAGCTGCCAGTCTGTGAAGGATATGAATTCCTTCAGGCTGGTGAGAGTTTACTGTGTGACATGCAGTTGGGCATTGTTTTACTGGAACACCATGTTGGATACTGCTTGCACCAGTGGCCAAACTACAGGTCTCACAATTTGTTTGACATGCTGGTCCATTGTCAAAGTGTCAGAAATGTGCACCAGGGCTGTCCGCTGATCAAACATGAAGCCTCCCCAATCATAATGCTCAGTGTGGGGTCGGTGTGATGCTTGGCACAAAGAGCTGGTGTGTTGCTTTCCCTGGGATACCACCACATCTGTCATTTCTCCACAGACAGAAACAGGACTCATCTATAAACAATACCTGATGCCTTCAGTAATTCAGTTGTGATGATGATGACATCATGCCAGGCATGCAGCCCTGTGTTAATTGCACTTTATTACCAGTTGCTGTGCATGCAGACCAACTTTATCCCAATCGTGTTGAGAATGGTTTGAGTGGACACAGATGCACCCATTGACAGAGACAGGTGGCTTTGGATGTCACATGCTACGGTGAATGGGTCCCAACAAATCTGCCAGTCTGTGCACTATGTCCTTCCCTCTTCAGCCTGTTTTCAGATGTTCCTGTGTCATCATGTCACACTTTACGGATGGTATTCACATTGTGCCCAACACGTGCCCAACACGTGCAGCAACTGTGCATCAACAAACCAAGGTCATGCAGCTCCAGGATACAGCTTCATTCCCCAGCCATTAACTGGTGGTAATCAACTCACTGTAGTCTCACTTCTGAGGCATTTTCTACAGTTCTTTGATAGTTCAGCTGCTGCAAACCATCACTGATAGCATTTATGGCCCAAGTCAGCCACTCAAGTCACACTGGGCCATATCTAACAAAGAACTGTGTTAGATATGGTCCAGTGTGTATGCAAACTTTAATCATTTGATTATCTCTGCCACCTCTACCAGTCCTGAAATTTGTATTTGGCTATGTGCATTTGTTTTTGGAGTTGAGTACTTTTACGAATGAGTGTAATATGAGAAAACTTTTACTTTTGAAAAGTGTAATGTGAGAAAACCTTTTTATTATTTAACTTATTAAATTTTTAAGAATTTTTTTAATACAGGAAATCCTTGTTAATTCAAGCTCGGATAGTTTTAAATCCCATTAGTTCATAACTGTATTTTTGTCCTGACCAGGTAGCAAGATTTACACATTAAGGAATTCGGTTAGTTCAAAATATGGCCACTTCAAAATTTGAAGTGAAAATTCTGTCTGAACTGTGATATGAATATGTTAACTCATTCGTTTACATTGAAGTACTTCTATGCTGTAAGAGAACAATAGATCAAGAACAATTCTAAGCTGGTCAATATGGGTTTGCTTTTATAATAACACATTTTCAGGTGTCACATTACTAATCCTTTTTTCTTTTATCTCATAAAATATGGCTAGATTTCAGGATTGCAAGATTGGGTTATGAGTAGCAGATCGAGATATTAGTAAGCTCTTGGCTACTGTATTTGGCTGACTTACTACTTTTTGAGCCATTTTAAAAATAATTTGGACTACATTTTGAAGAATTCTGCTTTACTTTTTGTAAAACCTACCTGGTAACCTGTAAGGTTCTTACCAGACACATGCTGTTTACCTGGAGTTTATTTATATTATTATTATTAATTAATGAAAATAGCATTATGTATATGTAGCTGTATTCCATCTCCTTAATAAATTACATCAATTACTTGGAATTTGACATATTTTACAGAAATATGTAAATCTTGGATAACTCAAAGTCACAATTATTTCATTTTTTGAATTTTGAACTAGGATTTCCTGTATTATTTTATACTGTGAGAATTCGTATTATGTGTTTTCAAGCAGTTTATTATAAGGATCATTGAGAGTCTGACACTGCATCAAACAACAAGGTAAGCAGTTTTCTACAAGACAAGAGAGAGAGAGAGATCATATTTTTGTGTACAATAATTTAGGTTTTATGGTCAGATAGTATTACATGACCATGGATCTCAAGAGAGAAAGGATGCTGATGTTGTAATATGTTGTATTGGAGATGTTAAAATGTAAATTATTAGTGAGTCTGCCAGGTGGCGATTGTTGCTGATGCATCACGGGAATGGTACGTGAGCACTCACTTTGATTGAAACGAGAAGGCAATAAACATAACATGGCACAGTCGACAAACGTTTAGAAAAAAAAAAAGAAGATTCTCCTGTACTGGATTCGACATGTCCACGTTTCAAAATCTTCCTCTTCCCAAACCGATGTTGGTAGAAGGTGACTTGGGAGCAAATTGGAAGAAATTCAAGAAAAGTTATATACTTTATTCGACGGCGACCGAACTCACGACGAAGAACAATGAAACTCAAGCCGCCATCTTGCTCCACTGTTTGGGGGAAGAAGCTCTAGAAATTTTTGAAACATTAGAACTTAATGAAGAAGAAGTGAAACAACCGAATGTAATTCTAGAAAAACTCGAGTCGTATTTTATTCCGAAAAGCAACCAAAGTGTTTAGAGTCACAAGTTCAATACTCGTGTGCAAGGACCGAGCGAAGCCTTTGACGATTTTGTAGCAGACCTACGTAAGCTATCGATAAATTGTGAGTTTGGAAATTTACGGGATCGACTATTAAGAGATAGAATTGTGAGTGGTATTCGTGATCAGAAGGTAAAGGAACGTCTACTACGAGAAACGGAGCTATCATTAACAAAGGCAATCGACATATGCAGAGTTGCTGAACAGACAGAGAGACACATTAAACTCTTGTAGAATCACCTGAAGAATATAGAAGTCAACGTGGTAAAACGAAAATCAAGAGAACGTCTCAGTGAATCACGTGATCAGGAAAATAGGTCTAGTTCAGAAACAAAGAACCATCGGACAGAGAACAATTGGCGTGGATATCGAAGACCGGAAAATAAGTTCCAAGGAAGACAACGGAATTGTGGGAGATGTGGTTATAGACATAATAAACCGAACTGTCCAGCAATGGGCAAACAATGTAATAAATGCAAGGAATACAATCATTTTGCGAAAGTGTGTTGAAATAACATGATAAATGTACTGGAAATGGCGCCAGAGAGTAAAAACGACTACGTATTGGCGTCACTGGAAAGCAGAGGTAAGAACCTTGATCTAGACTGGTCAGAAACTTTAAGAATTTTAGATTGTGATAAAAGTGTTAGTTTTAAGATAGATACTGGTGCACACGTCAATGTAATCCCCGCATATATTTTTGAGACTCTTAATCTAAGAAGATTTCTAAAGAAAACGAATATTACGATTTCAAATTATGGTGGAAATAGATTAAAGGTGTTAGGAGCGTGTGATTTAACAGTACGAACTAAGGATAAGGTTAAGGAACTTTTGAATTTTATAATAGTCAAGACAGCTGACCAAGCAGCACCTATTTTAGGACTAGAGAGTATTCAAAAACTAAATTTACTGCAGAGAAACCGAAATATTTTAGAAATAAAAACGGAAAGTGATTATTTTACTAAATACAGTAATGTATTTGAAGGCATAGGCAGGATCAAAATAAAACCCTGTGAATTTAAATTAAAGGATGACTACAAGGCTGTGGTAGTTCCTACACGCCGAGTACCATTTAACTTAATGAATCCACTAAAGAAAGAATTAATGAGAATGATAAATGATGGAATTATATGCAGCATAGATGAACCGACAGAGTTTGTAAACCCAATCGTCCTAGTTCGCAAACCTGATGGATCCCTGAGAATATGTTTAGATCCACAGAATTTGAATCACTCGATAATGAGAGAACACTTTGAAATACCGACCTTTGAAGAAATCACAAGGGATATGGCAGGTTCCAAATTTTTCTCTATCCTCGATGCAAACAAGGGATTTTGGCAGATTGAACTGGCAGATAGCTCATCAAAATTAACAACCTTTAGTACACTTTTTGGGAGATATAGGTTTCTGCGACTACCCTTTGGATTAACAAATGCTCCTGAGATCTTTCACAAAACATTTACAGAAATTTTTGCTCATATTGAAGGAGTCAAGATTTACATTGATGATCTTATCATTCATGCAAAGGACACAGAAGAACATGACAGAATCTTAGAATTGGTTCTGAAGACAGCAGAAGAGAAAGGGGTTAGGTTCAATAAGGATAAGTGCAAATTTAAACTAAAGGAAGTCAAATATGTGGGACATATCTTGTCAGAAGACGGTATTAGAATTGATCCAGATAAAGTTGAAGCAATCAAACGCATCCCAAAGCCAACTGGTTTAAAAGAACTTAATCGATTCATGGGCATGATAAATTATGTGGCAAAATTTATACCAAATTTAGCTAGTCATACTGCAAAATTAAGGACTCTACTGAAACAGGATTGTTTGTGGCAGTGGACTGATCAACATGATAAGGAATTTCTGAAGCTAAAGAATCTTTTGAGCAGCACCCCAGTCTTACAATTTTATGATAAAGATAAACCACTAGTACTGTCAGTGGATAGTTCAAAAGATGGAATGGGAGCTGTACTACTTCAGGAAGGTGCTCCGGTGGCTTATGCATCAAAGACTCTCACGGAGACCCAGAAAAATTATGCACAAATTGAAAAAGAGGCACTGGCAATAGTGTTTGGCTGTCAGCGTTTTCACCAGTATGTGTATGGTCGTGAAATTACAGTTGAGAGTGACCATAAACCACTAGAGGCAATTTTTCAAAAGCCACTAAATAAATGCCCACTACGCCTTCAGAGATTAAGGATAACCTTACAAAATTATAATTTTAGAGTAAAATACAGACCAGGATCACAACTTGTGTTGGCTGATGCCCTTTCTCGAGCTAGCTATATGGACAGGAATTTTGATGTGATGGAATCTGATGTTGAAGCTCAAGTTAACCTTATCAATTACTGTAGCATTACTCCAAAGAAATTTGAAAAGCTTCGTCATGAAACAAAAAGAGATAGAGAGTTACAGTCACTGATTAACATAATAAAGGGAGGTTGGCCAGAACAGAAAAACATGATAGATCCACTAGTCAAACCATATTGGAAGTTTCGTGAAGACCTGAGTGAAGTGAGAGGCATAGTATGTAAAGGTGAACAATTAGTTATTCCCAAGAGCATGAGAGCAGAGACAATTGATAGACTACATTATAATCACATGGGAATCAATAAAACATTATGGAGAGCAAAAGAACATGTTTTTTGGCCTTTCATGGAAAAAGAAATAATTGATGTTGTAAGGAACTGTCCAGCATGCCTAAAGTATCAAAATTCAAATCCAAAAGAAACACTTATTAACAGAGAACTTGCCACAAGACCATGGGAAATTGTCACCACTGATATCTGCCATTTATTTGGTAAAGATTATCTACTAGTAGTAGACACATTTTCACGATTCCCAGAAGTTTATTGTATGAACCAAAACACCACTCATTCCAAAATAGTTGAAACTATGAAATCAATATTTTCCAGACATGGCAAGCCAGAAGTTGTATACTCAGGTAATGATACCCAGTTTGTAAACAAACACTTCCAACAATTTCTAGAAGACTGGGAAATAACACACAAGACAAGCTCTCCATGAAACCCTCAGTCCAATGGTTTCATTGAACGGCATGTGCAGACTATCAAAAAATTACTTAAAAAAGCAGTGTACGACTCAAAGGACATTTGTCTGACCTTGTTGGAATACAGAAATACACTTTTAGGTCAAGGTATTCCATCCCCAGCACAACTTTTTTATGGTCGTAGGTTGCGAGGGCAAGTGCCCATGAGGAATAATCTCTTGAAACCCAGAATACTTGTAGACAAATTTAGAAAAAACCATTCGCAAAGACAACAAGTACAGAAACACTATTTCGATAGGAATGCTAGAGATCTAATAGCATTAAGTCCACATGACCGAGTGATGATACAAATTGATAAAAGAAACTGGGAGCCTCGTGAAATAATAGAAATAGACAGATATCGACGAAGGTCTTATATTGTGCGCATAAACAAAGATGGCAAATACTTCATTCATAATCGAAGATTTTTAAGGAAGTTTGACATTAATAGATTTAGAAACATATAGAATCATTCAGATGAATTGTTAGATCAACCAATTGAGGAGGAACAGGCTAGTGAACAAGAAGAAAACATGGATAACTCCACTGGTAGAGAGGAAATGGACACAGAGAATGAGGAGTTAAAAAATCGGGAGATGAACGGCAATGAGGCTAAGGACTTGACAACTCGAGCAGGTCGGGTGGTCCGTAGGCCATCGCGTTTCAAAGACTTTGTGTAAAAGAGGGAGATGTAATATGTTGTATTGGAGATGTTAAAATGTAAATTATTAGTGAGTCCGCCAGGTGGCAATCGTTGCTGATGCATCACGGGAACGGTACCTGAGCACTCACTTTGATTGAAACGAGAAGGCAATAAACATAACAGATGTTACAAATTTCAAAGAAAATCAAATTTTTTTTGGTTGTTTAAGAGAAAAAGTGTGAAGGACAAAAGCCAACAAAGAAGAAAGTTTACGTTGGATGTTCCATCCCTCAATTTTGCTTGAATTTTAGCCAATCAGATAGTTAGAGTAGAGATCCAAGATGCCTATTCATCAATTGGCATAATAGAATTTGCATCAATTGGCTATAATCCCGTGAAATGCTCTACTAAAGTTTGAGTAAAGTAAAAAATCAGCCACTCATACCTTTAAATGCATTTAAAGGTATGAGTGGCTGTTTTTGTACTTTATGACAAATGCAGTTTTACTGAATAGTGGTTAAGTAAAGGTTTAGATGTTCAATAATGTTCAAAAGTTTAAGTATCACACACTATCACACTTTTTCATTGAGTTTAGATGCTCAAGTTTTTCAATAATCAATAACAATAAAGAATTTTTAATTTTTTATTCCCTCTTTTTTTACAATTGTTTTAGAGATAAAGTTAATTAATTTATGCAATTAAATTTATTGAGGATTACTGTTTCTATATTTTATAGGAACTGTTGCATTTTATGTTCTTGTTTGTTATTTACACAAATTTATATTCAAGCTGGTGTCTTGAATTGAGAAATTAAAATCTTTAACGTAGACCAAATACATAAATTTAAGTTAATTTAGAATCCACAATACTTATTACATTTTTAAAGATACAAAAAGTTAGATTATCACAGGCAAGAAAACATATAAAATTAAATTTATGATTTAGACATTTTTTGAAACATATTCAAATTTAAACATATTGTATAACTGTTAACACCAGAAACAGAATACATTTACATCTTAAATCAGCAAACAGCTCAATCACATCGACTAATGTTTTTGATCAAGTGATGTCTAGACCATATCCAACAGTTAAGGGATGTAACCATCGAATTAACATAAATTTTTGGATGATATCTGCAGAAGTCAGTGGAAATGAAGAAATTTGATGTTGTAAAACTTAATTGTCATTTGATATTCGCGTAAGAGAAGGAAAGTGACATTGATATAAAACTTTGCTTGTTACCATCAGAATCAAAAAATTAAATACTTTCTGAGAGGGTGTATCTGGGAACCTTGTGGACACAGCTACATTCTCTTGTAAAGGGAAGAGAAATACAATTTTTTCTAATTCACAGGCAATTGTTTGAGGGAACATAACCAAACCCTTCAGAGAAAGTGAGCTCACATCGGGGTGAAAGGGGTGATCATCACCTCTGCCACCCAAATTCAGTCTCCAGCAGCAGGTCAGGGACCAATCAGATGGGAAAAGCGACAAACTAATCCAAACTTGGAATTTGAGGACAAATTGTATAAAAAACTGTGTTGTCAAGGACACGGGGTCCTTCAAGTCTGGAGAATGAACCCAGAAGGAACCCAGTCCTTTTTATGAAAGTGACTGAGCTTCTCTGCATGGCCTTCCTTCCTCTGCAAGAAGACCCAACATTGTCTAGAGAGAAGGACCAACAGAGTAAACTGGACTTATCCTCTCATCTTCATTTCTTGCAATAATGGACCTCAGTAGGAGTTTGGACTGTGTTTCCTTGTCTTCAAACCATCTCAAAGTGATCATTAATTGTAAGAATTGTATACACATTAGCCACACTCGTTTATAGGTACTGGTATAATATACAATAGACTCACAACAAACTTTAAGTGACCAGTAAAATATTTAATTGTTAAACAAACATTTTTGACTGTATTTTCCGGTCTTCTTTAGGTTAAAAATTCCAGGATTCAAAGAGCTGTTGTGCTTGAAGATTTAAACATTTTTTAGAATGTATGACACGTTGCATATAAAAATTCATTCTGTGCGTGCATATCAAGCATTGCCTAAACGGAAGAATATATAAACAAAAGAATATATCAATATTTTTACAATGGCACACAACGGTGGAGAGCCACATTAAATGGAGTTATGGGGTCCTCACCTTCATAACAGAACTTCCAAGCCTTAGAAATATTAATCACATCCTTGAGTTGATGCAGTTATTGCGTAATCCCGCTTTGTATATTTCAAGAGTTTCTAGCAAATTTATGTGTTCTCTTCGGTGTGATAGTTTAATTATTTGCACGTTGTGCAGGTCTGCTCTTATGCCCGGGGTCAAAGCATAAGTAGATAGGGCAGTGGTGCCTCTGTTATGATCAATGTCATACCTGTGTTTTCATAGATGCTTATCTAGAGAATGTATCGTAGAGCCACTATACACAAGGTCCCTTTGAAATCTATGGTGGAAAAGAATATACCCCTGAAGCCAATCTTTTGTCTATGTCATCTTTGCAGTTGTGGAGGATGTCATAAATAGTACTCCTCCTCTTATATGCAATATCTCTATAAATAGGGTCAAGGTGGTGGTTATATTCAACCACGGCCCAGACTGAGGATTATTCGAGTTGTTAGTGCGTGAGTTATAGTTGTTAATATTATATACGTGCGACTAATGCAAACGCAGGGTTATGAGTTAATCTTCGCCCATACCCGTGTCTTGAGGCTATGTTCTGGATGCGTTGTAATTCTGCCAATGTATCATCAAATTTTGAGTTGTATGTGAACACTCTTTTGGTTAGGGCCCGGAACGCCACTACCTTGTATGAAAAGGGGTCATCAGAATTGGCGGGGATGAATAGAGGAGTATAGAATGGCTTGTAATAGTCTTTGATTGATATCCTGTCACTTTCCAATTGTATATTGATATCAAGGAAGATTGCATTCGAATTACTTATTTGGTCTAACTTGATGCAGAGGCCATACGGGTTATTATTCATTGCATCAATGAAATTATTGATATTGGGCTTAGTTTTTCACATAATGAAGATGTCATCAACATACCTTTTATATATAAGTATGTTATGACCAAATATAGGTACGATTCTTTGTTCTAGTTGTCTGATGACTAACTCACACAAATCTCCCAAAAGTGGGCTGCCCATAGGGACACTGTATTTCTGGAGGTAAGTACTGTCGTTGAACCAAAAAAATGAAGTGTAGCATAACAGGTGTGCAAGTTCTAAAACTTGTTTACGGTGTGTACCGTGAGACGTTAGTAAGAGGTCCCTAATAGTGCAAAAGCATGGCTGGATTTTTATAGATGGGTATAATGATACGAAATCAAGCACAGTGATGTATGTTCAATCAGTTATGCTAAGCGGTTTCAAAGCCTCCAATAACTCCACTGAGTTTTGGACCGTCAATGGATAATCATTAAAGCCGTGTCTAACTCTCTAGTGGGGGATCAAATTGTAAGCATATATTGTTATAATAAACATGAGTTTGATTGTCAAACTGTAAATCTTTGTGTCTGCCATCACTACCCCCATACAGTTCCATTCTCTCATCTCATCCTGACAAAATGTGAGAATAGTGAGCAACTTATCTTTGACTGTAAGATGCATTAACTTATCTTTGACTGCAATGCACAAAAGCATTGGTAGACTACACATTCAAGAAACCTCACAACCATATTTAATAATCATTATCAGGCTGCCTTATAGTAATTAAAAAACCATGGATAGAAAGGTATATTATAGAATGAATTGTATGATTACTGTACAATAGTGATTCCCAAACTTTTTTGATCCACCACCCCTTGGTTCCATAAACTTGTGAAAAAATCCCATTTTAGGAACCTCTGATGTACTGTACAAACTTTTCAGAAACAATAAAAACCATATAAACCCTCTGCAATTACCTGGTGCATATAAGATTTCCATTATAGACCACAGAGTCAGCCAAAGTTTGAAATACAGTGGAACCTTGCTTAACGAGCACTTCGCACAACGAATATTTCGCATAACGAGCAAAACAAATTGTAAAAATTTTCCTCACTTAATGAGTGATGTTTTGCATAACAAGTGATGAGGAGAGGGGAAGTCTTGAATTGTGCGTATGCGGCCTGCTCCATCAGTCTGTGTTTAGCACTCATTCCGCTAGCATCTTAGTGTTGCTTGTGATCACATATTTTTCCAAACTTGTGTTCACACATATTACTTATAAACATCAACAACCATAGCCCGTTATATAATAAACACGCCAAACTATATGCCAAATTCTTGGGTCATTAAATTTAATGACCGATTCCAAATTAAATTTTAGAAATGTCTGAATTAAAAATTAACTATTTATAATTATTAAATTTAATACAAGATGGAAACATAACTGCTTACCTCTAGTCAAATTAATTAATTTCTAATATTTAATCATAGCCTTTACATAACCCAATAATTTGGCATATCGTTTGGAATGTTTATCAAACATATTAGCTGTGATTTTTTTGTTTTTCGTTATTTTTTTGCTTTTGTAAATTAAATTCTCATTCCAGGATGGTTCATTCCGCACTAGAAGAAAAGATGATGATGATGAATCACACCTCTTAACAGTGTATATTGTACAATTTTTTTGAATAAACGTTATACATAAAATATTTGAACATTTTTTTGGTGTGGAACGCATTATCGTATTTTGTATTAATTTCTATGGAAAAAATTTTTGCCTAACGAGCATAATTCGTTCCAGAGTTTTACTCATAATGAGAAAGCATTATAAGTAAAACTCTGGAACGAATTATGCTTGTTAAGCAAGGTTCTACTGTATGTTGTTTCTATTGCATATTTTCTTGCTTAGGTCAAACTTAGGAAACACAAATATACAATTAAAAAGAAGCTACCCTCCACAGCTTTAGCAATGTATGCTGTAGATGAATTCATCAGGGTAAACTTGAGAGGACATCAAAATTGTCAAACAATTACTGTAATTAAGAAACAAATAAAGCCTCAAACACATAGAAGAACTAGAGATCTATAAATCTGCACAATGGGAGATTTATAAACTTCATAGACCTGGATATTCTCTTCCCAGTTTGAGATCCCCACAAAATAGAACATGTGTAGGAATTATGTAATCTGGTTCTAATATTTACATTGTAAGTTATTTTATTTTATTTTATTTTGATTGTTTTTTATCTATCGCCCACTACCAATTTAAGTACAGCTCCTCCTGCTTTTTGTTTTAAATGTTGTTCAAGATTTTTGTTTGATTCTTGATTTTCCATTTTATTTTTAAATAAAGTAACACTATAAAGTTATTGCTTTTCCAGATGTTATACATGATCAGTCAATCTAAAAAAATGATCCCCCAGATTTTTACATTTGTGGATTTGTGACCTTGAAATGTTCACAATTGTAAAAAAATTGGGGGTTTTTCTATATGAATAGATGCTTGTGTATGGCACAATTTAGTTCACTCTTTGAAGCTTAATTACACCTCAGTTTTTGTCAAAAACATCTGAAATTTTGCAGGGAGATTTGTTTATTAGGGGGATTGATGATTAAAAGTTGAGGGTGGGGAGATAAAGGAGATCATGTGTTTCTCCAGTAGGGATGGACTTAATGACAATTTTACTTGTTATTAGCATTGTAGTTTTTTTATAAAACTTATCCTTACTCTCAAAATTAAGCTTTTTGCTATTTTATAATAGTTAAAAATATAAAAAGTTTTTAAATAAAATATCATAACAGATGGTGCCACCTAATGTTGCTGGGAAAGTTAAGCAACTTGTTGCTAGTTTTTTAAAAATAACTTTTAATAATTTAATAAACTGTTATACTGTTATTTTTTTTTTTAAAAATCTGTAACATTTGATTAATGTAAAGCAGCTTGATGGTAATCATTGAATATGGTCGAAAACATTAGCTGACACACTTTAAAGTGTTTGATTTTTTATGTAAGTGTATTCTCGTTTCTAGTAGTATGTCTACTGAATCAGTTAATTTTCTATATCATAACTGCTAACATGCAGCTTACTTATAGAAACATATTTTTATATGCTTGAATACTATTAAATTATATATGAAATATTTTATATTTTTTATAAAATCTAGATTATGACAAATTTAATAATTATTTTATTTACTTTATGGTTTAGGCTGATAATATTGTATTAAAAGATAGAAAATTAAACATTGCTCCAGCTATTAAAAAACAGGTATGTTATAATTTATTAAAAATTTTTTATAAAATTATAAATGTTTTAAAAAACTGCTTAAAATAGACATTATTATCTAGATGATAAACAGTATTAAGGTCAAAAATAAAACTTAATATTTTCTTTATGAATTTTTAAAATAACATTTATATTCAAGATGAAAGTAAAATATAGGTTTCAGTAAGCTAGCTTTTGTTTACTGAATTATACTAATACTGCTAAGTTAAAATAACTTGCTTTCTTAATGTATAAAATATCAAAAGTAAGAGAATTCATTTCAGAGAATTTTATTCAGAAAATGAAGAGGAAGAAAAAAGTCATTTTTTTACCTCAAGAAACAACTCAAAAATTTTAACATGTTGAAGTTTCTCTCCAGTTCTTAACAATTTAATGTGCTTTATCTTGAACCTTAGGCCGTGACTCCACTAGCCGTAAAAGGGCCGTAAAACCCCTCACCGTAAAAGCTTTTAATCACGTGACCATGATATTTTACGCCTGAGCAGGTCGTAAAATATCATGGTCACGTGATTAAAAGCTTTTACGGTGAGGGGTTTTACGGCCCTTTTACGGCTAGTGGAGTCGCGGCCTTATTTGTTAATTGTACAAAATCCATTTAATTTTCCAATTCTTAAAAAGCGCCAGCATACATTTCAAGTTTGATATTTTTTTTCAACATAAACATACAACTCTACGAAAACCTGATACATTATAATAATAAAACCAACCGCTGTTGTATACCATCGGACTATATAATGGCTATATTAGTAATAAATTACCAAACAATTTCATCTTAGAGAGAGGCATTATATGCCATCTCAGAATAAATTTAATAATT
This sequence comes from Centruroides vittatus, assembly GCF_030686945.1. Taxonomy (NCBI): domain Eukaryota; kingdom Metazoa; phylum Arthropoda; class Arachnida; order Scorpiones; family Buthidae; genus Centruroides; species Centruroides vittatus. Next base: position 3,688,651 of record NW_027122172.1, read on the forward strand.
ATAATTTTAATTAAATAATTTACATTAAACTGGAAGAAAAGAATCAGTCTGGACTGGAACTCAAACCCGCAACTGCTGCTTACCATGTCGATGCATTGCCAATTATGCTACCTATGGTCCGATCTCGTCTTCCAGTATATATAACACTGTTAAACGAGGTCATTTTAACATAGAGTAAGTAGGGAAAGGGCAACATGCGACCAAAAATAAACATATTTTACTTTAATTAATTAATCGTAATTATTGCCATCGGATGAAGATTTACAAAAATTTTACTTTAATTTTAAGTTATTTTTATATTAATTTGCATAATAATATATGTTAAATAATACATAAACATATGCATCCAAAAATATAAAGTTCATTTTTTGTGATAAAGGTCCTGACTTTCTGAAATTCTTGTTTTTTGCAATAAAGTCGTGTAGTTTCATTTGTCGCTTTTTTCTTTCCTTAAGCAAATGTCTGTAGCCGATTACATTCAAAATGCCTCGTCTTACTTTTGCACAAAATCTGCATCATTCAATACAATTTGATCAACGATTTCGGTTATCGTTACCAAACTTTTACTAAAGAAATCTGTAGAGAAATTCTATGGGTTCTTCGTTTTCAGAATCTCTATTTTCCAGTTCTACACGAATTCCTTGTTCTGCTAGTTCTTTAAGGTCGTCGTTGGTAAAACTCTCACCAGAAACCTGCAGTAACTTCTCAATATCCTGTTCATCTACATCTCGTAGTCTTGCTATATCAATTAGGTTGACAATTTGGTCAACCTAATGATACAGCGATAGGTTCTTCTCATTGAGAATTCTTGGATACCTTCAATCATAACTTCTTCCACACTTTGTTCATGCATTTATCAGTCAATACTTGCCAAGCAAAGTTGATATTGCCTATGGCAGACATGGGCAAATGCAGCTCTTGCTGAAAGTGTTAATTTCTGTTTTTTATTATTTTTTTTACAATTTTATTTTTATAATTTTGTGAAAATATGTTTATCAAAAAAATTCAATATTTGTTTTATGTTATATTTATATTATATAATAAAACTGCGTGCCTTACCATACTATCTGCCATGACAGTACAGAAGTGTGGCTCCCATGCATTTTGCAAAACCTACATTTCGGCTCTCACTGAACTCTTGCTTGCCCACCCCTAGCCTATGGCATCTGTAATGTTATATTTTTTTCCAAAATTAACATCACAAAACAAACATAGATTTAAGGAAAGTACAGTGCTATGATGAATTGCTACCTTTTCCTGATTGGTTCGTGTTTGTAAATACAGTCAAACCTGTTTTTATGCGCTCTTTTTATGTGCGATTTTTATTTGTGCGATTTTTTTAATGCGAATTTTTAATTTGTGCGGTATAGTTGGCGACTAGTCTCGTGCGATTCGTCATGTCTCACGTTGACTTATTATAGCTAAATAAACTTATTATAGCATAAATGCACTTATTATAGTAATATTATTGCATGAATATGCGAAAAATGAAATAATTTACTTTTTAAGTCAACAAAACACCACCTGGACAAAAATATGTAAAACAGACGATAGACCAGACGATGCAGTCAAGTGCTGACATCTGTTGTCAATAAATTCTATTTCGTACGGTTTTGAGTTATTTTCTATGTGAGACTTTTTTTATGCGGTCCCTGTTGACCGCATAAAAAAATATTTTTTAATTGTGTTGTGAAAACTATTATTTACAGCCATTCGTGAAGTTTCGTGAGATTTTTTTTTAATGCGTCTTTTTTAATGCGGTCCCTATCCCCCGCATAAAAACAGGTTTGACTGTAATTGTATTATATATGAATTAATAAAATGCTGTGATAATTTAAATCAGCGTAAATTTTGAACTTTTTTTCTCAGGCTTTGAGCAGGCTGCATTATATTGAATCAGCATTAATCAAGGCAGCGTTAAGCAGGGTCTTACTGTATTTAAATATTATGTTTTAAAGTGTGCTATCAGTTGCCTGCATGCATGCATGCAATGCACACCTACCAGAACTAGCTCTGGATTTACCATCTGTATAAATACAAGGTCTGTCCAGAAAGTTTGCAAACTTTACAAATAGAAGATATTTGCATTTACCATTAGTATTTGAAATAGTCCCCTCCTGAGTCTATGTACTGAATTCAGCATTTCTGCCAAGAAAAGAACACCTTTTTCACCTTTTCAAGAACAATTTTTCTTAATAGCGTCAATGGGTTCAAAATGGTGACATTTGAGCAGATTTTAATTTGGAATGAATAGTATGATAAATTAATTAACTAATTAGGATGGAAGCAAAGATTGGATGAAGGTTTGGATTGTGTAACTGGCAATACATCTACACAGTAAGCAGGAATTGTGGCTTTGAGTCTTTCTCTGGGTTGATCTTTTCTTCTAGAATATTCTAAGTTAAATTTATTTATTTTTAATCATTGAGCTGCAATTTTCAAATTCCCAATGTCATCTGTCTGTTCATGCTTTGTTAATCCAAGGAACAGAATTAGATAAGTAAGAAACAAGACCTTATATGGAAAGCTTATGGCTGAAAGCCCTGATTAACTTTTAAATTAAAATATTAAAAATTGCATTCTGACATTGTGACAACCTCACGATAAATAATTGATATTTTAAAATTTAATAAGAGATTACAGCCTAGCTATTTATCTCTAATTAAACTACTTAATGATTAATTAGCCTTAAATAGCTTGATAAGGAATCTGGCTATTCATTTGATATTTCAAATAATAATAATATTTTATTTTAATTAATTCTATATTTATAAATGCAAATTATTACATATTTTCACCATTTTTATTTTACACTTAATTGATTAAGGTAAATTAATGAAGTATTAAATTAAATGTGTTTTTTATAGTAGAAATATAGTCAACAAATAATGCATTAAAATAGATTTATTAACAATTTTTTCTATTATTTATTTAATGAAATTAATACATGAAATTTTAACTTCATTCTCGTTGGCAGAATTATTCCTAAAGAAAGTAAAGTTAATATTAAATAAAAATCTACTAATTCTGATTTAATTAAAAATATATTATTAATAAAAATAATTATCGCATATTTATTTATTTCAGCCATTTACAAGAGTTTATGGTAAGTAAAATATTTTAGAAATTTATTTTAAATATGTTAAAATACCTAAGATGTTCAAATGAAATCATAATTTTAACATACTGAGAGATAATAACTGTTTTGAGATTATTTAATAACCATAAAACAGTTATATTCTGAACTATTTATATATAGACTAAACAATTCTGTGATGATTCAAAAGTATGGAAACACCCATATAAAACAAAAATGGGTTGGTAACTAGTAATCTAATGTTTCACAATATGGGAGAAGAGGGAACTTGTCAGGCCATGTCACTGATGTGGCACTTGAGACCTGTCCTCTTGGATTCAACTCAAGTTTTTAAATGAGAAGATGGGTACAAGACAGGCTGATGGATAATTTACCAGAAAATCAATGTTGTGCTTAATTTTAACATAACTTTATTCATTTTTAAGGTTCTGTGATTTTATGTACAACTAGAAAAATGCTGTGCATGTAACTTGCCTAAAATATATTAAGTTATTTTATCTGCATTAAAGTTTACCACATAAAGTTTACAGGATATATTCAATACACTGTCTACTGTGTTTGAGTGTTAAAAGCAATCCTTTTTCCCATTCTCAATGAACCTTGACCATACATCCAGCTAAATACAGTATACCCTCTATAACACGGGTTCATATAACACGGATTCGTATAACACGGCGAAAAAATTGCGATCGTATTCGTATAACACACTAAAAGAGACTCATATAACACGGTACAACGTCATCACCAACTCGTGTCACGACAGGATTGGTCGAATCTGGACCAATAGTGGATATTGTACAAACCGTTGAGTTTAAACGAGCACTGGACCTACTAAAAAACATTTATTATTCAACAGCCATAAAAATTATATTTTTATTAATGATGTCTTCAAAGTTAAATTATTTTTCTGCAAAAAATTCGCTGATCAAGAAACATGCGTACGCCGTTTGATGAGCTGCTCTGCGACGAAAACAAGCTTAAGCAATGGCGTCGTTGAATGGTGCGCACTCGGTAAGTAATCCTACAATTTTTTGTTTATATCATAATTTACATGGATTATTCCCCAAAAAATTATACATGATTTGGAAATGTTGAGTCAAATTAGTCTAGAATCGATTAATTTTATGGAAGAAAACCTTTCAAACAGTCGTATCCCCTAAACTGCACACGTGCCGGGCTGTGATTGGCTCATGTATTTAAGTGACTCGTATAACACGGATTCATATAACACGGAACGTATCTACCGTGTTATAGGGCGGTCTACTGTACTAGCAATGGCATTGGCTGTTTAAGATGAAAAATATTGATTGAAATCTTTAATATAAAAACTTATTCTTTAAAGCTGAAACTTTTTAAAAAATTGATATTAAACTGACCATTTTGCACGTTTCCAGCACTTTAGATACAGTCAAACCTGTTTTTATGCGCTCTTTTTATGTGCGATTTTTATTTGTGCGATTTTTAAAAAGAAAAAAACAAAACCTGAAAAGTGACTTTTTTATGGGTCCGTCCGCGTTTTTCTCTTCGCCAGATTAGGCATTTTATCAAAGAGCCCAAAAGGATGATGGTAGAGTCACAAAAAGAAACCTCATGGTGTGAGTCAAAGAACACAAGTACAATGTAGAAAAAGACTGTAGTAATACAATTTTAGTGGCAATGTTACAGGTGGAAGGCTCTGTTATAAAGTGGGATGAATGAAACATTAATAAAAAGGTAGATTCTCCAACCATTGCTATGAATATGGAAAAAATAGAGATATAAGAGTAAATGCCTGAACGTGAGGGATGCAAACGCATTACCTTCAGCTTGGAAGTACATTATTGAAAAAAGATTAGGATATAAAAACCCCTGAATTATGTGTCTCCCTATCATCATATTTGTTTTTTGTGTTATACTTTCATAGTTTTTTAATTTTTTGAAATTATTTTTATTTACTGTTAACCTTATATGAAGCATGCAATGCCATAACGTTGTAAATGCTAACAAAACAAACTTTTCAGGAAAGATAAAAAACACTTTTTGTAGTGAACAAACTTTAATCAAATGCTAGAAAAATTATTTTAACAGTTTACACTTTGGAATAAAAGATTGTGTTTAATTTCACACACCAAAGTATAATAGTAAGGAAACAAAAAAAGTTTAAAAACAGGGTTAGAGCCATAAGGTTGTAAATGCCAAAAACAATTGAACTTGAAATGAATGTTTCTACAGCTAAAAAACAGTTTTGAATATCAAAAACTTACATTCAAATTATTAAACACAATTTACAAAAAATTCAAACTCAATTTTAACAAAAACTGACAATAATCTACTGGTGACTGCTTCCGGGCTTCACTAATGTTAGGTCTACTTGGAATTGGACTTCAATCTTTATCAATTGTAATATAATTATGATAAATAAAGGAAATACAGTAGAGCATCGATTATCGACCCCTGATTAACCAACTTATCAGTTAACCGACCACGTTCTAGTTGGCAAATTCAAATGTCCGCTAGTGATGTGGCGCTACAATATTTGGTTATGTCTTGGCTACTTTAATATTATTTTTGTTAAATTTTTGCATGTTTTAGCTGGCAACACTGGCTCGACTATGAAAGAGAGGCTAGTATTTAAACCAGGCCCAATACACTATACTAATAATGTATTTTTTCATACTTTTCGGTTATCCGACTTTTCAGTTATCCGACCAACCCCAGTCCCCAATTAAGTCGGATAATCGATGCTCTACTGTATAAACAATAAGATATTTAGTGTAATTAAAGTTAAAATGAATTTAAAAATTTCAAATTTGGAAAGTTAACAGAAGTTCAAGTATTATTTTGAAAATACCAAATAATAATGAAACAGATTAACTATTAGTAATCCAGCAGTCAGTTATCTGGTTCTGTTAGCATCTCCTTGAAATTGGTTTGTGCTGTTGGATTTAAAAATGGTATCACTTTACCAATGTCAGGTTTCTTCTTTTGAGGAATCCCAAAATGGGAGCGAGCAAGAGGAAGTGGAAGATTTTTGAAATCATCAATGCTAACTCCATCTTTCAGCACATTAACCCCAATGGACCATCTTGCTGCTTTACCTCCATCTTTAGCAACCATAACTTTACCAAAGTTATTTGATATGAGTTGAATTTGGGATGCTGTTGAGATACCCAGGTCTTTTGTATTAAAAAATGTATGGGGAAATCTATTTAAAGTCATGAAACTTCTCAAATATGATGCAGATATAAAGGTTTTGGTCCCTGCACTTTTAATGACGTCCACAAGATTTTTTAGCATGTAGGCTTTGCATTTTTTTTCTCCATTTTTCAATTAGAGCAAAGTTTCAATCACAACTGAGAAATATGTGACCCTTTATGTAGAGTATTTGTGTGTTATTTCTGAAAATGCATTATTGGCCAATAACACCAGATACATGGCTATCACGTATTGATTTTTGTTTTGACCAACACAGTTGTCTGATCACAAAGTCAACTTCTCTTGGTCACCAATAGCAATATAATGGTTTGGGTTCTTGATGAAATAAACACAGAATTTAACAGGTAAAACAAATTTATTTGGAGCTGTAGTACAGAGAGTGTTAGCAGTACCATGCACGTGGTCAGTAACAACTGTCTGGGGACAAACGGCTAAATCTAGGGGCATGGTAAGGTGTTGCCAGGTTGGCCACAATGGTATATACAGGATGACATTTCCAAGGACCTTCTTCCTCCAAAGTTCTCACTCCACAAACACATGCATCTTTTTTTCTTTGATAGAATTGTGAATTCTAAGGTTGTAGCATGCAAATTGTTGAGTATAATTACATTTTAGTGTGTGTTAATTGTGGTATATACCAGGGGTGCCCAGACTTTTTGCTGTAAGAACCCTAGTTACCTATCTAAAAATATTGGGAGCTGCATCTAAGGTTTGTAATGATTTCCAGTAGATCGAAATCCACAGACAATAAATATATATATATATATTTGCTAAGGACTCAGATGTTGACCAAACACATGTGCACGTAAATGACAACAAAAGATTTATTTTAAACAGTACGGTAACAGTGAGATAATTCCTCCCGCTCAAGTTTACACAATATATGAATTATCAACTTAAAACTAAATTTCCAATACTATATATACATATATACACACTTTCCCCATACAAAATAAATGCATACGGTAACTTTCGATGAATCACGACAGTAGGCTAGAAGTGAATGCCACACAGCTTCGAGCTCCTGAGCGGTTTTAAAACACCAAACCTCAAAACTAATAGTTCTATTTGAAACCTGGACGTAATTCACATTACAAAACGTTCGTCTCTCATTAATATTCCTCAATTGCACTATGATGGAAATGGATTGTACTGTGGCGATACGCCATATTGTTGTATATATATATGTAGCGTTAAGCCTAATATTAAGTTTTGTTAATCTTTTGTTCTATATCTTTTCTTCGAATTTTCTAACGGTCTTTCCTTCCCACTGGTGGGAACACAATTTCGTAGAATAACACCGAAAAACAAGTGTGTAAAACAAAACCCTGAGGCAAGTCAGGGAGCGGGGTGAGGCATTCCGAGGCTAGCTTTGAGAAGAAGCGGACAGAAAAGAAAGTGGTCGTCACCACGGATCGAGACAAAGTGCTTAGGTCGTCTACAGGAAAAGAACTGACATAGACGAAAACTAAAACTGAGAGTTTGGCGAAATAGATTCTTTCATTTGATCGGAGCTATTGAAAGGACAACTACAAGTGACTGCGGTGCAAGTCTCCATTTCGTCAAGAGTGAAGACCAGACAAGAAAGAAACCCGGGTACCCCACCAGCATTTTTTCTTCTATTCTTACCCTTCATTCTTTTCTCCTCTATTTTCTTTTAGATTATAAGTTAGTTTAAGATAGTTTAAGTTAATTTGTATTATTTCGGAAAGGGCTACAAACAAAGAACATTGTCGCGTAAACGCATCAATCCCCTTTGTGTGTATCTGGTTTTACCGCACCGACCGTATATATATATCGGCGGTGTATAGTTGGGATCACAAAGAACATAGTGTATAAAGGACCATGTGAACCAATAATAAAATATTATTCTATTGTGTAAAATCTCGTATTTATCGTTCATCCTCATGTACACCACAGTACTTCCCGGCTGAAAATGGTTTCCCTTTTGCAACTCCTGTTCTCCCGGCCTAACTCTGACGTTCTTGCTGATCTCTCACCTTAGTACCTTCCTCGACGAATCCAAAAACGAAAAAGTGTCCTCAATCGTGAGAATTTCCTAATTTATACTTCCCATTCTCCGGAAGTCCGCTTCACTCACGTGTCCCACCCTGGACCAATCAGAAGGCTTTTCACTTATACCTAAGGTGACATCATAACAAAAAACACATGCGACATGGTACAATACAAGAAAACTCGATACCTACAAAAAATGAAACCGAGACAACAAAATAATAATAATACATCGTTGCGTAGCACTACAGGTTCTTGGTATAAAAATATTAAAAAGTTTCAGAATCATAATGTATTTATTTTGACAATTAAAGTAAGCTGTTTTTATATGTTTATTACATTTTTTTTATTTATTTTTTGCTAGTTGAAGGTTTATGAATTCGTAATGTTGAAATTAATTTTTGATAATCAAGTTGATAATTAGAAATCAAACTTCTTATTAATCCTTTTAGATGTTGGTTCGTTAACTGTGAATGGAACTTCCAATTTCATCAATTTCATCGTGAAGTACAATGATTCAATAGCATATGTCAATCCAAAAATTGACAGTAAATGATATGCTGCATTTTTTAAATTGTTGTACTTAATTATTCGTACACATTTCCAAAATTCATTGATTGATTTTGCTGATTTACATAACATTTGCAGAACTTGATCTTCTTGCATCTCAATTAATTCTAATTCTCCTGATACCATTTCAGGAAGTAAGCATTTTAATAATGTAAAACCATTGTGAAATTTTTATAAATAACAAATACTTTTTATTTATTAGTTGAGCCACAATTAAGCTCTTGAAGAGCCATGCGGCTCACGAGCCACAGTTTGGGCATCGTTGGTATATACATTTGCTGCTGCAAGTCAAAAGATATAACATGAATCTGAGGTTTTTGCATTTTTTGTCATCAGACGTATCTTTTGTGGTTACTTTAACTCTGCAGTGATGTAATTCCTACTCTGTTTTCATTGATGTGTGGTGGTTCGTTGAGAAGGGCTTGTAAACCCGCGAATGCACTTTACAAGTATGAACACAGAGACTGATACACAATTAAAAGTCTTTTTATTTCCCTTCCGGAACACGGTTCTTTCCTTTTCTAATTTACAAATGATCCCAACTGGAATAACTTCACTGAGGAAGAGGGGTCGCCACGTACAAAGAATCACACCTGCGCTTGTAACACAAACTTTTTACACCCGACTTAAAACTAAACTTATATCTACCTTAAAACTAAAAAGGAAAGGGGAAACAGATAGATTTAGGAAAGAACGAAAGTGGATAGAATTAGATGGAAAGTACCCGGGTCTACGATGATCGGTGGAGTGTATTTCCGCAATGGCAGTCGTTTTTCTCTCTTTTTCCTTGTTCGGCTGTCTGCCCTCGACGTCTTTCGATTACCTCGGTTTTGTGTCTATTTTCCCTTTGCCTCGACGGTCCTTTAGCCTCCTTTCGACTTTTTTCGTTCCTGGCCGATCGCTGGCTCACACTTCCGTCCTTCTCGAGGTCCAGTAGAAAAAAAGTGTCCCTTGATCACCACTTAGCCTTCAGGGCGTCCTCGCCTTCTTTTGTTCTTACTTAGGAGGGGTAATCCTGCCCTCCAGCAATAACGGTCAGGTTGTTTAGACAAAGGAGAAAGGAACAGAAATAAGAGAATAGAATGAAGGAAGAAGGAAGATAGAAAATATATATATATGTATTTACAACTTATGAATTAAACAAAAATATACAAGAAAACAATATGGCTGACGGCCACAGATGTATCACCAGCTTTTATTTGTATATGAAGGTGGTCACAAGTTGAGCAAGTGTCCATGTGAGGTCTTTGAAAAGATATATTGAACTTGGTCAGGAAAATTTCATTGTACCATTGTCAAGTAACTGGGGGCTTTGCTCTCAGAGTACTGTTGACAAAATTTCTCAAGGAAGGCTCTTTGCATTCTGTTAACATTGAGATCAAATGATAAGTACATTTTGTTTGTACTTTTAGCTTGAGTATTATGACTTTCTTCACTTGGAAAACTCCTAATGTTCTCAGTTATTTTTTTTTGTCCACAGCTGCTTTTCAATACGTTTGCACTGGCCTCCTCTTTGATCAAAAGCATTCATTTTTCCCTCTAAAATCTTTTCTCCGATCAACTAATCCTTCTTCTCGCAGTAACCCCAAATGTATTAAACAAAGTCTAAAGGCAAACTTTTACTTCACTTCCATCAAGAAGAAGCAAATGATAACTGTGAAAGAGTGTTGCCTTCTACTTTTGGAAGGATGGTCATACTTCCTATTGTGAAGTGTGAAGTGCGATAGGAATACACAGACACATGAATTCAATTAAAACAAATTTAATTTTCCGATAAATAATCTATACAGATGAGTTCTTTTGGATTCCCTCGGTCCAATTTCTCTTACTGTCCGATAGTAACAATAACCCAAGTAGCTTACCTTCTTGGCAACTACTTGTCCGACAATACTAATGAAACCCGCGCGATCCTTAATTAAATTAAACCTAAGGATAGAAAAGTATAGAAATAGGGAAATGAGAAGAATTGATAGGATAGTGGGGTACCCTTGTTCTTGGTGAACTCCGATGCTGGCTGGTGCTTTGTTCTGCGTGTCTCTGGGTTCGTCAATGTTTTAAATATCTTCTACTATAATTTCTTTTCGGTGTCTCTGATTCTACAGTCCAGATTTTCACCTCACGGCCCTCGTGGAATTCCGTCTCACAAGCTCGCTGTTTTTGTCCGTGCTTCTTCATGTCCGGCCGGAGAAAAAGTGACCCTTCGTGACCCAGATTTGACGTCCTCTCCTCGAAGTCTTTGTCCCACACGGCCCCCTGGTGGGTGGAGAGTGGGAAGCCCCTGTTCCCAGAAGCCAGAACAATGAACAAAGGAAGTTAGAAAGAAGGGTTAAGAAAGAGAGAAAATTATTAAAACTAATTAAATCTATAATACATATGTACAAAAATATATGGCGGACAGCCACACTATATCATTTTCTTTTTATCATCTGGGGATGAACAAGTCTTTGAAGATAACTCTGCTATTTATTGTAGTCAGCCAGTTTATAAAATTGTTGAAAGAGTTCTTGACAGTAATCCAACCTCATGTTTCTGCAAGCAAAGGCACACTCGATGTCATCTATAACAGAAACAAAAAGATTGACAAACTCGTAAGAAACACATCTACAAGTTGTACAACTTTTAGATGTGTTTCTTACAAGTCTACTGAGGCTGCTATGGTGTACATCCATGAATAGACACAATGACTCGTACTGTCTATCCATTGAAAATCTTAAGTCTTGTAAATCTCAAGTCTAGGCTTATATTTTTGAAGTATTAAGTGTTTTACTTATCCTTTCTCAGGTTAACTTTCTATGATAAGGGAAAATGTATTCTAAGCCACTATTTTTTTGTTTCTTTCAAATGTTCTTTCACTTTCCTGCATATTTTTTCTTTAGTTACTTTGTGCTTCAAGGAATTCATTTCAATTTTAGAGTAAAATCATAAAAATACTCACTGCATTACAAATTACTTGGAATAATAAAATGATGTAAATAGAAGCCATAACATTTTATGCACTGAAAGTCACATGGCTTCCACTTTGGCACTTAAAATGTTATGGCTTGCACATAAATTCAACTTCAAAATACAGCCACTTAGAGCACCACTATTACCACAATATTTTTTTTTTTGTAGAAGAAAACATTACGTTTAAAATTAATTTCTTCAATAAAATGTATTTTGAGAAAAATGACATTTACAATGTTATGGCATTGCACGCTTCATAATGATAAAAAAAAAATATATATATATATATATTTTTTTTAATTTAAGGATTGGTTAAATATGATTTACTTAAATCAATTAATAAACTTATTTTAATTATTATTAGATCCAACTCAAAGTGCTTCAAATGGGACCATATTTTATCATAATGGAATGCCATACACGTATCAGAATGGCATGGCCTTCTTTACTACACCAGAAAATCTATGTCAACTTTCACCTCCTCAGGTTTAAATTATTAAATCAACTTCTAAATACAACAATTTTTACTTTACATTCTAATTTAAAATGTGATCAATTTTAAGAATTCTGTTGTTTTACAGCAAACTGCATATTCTGTAATTTATCCACATCCAGTCTATGTGCCTCAACAGCAGTTCCAATATCAAACAGCTGTAAGTATTAGATTAGATTTGATTTTCTGCTATTTTCAATTTTCGTAGTAAAATTTAAAAAAAATAAATAAAAAAAAATTATTAGCTTGCCTATATTGAAGTTATGGAAAATAAAATGTATTTTTTCAAATTACAAAATGCTTCTGATGTATATATTTTTAAATACAGCAGAATTGTGATTATCTAAGGTAAAGTGAACTGCAAAGGTACCAATGATAATCAAAAACTCTGATAACACAGAATGTTTAGTAAATTATTTAACTGCATTAATGTGATGCCTTCTATTTTTAAATTAGACTTACTCATTGAATGAATATACGAACTTTGAAATTATACAGTGAAATTCTGTTAATTTTATTTGCAGCTTATTTGTTAAGGTAAATGGAAATGTACAATTATAACTAAAATTTCTTAAATCTCTTTTAAAACTTATATTGTTGTGAGAAGTCACCAGAATAAATTATTTTAAAATCTAGTCTCTTTTTAGTGTTGTGCATTATTTGACCAAGATTTGTGTAACAAATTATTCTGTATCATGTTTTGTTTTCTTTGCTAACAAAGTACTGATTCACACTTTCCTTGGATAATGCAGAACCTAGGTGAAATGGGTTTTTGTTAATTGGGACTCTATTGTATATATGTATATATAAAGATTTAATATTATTTGTATAGTATTGTATGTATAAATATTTTGAAATACTGTATTATATCTGAGACCACATTATAAATATGACAATTTTGCTAATTAGAACTTATTTTTCAAATGCAGATCGTATATTTGAGAAAAATTATTTATAAATAATTAACAGACAACATTAAAATATAATACTGTAGCAAAACCTGTGTAAACTGGAATTGTATAATACTGAATAATTTTTCTGTTTTTAACAGGTTTTAGTAATTTTTCTTTTTTTTTTATCTTTAAATTTTACCAGATAAATGAGTAGTAGTTAATATTAGGACAAAATTCGTGGGAGATAAGAAAAAATCGTCCAAAACCATCAAATTCTACATGCACTAACCTTAAAAACTGCAAAAAATATAAGAAAAACTTATCTCCCACTCACTATATTTTAACAAAAACTGTTTAATATTTTTCCAATGCATTTCTGGGACAAATTTGTGGGAGATAAAAAATCAACAAAATCTACTACATTTGCACGAAAAATAACATAAAAACTAAGAAAATATCTAAAAAATCACCTCCCATACAATTTTTTAATACACCTCATGAGAGATAAAGAATTGTTTTTTGATAAATGTTTTTGTTTAATATATTTGATAAAATTACAAAAATTTAATTAAAAAAATATTATTTCTCATCATAAAAATATGCTAGCAATACTGATGCACTAAGAAGTGGGAAATTAAAAATTGCATAAAACCATCAAAAATCTAGGTGCACATACCTAAAACAACTAAGAAAAAAACCCATCTCCCACATACTATATTTTGAGATAAAAATAATATTTACTAAGAAATATTTGTAAATATTTTATAACAAAACCAGGAATTAGGAAAAAAAAATAGAAAATCTTACTATTGGATTGTTCGGAAAGTAATTTCATTTTATCACTAGAGGAATTAGATGTATTTTTACCAGCCAATTTTATTTTAAACCACATTTTCATTATATACTTTGACAGCTGACATTTTAAGGCTTATTTGCAGGGCTGTGGAGTCGGAGTTGGAGTTAGAGTCGTAGAGTTTTGGTATTTTAGTCGGAGTCGGAGTCGTCAAAAATCCCTTCGACCCCGACTCTTTTTTATTTTCCCAACTTCTTATGTATATAAAAAACAAAAAAGTATTTGAATCGTGTCACATTTGACTCTCTGAGTTTTTTGCAAATCTATACATTTGGAGATCTCTCGAACCCAAAAAAATGTCAAATAAAGGGAAAAATTTGCGCATCCACGTGCGTATGTTGGCATCTAATTTGTTTAATTTCTTTATTCTGTTCCAAACTATTAAACAATATTTCAGAATGAGTAAAGTTTAAGAAACAAAATTTGGCACAATAGCTTGTGTATACAGGGCATTAATGCTATTAAATTTTGTTCTTTATTAAAGGTCGACAGGGTAGAGATGTTGGAATCAACGATTGCGATGTTTTGTAGATGTTCTGACATAATAAAAGGTTGGTGGCGTTGTTGACCCCTCGGGGAAAGTGACCTCATTTCACTCTCCCCTTTCCAGCGCTGACCTTCCATGAGTTAAGACCGTGTGTAATCTTTGTGCATTCTTTGTTCTTTTGTTACATAACCGGTTACGCTAGTCCAACTGCCTTTTTACCAATCTTTCCAATAAGCGCCAAGTCTAACAGGTTATGGGCCCAGTTACGGCAACAACTAATTAAGCATAAGGAAAAGATAAAGGCAAGGACAACGCCAGCCAATGGGTAAGGGGGGCAAGATGATGTAAATTGATAGAGGATATAAATTGTATGTAGGTAAAATAGAAACGATTCATAAAGTTTTAATCATTTACTATGTACCGGAAAAGAAATATCTCAAATAAAACATTTTCTTTAACTTACAAGAAGCCTAAGAAGATTATTTTAATTAAAACTTAGCATTTAAATGACTTTTTCGAATTTCTAGGGGAGGGCAACTGCCCCTCTGCCCGTCCCCCTGGCGACACCCTTGGATAAAGGTAAATTCAAGGAATAATATAAACTAAATAAATTTACGCAAGAAGAATATTCAGCGAGAACAAAAGACTTCACAATGGCGGATAAAAGTTACATTGCCATCACTAAATTGAACAACAACAATTATCACATTTGGAAATATAAGATGGAATTGCTGTTGGTAAAAGACGAGTTATGGGACATAATACAAAAGGAAATACCCTTAGATCCTGACTCATCTTGGTTAACAAAGGACGGAAAGGCGCGCGCCATGATAGGCCTCCTGATGGAAGACAATCAACTGCCATTAGTAAGAAAGGAAACTACAGCTAAAGGAGCTTGGGAAGCCATAAGGAAACACCATGTTAAGTCTACACTATCAAATAAAGTTTATCTATTGAAGAAAATTTGCAATTTAAAACTAGAAGAAAACAGCGACATGGAGATACACTTGGCCAACATGGAGGAAATGGTTGATCGTTTTACGGCACTGGGAGAAACTCTAGCTGAGAAATTAAAGATAGCATTATTACTTAGTAGCTTGCCAGACAGCTATAGCACTTTAATAACAGCACTAGAGACTCGTCCAGAAGAAGATTTAACTCAGGAGTTAGTACGTAATAAATTAATCAAAGAACACTCAAGAAGAAAGACCTCATCAAATGAAGAATGTGAAGCGGATTAAGCATTTAAAGTGGGAGCACGCCCAGTAACTCAGAAAAGGAATTTGCTCAAAAGTTGTTATTTTTGCAAAAAACAGGGACATGTAAAGAAAGAATGTAGGAAATATGCAACATGGAAAGAAAAACATCCAAATCAGATCAACAAAATTTATGCGGAAAGTGATGAACAACACCCGGAAAAGGAATCCTATGTATGTTTTAAGACAGGAACACAAAACAAGATTCATCAATGGTACGTAGACTCAGGAGCTTCGTCACATGTGTTGCGAGAAGTATTTATTCACAACCATTAATAGTAAACATAGAGAGAGAGTAATACTAGCCAATGGTCAAGCCCTATACACTGAAGGTAAAGGCAATGTAATGATAACCTGCATGGATGAAAATAACGAACGACGTTGAATATATATGAAAGACGTACTATATGTGCCACACCTTAAAGGAAATTTAATCTCAGTCAGAAGACTAACGACACTAGGGTTTACCATAAAATTTAAAGGGAACATTTGCTCTATCCAGAAAAACGGAGTAACAGTAGCATCGGCAACAGCAAACACATGTTTGTATGAGCTTGATAAATCACATAAAGCGCTTACAGTGGTTAATGATACGAAGGAATGCATCCATTTATTGCATAGAAGATTAGGGCACTGTGACATGAACTCCATAATTTCGATGCAGAATAAACAATTGGCTACAGGAATAAATATTCAGAAATGTCGCATATTCAAACCTTGTGAGTATTGCATCGAAGCCAAGATGACTACTAAAAGTTTTCCAAGGAAATCGGAAACCAAAACCTATCAATTACTTGAATTAATACACACTGATGTATGCAGACCAATGCAAACAGCAACACCAAGAGGCAACAAATATATTTTAACCATGATAGATGATTACAGTAGGTACACCAAAATATATCTTCTTAAACATAAAAGTGAAGTACCCGATAAAATAAAGGAATATGTTAAATATGTACAAACAAAATTTGGAAGAACTCCTCAACGAATCAGATCAGACAGAGGAGGTGAATTTTCAAGTACCAACTTAAAGACGTTCTTTAAAAATGAAGGTATTCTATGGGAAACTATGGCACCTTATTCCCCGCAACAAAATGGAGTAGCAGAAAGGAAGAATAGATACCTGACAGAAATGACAAGATGCATGTTAATTGATGCTCGATTACCGAATAAATACTGGGGAGAAGCGGTGAATAGTGCAAATTACCTACAGAATAGACTAATTACTAAAGTGAGTGAAACAACTTCGTTCGAAAAATGGCATGGAAAGAAGCCAAACCTCTCGCATATAAGAATTTTTGGATGCTCAGCCTATGTTATTAAATCTAAAGATCGAAAGAAACTAGAACCTAAAGTCACAAAACTAATTTTTG
This sequence comes from Centruroides vittatus, assembly GCF_030686945.1. NCBI lineage: Eukaryota > Metazoa > Arthropoda > Arachnida > Scorpiones > Buthidae > Centruroides > Centruroides vittatus. Next base: position 3,705,830 of record NW_027122172.1, read on the forward strand.
TAGGATACGAGAGAGCATCGAAAGCTTATCGATTAATTGACACAAAAACTAATAAGATAACAATAAGCAGAAATGTTCACTTTCTGGAAAACGTCAAGCACAGAGACTCCGAAATCGATATACACGATGATAATGAAAATTCGAAACAAGTTACAATTGTTGATAACACGAATTTAAAAGAAGAATGCGAAACGAAAACAAGGGAACAAGGAATGGAAGAATCTGGCATACATTTAAGAAGATCGGAAAGAATTACTAAGGGAGTACCTCCTATAAGGTTAATTGAAACAATAAATTTATCAGTGACAGAGGATGCAGTAGAACCGAGAGAATATAGCGAGGCAATCGCAGGCAAACATTCCAAAGAATGGAGCGAAGCCATGAATCAAGAAATAGCAGCCATGAAAAATAACGGCACATGGAAAATTACGAAATTACCTCCAGGTAAAACTGCAGTAGGAAGCAGATGGGTATATAAAATTAAGAGGGACGAAAACAATAAAGTTAACCATTTTAAGGCTCGTTTAGTCGCTCAAGGATACACACAAAAGTATGGCTTCGACTACGATGACGTATATGCCCCCGTGATCAAAACTGCCACCCTTCGAACACTCCTAACTATAGCCAGAATTAAGAACATGAAAGTTAAGCATTATGACATCGAAACGGCTTACTTAAATGGAGACTTATCACACGAGGTATACATGAAACAACCTGAAGGATATGAAGAAGGATCACCGGACATGGTTTGCAAATTATTGAAAAATATATATGGCTTGAAACAAGGAGCGAATGAATGGAATAAAAAATTCAATGAAACATTGCTATCTAAGGGATTTAGAAGAAGCGTGGCCGATCCCTGTCTTTACACCAGAGGCCATAAAAGATGTTTGTATTTAGCAATTCATGTAGATGACATAATAGCAATGGCCATAGACGAACATACGTTAACCGAATTTGAAACCGAAATGAAGGATATGTTTAAAATCAAGAATTTAGGTGACTTAAAATATTATCTGGGAATACAATTTGAAAGAGACGAAAACGGAATATTTTTACTTTACCAAGAAAGATATATCGAAAATAAATTGCGAGAATTTAACTTATCCGATTCAAGACCATCTAATATTCCTATGGATACGGGATACTTAAGAAGAAATGAAATGCCTGATACGTTCAAAAACAACAATGTATACAGAAGTGCTATTGGATCTTTATTATATCTAGCGACTAATTCGCGTCCAGATATTGTGATAAGTACATCGATATTAGCGAGAAAAGTAACAAAACCTTCGGAAAGTGATTGGGTGGAAGTAAAAAGAATCTTTCGTTTTCTGAATTCGACAAAAAAGAAGAAACTTAAATTAGGAAATATCGACGAAGAATTAGAACTTAAATGTTATGTAGACACTGACTGGGGAGGCGATCGTATAGACCGCAAATCGAACACAGGATATTTGCTCTTGCTAAAAGAAAGTCCTATTCATTGGGTCAGTAAAAAGCAACAGTGTGTAGCACTTTCGTCCACCGAAGCGGAGTATGTTGCCTTGGCAGAAGCTACTCAAGAAACTGTATGGATGAAACGACTTCTAGAAGAAATAAATCTACCGATTACGACACCTATCAAAATATTCGAGGACAATCAAAGTTGTATACGACTTTTAGAATTAGGAAAAGCACAACAACGCACGAAACATATCGACACAAAATACCATTTTGTACGCGAGTTAAAGAATTCAGGAGAAATTACTGTAATTTATTGTCTGAGTGAACAGATGACGGCCGACTTGTTAACAAAGCCGCTAGACGCAAATAAAGTTAATAAATTTACTCACGATATTGGATTGTATTAACGACCAATCGTTGAGGGGGTGTGTTGGAATCAACGATTGCGATGTTTTGTAGATGTTCTGACGTAATAAAAGGTTGGTGGCGTTGTTGACCCCTCGGGGAAAGTGACTTCATTTCACTCTCCCCTTTCCAGAGCTGACCTTCCGTGAGTTAAGACCGTGTGTAATCTTTGTGCATTCTTTGTTCTTTTGTTACATAACCGGTTACGCTAGTCCAACTGCCTTTTTACCAATTTTTCCGGTAAGCGCAAGTCTAACAGTCTTTATGCAGATATAACGTTAAATTTTATTTATTAAAGGTATTTAATAAAAGTATTGTGCAATATCAATGCTAATAAATAATTTTTCCTTTTTTTATGCTATCAGCATTTTTCTACCAACATCTCAGCTATTCCCCATTCTAAAGGTTGGCAAATATGGTCTATAGCAGTGATGGCGAACCTATGACCCGCAGGTCAGACACTGATTCACGCAGGCTTTTTAAATGACCCACGTGTTAATTTTTATACTTATTTTTTATATTATAACTCAGGAATTGGACATACTTAACATTAATGAGAGAGAACAGACAATCAAAAATATTAAAAAAATAAAGTATATACATATATATACACTTTTGTGGTGATTCGTGGTGAGGTGTGATATATGTTCCGCAAACGGACCAATACAAAATAAACGAATCAGATTTTGCTTCTTACAAGATGTGACTTTTATTTTCGCCAGAAAAGAATAAAACAGGTTCTTTGCGGATCCCAACTTTACAAAGTAAAACGTCGTACAGGCGTTCTGTCTCTTAGTATATAATAAAAGGACACGTTCAAAATGGAACCCGACAAAAGTGTGATGCGTGCAGACCTTAAAACTAAGCTTATCCTACTTATAACTATAAGAGAAGAAAAAGTGAAATTAGGTAGAGGTAGAAATAGGAGAAGAGTGAAAATACTCGGGATTTTTTTTTCTTTGTATCTCTGCTTTGGTAGGACACTGCTCTTGAGTCCTTCTTGATTATTGTGAACTTTCCGTTCCCTTGGTGAATTTTTCATTCTTCCATAGTTCTCTTTAGCTCTCTCTACGATAGCCTCGAAAATTCCCCTTCTTTCTCAGGCCTAACCTTTCCGGCTCGTAGTCTTTGTTACTTTTCTTTCTGCTGCTAACCTTTGCACCCCATTCGAGCTCAATCCTTTGTCCACCTTCTCTCTCCACTGTCCAGTCCAAAAGTGACTCTCCCACTCCCTCCGAAGCCCTCAGGGTCTTGCTCTTTTATTGTTTTCGTTGTTTACTTCTTTAAAACAGTAATCCCACCCAGAGGGTACAAGAAGTAGAAAGGAAAGTTTTAGAGGATAGATAAGACAAAGAGAGAAAGAATTACTAAAACTAACTTATATTACATATAAAAAATATAACTACATGAATAATATGGCCGACGGCCACACCTTATTACTTTATTTTTTAAATATTTTTGATTGTCTGTTCTCACATTAGATATATATATATCTAATGTGAGAACAAATTCAGAGAGTCAAATTTATAAAAAAAAAAAAAAAAAGTCTAAATGCCTGATGCAGGCATTGGGGCATGTGCAAAAAAAAGTTGGTTTTAACCATCCTCTTTTTTCCTTTCCAAGTGACACCACTTAGTGACCCATGAGTTAGTACTAAAAAAATTAATGAACATAATTTGACCCATTCCTCAAAAAGGTTCACCATCACTGGTCTATAGAGATTTACATGTTAAGGAATTTGGTTAGTTCAAAATATGGCTACAGTGGTACCTCATACTTCAAATACAACTTCAGAGTTCAAATGCTAAATTCAACAAAAAAAATTGCCTCAGCATTTGAACGATGCTTCAAAGTTTGAACTGCATGGGCAGTGAAGAAATATGCTTGAAGCGTAAATGTAATGTGTTGTGTGGAAAAGTCATTTCTCATGCTTGCATTACAGTAATATGTTTTCAGTGCTTTTTTAGCTTTATTTTTGTTTTGGTTGATTGTTTTCGTTACTAGTTTCTTTTGATTTACTAAGCCTAAATTTTGGATTTTTTTTTAGTAACTTCAGTCACACAGTGATACATTAATTGAATGTGTAGACTTTATTATTTTATTCAGAAATGCATTTCGGGTTTTATTAACTCCTTTTCAGCCCTTTTAATAGATAGTATTTAACACGGATACTAAACCAAATTATCCCTGTAATTAATCGGGCTATTATTTTGCTATTATTAATAATTAGATATTAAATAATTTGGTATTAGAAGTAGACATTAGGTGCCATCTCTTATCTAAATTAATAAATTTATTAAATAATTTAGAATGATCTATCTTGTGCTTCTCTTGAGCACTCTTCATATGTTAAGTATGTCCAATTCCTGATGTTGAACAAGTTCATTCTTGGCCTACCCCTGCCTCTTTGCCCTTCAATCATTCCATCCAGTAATAGTTTTTGTAGACTTTGGTGTTGCAGTACATGCCCCAGATAACTCACTTTTCTTTTTCTTACTACTTCTAGTAAGGTTCTTTTCTGATTTGCAGTTGCCAGGATATCTTCATTTGTTCTTCTTGCCCTCCAAGGAACTCTCAGCATTCTTCGAATCATCCACATTTCAAATGCCTTTAATTTCTTTTCATTATTTGCATTCATTGTTCAACTCTCTGCTCTGTAAAGCAGGGAGTTCTCAAAACTACCTGTACAAAAAAAGGACAGGAAGAAAGGATAGACAATAGGATAGATGGATATATAGTAAGGTGACCAGACGTCCTGCTTTTGGCGGGACAGTTCTGATTTTTAACAATTTGTCCCACGTCCCGCGGTGTTTTAAAAAAGTCCCAACTTTTTGGGAGGATTAAATTTTTGTCAATTATGTGTCATAAACTTGCGTCTTATGTTTAAGATTCAGTAAAGATCGTTTCATATTGTGGCTGTACTCCATATTAGATATATATTTTGTCCCTTGTAGAAATTTTTTTCCTAACCCTTCCTACTGGGTGGTTGTGACCAATCCCTTTAGAACAAAAGAGAGGAATGTGACCCTGAGGGCCGTGTGTGTGAACAACAGGCATTCTTTGCTGGGACATTACAATGATATTGAACATTTTCATTGGGTCATGTTAAAACAAGAAGTTAATTGGGAAGATGTGCAAAAATCATTCAATCACATTAGTCAACATTTTCCAGATAGCAATATTTCCGAAAATGATCTTTTTAATGAAGTACAGTAGTGAACCGAAAATTGGAATCAATTGGGGACTGGGGTTGTTCAGATTAGGGATTTGTTCCGATTACGGATTATGTACGAAAAAATATACTAATCTATCCGATGTTCAAATTTTTCTCCGTTGCGTGTCACTTTGTGTTGAATTTTTCTCTGTTGCGTGTCGCTTCGTGTTGAATTTTCGTCGATTTTAAGCCTAACGAAAATTTTTATAATAATAATTGAGGCTATCGTATCGTTAAAAATTATTTCTGCATTTTGTACAAACAAAATAAATATATTGAAGAATATAAAAACATGAAAATTATACTTTAGAAATAAATTTAGTATCAAAAACGTTCGATTCAGCACGAAATAGTCTGACTGAAAATCGTGCCGATTACTGGCGATTCCGATTACTGGGGTTTCGATTTATGAGTCTCTACTGTATTATTATTAAAAAAATATATTGATAAGGAAAAGATTAAATCTTGGGCATTGGCAAAAATCTCAACAGAGAACAAACGGCTAGAAATATTTTATCATTTTGTAACAAACTATGTTCCGTACAATAACGCATTTAAAATTGTGGAATACTTACTGTCCTTACCAGGAATAAATGCCCGGTCTGAACGCATTTTTTCTGCTATGAATAAAGTGTGGACAATCCGACAAAATCACAATTAAGTGTTGAGACTATAAAAGCAATATTATGTATAAAATATAATATAACAAATTCTTGTGAAAAATTTTATTACATTTTAAACAACGACAGCAGTTTATTAAAAAAATTCACTCAAATGAGAAATATGTAAAAGAATAAAGAGTTTTTAAAAAGTTATAATTGTATATATATTGTGGGGAAGTAGAGTATTCCCCGTGCAGGAACAAAACAAAAAGAAACTTCAAAGAAATAAATCACACACTCTATGACTCCAATGCAAGGAACTTAAAGTTTATTTTAGTCCATCCAATCACTACTCTGTCCCTTCGCTATAACAGACACTAAAACAAAAAAAAACAATCTCACAAAAAAAAACAATCTCACGACTCTATCATCTACACGTCCTCTCTTTCTTTCTTTCTTCCGAAAAAGTCCCTCTTCTTCCGTTGAGCATGCGCGATCTCCCTCTCTTTCTCCTTGATTCGGTTTTTTTTTTTTTTTTTCATTGTCATCGAAAATGCAGTTCATCCTTTCTTTACCCTGCGGCCCACCCAAGGATCACGCAATAGAACACGTAATCTTTGGACCACATATCTCCCCTCCTCTCATTAACTTTTTCAACAGGAAGCTTTTATGCTATGAGGGCCTGTCCCTCCTTTACACCGGATCTGGTCTTTTCTGTTAATGGTTGTCATTTGACTCATGTTCTCCGAAAGTTCTTCCACCTGTCTTACAAGCTTCTCTACAGTTTCTCTCAAATTGCCTTCCTTGTGTTCATCTGCTCCCTTATTGTTGGTGACATCCTCCTCAGTTTTTGTGGTGGTGTCTGCCATATTAACATAACATGTGCTCTCTTTATGAAAAAACCTTTGCTCAATCTCATTAGCCTTCTCTGCCAGTCCGGCTGCTTTATCAAACGATATGGGTTGATGGTTCAGTACTTCACGACGTAAACGAATATCTAAGCCCCTAATAAATTGATCTAAAAGTAGTTGTCCTTTGTTAGGTTCAAGATGTGGATTAGCCTCGATTACTTGGTCAACTGCTTTGCATAGGCGAACACAGAACTCCCATAGATCTTCTTCTTTCCGTCGTCTAATACCTGTATATTGTCTTAAAGCCTCTCTGCCATCCTTCACACATTGTTGAAATTTTCTAATGATTCTTTCCCTTATTTTATCATAGTCTTCTCCATACATAGCCCGGGCCTCATTAAGAAAAGTTAGAGGTTTCCCTTGTAATCTAGCACTGGCTATTCTAAGGTAATCTGACTTTCTCCATGCGGCTGGCTTAGCAACGTTTTCAAATTGTAAGAAAAATTCTCTAATTGAAATCATGTCTGATGGTGTCCCTGTGAATGTGGGGACCATTCCGAGGTATCTGGCAATTAATGGTGGACACATCGTCGACTGTTCTGCTGAACTAACCTGGGTTTCGGATTCCATTTTCGTTGATTGTGTTTTCACAACCTGAACTACTATAACTTGGTGTGAAAATGGAGTCTTGAGAGCAAATTCTGTCGCAGACGCCAATTATATGGGGAAGTACTCGATCTTTAGAGTATTCCCCGTGCAGGAACAAAACAAAAAGAAACTTCAAAGAAATAAATCACACACTCTATGACTCCAATGCAAGGAACTTAAAGTTTATTTTAGTCCTTCCAATCACTACTCTGTCCCTTCGCTATAACAGACACTAAAACAAAAGAAACAACACACACAAAAAAAAAAACAATCTTGCGATTCTATCGTCTACACGTTTTCTCTCTCTTTCTTTCTTCCGAAAAAGTCCCTCTTCTTCCGTTGAGCATGCGCAATCTCCCTCTCTTCCTCCTTGATTCGGTTTTTTTTTTTTTTCGTTGTCATCGAAAATGCAGTTTATCCTTTCTTTACCCTGCGGCCCACCCAAGGATCACGCAATAGAACACGTAATCTTTGGACCACATATCTCCCCTCTTCTCATTAACTTTTTCAACAGGAAGCTTTTATGCTATGAGGGCCTGTCCCTCCTTTACACCGTGAACCACCTAAGCGGTTGGATACGAGCCGGTTAGGCAACAGAACACGTGGTCTTCAGACCACAATATATTTATTATATTTTTAAATTTTACATATGTTGAAATTTTAAAAAATACAATACAATTTATGCATTTTGTTATGATAAAATTTTGTTGCTCTAGAACAATTTTTTTTAAACAAGGCGGAGTGGTGAACTTCGTCAGGCGTAAATCCCTCGTAGTCATGGGTGACGTTTTTTGGCCACAATTTCCTCCAACTTGCAATCAGTGTCTGCTCTTTTATCTCATTAAGAGCATTCTGAATGTTGACCAGGCACGTTGCAATGTTGTATCCCCACCAATAGTTCTTCAGGCTGAAGACCACGTTGTCTTCGTCGATGGAGGAAATGAAGCCCTCCATCGTGGACCGCGTGTAGAGGGCCTTGAAGGCTTGAATGACCCCCTGATCCATGGGTTGTATAAGGGAAGTGGGGTTGGGGGCAGGAACTTCACTTGGACCTCGTCATAATGGAGACTGGTTGCATGTCCTCCTGCATAGTCCATGAAGAGGACGACCTTAAAGGGAAGCCCCTTTTCAGCGAGGTACAGCTTCACCTGCGGGATAAAGCAGTTTACAAGCCAGTCAAGTGTGAGGGCTTTTGTTATCCATGCCTTTTTGTTGTGCATCTAGTAGACGGGCAGCAAGGCTTTGTTTTTGTTTTTCAAAGCCCGAGGATTCAAGGACTTGTAAATTAAGCCGGGCTTGAGCATGAACCCGCAGCATTCCCACAACTGAGGAGAGTCACTCGATCTTTGTGGGCCTTGAACCCTGGCTTCTTCAATTCGTCCTTGTAAAGGAACGTCCAGGATGGCATCCTCTTCCAGAAGAAGCCAGTCTCATCCATGTTAAAGACCTGCTCTGGGAGATAACCACCCTCATCAATTATCTTTGGAAACTCTTCCTCGACGTAACGAAGAGCTGTCTCTTGGTCTGCTGAAGAGGTCTCCCCATACAAAGGAACGCTGCGAAAGCCAAATCTCCTCTTGAATTTTTCGAACCAGCCCTTGCTGGCAACAAAATCACATTTTTCTTGTGGGGTAGGATCACTCAAGGCACTGGTACTAGGCTGAGGTTCATTTTCGTTGTCGTCATCACCTTAGTCGTCTTTGTTCAACTCTCCTTCAGGAACGAGTCTATCATACAGGGCTTTGGCTTTAGTCCGAATCATATTGGTATCAAGACTAACCTTCTTTTCCTGACAGTCCGATATCCACACTGATAAGGCATTCTCCATTTTCACAATTTGTTTATTACGAGAAGTCAAAACTCGCTTAGTGTCCTTGGAGAACTATATCAAGGCAGTTTTACGGATATTCACTTCATCCTTTTTTATGTAGCAAACCGTCGATTCGTTCAATTCGTAATGGCGTGCAACAGACGCATAGCTATGGCCTGCCTTAAGTATGTCCAATAAATTAACTTTCTCGTTCAATGTCATCATTTTTCTCTTCTTCTTGGGTTCACTAGAGGATTTAGAGGGTGAAGGACGTTTAGGAGCCATTTTCAAGGGCGTCACAAGCACTATTTTGAACAAAAAGAGACAAGAGAACAACAAAAATTAGCACACCACGAGACTAAGCATCACTCAAACATTGATTTGAATGAGCGCGGTCGTCTAGGCCAATCAGTTAACGAGATTCGTCTAGGAAGAAACGTCTAGGCCAATCAGCTTGCGAGATTCCCGAGTCGGGAGGGATATCAAATGGCGGGATGCTAGCCAGCCAATAAGAGACATGGATTTTGAATTGTGTAGGCACTCCCTGCCTTCTGCTAGCGTGTGAGCAACTTTCGGGCCATAATTCCTCAATTTTGAGTTTTTGATGAATATTTTTGAACAATCCGCGATATACTGAGGCCGCAATAAATGAAACGCGAAGAAGCAAGGGATTACTGTATAGTGATAGTAAGGAATGGGTACCCAAAGTTGATGACAATCTTTGATGGTGATTGCTGAATTATTGGTGGTGATGGTGGTGATTGCTGAATTATTAACTCTCTGAATTGTAGAACTCTTTCAGGTTCTCTCAATAAGTTTCCGAAGGTCTTTATTTCGAGATATTTTAGGCTCCTCTGGAATGCTAGCTTAGGCTTATCTTCTTTTGTTTTCCAGTCGGTGCCATAACTACATGGAGGACCTCACAACACGTCCTAGCTCTCCAACGTTTAAGCCAAAAAGTAAAGACATGTCCTACTCTTAGTCCTCAGAGCAATCCCTTTCTTTTGTCTTGTAATTAGGTCACCACCACTCGAACAGGAAAGGGTTAGGGAAGAAGTTACTAGAAGGTGATAGACAAAAGAAGAGAGAACAAAGAGGAAGAAAATGAAATAAATACTATGAATACTATGTACAACAATTACAAAATAAGATGTATGACCACAAAATGAACTGATATAAAATTGGGTTTAAAGAAGCTTTTTTAAAATAACTGAGTTAGTTATAATGAGTTTATGTAGTATAAAGTTAACATTGATGAAATTAATCAGTCGTTTCTCAAGTAGGAGGGTGGGAGGTAAAACTGGACATAATTGGATGCCCAGTTTGTGCATCTTAGTCAAAGCAAAAATTTGTAGTATTTTGTTCAACTGGGTGAGCATATATTACATGTTTAGTGCTTATGCCATGAGTGTGATAGAAAATTTTTTGACTCTGTAATGAGTGAAGAAAATTCTTTGGAGCCTTTAAAACATTAATTAAAACATACCAGGACAAAATTAATACAATTATTAATGTGTGTGTCTTTGGAGCCCGTTTGTCTTATGTTTTGTGGGATTGCAAACAATATAGAACATTTTGTAAACATTTACAATAAAACATGTTGGGTTGCAACTACAAATGGAGCAAGAAAGCAATAAGCTGCATTTCTTAAACATAAACATCATGCTTAGACTGGTATTAATATATAGTAAAATTTACCAAAAATTTAAGTACCAATCAATTTTCATTCTGTACTGTACCTTTGATGCATTACACAAAATTATTTCCATAAAGTTTTGATTAAAGAAAATTTTTGCAGGAGCTTTCTTAAGTCACATGTATGATTTTCTTTTTAAATTATATAAACATCTTTAATTTAATTTTTAACAAATTGAATTTTTAAATCATGTCTTAATTATTTATAAATGCAAATAAACATTTCAATTTTTTCTTCTCAGTAAACTAAATAGTTTAATTGCTTGAAAAAATTCATATTTAGAATTTTTATAATTACTGAATTAATTAAATAGTCATTTTAAAAACTTATTAATTAATGAATAGTATCATTGATAAATATCAAAGGATTATTATACAATTACTGGATACATTTTTAATTTCACAATGTTTTCAAATTTTTTTGTGATATTTTCAAGAGAATAAGCTACAGTATACAGTATATATATTTTATTATTACTTAACAATATTTATATGTGGAGTTATTATATAAGCTTATTATCATTAACATTAATAAGCTTTATAATAAGTTAATTAATTATTATAGACACCAACACACTGGACAAGTGGACAATGGCGTTGGTCTCCTTCAGTAAGTTATTTAAAGTAATATTTTTATGTTTTTAAAAATTCTTTTAAACAACAAACAAATAAAAGATAGTTTTTGGAATATATCTTTTTAATAATATAAATGTAAGTTTATATCAAATATTATAAATGTTCTGTATCAAAAATATTCTGCGTAATATATATTTTAGCATATTGCCATCTGTTACAATATGTATATGGCATTTTGTCTCTATCAACAAACTGATCAGATAAACATGAAAAAATAAAGAAAAATCATATGCGTTAATTTTAAAATTATCTTTGCAGTATTTTCAATTGAATTCATACATTGTGAACTAAATAATTTTTATTTCCGAAAAACATGTGTCTTTCATTTTGTGATTCTTTCTTAATATAATTATTCATTTTTATTAATATTACACTTATTATCAATATAGATATTAGCAGATTATTTGTTCAACATATTTACATAATTGGTATTGATTCATAATATCAAATAATCAACCTGCATTAACAAAATCATTAAATGTTAAAAATAAATATAAAAGAAAGTTACATATTTGATACAAAACTGATATGATTACTGTAATACTTAGTTTTTTTTTCTTTGTATTAATTTTTACTAAAAGACATATTCTTTAACATTCACAAAATATTATGCAAGGATGAAAAGATAAAATGCCTGTACTGGATGAAATAGTAAAAATAAATACATAAACTTTTAAAAATCAAGTATAAATTTTTTAATGAATGAATTTTTTTGGTTACATTAATAGGCCCTATTAATGTAGTTTCCTAATTAAATAAGAAGCCTAAGATTTAATGAAAATACTTTGTAAGTTTTGGTATATGCTTTTTATTAAAAGAAAAAAAAGTCTCATGAAGTTAATATTGCAAGAGACATTTTATTTTCTAATATATAAAGGAACATGCAAGCTCTTCCAAGATTTATACTATATAAAATAAAGTTTTCTTTGTAATAAATATTCAGATTCTATTATTTATATATTTTTTTTTTTTGAAATTGATAAAATTAATTTGCACATTAAATTAAATGAATATGAAATATTTCTAATATATTTAATTTTCCATTTGTTTATATGTTACCAAAAAAGAACTACTTTTGTTATGAACAGAAAAAGTTTACAACAAAAATAGCATCAATTGTTTTAAATATAATTACTCTTTCAGACGACGGGCAATACGTATAGCCCTGTTGGAGCTTCTGAGGCTGGTCCTTTTCTACCACCGCCACCATACCTTGTTCCAGACAGAAATTTCTGATTTTAAAGTAAAACGAGAACACTTTATCAATTGTATTTTTACCTTGCTCCAGGATGTAGGTTGATATTAAATATTGCCTTGTTTAAAAAAAGTGCATGTGGTTGGTTGGCTTGGTAAAATCTGGTTATGGTTTTACTTTGCTGATAATATTCTGCTTGATTTTTCTCAGTTTTTGCATATATTATTTGTCCTCCTTTTCTCCTTATCCCACAATTGTCCCTTTCAGTTTTCAATTGCTTTATATTATAAAGAAGTTTCATAATAAAATTACCGTATCTTTTAGTCTTAAGTTAATGTGAATCTATTAGTTTTGCATGGCTTATATTACCTTAATTTATATAGATTTTTTAAGAAATCATATTAAGTTTAAAATAGCAACTTTATAGACTGATTTATGGAATAATTATGCATGAGTATGTAATATAAAGTTAATAGGTAAAAACTACATATTGAATTTTATTATTAAAATATATATGGCATACATATTCTGAGTTATTGTGAACAAAATATTTTCTGATGAGAAAATTGCATGAATACTGTTACATATGAATTAGTTGTTAACACTTTGTAAGCACTACACATACAACCAATATCCAGCAAGAAAAACTACAAGAAAGCAAATGTTTTCTTGTAGTTTTTCTTGTGTGATTGATCGAGAAAATCTAGTGACTCTAGCTTGCTTAGAGTCCACACATGCCTCCTCCCCTCGTTCACACTTTCAAGGCAAACAAGGAAAAGAGCTGCATTAATAACAAAGAAGAAAAAACTATCTCGAAAGCATGGCAAACATGTTTTGATGCTACATTAAAAGCTCCACATCGAGGAATTCCGTAATGCGCATGACAGCAAAAATTAAAAAATTCATTTGATTTGAAACAAAAATTAAAAGAACATTCCAGTTTTCCAAATTTCTGATGAAGATCTTAGGAGTAAGTTGAAAACGTTAGACGTTAGTTTTAACAAATGCCGAACTGTTGATAGGTTAATAAGAATTTGTATAGAAGTCGTCCAGTTTTGAGTAGAGTAACTGTTAATACAAATATGAATATTTAATAGAAGATAATAATGATGATATAATTAATTACATGCACTCGCAACCCCTTTTCAAGACAAAATGAAACTCAAAAGAGTGTGTATTCATAAATAATTTTTCACCCCTTAAAGACATAAAAATGAATCAACCCAAGCTCCAATTCTATTTGTGCCGCCTATAAAACTCCGTGTTTCTTTATGCAGCGCTCAAGAAGCGCTTTACAACGAACACACTGAAACTGGTTTCTAATTGTCCAACACTGCTCATGACGTCATTTCGCTACACTCTCGCTGCATAAAGAAACGCAGCCAAAGTGTTTCATTATAGATCACAATACAGTCATCCATATATCTGTTATACAATGCTATACTTCATTTATATTTTATTATACTGTATTCTTTTGTACTTCTAAAAGCAGCCCAATACAGATTTTCATAGATAGGCTATACCTTTATTTTGTCTATAACATTTATCTTCAAACTGTAAAATAATTATTATTTAGTGTAAACAGAATCGTAGTTATGATTCATTCTGGACATTTTACTGCTTTTAAAGATTCTTTGATTCTATCCTTTGTAACCAAAGGATACATACTTTTGATATCTGAGGATGCAAATTTATATTATCTCTTATTTTTATCTGTTTTATATTTTCAATTAATTATTTTGCAGTTTTCTTTATATTATTATTAATTATTTCTAAACTAGTTTTAATTTAATAAATAATTTTAAATTATATAATATATAATATTTAATATCAATTAAAGGTCTATATTTTATTGGATTTTTGTATTTTTATCTTGATATTGATTTTAGGCGTTTGAAAATTATTTTAAATTTTTACTTAAGGGCTAATTATTAATTTATCTGCTTGTAAATTTTTACCATTGATACATTTTGTAATTTTTGATTTTAGTTATTTTTTTAATTCTACATATTGCCATTGAAAATACGTAAGGGCGTTTCTCATTTCTTTCCACTTTACAGGAGAACGATTTAAAGAAAAAGGACTTTCTTATTTTCTTCTTTGTCAAAAAGAAACTATTGAGTATAAAGCACTGCTTTTTTCAAGTTTTCGTTTACAGTACTTGGCAAATACTGTACTGTACTATAAACACATTTATCGTTGACTTCATTATCATCATTATTTTGGATCCTTATTTTGAGATACGCCTTTTATGTTTTGCTAATAATAAAAAGCCCTCGCTGATTTAACGAGATAGGCCTTTTAGAATTAAGACATAATTACAATTTAAAATTAAAATTTGGCTCAAAGTAACTAAATCAACAGATTGCTGTTAAAATAAAATGAAAAGAGATATTATTATACTAAAGAGTTTTTAATGACAAACATAAAATCAAATAACACAAAAAAAGGAAGACAGCTTAATATTGTTTTGGTTTCTTGAATGGGATAAGGCAAACATAGAGTTGACCAATTTTACTCTTACGCTTTCCTCTAGGTTTTTTTTTTTTTTTTAGTTAGTCTTTTTAATTCCACGTTGATAAAAACAAAGATGAATAATTTTATGTAGCCTACGTTAGTTAGATGAGCGCTAACACTTTCTAAATAATAGGTTCGTTAGGTCATTACTTCCGATTGGATAATAGAACGTCACGTGGCGTGGTCACTATGGAAAGAATTTTGTAAAGGAAGTGACATTATGTGGCTGTCAATTTTAAATTTAATGAAGTAACTTAAGGGAAATTCCCTCGTCGAGCATGAACGTCATGTGGTCACTGACTTTACTACAACGACAGTGCAATCACCGATCCGAAATTGATAAAATGTTTATTCTATTGTTAATTTTTCCGCAAAATAAGTAGCCTATACTTTCCATCAGAACATAAAATGAACATAATCGAAATTTCGTATGCATTGGACAAAAATTGCAGGAGATATAAAGAATTCACACACACAGACAATGGTTATTATATTAGAAATGTTTGCATTCGTTTTAGCAATTATTAAACGTTTCATAACATAATATTCTTATTTTTGAATTTCATTGGAGGATGACAGTTGTAATCTGTGGAAAGTACTTGTGAAGTGCACAAATCTTGTGAATTTTGCTACAATTACAGCTAATTAACATCAATAGACAGTATTTCATTTTATTTATGATCTATTATTACGTTAATTACCATACATATTGTTATTTCGAACATGAGACATTATCACTTTACAGTGCAATTGTCTCATCGCTAAAAGAATATATTGTTCACAATACTCATTTGTTTATAAATTGAAACAAAAAATTATTATTGTCATTATTATTAATCATCCAACCAACAACCAAATTAATCGGGTATTTTTGCCCAATTAATTTGGCTGTTGGTTGGATGATTATTAATACACCGGGTTCTTGTGGATGTTTATAATTATTATTATTATTATTATTATTATTATTGTTGTTGTTGTTGTTGTTAATGTTATTTTTTGCAGAGCACCGGTCTTCCCACACAATATGTGTATTCAGCTCTTCCAACAGCTGCGTCAGGTTCGAATGCAACCGAGATTTGTCAATATGGTGGTCCCATTCCAAATTGTTCGTCTCCAGTTAATGCCCAAATGGCAAGTCCATACACACAAACCAATCCCAGTACAGAATATGCAGATTCCTCCACTGCTGATGCACCATCTAGTGAGGTAAGTGAAATAATTCATGTGTTAAAAGTTGTTATATTATGAATGTTTTAAATTAATAAACTGTTTCCAAATATAACCAGTGGTGATATTCGAAATATTTAACAAAGGGTTTTCTAGCAGAAAATTTTTCCCTAACAATCACCGACAAACAAAATGGAAGTTTTGACTAGAAATAAATACAATACCTTTTCTTGCGATATATCTAATAATCAGTGGCGTATTTGGAACGTAAGGGGCCCTGGGTGAAGACCAGGTAACAGTAGTATATTAATGCTATTGATCTTTTTTTTTAGGCAGAGAAATTTTTCACCCCGAATAGACAGATGTTATCGTCTCTCGTAATACAATATCCTTTTTATTTCGCTGTCCATAGCCCGACACGTGTTCCACAGCCATGTTGTATTATGTCGCGTGCATGAGATTGTGGGATTTGTCTTATGATCGGATCTAGTTTCAATAACTCTTGAATCGATTGCAATTAAACCTCGTTTCAGTCAACATTGAAACGGTCGAGAGAGATCTCACCAAGGCATAGTCCCCGACCTTGCTCACAATCTAGATTGAAATGCTTGGCGCAAACGGGATATAAGGCTCTAGTTTAGTAGTGTTACAGAGTATAATACGTATATTTTAATATATTTTTTAAAAGAAACAAAACCACTGAGAAATGTTACATGTGTTTACTCTAACAAGGTTTGGAAAACTGAAAATTTTACCAACGGGTTCGGCCGAACCTGCGAACCCACTGAATATCACCACTGAATATAACTAATTATTTTTGTCAGAAACACTACTGTTTCTGACAAATAGCTTTGTTCAAATTAGTTACTTGAAACTAAAACAGCTGTAAGATTTAACTAGTTGATATATTTGTTAAATCTCAAAACCATTTTATTTTTAAATATTCAAATATGGAATTTGCATTTTAAAAACATTATCTTCTCAAGCATGTTGTTTTCAAACAATTACTGTTTTTTAACATTGAAAATATTGAACTTTCTCAAAATTTGAAAGATCGCCGCTAATATTCGAATTTGTTTTTTAATAAATTGAATTATGAAGTCATTATTATTATTATTATTTGTTTATGACTTTTATTAACATGGGTGGTTTGTGTGATCGGATATTAATTATTAATCTTTATTAACGTAAAAGGCTTTCGCCTGTTACAAGGGACGTGGTTTGGAGCTTAACAAAATAGTCCACAAAGAGTAAATTTAAATAGCACTATTTCAGCTGCCTATGTATCAGAGATTTATAAAATTAAACAGTAACTTAGTTAAAGTGTACAGTATAGCAAATATGATTTCACCCTTTAATATATGTTATTGGGTTACTATCCCTAGTAGTTTATATATTTTTTCTTTAGGAATGATCGTTAGAACATACACTTAGTACATATCGTATTGACTTAAACATTAAAATTGTTCCAACTTTTAGAATTTTGGTTCACGTAATTATATAACTTAAATATAATATTCTTATTCGCTCTATCGAAGATCTCATATAGTTCACTTTCATTGGAAAATTAGATAATATACTTATTTCTAAATTTTGGGAAATTTCTTTTGCTTTGAAACACTCACAAAAATGTAGAATTTAGGTAGTAGTTTATTACATTTTAAACTTATTCAACGAGAAGACCGACCAAACCTACTTTTTCGCTGGGCTATACTTATGATTATTCTATTTTCGTGTTCTAAATAGTTACTTTCTGCTTCAGACAAGTGTGTCGTCCATGTTTCTGTACTTCCAATAATTGAATTCGAGTTTATAAATTCTCTAACAGCGGGATTATATAGTCTATCCCCAAGATCTTGAATGTTCCAGAAGTTAATCAATAAATTTTTGGTGTCACAGTTTGACTTTCTCAAACCTATTTCTCTCTCTAATCCATCCGACACAACCAAATCAACTCCAAAATTTTAATGTTATCTATTTCCTGTTCAAACTCACATGAAACCAGGTTTACTTTGTTTTTATCTTCTATCATTTCTAAAATTAATTTGAGGCTATTTCTAAAAAATGGTTTAGTTGTATTATTTCTTTAGAGTTAATATCATAAGTATACATTATATCATCTTTAATAAAGTAGTCATCTCTAACTAGTATTTTGTTGTTAGCTAATTTTTCTAACTTAACCTTAGATAATATCTGTTTTCTTCTGATTCTGGATCTTAGACATAAGTCTGCTGTTACTATTATTCTTTTCTTTGTTTCATCCATGATATTCGGTCTTAGTAACCAAAATTTTTTAAGTACTAAATTTCTAGCTTTGACTGTTTCCATCATGACTTTTATTATTTGCTTATTTTTATTATTTTTTAGATATTCTAAGCCTACTATTTCTACGTTGTTAAGACCTAGATCTTCTTTGATAAATGATTTAACTTCATCAAGTACATCCACAGATTGAAATGGGTAATTAAAAATAATTAAATTATTTTTTGTGGTCTCGTTTAATGATCTATCAAATTCAAATTCGACTATACCTTTTAAGTTATTGGTAGAGTTTGACCTTGCTTCCAGTTCGTGAATTTTTTGGCCAATTATCTTCATCTCTTCTTTAGCATTGAGGTTGTCTTCTTTCATCTTGTTAATTTCAGATTTTATCGATTGGATTTCTAAGTTTAACAGAGAAAACTTATCCCGGATCAATTCGTAGATTGATTTTAATGTATATCTAGACTCATCGCCACGTTGTAGGTCAGATTTTGTTGCCGGTTCAAAAAAGTCTTTAATAGTTGAATTTCTTGCAGTGCCAAAGGATCCTTTCTCCTCTTCCTCTAGTAGATATTCCTCTCCCGATAATTCCACCAGTTGATTATCCTCCTCAACAATGTTAGTATTTTCCTTGCGAGGTCTCCTCGCCCCCTCTTTTGCATAATTGCTTGATTAGTTTGGGGAGGGGAACGAGGAAGAGGACCAGGATTTGTTTCGATTCCCGCGATTAATAGTAATGTCTTGATTAATTTCTCAGATAATAAATTTTCTTGAGAATTTATCGTAACTTGAAACTTTATAATATAACTCAATCTATCCATTCCGAAGTCAAACCAAGCACTCTGCAAAAAAGTCACCAACACACCTGCAGTCTGGAACACGTCCTCTCAGATCGGATATTAATACTGATGACCCACAATATAACAGAATAAAGGGAAATTAATTACCCAATAATATCGATTATCTATTCTATCCAAGGATATCATGGTCAGCTATAAATTATATGAACCTTGCACAATATATGATAATAAGTACAAACAGCCTTTATGTGGGTAAATACCACAGGAAACAAATACCACACTTATGAGCAGCGAGATAGACAAGGTCTGTATATATTTAAGTCCGGACATGAACATTACCTTACTTATGGAGCCGTTATTTTGGGGCTTTATGAATAGTGCATGTTTTAAACAAACTTGTATGAGCAGTTAGTTTTATACGACATTAAACTAAAATTACATAAAACCAATGTGATTTCAGTCTAATAATAATTTTGGATGATTATGCAATCATAATTTTAAGTAACTTGATCAAAATGATTTAAAATAAAGAGCATCCTTATCATTTGTTATCTTGATTGAGACTAATCAAATTTGTAGTTGCCTTGGTTTTAGCACTTACATATGCATTACCTAAAGTGGTGCAATAATATCAAAGAAAAGTCGAAGTAATCATACCTCTATATATGACACTTTGGGAGATATAGCCTTCTCTCGAAATCAGCCAGGCTCTATAGGAAGTCACGCTATGTTCTGCTAAGCCTATCACGTATAACAGAGACCAACATGGTGGTCAGACAAGCTAATAATAATTATCAATAAAGAAAAGTCCAACATGCAACCCTTTGCGAGATACTCGCGTACAAATGTAGAAACCTAACGGTGGCAGTTCCGGTCACCATCTTGCTTGCGGATATCATGCTTCCAAGCAAGTTATGTTATAGGCACGGCAATCAGTATACGTAACAAATAATAAATTCATTAACTTCTGTTGACTGAAAACAGTTTTTACCTTGAACCATTACTATTGCCTATTCTCCATGCTCCATAGGTCAAGGGTCGCTATCGCTTTCATCTCAGCACCCGCGTGGGGGGGAGCCTCCACACCACTTAACACTATATGTCATCATCAAGTACTCCACAAACTGTCAAGTGGGCTACTACTCAGAGCCAGCATAGTCGCGTGGACTAAATAGTTAAGTGTGATAGACGTGATAGTGTTATCCAAGCACGTGGTACTCATTGCAGCTCCCAATTGTGTGCGACTGATTTTGAGGGGCTATATCTCGTGAAGGGTCACATGTAGATGTATGGCTCCTTTGACTTTTTTGCTCCTATGGGCATGCTCTACAGCTCTGTTAAGGTCCCAACAATGCCATTCTCATCTGCAATTCTAGCAAGTTTAGAATGTTCAGTTAGTTGTCTGCCATTTATCCCAATCTGCGGTTCTGCCCTATCTTGCTTTTCTTTTCTTATCTGCAAGAAAACTAAATAATATAACATCTGAGGATTTACAATTTGGTGCCACAACAAGCCATTCTTTCATATCTTGAGCACTTAAATATAGCCGACTCAAACAGGAACCTCCGTATAGGTGTATTCTATTCCTAAGCACCAAAACGGTCACTGCCACAAAGGATCAAGAATCGTGTCCAGACTTATATATATAAACCTTGGAAATAAATAGCCGCCAATGCACGATCTAATGAACATTCCACGCATTCTGATATTTTGAAATACTGTATTTCTAATCTGATATGTTCCTTGGAACAAGTAGATTGGTCCGTTTTTTTCTTCAATCCATATTGAGGCTACAAAATCAAGAGGAAACAGTATAAATTTTTATTGCAAAGAAATAGCGATTCATAAATCAAATAAATAGCAATAGTTCATGACAATTTTAGCAGCTAAGATTTTATTTGATCAGATATAATTCCAATCTAACATTGCTCTAACATCAGTAATATTATATTCGAACTGTCTACTAATGCTTAAAATTACTTACTACTTAATTTTAAATAGAAATTTACATTACAGGAAATTGTAAATATTTACTTTACAAACCCCCATATTTTCTATCAACAAAATTAAGTTAATGACAGCAGTTCACATTTGCCAGTTCAGTGCGTATTCATTGGTTTCAGTGCTGGAAACGCATGCAAGGGATTGAAGGAAATGCAAATCCTGCAGTTATTATAAGAAATGATTGCAAAAATCTTTCCAATTGCGTTTTGCCCAAAGATTATGGAGAAATGTCCACTGTCCAGCTAAATTGTGAAAGACGTTTTCTGCTTTTCTCCTGAAGTTATGACAAGTTCTACAATAGCGAGGTTGAGGCCGAAGTTTTAAACGCAAAAACTTGTACGTTCGGACGTTCGGCGCCGCTTTCCTGTAAGCCTAGAAGTTTGACAATGGCGTTTGGAATGTCGAGCATGATTCCACTGACTTTCCAAACGCCATTGCCAAACTTCTAGGCTTACGGGAAAGCGTCGCCGAACGTCCGACGTACAAGTTTTTGCGTTTAAAACTTCGACCTCAACCTCGCTATTAATTGCGAATGTCACATTTGTGTTACACTTTAGAGGATTTTGTTGCAAAAAAATTCAGTTCCAGCAGTGACAGCTGATGCTATAAAACCTACATTCCCTTATGTATAGATATGTACAATGTGTACACATATTATTTTACAAAGCTGGAAAAGGCTCTTGCATAACTTTCCCAGCAGAATCTCGAATGGCAGGTTAACGGAACCGAAAGAAAAAAAATTCCAATAATTTTCAGTTATACTACCATATAATATTTAAATAATAGATTAAAAGAAACAATTTTGTCGAATTGTGAGAAATGTCTTCATTTTTCAGAAAAGACTAAAGTTTAAGAATAGATTTTTATAAGGAGAAACACTGAGTACAGCGTTGAGATTTTACTTAAAAAGTAATTTTTTATGATGTTAATTATTGTAAAAGATAAAGATCTTATTTTGGAGTAGAGTGAATTTTTGAAAAAAGTTGTAAATGTTAATGAGTAAAATTTTTATTAAATCCGAACCCGATGGAGATACGACGCCTATCCTCTCCACTTATAACCTTCAGAATGTCGAATTGATACCCCACAAATAGACGTATTCTCACCAAATTCAAAAGTTTTTGTCAGTGGAGTTCCGAACTATAAAACGAAATAACAGGTCAACCAACGGCGCACACATTCAGAATTTTGATACTTTCATATTTTTCGATTCGAGGTTCTTAAAACGTCTTTAAATGCAAAAGAAACCCGATCGATTACAATTCTTTTCCTCCGTTATTTAACAGCCCGAAAAGTAAATATGTATATTTTAAAATTATATGTAATGTATATAATAATAATAAATGAAATTTAATTCATAAAAATAGGTATTTACTTTGCTTTTTTTTACAGGTAAACAAAGGATATTCGAAAAAGTATTCCACTAATAATTGTGGAAATTCTCGGAAACATCCGTCACTCCGTAAAAATTCGACCACACTCGGCACGTCGGGCGCAGGTGACGGACCACCCCATTACCAAAAATCCCAGCAATCCCAGTTAATAGCCAAAACGGTCAACGGAATCACCGTAATGGCGTATCCGACACCTCTTTTTATTAATACGTCCCAACGCGCTACGGATCATTCCATCGGGGACCGCGATACATTCGCTCTCGTGCCCATGACAGATATTGGAATGATACAACAGCTTTCCACTAATCCCATCAACTCGTTAATACCCGCCGTCTCCGACATCGTTGCCGACTGCAACGGCAGCCAATCGAAATTTTGAAGATAATCATATTTTCCGATATTATTTATATAATATATCTTCGTAAAGACTTTTATCATCGGTCATTGTCAAACAAGCTAAACTTCATCGTTTGAAGCGATAAAATTTGAAATACGACGTCGTTTCGTTTAATGCTACAACTATGGTTCAGTTTTTTAATTGCATATTTTTATTGGGAGATATTTGGCATTATTATTTACATCTTTTACATAAACACACACAAATATACATATATATACAAAAATATATATATTTAAATTAAAACCATGGTTTAAACAATCGCAGTCCAAAGTTGCTTTCATTTCTACCATTGTTCCCAGAAGAGTGAATTTTATTCAGATGACGAATGGCAGAAAATAATTGTTAATTTCATTCACATACATGACTGTATCTTTTTTAAAGAAAATATAGTTTTATAAATTAAAATAATATTTTTTGCATACTTTATCAATAGTTTTCGTAGAAACTATTCGCATATATACATATATATCTTTTAATTAACTAAAATCTTCTAGATTGTGTCAAAAATAAGATGGGATAAAAAATTTTTCCCGACGTACTAAATTACGTTCGTATTAACAAAGAATAAAATGAATAATAATATCTATCTATATATATTTTTTCAAAGAAAACATATTTATCCTTTTACTATAATGCATATATTCTTTCTTTTTCATCAATAAATTCACATCATATAAATAATTATATACGAAAAGAATAATTCGTTCGTAAGAATCGATGTAAAGATTTTATTTTTAATACTTGTATCCGTAATCTAATTAGAATTGAAATTAAATGCAACGTAATGCATCTCGTATGTACGTTTTATTGTATTTATTTGTATCTAAATAGAAACGAAATAAATTTGCAAGTTTTATGTCGATTTGGGTTAAATATTTTATAATAACTCTTCAATTTCTAGCATTACGAAGTGTCTTCAAATTCGCGGGCCCTTCTACTACGACTTTGTGTTACCGCGTTTATTAGAAGAACCGGGAAAGTTACGCAACTTGCTGGATTTTTTAAAACTAACTGTAAGTAATGGGATTAGCTATAAAGTATATCGGCAGGTTTTAAGTAGGCTACCGAGTATATTTGAGGTTTTCTTCACTCCGCAATATATAAAATGGGTGGGTGGATGGATAAGTGCCAGTACACACGAGCGATATTTTGCATACCAAGGCACCAAGGTAACGCAACGTACGAGCGATTTGCTAAGGGGAAATGCCTCCCAGGACGACTTATTATGTGAAACCGGCTCTTATCTAGCGTCACACTTTCTTTTTGTAATAACTATTGTATGGGATTTTTCGAGTTAGCATGATAACATTTAAACAATTAATAGGCTAATTTAATAATTAAAAATTTAAATTAACATTTTAATGAAATGAAACAAAAGGAGTAGCTATACAGTATGTATAATAATTTGTATTTATTTTTGCTTTCAACTTCTATAGCTTTTAACTGGAAATACGTTTCTGTGTATGTCTACTAATTTACTAAAAACTAAAAGCATAATCTGAAAAACTTAACATTTTCCAAGAAACTTTCGTTGTTTATTATTAAGTATAATACTTCCTACATTAATTGCATTGAGTTTTAATTACCAAACCCAACTCATAATCATATTGATATATACGTATATAAACAAATTTTATTTATACAATAATAAATTATTATTTTACAAAAGTTTTATTTGAATTTTGTGATGCTTTGTTTATGAATTATGCATATCAAAGTCTGTATTTACATAAATTTCAATAAGAAATTAATAACTACATATTCCTCATTCACCGAAAGCTTGTATTATTGTATTCCTAACAGCTATTCCTCCTCGAACAGTCAATCTCGAGTAACAATGCATTCTTCAGGCTGAATAACCATATCTAAAATAAGAATCATCCTTGCATAGTATAGCTATATTGGGGAGAATACCAGTAGCAACAATAATAATAAATAATGTTTCTAGTTTAGTAAGAAGACCAAATCTTAGACAACGAAATCTACTCTAACGCATTCCAAATAGTCATTCTATTGTGTTTCTAATTTTAATAGGAGCAGCGTTATATTTTATTTCTGCATTTGTTGTTGTGTTTAAAAGTCGTGCTATCAAATATGGTTTGCAAGGATAGCAGTAGCGTAGCGAGGGGGAGGAGGGGGTATGAAGGTAATAGTAACTATTCGTAATATATTATAGATATTTTAAGATAAATACTACATTCTATTATTATTTGTATTACATTCTTATTACGAGTAAATTATATATATTATATTACTATATGTGTTTCTGGATGGGGAGGGGGTCAATAAAGTGTCGTGCCCCGGACGCCAGTTATGTTCGCTACGTCACTGAACGATAGCCACCATCTAGAGATAGCATGTGACAGGAGGAATTCTATTCTCAAATTTCAGATATAATTTTGAATCATTAAATATTGTAGAGTCGTGTTTCGTTTGATATTTCAGGATTACGGTTTCTCTAACGGGATCCCGGCTGTTTTTTAACCCAGAAAATTCTCATCCCGGGAAATCCGCAAATTTCTTAAAAGTTCACTTTTTTTATTTTGTGTTAAGGTTGAGGAAATTTTACAAATAGAAAGTATACAGTAGACCCCCCTATAACACGGGTTCATATAACACGGATTCGTATAACACGGCAAGAAAATTGCGACTGTGTTCGTATAACACGCTAAAAGAGACTCGTATAACACGGTAAAACGTCATCTCTGACTGGTGTCGCGACAGAATTGGTCGAATCTGGACCAATAGCGGATATTGTACAAACCGTTGAGTTTAAACGACCACTAAAAATCATTTATTATTCAACGGCCATAAAAATTATATTTTTATTAATGATGTCTCCAAAGTTTAGCGAATTTTTCGCAGAAAAATAACTTATCAGGAATCGCGCCCGCCGTTCGATGAGCCGCTCCGCGACGAAAACAAGCTTAAGCAATGGCGTCGTCGAACGGTGCACAATCGGTAAGTAATCCTACTGTTTTTTGTCTATAGCATAGTTTATATGGATTATTCCCAAAAAATTATACGTGATTTGGAAATGTCGAGTCAAATTAGTCTAGAATCGATTAATTTTATGGAAGAAAACCTTTCAAACAGCCGTACCCCCTAAACTACACACGTGCCGGGCTGTGATTGGCTCACTTATTTAAGTGACTCGTACAACACGGAACGTATCTACCATGTTATAGGGGTCTACTGTAATAAATTAACTCGTAAACTGTCAGAATACATTTGTATTTATTAAGTTTAAGCCTGCTTATTAGTTGTTTTTTTATTATTTTTGCTTGTTATGACATAATCATAACAAGATTGTCAATAATCAATATGTAGCCTATTTGTGGCAAGTTGAAAATTCTTTACTTGTCAGAACCTGTAATATCTGGAATAATTGCACCGATGCTGTTTTAATTTTTAACCACGCCCAGTAGCTTCGATAACTGTGTAACGCCGGGCTGTGCAAATTGGGCAAGGATACAAACAAGTACGAAGTATGCAAGTACGAAGTTTTTCTTCATAAACCTGGTTATTAAAGCCAAACGAACTGCCGAATTATCGGGCTATAAGCTCGATGCCGCTATTAAAGCAGCCGAGGTAGACAAATCAAGAATATTAGAGAGCAAAAGAAGTACTACAATCTCGAAAACAAACTAGAAATCTTCCAGGCTACGGATGAAAAACACAAAACATTTGTTTTCTTTTAAAAATATGAAGAGTTTTTTATGACAAAATATCGTAACAGATGACGACACACAATCTTATTTATTATGCTTAATAATATAAAAGTTACTTTTTAAATAAAATTTCATAACGTCCAGGAATGTTACGCAACTCGTTGCTGGATTTTTTTTACTAGAATAACCACACTGAGCGAATAGCGAAATCGAATGAGAAAAGCGATTGCAAATTTTAAGCAACCAATCATTTGCAAGCAAGCGAAAACGTCATCTCGAAAAACAAAATGGCCGCTTATTCTATCGTTAACCACATTTGTTTATTTATTAAGAGAGAAAGAGAAGACGAAAAGAAAACGATGCTGGGTGAGAGAAATATTAAAAATCCGTAATTACAACATTTACTCTATTGCGTGAGAAAGTTTGTAGCCATCTTGAAAACAAAAGAACCACGTGAAAACTAGCGGGAATATGATTGGTGGCGAAATTTTTTCGCTAGCGAAAAAGCTACATGGTTCCGAACTTCGAAGTGATTCGCGAAATGGTAAAATTCGCCGGAAACGATGACATGTCCGACTTGTTATTCGCTTTGTTTTTCGCTTTCGCAAGCGAATCGCGCTCAGTGTGAACTAAGCTTAAGCTTTACTAGTCAATACGTCGACTGGTACAGAAGTAAAATTGTAATGTTTAATGGAGTTGATCCGTACGAAGATGAATGTTCTTAGAGGATTGTAGTTTGTGGTCGAAGATAGAATATGGTGGAACTTTGTCTTAATATTCCAATTTTTAACTCTTAACCACACAAAAGCGTAAAAATCACTCAAAGCTCAATTTTGTAGCAACTAGCTGGGTTGATCCAAAGATTTTGGTAGAGTTCTTCAGAACATACCTTTCCTAGCAAGAGAAATTTAAGTACATTAAAACAAACTAACACTTGGTCGTTGCTTCGTTGTACTGACTAAAAATGTACTTTTTATGATAGTTTTATTGACCATTGCATAGCATCACTTCTAAGTACTGCGTGGTGACGGCCGGATAACCGAGCGGTCAAGGTGGAAGCTTACCGCTTTGGGGGACCCGGAATCCAATCCAGACGGGTCAAAAAATCTTCAAGAATTTTTGGAGTGTGGTCCAACCGAATATGTCGACCCCCGTCCTTCAAATTTTCCTTCCTATTGTGGACTCGGCCGAATCCATAATGGGCGTGCTAAAAGAGGCCCTTTTAGTGACCACATGGCGAAAAGAGTTAAAAATTACTGCGTGGTAAATTTTTTTTTTTTTTTTTTTTGTAATTGTCGAATTTGTTGTATCTGTTTTAAAATTTACTTACACCGTGTCTCTTCATTAGGTGAGCCACTCAAAGTTTATGCTTTCCCCCATGTAAAGTTTGGTTACTCTGTCATATATGGAGTGAAGTTAAAACAAAACGGAAACTTCATAAATATGGCGTTGGGCAAAACACGCTCAACACGTACATCGGAAACTCCAATATGTCACATTGCAAGTTCTCTAAGTTATATTTACGATTAAATGGCAGAATACATTGTTGAAATCGATACACAATAAAAAATGAAGCGTTTTATTAAAAGTTATTAAAATTTGCATCTTAAATCTGTTACTAACTTTCTCCTTTAAAATATTACATTAATATAAGTGTGATATTTACATATTTCATAAATACTGTTAATGATCCGTCTGGATACGTATGGCCCATTCTTCGCTACCCGGCTGCCCCGTCATGAGCCTGGCTGAATCAGTAATGGGCACGCTAAAAGGGTCTCTTAGTGCTCATAGGGCGGGAAGAGTTCTGGGCTCACCAGTGATCGAATGGATACTGAATACTGATAGTTGGTTGCGGGTCCGCGCATCGTCAACATGCAGTTTTTCGGGTTTTCTTCACGTTAGTAACATTTAAATAGGAAGCAATTTCCCATAAAAGATCTCCCAGAAGATATTCTGCACTCGGCAGATCGCCTGTGTGTCACGTTGCCGTATACGAATAAAACCAAACATTTAGACTCTATGGGCACTAATACGGCGTTTTTAGCAAGCCTATTAAGGGTTTGGCATGTCAGACCCACAATGGGGCAACCGGGTTGTAAGGGATGGTATCTTACATATCCAGACGGATTATCTCTCGAATAATTTCTGGAATTTTTTCAACTGTCCGAATTCGATTCCCAGTGTCCAGAGCGGAGGCCGGATGGCCGAGCGGTCAAGGTGGCAGCCTACCGCTCTGGGGGATCCGGGATCGAATTCGAACGGGTCGAATAATCCCCAGGAATTTTTCGGGGGGTGGTCCGTTCGGATATGTCGGGCCCCGTCCCTCACCACCCGGTCGCCCCATTGTGGGCCTGGCCGAACCCATAATGGGCCTACTAAAAGAGGCTCTCTTAGTGCACACAGGGCGGAAAGAGTTAAAAAAAAAAAAAAAAAAAAAAAAAAAGGCGGAAAGAGTTAATAAAAAAAAGGTGTCCAGAGCGGTAGGTTACCATCTTTTACAATAAGTGGATTTCATTATATAAATAAAATATAAAAACTTGAAAGACCAATTTTAAACTTTTAATTTTTAACAAGAAAAATGATTTTTATCTGTTTCAACTTTAATTCTTTTTGTCCCTCGGAACTCTCGAGGTCGTTTATTTTACTATTTTTTAAATTATAAATTGATTTTACAAAAATACATCTCCTAAGGCCTGAAAACAGCTTTTTTATATTACTAATTAGATTCGATTATAATAAACCATTTTCGGAAATATTATTTGAGAAATTAGGTTAATGTTACCTTAGGTAGCCAAGATGGCGGCTCGTATCTGATTCCAGCAAGGAAACAGTGGGACGCACGTTCTAAC
Source organism: Centruroides vittatus (assembly GCF_030686945.1). Classification (NCBI taxonomy): domain Eukaryota; kingdom Metazoa; phylum Arthropoda; class Arachnida; order Scorpiones; family Buthidae; genus Centruroides; species Centruroides vittatus. The sequence continues at coordinate 3,735,399 of NW_027122172.1, forward strand.
CTAACCTAACCTATTCTAATAAATTACCATAATTATTAGCAACCAAATTATTAGAATAGGTTAGGTTAGGTTAGAACGTGCGTCCACTGTTTCCTTGCTGGAATCAGATACGAGCCGCCATCTTGGCTACCTAAGGTAGCATTAACCCAGAAGTATATTAAAATATTTTATAAATTAGTAGTGTAATTTTTAAAAGTTACTTAAAATAAATTCGAATGCAGTTACTATAATTAAATAAATATATATATTTTTCTAGCTTTTTTGCCATCGTCTTTAACATTTCCGAATTAGGTTCGATTGTAATAGACATTTCCAAAAGGTTACGTACGAAAGACGTTATAAAATTAAATAAATGAATATTTTAAAATTCAAAAAATTTTCGTAACGTAACTTGGAATAGGTTTAAAAAATTTAAGTAGATATATTTTTACTAATTTTTGCCGATTTTGTCGCTTCGAACGTATATTCTCCGCCTCTCTAGGGATACGAGTTAAGCTGCGAGAGAGTCGTACTGTTGGACTCGACAGGGGAAAAATATATATATTATATATATAATATATTTTAAATTGGTATAAATTGATCAGATCGAAACATAACGGTGTAACTACTATTGTGAATATTGCTATAGACCAAGATGGAACTAAGAGAAAAACATGGTAATTAACGAAATTGCAGGTGACGTTTAGTTGTGACATAGAATAATAACGATTACCTTAAATTCAATTAAGTTTAATATTCGTAAACTGGTGTATTAATACGTCGTATTTCCATGTGTTATATACTTCGTATTAGGATATTGAGCAAACGTAATTTAATTCCTTTTCCTATTTTTCGTGTTCATCTTTTCATTCCAGCTAAATTGCCTGTCCCACGTGAACGTGGTCAAGAAATTTCTGTAAAAATACAAATTTTAAAGTTATTCGATTAATAATTAAACCCTTGCCAAATTAATCGACCGTTCCTATATTCTTTATATTTTACTAATAAATCGCAAACGTCGATTTTATATAATCTAAATCCAAAACAATCTGTTTTCTTCTTCATTTTGTATTCGAAACTCTTCTTCTTGTAAGCCAATTATGGTTTAGTGATTAAACTGTTAAATAAAACAATCCAACTTTCTTAATGTCTTACCAATAAATCTATATTGCTGATTTCACATAATCTATATACAAAAGTTAATTTTATACTTAAAACTGATGCTACTTTGTATAAATTAATACGACTCGACTTTAATTCTTAAAATTATTCTTAGTTTTATAAAATTAACAGTGTTTGTGTACTTCCAGTAAGTCTTTAATGTCGATTTGTACCGTCGTAGGCAAATAATTGTTTTTTCTACTTTTATTTGCCGAGCCTGTCCTTCTTGTAAACTAATTACGATTTAGTTTTTACTTTTTTAACATAATAACGGTTTAATTATTAATCTGATAGTCTTTTTGTATTATTAATAAATCTGTAATCTATGTCCAAAACGTTGCCGTATTTTCCTAATTTTATGTTTGCGACTATTAACTTTTTATTCAAATTGATTTAAATATAATTTAAATTTAATAACTAAATTGGTATTATGTTTATAAAGTAATTTATTATAATTTATAAACTAGTTATAAATTTATAATGTTGATTTTGTACAGTCTTTTACTACTAATTTTATACTTGAAATTATTTCTACTTTATATAAATAAATTTTATATTTAATTTTTCACATTAAATTAGTGTTTAAAGCTATATCTAATTTCTCTCTGTAGCTTTTGTGTACTTTTTTAGTTAGTTTTTTTTTCAAAGAGATTGTAATACGAATGAATTTGGATCATTTTTATAAAATTAACAACTTATAATTGATTATTGGGTATACAGTTTTATTACTACTATAACATAGGAGTCAAAAATAGAAGTATTAAATATTTGTTTAATTTTTATTTAATTTATGTATTTAATATAATGACGTTTATAAAATTTTAACTTGGTTTTTATTAGTTTTAAATTAACACAGAAGCTGTTGATATCTGAGCTTGTTTTTTCTAATAAATTATTATTAAATTATTTTTTTACCTTTTGTATCTAAGTCGACTGTAGGTAATGTCGTAGGATTAAATTTAGATGCATATTTGATTTTAACAAATCATTTTTATATATGATTTTTAATGTGTTGTTAAATATAAAATTGATCTGTCATCTTTAATTAGCTAAAGTATTTTAATTTAGTCATCTTCTGTTGATATTTCGAGGGAAAAAAAAACTAGAATAGATTAACTAAAAATATTCGTAGATTAGTTTCGATACGTGCGTCCAAAATATCCATATTTTTTCGTACGCTGCCAAATTTCCGCCACATCTAACACACTTCGATAGTTGCCAAATCGCATTGGCCATAAATTGAAAGAATAGGCCGTCGAGTAAGATTAAATTAAATAAGAAAATAAATGGGAGAATTATATAATCTGTACATTATAATTGATTTAGTTACTTAATGTAAATTTTTAGAAATATATGTCTATTTATTCTTTTAAGAATTTTTACTAAATTATATACATTTGCATGACCTTGAATTTGATTTTTTAAATTTTTTTAAAAAGTCTGATCAAATTAAATCCTAATTTTGGAGGGCATGATCTAGTTTCAAATTTATAAAATATTTTTTTTAATAAAATAATTATATCTACATCATTTTAAAAATGATATTATATAATTTCTAATTGTTTAAATTTTGTTACAGTTTATTACTTATTGTGAAAACAGTTTTAAAAATGTTTAAAGTCACATTTGTACATTTATGTTAAACTGTGAAATATTTTATTGCTAAATTTTCAAGTTTTTCAACTTATCATTTTCTCTTGCATTAGACAGCTAATTTTTTTAAAGATTGAGGATTTTATTACGTATTTTTTTGCTTCGGAATTTGACAGCACGCCTCAAATAACGTGCCGCGGAAGACCGCGCACTTTATACCGTACCGTCGGTTCCCGCCGCACCGATCAAACCTTCCGCGTGTTTAAAAGTTTTTTAATCTGTATATCTCTCCGGCATCTCGACTTCCGCTCTTCGGGAAGGAAATAATAATCGTACATTTTCCGAGTTTCCTCACTTCCACCGCCTTCGATCGTTTGGAAAAGTTCGAGAGAACCCAAGTAATAATTTATAATCCCATATTTATTTTACTTTTCATTTACTACTTTAATTATATATTTTGAAAGAAAGTTACTATAGAAACTAATTAGTTATCTATCAAGGATAATATATAAATAGAAGGAAAACCACCAGGAGGATTAAGATTAGCTTAACCCAGTTATTAAGAAAATTTTAATCTTTTGTATAAAATTTTACTGTATTTTAATCATCCTTTTCCTGGTTTGAGCAACGACCTATCTATAAAACTTATCATTATCAAGATTTTTGCATGTATTTTGAATTTTTCTAACCGTGACAAGGAACTCTTTTAAAAATTGTAATATATCCATTAGAAGTGGGTCATTGTTAACAGGACACTGGTTCAGGCGTCTGAAGGGAAAAAGAATGTTTCAAACACACACACACACACACAAGCGATGAAATCGATGCATTGTATTACAGTCGTAGTAGTAGTGGTAGTAGTTGTATCTCGTGACGTAACCGTCCACGCTTATGTACTCTTAAGAAACTATATTTGCAATAAATCTTTTTGCTACTTTGCAAAATGCTAATTAAGAAAAACCTAAATACAAAACGTAATTGGAAATCTGCCAATCAGTAACGTCGGCGCCTTTGTGCTTTGGCATTCGTTCGGATAACTTTAAAAAATGATGAAAATTTCGTGGAAATATGTCAGATTTTCGTCCGATATTATTATTATTATTATTTTTTAATTGGAAAATTTCAACTGGGAAATACATTATCGGCTCGAGTAACTTTCCTTATCTTCCACCGATAAGTCTGCTGGTTGATCGGCATTTTTTTTTTTTTCGGTGGAGAATCTTCCTACCGAGGGGATGGTTTATTTTCTCGTCTCGTCTCGTACGTGGCTTTCGATCACTTTAAACTCACTGATCAATTAGTTGGATGTATGCCATTTGTGCGTCAACCACACCATTTCCTGTGATGTTGCAATGTTAATCATAGCAGTTACGACTATCAAGGTTAGTGTCCCGATACGTCACCGCTTTCTAGGATCGGGGACGTATTTAAATATCCGAAAAGTGAAATCTGTTTTGATAATTAGGTCGCGAGAAATCGAATATGTATTTCTTTCCTTTTTTTTTAATTATTACCCGTTATCCCGCCTCCTCTTTGTGAAATCCGCACGCTATGCGGCATAAAGAATTTTTTAAAATAATTCCGTGTCTCAACATAAGATCGGGTAGATTTGACGTCATCGCCGTTATCTCTGACGATAAAGGAAGATGAAAGACGTCTTAGGTGTTCTACCGTCTGCGATTGTGGGAGGTTTTTCTCTTACGAAATTTTTAAATATCAGAAATCCATCTTAAAAATGATTTATATCGGGTTTATTTATTCGCAGCTCGTTTGTTTAGCGATAAATTTTTTTATTGCTGGGATATTACATAAGCTTAAATAATTTTGTTTTTTGTGCGTTGCAGGTAGAAGGTAGGAGATCGTCAGTCGGCTGAGATGTTTAAAAATCGTCGCAAAGCACCATCGAACGATGCTCATCAACAGACGGCCGAAACGGACGCGGTCAACAAGCGTCAAACCTCATCTCCCAACTGCGAAACATGCGGACGTCAAGCATCTTCCAGGTTTGCTATGACTCGTCACCGCCTCAATTATCACGGTAGTTGCCTACAGGCCAGATCGGACTCGCCAAAACATTCTCCAGAGCGAACGAACAACAACAGCAGTACAAGCAAAGAATCTAGTCCCGGCAAAGGAAGTCGCTTTTTACATGGAAAAACCGAAAGATCCTCGTCTCCTATACCAAAATTACGGACTACTAGGCGTGTTTTGGCCAGTCTGACAGGTAACAAGTCGTCGTCGTCGTCGTCGCTGGTCGAAAGCCCCCCTTCGGGTGATCACAAGAAGGAAAGGAAAAAAAGGACACCGGCCAAAACCGAAAAGAAGAAGAGCGACATGACGGAAAGCATAGAGGATAACTTAACGAAAGAAAGTGCCGAAGTATGCGTCAGTAAGAACGAAACGTCGGTGGTGGAGGAGGACGAAGCCGTCAAAGCCAGGGATACTTCGCCGTGTGGTAGGTTTCTCAAGTTCGAAGAAGAAATCGGACGCGGTTCGTTCAAGACCGTATATAAAGGCCTGGATACGTCGACGGGCGTGGCAGTGGCATGGTGCGAATTGCAGGTACGACCCCTTTTCTATTCTATTTTGACCACCGTTTGTGTCGGCGACCTTGTAATCGCTTTGTTCCACCTTACGGTACTTTTGACTGCATCGACTTTCGTACGCGTGACATTTATTTTTCCATTTTGGCAAATCACCTGGCATTTGACGTCACACCTACGATATTAACGCGTTTATTTTTGCGTGTTTCTCGAGGTGCGAAATTCCCTTTTTTCGAGGTTGTTGCGAGATGTTTTAAGCTTCTACGGGCAATTTTTTAAAGGCTTTAAATTTACTTCCTTTTTTTAAATAACGAACTTTAACCGTCCGAATTGTCGATTTTGCGATATGTTTTTTCCTTGGGTTTTACGGTGTTAATTACGGAAAAATTGGCATCGCGAATCGACTATTCGTTCGTAAAATAAAGATATGTAAATAAGAGGCTTTTTGAAGAAATTTTAACCATTTAATTAACTTTTAATGAATTTTAACCATTGTAGTTGTCAGTTTTGATTTTTTGTGTGTATGCGTTCTACAAGTACTGTACGTTGTCGATTACGAAAAAATTGGCACGGGAATCGACACATTCGTTTGTCAAGTGTAAGATTTGACCATTATAAACCAATTATTCGAAGGGCAAACGGGAGAAATCATTAGTTTCTGACTTGTGTTTCCGCAATTTTCTGTTTACCACCCCGATGACGTCACTTCCGCTATTCTCTTCACCAGAAATGACGAAGGGATCAATTGGGTCGTTGACTTTCTTATCGAAGGAGTGGGAAGTTATAAACTATAAAACATTTTAGGAATATTATTTTCGTTCGACTATAAACAGTCTTCCTCTTATTAAAAACGGGTGCTTTATTTTACGTTCGATGATTCCTTAATTAATTAAAATTGCGATTTTAAACCTAAAGAAAAATGAATATTTCGAAATTAATTGCTGGATTGTTACAATATTAAGAAACTTGATATCTGACACGAATTTCAAAGTGCAGCATTTATTTTTGGAATGGATGTTTTAATATTAATCGACCGTTCGCACGCCTAATTGTTAAGCAAACGCGTAAATGTGCTTACATTGTTGGCGAGCTGTCATTTATGAACGCTATTTTTACTCGGAATAATGAATTTTAAGTGTTTTTATATATATATTAAAGTGTGTGCTAGGCTAGAATGTTTTATAAAATATAAAGTAACATTTTTTTTTATTATCTTGGTTTGCTAGATGCTTAATGATTTCGATCACATTCAAGGAAGAACATTGTTTTTATTTTGTTATGTGATTTTTAAGTTATCGAAGGAGAAGTTATTCAAATCTATCGCCCTTTCGTAAGAGGATGGGACGTGTTTTTGATATAAATTACATGTAAACAACCTAATCTAATGGGGATCTTTTCAGGATTGATATATATTCTACGGATTTCTTAATTTGTGATAAAGTATATATATATTTATTTATTTATATATAAAATTTTTGTTTTATGCTTGTTTATATATGTAAACAAGCAAGTATGTAAAATTGCCAGTATATTACAGAATTTACAAATGTATTACTAAAGAACATTAGGAGTAATCGTCGGGTAGATTTTTTGATTGGGTGTCGCATCCACTGTGTGCTACCTTACCCACATCTGCATCAAAAATTTTTTTTCTTTCTTAATATTACTTTCTTTGAGATACTTTACGCAAAAAAGAACCCCGATTGTCCGAGGTAATGCGGATCGATGCTACTTCGGATAACTGGAAACTCGGATAAAATGGATGGCCGCAGCCATTTCGGATCAAAATTAGCAATGTAGAAATTTATACGCTAGCACTTTTAAGCCTCTTTTTATACCTTAGTGAGTTTAATCATATTTAAAAACAGCAATTATTCCATCATTTATTAAATACCAATACATACAATAAGAATAAAAATGTGCATTGTGATAGTTACATTTTAATACAAATGATTTGTTTCACTTTGAAGTTAAATGATAAAAGACATGGTGTTTTGAATTTTTAGTTAATTTTCTTTTTTAGAAAATATGTGATATATTTTATAGTTGTATACAGTATAATTGTTTTATTTACAGACTATAAAACAATGAATACAGTATAAAAAAATAATAATTTATTATTATTTTTTATAAACAATTTTACATTAAGTTAAAATATAAAAAAAAATACAAAATATTGGAATTTATAGTAATTTTTGGCACATTTAGGGTAGTGCAATGCAAGGAGACTTGTGGGATTTTCTTTGAGCAAGGGCGAAACATACACAATTTAGATTGAATAACCAGTTGATTAATTTGCTATAATAATGTTTCTTAGACAGGATTGTTTCATTATATTATCTTATATCTTATAAGAATGAATAATAAACGTTAAAAATAAGTGAAAATTCAAACTATACCAAAAAAAAACAGTTTTTGAAATAGTATGTCACTAGTTTTCCTTTAAGCCACTCGCTGGAACAAGTTCTGTTGTACACGGACTGTAGTTATTTCGGCATAACTATTAAAATAAATATACTTCTATAAAAATCTTTTGCTCTATAAAGTTATTATATGGTAAAAAGTGAGGGAAGGAAGAAACGAAACAAATCTCGGAATGGGTGATTGCTCTTCCCGGCCCTTTCTCGGGATGCCCTCGGCATAATGAAACATTAAACGGCATTTGATTATATTTGTAGACTCCAAATGAAACTAAGAATAAAAAAAATTGATTAAAAATGTTCGGTTGTTATTCAAAGCTGCAATATATTGTTGAATAAATTTTATACCAATTAAATACATCCTAGGAAGTTGATATATCATTAGATTTACTTTTGTTATGAATAATTAAAATTCCTTTTATAGTAGTAAAAATATAAATGAATGACAACTGAATTGTAAAATGTAAAAAAGTAAAAATTTATACCAATTATTAAATTTATGAAGTATTTGCACCAACTCTGAATTATTCTGTACATGTTAAATATATAATCGATGACGACAAACAAAATTAGCGAGGAAAAATTATTAAATACTTTATTTTTATTAATAATGTTTCTGAACAAAAATTTTTCAAAGCGTATATTTTTGTTTAAAAATACTTTTTGATTTTATTAAAAATTTGAAAATATTTATTATTTTGTAATAGTTTTATTTTTCGTTTGTTATTGAATTATTGTCTGTAAGGTATAAATCATACTGGTTTATTTTATTTACTACTATATTATATTACATATACAAATACAGGATTAATACTGCGTAATATTTATAAATGATTAGGTATCATCACTACTTACAAAAGTAAGGTGACCAGATTTTAACATTGGTAAAGCGGGACAAAATTCACGAGGAAGGGGAGGGGTTGTCTTGTTAAAAAAATTGTTCTAGAGCAACGAAATTTTATCATAAAAGAAATGCGTAAATTGCATTGTATTTTTTAAAATTTCAACATATGTAAAATTTACAAATATAATAAATATATATACTATTATAAATTTTTAAAAACTCTTTATTCTTTTACATATTTCGCATTTGAGTGAATTTTTTTTTAATAAATTGCTGTCCTCGTTTAAAATGTCATAAAATTTTTCACAAGAATTTGTTAAATTATATTTTACACATAATATTGCTTTTATAGTCTCAACACTTAATTGTGATTTGTCGGATGTCCACACTTTATTCACGGTAGAAAAAACACGTTCAGTCGGGGCATTTGTTCCTGGTAAGGACAGTGCGTATTCCACAATTTTTAATGCGTTATTGTATGGAACATAGTTTGTTTCAAAATGATGAAATATTTCTAGCCGTTCTCTGTTGAGATTTTTGCCGATGCTCAAGATTTAACCTTTTCCTTATCGATATATTTTTTTAATAATGATATTTCATTAAAAAGATCATTTTTGGAAATATTGCTATCTGGAGAATGTTGACTAATGTGATCGAGTGATTTTTGCACATCTTCCCAATTAAATTCTTGTTTTAACGTGACTCAATGAAAATGTTCAATATCATTGTAATGTCCCAGCAAAGAATGCCCGTTGTTCACACACACGGCCCTCAGGGTCACATTCCTCTCTTTTGTTGTAAAGGGATTGGTCACAACCACCAAATTAGGAAGGGTTGGGAAGGAAATTTCTACAAGGGACAAAATATATATCTAATATGGCGTACAGCCACAATACAAAACGATCTTTACTGAATCTTAAACATAAGACGCAAGTTTATGACATACAATTGACAAAAATTTAATCCTTCCAAAAAGTCGGGACTTTTAAAACACTGTGGGATGCAGGACAAATTGTTAAAAATCTGGACTGTCCCACCAAAAGCAGGATGTCTGGTCACCTTATACAAAAGCAAAGTGCATAATAGTGTAAGATTATTTATCCAATGGCAGATATCATTTTAAAAACAAATAGTAATTGTTTGAGATCATAGTCATGGTTTATGGTGGATCAAGTACTTTTTTCTAGTGATGGGATGATACCAAGATTTCTCCCGATTCCGATTCTGCTGAAAACACCTGACTCTGACTCCGATTCTTTTGAATACTTCTTAATACTTTATTTTACTATAGAAAAATTAATGATTTACATTATGAGCATGGTACATAAATTAATTAATAAACATCAAGCTTAAGAATGGAAAATCTAGAATCAATCTTTTGAAATAAACCTGAAAATTCTCCATTTATATGTGCATATGCATGCTTTTATTGTGTACTATAAAATAAATATGTAATCTTAATTCAGATAAAGTTAACATTGCAACACTACCCTCAAAGAAATTACTGTTAATTTCATAATACTATCCCATCGTGTCATTTAAGGTCGCCATCTTTGGAAACTTTGTTGGTCAACGTGATGACTGGGGAAAGATAAGTAAAAAGATGCACTTTTTTTTAAAATGCTTTTCACAATCAGTATGCCTCATAAATGCTTTAATTCCATCATATTTAACATTAAATGAGGTTCAGTAAATGAAGAATGAGCAGAATAAATATCATTATCACGAGTTAAAGTTTTGAATTCATTCACTTGTGCTAGGTTTTTTTAAATGTACAATTGCCTGAACTTTTTTTGAGGTAAAGAAGAATAAAACAAATGCCTAGACTGACTCATAACAAAAAATTATAGTTATAATGAGAAAGTCGTTTTATCATTAAAAAACACTTCTATATAGGACTAATTTAGCTTGAACAACACCTTGCAACACTTTTAATTTATTTAAAAGAATGTTTTGGACCCCTTTTTATAGATCTGTGTCAGGTTTAACAAGAAGATTCAAATTGTCTTCTTAAACAGTTTGAATCTTCATTTGTTTAAATAAATTAAAAGTGTTGCTGAAAAAAACATTTAAGGTGTTTGTTCAAGCATTTTATCACGATAAGTAAACATACTAAATACAGTATAAAAATAATTTTATATAATAATTTTTCAATTAAAATATAATTTTTGTTTATATTTTAAACTGTTTTGCCAACACTTAAATACTGTATTTTTGTCAACTGCAGCCTTGATTTGAAATTGCCAGTCATGCCAACTCATGCCAACTGGATGGCAACCCTGTCACCCTATCTTCTCTAAATTGGGGACAATTAGTACAGGACCAAGTGCAATCTCTCATCACTTTGACTGTACAAAAGAAAATCTGCCATGACAAACATTACCTTGTGTAGGGGGAATTGCGTACTCTCTGCTTTCTCAACATGAAACTTTCCAATAACATAAAAATTAAAATATTAATAATTAAGTATTAGTTTGACTGAAACAAATTTAATTTTCTTATTAAACGGGAAAGAATCGTTTCAAGAGTTGGAAATCGCGACGGGATTTGCTCAATTCCGATTACTGGAAAATGCTCAATTTTTCCTATTCCCTATTGCAGCTAATCGTCCCATCTCTACTTTTTCCTTAGTTTACTTTTAAATCAAAATTATATATCTTATTTAAGAGGATGAAAAGGTAAAGTTGTTAACCAAAGTAATTTTTTAATTTTTTTCTTAAGACATCATAAAAAACTTTACCTATTATCCATGTTAAATCAATGAAACATTCCAGTTTTTTAGAAATTTAGGGGATTTATATAAATCTGTAAAAAAAAATTAATTTGAAAATATTATAATTTTTTATTTTGAAATGATATTCTTATAAAACTAAAACTTTTATTATCTAACCTCAAATTTAACATTCGTGTTGACTAAATTAGCTATCATTACATTTCAATATTGAACACAGAAAGAAATAGAAATTAGGACTTAAGAAATTATAATATACAAGAATTGTAAGTTGAACTTGTCCCATTATTTCTTGTATTTAGTTTTTTTTAAAAATAATTGTAATACGAATAAAATATTTTGGAAACAAAACTGTCAAATCTGTGTACATTTTTCGTTTATATTACTCATACCGGAAGAAATATTTATTAAAAATAGGTAAATGTGCTTTATTTTTCCTTGTCTATTGTCTTTTTAATGAAGTTTCCTTGCTGACATTTGTGTATTTATTTGATTTATATAAAAGTATTGACATCTATCAACATAATTTTAAAACTGTTTTTAGAGAAAGTTTTAAAAATTTAAGTCATTTCACTTACTTTAAAACTTTAAATGATGAGTAAAACTACAGTTTATATTTCAAAAGACAATAATTGAAGTAGAAACTTTGTGAAATTCAGCAAATTTTTCTTCTTATCTATCCAAGATAATGTAGAATAAAAAATATAATATCATTAAGAAAACATTTAGTAGCCTTGATATGTTTATTCTTATCCAAAATATATAAATGGTTAATTTAAAATTAAACATATTCATCCTAAAACATTTATTTTTATCTTCAAAAACAACAATCTTGACTTTATTAATCCTCTAAAAATTATTATGCTTGTTTATTGTGTAATATAACTCAAAGTGAAGAAATGGAAATCCTGTTTATTCATAGGAATACTTTATTTTCCCTCTGTCTGTATTGCATTAGTTTGTATTGCATTAATTGTTAAAAATTTAATTATTAGAAAAGTGTTTGTCATTTGATGATTTGATGAAACTATATTATTCCGATTGACGAAATAATTCATATAAAATGCAATAATTTTTAATTGATTAGGAATTATTTTTATGATAAATTTGTTTAACTTTTAAAATTATTTATCAAAATTATTCCTTATTTCTGCTTAAGTTAGACTTTAATTTGAACAAAACTCTGTTAGATTGTGTTGATACAGCATTTGGCAATCCAGTGGCTATGCATATAGCCACATTTTGTTATTCACCATTGTCATTGTTGTTGGTGCAGTTATAGTTTGAGTAGTTTTTTCATTCCATTTAATTTAACTTATTATTTTACACTTCTTTACAATTTTAAAAATATATTACATGCAGGACAATTTGGCAATTCCCTGAAGAAGAGCCCAGAAGGGGCATTGAATATGTTTGCATTATTAGAATAATTTTTTACTCCAGTTAGTAGGTTTGAGTGAAAGTTATTTTTATATTCATCCCGGTATAGTAAAAAGTTAAGAAAGTTAAATCGCTAGTACATTGATTTTGGCATTTGGAGCCAAAATCGGTATAAAAATTACTAGCAAATCAGTAATGTTTTGAAAAATTTATCGTTTTATTGATAATAAGAGTCAGTAATTTGCAATCTCGTAATTATACTCTAGCTTGTCGATACGGCTTGAGTATAGTTAACAGGAAAATTATGAATACATCTTAGAATGTTTGATATTTTGTATATTTAATTAATTAATGAACTTTTCATTCAGTGGATTGAAATTTCAGAGTGGAAAAATGATTCTTAATTCTTTTTTATATTTTTATTCTGTTTTGGAAAATTTCAATATTTAGACTTATAAAATGTTCAAGAACATGCAAACTTAAATTCTAGAACAACTTTTTTTTAATAAACTCCATTTATCAATTTTTAATCAAAGTATTTGTTTTTAATTTATGGCATTGTTACCAGAGGACATTTTGAAATTGTTTTTGCACATTTTCACAGAGGCATAGCTTCAAATAAAAGGTCATCTCTGTGATTAAAGATTGTTTCTGCTTCTGGTGAATGAGTGATAGATTAGCAAAGACAATGTTTCTTCAATATGTATTTTTAACAAATATTTTAGTGTAAGTTAAAAAGAATTACAAATGAATTTATTTTATTAGCAAAGGATTCTAGTAAAATTGTAAAAATAAACTTTTTTGAACTCATCAAATAAAATAAAATAAAATATTGTAAAGTTGAACTTGAAAACAGGTCAGCAATATAGGGGAGAATTTATTTTAAAAAGGGAGCAGTTTATCTTATTTATACTTAAGGTATCTTTAATCATTTAAAGTAACTAGGTATCTGGCTCACACAGGCAGACCTAGTTATTTTTAGGAACAAGAAATTATTGTAATACATGCAACATAGGCTGAATGTAAGTGATTAGCATTTGTTGTGTTTGTTTGAAACCCATAAGTTTTTCTGGCTGGTCACCAGGATCCAGGTTATTTGACTGCTTAAAACTGTGAGATAAGTCGCATTGTCTATCTCTCGCATTGTTGACTGGTTTGTTTGTTCAATCATCTACACTCATATTCTGCTTTCTTTGACAGTAGAAAGCATTGGCTGTAGCATGGTTGATTTTCACTCTCACTCTTGTGGCATTAGAATATGTGGTTATACACTATGCTGCTGTTTATAGGATACACAGGTGTATAAGGAATTTGAAATTTGTTTAGTTTTTTAAGAATGTGTGTAAAAGAAAAGAAAAAAAGGAAGATTAGAAAAGAAGCAGATAATAGTAATGTTTTAACAACTCAAATAGGTGTGAATTGTTAAAAAAAATCTTGGCTTAAAAATTAAATTTAATCTTGACAGCAAAAATTTACTACTAAAAGTCAAGGGGTAACTATCAATTCAAATTTAGCTCCCAAAGGAACTTAGCCTAACCTTTAATTTAGAAACTTTCTAAGGATGTTTAAATATATTATGAAATATAAATCAGAAAAGTTTTAGATAACTTGTCACTTATAAATAATAATAATAAAAAAGGAGAAATCAATGTATTTCAGTGTAATTGAAAAGATCGAGTTTGACAAGCACATGCTTTGGTGCCAACTTTGCCCATAGACTTAGCATCGTAACTAAAGAGATATACAGAGTCAAACTCTGTATATCTCTTTAGTTACCGTATTTTGCGGACTATAAGACGCAGTTTTTTCTTCGAAAAATTGCATCCAAAATTCGGGCGCGTCTTATAGTCCGTAGCGACTTATAGGTATTTTTTTAAAAAATTGCTTAAAAATTAAGGTGCGTCTTATAGTCTGTAAAATACGGTATATCTCTTAAACCAAGGTTTAAAAACCTTGGTTTTTATGATGTATTCTTAATGATAATTAATAAAATATTTTATCTTTTATTATGTAAATTTAAATTTTTAGCATGTGTATATGTGGTTATTTGTATTGACCATTTTGAATCTTGTAATTGGAGTATTATTTTGGAATGTGTTTGTTTTTCAAATTGGAATATATATCCTGATGATGATCTATAAATAGATTGAAAATGTTTGATTTCTAGTAATCTATCACTTATTTTGCTGTTGCTTAAATTTGAGTACTACTTTGAATTTATTCCTTAAATTCAAAACAATACAGCATTTCAAAATCATTTGTTACTTTACATATTATCAAATCAGCAATGCTGGAACTAATAACATCAACACCTTTCACATTTTTCCAGCTTTATTACTTCAGTTAAACCAATCAGCACATTCTCTAATGATGTCAGCACTTTTTGCTTAATATGTCAGGCAATATGTGAATTTTATTTTGTTTTCTCTCAATAGATGGCAGAATGATTTTCCATTAATTGTTCTAATTTTTTATAGCGTTCATTATGTGTAAAAAGTCATACATTTAAATATTACTATAGTGAAATTTCTCACATTACAATACAAGAACATGAAGCTTCCATAATACTGTTTATAATGGTGGTGACATGTTTAACAAATGAGAGGAAAAAACTGGAAGTAGCTTGTTGGCGATCAATGGCTGACGTTCATTGGTAAATACCCAAGTTGATTCTTTCTATAGACAGACTATAACAATAAAAATTTTTAATTTTTTTTTTTGTTTTTATCTAATTTTCAAATAAACACCAATGACTTATTTATACTAAATTTATATATCGATTTCTTATGTTATATGCTTTTAATACAAACATTTGTTATAATTGCAGTAAACTTTTTGTTAATGATCTTGCTTATGTTACAGATTTAAATTGTTTTTACTTGTTAAAAATTCAAGAAATGCTAACTTTTCGCAAATGTATGATACAATAAACCATCTTATTTGAGTTGTGACTCAAATAAGATGCACAACTTCCATTTGTGAATTTCTCACAAAGACTGATTAAGACAGTCTGGGACCCTACCTTAAGTTTTATTTTTAATAATAAATTAAGTGTTCACATTAAACATCATTTATTACAAAACAATAAAATAGACATTTTTCTAGATATTTTTGAATTAAAATCTAGGGCAGGCCTGGCCAGCCCGTGGGCTGCATGCGGCCCGTCACGTTAAATTGTGTGGCCCACTAAGCGATATTATATATCTATTACAACTTCTCGTTATGTGTATACCAAAACAATTAAATAAATGAAAATTCGCATGTGTCATTATTATAATGCTCAAGTGAGAGTACAAACTCTCAGTACAACAATAAAATCTTATTCATTTTGTATTTGTTTTACTTTTTTAAAAGCATGTTTGCCTAAATTGTGGCCCGCCGTAATGTTACGCGTGATCAAAGTGGCCCACGAAACAATTTGGGTTGGCCAGGCCTGATCTAGGGTAAGAAAACAAAATTTAATGTATTCATAGCTTTTTCCTCCGTAAACCTTGAGAACAACAAAATCATGTAATAGGGATGGCCTTTATTTAGAAACCTATTTATTTTTTACTTTTTTTTTTAATTATAATTTTCAAATTACAAATAATTTTTATCAATTGTGATTTTATAATTATATGATCACAAGAGGAATATTTGTAGACAAAATTTGCCTGCTGAGGTAGAGGAGAGCCTCTAAATATAAATTAACTATGTTGTGTGATTTTATTGTTTTTGAGATATGGAAAGGATGTAATTATGTAGACACTGAATTTTTAATGTTTTTTTTTTAATATTTGAATATATATTTACCTAGATAATATATTGAAAACAAAACAAAAATAAAATCCTAATTAAAGGTTATTCTAACAGCAAATTTTTAAATTATATACAGGCCTAATAGAATTAGAAAATTTACACTAAACTTTAAAGTAAAATAGGAACCTATATGAATCAGTTATATGGTTATAATTTAAGAAGAAATCTTAAATTTTATTTGATCTAACAGGAAATTATTATACATGATTTTTTTCTAGATTTTTCTATGGCAAATTTTTCTTTTATCACTTCGGAACAATTGATATTATTTAATAAACTAGCTCTTACCCGCAGCTTTGCTCGCGCGGATTTTGCAATCAAACCCTATTCACATTCAATATTTCAACAACCATAGTAATTGTTATTTAACACCTACTGCTGAGAATCAAACGAACTGTTTTTAATTTGACTTCTAGCTGCAAGTACCCGCTTTGTTCTATAATTGAACCAATATGCAAAAAGAAATTTGAATTTAAAACGGTTTGAACGTTTGGTTAAAAAATCGAAATATATAAAAAATATTTATAACAATGTCTGAAATGTTATCAATTTATACCCCTAAGTACTCAATGAAGATTTCAATGTAAAATGTCTTTGTAATCCAAAAAATTATGGTAGATGATCTCATAGCAATTCTCAGTTAGAATTATGATTTTTGGATCACAAAGATGTTTTACATTGAAATCTAACATATAGCAATCCAATTATATTGTACTCAATGAAGACTAAACGTAATTAAAAACAAAAAATCTCATTTAAAATAGTACAGTAAGCCATTCTTCATGTTAAGACTTAATGCTCTCCCTCTCCCCCTGCGGGGGGAATTTTGAAAAATCCCTTCTTAGTGTACATTTTTATAATGTACCCTAACTGTGTACCAAATTTCAGAAAGGTTCTGGAAATTTCTAGAAAAACTGGAACATTCTCATTGAAGCATCACACATTTTTGAAGTCAACCACTTTCAACCCCCATATCTCCCACACCCTTATAGTTGTCGAGACGCAACCATTATAGTGCTACTATGGGAGACTTGGGGCTACTACCACACACAAACACTATTCATGTGTAGTTTTGGCTGCAGAGTGAAATATAAGCACAAACATGTCCATATATATATAGATTGTGTTCTGTACATAACAATACCATGTTATTTAAAGGATATCTTATTGTAATGCTTCTTGGCTAGTTTTTACTTGTCTTAAAACAAAAAAAAAATCTCTCTCAAAGCACTAGAAATGGATAATGCCAAAAAAATACAGTAAAACTTTTCTAACTCAAATATTTCTTTAACTCAAAGGAAACAAAGCACTTGGTAGGTCTCAATGGAATAACATAGGATTTAATGACTTCAACTTGAATTTCTTAAATTGAATTTTCTCCAAGTCAAAGTTTTTCATGATCCCCGATTAGAGATTGCAATCCAGCAGTGTTTTCAATATAGCTGGATTTTTGCTGGACCAAAATCATTCCATATGGATCCAGCGTGGATGTACTTTTGGTGCAATAAAGTATTATCTGTCTATCTACCCAGAAATAAAAACATAAAGAAATAAAACATTTATTTCAAAATACTTAAGAAGCTTTTATTATTTAAACTGGTCACTATAAATCTTAAACATTTAGGTAGTAAATTTAACTTTGGTTCCATTTAACACTCGAGATACAGATAATTAACTTTAAATGTGTAGTTAGATTATAATTATAATGTAATCTTTAAGTTAAATAATAGCAAAGGTAATTCTACTAATTAATTTATACTAATGTATTATATTATAATAATGTAAGGACAAATAATCAGTGGCTAAGTGGCTATCGGTCTTATCAGTTTTCTTACATAGGCTCTACATATTAGTCTGTAGTTATTTTTAAGTATATAAAAACTATGTACTGGAAGTAGAATAAGTTAACTAAACTACACCTTTATCAGTCCA
The DNA here is from genome assembly GCF_030686945.1 of Centruroides vittatus. Classification (NCBI taxonomy): domain Eukaryota; kingdom Metazoa; phylum Arthropoda; class Arachnida; order Scorpiones; family Buthidae; genus Centruroides; species Centruroides vittatus. Next base: position 3,753,780 of record NW_027122172.1, read on the forward strand.
GCAAAATTTAATAAAATAATAATGTTTTCAATCGTTTTTAACGATCTTCCTCCGTTACAAAAAAATAGAACATTAAATATAGAACATAAAATGTGTTCGGAATAAATATAAAAATTAACAGAAAATGCCCAAGCGGACAAAATATAGATAAATAAACAAAATAAATAGCGGAAAAAAAATATATAAGATACAACAACAAAACCAGCATTATCCGTTAATAACATTAATTAATGTAAAAGGATCTCCACGCAGTAAACAATGAGTCCGCATCTCTGTGGTTTATACAACCAGTTGCCATGTGCGCTTTGCAGATTTCCAATCTCTCAAGATGTTTGACCGTTTGCTTATTCGTCATCATTTTTATAATTGCCGCTTGATTCCATTGGACATTAACATCCTTCTGTCTGGCATCAAGGTTCTTACTGATTGTATATTTGTGCTCCTTGAGCCTTTGTTTTAAACTGCGCATCGTTGCACCCACATAAACAAGCTTGGAATTGAAACGTTGGTCATGTAAAGGCAACGTATATATGGGGACCCCCGAATATGTAAATTAGGCAACCCATATAACCGTTGTTGAATTCCGATCCTCTTTCTTTTTATCGTTTCTTAAAAGTTTGAAAACAATGGGATTATGTCAGTATGCAATGCGAAAATTATTAGACCTGGCAGTACATCTATGTATCTTGTTTAAAAATGGGATGTAATTAAGCACTATTCTTTTTATATTTATTCTGAACATATTTTATGTTCTATAGTTAATGTTTTATTTTTTTGTAACTGAGGAAGATCGTTAAAAGCAATTGAATACGCTATTATTTTATTAAATTTTTCTGGATTGATAAAGGTATAGTTTATTTATAAGTAATTTAATTATTAGTGTTAGTAAAGTAGTGAGTAAGTAATTAGTAGCAGTCTAGTAGTTAGCAAAGCGGCAACGCAACAACATAGACTTCTGCGCCATTATTTAGAAAGTTAATTGAGTATTTGCGGATCCGCAGTGCTGGATCCAACACCTGGTGCTGGATCCAGCTGGATTGCTGGATGAGTGATCCAGCAATTGCAATCCCTATTTTCGATACTGATTTATATTACTTTCAACTTCTCCAGCTTGAATTTTAACATTTATTCTATCCAAAGTGATCCTAATTATTGGATTTCCATGAAATTTTCAGACAGTTAGTTATATCTGTTCTCTAACACCAATTTTTAGATAATGTTCAATCTAAAGTGAGAGGACCTCTCACTTTATCTTAACAAGATGTACCTGAAAAACTGTTTGATTCCATTAGTTACATTGAACAGTTTGCTGAAAGGTGTTACATGGTTTTATACAAATTACCACTTTTTTAAACACTTCAGCAAATAATTTAATATTGTAAAAACGTTTTTGATCATCTTTAATGATCTTCATCAGTTAAATGATAAAGTAAAAAGAACATTACAGAAATAGAACATAATAAATTAAAATTACAAAAAATAATAAGAGCATGCGTGTACAATGTTGCATGCTTAGGGGAATAAATACATAATAAAGATAAGGATATAAGAAATAAATATATAAATAACTCAACAGTTTTGCGTTAAAAATTATAGTCTTTTAATAATTACAGTTTATCTTCATAAAACGATTTCCACACTGTGGATGGAGAGTCAGCGTTCCTATGATTGATACAAGTTGTTTTTACTTGCGCTTTATAAATGTTGAGTTTTTCAAGATATTTGATAGAGTGCTTGTTAGACGAGGGTCTAATAATGGAAGCCTGGTCCCATATAACCTTAACTTTCTGTTGGTTGGTATAAGATGCTAAAACGGTGCTATTGTTGTTTTTTCTAATGGAGTATTTATGTTCTTTGATTTTTTGTTCGAAGCTTCTCAAAGTAGCACCTACATAAACACTATCTGAATCAAAATGACAGTCTTTGATAGGTATGGAGTAAATGCCTGAGGTAGCGATCTTGTTGCCATTCTTTTTATCATTTCTCAGTAACTTGTACACTGTGGGATTACGACGATATATGATTGTAAATTATTGATGTTTGCAATATCGTTCATCATTTTTAAGAAGGGGATGATAGTTGATTACCATCATGCATTTATTGTTAATTAAGGGCGGCTGTTTAGTTTTATTTTGAAAAGTTGCGATGAGTTTTTTTATAAGATTGTTTTGGTAACCATTCTGTTGTGCTATTTGGATAATGTACTCCAATGAAATATATATAATGTATAAATGAAATATAACCTTTGACCTTTGGTCATTAAAATAAATACCTAGTTTCTAATGAATTTATTTCCCTTCAGAATATGTAAATTGGGGACCCTCGAAAATATGCTCTTCCTACAAATTTAGTCCCCACGAGAATATGTAAATTAGGCACCCCCTAACTAGCTATTTTATCAACTGATTGACTCCCCACAATGTTATGCAAATTAGCCCCAAAAACATGCTCTATCCCAGTAAAACTTGACTCCTGTTTACATGTTATCATTTATGTCACAACAGGACGCCCTACAAGCGTCTAGTTGCATCTCCAGTCATGCTGCTTTTTTGGTCTTGTTGACATACAGTTCGTACAGGGAGATGAACAGGTCTCCCAAGGTGTCCAGATTGCCGAGAGAGTCTTTTTCTCCATTATAAAATTTTTATTTAGTTTAATAAAAATATTGATTGAATCATGAATAACAAGCTGTTTCAAACTAGTTTTAACCATTCTTAGAATAACTTAAGCCATGCTTTGGTTTACTGCCTTTTGGATCGCTTTATATATACATAATTTAATAAATGCAATACAGGTGTATTTAACCAGATTCCTGTCAAAATGTGCTGAAATAATTTAAAGGACTTTCAATCGAATTACAGTTGTTAGTTTATATGGTACATATTGCCTACTGTATCCATATTCTCCAAATAACATCAGTATATTGGATTGGAGATATTTCCCATTTTTCTTATAAGAGAACATCTATTTGTTGTCCAATTATTTAAGAATTCTGTAGACACTGGATTGTACTGTGAAGTTGCATTAAATCTGAAGTTTATCTGTTGCACTGTAATTAAAAATAAAGAATAAGACTAAAATATATTGCTAGGCCAACTATTCACTCTCAAAATGAACATTGTGGTGTACTTTTTGCACTTTACAAGTAGGTATACTTGTATGATTTACAAAATCAAAACTGTTTTGAATTAATATTAAATTTTGTAGATATTTAAACCAATAAATAGCTGAAAATATTCCCGAAATAAATATTTCTAGAAGTTTTTTCTAAAGCAATGTAAATATCTAATCTGAGGCTGTTTTTAAAATTTGGTCTGAATCCAACAAATACTAACTCTCTTACAGCATTTTGAAAATTGGAAGAGTTAACAAATTTGTTAAATATACCAAAGTAGAAAATTTTGGTTCTTAATTAAAATTTTGACATTTGTTTGAACAGACAACCGATCTCACGACATTCTGTATGTTAAGCATTATTCCTGATTGTAGTTTAAATGAAAGCAACACTTTTTATCCAACAAATTATTTTAAGAAATGACCATTTTGTCTAGTCTAAAAAGTCATTGTCAGGGAATGTAGTAATACTTAAAGATATGTGCTCTAACATTTAACATGTCAAATGTTAGAATGCAACCTTAAAATGACTTGTGAAACAAGTCAAAAAATATTGGTTTATAAAATATAAAGGTATTGCTTTTATTTAAATTAGAATTAATTTAGTTTTTTTCCATTTTTTTTTTATTTGGCTGCAATTTGAGAAAATTGTAAACCTATAAATTCCCACTGTTGTCTGTCCATCTCTCTTTCCTTAATCTTGAGTTAAATAGAAAGACTAGACCAGATATAAAATGCTTAGGGACAGGGGGTCCCAATTAACTATACACAAATTTCCAATGCAACCTGGAAGTTGTTATTTCATTTCAGTTCTTTTCCCCCGAAAAGAGTTAATAGATGATCGGCACGACTCTATTGATAACAGGAAAAGTATGATAACTAGGGCAAGACACTAATTTGAGCATATATTTTAAATTGAATGAATTAAAAATACAATTAAAAATTGCAGCCAGGCATTGTGACGATGTCACAATAAATAATTGCTTGTTTATGTAAAGTACTCCTAATTTATCAGATCTAGGATTTGAATTCCATTTAAGGATAGGATGTTTGTGCTCATTGTATTTTGCTAGGTCTTACTGTTTTGTAAAAAGCATTCGACTATGTATTACTTATGTATGTATATTAAGTAAGTGAAGTACCACTGTAATTTATGACGTTACATTTATTCTAAATAAATTGATTATTTTTTGTGTGTAAAAATATTTAGCTTCAAAAATTGAAAATTTTAATGCTAAATATTATTTGCATATAAAGCTTTGAAATCCACAAATCTTGACACATTATAATAAAACAGTTCTTTGCTATTCATGTTTAAAATAACCAAGTATTTTATTTACAAAAAAAAATGTTTTCAGCTTTAAGCCGTCTTCAGTTTTACAACTTGTTTCAATGAACATTTAAAGTTGCAGGATTTAAATAATTTAAAAATAAATACAGTAGACCCCCTTATAACATGGTAGATACGTTCTGTGTTATATGAATTCCGTGTTATACGAGTCACTTAGATTTTACAAATACATGAGCCATTCACAGCCCAGCACTTATGCAGTTTAGGGAGTACGGCTATTTGAAAGGTTTTCTTCCATAAAATTAATCGATTTTAGACTAATTTGACTCGAACATTTCCAAAACACATATAATTTTTTTGGAATAATCCATATAAACTATGCTATAAGCAAAAAATTGTAGGAATACTTACCGAGTGCGCACCGTTCGAAGATGCCATTGCTTAAGCTTGTTTTCGCCACGGAAAGGCTCGTCGAATGGTGGACGCATTCCTGATAAGTTATTCTTTCTGCGAAAAATTTGCCGAACTTTGGAGACGTCATTAATAAAAATATAATTTTTACGGTCGTTGAATAATAAATGTTTTTTAGTAGGTCCGCTGCTCGTTTAAACTTGACGGTTGGTGCAATGTCCACTATTGGTCCAGATTCGACCAATCCTGTCGAGACACGTGTCGGCCATGACAATCTGTCTCATTCTTTTATTGTGTTGTACGAGCCTCTTTTAGTGTGTTATATGAACATGATCGCAATTTTTCTGCTGTGTTATATGAACACAATCGCAATTTTTCCGCTGTGTTATACGAATTAGTCTTATATGAACCCGTGTTATAAGGGAGTCTACTGTAAATCACAAGAATCAAATGAAATAGCAATTTTAAAGTTTTTAATAAATTTTAAAAAACCTAAAAATTAAAACTTAAAAGTTTAAATTTTTCTTTAAAAAAGTTTTTAACCTTACATCCAAAATTTTCAACAACATTTACAAGAAGATCACTGATCTTGTGAAAATTAAACAATCCAATCTAATATTGCAAAGGTTTTTTATGATGTATAATTAACTAGTTCCTTAATTATTTTGTCAGCTCAATTACTTCTATATATATCAGAGGAAAAGTATGATGATTGATAAAAAGATGACCTCCAAGATTTTACATTTTTGGACTTGGGACCTTGAAATGTTAAGAAATGCAAATAATTTTGGGTTTTTTTTCACCCATTTTGATGCTTAATAACTCCTCTGTCTTTTGTTGAAAACTTCTGAAATTTTGCAGGTAGGTTTGTGCATTAGTGGGAATTATGCTATTAAATTTTGGTGGTTAAAAGCAAGGGATGGGGAGCTAGAGGGATGTCAGGTTTCATATCTCGAGTGGGGTTGGACCTGGTGAAGATCTTACAGGAAATCCTTGTAAGTTCGAAATGTAGGGGAGAAAATATTTATGACTTCAAATTATCTGAGATTTATATATTTCTGTATAATGTGCCAAATAACACGTAACTGATTTAATTTATTAAGCAAACAGAATATGGATACTTATACAGAACACTTTTCTGTTAATTAATAATAATGTAAATAAACTACACGTAAACAGCATATGTCTGGTGAGAACCACACTGGTCGCCAGATAGGTTTATAAAAAGTAAAGCAGGATTCTTCGAAATATAGACCAAATTATTTTTAAAGTGGCTCAAAAAGTAGTAAGTTACCCAATAGTAGCCCAGAGCCCTGCAAATATCTCAGTCTGCTTCTTGTAGCTCAATCTTGCAATTCCAAAACCTAGCCATATTTTACAAAATAAGAAAAAAAGGCATAGTTTATATATAAGGTGACACTCAAAAATGTGTTATTATAAAAGCATGTTGACCAGATTAGAGTTGTTCTTAGTCTATTGTTATCTTATAGCATGGAGGCACTTCGAATTATAAATTAGCCATATTTCAAACTAACCGAATTCTTTAACATGTATTTCTATATTCCCGACCGAGACGAAAGTACAGTTATGAGCTAATGGGATTTCAAACTATCTGAGTTTGAATTAATGAGGATTTCCTGTACTTGTTATTAGCATTTACAATTTTTTTTATAAAACTCATCTGTACCTTCAATATTATAACTATTTGCCATTGTATAATAATTAATAATATAAAAAAATTTTCAAATAAAATATCAGAACAGATAGTGCCATACACAATAAACACTTCAATCCAAAAGCCTTAAATTTTATTTAAGTGAGGTTTTAATTTGAAATAAAAGATTTTTGGCTGTTTTTAATCTACAATTGAAGATCTCCACAAATTTTTATTTTGAATTAAAACCTCACTGGAATATAATTTAAGACTTTTGGATTGAAGTATTTATTATATCATTTCAGTCTACCAAGTGGTGTTTTGGCTACTCACAATTTTGAAGTTTTTGCTGGGAAATTTACACAACTTGTTGCTGGATTTGTTTTTAAATTGGTGTTAAGAGTTATTGATTTCTAATCATTACTTAGTTTCCTAGCATCATTAATGTTTATAATTTTAAGTATTTCACTAATCCATAAATGTAAACCTGTTCTAACAATCTTATGAGAATTCCTTTCCTACATTCCCTAATTAGCACTGATTTTTCCCACTGATGCCTTGTCCATTTTGTTAGTGAAGTGGATGCATCCTGCTTACCTTTAGCCACAGATTTATAATGTTCCCAATGCATATATGAAAAAGACAATTGTCCTACTGCATAGACAATTAGATTTTCCTTTTCGTTTGTGCAAGCAATTAAGAACCCAAATTCTAAAGATTGGGTTAATGCAATGAAAACAGAGTTGAAGATGATTCAAGATCAAAAGATATGGACATTATGTGAATTGCCTTGTGATAAGAGAGCGATAAAAACTAAATGGGTTTTTACAAAAAAAGGAATTAGAAGGGAAAAGTAAATTCAAAGCTAGATTAGTAGCTAAAGGCTGCACTCAAATTAGTGGAGTAGATTTTGGGGAAACATATGCATTGACCACTAGGAGCACAAGCATTCAAGCTTGTATTGCTAGGAGCACAAGCAGAATCTAGCATTAGCCACAATGAAAAACTTAGAACTCGGGCAGTTTGATTTTGAAACAGCTTTTCTTAATGGAGAGCTGCATGATGAAATCTATGTAACTCAGCCAAAAGGTTTCAGCATAGAAGGGAAAGAAAAACTGGGTTTATAAGTTGCATAAATCATTGTATGGATTAAAACAATAGGGATGTGTGGGGCAACAAACACTAAAAGAAAAATTATAAAGAAATTAAAATTACCTTGGCCCATAACCTGTTGTTGGGAATTTGTTGTTGATTGTCTTCATGTTTGAAATCAGTCCCCACTGACCTCTGATGTTCATCTTTGTTGAACTTTTTTTTCTCATCTGAACTGATAATGGCGGTGAATATGTCAATAGTCAATTTAAAAGCTTTTTGAGTAATAGTGGCATAATTCCCCAGCTTACTTCTTTGTACTCACCACAACAGAATGGAAAATCCAACGGGCCTTTTCTAAATAAAGTTCTGTTCGTCTGATGAACAGAACTTTATTAGAAAAGGCCTGTTGTATATTGCTTGAGGCTCATATTTCACTGGAGTACTGGGGACAAAGTGTATTAACAGTGGCTTACATTGTCAATCATATTCCACAAAAGAATGGAAATATTTTGTTTGAAAAATGGTTTAAGTGAAAAGTGAGTTTAAGACATCTTAGAGTATTTGGATGCACAGCTTATGTACAGTGCATATCCACAAGGTGCAAGGAAAGCATTAGTTTCAAGCATGAGCACGAAAATGCATCTTGCTTGGTTATTTGCTCACCATGAAAGCATACAGAATGTACGATCCTAGCAACAAGCCCTTTGTGATATCACGAGATATGAAATTTGATGAAATGTCAAGAAGAGATACAGCTGACAAGAAACAGATAGAAATCATTCACATATTTCCAATCTCTAATTCAGATGAGAAAGGTTCAACAAAGATGAACATCAGAGGTCAGTGGGGGCTGATTCCAAACTTGAAGATGATCAACAACAAATTCCCAACAACAGGTTATGGGCTCAAGTAATGTTTTTACAGTTTTTTGTTCAGTTGGACACTGGATTTATATATGATTTGGTGGGATATCTGACAGATCACATGTGAGATGGAAAATTTACATGGAGACACCTTCACAAAGAAAGGGTTTACCAACTTCCAAAAACTGGATGGATCATTTAATTTATCATCATGGCAATTCAACATAAACATACTGTTGATGAAGGAAGATCTGTGGACAGCAATCAAGACACAAGTAACAGATTGAGATCTGAAGGAAAAAAGTTGTGATTGAAGGGCATTAGAAACAATAGCCCTGACAGTTGGGGAGCATATCAAAGTCAATAGTCAACATTGTACAAGTGCCAAAGAAGAATGAAGATCTCTATGAAGATAAGAGTATGCTGAAAAGGCTTCAGAACTTTATTCCATTGATTTTAACTTGTGCTCAGGTATGGCCACTTATATTAATAAAATACAAACTCTTATTGACCAATTGAGGAAAATTGGTTGTACAGTTAATGACCAGGAACATACCGAATTATTATTGATGCATCTACTGGAGGAATGTGATAGTTTAGTGACCAATTTAGTGATTGCTGCAGACACAAAATTAATCTCAGTTGCAGTTAAAGCTAAACTGCCGCAACAGGCTGCAGCAGTTTAGCTGAAAAAATGGCAGAAAAATGAATGCAGTAGTAGTAATGACTCAAAAGTGTAGAAGAGGCACTACTATAAAACAAAAACATGACAATTCAAGAATTTTTAATGGAAAATGCTTTAAATGCAACAAGTATGGACATAGAGCATTGCAGTGTTACAGTGGAATAAATCTGAACCAGAAAAATTGTATAGTGTTATGTTCAATTATAAACATAAGTGTGGATGCACATAACTCTAACTGGATAATAGACAGTGGTAGCGCTCATCTTTTAAGTCAGGAATGGGCAACCTTTTTCTATATGAGGGCCGCATTTCAAAACTTTTGAACTGATGCAGGCCACATACAAGAGAAAAGAGGAGGAAAATGCCAGTAAATCACAATTATTTATTCATATATAATTATAAATTAGCATAAGTATACTTAATTTAGCTTCTGGAACTGATGTAAATGTAATATATTGGAAATATTTGGTTAAATATTAGTCACTAGTTTTAAATGTGAATCTGTTTCGATGTGAATCTGTTGGCCAGTTTCTTGTTTTCAGTTTTACTAAATCCATTGCGGCAAAACTATTCACATACATAAGTAGAAAGTAACGTTTGAATTTTTACTGCATACTTCCTAAAGCTGGGGAATTGATATATTTATTTATATTTTATGTGATGTGGGTCGCAAAAAATATTAATGCAGGCCGCAGGTTGCCCATTCCCAATTTAAGTTAAGTTCGTGAACTTTTCGTAAACTGTAGACCTGCTAATCATGTGATATATGTGGCAAATGATTTAAGTTTGAGGGTTGCAGGTGAAGGTGATACATCCTTTCGCTTAAACGTGAAAGGTGTACCTTTCAATTGTATACTAAAAGATGTTTGGTATGTGCCCGAGGCAACTGTCAATTTGTTATCAGTAAGCCAGCTTACCAATTGAGGCTTGAATATTCATTTTTATGGAAATAAATGTGTTATCAGAAAGGGTGAATGGTGTATTTTCTTTGCTGTATGCCACAGCTAAGAAAATAAACCATTTATATGTAGTGGATACATATAAAAACATTGTTAATATAGCTCCTCAAAATAATAGTTAATATAGTCCTCAAAATAAATATTAGTTATTGCACAAACTAATGGTACATCCAAGTGAAGCTACCATGAAACATATTTTAACCCATCTTGTTAAGTTAATTGTGGTTTTCCTGAAATATCTTGGGCTGAAACATAATGACCTTGACTGGTGGACCCAACATATCTTGTTTCTGCACCAGAACATTTTTGACACTAGATGTTGCTCATCGTTATAATTTTTATATTAAAACTAACTTTTGAAATATAATTATTTTTGTTTTTACATTTTATAATATGTCTATTTTGTTTGTGCAAAATAAAAAAAATAACTTTGAACGATACAATAGCAACGATTATTTTTTTCTAAAACATGTAATTTTCGTTAGGCTTAACATCGACAAAAATTCAACATGAAATGGCACACGTCGGAGAAAAATTTCAACTTGGAATAGGTTAACGCGTTAACTGCCACCTGTAATATGATATTTTCCATTTTTTCATGCCACAATGAGAAAATTTGATATTTAATATTTTATTATGATATAAATAGAAGGGTCATTATATAACAGTTGGTAGAGTGAAGATAAAAAAGATATATCAATGATGACTGGCCATCGTATGGCCTGAAACTGGAGACTATAAGACCACGAAATATTCAATATTAATTACTTTATATGTAACAAAAGAGAATAATTAAACTAGTTTTTGATATTTTTTCCTTTTTTTAACTATTCACTATTTAAAAAAAACCTATCAGGTGAAGTGGTTTGACTACTGACCGTCGAGCCCCTTCATGAGCCTCATGGGGTGGTTTGACAGTTGGCAGTCAGAAACCAACTTCGTAGATGTCTGCGAGAGGCTACCACTAAGGTGTAAAACAATGTCTTATGAAGCCAGGATAATTTAACCTCGAGTGAAACTACATTGGTTATACGACAACAGGCCGTCAGATGGCTCTGTACGGCCCTAATTAGTACGTCGGCTGGCGCGTTGGATGGCAGTTAACATGTTAAAGAAGAAACCAAAATGCGTCAGCTTCAAAACTGTACCAAATGAAGTTTGTGAGGTGTGTACCAATGGTAAAAGTCAATGCCAGTCATTTGGTCAAAGAGAATATCATCAAACAAAAGGTCTATTAGAGATAGTCCATAGTGATGTATGTTGCCTTAAGGGTGTGATATCACTTGGAGGTGCAAAATATTTGCTGACTTTCATTGATGATTATTCGGGATGGATCCATGTATATCTCTTAAAATCCAAAAGTGAAGTACTTAATTGTTTTATAAACTATAAAAGATTGGTAGAAAAGCAAACAGATAAACAAATAAAAAAATCTGCGATGCTGATTATGCTAGTGATGAAGATCATATTCTGGTTACTGTTTTAAAATAGGAAATAACCTTGTGAGCTGGTCAAGCTGTAAACAAACCACTTTCAGTCTTTCAATTACCGAAAGGAAATTGGAAGTGATTTGGATCAAATTTCTATTAAGAGAAGTGCTATCAAGTGAACTTAAAACAAAAACAATTCATATATTTTACGATAATCAAGCAGCAATATGTTTGGCCAATGAGGAAAGCTCTCACAAAAGGGCAAAACATCTTGATGTAAAATTACATTTTGTGAAGGACCTCGTCAGTGAGGGTATAATCAAACTAAGGTACAGTTAAATATGTAGCTGTCATGTGCCAAAAGTCTGGCACCTGAAAACCAAAAGGGTTTGGTGTATATGATGACTCTCTGTTTACTCTCGTTACCTATGACCCCTTTTGGATACTTGAACACTCTCTTTACTCCCCCCCCCAGTGAGTTCTATCAAATGCATTATTCACCTTAGTGCAAAATTCTGAGCCTTTATTTACAAATAGTTAAGGCAAGAAGTTTAAACTAACAAAAAGTAGTTTAGATGGTATAAAGTTATGCCTACTGAATTCAGATTTGCACTTCTACTTAATTTGGGATCTGCTATTGTTTCTCCAGATAATTAATATTATTGACATATCTTTATTTGTTATTTGTAAAGACATTAATGGATTGTTTCTTTACCTGTGTTAACGTAAGCTTAGCTATTTCTCCCAAAATGGGACATCCCACAGGGACCTCAGAATGTTTGGATTAAGATATCTTGTAAAATGATTTAGTTTTGATGTAATATGAATAGGAAATATTAATTCTAGTTATAATTTTTGATTTCAATTTAGTAAAGTCACACTCCTTCTTTTGTAAAACACTGTATAATATCCATTATTTGAAGTATGTTAAATCTCTAAATTTATATGAAGAAAATTTCATAATTCATCATTACTTTATAATAAATGACATACTTTTACCAATAGATACAGGTAATATTTATATTGCAATTTTGTAATGTAATATTAAAATGGTTTGCCCTACTTATATAAAACCTGACCCACTGAGGATGAATCATTTCTTGAATTCATATGTAGCAGGAATTATCATTAAGATGTATTTTTGATTTCTACTATTAGAAACTTATGTATTTTTACATATCAAATCATACTCAGCTGTCATTCTAGAGTAATAACTCATTATTTTGTTATTGAATTTTGTTATATTATCATTTTGTTAGATATTTAAGTATATTTTTGGGCTTTTTTGAGAATTTAAATGCTATTTGTTTTTAACTAAAATAAAATATATTTATTTCAATTGATGATTAGTAAATTTTTTGTTAGTTTAAATATTTTACACAGCACATTTTTCTGTAGATATATGCTAGATTCTAATTCTTAATTATTTTAATGAAGTTTTTAAAATAACAAAAACTAATAAAAGTAAACAATAAACACAATAGCAAGAACAATAGTAACTTTCTCACCTTGCTGTGGTGAGAGAGCTCAGTATTTCTGATGAACCACAGAGCTATGCTGACTGGAGCATCTGCTCCTAATAGGGTCACCCATGCGAATGAGGTCTGAGCGGAGAAATGAAGCCGACATCGACCGAGCCCTCGTATGTGGAGATTTAACCATGGTAATAACATAATTCAAGTGTAATATCAGTTTGGATGTCAACTGGGTTAACAAGGTCTGCACTTGACCCAGTTGACATCCAAACTGATATTACACTTGAATTATGTTATTACCATGGTTAAATCTCCACATATGTGGGCTCGGTCAATCTCGGCTTCATTTCTTCGCATGTTCAAAAAATATGTCAGTCTTCCTTGGTTACCACTGGTGAAAGCAGCACTGATTTAAGTATGGCTACTTCAATGCCATTGTAGTTATAGGATACCAGTCTAACCTTGATGTTAACCTATCTTGGTAGTCTGTGGCTGGATTGCCACAGATTGCTAAGATAGGTAAACCATGCAAACAGATTAAGTGAAGATTATTGTCTGTACTTATTATACCATCACAGAACTCGAAACAGATCTGACAGCATACGGACAACAGTTACATCATTTGTTTTCACAACGATATCCCCTGTACAAAGGGTTGTTGATCAAAAAAGAACAATTATGCATAACAACTTTATACTGTAAACAACACTAGAACATATTAAACAGCAAACTGCAGTACAATTACATCAACAAACAAATTCTCTTAATATCAGCAATGATCGTAGAATACTTCATGATCATGAAGATTCCTGCTGCGACAATACCATTCCTACTACCACTATTTTTTGAATGAAATACAAGCATAAGAAACACAACAACTGTGATAAAAATATATAAATAAAACTTGAAATTAACAGAATATGTAAAAGATCATGTCGCACCTTTCACCATGTGACAGCACACTGGTCTAGACAAATGCAAAACATTCCACATTGAAAAAGGAGCTCTAAAGAAAGAAGACTTTGTTCTCAGAAGTGGAGATATTATCAAGTCCATGGAAGAGAGCAAATTTTACAACATTATTTAGAATTCCAATAGGCCAAACTTACAGAACATGCACAGATAAAACAAAGATTAACACTTGAATACCAGAACAGATTCCATGCAATAATAAGAACACACCTAAATGCAAAACATGCATGCATATATTTCTCTGTACTCAATTATTCTTTTGGGGTTATACAGTGGACATGCATAGATTTTGAGCAACTCCAAGGGGAAACAAGAATAACACTTACTAAACGTAAACAATATCAGTTGAGGCTTGACTAATACAGTTAACCTACACTAAAAACAAATTCTGACACTGGAAGTTTTTCTACAGGAACATTAACATTACATAAAGCTATAACTCTCGTAGATGATAACAACAGGACTATGTTGGCAAAACTGCATTAAAGTACAGGCTGACTAGGGGCCGTCTGTTTGGAGAGATCGAGGCTTGGAAGATTTATGGCTGCCATTCAAGATCAAGTCATAAACACTAAAATCTATAGAAAACAATGAAGCTACATCACTAACAAATGACTCGTAGAAAATGCCACATTCAGCCAGAAACAATACAACATATAACTTCTGGTTTTTAGGTCTTAGCACAGACATACTATTTACATAGGCATAATCAAATAGCAAATATAATACACCAAGAGCCTGCACACAAACACAGAGTGTTAAATATCCAGGTACGCTACTACAGATATACTCAACAGTCAGTATTAGATATTGACACACAGATAATGCAGAGTCATAATCACAAATAAAACAATTCAGCACAATAGACCCAAGATCACTTTTATTGACAAATGCAATAAGATCACTTATATAGTAGACATCTCCATTCCAAACACTCATAATATGAAAAAAGCTCACACTGAAAAGATCAACAAGTACACTCCACTTGCCCAAGAAGTAAGGCATCTTTGAAGGCTGGATAGGGTATTTATTGTGCCTATTGTCCTCTCTTCCACTGGTGTCATACCACATATTCTACACAAAAGTTTTAGAAATGTTAAACCTTAATAAAAACATATACATGACACTACAGAAAATGGCAATATTGAGCACCTCATATTGTTATGAAGTTTCTAGATGTGGACAAATATACCAGTAATACAGAAGCATAAATGTTTGGGTAGCTTCTTGCAAAAAATTTTGGTGTGGATGGGAGGCGTGATTTTGTTCACCTTTTGAAATTTAATAACTTCTGTGCTTTCTGTTGAAAATTTCTGAAATTTTGCAGGGAGGTTTGTGTATTAGTGGGATTGGTGGTTAAAGGTGGAGTGGGGAGATAAAGGGGATCACATGTCATATCTTTTAGAGTCGGACTAAATGACGATTTTACCTATTAGCATTTACAATTTATTATAAAATTCATTTTACTATCAAAATTAAGCTTTTTGCCATTTTATAATAATTAATAACATAAAAAGTTTTTAAAATAAAATATCATAACAGATATAAAAGCATTTGATGATTCCAATAAATTTACCCATATATGTAGTCAAGTTTTCAATATGATTATTCAATTTTAATTTTTTGTGTATTGTAATACTAAGAAATCTAGTATGATCCATTCCATTTATTGAGTGTCTACCTGTTTTTCATTTCAGGATTGTAATTTTTATTCTTGAAAGTATATAGTTTGTTTTATTTGAGTTAATTTTTAAATTATTACTTTATATATAGCTTATTGATTTATTTTATTTTATAAAAATAACTAGTGATAGCAATATTGTCTGTACGTGTCTGTATACAGGATTATATAAAATATATCATTTATGTACATGTTGAATAACTTAATATCAGTCCAGATTTACAGATTCCAGAGGAGTTTCTCTTGTGACTTTAAATCCAATTGAAATTTCATTATTTAATTTGTCATAGTATTTTCTATTTCTTAGATATGTGATTACCAAGACTTTGAAATCCCACAGAATTTAGCATTGTGTATCTTAGTTTCCAGAATGTCAATATTGTTATTGTGAAAAGCTTTTATTAAGTCAGTAAAAACTGAAGAAGTAATATAAGAGTTTTGAAGTTACCACTAATCATATGCCTTATAATAGGGTAACACAAGTATTTGTTAAACCATAGTACAATTTATATGTTATAGTAGAATTATTTAACCTTCTGTAAAATGTTTTTTTGAATATCTTTGTAAATATTCTGATAATAAAAATAGGACAATAATTTTTAATATATTTTTTACCTTTTTTCTTGAAACAACTAATCACTGACTAATAAATAATCTGGATCACTAAATTATGTAAATAATTTGTCAGGACTTTACCAACTCTGAAAGACTTACTAATAAAAAAATCCAGCAATGGGTTGCATAACTTTCCCAGCTATTATGAGATCTTATTTAGAAAATAACTTTTCATAATTTTAATTACAATATAACTTAATAAAATTGTGTGTGGTGCCATCTGTTACGAGATTTTGTTATAAAAAACTTTTCATATTTCTAATTACTATAAAATGGCAAAAAAGCTTGAGGGTAGGGATGAGTTTTATAAAAAAGTATAAATGTTAATAATGAGTAAAATTGTCATTCATTAAGTCTGACCTTATTGGAGATACACATGATTCCTTTATCTCCCCACCCCGATCTTTAAGCACCAAAATTTAATAGCATCAAATGCCCTTCATATATAAGCCACCATGCCAAATTTTATTACTTAATCTTTACCCCTTTCTGAGATATTAAGCGAAATAGATACCAACACACACACACACCTGGAATGTTTTTGTTTTTTCTGTCCCCCCTATTTTTTTTACTTTTTTGGGTCCAGGAGGTCTCAAAATGTGGACATTTAAATAACTTCCGAATGTTTTCGGCCTTCACCGAGGCCTGCTTCAGGTAATGAACTAAACTGACTTCCCAAATTGGAACGTCAGAACGATGATGTTAGACTTTAAACTTTGAATATATCAAATTCGTGTGGCTGATTGACTTCGTTTGAATTTCTCGTACAAGTACTTCCATGCATGCGCCACCGTCTCGCAGTCTTTAAAGTTGCCTTTCAAGTTGGCTTTATAAATTTCCAAAGCCTGCAGGTAATGAATATGGTCTGTTTGAAAGGCCTGCCTAATTAATCTGGTGTTCTGGAGGTAGGCAGGCTTATAATGAGCAGCGCTGTAACAAAGTTCCACTGTACTTTCTCTTGTTATGTATACATAACAGCCAAGAAAGTAAAAAGACGTGATTTGAAAATTATATCTATCAATACATGATGTTTTGCAATATTAGCACAAATATTATTGATACATCTAGAATATGAGTATTGTTTGTTAATAATAACGTAAATTCTAGTAGGGTAGTTTTTTCTAGGACAAAGGAATTATATCGACTGGAATATTGTTACAAGATTTCTGTTTTATTAGATACTTTTGAAAATCTCTGCATATCTCTATTTTTATTTGCAAATATATTGCATAATATGCTGTTTCTCATATATCTAATTCTTGTATAATCTATTTCATCTACTATAGTATGATTTCTTTTGTTTTGTAATTTCTAGTGGAAGTCTTTTTAAAATTCCTTGGAAGACTTTATATTTGAGAGAATTTATTACAGTGATTTTTTTTTTTTTGGTCGAATGTTTTCACGTATTTATTTGTTTAGCCTGCAAGATGCGAAATGCGATAAGAATACACAAACACGTGAATTTGATTAAAACAAATTTAATCACACGATAAACAATTATATACAGAAAGTTCTTTTGTATTCTCTTGGTCTCTCACAATGCCAAGTTCTCTCACTGCCTGATGACAACAATAAACTAACTAGCTTGCTTCCTTGGTAACTACTTGCCCGACAATAATAATCAAAACACGCACAATCCTTAACTAAATTAATTGTAAAGATATAGAGATAGGGAAATGAGAAGAACGAATAGGATAGTGGGTACCCAGTTTCTCGATGAAACTCCGATGCCAGCTTGTACCTTTTTTTCTGAGTAGCTCTGGGTTTTTTCTGTTGCGTGTTGAATATCTTCTACAATAGCTTTATCGGTCTCTCTGATTCTATCATTTGGATCTTCACTTCGGGCTCCCTATTCAGCTCTCGTCAAATTCTGTCTCACAAGCTTACTGGTCTATGTCCGTGCCTCTTCGTGTCCGGCAAAAGAATAACCATTTGAGACTCCCTTTTCTACTCGTTATCTTCCTCAAAGTGTATTGTCCCATCCAACCCCCCTAGTGGGTGGAAAGGGGAGAGTCCCTGTTTCCAGAAGTCAGAACAATAAACAAAGGAAGTTAGAAGGAGAGAGAATTATTAAAACTATTAAATCTAGAATACATATATACAAAATTATATGACGTATAACCACAAGTCAATGTTTTTGTTTGTTTTTATAAGTTTACTTTGGTTTCATTAGTTTTATTTTTCAGTTTTTTAAAATAATTTTTTAATATTCAAAGTATTAGTATTGTTAGATATGATTTTTTTTTTTTTTTGAGGACTTTCTCTCTCAGATGTTTTTATCTTTTTTCATTTTGATTATCAGAATATATTTATTATAAATATTGGTAGTACATCATAAAAAATTCTGTAGGTTGGTCAATTGTAAGTTTTCATGTGTATAAAGATAGTTCCATGAAAAACAGGAACTTATTGCATTCCTTAAATGATTTAAAGCCATTTATATTATTTATATTGAAATTGATGTAACCTATATTTTTCTCTTCATCAGGAATAAAGAGTGTAATGAATATGTAGTCAGAAATTAGATTGTCATATCTCACAAACTTCATGTTCCTCAAATTTATTAGGGCAAACTCTAGAAAAAAGAGGGATGCATTGCAAAATCTTATAAGTGATTGCAGATTGGCAATTATTATAAAATATTTTGATAGATTTATTAAATCTTTAGTTTCTATATCATTAATTTTTAACAAATCAATATTGTAGTTTCCTACAATATTCAATTTATATGTATACTAGAAATTCTCTCATCAAGCATGACAGAATATATTTTTTATGGGAAAGTAGAGATTGAAGAATTGAGAAAAGCTTCGAGTCGGGCTTGACGTTGTTTAAGCAGCCCTTGACAAAGCCATTCTTACTTGATGTTACTCAAGTCAGACTTCATAGTCTTCAGGGCTCTTAGTTCTTATTCTTTTAGATCTAGAATTTACCTGACCAATTTTACTCTTACACTCTCCCCCAGGCTTTTTTTTTTTTTTTTTTGGACGAAATAGCAAGTCCTTTTAATTCTACAACGATAAAACAAAGATGAATTGTAGTTACGTATGTTAATTAGATGAGTGATAACATTTTCTAAATAACAGGTTCATTAGATTGTTACTTTTGATTGGATAATAGAATGTCACGTGTTCACTATGGAAAGACCAAAATTCAGCCAAGTTCCCAAATTGTCTGGCAATTTCGCACTTTGGCCAAGAGGTGTGGCCAAGATTCAATGCACTTGAAATGAGCAGTGTTTATTTGATTCGTTAACTTTAAAAATGTTTTAAAAAATTTGCAGAGCTTACTTTGGGAAATACTGTATTAATATATATTTTTGAATACACTTTGATTTATTCCATGCTTTTTGTCATTTGTTTTTTATTCCTCCATCTTGTTTACCATTTCTCTTGGTAACATAACTGCACAGTAAGAATTTTTTCCTGGCTTACTGGCTGATAGCTCTCTGCTAAGGGAAAGAAACTCATGCAACAAGTGTGGCTTATTCTTTAGATTAGTGACAAGGTTAAATTTATTCCACAGATAATTAATCTGTAGTATAAATGATAACTTGTGTAACCAGTCCTTAATGAAGATATTTAATTTAATTTCTCTATTAATTTAAATAGATAAAAAGCATGCAAAATGCTTTATTTTTAAAATAAAATGTTTATTTTATTTTAAGAGGATTTGATGTTTGTTTATTTCTTAGTATGAATGTTTTAGCACATTTTTAAATTAGCAAAAAATTAAAAAAAAGTACTAAAACAACAGCAGAAGAAAATATGTCATCTGTACAAATCAGTTATTTAATATTGCTTACCAACTTGTTTATTCTGTATTAATCATAGAAGATTACTAGCTAATATTTGCAATATCACAGGGGTATCCACTAA
The DNA here is from genome assembly GCF_030686945.1 of Centruroides vittatus. Lineage (NCBI taxonomy): Eukaryota > Metazoa > Arthropoda > Arachnida > Scorpiones > Buthidae > Centruroides > Centruroides vittatus. The sequence continues at coordinate 3,773,903 of NW_027122172.1, forward strand.
CATACATATGTGATGTGCATGTATATGCTATTTTTAGGTATAGAATAAAATATTCCTTATCTTTAATAAGTTTAATGCTATTGATTATTATATGTTAGCCATATAATAATCAATATATTTTATATACATATTTCTACATTGTCTAGCTTGAATTGTACATTGAATTTATACCTAGTTAGATATTATTTGAATATATATCTAGTACAACTATAGTTTGTCTTTATTCTCATCATATATATATATATATTGAAAGCTTCTAATATAGATTGAAAATAAATAAGAATTTGCAAATTTTTAATATTTTAATAAGCAAATTAATACGAAAATATGAAGATTTAAATTTATTAATTATAAAAGGTTTCATCATTTCTTTGCAATTGATTAATACTACAAGGTGGAGTTAAAGTAGAGCACTAGTCCGTGTACTTGTAAAAATATTACATGACCTTGGCCTATAGGGTTTTTTTAATTAAGTGTATAAGCTTTGTTCTTTTAATTTTAGATTCTTTTAATTTGTGTCAGAAAAACTTTTAAATATTTCAAAAATAATTTTAAATGAATGAAATGTCTATATGAAGTTATATGTGTATACATATAGTTAATAGTACAAAATAAATCTTTATTTAATTGTTATTTATTTTTTAGATAATTCTGTCTAAAAATTCATTATGTAGTCAAATTTATGCTTTTGAAGTTTTTCTTTAATAGAGAAAGAAATGAGAAATGATAACTTAAGCCGAAATTTTACAACCTGTTGTAATTTATTAACAAGTCCTTTTGATAAACAACTTATTGTCAGTAATAATACAAAATACAAATTTTTAAAACCAGCAGAAAGAATTTAATATTAGAAAACATTTTCAGATGCATAACTGGCCATCATTAATATATTTCATTCTATAATCAAACCACATATAAATTTAAAGTTAACAATTTTGGGTTAATGTTATCTTAGGTAGCCAAGATGGCGGCTCGTCTCTGAAACAGTGGGGATGCACGTACTAACCTAACCTAACCTATTCTAATAAATTACCATAATTATTGCCAACCAAAATATTAGAATAGGCGTAATTTATTAGAATAGGTTTTTTTTTTTATTTAATAATGCAGAAAAGACCTCTTTCCGCTCAGAGAGCACTAAGAGGCCCAGGGAAGCCTAGGCATAGTTGGCACATGAGAATAATATGATGGCACAAAGAAGGGACAGCGGGTGAAGCAACATACCCTATTCCAATATTAGAGTTGGAACAGAGCATACGACACCCACAAAAACACACACAAAAACTAGAAACAAATACATACATCTAAATAAAACAACTATACAAAAACATATAATACCAAGATAGACCCAGTAGAAGCACTAAATAGCCCAGCCAGGAACAGTGACAGTAAGCCGCAGCCAGCAGAAAGAGTTTTATTGGGGACCGTAATGACTAGCACACTGAATAAAGCAATCTTTTAGTAAGTTAAAACCCTCAGTGTCCTCTACTAAAGCGTGGAGAGGAGCCGGCCAGACCTGCAGCCGGTCGTATAGGAAGGTGATCAATTTTCTTCGACAGATATCAAAAAGGCTACAGTCATACAAGATATGCTCAATAGTGTCCGAAACCTGGCAACCACAGTTACAATTTGGGTTATTTATGATCTTGAACCTGTAAAGATAGCTATTTAGTTTACCATGCTGCGTTAATAAAGTCGTAGTGAAATGGTCATGATGATCCCAATTAATTTTAATCCTGTGACTGACAGTCGGAAAGAAGCTATGCGTAACAGCACCATTTGTGTCTGTTTGCCATCTGGAGTCCCACAGCTGAATTGAACTCTGCCGTAGAATATGCTTAGCATGCCCTAAAGGAAGAATAGAATAGTCTATATTACTATTTAAATGTGCACTAGTAGCCAGGAGGTCAGCCAAGGCATTCCCAGGGCAAGCAGAGTGTGCCTTAATCCAAGAGGCCTTAGTGTTGTACAAGGCGATGCACTTTTTGAATAAGTTGTAGATGTCTAAACTAAGCTTGGTGGATATCTTAGGCTTTTTTAAACAAGCCAATGCAGTCTGCGAATCAATGCAAAGTAACACCTGGTTCAGCTTGTTTTTAATTATGTAATTTAAAGCATGCCAGACAGCTAAAATTTCAGCCTGAACAATGGAACAATCCTGATGTAACTTAAAGTCTAAACAATGCAAAACTTGCATGCCAGACAGGAAAGCCACAGCTGCCCCCGTGCCGCGCTTGGACTTCGACCCATCAGTGAATATCTTAAGCGGATGGTGGTCAGCATAATCGATCAATGCACCTTCATGTGAATATGCAGGGTGAGGAAGCTGCTCCACACCAGCATGGATAGCATACTGAACACAATAATTATTAAGGTGCAATGTACCTTCCCTCTTAATGTTAAAATAATCATAATGCTCTCTAAGCAGAAGATCCAATGGTAATTTGTTAGCTAAAAGTAAAGCAGTTTCTCTTGAAATAGTCCTATATCCCTTAATTATTTTAATACAAATACGCCGTTGAAACTTTAAAAGCATATCCCTATTCTTTTGGTACTTGAGAGCGTCCCCCCAAACGCCTACAGCATATCCCAGATACGGTAGTACAGCACCCTCGTAAATAACATCTAAAGTCTTAGAAGCAAGTCCCCAACGTAGGGTCGCAATTCTATTAAACATGTGTACAAGGGCGTCGCCAGCCAATGGGCCAGGGGGGGGCAAGATGATATAAATTGATAGGGGATATGAATTGTATGTAGGTAAAATAAAAACGATTTATAAATTTTAAGAAGCTTAAGAAGATTATTTTAATTAAAACATAATCTTCTTGGGTTTTTCGCGCGGGAATTATAAATGAGGCAATAAATGACTTAGCATTTAAATAATTTTTTTCGCATGTCTAGGTAGGGGCAACTGCCCCTCTGCCCCCCTCTGGCGACGCCTTTGCATGTGTAGCAGTTTCTCAGCCTTCCCCAACTGCACACGGATATGGGGCGACCAGCTAAGCTTGTCATGTAAATGTAACCCCCAGGTATTTAATTGAATTTACATACTCCAAGACCTTCCCATTTAAAGTCAAAGGTGGTTTACTAATCTTACGCTTCCTCGTTACAAATAGTAATTTAGTCTTGTCAGTATTAAAATTTAATTTAGTATCATTAGCCCAATTTTGAAGACTGGCTAGTATGGAACTAGCTTTCTTTTTAAGAGAATAAATATTTTTGTCAGTCACCGTCACAAGCAGGTCGTCGGCAAAGGCAAAGAGCTCACTACCGGCGGAAAGCTTGATTCTAAAAACAGTGTTCATTAAAATATTCCACAAAGCTGGGCCAGAAGCAGAACCCTGAGGAACACCCAGCGAAACATCCCTAGTGGATACTACAGTATTATACCTTAAAGATACCTTCCTGTCCTGAAAGTAACTAACCACGAGATCGTACAGATTCTTTGGTACTTCGGCAGTCCGAAGTTCGCGTAGAATGAAGATGGGCCAGGCGGTGTCAAATGCTGAGGAAATGTCCAGAGAGATAACAATGCATATTTTTTTGTTACTTAAGGCATGCTGCATAATATCCCTAACTTTAATCAGGGGGTCAACAGTACTCATCTGAGGAGTGAAGCCAAATTGGTTTTTATTTAGGAATTTTTTAAGATTTAAGTGGTAATTTATCCTATTGATCATTAATTTTTCTAAAATTTTACCTAATACAGGGAGCAAACTAATTGGCCTAAAGGATTTCGGATTATCCAGAATTTTGCCAGGCTTCGGAATGAGTTTCACCACTGCATGCTTCCATGCTGTGGGGTAAACACCAACAGCTAAACACATATTGTAAATATTAACAAGGGAGTTGGGCGAGGTGTTAAAGGCATTTTTTATGATCTCCGCATTCAACCCATCCTGACCAGGCGCCTTCTTATTCTTTTGAGCCAGAATGACCTCTTTAATTTCTGAATGAACAAAGGGCAGATCATCGCCCATATGGTAAGGTTGCTGAATACAGTTCCTTATATCACTGTGAGAATCACTATCATTATCAGTATTATCCATATGAAAGAAATGATTTAAGAGCATATTGGCAATTTCTCTGTCATCGTACAGAGTCTTGCCTTGAACATTTTTGATAGTTAAATTGGAAGAACTAGTAATAAAACTCTTCTTTAATAATTTATAAACGTGACCCCATGGATCTATGTTGCCCTTGTCTGTACAGAATCTCTTCCAGGATTCAGTTTTTGAAGACTTAATTAAATTTTGATAGCTTCGCCTAGCTTCTAGATAACGCTTCTTAAAATCTGTACGATCTGGACCACAAGATCGCTGAAACCTACGCCTTAACCTATTAACACTTGCTCTGGAGACCGTCAATTCATGACTCCACCAGGGAACAGAGTGCCTATACCATTTTTTGAGTGGAATACTTTTGTCAGCAGCTTTTTGAATAATTTCTATGTATTTTTGAATAATGTATTCCACCGGATGATTATGATGAATTAAATTATTAATCTCTGGAATATCTTCAGAGAATGTTCCGCTAAAACTGCTCCAGTCAGCTCTATGGACATTGTAGTTTTTACTAAAAGGCTTGCTAGTTTCTTGAGTCCTAGCTGTACATAATTCAACGTCAAATAAAATATACCTATGGCCTGAAAGTGATTCAGCAAGCGAGACTCTCCAATTTTTGATATTAATGCTACCTTTAGTTAAGGTCAAATCAATATAGCTTTCTCCCTGGTGGGAAGAGAATGTAGGCGGTCCCCCTAAATTATGAATGACTAAATCTAAATCGTATATTAGTTCTAGTATTCTCACCCCTCTCGGATTTTGAAGTCTGTCAAACCAGACAGGCGACCTACCATTTGCATCAGTACCAATCACGTAAGGAAATTTAAAGGCAGAGAAAAGCCTATGAATGGCCAGAATCTGTTCATCAATATCACCAGATGGTTTTAAATAAGTAGAGTTTACAATAAATTTAGAAGTATTCGTACTAATTAAAACAGTGCTAGAAAACTCATTCGATAGCTCCTCGATAAGAGAGGACGAGATGCTTTTATTAAAAACCAGCACAGCAGAGGCCAAACCAAGGCTATAGCAATTGATCCACCCCGGAATACCCAGTATCCGAGAAGAAGCGTACGGATCTTGAATCAATGCTATATCGATCTTGTGGTCCAAAGCAAACTTAATTAAGTGATCTACAGCAGTAGAGCAGTGATCGAGGTTAATCTGCACTATTTTTAGCTCCATTATTGCTTAGTGCTGTCAGTACTTAGTTTAATGTAGTAGTTTAACACAGGGCAGCGATAGCTACGGGCCCCATGCCTGGGATCCACACGGTCCGCATCCTGGCTGCACCTCTTATTATAACGCAGGCAGTTAATACACAGCATTTCGTGAGGTTCCACGTTACATTCTCTTGAGCAATGATTTGCTTCTGCACATTCAGTACAGCGAAGTTCATTGTGGCACATTTTAGTAGTATGTCCGTATTCCCAACACTTGCCACATCTTTTGTAGTAGTGAAAAGTATATACTTTTCTCTTCCTCCAGCCCATGTATAGAGTGTCACCCGCCTCCACAAACATCCTCCTGAGCTCAGGGGTGATGACAAACACCCACGACCGAATACCCCTCTCTTCTCTGCCCAGGAAGAAGACGTGTTTAATATGGTTCTCAGTGAGCATGTGAGCATTTTGTTTTAGGATGTATTCTTTCATCTTCTCTTCACTGATCCCCCAAGAAACCCCTGGGATAATAATCCTTGGGTCCCTTAGACTGGGAGCTCTTACTTTTACATCTCCCCTGCTCTTTAGAGTGTTTAGCAACTTAACTGCTCCTTCTTTATTGTTGCAGTTTATAGCAAACCCTTTTTTGATTTTGCGGACACCCGCTACACCTATGCCCAAATTGGTGATGTCCACCTCCTTCTCAATTTTTCCAATAATCTCCTCGCTGTCAGCATTCTCATCTGGATAAACCAGTACAACTTTATCGTTAGCAGGACGTGAGGGCCTCCTCACAACGTCCGCATAAGTACACTTGTTTCTTGTGGGACTTAAATTCCCCAAACCGTCGCCATTATTAACAGGTTGCTGGAGGGAGTCAATGTGGAGTTTTTGCTGATTGATGACATTATTAAAGCTTTTCTCGAGCTCCTGCATCAGACTGCCCACACCAGCCAGACTCTGTATGGCTTTATCTTTGAGATCCGTCCGCATGTTGCGGGTTGCCTCTAAACATTCTTTGATGATGGACAGCTTCTTCTTTATTTCCTCTCCTAGCCCCATGAGGATATCTTGAGACTCAGCCATGTTAACACAAATCAGCAAAACTTCTTAACCGAATGAGCAGACAATTGGGATGTCAAGAAAGATCCAGAAAAAATGCTTGAACTAGAGTTTCGCCAAATGGCTTGGCAGCGCGGACGGCTAGATAAAGACGGACAGCTGGACGACGCCGAAAGGAAAATAGATACGCCGATCAGCTAATGAGCCACGTGTACTGAGACAACTGGCTTTGTCCTTCCGCTACAACAGTTACCCTTATTGCGCCGTAAAAAATGGCTCGACTTTCACGAAAAATAATATAAACAGTCGTGACAATGTACACAGCCAACAAGCTACAGTTGAGCTCGATCGCGACAATACGAGGCTCGTGATTTAACACAATTATGGCCGAGTAGGTTTGCTGGCGTAACAGCACGAAAACAGTTTATAAATGTACAGTAATAGTACAGTGTATAGAGCTTCAGATGATGATCCCAGTAATACCCCACACAGAAGGGCCTTCACAGTAGAAGCGAAGAATGCGACCACGTGGTTCTAAGAGAACAATGGTCTTTGTTCTGGTACTCCTAGATGAAGCGTATAGCACCGTACAAAAGTGCTTGATTCATATAACATTTGATAAGATCACTTACGATATAGTCCACTAAGCTCCCGTGCCGGCGAAAATCCTTACTCCTACACACGAAGCCCGCAATAAGCCCAAAGCCTACTAAAATGTCTTTGTTATAGTTCCTTATAAATGGCACGACACATAAAACACATATCAGATGAAGGCTCTCGTTGAGACAAGTCGAACGATATATATGTTCCGCCCGTAAATCAAAATCGCTGCCGAAAAAAACGATCGAAAGCAGGAGCACATGTCATGTACCTACGTGCCTGCTCAACGCCGACTCCCTGATTACAACCTTGGATGTGGTAGCCGTTTCTCAGGCTCCCTCTCCGGAATCGAACCCTGATTCCCCGTTACCTGTAACGACCATGGTAGACGCATAATTTATATTTGCATGGAAACATAATTTATATTTGCATGAAGATTCTATGTATAGATACTTCGAGATTAAGAGAGATTTGGGCTATTTTGAGGCTTTTAGTACATAAAAAACAGAGTATTGTCAATACCCAACTCGTACCACCTTATATAAGCAGCCTTGTTTAAAAGAATCTAACTAACGTTTTCGATCGTGTTTAACGACCTTCTTCAGGTTAGAACATCGAAAAAATCGAACATAAGAACGTTTAGCAGTAACGACCGCTCGTTTGGAACGTTTTAAGAAGAGCATTTAAATAGGATGGCATGCGCCATCTCTACGTCGATGAGTATTAAATAATACGATACAGGAGAATAATGTAAAGATAGATAACAAACAGTGAACAATAATAATAAAAATATATGCCTCGTGGGGATATTGAAAATAAAATACTAACAGAATATGGTGCGTGCTGAACATCTCATATACCGAGGGAAGGGTAGGGGCTGTGCGGAGACTGACCGGCGGGTTCAGCGTAAGCTTCTGCAAATCCGCCTTTCTGGCGTTTACGTGTCGCCTGAGCGCCAGGCCGTAGATATTTTACTAGCCTCTCGGAAGTTTATGGATTGCCCTTTCTGGCTAGCTTTGTAGATATGCCATGCCTCTGTATACCGTAGGTGCTTTATGTTACGAACTGTTTGTATTAGTCTTGCTTGGGCCCATTCGGCTTGGACTTCCTGGGGATCTGCTAGGACATAAGTCGCCAGCGCTGTGCAAGGCTGTTCGTTTCTTATGTTTCTCTGATGTTCCGCTAGCCTTTCCTTGAGTGATCTTCTGGTGGCACCAATGTAAAATAATTTATTCTGCCTCCGTGCGTCCGTAATCGGGATTTTGTAAACTCTCGGGAGGGAATTAGTGTCCGGGGGGTCTTTATCAGCTCTTAATAGTTGGTATATAGTGGGACTCCTTTTGTATATTATTCTTTTGTTTGTAGCATTTCCTATGCGTCTATATATGCCGCTCAGTGCCGCTCTATAGTCCATCAACGTAAACTCCTCTGTGTTTAGGAGGTTTCTCTTCTTAGTGTGTGTCGTGGTGAGGCTAGTGATGGCTTTGTGACTGATCCCGTGCTTCTTAGCTAGCTTCATGATGTAATTCATCTCCTTATTTTCGTCTTGGGTGCTACTGCAGTGTGTGTGTGCTCGAGCGGCGAGCGCTCTGAATGCTGCGAGTTTATACGCTGGCGGGTCGTGCGAGTTCCATGGGATGAATATCGGGTTGTAAGTGGGCTTTCTGTATACTTTAGTGTGGAAAACTCCTTGGCTATCCAGCTGTATAGATAAATCTAGGAAATGTATAAATTTATCATTTTCTTGTTCGAGTTCGATCTCGAGGCCGAATTTGTTTTCGTCTATGTCCGTTATGAATTGGAGTATGTTGGGTTTTACTTTCCAGAAAACCACTACGTCATCGACGTACCTAGCGTAAATTAGGATTTGCGAAGCATATTTAGGCAGGAGTGCATTCTCCATCGTTCTTAAGATCATCTCGCATAATGTACCTGCCAGGGGGCTACCCATGGCTACACCTTTCTGTTGCGTGTAGGTGACGCCTTTAAAGCTAAAGATGGATGAGAATGTGGTTAAGTGCGTCATCTCTAGTATATGTTTTCTTTTCTTTTCTGGGGACTTGATCACGCTTAAGAGGAAGTCTCTTAGGTGGCAGAAACATGGTTCCAGCTTGACGGAGGGATATAAAGCCTTGAAGTCCAATACGGTCATATATTTAACTTCTTGCGGATTCATGCTAGCCATTCTTTGTAGGAGGTCTATGGGTTGTTTTATGCTGTACGGACTCTGGGGTAAATATTTATTAACGAAGCCGTTAACCAATCTTTCTAGTAAAATTGTGGGTGCGCTCCCTTTATCTACCACTGGCCTTAATGCCTTATCTTCTTTATGGGTTTTAGCAAATCCAAATAGCCTTGGTGTCGAGGGAGAGTGGACGACGATATTAGCCATACCCAGTTCTTTAGCAAGCGGTGTGCATGCAAATCTTTTAATCCTTGCTTGCAGCTTCTCTAGTGCGCTTGGGTGGGTTGTAATACACTGCGTGTCATGTAGATACTTTAACATAAGGTCATCATAAGTGCTCCTATTCATGACCACTAAGTCTTTTGATTTGTCTGCCCTTGTTAGCACGATGTTGTTAGCTTTCAGCCACTCTTTACTTTTCTTGATATACTGCCATGTGGGGTCGTTGTCTTTTATACTATTTGCATGCTTGATTTTGAGTGCGGTTTCCCATCTGAACGTTTCTTTCTTAATCTCGCTGAGTCCTTCTAATGCTTGCTCGATTTCCGGCATGATTTTATCTAGTGTGAGTATCAGTTTCGGTGCGTATTTAGGGCCGTATTTACAAGCTTCTTTCAGGTACGTAGGAAGTGTGATATCATCCCAGCATATAATAGTATGGTTTATCTGCTGAATAAAATAGAATGGATAAGAAAGCACCAAGATACTCACCCTAAAAAGCAGATAAACCATACTATTTATATCTCTCCGTCAAGCTGGAACCATGTTTCTGCCACCTAAGAGACTTCCTCTTAAGCGTGATCAAGTCCCCAGAAAAGAAAAGAAAACATATACTAGAGATGACGCACTTAACCACATTCTCATCCATCTTTAGCTTTAAAGGCGTCACCTACACGCAACAGAAAGGTGTAGCCATGGGTAGCCCCCTGGCAGGTACATTATGCGAGATGGTCTTAAGAACGATGGAGAATGCACTCCTGCCTAAATATGCTTCGCAAATCCTAATTTACGCTAGGTACGTCGATGACGTAGTGGTTTTCTGGAAAGTAAAACCCAACATACTCCAATTCATAACGGACATAGACGAAAACAAATTCGGCCTCGAGATCGAACTCGAACAAGAAAATGATAAATTTATACATTTCCTAGATTTATCTATACAGCTGGATAGCCAAGGAGTTTTCCACACTAAAGTATACAGAAAGCCCACTTACAACCCGATATTCATCCCATGGAACTCGCACGACCCGCCAGCGTATAAACTCGCAGCATTCAGAGCGCTCGCCGCTCGAGCACACACACACTGCAGTAGCACCCAAGACGAAAATAAGGAGATGAATTACATCATGAAGCTAGCTAAGAAGCACGGGATCAGTCACAAAGCCATCACTAGCCTCACCACGACACACACTAAGAAGAGAAACCTCCTAAACACAGAGGAGTTTACGTTGATGGACTATAGAGCGGCACTGAGCGGCATATATAGACGCATAGGAAATGCTACAAACAAAAGAATAATATACAAAAGGAGTCCCACTATATACCAACTATTAAGAGCTGATAAAGACCCCCCGGACACTAATTCCCTCCCGAGAGTTTACAAAATCCCGATTACGGACGCACGGAGGCAGAATAAATTATTTTACATTGGTGCCACCAGAAGATCACTCAAGGAAAGGCTAGCGGAACATCAGAGAAACATAAGAAACGAACAGCCTTGCACAGCGCTGGCGACTTATGTCCTAGCAGATCCCCAGGAAGTCCAAGCCGAATGGGCCCAAGCAAGACTAATACAAACAGTTCGTAACATAAAGCACCTACGGTATACAGAGGCATGGCATATCTACAAAGCTAGCCAGAAAGGGCAATCCATAAACTTCCGAGAGGCTAGTAAAATATCTACGGCCTGGCGCTCAGGCGACACGTAAACGCCAGAAAGGCGGATTTGCAGAAGCTTACGCTGAACCCGCCGGTCAGTCTCCGCACAGCCCCTACCCTTCCCTCGGTATATGAGATGTTCAGCACGCACCATATTCTGTTAGTATTTTATTTTCAATATCCCCACGAGGCATATATTTTTATTATTATTGTTCACTGTTTGTTATCTATCTTTACATTATTCTCCTGTATCGTATTATTTAATACTCATCGACGTAGAGATGGCGCATGCCATCCTATTTAAATGCTCTTCTTAAAACGTTCCAAACGAGCGGTCGTTACTGCTAAACGTTCTTATGTTCGATTTTTTCGATGTTCTAACCTGAAGAAGGTCGTTAAACACGATCGAAAACGTTAGTTAGATTCTTTTAAACAAGGCTGCTTATATAAGGTGGTACGAGTTGGGTATTGATAAGTCATGCAGTCAAAGATGAGCTACAGAGTATTGTATTATATATTTTAAATAATAAAATTTGGCCCAAAAAAAAAAAAAAAAGCTATTTTAACTAATATACAAAAAAATGCTGACTGTGTAATATGTAACAAATGTTTTTGAGGTCTTTTTTAATGTGTGATCCAGGCCAAATGGCTCAGCTGGTCGTCTTGTGATAGGGTCTGGTTGTAGATATTAATAGAAGGCAATATCTATAAAAATAAAGAACTGTTATATTGTTAAATATCCAATATAAGTGTTTTTATTGCTAATTAATTTCTCTATTACAAAGAAATAAAGTTATTTAACTTAAATTGTCAACAATGAAAAAATACCAACTGTCAGTGACAACAGAAAAAAATTTAAATACCTTCTAAAACCGATAACCGGTGCGAACTATTTTTCTAAATGGCGAACGTTTTCATTGCCCCTCCTGGGCTCTTCCTCAGGCCAATTCTGGATTTGATAATCGAACAGCATATTGTCAGTGACAATTTGTGGATCTTTAGGAAATGAGTATAAAAGTTAGTTTTTAATTTATCATGTGACACCAACATTTTTTTGTCTTTCATAATTTAATTAATTTACATCAGATAACATATTTTTTTGTATTTTGTTTTTGTTTGAATATATATAATTTAAAATACAAAAAACATAAAAACATAAAAATAAAATATGTAATATTCTTAATAGCTACTATTTTGCTATATCAAACCTCAGGTTACGAACACCCCTGTTTATGAACAAAATTTTGAACGCCATGTTTGCTTTTGTTGCTGTACAATAACTCAGTTTCCGAATAAGCTACTCGGCAGAGCTGGCCACTGATTGTCAACTTTCAATGTTAAACAAAGTCGACAGCCTGACCAATTGACAATACGACTGACATTCGGTAGTGATGCCGAGATTAATCTTGTATCATTAAAATGCACAGCATGAACCATCAATGATGTTATTCAAATTAGATTTCAATGATTATACAGGGTAAAATACTACTACTGGTTTCAGTACCTGTCACAATTCGATTTAAATCAAATTAATTAATAAACACTGTGTTATTTAAAATTCAATTTTTTTAAAAAAGATCTTTCTTTCTTAAAAATAATTGACGAAACTTCACAGTTAAGAACGATAAGTTCAATCGTTGTTATTTTATCTGGAACGCATTTCATCAGAGACAAAGACTACTGGGTTTTATCTTCGTTATTCTTTATTTTACTATGTATTTCGGGTGCAATCTTTTCGTCTAACTTGCACCCCTCATCAGGTGTTACATTTCTATAAGTGGTAGAAAACACATTTATTACACTAATTATTGGAATTTTTTTTTTAACAGGTTACACGAAGTTATTACAAATTATATTATTATTAACATTATAGTGAACTAACCTTTTTTTTACATTTAGACATTCAGTTACGAGGTGTTGGTGTTTTGTTCCCTAAGGCATTTCTAACAGTCTTTCTGTCAGTTTACTTGCTTTTTTAGTTCCTCCCATTTCCTCCCATGCTTTGTCAATCTCCATGCCATTGTTTAAGTTTATGGTGTTGTTTTTATTAACTATTGCAAAGTGTTCTTTGAATTTTCGTAAATAATTGTCCTTCTCTTTTACACTTTGATATTGATTGTATACATTTAAATTTGCTGCAGTGATTAGTCCATGGTGATTGGTTATATTTGAGTCTGATTGCTGATTCGTGTTCTTTTATTCTGGTTTTGAGTTGCCTTCCTGTTTCTCCTATGTATATTGCTGGTTTTTTGCATGTACATTTTATTTTGTATACCACTCCTGTTTCGTCTAGTTTTGCGTTATTTTTAATTTTATTGGTATTGATGTTGTTTCTAATTTTATTTTTTAGTTTGGCTGCTAGTATAATACCATTTTTTCTGAATACATTTCTATATTTTTCATATGTGCCTTTAATATAGGGAAATGACGTATATGTAATATTCGCACTGTTATTTTTAACATTGAGTCTGTTTTTTATAAATTCCGTTATCCATTTTTTTTATTAATGCTGATTTAGCCAATAGATCAATATGTCATTTCTAACTTTAAAACGGGTGTCCAAACTTTTTGCCGCAAGGGCCAGATTGGGATTTAAATATATTTGCAAGAATATGTGAATTAAAAAATCTCATTATGACTAAGGCAGCATTGAATTTTATTTTTAACAGTTAATTACAGATACATCAATACTAAACAAACATGGCTAAATTATACATAATTATAAAATTATTTCATGCAACTTTTAATGGGAATGATGGAACTGTGTTTTTTGCTGAAGAATTTTTTTAAAGTTGGGATTAAAATCTGAAACACCAATTATAAGCAATGATTGCAAATGATCATCCGATAAATTTGCTCTGAACTTTGATTTCAGATACTTCCTTTATTGAAATTTCAATAAAGGAGTATCTAACCTGATTGCTGTGAGGAAGTCTACTGGATTTATTTATCTTTATTTGGGTTAAAAAGACATACATTCACATTACGTACATAACAGCTACCACATCTGAAATTAAAGAAATGCAATAGCACTTTTCCACAGCTAAGCCATCGAACTGCAGTATAATACGACAAGTCAATGAACTCGGATTCAGTTTGTTCAAGAAAAGGTTGAAATTGGCGATGGTTGAGTGCATGTGATCAAATAAAATTTACTACAGAAACAACTGGTTTCAAAATGCAGCTCATATCGACATGTTTTACACATAGTGCTTATTGATGGATAATACAGTGCAGAAAAATTGGTACCAATGTTCCTGCACCTTCACAAGCTTTTCTAATTTGCCTAACCACACCGATGTTTGCACCAGACATGTTTCTTCCTCCATCAATTATCACACCTTGGAGTCGATTCAAGTCCAAGTTATACTTTGTCAACGTTTCTTGTAATTCTTTGTAGATATCTTCTCCAGTTGTTGTGCTGTGCATGCTGTTAACGGAGGCTAATTCTTGTGTGACATTAAGTTTGTCGTCAACTCCACAAACAAAAACTAAAAGTTGTGAGGTGTCACTAACATCGGTTGATTCATCCATTGCAAGAGAATACCAAGTGAAATGCTATGCTTTACCAATAATCTGGTGGAGAATACTGTTTCCAATATCGTCAAGTTCACGAGCAACAGTATTATGGGAAAGACTGATTATTTTGTAAAGATTCGACTTTTCTGGGCACAACTCTCTATCATATATTCTGTAACAATGTTTCCATCCATAAAGTATTTTCCTTCTTTTGCCAACAAATAATCAACATTCATGCTAACAAAGGTCGTGCTACTTTACCGCTATTATTTTTAATTAAATTCTAAATAATTTGGTATTAGAGGTAGGCATTAGGTGCCATTTCTTATTAAATTTAATAATTATAATTAAATTAATTATTTATAATTTAAAAATAATAGTGGTAAAGTTGCCTGATTTAATCCAGCAATTGTTTGGCTCATTAATAATGTCATAGTCAAATAGGAAATAAACTTTATATGAGATAGGATAAGAGATAAAAACAGCCTATATTATGGTAAATATGAAGGAAACAAATACCACGTTTCAAGCAAGGATATGCACAATAACTGTCAACATGTTGGCTAGTGGACATTCTGCTCACTAACAGTTGCAGTCTGATATTCTCAAATGCTATATTTTTACCCTAACAGAAGCCTTAGAACAAGTGACTTTGATCCATTGTTTCTGAAATCTGTCATATTAAGTTCTGTAAAAATTAAAGGTCAATAATATGTCAAAATATTCAAGGTTCTAGAGCCATATTTTTAGTCAAACACATCTAAAATTAGAATTATTTATGAGCTGTTTAAGCATCTACACTATAAGCAGCTGTTGTTGGTTCAAGCTGCATTCTTAAGTAATTTGTTTTTTCCAAAATTTTTAAATTACTTAATTAAATTTCAAAACTTAATTTCTAATTATTAATCTTAGCACAAGATAGTAGATTAATCACCTGTTCTTAAGCCAAATTCCATAAATAAATTAATGGTCAATGGTCGTTAAGGGGTTAATTAGTTTAACTGTAGCTTATATATAATAAAGATTTTAAATATGCTTGTTTAGTATATTTCTAATTTTAATCAGCATACAAATAGGGATTCTATTGAATATAATATAGTTTAAATATCTTTGAAATAAATTATATTTAATTGTCATTTATACAAGATATTTCAAATTTCTTAGTTATATTTAATATTTATAACAATTTTTTGGAAGAAATTTTTAGAGTTGATAAATTGTTTTAAAGTATATATAGGGTGCATAGGAAAGTCCCTTTAACCGGAAAATTCTTGCGAACAGAGAGAGCTACAGCTATGCAAGTGAGGTAACGGTATAGTAAAGCGACTATGCCCAACCTAATGCAAACGACAGAAGTGCCCCCTAGTGGCGAAATTTGGAAGATAGGCAGTGCAAATCGAAAACGAAAACAGATAGAGCAAACTTCTCACTTAGAAAGTTTTAGAGCATCAATTAATTAGTACGAAACGACATGTGGTTCACACGGATAAGATAAATTGTCACCTGTATACCCAAAAGTGTCTGAAAGCGATGCACGCCCATTTTGTGTGATGTTTGAAAGGAATAGCCATAGGTATGAAGAAATACGCACAATTTATTGCATAAAATACGTACTTATGTCAATACAGTTTGATAACATCACACAGAAAACAATGGAAAGGCAAACTGTCACACAGTGATAACAAGTTAATGTCGCGTATGTTCAAAAACTTGTATATATATATATATAGTGTAATTTACAAAAATTATATTTAATGACAGTTTTATTCATTTTGTTATTACATGTTTATAAACACAAAGTTGAATTGATTTTAAAACTTTATCTATTATACTAAGCTACAGAGATGAGAAAAATCTAAAATTTTTGACACTATGCATACATGATATGAATGTTCATTGTATACATGATTTTTACATTTATTACAAGTTTGATGTTTCATTTTTCCTTTTTTTTTTCTTTTTTTTGAAAGACACACTATGCAACATTTTTTTGTAGGCAGTTCTAAATAAATGTCATCAATTTGCACTTGCAATTCCTCTAAACTGGTTGCTTACTATTATTGTTGCTTTGTTTAGTCCAGATTTTCATCTTTCAATATGTTGTCTTGCTAGTTTTGCAACTCCTTTTAAAAATCCTTATTTACATTTTTTATTTTCATTCTATTGCAGAAACTTGTTGAGTCATATTTTATAGCTTACCACTCTGCAAATTGTAACTTACTTGGCTTAAGACTAACTATTACTTGTGACTATGTGTATCATTGTTTGTGCAGACAACAATAAAGCTAGTTGAAACGTGTATAGGATGCAACCATAAAATTTTCAAGGAGATTTAGATTTAGAAGAACAACATTTTTATGCTGCAATTTATAAATTAAGCCAAAACCATTTTAATAAAAAATGTAATCTTTGAATGAAAAAAATATATTAAAAAATTTTGGAAGTAACAGACAAAAGTATTTTAGCTTTTTAGTTTCAAAACTGAAACATTTAGATCAGCTAAAATAACTCTTTACGGAGATCTTCAACTCCCTAAAACCCTCTTCTGATTGCATCCGTTGTATAATGTGCATATTAACTTTAGAATTCGGTGGACGCTTATGTCTGGTAATGTCATAAAATTACAGGTACTCCTCACTTTACAACAGAGTTTTGTTCCGACGACTACGTCATTAAGAGAATTTGTCGATAAGCGAGGAGCTTGTGCTGGGAATATAGGATCGTCGTAAAATTATAAAAATTATGCAACAAACTTCAGATTTATTCATAAAAAGACTATTATGGTACGTTACTAGCCTATTATAGTACGCTTAATGCGCACGTCACCATTCGCCACTGCTGACACTCAAGCCGAGAAAGGGGAATCCCCGAATTGCAGGTCGAAACTCGATTGGTCGTAAGTGTGAGTGGTCATAAAGTGAGGAGTACCTGTAATTAATATATATTTTTTTATTTATCAGAGTTAATATTTGAGAACATTTTTTTACAAAAGATGTAAAAGAAACGAAATGAGGAAATCGTGAAAGAACTCTTAATGCATTTGTAAATAGGATACTTATTTTACTTTAAATGACCTTTGGAATCCATTGGACTTGCCTCATCCGGTTAAGGATTAAATAATGGTTAATATATCATATAAATTCTTCATTAGAGACCTGTTTTAGAATTATTTGAACAAATTTTATAGTAACTATTAATAAATTTTAATCTTTAATGTTTGGTTTAATATGGCAATTAATTGTAAAAACTGCTTTGTTATAAATGATTCCATGTAAAATAAGACTAAAATCCAAAAACAAGTACTTGAAAGATTATAGGAGGCAAAAATGTGTCCGGATGAAATATTTTTTGAGACCTTTTGTCTTGGCTTCAGACCAACTCATAATTTTTGAAATGCTTGTTTTTGAGAGAGAATTAATGTTTGTTTATTTGAATATTTATTGTTTTAGATAATAATTATGTCCAAATTCTGAATCTTTTACAGGAACGTTTAAACAAAACTGAAAGACAGAGATTCAGGGAAGAAGCAGAAATGCTGAAGGGTCTACAGCATCCGAACATTGTTCGATTCTATGATTATTGGGAAGTCAACACACCAAAGAGAAAATACTTAGTATTAATAACTGAATTAATGACATCAGGAACATTAAAAACGTATGTCAAAGCTTTCTATTTATTTTATGAGCTTTATTTAAGACAAATATTTTAATATATTTTTTTAGCATCTTTTGCTATTTTTTGTGTTTTAATTGGTATTGTTTTCAGTGTTAAATAAGGAAAGCATTTATTGTGCCAGAGACATTGCCTTATAACATTTAAATAAATAACTAATCTTCAAAATTTCTAATCCAGTATATAAAAGAGCATTTTATTTAGTAGATGATCTTCTAAATTTGTTATAATTGATGCAATTTATTTCTTGATTTTCAATCGTAATTCTTATTAATTACAATTAACAGACGCACTCAGCAAATAAACATTAGATCATCAAACTACACTTTATGTTGCTGAGATAATTTATTAAAACGAAACTAATATTTTCAGCCTATTCAATAGGCCATTCTCAGGTTAAACCAGATTAAAACAATGGTGTTCCAAAATAGAATACATAAATTTAAATACAAAAAATAACAGATAATAAGAAAATAACAGAAAAATTATAAATGTATAAATATAAAAATATAAAGGAAAAACAAAATCAGATATAATAGTAATAAAACCAAAATCTAGTAATACCTTAAACAAACAGTAATAGAAAATTATTAAATTATATCTATAAAACATGAAATTGTAAACTAAGGTATAGTTTAGGAGTTGATGGAAAACTTTTTAACTATGTATTTCCATGCAGTGTCCCTTACATTGATGCATGCATCCTCTAGCTTGCTTCTATAAATTTCAATTTTCTCAGTGCTCATTGCTAATGTTGGGGAGGGCAAGGGTCAACAAACTTCATCCCATTTTACTATAGAGCGTTGAGTCTGTGCCATTTGGGAAAGTACTGTAGTATTGGATCCTTTCTTGACATTTTTGTGTTCTTTAAGCCTGACTCCCAAACTTCGTGTTGTAACACCAATATAGTTTTTCTTGATTCCTAGTTGTATGTTTTCGTAAGATATCTTGTAGACTCCTGCTTTTTCTTCTTTTTTAATGTTACCTTTGTTATTTCTTAAAATTGTATATAGGTTTGGAACTTTTTTCAAAACCATTCAAAACCATTTCTTGTGGTTTGCAATTTCTTTCATGATGCCTTTCGTATTTTTGTTATATGTGAAATTTGTGATTTTACTGAGAAGCCTTTGCTGTGCGCATTTTGTAGTTTCTAATCATTCCTGTTATTGTGCCTGTTTTATATCTCAGAGCTTTGGCCACCTTTATAATTTTGTCTATCTTCCTTTTTCTGTCTACAACACTTCCACAATATAGAAAAACCCTTCTAATTAGAATTTGGAACAAACTGAATGATCCTACCAGTATAAGCTGACAGTATTTCGAACTCTAATTGTAAGATAATGCTTAATACTTTTTCTTGTTGTTTTTTGATTTAGATAAAATTTTACTTTTCAGTTGTTTTGTTGCATAAATAATACAATGTTAATTTTCATGCTGTTCTTAACAGT
This sequence comes from Centruroides vittatus, assembly GCF_030686945.1. Lineage (NCBI taxonomy): Eukaryota > Metazoa > Arthropoda > Arachnida > Scorpiones > Buthidae > Centruroides > Centruroides vittatus. Next base: position 3,793,494 of record NW_027122172.1, read on the forward strand.
AGTTACTGGGATATAGATTACAGTAATGATTATAATTACTTTTTGGATATGAGTGTGTATAGGTATGTTAAAAGCCCTGTTCCATGGAATAAAAGCACTAGAAGTTTTTACAAGAATCATTTTCACAGAAATTGATGGGATGACACAAATCTATTGAATAGCCTCCCAGATCACCAGACCTAATTCCTGTAGATTGTTTCTTATGTGATCACCTTAAATCTGGTTTGTCAACCAATTTTAAAACAAAATAAAATTTAAAAGATAATATCAAATCAGAATTTGAAACCATTGTTACTGTATCTCAAACATTTAAAGATAATATGTTAAATAAGTAAAGAAGGAAGTGTTTAAAAGAAAACGATAACCAATTCAACCCAGTAATTTTACTGATCCATAGGCAATGCTGGCTGGAACACAAGCTTCTGGTAGGGACACCCATGCCAGTATAGTCTATGGGGAAAAATGAAGCTAAGAGTGACCACATCCACATTCTGTGGAGATATTTATCATGGTAGTAACCAGCTCTAAGTGTGATATTGGATCAGACGTCGCCTGGGGTAACAAGATCCATGTTGGGCAGAGGCTCACGTTTGAAAAATAGGCCACAGTCTCCCTTCATTTACCGGTGTAGGCCCAAGCATGGCTACTGCAATTCCCTCAACAGAAGTGAGGAATCAACCCAGTCCTGGTGTTTCTGTGGCAATGCATCCACAGACCAGAAAGGCTGGAAAACCATGCCAACGGATGAAATGGACATCAGAAATGAACGAGTTTATCATCTGTACAGTACATGCTACAGCATCACAAAACTCAAAACAAACATGACAGCGTACAGACAAAAACGACACCATAGATTCACACAATATCCTCATCTTACTGTCACTGAAGAAAAGGTTGTAGATAAAAAAAAAACAATTATACACAACAACCTTATCCCACAAATAACACTTAAACTTATCAAACAACAGGTTGCTGATCAGATACATCAACAGACAGAATTTAACATCATTTAAACCTGTCAGGATAATCCTGCAACAAGCACTGATTACAACACATATGCAACAAATACCACTAATAATACTACAGACACTTCTTCATCCATCACTGATAACATAGACATAGATTTAGTTAATATGCTCTCACTATATTTCAGGAAACACTCACTAAATATACTGGTACAGATCCCACACAAAGACCATGAATATTTTGGTATTCATGGTCTTTGTGTGGGACAAATCAACACTTCAAAGGTGGTAGGAAAAACACTAAATTATGTAGACACTCACTACTACACTACATTTATCCATACATTAGTTTATGCTGGATATGAGTATGTATAGGTATGTTAAAAGCCCTGTTCCAGCTTGGGAAGCCTCCTCTCTTTAAGGCTTCCCAAGCAGGGAACATTACAATTGTTAACAGAAACACACACATCAGAAAGCCACTATATTGAATACATGTCATATTGTCAGGAAATTCCTGAATACAGACACACACATTGACACACTTATTTATTTTTTGTCTTGTTTTGGTTGCTATGCCTTGACTCTGGTCCATCATAGTGCACAGTCACCGGTATCAACCAAGTATAACTCACTAAACCCAACATAATAATAATAATAATGGGGTTGACCTTTGCTGCATCCTGTATGTAAGTATAAATTTTTAAGACTGATTTTATTATATGAATACTGACAAGAAGAATGCTGCTACATTCAAGTCATGTAATACTTACATTTATTTGGTAGTTAAACACATGCTATTTACATACCTAAAAGGATATTTGTGTGGTGAATATTCCTATTTTTTCATAAAAAGTAATAACACGTGGACTATTTGACAAGCAGAGTGAAGATGTAGTAAAGTTGGATTAGCAGTACGTCACTGCATTAAAATGAAATGTTTTGTTGTTAGGCAATAACGTCACTGCTAATCAGCTTTAGATCTTCACTCTGCTTGTCAAATAGTCTGTGTATTACTTCCTTATGAAAAAATAGAAATATTGACTATAGAGAAAAATATTCTCTTAAACACATGCTATTTACATACCTAACTATCAAATAAATGTTAGTACTAAGTATTATATGACTTGCATGTAGTTACATTCTCCTTGTGAGTGTGACATCTGTCGACATTAAAATTATTTAGTATGACCTTCTGACTAACATTTGATCAGATTTAAACATTTTTTGTTTAACAGTTCTAGATTTTCAAATGTCTGTGTCTAAATGCTGTTGATTTACCTTTTAACCACATTGTGAATGTGTTAGCATTTGAAATTGTTACCTTTCAATGTACCTTACAATGTATAGTTTGGAGAAGATAACATGTTTAGCATAGGTGTAATCTGGATTGTAGAATGGATGAAGTAACACAGTAATACTTTTGTTTTTTTTTTTTGCTAAAAAATGCTTTATAATGGATTATTTCAGTTACAATGTACAAAATTATTTATTCACAAAAGAAATGAGAACTCTAGAGCTGTTGTACAGAAGAGATTGTTGAAATATGGTTAAGTATTAGTCTAACCACCATACTAAGACTTTGTCAGAAAATAGATGTTACATAGTAGTCTTGTAATAAAATCAGTCTTAAAAATTTGTGGACAGATCTTGTGTATATGTATGTGTATGCAAGAACACATACATGTACAGTTGAACCTGTCTATTTGAAACATGTTTATCTCAATATCCTCTTTATCTTGAAATTTATTTTTTCTCTGCATTTTCAACCTAAATTCGTTATATTTTCTATGTTTATCTCAAATAATTTTCTTCCAAAACCTCTATATATCAAATTATGAACTGAAGTGTCAATTACAATTTCAAAACTTGATGACTAAAATCCATAGCATAAACTGTAATTGAGAAACATTTCTTGCAATACAATACATAGTTGCAATTAATGCTGCTGTTCTTTGATTAGAAATGAGTCGGCTTGTGTCTTATCAGTCGAACATGGTCAGGCATCAGAAACTATTGACAAACTATTTCTGTTAAGATATGTAAAAAATATTTTATTTATACCTAATACAGGTATGTGCTGTACTTGCTATTATATTAATAAAATACCTACCTCCAATTAAACTTATTACTCTTTATTGTATAGGAACTTCTACATTTTGAAACCTGTCTATTTTGAATTTTTCTGTATTGTTCCTGTAAGATTAGAGATGGACAGGTTCAACTGTGCACATGCACACACACACACACGCACACGCACACACACACACACACACACACACACACATGCATAGTTTATAAAATAAGTTATCTTGGCTTACACCAGTGAATTTTTTTTTAAATTTGAAATATTTAATAAAATCATCTTTATCAGGTGTCTAATTAACAACAAAAATAAAATATTTTTTCTAATTTTAAAATGTGAACATTTGTTTTATTACAAAAGTTAAGATTATAATAATTATGACTAATACAGAAAACAATTTTATCTCTAACAAAAGTTAAAGTTACATAATGTTAAGTTACTTATTACTAAACTATATACTTTTTAAAAAAATTCAATTAATTCAGAGTGGCCCAAGTTAACTAAGTTGTATTTTAAGAACGATTAAAACTGGTCTGGAACAGCTGCATGTTGTTTTGTTTAACTGTTTTTAAAATAAACTTGATTAACTGATTTTTGACAGTCATGTATATTTAAAAACCTGATGCAAGTTCTTATTAATTAGGTGGATGCATCCTTTACTTTTAGGGACAATCAGTTAATTGCATGTCAGGAAAAGCCTAGAATATGATTATATGTGGGATGTGGTAGAGGAGACAAATGATGACAAGTGTCTTACAAAGTTAAAAACCGTTTATTTTGTCGAATTTATGCTTACGTCGACATTAGACAGTTCCTTTGAAGTGGCAAGAGTTTCGGTCTATCGGTCGTAGCCCCAGGGCAGACGAGAAGGGTTTGTTGGACGGGTGCAGACGATCGGCGATGAATCGGTGGCGTCCTATGTGGTTAATGACAACACAACAGAACTTAATGAGCACGACTTTGGGCTTAATCCAGAGGAAGACAGTTCTTTGACCTTGAAATACCGAAGTTTATAGTTTTTCTCCCGCTATCTGTATTTCTGATTGGCCCCACATCTCATTCCTTGCTTCCCGATTAGTCTCTTCTTTGTTTCCAGGTGAAAACCAAGACCTGATCAGTTCACGAGAAAGGTCTGATTTGAGGCGTCTATTCGACACCTTTTCATTGACTATGCCCGGAGATTGTTGATAGAACCATAAGCCTTGCACTCATAATTTAGCCCATTGTTTGTGATTTCTGTCCTTTCGGAATTTTAACGATCGTACATGATGTTTTTCTATCCATCAAATCTATCTCCTTTTTCAAAATTGTTTTTCCTAGAGTGACTGTTTATGAGTGCTTGAGTCAGAGTTCTACCTTTTCCGATTGACATTCCATCTGATCAATTACTTCATTTGTTTTTGCATCACATTTGTTTGACAGTTACAGTTTTTTTTCCTCCTCTCTCTTACATAACTAACATCACCTTTGAATTGACTTGACACTAGCATTTTTGCTCCTAATTAATTTGAAATTAAATTTTTGTTTCAACCCTTTCCAGAACCTCACACTTACCTTTATGCCTGCTCATCCTTATCTAAACAATTACATAATTTTACATAATTAAATTGTTTAATTAATAGAACAATAATCTGTAAATAATATTGTAGTTTGTCTTTAGTTTATTAAATTACATTGTTTAATTAACTTAAAATGCATCTTAAGAATAAACTAACAATTTAAATTTCTGATTGGCTGTATTAAAGTTCTGCTTTGATTATATTCTAATCACAAATATTAAGGATGTCCCATCAGTAATTCAGTCTCACACCTGAAGAAGAACTCCCAGCAGTTCGAAAACGTTTGTGGTGATAAGCATCCTTTGTTTTTTTATATCACACCAGTTATAGGTTCTAAGAGTGCAGTATTTTACACATCCCAGTGTTCTCCAGTGTAGTGTAGTTCAAACAATTTCATTTTTACTTAGATATACATAGCGGGATTCAAAATTTTAAGAACTTGGCATGTAGTTCCTTGCCTTGAATAGTTTAAAACACTGATGCACAACCACTTTTTAAACTAATCCAGTTGGACAACAATATACTTTTTCTAGTGCTTGTCACATATCTGGCTGTAAAATGTGGAATTGCTTGAGTACATTTGTCATAAATGGTCTGAGATTGTTTTGACATCAATTTGAGTTATCAAATGAGGTGAAAGCAGCATTGCAGAAGGCATTATGAATGATTGACTTACAGAAATGCTTCCAGAAGCTGTATAACCACTGGAAAAAGTATATCATTGTTCAAGGGGATTAGTTTGAAAGTGGTTGTGTATCAGTGTATAGTTTAAACTATTCAAGTCAGGGAACTATACACCAAGTCCTTGAAATTTTGGATTCTACCACATATTAACAATTAAATTTTTTTCTTGCATATATATTCTTGGTATGCCAATAAATGTAACATTTCACAAATTTATTTTTCTCTAAATTTAGATATCTTCGTCGCTTTAAGAAAATTAATCTCAAGGTATTAAAATCATGGTGCAAGCAGATTTTAAAAGGCTTAAACTTTTTACATTCACGTTGTCCTCCTATAATTCATCGAGACTTGAAATGTGACAATATTTTTATAACTGGAACAACAGGCTCAGTAAAGATTGGTGATTTAGGTTTAGCTACTTTAAAAAATAGGTCATTTGCTAAAAGTGTTATTGGTAAGTTTTTAAAATTTTAATTTTTAACTTATTTTTTAAGTCATTTATTCTATTTATCTTTAAATTATCTTTTCAGGTACGCCAGAATTTATGGCACCAGAAATGTATGAAGAACGATATGATGAATCTGTTGATGTATATGCATTTGGAATGTGTATGTTAGAAATGGCTACGTCAGAGTATCCTTATTCTGAATGTAGTGGACCAGCTCAAATATACAAGAAAGTTATCAGTGTAAGTATTTTTAACCCTGTGATCTAAAGATATAATAAAATTTACATTTAATCATATCTTTAGATCACAGGATTAAGTTAGGGTAAGATCCCAAGTTTACATACAAATTTTGCCTGTAAATCTGTTGGTTTTTGATATTTTTAGCAATTATTTTGATCCTCCTTGTCTATTTAACATTAAAATTTATAGGCCAAACTTATGTTTGTGTATTAACGTATTTTCATGGAATGATCAGCATGTCGGTCTATCCAGGATAGACTGTGAAATCAGATATTTCTGTATAGTAAAAACTAGCATGCTGGTTTATCCTGGAGGAATGCCAGCATGCCGATTTAAGGGAGGTTATAGATCCCTCTAGATGATGCATTAAAACAAATGAACAAATCTTTATTCTAAAATTGTGAAACTGTTAGCATTACATCAAAAACTATGATTATATGTTTAATTTCTTCATTTTACTTTTTTTCTAATAATGTAAAATATTTCTGAATGCGCAAGCACAACATGACTCTTCTAAAATTTATTGTGTGTCAGACTCAAATGATTGTTTGAATGGTTGTATTCCAAAGCTTTACGTTACATCAGACATCCATTTAATGCCTGAAGAAGAACTCTGGGGAGTTCAAAAGCGTTTGAGGTGAATTTTTTTTTCTTTGCACAACAGTCATCAGTTCGTAAGGTATGTTGCTCATTGTATTTTTTCGAGAGAATTGATTCCTATCTTTCTTGTCAGTTGTGTGGAGATAGAATTAAAATAGTTTTAATTTAATTGAAGTTTTCAAATTGTTGGGAAGGGTCTGTACATATTTGTTTTGGTTTCATAAAGTATTTTTTATTTTACAAATATTTTCTAGCATTGTTGAATTGTACATTTACAGGCTTTACTAGTAAATAGAATTTTTTATATTACGTATAGTAATTCTTTTGACATTTGATCTAAGTAAAGATATTTTATTTTTGTCCGCGCAAGTCCACACCTGGCACACTAATGACGAGCCTTAGTATATAATGCACCGTTAGCGTATTTCTTTGGGCTTTTGCTTTACTTTCCTATAATAATACATTATATCCTTAAAGATACATTATAACCATAGTATCATAATGTCTAACTTTTAATGACATTTTTCAGCTTTTCATGAATATATGTGTTATTTAAATTTCTACTTTTTAAAGAATAAGAGTCATTAAAAGTATAAGTTCTAGTGAATTTTTGGAACATGTTTTAATATAAATTCTAATAATTTGGTTAAAGCATTCAGTATGTTATCAGAGAATTTTAATTTATTATTAAGTAGTTTTTGTTTCATTAAAGTTAAACTATGACGAACATCATTATTTAAAATAAATATATTAATAATTTTAAAATTATTTTTTTAGGGTGTTCCTCCTTTAAGTTTTAATAAAGTTGAAATTCCTGAAATGAAAGACATAATCAGTTTGTGCATACAACTTGAAAAAGAAAACAGGTTTATTTTCTATCATACTTTTAAATTTTTATTAAAAAATTTCTTAACATTGAATTACATTTCTTGTTGTAATGAAAATTTTCAGACCTCGAGTAAAAGAGTTGCTTCAACTTGAATTTTTTCAAGATGAAGTTGGGATTAAAGTGGAATTTGTTAATCGTGAAGACAGCATTGCAAGTAAAGCAATGAAAATGGAACTGAGACTCAGAGTACTCGATCCTAAAAAGAGAAAAGATAAATATAAAGAAAATGAAGCAATACAATTCGATTTTGATATTGAAAATGATAATGCAGAAGAAGTTGCTGGAGCCATGGTATAATTTTTTTAGCTTTAATAAAAATTGATAGTAAAATTATATCACTGTAATCATCTACAAATAATCTGCGGATTATTGGTTGATTTTAAATTCTAATTACAACTTTATCGAACAGCTTTTCCTTTGATCTTATTGAGAATGTCTTTAAAAATCATAAAATGTCTTTTACGTACTGCACGTATTAATTTATTTATTTAGCTTACTGGTTTTATCCGTGGTGCAAGGAATACAAATATTCTTACCACAAAAGATTATTACAAGTTTCATATGATATTACTTAGCAAACAAAATTAATTTAAAAAGAACAATTAATTAATCAAACGTTCAAAAATTCAAAATTATGAGGAGAACTATCTATAAACAAAAGGAAAAGGCAAAAATACAAAAGTATAACCATACTCGTCTAAAAGCAAAATACAAAAAATTAATTATTACATCAATCCAATAGTCTCCCAAGATCCATAAAGGCATTATAAAGTGATGAAATAATACTACCTATGAGCTAACCAAGAACTCCCAAATATAAGTCAAACTATCCAAATAATAAGTAAAAAACAAAATATTAAGTCTACTACAAAATTACGTAAAAAATAATTTAATTTTTTCAATAAAGAAAAATAATTCATAATTGTAACAATTATCAAAAAGATCCGAAACTTTAAAAAAAATAATATAAACACAAACAATACTTTTACGCTGTTTTGAAAAAATGAAACACAGCTATCTTGTGATATGCATCCAGAAACTGATCATCTTCACAATGTTATGCAGATATCTCTGCATTAATTCTGCAAAAAATTATAAAAATTAAACTTAACTTGCATTGAGATAGAATTAATATTATGAGAAATGGTGTTATAAATGAATCTGTCAAAAAATGATGTATTTAAATACTTAACATACATTAAGTATTATAAGAACTCAATGCATCTGTTCAAGTCCAAAATTTAACTATCAAAGAAATTTAGTTTTAATAAATAGTAACAATCTAATAATATATCAAAATTAATGCCTTTATTAACACAATTATATCTAATATTTTTAGTCCACATAAAATTGTTTATTCAGACACATGATGTAAACACTTCTTACTCCATTTTTCATCTAGTTCCTTTGTTCTAAAGATCCAGTTCAAACACTGATTTAGAATATCAAAAGACAAGGGCAATAATGAACATTCTATAAAAATTAAGTATTTTGGGGTGCACCTATATTAACCATACAATTTTTTAATGAACTCTAAGAGTCTGATATGGTATCAAATCACTCTCTTAGAGTCCATTGGAATATTTAAAGTCAGTCGTAACTCTAATTGTATTAACTTTAGGGATATCCAAAGCATGGTGGATATATTATGAAACATCAATATAATCTGGGTGACATAGATGGCTCAATGCATGTCTTATACTGGCCTATTCAATTTTGAATTTACACATGCATTCTATTTGATGCATCCAATTCAAAATTACCTCTATAAACCTGAACTTGGAATCAGGTTGATTATGAAAACATTTGTGAATTGCTACATTTTACATGTTTTCCATTCTGAAATTTAAAATCTTCCAACGTATGTGTGCTTTTTGTCAGAAAAGTTCCAGGACAAAGCTCGTAAAAAATAGAAAATTGCAATTACCAAGTAATGATCCTAGCTCCTGTCAAAGTAGTTCCCTCAGCTATCTACACACAATTGCCTATGTCTGGAGGTCTTGGAAGCAAGCAGAGAAAGTTTCAAGTGTGATGCTTGTTAGCTCATTTGTCACAGTTTGTTGGATGTCTGCAATATCTTGAAGAAATATCCCTTTCAGTTGCTTTTTCAATCGCAGAAACAAGAAAAAAATCACACTTATCTGACAAAGGGTTGCAACTGAAAGGGACATGTCGTCAAGCAAGTGAAAGGAATGTTTCATCAAGATATTGCAGACATCCAACAAACTGTGATAAATGAGCTAACAAGCATCACACTTGAAGCTTTCTCTGCTTGCATCCAAGATCTCCAGAAATGTAGGCAATTGTGGCAGCTGAGGGGACTACTTTGACAGGAACTAGGATCATTACTTGGTAATTGTAATTTTCTATTTTTTACGAGCTTTGTCCTGGAACTTTTCTGACAAAGAGTGTATACAGCATTTAGTAACCTCTAATTGGATTACTTTATTTCCTACACATTTGTAATTTTATGACTTCCAAACAAATTATTTAATATTTCTATATAACTATTCAAATTTATAAAATTATATATATATAAAAATTCATGTATTTCATAAGTATGTTTTGTACTAAAATTTATGTTTATTTCTTCAAAGGCTATGACCGGAATACTTATGGAAGATGATGTGCGTCTCGTTGCATTATTGATTCGTATACAAATAGCTTCTTTGCTGAGAGAGAGACAACAAACAACTCAAGAATATGAAAGTAAGCAAACTTCTACAGATGAAAAGCTACAAAACAATGATCAAACTTCACAATTGCAACCAAATTCACAAGCAACAGGAATTGTTCCACAAAAGTCAGCTTACACATCTGCTGCCATTAATATAAATCAAACAAGTAAGTTAATAAAAATTATGGAAATAGTTTTACTAGTTAGTTGTATTAACTTAAAATTTTAGAATTAAATTAGAAAACAATCATATTACATCACCTGATGAGGTTCACTGAGAGAAAATTCTTTATTTAACAAATGTTTTCAACTTATTACCATAGACCATCTTCAGGTTTTGAACTAAATTTTAAAAATTGTTCCAAAAATAGAACATTTTAAATACAAATTTAAAATTGCCCGAATTAAGTAAATAAATTATGAAAAATATAAGGTTAACAAAATAAAAATAAAATTAACTTTGTAAGTCATGTGATTCCTTGCCCTTGTCTGAGTTTCAGTGGGTCTGTCGGACCTTGTGTTTTAATACGAAATTATTAAATTTTATCTATCGTGTAAAAAACAACTACAATTTTTCCGTTAAATTCTTTGTTTTCTTTCTAGTGGTATAAATTAATTGTGTATTGACAAAATTGCATTTTTAATGTTTATTTTTATGTAATTTAATCCAAAAAACACAAAAAATAAACACATCAAAATTCAACTTGCCGTAAATTATCTCAATATTTACTGATTGTCGTTGGGTTTGTTTGTAAATGGGAAAGAAAGATGACTCGATGTGAAGTTAGTAGAAATTTCATACTACTGGAAGAAGAATTGTTAATAGACCCTGTGCCACTCTCTACACGAGAGTCAATAAATGTTAATTGTTTTATGACTCTATTAACAAATGCTTCTTTCTGGGTTGTAAATCAACTAATTGACAAAGTTTTTATCTCATTTTACTCATATGATTGTTGTATTTAAGATTTAACAGATAGTTTTGTTAGATCTTTACACATTAATTTTATTTTTAATTTTTTATGTGATATAGTCATGTGTTATTAAGCAAAAAAAAAAAAAAATGCATCCATGTCAATTCCTGAATGTTATAAAAATGCAATTAGCAAAAATTTTACAATTTTCACAATTTGTATTATCATAATTTATTTTTATATTTTTTGTCGTACAAAAAAGTCGCGACGCAATCAAATGCAGCAATTTCATTTATAATTACTTGGAAATTAGCTCATGCTGTCTTTTTAGGTTTGTTTTGTTGTGCAGTGATGAGAAATAAATAGATAATAAATGCAGATTTTAATTAAAATTATTTTTAGAAGATTAATTAAGATTATTAGATTATAAAAAAATGATATCTACACGATACAATTGTCATGTAACTATCATTCTTTTATTTACATGTAATTCCATAATGTTTAAGTTCTAATTAGCTAATTCCTAGTTGTTTGATTCTGTTTGAACAAGTAAGCATTTACTCAGAATTGTCTGGTGGAAAATTAACTGCAATAAGAACTCTTCCTCCACGTAAATCAAGGTAAATGTGTAAACCAATGTTAGATAATCTCTATTTTCGTCATTTTTCGGCTCTAATCTAGCTAAATTTTATATTTATTCAGGTGATTTAAATGAATAAGTGTTTTGTCAGAAACATTCCATGGTAAAATCGTCACACAAATAAAATACTTTTGGTTTAATTTTTCCTGCAATTACACAACATGTGGAAGTAATGAGTTTCCTGGTGAATTTTTTGACTGGAAGCTTTTGATAAGACATCTTCTAATCTAAGTAAAGTCAAATAACATGAAAATTAGGTAAATTACAGCTAAAAAATGACAGAAATATTTGTAACATTTGTATAGGTTCTGACTCTGGTGATGTGACCTGGAAAGACATTGGTTCTTTGCTGGAAAATCTCGAACAAACGGTTCTGAAAGAACATTTATTCATTGAAATTGATTCAGTCATAATAGAAATTACCAATTAGAATGTAAAAGATGTGTAAACAAAAATTTTAAAGCAAATTAACACAAGATGATTTTCCATAGACTTATTATAGGAAAATGGAGTTTCCCAGGAATATTTGTTGCTATACAGTTTTGAAAACATGTTTACTCGTCTAAACACTATCAAACAACATTTAATTAGACATTTATAGCTTATAACACGATTAAAACAAGCAAATTTATAGCAATTGTTTACGTTCAATTTCCAAGATCATTGCTGAAGAGGGTGGACATTTTCCAGCAATTTATAGCTAGACTGTTTTCACAAGTCACTGATTGGTTAGTAAATGTAAAAGAAAGCCAGCCAGAACTTACATCACCTAACGTACGAGAAATAATCATAAATTAATAATAAAAGTAATAAAAAAAAGTTATATAATGAAAATAAAATAATAATTAAAATGATTAAACATTAATTAGATATTACATTTGAAAACAACATTATAACAAAAAATATGAATATAAAATAATAATAATATAAATGAAACGAAAATATAAATAAATAACTATTATAGGGTTTAAGAGAGACCACACAACAAATTGAACGTGATAAAAAGTTATTGCGACACTCACTATAAGCAATGGTGATGAACTGATTGGTCTTTTAACACATTCCACTATAATATTGAAGTGCTTAGGTTAGGACTTGTGTCTGTCAGACATTAGATATTCAAGATTATGATTCGTTCAATCCATTCATTGCACATGTGCAAAAGGGAACTGAACATTTTCATTTACAGTCACTGTAAGCTAGAGTGAAAACTACCCAGTTCCTCTGGAATCTATAAACCACACCCCTTACTGTATATTCAGTGAAAAATACTTCTGAACAACTACTTTATCCCAAGAATTTATAAAATTTATTTTAAACAAAATTAATATTTGATTCACTTTTGTGGTGCCTGCTATCAAATTGACCGGACAAATCTTAGTTTTTAGCTACATCATTATTTGCATTGGGTCTATCAGACCCAAAGCTTTTTTTTTTTCCTTCAAAAATAAACATTGCTGTGCAAAAAGTTTTAACAGGATATTGATCGGGTTGAAAAGTTGGAAGAATACAAATTTTTCAGATTTTTAAAGGTATATTTAATATTTAAAAATGTTAACTTAAGAGTGCGCTGGGTATGTGAGACCACCTGAGAGCCGCAGAGGGTTAAAAAAATATAAAATAAAAATAAACATTAAGAAAGTATGACATAAAAGTAAAGCCAAAGTTGATTGTAGGGACCAAAAGTGAAGCCATAACGCGAGGTTTCTATATCCTAATCTTTTTTTATCATGCATTTTCAAGCTGAAGGTAATGCATTTTCATCCCTAGCATTCAAGCATTGTTCTTTAATCTTGCTCTTGTATATATCTTAGTTTTTTCATATCCATAGCAACGGTTGGAGAGTGCACTGTTTTAATAATGTTTACTTTATCCGACTTTACAACTGAGCTTCCATCTGTGACATTGCCGCTAAAATTGTATTACTATGGTTTTCTTCCACATTGTACTTGTGTTCCTTAAAACATACTGTGAGGTTTCTTTGTTTAACCCCAACATAATCTTTTTATCCCTAACTATTAGTTTTCTTTTTTCTTTCCTTAGTTTGTTTTTATCACTCATTAGTAAATTACTAAGTGTTTTTTTGTACACTATCTTTGAGTTTTTGTAAGTTCAGCTCACTTATGATGCATCCCAAACATTTGTTGTATGTAAATTTATTGATTCTGTTGATGTTTTTTAGAGGTTTAATCTTTGTTTTCATCTTAACTCCTAATGAGCCCTTCTATAGTGGATGTTTTATATTCTAATGTTGTTACAATTTCTTTAATTCTATTGATTTCTTTTAACCAGTCCTGTATATTGGAACAATACAAAAAGGCTCTTCTAATCAGTGTTCTGAATGCTAAAAGTTTATATTTGTAAGGGTAATTTGAAAGTTTATATTAAAGAAATTATATTTGTATTTAGAATAGTTTAAATGTGAAATTTAAATAGAAGGTTATATTTTTGGAACAGTTTTTTAAATTTAGTTCAAAACCTGAAGATGGCCTATGATAATTAATTGAAAATGTTTGTTAAATAAAGAATTTTTTCTCAGCGAACCTTAGGTGATGTAATAAGATTGTAGCCTCTCTTTGCTGAGTACACCTGGGGCTGTATTCTGGTCACCATCTCTGGTCTCTCGTCTCTCATAAGCCGGTCACTGATTGGCTAATCATTTGGATTAGCCAATCAGTGACCAGGCTTGTGAGAGTCGAGAGACCAGAGATGGTGACCAGAATACAGCCCCTGGTATTAAATTAGGAATTTGAATTAAAGTGTCCACTTTTTATCTTTAAGATGGTGACTTGTTACCTACCTTTAGTTCACATTTTCTAGTTTAATTAATTTTCTTATCTGGAAATAATCCAGTGTTTTAGATATCCTCCTCATACACACCAGGGTGTATATTAGATAAATACAACACTTCCTTGAGCCTGTGACCGGAACGGTGTTATAACAAAGAATCCAGCCATTTTAACCCGAGGAAGGACACTGAAGGTGTTCGGAAAACGTTTGTTTATTTGATTTTGTTTATTTTCACACCGGTCACAGGCTCAAGTAAATGTTGTATTTATCCAGTGTTTTAGATTTATGCTGATCAAATTCTTACAAATGCTGATGATAATTTTAGTCTTACGCTTAATTAGAGTTAAAAGATTATTAAAATTTATCTTAAGAAACGAAGCAACAATAAATATGTCTACTTTAACAACCTTAAACAGCTTCACAAAATATAGTTAGCCACAAAAGTTTTCGGTCCCCTAGGACCTTCTTCAGGTGGGATCTGAGTAGAGAGTGACCTTTCGTTCTAAACTCCCATTACGAATGCATTCCAACCCCCCGCTACAGATGCATACTATAAACAAACATTGCTGTGCATGCGCTGGTGGCTATAACGACGGGTCGTACATCGCTTGCCATGCCTTCGAAAGTTGCTTTTCGTCTTTAAAGTTGATAGAAAGGCCCAGGCAATCTGCTTTAAAGATCTGTAGTGCCTCCAAGTATTTGGAGTATTTTGTATTAAGTATTTGGAGGTGCTAGGGATCTTTAAAGCGGATCGCCTGGGTTTTCTATCAACTTTAAAGATGTAAAGCAACTTTCGAAGGTGTGGCAAGTGATGTACGACCCGGCGTTATAGCCGCCAGCACATGCACAGCAATGTTTGTTTATAGTACGCATCTGTAGCGGGGGTTGGAATGCATACCTAACGGGAGTTTAGACCAAAAGGGCACTCTCTACTCAGATCCCACTTGAAGAAGGTCCTAGGGGTCTGAAAACGTTTGTGGCTAACTATATTTTGCAAAGCTGTTTAAGGTTGTTAGAGTAGACATATTTAAAAGATTATTGTTTAAAGTTTATAAAAATTATTGGTATGATAAGAAAATAAAGTAAGGATTGTTATAAAAACCAAAATTTATGTTCAACTTTTCCTCTAAACTGGAATGTGGTGTGAAACACAACACACTAAAGATTTATAATTAACTCCAGTAAATATATTAATTGTGGAAAATAAGGACTAACATTTTTGATCACCAGAACTGATCATCTTCAGGCACTATGTTTCTGAATTGGAATGTACTTAAAACATCATTGTATTTGTCTAATAAATTAAAAATGGGATGAAATTAAGATGTTTGTAGTGATCAAAAACATTAGTCCTTATTTTTTATGATTAATGTATTAATATTGACTGGAGTTATTTATTGTTCTTTAGAGTATTGAGTTTCACAAAGTTGGTATTCTAATTTTTACTTTTGGAAACAATTCTTGATTCACATATGTAAAATTATGTATGTAAAACAATATAACATGTTTATATTTTCAAAAAAGGTACGCAAAATACAGTTGAACCTGTTTATCTGAAACATGTTTATCTCAAAATTTATTTTTTTCCCTGCATTCTAAATTTGGCATAAATTCAATATATTTTCATGTTCATCTGAGACAGTTTTCTCCCAAAGCCTCTGTATCTCGAATTGTGGTTTCAACAGTCAATTACAAATTCAAAGCTCAATGAATACATTTTGACAGCATAAATTGTAGTTAAGAAACATCTCTTGAAATACAGTATATAGTTGTAATTAACACTGCTAGTCTCTGATTTGCTATGAGTTTGGCTTTGCATCTTATTGGTTGAAGAAAGTCAGAAACTATTGACAAATTATTTCTGTTCAGGTATGTACTGTACTTGCTATTGTATTAATAAAATATTGTACCTCCAATCAAATTATACTGTTTACTATGTAGGAACCTCTTTATCTCAAATTTTTTTCTCATTCCCATGAGATTAGATATAGACATGGTAAACTGTGTTTGGTTTCCATAAAATTGATGTTTTTATAACAATATAGAATTACATGTTTTAAGTTATAACAACAATGATAATACTGATATAATTAAAGTAAACATTCCTCATGCTTTTTACAAAGATGTTGTTAAATAAACAATTATTTAATTCACAATTACATGCAGTTTTTTTAAACAATCAAACAAGTGTAAGATAGCAATTTTCTTCTGATTTTTCACATGTAATTATGTTGCATGCAATTGCCATTCCTTGAATTTGATGATTCTGAAAAATCTTGTAGTATATCTTCTTTGCACCGGCCAAATTTTAACATCATATGTTTGTTCAGTTTACTGGATAATTTTTCATTCGCAGAACTGTATCCTTGACCAGTTTTCATGTAGAGACTCTTTTAAACTCTACAATAAAATGAATTCAGCTAGAAATATTTTTCAGAATGTTTTTCAGAAGGATGAAAAAATGATTTTTCTGTATTTTTTGTGCACAAAGTAAAGCTGAAAAAATATTAAATTGTTGAAGATTATAGTACCTTAGGCTATCTTATGGAGGCAAGCATTCATGATTGTAGTGAGTTACAGACTGCCATGTCATTATGTCATGTATTGTTGATAAATATTCTTAACATTATGACTATTTTTTACAGCAATTGTGACTAGGACTTCCATGATGTCATTTTTAATGATATTGGAATAGAAAATCATTTTTATGCATGCAATTGTGTGACAATAAATAAAAATTGTATATAATGACATACACATGGGAGTGATTTTCCACAGAGGTGTTTTGAGGGTTTGGGGTAAGCATAAAAATTTTAAGATAACTGTATAACACAAAAACTGGATTTAATTAACATAGTGATGTACTTTGGGCAGAAAAAAAAATTCAACCAAAATTTTAACATGGATAATATATAGCATGAAGATATCAATGAATATCATAAGTCAATTTGGTAAAAAAAAATGCCCTAGAAAAAACTAGTGATTGTGAAAATTCACACCTATCACTTTCAACTTTCAAATCTTCTTTCCAATGTAGTTTTTACTTCCCACCACATATCCAAACTATCTTAATCTACTTTCTTGATCTTCTAACATATAGGATTCACCTTGATTGTTTCTCTTATGCAATCATTCCTAATTCTGTCCTTTTTCATCACACAATACATTCATCTCAGCATTCTCATCTTTGCTGTCTTCATTTTATTTTTCTTGGACTCTTGTAATTACCCATTTCTCAGCACTACTGTGCATCATTGCAGCTCTTACCTTGATTTTGTATAATCTTCCTTTCATTTTGCAACTTATTTTCTTAGCACACAGCACCCCACTCATATTTCTCCAGTTTAACCATTCATGCTGAACTATGCTAGGTTTCTGCACTCGTTCTTCCATCACCTGCTACATATGATCCAAGATACTTAAATTTGGAAGTTGTTATTAACTTTTCACCTAGAGTTGTATATAAAACTCATCCCCTCCATCAGATGTCATATATACTTTTTTTTGCTCTGTGATCTTTATGCCTCTCTTCCAGTACTTCTCTTCATTCCTTCAGCTTCTTCTCTACCTATGTTTCACACAGCACGATGTCATCCACAAACAGCATACTCCATGGTGCCATGCTCTTCACATCTTCCAACAATCATCCAACAGCAAATCAAATATAAATGGGCTAAGGGCTAAGCTCTTGTGCAGTCTAATTTATACAGTGAATCTCTCTGTCAAATCTACACTATTTTTTACTTAAGTCAATGCTCCCTTATACATTTTCTTTATTCTTTTCTAGTATTCCCTTTACCGTTATGCATCTCCATACCACCTGTCTAGGCACACTATTGTACACTTTCTCCAAGTCTATGAATATCATGTGCAGTTCTGCTTGCATTTCTCTGTATCTTTCCATCAGCTGCTTTAGAGCAAAGATTGTGCATCTGTTGTTCCTCTTGAAACCAAACTGTTCCTCACCTATAGTTGTCTCTTGCCTTAACCTTCCTTCCACAATTCTCTTTCAGATTTTCATTGAGTGCCTCATAAATTTCATTCCTCTGTAATTCCCACATTCCTGCACATCTTTTACTTTATAAATTGGTACCAAACTATTTTTCCTCCACTTATCTGGTATCCTCTCCTGATGCCACAGCTTATGAAAATAAGATCCCATACAATATCAATACCTTGTTTGCCCAAACATTTCCATACCTCTGCTGGAATCTGACCAACTTCTTTCCCATTTTTAATGTTTCCAAGTGTCCTTTCCACCACCTTCTTGTGTATATCTGCTGCCACTTCTTCATTTGCCTCCCTGTCCTTCCATAGTACTGTACTCTTGGATTTTCCTCATTCAATATCTTCCTAAAATAATTCTTCCATTTTTTCTTTATCTTCTCTTGGTCTTGTAACACTTTACTATTTTTACCTTTTTACTGTTTTATTGATATAAAATCCTTTGATGCCTTGTCTCTTGCTTTCACAATTTATTTCAGTTGCTTATCTCTATCTTTTCTTTCCAGTTCCTTATAGGCGTTAGCCACTTCCTTTGCCATTGCCACAGTACTTTTTGCCTGTTTGCTTATTACCTTATACAGTAGAATCCCACTAGTCCAAACTAATTGGGACCGAGCCCTGTTTGGATTAGCTGAAAATTCAAATAATGCAGAAGCAAGCAGTAAAACTGATCTGATTTATATAGATCCAACGCCATCAATGTGTCAGCGCCCTACCCTTTATGTCATCTGACTTGTTCAATAGACAGTGCAAACAGTTAACAAAAATAAGTTTTGTAATTTTGAAATGGCAACTTGCCACCTTAAAATTATTTTAACTGTAAAAAAGGTTTTTTTAATACATAGTCCAGGTTTCCAGTCAGTTGACTGATGCTACTGTGTGAGTTAGCACACTTAATTGTGAATGTTGAATGTACTCTTCACTCTTCAGTACTTTTAGTTCAGTTTAGTCTGTTGCTATTGGGTTGTTCGGAAAGTTCGTAGCGATTTTTAAGAGAAATAAAAGAAATTGTTTTAATACTAAAAATATACTTTTATTCCATTATGTATGCGCCATTGTTTTTAATGACGTGTTGCCATCTACGGAGCAGCTTCATGATACCCTCTTCGTAGAACTTTCCAGTTTTTTCCGCGAAAAACTGATCCACGTGGTTTTTGCAAGCTTCCAAAGTATCAAAATTTTTATCATGAAGGGAATTTTGTAGAGAACGGAACAAATGGTAGTCAGACGGGGCAAGGTCGGGTGAGTAAGGGGGGTGGGGTAAAACATCCCAGCCTAGTTCCAATAATTTTTGGCGTGTTCGTAAAGACGTGTGAGGTCTGGCATTATCTTGGTGAAACACAATGCCTTTTCTATTGGCCAGTTCCAGACGTTTTTCTTTAATTGCCATGTTCAGCTTATCCAATTGGGAACAATACTTATCAGAATCAATTGTTTGATTCTGTGGAAGCAGCTCGTAGTACAGGATTCCTTTCCAATCCCACCAGACAGTGAGCATGGCCTTCTTTGGATGAAGACCGGCCTTTGGAGTTTTTAATGGTGATTCATTTTTCTTACCCCACGATCGTTTTCGGCTGATGTTGTTATAAATGATCCACTTTTCATCACCTGTCACTAAACGCTTCAGAAAAGGGTCATTTTCATTTCGTCTTTCAAGAGAATCACAAATGGAGATGCGATCCAGTAAGTTTTTTTCCGTTAAGTCGTGAGGTATCCAAATGTCATAACGATTCACGTATCCGAGCTTCTTTAGATGTTGAAATACAGTACTGTTTGATGACTTCACTATGTCTG
Source organism: Centruroides vittatus (assembly GCF_030686945.1). Taxonomy (NCBI): domain Eukaryota; kingdom Metazoa; phylum Arthropoda; class Arachnida; order Scorpiones; family Buthidae; genus Centruroides; species Centruroides vittatus. The sequence goes on from NW_027122172.1 coordinate 3,813,782, forward strand.
CAATCTCTCGAGTTGTGTAATGAGGGTTTTCATCCAATAATGCTTTGATTTGGTCCTCTTCAATAACAGGAGGTCTTCCTGAGCGAGGAGCATCAAGGCTGAAATTACCCGTTTTAAATTTTGCAAACCACTTTCGAACAGTTGATTCTGATACAGCACTCCCACCATAAACATCACATATCTTTTTTGCTGTTTGTACAGCATTTTTGCCTTTATGAAAAAAGAAAAGAAACAAGTGTCGATAATGCACGTTGTTCGCATCCATTTTTGCAATAAGCCAAATTAAACGCTATTTGAATAATCTTAACGGTTTTTTTGTAACGGACGCGTCTCAAGGTCATTTATCGTAATATTCATTGGTTTGTACAATTTAATCATTTTTGCGTCAATCGGTGTCTCAACTGTCGGCTATCAAAAATCGCTACGAACTTTCCGAACAACCCAATATAATGGCCACAAAATTTTGAAAAGGCTGGACAAGGATGAAAGTGCAACGAAATTGGCATTAGAGTTTGGAGTGGGCAAGGCCACAATAATCGACTGGAAAAAACTGCACAAAGATCAAGCAATGTGTTTGCCTCTACTTTAGAAAAATCAGTTGAAAATCGATAAACAGCAAGGCCCTCAACGTTTGACAAGTTTGATGAAGCCTCATTCATATGGTTCAATCAGGAAAGAGAAAGGGGAACATTCCTAAGCAGACCTCTTGTTAGAAAAAATTTTCTCTCTGCTGACTGAAACATGTTTGAATTAGCGATGTTCGGACTAGTAGGACTCTAATGTATATTTCTTTATTTTCCTGTTACCTGACATTTCCCATCATTTCTTCATTTTCTTTTTTTCTTTTATTGCAACTTTCACTAATTTGTTCCACCATCAAATCTCTTTTTCATAGGGTGGCCCTTTTCCTGATGTTATCCCCAATACCTCCTCTCCAACTTGTATTATAATATGACTATTAAACTCCCACCATTCCGCCGCATCTTTTAGTAACTTTATTCTTCCAAGCACTTTTCCTTAAACTCTACTCAGGTCCTGTCATTCAATTTCTATCACTTTATTCTTTGTTCTTTCTTTCCTGGGTGTGTCTGGATTTTTTTGTCAACTATTATAACCTACCTGATGCAGATGTTGAGTGAAGTTGAAAGTGTTTGTTGGACAATTTATTAAACATTTTTTGTTACCAGACAAAGGTTCTTCAAGAGTTGTCATTAGCACCAGTAATTAAGTGGGAAGATATCTTTAAATTTATTTCATTTCATGTACTATGTGATGGTAGATGTAATTGTAAAAAATATTCCATTTTAGAAAAATTTTAATTTTAAATGAATATTTGGAGATTACACTTGAAAATGAACAGTTTACTATACCTGATAAAACTAAAAATTTTAAAACAAAAGCAGGTGTGTGATTTTTTTGAGGCAACCTTGTATGTAAAAGCTTTTCCATACATACATCTTAGCATTGCGTTATTTTGTAATGTCTTCTGAGTCATTAAAACTTTCAGTATGAAAATTATGAGTAAAATACAGGTATACCTCACCTTACATCGGTAATTGGTTCCGGGAGAGGCGACGTACGTCAAAAAAGGACGTAAGTCGAATTTACTTGTGTAGTTACAACGTAAGTGGAACTACGGTGGAAAATGCCAATAATGAGCACTTAAAGACCGCTAAATAAGACGACAACACAGAAACACAGGTGTTTTCGTGTTTCGTTCCCTAGGATTTATGATGATTATGTTAACATTTACTGTAAATGTACATATTTTAATATGATTTTATGTGCTTTAACACTTTTCTAGTGATATTACGACTTCGATATTTGTGGCGGACGGATGTGAAGTCGAATAAAATGACAAACTTGATTTTTATTTTTCCATATACTTTTTTCACAAACTACGTATAATTGAGAACGACGTAACTCGAGGTATACCTGTACAGGTTAAGATGAATTGCGGTTTGAAATGTTTTATATAAAGCTTATGATTTTGCCGACAAACGGTAGCGTCCTGTTAATAACAATCAATAAAATAAACAGATATCTGTTTATTTTATTGATTGGTTATTAACAGGAAACTACTGTTTTTTTAAATATAAAGGGTAAACCAAAAATGAGTCAACAGCTGCATGTTACTATTTATGATTGGTTATGAATAATAAATTAATAACATGCATGTATTCCAAACTGGTTTAACTGTTCTTAAAATAAATTTTAAACAATATAACTTGTTTAAGTGATTTTCGGGTTATCTTGTATTTTATTATCTTCATTTCCAAGAGGCATTCAAATTTTGAAATTTAAGTGTGTTACCCAAATAGGTTGCGGAACAAGATCTGGACGATAAATGTTTATTATGTTTTAAGTATTTTTTTTTATATGTACTAATGAAATCAGTTTGTTAAAAGAGTGAAATTTAGAACGATAATTGACAATTATCATTTCATTATTTGTAAATTAATCAAATTACATAAATATTATAAGTCTGAGTACTTGATAAAAAAAATATTGGTCAAGTTTTTAAGTATAATGATAACCTTGATATGATATCTGTTACATAATAACTACAGTTATTTCATAATTTAAGAAAAAATAAAAGAAATTAATTTTATGTTATATAATTGGTTTATTTAATTAATTGATTTCAATAATTAAACATTAATTAATATAGAAAATAAAAAAATATGACTGGTTGACTGTCTAAATATCTGACTTGATATTAATTTCATTGGAATGAGATTTTCAGTCTGAGTCTTCTGATTTTTTTCCTGCATTATTTTCAAATGAATTTAATAAATATTTCAGAGATGATGATAAAAGAAATATTTTTATGACCAAACGATAAGGCTGAAATAACTATCAGCTTTAACATCTGATTATAAGTAAAGTAATGAAATAAAATTAATAAAATAATTTTCTCTATTTTTTTATGTTGTTGTTTATGAATACAGTGGACCTTCGTTACAGTGCTGCTCACTATACCGTGCACTCTGTTATAGCGCCGGCGATGTTTGCGACGCGATAAGCTCAAACACATTAGTGAGTAGCGCATTTTATTGTTACTGCTTATTGAATAATTGTTGTATGTATTGAGTTTCTGCATGTATTTTGAATAGTGTTTTACTCATCATGCATACAATAATTAAAGAAAAGCTTACAGTGTGAAAGAAAAGCTTGACATTATTGCTAAAGTAAAGAGGTGAACCGCGTTACACCACGCCGCTCGGTATAATGCGGGTGTTGTTTCCCACTCAACATGCGCGTTATATCCGGGGGGTCCACTGTATACGTGTACATTTGTACAAGTTGACCTTAGTTTTTTGGATGAAATACATTTCCTAAAATGTATATGAGAGTCGAACAATAGAACTGTATATCATAAAGGAGATTTTTGTTTCTAAGAGCTGAAAACAAAAACTATAAAATCTCTTATTAAAGTTGGAAAGTTATAAGATTTTTCCTTGCAGTGAATATATAATGAAGTGTAAACATGTTAAGATGTTGAAACATAGATTGAACAGAAAATAATTTTTAAAAAATTATTTTTTAAAGGTGATTTTGACGTTATCAAACCTTATTTACATCAGCTAGTAACTAGCACTGCTACGCAATAACTTGAATGTTTTGTTTGTCGGCTGAATAATGTGTGAAAGTGCAAAATTAGCATATGAAAAGTGAATTAAAAATATAAGAGTATCATGTATGTATGATACTCTTATATCTTATATCAAAATAAATATCACAAAAATCAAAGATTATCCATATATAGGTTTTTTAGTAAATAAACCTTCAGAAATCTTTAAAATCCAATAATCTATTTATTTAATAAAAATGTTCAATTTGTATCAGTGTAGAAAAATTAGAATACATTAACACAATGTGGGACTTCAAAAAAAAAAAAAAAAAAAAACTTGAAGTGGAGAGCATCCTTGGGCTTAACGTGAGGAGTGAACAACAGTTTGAAATAAGATCATTATTTGGTGCAAATACAATTTCTTTGAATATGTATGAATGACTTATTTTAGAGATTGGATGAAGGAGCACAAAGATGAATTCCATTCTAGAGATAAAGTTCCATTACAGAATTTATAAAAAAAAAGAATGCTGATGAAATATTTAATGTATTTGAACAAACTAGATAGGCCCAATGTAGTACAGGCTACCTTTGGCAAGTCTGTATAGAGTAAATTGGCTAGTTTATTAAATAAAAGATAAACTTTGTGCACTTTGGTTACAATATGATGAATTGATGGACAGCAGTGAACCAAATTGGAAGACAGTAATCTATTATGTTTTGAAAATTGGTAAATATCTAGGTTACTTAGTCAACACAGAGAATACAGATATTTCTTGTATTCAACATAGGTTGCAGGATAAAATATTTAAATATAAATCAGAAACATAATATATTTTATCAAATAGCAAATTAAAAAAATAGGTTTGCACTATATATTTTTAAATCCTATCTACTATGGAAGAATTGCTTGGTCCTGTGGGAATTTGTTATAGACTGGTTTGATCGTAATGAAGGATTTCTTATTCTTCTTTGTACTCTGTTTGATTGGTTTCTTAGTCTAGCTTTGACAAAAATTAACATGAATACCTTTCATATTGAGTTCTTAGAGTTAATCTATAATTATGTTTTCAGTCTGTCAAGAAAAAATTTTTTGACTTTAGGTTACTTTAATTCTATTTTAAATTGCTAAGCAATTAATAATTGCTGTTCCGCAGTTAATGGTCAATGTTTTTCATTCAAAACTCTCAATCGGAATATAATTCTAAAGTATTTTAATAAGTTTTAGACCATGGCCGAAGTCTAAAATTCATTTTTGCAGTCCACTTATGCAGTCTGAAAAAACGTTTACTCCGAATAAACCGTCGACTCCTTGAACTTTTTAGCATTTTAAGATTATTTAATTACGAGAAAGATTTTTTAATTTAATATGTTTGTGAAATATCTAATTAATTTTATGTACAAGTAAATTTAAATAAATGCAAGATGTATAAGTAGACTGTGATTACAGTTATTTCTCCAATTGAGAAATAACTGAAATTAATTATATATAGCAATTATCTTACGTGCGGTTTGTGTTTTTCATAATAAATTTTATTTAATTCAAATATATTAAAAAGAATTTTAATTAAAAGTACACGAAAGGTTAAGTGTAATGTATATATTTACTTGAATTTTTTTAAACGGGTAAAAAGACTAAAAAAAACCGAAAGGTTATAAAGAAAAGTAAAAGTTTAAATATTAGATCATCACCTTAACATTAAATACCTGACCCATTTTTCTGTTTTTGATTTTTTTTTCTCACATTGTTCTCTATCAGAAATTAATAGGTCAGTCTTATACTTTGAAATCAAAATGTTCTACTGACATATTTTGTGTATTCTAGTATAATGATGAAAGAACTGATTAACCAGATATAGTAGTTTTAAACAGTGCAGATTTAATTCTTCTTATAAAATATATTTTTCAAACGATGATTTGATTATATTCTGTTTTATAAAAATTCTTAAAAATTTGTTTTTTTTTTTAAATACCTTATTGATATGATAAATTTATAATTGTACCTGTTTTGTTAAATACATATTTTATTTTTCTAGATGAAAGCCTAGATCCCGCGACAGGAAATCATTTGAATTTAGAAAATACACCACCTTCACATTTTCAGTCTTCTCAGGTATGTTTAACATCAGAATTCTTATCTTATACATTATTTTACTTCATTGTATTTCTTCTCAGATATCATAATTTAACAAATTAATGTTTAGCCACGTAAAATTGACTTTTTTCTTCTAGTTTTTTTTTATTAATAAAATGATTTGAGTTTGTAAACATTATCAAATTATTGTTTTGTCTGTTCTACTTATTGTGAAAGCATTAACGATTGGAAAACTTTATTTATTTTAAGAGAATCATTAATTTAATTTTATTAATACTAAATTAGTTTATAAAATAAATTTTAATGAGGTTGAATTAAATAGAAACATTTCTTTTAATATATATATATATATCAGTGTTTTTAAGATAGTTCAATAAATTGTTTACTCAGACAACAATAATGTCTGAGTAAACAATAATAAAATCAATGTTATTAAAATGCAATTAAATTTCTTCTTTAAAAAAAATTTTTAAATTGCTGAACGCTAAATGAGTTCAAAATTTTACATTGTAGCCGTATTTTAAGCAATTTTCTTTGAAGAAACAAATCTATTTTTATCTTTTATAGTTATTTATATTTACGGCACTGTCCGTATGATAAAGAAGTGCATCATAGGTTTTTTTTTTAATTAAAAATTATATATTATTCTCTTTTAATAACCTTGGTTACAGGAGCCAAGGATTCAACAAATTAAACACTTTCAAGAAACAATCCTCTTGTCTTTAGAATTGCTCTTGTTGTTTCAAAAATTCAAGATTTTAATTTTTGAATCATAATTTTTTTAAAATGAACGTCAGTACAAAATTTATTAATGCATATTTATTGTATTGATGCTCAATTTTCTCCTTTCATTTGACTTGTAGTATACTTTTATTATACTAATGGATTTTGTTTAATTGTTAAAGAGATGAGGCTTCATTGTCTTAATGTAATATTTAAAGAACAAAGAATAAAGAATTATATTGTTTTGAAATTCCCATTAGCATAAATAAACAGAAAAAACTATAAATTAAAGGGAATGGAAAACATTCTATTTAGCTAAGATTTATAGATGTCATAGCTGTGTAAAAACACGCTGGTTTGTAAATATAAATCAAATATAGACCTACTCCTTGCAGGTTTCTTTTTTGAGCACGAGTTAATCATAAACAGTTTGTTCTACAACTTCCAAGTCATTTGTTGTTAGCTAGTGCCGTGTCTTTGGAGAAATTCAAATTTCTGTGAAAATGAAGAATAACTGTTTATAACTTAACAAATCCTGTTGCAGATATAGAAATATGTATCTATATATATAATCAAGACGAGTTGATGATGGTAATAATCGGCGCAGAGCCCAAACAGTTAGGAGTTGAAAGTTGAAATTTGGTACACAGTTACGTCACAAGAACACACACTAAGAAGGGATTTTTCGAAATTCCTCCCCACGGGGGAGAGGAGCAGGATTAAGGCTTAACACTTCCATCAACAATGAAAGTGTTGAGTAACAATGGAAGCATTAAGTAACAATGGAATTGTTAAGAGAAAGTGCAGTTTTTTCATTTTTGCAGGAAATCGAACATATTTTTAGACCCATCTAAAAATTCTCTAATTAGTCTGGCAACAGGGGAACCCAATTCTTGCATTCTGTGAAAACGGGTACGGTAATAGTCTTAATCTTCGGTATCGTTACTTTTGCCCGAGCAATGCCGGGCCTACCCGCTAGTTTATTAATATATGTATGTAAGAAGTAAATTAATAAAAATGCAAAAATAAATAATTTGCTGATGGAAAAATCATAAAAAATAAAAATTAAAAGAAATAATAATAAAAATCTCGAATATTGAACCCAGAGCAGCCATGGGATAAGATCTCATAAGCAGAAACTTATCCACTGCACCACTCTCCCAAACATATTTGCACTGGAGCATGTAAATTCTTGGTTAATAACTTAATTTCTTTTTTACTTGAAAATGCTTAGGATTGAGGATTTTTGACTATTACATGTAGGTTTAATTTCATATTAACTTATTTTAAAAAGAAAATATTTAAAAGTTAGGTGGACATTTGTTACTTTTCCTTCAAATATTCAAGTTTTTGAGCCTAGTTCCAAAAAATTGAAATTAAATGTTTGGAATGTTTGATTTTAAACAGATTTATACATTTTTTAAAAAATAAATTATTTCAAGAGTTAAAATCTGGATTTTCTAAAACACTCGAGTTTCTCTGGAGTTGGAGGATTGCTTCTTGAAAATGGCAAATCTTCCTAAAACCAAGCTCATTAAAAGGTAAAAATATTTAATCATAAGGAATCATTTATTCTGTATATTCTTAAATAAATATAAGTTAAACCATATTCAAAATGCAAATTTTACAATTGCACAATCAAACAATATAACATAAGGTACCGAAATAGAGAAGTTTAAAACATTTAAATTTAAATTAGAAATATTCCATATTTATTAGTTTAGAAAGGTAATGCAGGAGATTTACTGATGCAAAATTTTCGAAGTTTCAAATGCATGAATCTATTTTTTGTTCTTTTTAAATATTTTGTAAAACACTAAACATTTTACATTTAGATAAATGACTTTTCAAAATATCTACATTTATTACATTTATGTAGAACAGATCAGTATAAAATTCGAATCAAAAATGAAACTTACAAACGGCTTAGTCCTTTAGTTAAGTGTATTTTTACTTTTGGTTAATTTAAAGACATCATTATTTCCAACAGATATTGAATTTGATTATTCTGAAATTGTATTTTTAAATTAGATAAATGTCAGGTTTTTTTTTTAAATCTGTTGTAGGTTAAACATACCATTAAAATAACTTCCCTTTACTCAACACCGGAAGATAGTCAATTACATATCTCTAAAAACCTGTTACCGGTGAGTATTTAATCATCAAAAAACAAAAAACTAGATTTGACGAATGTCTTTGAACCTTCCGAGGTTCTTCGTCGGGTCGCGACGAATTTTCATTAAAATGTCGTTAAGATCGAATATTACTCAAAATTCGAATACGTAAAACCCTGAAGTTCTACAAGGCATGTGCACAGGATATGTAGTATTGAGAATTTACAGCTCTTTATTTATAAGCGCTTGCCACGCCACAGAGAGATTTAATTCCTCCTTGGAACCTTGAAGAACCTTGGAAGGTTCGAAAACGTTCGTCAAATCTAGTTTTTCGTTTTTTGATGATTAAATACTCACCGGTAACAGGTTTTTAGAGGTACGTAATTGCATACCATTAAAAATTTATTTAAAATGATAAGACAGTTTCTACAGTTAAAGTCTTTTGTTTTTCTACCATGATGAAACTATTGAGAATGGTAATTCCAAACAAATTTTTTATGAATTATTAAATAATTCTTTAAAAACTTAAAAAAAAATTTTTTTTGTAATTTTATAAATTATGAGTTTATTTGCCTTTTATGACATTGTTTTTTCCCTATTTTCAAATTTCTTTAATATATATTTAAAATTCTTGAAATCTATAATTAATAAAGACATCTGTTAGCTCATTCTTTCATTTATAAATTATTAATAAAACAATTTTTGATAAATGCTTGAATTTTTTAAATCTTTATCCAATCAACTAAATGTATGCAACATATGGGAAACTTAAACCTAAATGTAAAATTTTAATATAAAAACACAGTAGTATTTTAAAAACTGGATTTAAATATAAAATAAAAACTTATAAAAAATCTAGCAAACAAGAAAACATTTGTTAGACATTAAAGTTTTCTTACTTAAAACCTGATAACTGGAGTGGATGATTATTAGGAGCGCTAACATTTTCGTAGCCCCGTCTGGGCTCTTCTTCAGGCTTTATAGTAAAAAAGGGAAGCCGTATGTTGAGAATAGAATATTTTCCTTTTGAAAATACTGTCATTCGAATCATGCCACGTGGCAACCTTCCAATAGATTTAAATGAAACGATCGATGGTTTGTGCAATGCGCATACGCTTCGCAACGATGTTGACGATAATTTTTTAAAAGTTATCCTCTATCAAGATCTGCCACACAGCTGAAAGGGCCAACTCTTCTTTAAAATTAATGCATCTGGTTTTAAGTAAGTCTGTTTTTTATTTTGCATCCCGGTATGTAAAGACAATTGATTATTAAAATTTCTTTTTTGCTGGATTTTTTTGGTTTTTAGAAGTGTTTATTTTCTAAAATTTCAATATTCAAAATGTATAAATATTTATCAACAGATAACTAATTTGTTAGTGACTCAAAATAAAACTGAAATATAAAAAAATATAAAATTGTGTTATTAAATTTAGTTGTTAAATGAATCTAGTATAATATCTTTGGATTTTTGGTAATCTTTAAATAATGCCTTATTCAAAATGAAAAGCTCAATGATTTTAATGCTTTAATGCTTCAGGAATGCAAAAAAAATAAGAAAGAATTTTCTTATATTTCTTATTAAGGCATTATAGACATATCCTAAAAATCTGCATAAATTTCAATAGCATTTTCTAGTAATTTTGAATAATTTCACATCTTTATGAGAGAATATATTCTTTCTAAAATATTTTCAATTTCATTTACTTAAATAACTTTCCATTTTAAAAGGAAAGGATTAAATGAATTCAATGGAAGAAATGTAAATGGCAGATTTTAAACTGAAAATTACAAAAATGGGAAATCTTATATAGTTAAACACATCACGGCAATGGGAGTTCCATTATTTACAGTCTTTAGCATCATCTCAAGGATAGATCAAGGAAAACATGCAGAAAGAAGAATGGGAAGTGGTTGAAAGAAGAAAAAAATGATAGAATGGAAGAGGAACTACAATAGAGAGTCATTAATCGGAATCAATTGGGGACTGGGGTTATTCAGATTAGTGATTTGTTTGGATTACCAATTATGTACGAAAAAATATATTAACCTGTTTGATGTTCGAATTTTTCTCCGTTGCGTGTCGCTTCGTGTTGAATTTTCGTCAATTTTAAGTTTAACGAAAATTTTTATAATAATAATCGAGGCTATTGTATTGTTAAAAATTATTTCTGCATTTTGTACAAACAAAATAAATATATTGAAGAATATAAAAACATGAAAATTATACTTTAGAAGTAAATCTAGTATCAAAAACGTTCGATTCGGCACGACACAGTTCGACTGAAAATCGTTCCGATTACCAGCGATTCCGATTACCGGGGTTCAGATTAATGACTCTCTACTGTAATTGTAAGAAGTGACTTTGGAAAAGTTGGACAAATGTTTACAAAATTAGTAACAAAGTTGAAAATTTCACACTGACATATTCTGCCAGATTTTGAGGGAATGACTCTCAAGAAGTGAAAGTCTGTTCCAAAATACATGACAACGCAACTTGCTACTCAAAAAACCTGTCTGTGGAAGCTGCACAATGGAGTTTCAAAGGAGCCAGACAATCTTGCTTTGGACAAGTTTTACTTCACTTTCGATGAAAGTGAATAGATCGATAACAATCATTGTTTCACCCTAAAAAAGGCTAGGTATGGATTCTGAAGTCAAATTCAAACAATATTCCAAGTTTCTGCCAAAGATTCTGATTTGGCTGACAATAGGTTGAAGTTAGACATTCATGAGCCTTCACTTCCCATCAGAACTCTCTGTCACCAAAGAAGTCTATGGCAATGAATGGATTCAAAGAGGCTAGTACTTTTTCTAAAGAAATACTATCATGACCAAAAATGTGTGTTCTGGCCATTGCTCATTATGCTCACAAGACAGGTGCCAAGTTGAATCATTATGGAATTCGATACATAGCCTGTGAAGCCAATGTTCCAAACATTTCGCAACTCAAACCGAGAGACTTTTGTACCAACCGAAGCATAAAGTTTATGAAAATGGTTAGGTAGCTGGGTGTGCAAAGGACTTGGACAGCAGGATCAAGGCTAAATTTCATCACTTGAAAGCTGGCCATTTTTAGATGTTAGACTAAAGTTTGAATTGCACCAATTACAGTCCTCATCATCTCATCTGAACTTTTAATTAACTTATCTGTACCCAAAAATATTTTATTTTAAATAAATAATGAATTTTAAACAACTTTGAAATTTTTGCAGGTTTTTCGGATACATATCTTTATTTTTATAGCACATTTTTATATAGTAATTATTATATTTGTACAGTACATGTTGAGTTTTTTTAGCTCTGAACATTAAAATTTTTATCCTCGCATAATAATGATTTCTATCATATTAAAACATAAAGACATAAAAACGTATCTAACCTTATACATTAGTAATACCAAGTGATTTGCAGATTTTCATTGGTTTATACTAAGGTTAATGAATAATCCAAAACATTTGGATTTTGCAATTTGGCTACAGGTAGACAGTTAAGCCACCATTTTATGATAAATTTAATTATTATAAATAAATGAATTTTTAGTTTAAAATATTCTGGAAGAAAAGAATAAGCAAAGAGTGGGATTCAAACCTGCAACTCCTGCTTGTCAGGCAGTTGCATTGCCAGTTATGCTACCTGGATCTCCTTCTGATCTTTGCTTCCAGAGCTATTATATATAAATTAAACAATAATTTATTTATAATTATGAAATTTATCATGAGATTGGTGACTTAATTGCTTACCTCTAGCCAAATTACTTTGTTTTAGATGATTAATTAGCCACGAAAAACAAATAATTGACACACACCGGAGAAATATACAAATAATCCTTCATTAAAACCTTTAACGGCGTGAGGTATTTCGAAACTAGATCGCTTGTGATTCCTGTTGGATTTGAAGTTTGCTAGTTCAAATTTCGTTCCAAAAATGACCGGTCTTTGTTATAACGGATCGTTACAAAGAACGTAGCTTGAGGATGGACCCAGGGAGGGATCCGAAAACACTTGCGTACACAATTTGATCATACCCCATGCCAGTTAAAGGTTTTAATGAAGGATTATTTGTATATTAATTAGCCTTAATATATCTTTATAAAAATCTGGTGAATTGTTTGGTGTTAAGTCAAAATAAGAAATATTTTGGAATAGATCAAAATTGTAGATAATGTTTTAAAAGCTTTTATGAAGTATTTGTGTTAAGAAATTCTTGAATTTATATATTAAATTTAAAAAGAAAAACGGAAAATTAAGATATTTAGGATAGTCAATATTAAATAAATTTTGATATAAAATATAGAAATTTGATCATAAATTTATGATTCTTTAAGAATTATTCTTTTAATAATTAATCTATCAAATTATTAATTATACTTCAATTTATTTTGACAAAATTATTAATTTGGTTGAGTATTTTTCTATTATTATTATTATAAATTACAATATAAGTAAGTTCAAATTTTATAGTCAATCAAAAATCTAAATTGCCAGATTATTTTTAGTTTATATTTTAAATTAATTTGACAACATAACTTAGTCTATTGATGGGTGATTAGGCCATTTTATTAAATTGAGATTAATAATTATAATTAATTTGAAATTTAATTTAATAATTCAAAAAATTCTATAGAAAAGATTGGTTTAAAGCAGGATTTGAATCTGCATCTTATACCTACGTAAGAAGTGGATGGAAAGTAATGGATTAAGTTCTGCAACTCATACTTTAATGCTTGTGTAACAACAAGCAGTAGTAATAGTTATTTGCTTGATATACAATTGAACAAATGTTTTTGTAAGCATGGACCACAAGAGATTTTCCAAAGGAGATGCAACTTTTCAGATGATAAATTCCCAAATCTGGTGGAAATATCTGGTGTTTTTTGCAAGGACTTTTTGTTTGCAATACTACTCTTTGCATTTTGCCTAAAAACACTTGATGCCACATGCTTGTGGGACATTTGGAGGGTTGTCCTTCTTGGATATGTATTGACACCTTTGCTGTCTAAGAAGGCATTACAATTTTTGCATAATGCAACATAGCTAAGTATTGCCAAAAGATGACGACATCCCTGGAATAATGCTTATCAATGAAGGGAAACAGTCATTTTCTCAGACATTCCCCTACGTAAATCTGAGCAGTGATGGTATGTTCGTAAACAAAAGCATCTGCAATGTTTCCAGAGGTGTCCATGCCCTTTCAAATAAAGTATTTCTTGTAGAATTTTTTCTTAAGCTGGACTTTTTCTTGTAGGCAATATCCTGAGGATTTGTAGTATGGTAATATTGTTTTCCTTATTAATTTTCCAGGGTCAAATGGACAATAAGTCTTATGAATAATGAAATGCTTCCTCAAACTTTTTTCATAAACTTTTCTGCAGCGTCTTTTTGCTCTTTCTGCTTGGTCCTTTATACGTGTATACTTTGATGCAGTTTGATTTTTGTTCCTTAATTTCCAACTTTTTGACTTTGATATTCTGTAATATTGTTTTTGTCAATGACAATTTTGATGATGTATTTCTGATGGAAGGTGATAGAGCCTTCCATCACAATTTTTTGACTTCACAACTTTTGGAATGATTGACAGATGGTATGACCAGGAAGTGGATTGTAATAGTCTTCTTATGTTTATTTATACTTTTGCAAAATGGCATACAAAGTGCTTTTTCTCATACCTTGTTCCATAAAATGGGCAACAGTTTTCTTCTTACTGTGTCTTGATGTATTTTCATAGTACTGAATGACAGTTTTGGCAAAGAGCTCATTCTCACATCTTTTTCCCATGTTGTTTCACTGACAGCACAGAACTTTTATTGTGTGTGACAAGTTGGTTGATATAAGACAATGGTTGATACATGTCACAGCATGTATCAACCATTTTTATTTGCAAATTACACAATAGGCCTGGAATTATTTTTGTTTATCTCTTATATAGATCTTATACTAAGACTTAATTATTAATTTTAATCATTAATCTTAATTCAGAGTAGTGGCCTAATCTTAGATCAAATTATGTTGTTTATTATATAACTGTGTTACCTTTTTATTATAATTATTATTTATTTTATCAATTTGCACTGTATAACTGGCTACATGTTCAGTGAAAAGTTCACTAAAACTCAAACTATTGTTTTTCCTGGAATTGACTTGGTCTTCCAGTTTTTCACATTCACCTGAGGGAGTGTAAAATAAAGGTAAGGAGTAATGAAAGAGAAATTTCAGCTTGCGCTGTGAAGTGGTATGCAAGTGTGAAGGGATAAGCACGAAAGGAGAGCATTCTAACCAGGAAGGCATGGATGAAGATTAAATGCATCAGAGTAAAGAAATAAAAGAAGTTAATACTCAAAATTCTGTTTTTACTAAAAGTTAATCTGATTGTTTCAACTATGTAAAATTATTAGAGAGGTTGAGGCCGACATTTTAAACGCAAAAACGTGTACGTCGGACGTTCGGCACTGCTTTCCCGTAAGCCTAGAAGTTTGGCAATGGCCTTTGGAATGTCGAGCACGACTCCACTGACTTTCAAAAGGCCATCGACAAACTTCTAGGCTTATGGGAAAGCGGTGCCGAACGTCCGACGTACACGTTTTCGCGTTAAAACTTCGGCTTCAACCTCGCTATTATTGTTGTGAACTCTCTTTTCTCATTGTTAAATTACATTGATTTCTTCCAAGTTGACAGGCCTTTGTTTTATATACATTAAGATTGGTACTTCATAAATGATTTGTAATAGTTTTATACCTCCAAAACTACCGAAAAGCTGTTCCCCTTTGATATTAGAAATTATTTTAAAAATCTGTTTTTGTTTGAAATTTTGAAATCTTTTCATTAACTTTTTTTTAAAAAATGAAGAGTTGGGATGATGATAATATATATACACTTTATTATAAAGTTAATTTTTAATCTGGCAATTTGGCATTTTTGAGGTCATAGCATGTAAAATTGCATAATATTTAAAGACAATTATTATAAATAAAATGTTTAATATTAAAATTCTGTTTAGATTTTAAAATGAAATTAAATATTTTTAAAATTAATCCAAATAAAAAAAACCAAAATTGTTTATTATTATTATTTATTTATATATAAAATGTATTGGTTTCCAAAATTCATTTTACATTTATTAAAAAATAATTAAGTATTATTAAACTAAGTTTCTATGTTGAATTATTAAACTCTATTTGAAATATTTAAATTAACACAATATACTGTGGTATGTAACAGCTTTTTTTTTTTTTTATTTATACTAAAAATGAAAATATATTAATGCTTTTGTGAATAAAATACTTTAATAGAATATTATAAGGAGAATTGTTAGTAAGAACATTAAGATGTTGGCAATCACATATCTTGATGTTCAGCAGTCGGTAGTCTGATTAAGTGTTATTTACTATTATTCAGTCACTAATGATTTATTATTAGATTTATTTTTAGAAAAAAGTGATATTTGACTGCATTAATCAGTCATCTTTATATTCAGAAAGAAAATTCTAAGATGAGAATATTACTTTCAATAGAAGTGAAAATACAGTAGAGTGTCGTTTATCCGAATCAATTGGGGACTGGGGTTGTTCGGATAACCGATTATGTACGGAAAAATATATTAACCTATCCCATGTTGAAATTTTTCTCCATTGCGTGTCGCTTCGTGTTGAATTTTCGTCGATTTTAAGCCCGACGAAACTTTTTATAATAATAATCGAGGCTATTGTATCGTTAAAAATTATTTTTATTTTGTACAAACAAAATAAATATATTGAAAAATATGAAAACAAAAAAATTATACTTTAGAAGTAAATCTAGTTTTTATACTTGAATAAATGCTCAGAGTTTTAAAACATTACTACTCAGACACCTTATACCTCTGAGAAATTATTAATCAAGCATACAGCATATCCTCATCCCATATAAAAATATAGATATATATTATGTTAGTTTACGTTCCTTAAATTATTATTTAGCGGATCAATATGTTTATTTAATCGATTTTATTAATGTTTTTATTATTGTTTATATTTTATATTTTACATGGAATGTTCCAACGGTTTTTTTTTTAAATTTTGAAATATCGTGCGCATATATATTCGAACCTGCACGAGATAACATTCCAGAAGTAAGAAATTGCTTGAGGATGACCTGTGGAACAGGTGGAAAACGTTTGCATAATTAAATTAATAATTTCTCAGAGGTATAAGGTGTCTAGTAGTAAGTAAATCTAGTATCAAAAATGTTCGATTCGGCACAACACAGTCTGACTGGAAAGCTTTTGGTTGACTGGCTTTCGGATAAACGACGCTCTACTGTATTAGTTTTGGCAGATCAATTTACTTGTTTATAGGTCAATTTGTTTTTAATGATGATTTAACCAGGTTTTGTTTTTTCATATTTATCAATTACAAATTTTTGAGTTATTGGAAGAATCAACTGGATTACAATACATACTGTATGGTAGATACCTTAAACAGTAGCCCCTTGTTATATCATGCCTTATATTGTGGATTCAGATATGTCACACTTCTTTTTGTCCCCAAATTTTAAAAGCACTTGAGTCAATAAATTTTAAAATATTAATTGCCATTGAATTTCTTTTTGCAATGAAAAACCATATTTTATTCCTACCATTGTCTTTGAAACTACCACTGTGGGTGAAATAATAAATTCATCAAGATCTAAGTAAGCAAAACAGGTGGCCAGTTCAATTATCAAATAAGTTCCTTTTGATATTAAAATTTTTTCTTTGTTGTTTTAAGTACTGTTTCCTCATTTACAAGTTTCTGTGAATTTTACACCTTTATGTGAAATTTTGAATTCACTGTGTAACTTATAAGGAAAAGATTTTTTTAATTCTAAAGGAAAGTTCTAAAATTTTTGCACAGTAGTAACTTTATTTTGCCTTTTAGAGAATTTTTATTCTTTAATTTTATGTTTTGAAGTTCTACTATATGTTCAATATTTACTTTTTCAATTTTCGGTTATTGTATTTATAATTTTTAATGAAAAATATAAATTACCGAATTTTTAATAAGCAATTTATTATGAAATATAATAATGTATAATGAAATTGCAGCTAATATTTTGTTTTTATATCAACGGTTTTTAAATGTCATTGGTAAATAGTGTTACCACCCGTCTGGTTTTCAACTCACTGTTTGGGTGAACTATTAATTTTGTCCGGGAGTTTCATAGAAATTGTGAAATTACGATGAAACAAAGTTCTTGCAAATATTGTTATAAAATTACACCATTTGAATAACGGAAGACCTTGCACTCACCGAAACTCATCTGCCATTCTGCCATGTAACTCTGTTTATGCTGACGTGTGACGCACAACCTGTCTCTCGACCTTTTTATTTATTTATTTTTTATTTTTTGCTTGTATGTTACTCTTACGCAAGTCCCTAGTACCTAACTGTAACTGATTTAGAACCAGCATGCACACTATTCTTCATTGTAAAATGACATTGCGCATGCGTCAGGAACTTCTGTTCGAACAAACCTGACATGCCGTCTGGGTCAGCGATTTTTGTAAAGGTGGCAACACTATTGGTAAAGAAACAATAATGCTAAATGGGCATTCATGGTATCAATAAATATGTAAATGTCATTTAATATGATATAACCGTGAATAAAATTTAGTATTGCAAAACTAAGCTTATTTTATATTAGAAACACTTGCTGATGAAAGAATAGGGGATAGAGATTCCATAGCAGGTATAAGATTATACATGCTATGGAATCTCTATCAGCCCAGAATTTTTAGTATTGTTATATCATGCCGCCAGATATATAACACTTTTTCTTTGTCTTCCAGCAAGCATGATAAAATGAGGGGGCTACTGCATTAGATTATGAATTCTTGGATTTGTATGGAAAATGTGTAAAAATAAATATTTATAAGAAAAATTTTTAGTACCAAATGAATTGCTAAATTATTCATCTGACTGTAACAATGTTAATTTAATGATTAGATATAGAGCAATTTGATATAGTTAAATTGCTTTATATCTAAACATTAAATTAACCATATTACAAATCAATAAACATCTTGTATAACTAGATGCAGTAAATACTTGTAAAAAAATACAGTAATACCTTGACTTACACTACCCCGACTTACGCGAACCCAGAGTTACGCGATTTTTAAATCTCGTCGATTCGTCTTTTGTTTGAGCGCCACACAACTCTCGATTACTCACTCCCCCCACACTATTGTTCTGCTTACATGTTTGGATGTGTCGCGCGGAATCGACGCATAGCTACAATTTATTTTGTGTTATTTATTTCTGTGTTTGTTATATCTACGGAGACTCGAGAGACTCTACTATGTCATCCAAACGAAGTAGAACTGATTCTTCTGCATCAAACAAGAAAAGAAAAACTTTATCTTTGGAATGTAAAGTTAACATTAGTAAAGACTTTGATACAAAAATGAAAAGTGGTTACAAATTTTATAAAATATAGACTCCAACGCAGAGTGCATTTCTTCTACAAAACGAGAAATAAAAAAATTATCAGCATGCTACGAGGAAATTTTGCGAGAGAAAAAAAATCTTTGAGCCGTCAGACGAATTTGTTAGATTTTTATGAAGCCTTCTACATCAAAATAACTTCGGTTTACGATTTTAATAATATAATTTGTTACACTATGTATTATCTAAGATTTTATTAAACATTTTTTTTTTAATTATTGTTTTTTTTAGTCTCCGGCCCTAATTAATAATAACTTGTATGTATTTATATGCGAAATTATACCCCGACTTATGCGAATTCGACTTGCGCGGTTATCACTCGGTCCCACCTAACGCATAAGTTCGGGGTATTACTGTACACTAATACTAAAAAGACCTAGCAGCAAAAGAATACTTTAATTTGGAAACAAAAATATTTGTTTTTGTTTACAAATTAAAGTATTCTCTTGCTGCTGGAGTTTTTGGTATTTGTTTACAAGTAACCTTATTATTGTCTTATGAATAATCCAGCAGTATGTTTGGAATTAGTAGTTAAAAATCAGGTTGCTATATATGTTACACATAAGAAAAGTTTTTAATCTTTGTTATAATTTTGAATTACACTTTCATATATATTTTTTGAAGCTGTTATAATTTGTGTTTTAATTAGTTAATTAAAAGAACTGTTAATACAAAGACAATTTTTTTTTTTTTTTAACTTCTAGAAGAAAAAGTTTTGTGAATAATAATAAATAAAACAATATTCTTTTTTAGATTGATCAGCATATGGCATATAACTGGGGAGACTGGCACGTCAGAAACCCTGGGATTACTGGCATGCTAGTCACACTGCGACTAAAAAGTAAAATTAATTAGATCTAACAAAACTAGTTGTTAAATAAATGTTAAAAAAAAACATTCTTCCCAGTACAATAAAATAACAACATTGTAATTTGAATGACTTAAAATCAGAAAGAGCATTTTTGTTAACAAGGTAGTAAAACAATTAGTCTCCTATTGACAGTAGTAGGAGTAGTAATTAGTCAGTATGAGCTGCACTGACAATGTATCCTTACCTTGAAAGATAACACTTTCCTCTCAAATTTCATACAAAGCAGATGTTAATGGGTGTAAGTTGAGATAATTTACAGTCAGTTTCTGAAATTTGATTTGTTTATTTTTGTGTTTTTGGATCAAATTACAATAAAATAAACATAAGAAATTTCGAAAATGCTTTTTTTGAGTATTTTATATTGTTAGAAAGAAGACAAAATGAAGAAACTAAACATATAATTGTAGTTTTGATGTGCCGACAGTTTCATAATTTTAGAATAAAACTGGCATCTATGATATGTCATGCGACATAATTTGCTCTTTTATTTGTGTCCCTGGAGAGAGATGTATAACCTCACTTAAACTATCGTGGTCTCCTCCAGATAGACTGACATGATAGACAATCCATGAAAATATGGTAATAATACAATAAACATTACAATTACACAAAGCTGTAACTCTGGCAGACAAAAAGAGTACACCATTAAACATACACACAACACTAACTTGGATCTAATGTAGTACACAAAATGTACAGATACTATCAACAGTCTGGGTCCAGGAGCTCCACAGTAATTACCCTAACAATCTTGTCCTGGATCACATTGTCAGATTTTCATCAAACTGTTGGCTGACTCATAGATGGCTCTTTGGAGAGACATCAGGTTCTTGATTGCTACAAAACATCAAGTCATAAGTACAAAATCTACAGAAGGCTTGTCCTGTGAATTTGTCCTAGCCATATATTTTTACCAAATAAAGTATATTTTTTATAGCTAAAATTCCATATTTAATTAAAATTATTTCTAAAATTTCATACTTTTTTTATGGAAAATTGTATAGTTTTTAATTAAATTAATCACAAATTGTTATAGTAAATCTTTACAATTATTTTAATCCATTTAAATGTGTTAAATGCTTTTTAGTGTTTGGAAAAACTAATTTTACTTTCCTTGCCATTATGTACATAGGCTGTTTTTTTTTAAACCTCTAATGATCCATAAAACAAAGACAAGTGTAAATAACAAAATGAATTTATTCCAAAAGTTAGGTACAAACATGGTTACTTTTCGACATAATCACCGTGAAGATTGAGGCATTGACATATCTACGGACAAGCTTTGCACAATCCCCTCTTCGTAGAATATTGCCGCCAGTGACTCGAGATGGGCCCTAATGTTGTTTCGAAGATCGTCACCAGTCTTGAACCTCTGCCCTCCTAGCTGCATTTTCAGTTCAGGAAAGAGGTGGAAGTTTTCACACATTAAAGGTGTGAAAACTTCCACTTTTCAGATTTCCATCCATCCTGGAACTTTTTAAACCAGGTATAGCCCCGATTTAGTGCTGAGTGACAATTTAGTTATTTATTTTGATTAATAATACAAATGTTATTTTTAAAATAAAATTTCATAAAAGCCAGGAAAGTTATGCAACTTGTTCCTAGATTTTTTTAAAATTGACATTGAGTTTTAAGATCAATTGAATAAAATGTAAATAATAATGTCAATAAGTTCTTATTCAGTTTTGTGTAGATGTAATTTTATAAATGTTGAAATTAAATAAATTTGCCCTTGACATTTGAATAGAACTCTAATTAAACTTAAGAAAAACTATGCTTTATTGGAATGTAAACTTTTGAAATCTTTAAAATTCAAGCATTTATCCAAGGCTTCATTTTTAAAGTTCGGAAAGGTTAAAAGTATTTAGATTTTAGTTATAAAAATTTTAACTCCAGTAAAATGTAGTTTTTTTTAATATAATTTTCGTCATTATTACATTGTTTTCATTCAGAATTAAAAATGACTTATACTGAAAATTTTATTATTATTGAATGATATTATTTATTATAATTATAAATAAATTTCATGTATGTTAGAATATATTTTAATGAATCATTTTAAATTTTGGAAACCAATATACATTTAAATATTTAATTATGAAATTGGTGCTCTTATAATCACGTCGAAATTTTGAAACTAATTTTACTTAAATTAAACTTTAGCTAAAATAACTTTTCTATTTTAAATTTACTAATAATTTTTTAATTTATATAATTTTCTTAATCTGTCTTTTTACTAAAACATCAATAGGATATTTCATTTAATCCAAATATATCTTCAAAATATAGTTATACGTAAAAATAGTTTTCGGACCTTTTTCTTCAGGCTTCCGTGGCTGTTGTGTATACGTCAGTTGGCCAGGTGATTGGATCAAGTCAACAGAATGTTTTTACATCTATAAATCAGCCAAATTTGACAAATTTTTCTCAAGGTGGTCAACAAATACTTTCCACCTCCCAAATAGCCTTACAAAGTTCTCATCCTTCCACAGTTGGTCTCCATTTGGGATATCAACAGCAACTTCAAAGTGGACAGGAGCCTTCTCAGTCACTCTCTCTTATCTTACCTCAGTCATCTACAATTTGCTCTGTTCCTGCTCAAGAACAAGGACTTTCCGCTTCCCAGTCAGTTCTCCATCCTCCTGTAAACCAAGTTTTAGGTTTTTCTCAATCCACTCTGCCATATAGTACTTCAACTTCTTTTCAACTTCCTCACCAAGTAGTGACTGAACAACCTACAGCAGTTTCTCTACAGTCTTCCATTCCACAACAGATCGATAGTATAGATAAAATTCCAGAAGCATCTTGCTCACAATACACAATCCAGTCTCCGCTGCAGATTGACAATAAAAGTGAACTCCCTATTACACCAATTTTAACTATTCCTACTAGTTTTCAAGGTGCTGGTTTAATTGAAAATCCCATTACACAAGAACAGTTTGGTTCACCACAAAAGAGCTGGATACCTCAAGCTGCAGTTATACAACAACAGTCTAATTCCTTACCGTCTTCTCTTCCATTTCAAAATTTGCCTTCTACAACTCTACAGTTTACTCCATATCAACAGGTAGGCTCTTCTAATAATTTAACACAACATTTTCTTGCAACAACTCCAATTTCGTCTAATCCGTCTGCACAGTTTATTCCCTTTTCAAGCATATCGTCGAGAATGGATAATGCTTCAATATCAATGGAGTGTCAAGAAAATTTTCAAAATTCCTGCAATTCAAATCCTAATTCCCCAATTACTAATCAGTCTAATTCTCATTATATTATAATGACAGTACCTTCTAATGGAAATCAGCAACCAAGTCAAAAAAGAGCTTGCTCAATTGGTTGTCCACCCTTTCAATATACTTCAAATTCCTCATATTCAAATTCTCCTGTACAGTTGACCAATAATCATGTTTCAAATTTTGTTAGATCACATTCATTTTCTCAAGCATTCACACCAGTCTCACATGTTGGTAGATCATATAATCATGTTCAATCACCACTTGCCCTTCAAAATAATAGGTCGTTTTCAAATAATATTTATTTGACACATCCTGAACAGTCTACATGCATTCAATCAAATAGTAGACCTAGTACTCCATTTCCACCTATTCAAGTATTGGTACAAGATCATGTTCCTAGCAGAAATTCACCAGTTAACCTAACACCACCCCCACAGCTTTTATCTTTTCCTCAACCTCCCCAAAGTCCAAATGTTATTAGACCAGTAACCCGAGTTGCTTCTCCGCTAACATTACCTATTGGATCATCTCCACCTTCACCTCTTCCAACTCCTCCCCATACACCGGATTATTCAACAAGTTCAAAAGAAAACTTTACATATTCAAATATAGCCCGAGCTGCTAGTCCTTGTCCTTCTTCTAATGGAAGAATTCACATTCCTAGATCTTCTACATCAACTCCATGTTCTCCAGTCTATACTTGTATACAGCCATCATTTCATTTACAATCCAAAAGAGATCTTTGTAGATCCACTTCTGTAATTGCAGTTCCTACTCATTCACAATCTTCCAAATATTTGTTATCTCAAAATTCTGCTTCAACTCCATCTTCTCCAGTTTCCTCATCATTCCTTTCATCTTTTCCTACACAACAATCAAATGTATCTCAACAGGAAGACCAAACAGACTTTAAACATTATGAGTTATTCAATTACCCAAATAATAATCTTCAAGTAGAGTATGGATTTACTCCTCTACAAATTCCTTCAAGTTCTGCCAATACTTTTAACTCTATGTCAAATAATCTTGTGTTTATTCCTTTGGAAAATATTCTTGTTCACAAGAATTGAATGCTATGAGCAAACCTGCTATGACTTTCTCCTCAATGTGCCTTAGTCAACAAGACAATATTGGACCAATGGAGCACAATCCCAACTCACAAATTCCCCAAACGTGGGTTCCTCTGACGTCTCTCGCTATGCCTACACAATTTGTTCCTGTTTCTATGGCTAAAACTGACAATGCCCAAAGTATGAACGAAGTTGCTAAACCGAATCCAGTTTATTTGAGTCCTCAGAGGTCTTTGCCTTCCATAAAGCTACAATCCTCGTTTCTTCATCCAAAAAATCAGGTATTTTTTACGGAAATGTCGGTGGAGGTCAAACCGCACTTGTCTCTGATTCTGAGAACAATTTCTTTGCTGACTTTAAGCTGGAATATTTCTTTTCTTCTTTGGTTTTCTTTAAATTTGATAGGTTGGGGCAAGCAAATTTGTAGTATGCATTCATATAGTGAGAGGTGAAAATAAAACAGGAAGCTTTTACTAACATACCTTAACTAATATATATCTTTTATCTACTAATGCAACTGCTTGCTATATTAACATGCATGTTAATTTATCTTGCCTGCAGATGGCAATAATCTGAAAAATTAAGCAAAATGTTTTTTGAACATATTTCTAATCTATAAATAACAAATTAGTATAAACCAGAGATGACAAAACAAGATACGGGGTTCTTATTACTTCAGCAAAACTTTATATTAAGATTAAGACACAGAAAAAAGAGTAAACTACTAAATTTAGTAGTTTATATTACTCTCTCAAATGAATTTCTCAGTTTGAAAACGTTAAATAAAGATAAATTGTTTTGCTGAAACAAATTAAACTTCATTCATTTTGAAAGGTCACAGTTTTGTACTAATTTGTCATTTTATCAGGTAATAAAACGAAAAGTTTACTTACAAAGAGGGACGACAGGAGTCCGACACCCAGATGATTTGTTACATGTTGCAAGCTAATTTTTCATTTGATTACCTGATACATATATTTATATAATCTTCTCACAATATTGTAGCATTTGTGTGATTAAGAAAATATGAAGTATTTTTAATATGCCTTATTTATACTTCATTCTTATAAGTAATTGACTAATAACCTGTATAAAGCAACATTATTTTCAATGAAATTTTTATAATTTTGTTTAAAGCTTAAAATGGGAATTTAATCATTAATAACAGTATTTTGTACTAATTTAAATATAAAGAAGCAATTTAAACTTTAAGAATTAATTAATTTCTCGCAAAAACTAAATTTTGAAATGCGTGAAATGTAATATGTGAGTATAAATTAAAAAATTTATAAAGAAATGAAATGTTTAATATATTAAATAATATAATATAATGTCTTGTAAAAAATTCCTACTCAAAAGTCAGTTAATCTATATTGTTTTTAAAACAATTCACTTTTAAGGCATGTTAAAGATCAATTCAGATATTAAAATTTGTTCCTTAATTGTTTAAAAATGTAAATTATTGTTATAATGGCTATTTTAACATAAAAAAAAACATTAATAATAATAATAATAAAACTTTAACATTGTTTAATGCAGTTTAAGTATGCATTGCATGCAGCATGAATTCAGATTTCTTTTCAGTTTTTATTACTTGTGCTTATTTTAACAACTTATTAATTCCTTTTTTTTTCAGACGTCGAGTCTTTTTGTTTGAAATTAAATAATTAAAATTTTTTATTTAGGATATTTCTAATACTCAAATGCAGACTACTATGCAGAATCTTCAAGTGCAACAAATGGATGAAAATAAGCTAGACAGGTAATTTGATTTTATTACTTTAAAGCAGCGTTTCTCAAAGTGGGCGATAATGTCTTCCCTCGTGGGCGGTGAGTAAATCTAGGGGGCACTGGAGGCAGGGTACCGAATGGTGACCAAAGGCAAAAGTTGGGGTCGCCGACAGCCGTTCCCTTTCCTCTGTTAAATGGATAAGAGGAAACATTTAATGGTTTCCAGATATTGAGAACAATGTACGGTAAGGGCACAAAGTGTGAGATTCGTAGAAAAGTTTTTTTAAGAATATTTCCAATCCTTTCTCACACAAGAGAAAATGAGTTAGGGGCATTGGGTATAACTTTATGGAACAAAGGGGTGGTGAATTGAAAAAGTTTGAGAATCACTGCTTTAAAGTTTAAAAATTAAACAGTTTTCAAAAACCCAAAAATATTCTTTATTTGTTTGTATTCTTTGCAAGATGAAACCAACTGTAAAATGGCAAAAATGACGGCCAAGTAAATGAAATATTTCTATTTCAGTAATATTAATCTTTTAAATTATGACACAGTACCAAGTTTTATGCAATTTTATTTAAAATTTTTTATTCTTTAAGTTTTCAAATGTGTTTAGAAAATGTTCTTATTTTAAAAGTAAACAATGAATTTTTTAAAATTACTCTATAAAGTTTGTTTATTATGTAAAATGTTTATCGAACTCCCTTTCTTTCAGTAATATTCTAAGCTCAGATTCGGCTTGCGAACAAGCGGAATCGTCAGAAGTTTCTAAAGAAAGGGCTGCTAAAGCTGAAAGAAGAAAAGGTAAACGGAGACGAACGCAAGATCGGATGTTGAGATTAACTGTACTCAATGTAAAAGATGGAACCATAGTTGAATGTGAATTAGAATCTACCAGAGGAAAAACTGTTACTTTCAAATTTGATATAACTGATATTGTTCCTGCAGATGTAGCTAATAATTTGGTATGTTATGTTTTTCAATTCTATAAAATTTTGATGCAGTTTCTCAAAACAGCTATTTTTTTATATACTTAATAAATGATCTTTTTCAGGTGGTTACTAATCTAATGACAGAACATCATTCAGAAGCATTTATAGAATTAATAAATGATATTGTACAGCAGCTGAAGGAGAATCCAGATAAAATACCCATTATTCAGTATCAAGATCCTTCTAATACGTCGAGTCCAGTAGTACAACGCAGACAAACTGGACATGAAATTCTTGACAGGGTAAATTTTTTAATAATGGTTTTGTGTGTGTATATCTATATATGAGGAATTGCACTGCATAGCACCAAAATCACCACTTGGCAATAATTTTTATTAAAGTGGCAATAGAAAGTGCTGGTAAAATCCTAGTTTGCTTGTTTCGACATTCAGCGTGAAATTGAATCACAAATCACACTTCGGGAAAGATGGCAAAATGTCGAGCTTCTGTCCCATGCACAATACATCTAGCAATGTCACGACATCACGTGGCAAAGTTCGGAATGAAAAGTAAGAAGTGACATTGAGAACTAAAGACAGTTTTGTGCACTGCCGCCCAGTGTTTCCAGATTGGGATATTTTATCGGCCGACAGAAATTTTGGGGAATTTTTGGGATGACTTCTTTCTTTTTTCTGAAAAGAAAAGATTTATTTATCAAATGAAAATTATCAGTAGAATGAAAATGACCTCCACTGATAATGTCAGCAAACTGCAAATTGTTTTATTACCCTATAAACAAAAGCTCCATTCCAGTTTGTATGTTGAGAGAGGAGCTGGGGATTTTTTCCCCGGGTTCAGGAGAAAATTTAGTAACTCATAGTGGCTTCTATTCCTATAATTTAACTTTATTTCTATTAACAAAACATAAAATCTTTAAGATTGCCTTTTTTTAATAAATAAACATTCTGTGTGTTTTAGGAATCTTGCTAGCTTTTTCAAATCTGTAGTTTTGTTTTTTTTTTCCGACGTTACCTTGAAAACTGTAGCAAAATTTAAAATTTTGTAGCAAAACAAATAATGTAAAAAAATGCATTCAACATGATTAAAATTGTAGATTTTATTTTGATATCATCCAGTACAAAATTAGAAATTCTATAACTTATTCATAGTCATACTAAGGCAGCTTGGAAATCACATTCTCTTTGAAGTGGACCATTGATATATTTATCAAATTGTTAACATTTATTACATCTAGACTATTGTGTATTAGGGTTTTAATGAGATTCATTTCACTAAACCAATATAATAATAATTTCACCGAAAATTATCGTACAGCCATCCCAGTCTGTTACGTTTGCAGATTCAGATATATTACACTTTTTTGGTCTTCCAAATTTTAAAAGTACTTCTGTCAATAAATTTGAAAATATCAATTGCTATTGAATTTCTTTTTGCAACAAAATATGGTGTTTTATTCTTATCATTGTCCTTGAAACCGTAACTGCAGATAAAACAATAAATTTGTCAAGATGTAAATAAGCAAAACAAGTGTACTGATCAATTATCAAATTTTTTTTACATATATAAAAAGTCTACATATATAAATTGTTTATTGGTTTTAAGTACTGTTTTCTCATTTACAAGTTTCTGTGAAATTCACTGTGTAATGTGTAAGAAAATGATTTCTTTAAATTCTGAATGAAAAGTTCTAAAATTTTTGCACAGTAGTAACTTTATTTTGCTTTTTAGAGAATTTTTACTTTTTAATTTTATAAGTTTTGATGTTCTATTATATGTTCAATATTTATTTTTTTAATTTTTATTGAAAAATATAAATTAAACAAACTTTTAATAAGTAACTTATTATGAAATATAGTATTGTATAATAAAATTGCAACTGATGTTTTTTTTTATATCGACAGTATTTGTCTTTAAGTGTCGTCGTTAAAGAAACAATAATGCTAACTGGGCATTCGTAGTATCAATGTATACGTGAATGTTATTTAATACTATATAACGGGGGCGGCCAGACTTTTTAGAACTTGAGCCATATATTGAAAACAGAATTCGTTGAAGAGCCGCATATACATATATACATATTTTTCCACAGCTAAAGACAAATTTGGTCAGTTTTTATATAGTAAAATAAACAGTACTAACACAATTTTGAAAAAATCACATTTATTAATTAACTTGCATGAAAATAAAAAAAAATCACATTGATACATAAAGCTTTAAAAGATTGCACCACTATTACAAATAATAACAATAAATCGACTGACTAACACAAAAAAAAAAAAAAAAAATACAAAACGAAATCATTTAATATTTAGTCTTTACTAGTTGAAGAATGAATTTGTAAATTGGAAACTGAGTTTGGATAATTTGGTGTGTAATTTGTAACGGCACTTCTGAGCAATTCATTTAAATGGGAATTGGTAAGCTGCGAATGAAATTTCAATTTAATAAATTTCATATTAGAATATAAAGATTCAACTTCATACGTTGACCCAAATAATGATAACAGTCGACATGCTGCATTTTTTAAATGACCATAATTATAATTATTTTTTCTATTAATGTTTTTACGTATTATGTTGTTTAATAAATATTACATTTATTTTTTAATAAATAATGTATAACGCTATCATATTTTGACTTTTTTATTTCAAACAATATATTATTTATTTTATATTATCCAGGAATCATACATAAAAAATAATAAAAGCAAAATTAAAAAAATAAAAACAAATTTGGTATAAATTTAAGTATCTTGCAGTGAGCCACAAGTATACTAGAAAAGAGCCGCATGTGGCTCAAGAGCCACAATTTGGTCACCGTGGCTATATAATCACAAATAAAATTCAGTATCGCAAAACTAAGCTTATTTTATATCAGAAACATGTGCTGATGAAAGAATTGAAGATAGAGATTCTTTAGCATGTATAATCTGTTTAGTATAAGCCCAGAATTTTTAGTACTTTGTTATATAGCAATTTTTCTTTGTCTCCCGACAAGCAGGATATAGCGAGCTTTTTAACATATTAAAGCATTTTTGAAGTAATTCTGAAATGTACAAAAATACATCATCGTACAGGAAACTATTGCATTTGTCTAAGTGAGAAATTTTCTGTCATTTTTTCGCGAATTTGCAGACAAAAGTTGTTACTAAATTACACCGCTAGTTGCAAAAAACTGAAAAAACTACCAGTAGCGAGATCCCTAATGTGTTTTATTGAATATTTGTTTGAAAAAAAGAAAATGGTGAAAGGAAACCACTCTATTCCAATTGTATTTTTTAAGAATGGCAATCGTAAAAATTTTTGAAAAATGTGAAAATAGCAATTGACAGGAGGAACACTGCTCTTTAATCACTCTGGAGATGACATGATGCATGACTATATTGTGTTGATTGAAAAAAACATGCAAAATCATTGATGAACACATTATTGTACAAAATTTGCATTCAGAATAATTCGTGTGCATATAATAATCTTCCAAACGTGTACTGTTTACATGATATTGACAAAAGATACACATTTTCTGAGTAAGAGAAATAAAGCAATGCTTGTTTAGCACAATACAATAGATCACATTTATTTTACTAAATTACACTGCATAGGAGTTTGAAATGATCTTTACTATTCTTGAGATGGTATTGATGGAACTGCACCATCAATCAGATTTCAGTTGTCAATGTTTTCTTTCACCTTCAAAGTCTTTCAAAAATGTCTGTGATTTGTTGTAGTTGCTTTAGCTCTGTGCTTTCTTTGCATATTGGGTCTTGGGTCTTCAGCACACCATGTATCAAAATTCCAATTTGCAGAATACTAGCGCACTAAATTATTATTGAATAATTTTGGATTATCATCTATTTTTCAGAAGGTGCTGGATTAGCAAACTTCTACCGTATTTGATTTTATAATTAATTATTTGATTACTTTGGCATTTTTATTAGATATTAGCAAGACTAAATTTTTTTGGAACCTCAATTAAACTTACCTTTATATTTTGTGTGTAGAAATTAAGTCTCGAGAGTCAAGATAGCACTCCGTCGACACCTAAATATTCCGAGAAAGAAACCGAAAGTTCGTTTGCAAATCAAACACCGGCCACTACGGCACAAGTTAAACCGAGCAACGAGCCAACTCCAGCTATGGTTCAAAATCAACCTCAAGTTAGTGAGCCTCAACATACCGTTCCAATGAAGATTGCCCAATCTCCTTCCCCTATATCTCAAGCCCAGGTGATTTCTTTCTTCCTATTATAAGTAAAAATTTATAGATATGTGAAAAATAAGATACATATTGACTAATTTATGTTTACAATATTTCTAAAAATTTTTTCTCATACTCTGTATACAATGAAAGTAAGTTGAGTTAGTTTTCTAAAATAATTTCTTTTGATGTGATATATCCAGGGCATGCGAAGTGCCCTGAGGAAGAAATCAGCTCGTTGGAAAAAATTTATAACTTTTACTCATTATGTTTGTTGTTGTGAACTTCCACACATGCTGCTACCTGGATTTTTATCACAGGTTAGTTCATTTTTTATCTGTATGGCTTCCACAGCAATTTGTGGTGATAGAGCACATGATAAATTTTTTAATCATATGCATATTGAGTTTTAAATGCTATGCATTTAGACATTAAAATATTATAAATCATAAAAAGAAATAAGATTTCGAAAAATATTTACAAATAACTGTTGCTTCTAAAACAATTTTCAAATGCAAAATAAGTGTCTTTGAATTAAAAATGTAGTTAATATAAAATATAGAGAAATTATAGCACTACAGCACTTTATTAAAAATTGGAGCTTGGCACTATAAATTCAGGTTTAACATTTTGTTTTTATTTTCATTTGCTATTTGATTTATGTTTTTTGTATTATAGGTCAGCAATCTTTTTTTTTTTTTTTTTAATTTTAAATTACAATATTAGTTATAAGTTTATGTTTAATGTACGGTAAATGTTAAATTGAAAGAATGAGTAAATGATCTTTTGATTTAAATACATAAGTATGAATTCCTTATTCATCTTTACACATTAACATGATGATCATAAAACGAAATTTTTAATAAAGTTTAAGTGGATTAAAAATATATATTTTTTTCTATGAAAAATACAATATAATTTTTTGGGACAATTTTAAAGTACCGAGATTGCAGTGAATTACAAATTCTCTTATATTATTACATTCACTTAATTGTGCACATCATTCTGTGATTAATTACATTTGTGATGTGCCAAGACGATTAATGTTCTTGACAACATGTTTAAATTTAAAACCACTCCTTAAAATAAGTTTGTGGAAGACAAAATGAATTTATCTGATGACAGTTTTTATTTGGTCTGAAAAACATTTGTCTTTATGTTTTACGTGGACATGCTTTATTATAAAGAGTGGTTTTAGATTTAAAAATCACGTCTTGCTCAATTTGTGTCAAATTTTCTATTTCCAATATTTTCATTTAATGATGTATAATACTATGTTTAAACATTTCTCAGTACTAATTGAGATAAATGACTACAGTTTTTACATGTTTAATCCTGCAAGAAATTGTTACCCTCATAACTTTTGTTTAAAAAAATCTAATATTAAAAGTCTATTTTGTATTTTTAATGTGTTTAAAAATTACTGCAAAAAGCGAAAGAGAACATTTTAATTTGGAATCAGAATAACGCATATACAATAATTGTCTGGAAATCAGATATAAACAGAAATTAATAAAATTTAATTTCAAATTTAGCAAATCATTCTATCATTGACTTATAACAAATTAAAATTTGATGTCTATATTTCATTGAAAGTATTTGCTGTTCTAACAGTAGCATTTGTTATATTGATAATTTAATATTGAAGTATTTAGTTATTGATGTATTGCTGTTCTAATGATATTTCTTTCGTGTAGCCATATATTGTGATATTTATCATGTTTCAACATCAGAAATAATTATAAATGTTTAAATTGAATGCCATTGTTGTGAGATTGAACAAGCAAACATAAACAAAAGCAATTGCTTTGGTTTACAAAAGAAAACTATAAAACGCATGTTTCTCGCATTTGGGAATGCATTAATTAATGTTTTTACTTATGCAGATACATTTGTGTAATTAAATATGTATGAGACGTTTAATTATTTTCTATATGTATTACACTTGACTCATCTTAAAATGAACACCAAGTAAATTCTTGCATTAGAATGAATTTTGCCATTGTCACAATGTTAATTTTTACACAATAAAGCAAACAAAAATTTTACCAGAATTTGTTAAATCAAATTGTAAATTATCTTCACAAACTTCAAATTATTATTTACTATGGACGTAAAGGAAATGACGTTCGTGCGCGGGAGTCTCGAGGATAGGGAAGGTTATGGGTGGTATTTAATGTGTCTGTTTCACGTGTGTATAGAGTTTAGCATCTTTCCTATTTTAGAGATGGTATTGTCTCCGTGGATAAGTGTTGGCTATTAATGTATAGCTGAAATTTGATATCTTTGGAAAATGACTTTTTATAAATCAAGTGCCATATTACTTGGATTGTCCCTATTTTTATTGTGTATAGGCATAATTTTGTTGTTTTGCATTCCAACTATTGTTCATCTCTTATTAAGCAAGAATTTGCCACTTTCAAATGGTTCGTTAACATTTAAAATATGGAGCGACATTCCTATTCCAGTATATCAAAAAATTTATTTCTTTAATATAACGAATCCGGATGATGATTATTATTACTATTAATTATTTTATTATTCACGTTGAAAATGTAAAAAGCAAGTAGTACTGTAATATATGTTCTATTTCGAGTAGAATAGATTTTCTTCTCGTAGTAATCGAAAATGGGTTAAACCTCTGATTGTAGAGCAATTCAAACATCTGGTTTCATCGGACCATCCTATTGTAAATATGAATTAAAGTTTAAAGACACTCGCCCCTCTAAATAGATGCAGTCCCGTGCACGCACGTGCTAGATTGCATATTGGAAGGTGCATACAGTGATTCAAGATTTGGCTCCTTTTTTTTATTCTTTTGGCACCAAAAATATTTTCAACTTTTCCAAACAATCTTCAACAGAAAAAAAAGTCACAAATTTCTTTTAGCTTTGTTTTATTTAACCATTTTGATATACTGCTCCATACTTGAATGGCAAATACCATTTCCTCCTAATTTTGTTTGATTTGAAAATCATTTAGATCATTAATTTATTTAACTTTATTTAGTAAATTAATTCAAAATAATATAATTTAAAGATTTCAATTGCTCGTTAATCCGTAACTCTGTAAATTATATGATTTTGACCTGAAAATCATTAATATGAATTTTCAATAAAGCAAACTAACTATTGTTCTTCTAGCAGTTTGTATTAATGCAAGTTGATTGTATTGCTTATGTACTCACCTTATTTCTGAGACTGTAATAAACAGTTACACAATCTAAATTTAATTAAACAAACAGTTTTTGGAAAATTTATGAGCAGTGACGTATGGTTTTGGAAAAAATGAGATGCGGACTGGAAATTTTGTCTGTTAAATTAAGATTTTTACTGTAATTAGATTTTGTCGTAAGAGAAAATTATAATATAGTTTAATTGGACATTATAATTTTGCACTGGAGTTTAGGAATGGAATCACTAATTCAAGTGAATTACTTGTTCAGACACAGATTGAAAATGTGGAGTGGTATGTCACTTTCATTTAGCAAACATCAGAACAAGATGTTCTTAGAATGGTATGGGTAATTGAAGCTATAAACAATGATGATGTCTTTCAACAATTAAAGAGAGTTCATTTATGTTGTTTATGCCAAGACCAAAATTTTAAAGTTGAAACACACTATTTATTCTCAAAACTTTAAAATGAATTGATAATCACAGATGATGGAATTATACTAAGGGGACACCAGAATACCGAGATCCTCGGAGGATAAGGTGGTCATACTAAGTACATCAAGGTGATCGGGATATTATGAAAACCAAATAGTTACTTTGATCTGAAGTTTGATTCTGGAAATAGACACATTAATAGAAAGAGCTATTCAAAATTGTATTCCATGAATTGCAACAAATGACTTTTTCAAAAGATAGCCAATAAAAATGTCCAAGTTATCTACTGCACCTTGGGAAAAAGCCTAAAAAATGTTTTTCATATATTTTGCGTACTTTCCACTACTACTGTTTTCTGAACAAACAACAACATTACAACCTGATACATTATAAACTACAAGCCAACCAATGCCATATGTTATCAGGCTAGTATTATAGACGATATCTAGCCTGATAACATATAGCGTTGGTTGGCTTGTAGTCTACTGTTTTTTTGTTCTATAATTTAAAACACACATTGATATTTTAAAAGTTTGTTCTTGTTTTGAATTTCCATTTGGAATTTGAAAATCCTGTGTTCTATTTTTGAATTATTTGCCTGATGAAGACTGTAATGTATCATCAGATGTACTTACCTATTCTATGCCTAAATAAATTTATTTTAATACTTTAAATAAGAAGTGAATAAATCATCCAGAAAGTGACAGGTTAAAATGGCAACAGATAACAACAATTCTTATGCTGTTATTGCATTTATATTATAAATACAGATACTTCTTGATTTATCAACATTTGCTGTAATGAACATCATAGTCAATACATCCTGACTGATTTTCCTGATTATCAGCTGAACATACAGCTGCCATTAAGTGTAGTTCTGTTTTCAATGATGTAAAAGTCTGGCCATTATGAATTCAAAAAAAAATACTGTAGTAGTGATGAGGATGATAGCAGTAGTAATAAAAAGCACAACTTTCCTTTAGAAACTAAGCTGCCCACCAGTGGCTAAGTGGATAAAACCACTGAATTCTGTTAATCAGTTACAGGTTCAGGCTTTGCCAATGTGCAGTTTTCTAGGTTTTCTTCATGTGTCTTACACTTAAATAGGGATCAGTTTCCCATAAAAATTCTCTTGGCAGAATCCTCTCTTTGCAGATCGCCAGTGTTTTACATTGCCATATCTCATCAAACCAAACCTTAAGAACTGAGCTAGATATTATGTTTAAAAAAAAGATTTTGAATCACGTAATGAAACTATTGATGGGTAAGAGCATATTTACAGTTAGACTGCTATTGCATGTTATTCTCTTATGTTTTAAGATTGTTTCTATTTTTTTAAGTGATTAAAATTGTTTAACACACAACAAACAGAAACATGACAAACGATCCCAAGAATTACTCTCGTTCTTAAAAAGTGCTCTCTTGTTGCTGGTAATTACAACGTCATACCAAAGCAGTTCAGTATAGTCTGTCAACTTTGTATCAAGAAATTATTATTATATAAAATATATTCACGAAATTAGAAGAAACAATAAAAATGTCTTCGTATTTGGCCTTTTTAATTCCTCGAAACACAACAGCTTTTATGGCAGAGTCAACCTTTTATTTGAGCTACTCATCTGCTCTTGATATGCAAAAATGTTTTAAAATTATTATTATTATATTTATTTCCAGTAGTAATTTTTGTTTCTGACAAATTCATCGGTAGAAAAAAAAATTGACACACACAAAGAAAATAGATCTAATTAAATATAAGTTTTGCAAATTTTTTCATATAAAATTTCTAAACCATAATTTTTATTTCCATTTGATTGTTACTATTTTACTAATTGTTGAAACTATTCCTTAAATTATTGTATTTTAACGTGACCAGCTTTTTCAATGATCCATTAATTATAGCTTCATATTGTGATACTTAGATTAGGGTGATGAATGGACTTGTACAAAGCTTAAATCATTATTATTATTCATAATTATAATTTAATATACAGTCGAACCTGTCTATCTCAAAAATCTTTTTATCTTGAAATTTTTCTTTTTCTCTTGCATTTTCATCCTAAATTTATTACATTTTCCATGTTTATTTCAAATAATTTTCTTTCACAACCTTTATATCTCAAATTATGGACAAAGTGTTAGTTACAAATTCAAAGCTCAGTGACTAAGTTTTGATGGAATAAACTGCCATCAGTTTATGAGTTGAGAAACATCTCTTACAATCGGTAGCGTAGCGTAGTGGGAGCGGCAGGGGCGGCCCGCCCCAGGTGGCACTTTAAGAACGCGGCAAAATTTTACAATAAATAATAATAATACCTAAATAAGGGGGCGGCGAGATTTTCCTCCGCCCCTGTACGCGCTCAGACAGAGCACAAAAAGGCCAACGCCACTGCTTACAATACAATACATACTGTAGTTGCCATTAATGCCTTGTTTTTGTAATTGGCTGAGTTTGGCTTGCATCTTATTGGTTAAAGAAAGTCAGGCAACAGAAACTGTCAAACATGTTTTATTTAAACCTAATACAGATATGTACTGTACTTGCTATTGTATTAATAAAATATTGTTCCTCTAATCAAACCTATTAATGTTTACCGTATAGGAACCTCTATATCCCGAAGCTTGTCTGTCTCAAAGTTTTTTCTTGTTCCTATGAGATTTGAGATAGACTGGTTCAACTGTATTTCAAATACACACGTGTTTCTTTTTTGCAACTTTCATTTTTTTAAGAGTTTTACCTTCAGAACAAAATGTTAAGTGATTTATGGTTTAAATAAAGCTATGTTATGTTTCTTCTCTGTTTGAATGTGAAAGTTATTAGTCTTTGTAATAACTTTCTTTTTCTTTTCTTTTTTTTGTTTAATTATTATTAATCTTCAGTAATTAAATGGATGATGATGATAAATAATAATACTCTACAGTAATAAAATTTTTTTTTTTTTTACAAATGCTGAATAATAAATGATTGAATGTTGCTGAAAATTAATTATATTTCATCTAAGTCTTTGTCATCGTAAAATATAAATATCAAACAGTCATTTCATTAATTAAATTTTTTGTGCAAATAACTAATATATTGTTTCAGTCGTCGAGAAATTAGATGGTGGCCAGATGGCCAAAGCGGTAAAACATCAGCCTGCCACCTCGGGGAATCCGGGTTTGAGGCCAGGTCAGAAATTTTCACGAGAGGTTTTGATTCAGTTATGTCGGGCCCCGTTTTTCGTCATTTGGCCGAAATCATGATGAATGTGGAAAAAGACCCTCTTAGAGCCTGTGAGAGAATGGAAAGAGTAAAAAATGAATCATAGGGAATGTAAAATGGACATAAATTAGCTAGATAAACAAAAAGATCCTTACAGTAAAACCTCACGTATGTGGTCACCTAGGTGGGGTTATAAAAAAAGTTGACATAAAAAACTGTAATTAGAGTACCATACTGAGTCCTGCTAAAAGTTTAATAGGGATTATAAAATGAAGAGCAAAACCTGAAACCAGCACAAATTAACTCAAAATAATTTTACTGATATTTTCATCTATTTGTAACAGACATCTTTAGGTAAAATACATAGAAAACAGAAAGCAGAAAATATTTTGAATTAATTTGTTCTGTTTCAGGTGTTAGTCTTCATATACGTGAGTTCTACCAATTTTTGAAGCATAGTGGGTTATAAAAGAAGAATATATATACATATATATATACATACACACATGGTAATTCATACAGGATAACGTATTTCATTGAATAACAGAGTATTGAAGTACAGAGTACATGTATTGTAAAGATAAACTGTTTGCAGTAGGGTTCATTTAAGCACTTACAGCACAGTACTAATGGAATCAACATCTATATGAATGATTTTATTTAAATACTGTGTTTTAACAGGAGAATTCAGAAAAAATTATTAAATGGAAGTTACCAAATTTGTATAAGTGTTCAAGTGTCAAAAAAAAATGTTATTAATTAAATCAACTTTTAATCAGACTCAATATTTTTCTTTATCAAATGTTGTGACGTAAACTGATTGTTGCTGATTTACATAGGCTGTTTTTTTTTCCAACCTCCGACGGTCCATTAAAAAAAGACAAATGTAAATAACAAAATGAATTTATTACCAAACGTTAGGTACAAACATGGTTACTTTTCGACATAATCACTGTGAAGATTGAGGCATTTGTCATATCTGTGGACAAGCTTTTCCGTCCCTTTGTCATAGAATGTTGCCGCCAATGACTCGAAATGGGCCCTAATGTTTTGAAGATCGTCATTAGTCTCGAACCTCTGCCCTCCTAGCCACTTTTTCTGTTCACGAAAGAGGTGGAAGTCACTCGGTGCTAAATTGGGGCTATAAGCTGGGTGTTTAAAGGTGGTGAAGACTTCCACCTTTCAGACGTCCACCCAACTTGGAACTTTTTAATGTGTGAAGACTTTCACCTCTTTCTTGAATTGAAAACATGGCTAACAGGGCAGAGGTTTGAGACTAATGACGATCTTCAAAACAACATTGTTAAGGCCATCTTAATTCACTGTCGGCAACATTCTACGACAAGGGAATGGAAAAGCTCGTCCACAGGTATGTCAATGCCTCAATCTTCACGGTGATTATGTCGAAAAGTAACCATGTTTGTACCTAACTTTTGGTAATAAATTCATTATGTTATTTACACTTGTCTTTTTTTTTTATGGACCATCGGAGGTTGAAAAAAAACAGCCCTCATACATAGTTACATTTTTACAAAATACAATCAAGTTTTGTATAAAGGCACGTATTTGGTATTTGCCAAATATTTGCTGTTTTTCAATTCTTATTGTGTTGAGACAAATGAGACAGATATTTATCTTCATTTATTTGTGTTGTTCATCCAAACACTCATGCTTGCATTTGTGTATTTTCTTGTTTATGTCATCACGTTGCCATTTTAGTCTTTTAAAACTAGATTTATTTATTTATTTATTTTTTGAATTTAGTTAATTTTTCAATTTGGTTTATCTGGTCTTTTTTTTTTGCAATACAGTTTTATTGTTTTGTTTTTAAAGAAATTCTTTTTTTTTCACATTTTCATTTATGTGCTTTGGTGACACTCCACCATTTTATTTTAGGCTTCTTTTTTCTTTAACAGATATGAACTGCTGATAACTATAGAAGCAGTGGCATAAATTATTGTTTTAGAAATGTCTATTTTATAGATCTTGGATGAATATTTATCATTCCCTCAATGAACTGATGCTCGACATAACCGTGTGTGCGTATTTGCCAAGTGACAAACACTTCAGCAAATATTCAGCATTCAACAAAAATTAAATGTGTGGATGCGTCTTAAAATTATTGAACAAATGCAGTACGTCATTATCTATCTTCATACTAAACTCTGGAGATAAATTTAATTTTAGTTAAATAAAGATTTATTTTATTTAATGTCATCAGTTGGAGAGATCTTTGCAATGTTCCAAAACTACAGCAATAAAGCTCAATTTCATTTTAAATGCTTTAAACTGTACATTGTCTTTTTGTATTCTATTGACAATATAAACAGGGATAAATGGCACAAGATAGGTGTGTTCACTCCCATCTTGGCTACCAATAT
The DNA here is from genome assembly GCF_030686945.1 of Centruroides vittatus. Lineage (NCBI taxonomy): Eukaryota > Metazoa > Arthropoda > Arachnida > Scorpiones > Buthidae > Centruroides > Centruroides vittatus. The sequence goes on from NW_027122172.1 coordinate 3,853,998, forward strand.
GGAGCTTCATTTATATTGAAACCTACGCAGCTCTTTTTTTTTTTGGGAGGGTAACTTCAGAGGTGGCCACAAAAAAAGGTTTTACTGTGTTTTAATTTTAAATGTGTAAGATTTTACTGCATATTTAAAAATATTTTAATAGTTTGATGCTGGTGATAATTTATAAAACACTTTCTATAAAATTTATTCATAATATATTTTGAAATTATATTGGTTTCCAAATAAATTTTTCTTATTTGTTTTAAAATATTTTTTATGCTATAATTTTATTTTTATTAGCTAGATTATCTAAATGGAATGATATATATTTTGATAATTCGTGTTCTGATCTGCTTATCATAAAAATATATAACATTTCATTTATTTATTTATTTACTTTAATATTAGTTTGCTTATTATTCATTTAAGCATTTGTAATTTGTTTTAATAAACTTTATTTTTAGCATTAGATTTTGTTTTTAAGAACTTCTTGCATCTGATTAAAGTAAAGGAAATTTAATAATTTATTATAATAATGTTAATAAATATTGGCACAGAAGCATTTCAAATAAAAAAAATTTTTTTCAAATTTCTGGAATTTTGTTCTGGAGAAGTTTTATGTAAATTTTACGTAATAGTAAAACAAAATTTTATACGAGAAAAAAATGTGTTTATGTACTTTTGAGATATTCGTTTTGTCTGATAAAACTTTTTCTTCACTTATTGTATTTTTCCTCCTCCCCTCCGTCTCTAACTTCTTCTTGTTATCTAATTTTTTTTTTTCTTTCTCCATCTTTTCTTCCACCACCTCTTCCTTTTTTTTTTCTACTTTTTACAGGAAAATTTTGACTCAATATCAGGAATTATGGCATTATATGCATAGAATTCTCTTGGTAAAAGTTTTTTTTAACAAAAAGTTGCAGACTAGATAAGTGTATATCATAAATAATTCAAACTTTTTAATATTCAGTGCAAACTATTTGTCAAAGTAATGTTTTCAAGCTAGTTAGGCAATTGGATTTAAACTTAAATCCAACAAAGGAACACCAGTCCTTGAAAATATTTGAATTAATTTAAATTAAAGAATATGCACAACATATAATGTTCAAACTTAAAAATTAAAAAAAAAATACATACACCACAATGTGTCTATACTGATAAAATGATGCAGATAAATATTAGCATGAAAATCATCTTTTGCACTAAGCGAATGTCCAAATCCATCATTGCGAGGCCTACAATAAGCAGGGCATATACTTTTTAACAAAATCTTCCGCCAATTGGAAATTGATGCCGTATCCTTCCTGTTATGCATTTACTGTATGTGACCTTGTATATTTCAAGCATTTCGGCAAATTTTGCTTATTATCTCTGTCCGACTAGTCTTACGATTTCGGATTCTATTGTATTATCATCTAACGTAGCAAAGGCCAGTAATGCCATTGTAATTTCTTAGTGCATAAGCCATATTTATGTTTTTTAGTCTTATCTCAAGCAGCTGAGAGTGTAGCGAAAATATTTCATATGAATGCACAGAATTATGTTGGTTACATTTTTATTTTATTAAGTTTTTCCTTTAGGTTGTATTCATTCTCTTATTTAAATTAATTCAAACATTGCTATAATTAAACTATTTTCAAATATTGGCATTCCTTTGCTGGCTTCAAGTTTAAATTCAATGAAAAGCTACGAACTTGCTCAGAAATTTTAGTTCGGCAGATAATTTGTGTTGGATATTAAAATGTATTATTTATGAAAATTCTTTTTGAAAATCAATATGATGTTTTACACATATGGAATGCCAGCAAGAAATAGAAACTGCTGCCATTACTACAATTGTATGATATGACTACTGATACAGAAAATTAATTTGATGCTTGCAACTCTTGTAGTTCCTATTGTGTTTAATTTGAGGCAGTTTATTTAAATTTTCCTCTTTGCACCATAAAGAATAAGGATAACATTCTATTATTTGAAAAAGAAGTCTTTGTATTGTAAGATGACTCACTTTTTTTCTTGTGATTATTAGCTGTATTGTTTAAGCTGCTATTATTAAAATAATAAATAGTTGTAATTTAAGCACACAACTAAAACAAACTGTTCTTAGTTATGTTAGAAATATGGTTTCATAGTATGCAGATTAAGCTTAATGAACTTATTCTGCTGGAGAAAAAGTGGCACGAATTTAGTCTTATAGTGAAAATTGATGTCATCTTATTGATTTTTGATGCAACAATATGCTTGCAGCTTTCCTTGTGAAGTTATTTTCATGCATGGAACCGAAATCAGTTAATGTAACCCTTGGTGCCAAGATGGCAGCTCGTCTCTGATTCCAGCAAGGAAACAGTGGGATGCACATTCTAACCTAACCTATTCTAATAAATTACCATAATTATTAGCTACCAAATTATTAGAATAGGTTAGGTTAGAACGTGTGTCTTACTGTTTCCTTGCTGGAATCAGAGACGAGCCGCCATCTTGGCACCGAGTGTTACATTAACCGAAATGTTTTAGTTTGATTACTTAGATATTCTTCGAAGTTAATTGTAACGATGGTGGACTTCACGCCGATCACTGAATAGGCAAGAGACGAGAAAATTAACATTCAGGCATTAAACTATGTACGAATATCGCTATAATTACTAGCGCTTTCGACGAAACTATTTTCGTCTTCGTCGGGTAGATAATAACGGTTAAAATCCTGTTTTTCAAACCAAAAATTTTTTGAAATGAACAAACTGCTTTAGAACTTTGGAACAAGACTAACGATGGAACTGAGCGAGAAGGAAAGTCACCACGCGCGCATGTTTAAATTTCTTCTCGCTCAGTTCCATCATTGGTCTTGTTTTAAAGTTCTAAAGCGGTTTGTTCATTTCAAAAAATTTTTGGTTCGGAAAATAGGATTTTAACCGTTAGTATCTACCCGACGAAGACGAAAATAGTTTCGTCGAAAGCGCTAGTAATTATAGCGATATTTTCGTACATAGTTTAACGCCTGAATGTTAATTTTCTCGTCTCTTGCCTAGAGATATTCTTCTCTTATAACAAAAAGTTTCTGCTGGCTTAGAAATCATTTTGGAAACATTTTAAAGGCAATTTGTCAACATTTTTGAGTATGACTATAAATTATAGAATTCTGTCATAGTTCTTTTTAAAATTTCCAGAAAACAAATGATTTTAGATTGCAAAAAATTTGATTATTTAAAAACTGAAATTCTTCAATTTTTTTTTTTATTGTGTAAAATTGACTTTCAATTTTTTATATACAATTTCTCCAAATATAATTCTATAAATTTGAATAAGTAAAATAATAACAATTGTATTCTTTAAAAGAATTATTTAGTAAAAATGATTGCGTGATGGTCATAAACTTATTTATCTCGATTATTTTTCAGGCTGTACCTACTGGATCACGCTTTCATGTGAATACTATTGAAACTTCTACCCAGTCAACAACAACTTATACTCAGAGTTCTCAGTCAAGTGTTGTGACAACAGTTGCAACTACATCTTCACATGTGAGAAAAACAACATTTTAAATCTTAATGTAATTGATTATTTGTAAAATTTCAGGTAAATGGTTAATAGTATCATTTAAAATAGGTACAAGTCTTTTTATTAAAGGAGGTACAATACAAAAATGCATATTTGTTATGAAACATTTTTAATAAAAGAGATCTTTTATAGGTCAATCATCATAAACCTACGAAATCCAGTGGACACCAGATGGACGAATGTCATAGTATTCCCGGGACTCCACCAATTCCATCTGCTTCTCAGTCTACAGATTTAACAAGACCTGAAAATAAAGCAGAGCTCAATTTCTTACACGACAATTACAAACATATTTTAAATCAAGACTTAAGGTAAGAATTGTGTGATGTAATATTATAAATTAGACATTCTAAAATATATGGTTTCATTAATTAGTAGTAGCAGTGGAAGTGGAAGTAATAATAGTACTCAACATCCATTACCCAACAGACATCATGTTCCAGATTTAAGCAGTCTGCAACAGAAATTAGCTCAATTAACTTCTTCGGGTGTACAACAAACTGATTTATCGCAACAAAATGCAACTTTGTCTCGATCAACATCAAATTTGGTAAGTTATTTCTTTAATTTCTTTAAATAAACAAAACTATAGAATAATATAACTGGGAAGACAGCTCCACGCTTAATTTTGGAGTTCTGATAGACACTCAACACAAATTAAAAAGCTAAAACTGTTTAATAACTAAGATAAATATTTTTGGAGTTTTCCCACTTTCGTCTTCAGATTTGTCGTAAAAAACATAGACGTGTAAACACTCAAAAACATTTATCTTACAGTTATTAAATAGTTACTTGGCTTCTTAATTTATATTGAATGTCTCTTTTGATAATTACAGAACATGTTTTTGTTTTATAATTATTTTTATATAAATGCAGTATCAATAAATATGAAAGTGAATACAAAAAAGTAATAAAAGTAATTCTTGTTGTCATTACTGTTTACCAATAATTTATTTAGTTAGGGGATTTATTATACGTCGAGACTTAGTACAATAATAAAAGATTTACAAATAATTATGACACCAACAATAAAACCTTTGCATTTTTGACCATAGTTTATCATAAAATGCATTTCAGCTATTTCATACTGCCCTCTTCAGTTAAATAATATTGGTCAAAATTTTTACATTAATAACTGATTTTAAAAAACTCATACTATCAATAAAATAACAATCATGTCTAAAATGGCTATATATAGAATTAAAATCTTAGGTAATTACTATCTAGCTGTCAATAGCCACCCATAATCTATAAAATACTAAATACTTGAATTATATGCCTCTGTTCCAAATTAATCCAAGTATGTAGTATTTTATGGATTTTATGTTTGTAAAATCTTAATAAACAACTATCAATCTTATCATATGACATTAGTCAAGTTTTTCTTCACAAATGTACTTAATTACAATAACTTCTACTATAAATAAACCTTTAACATATCTACACTTGTGACACACATCATTTATTAAACTTATCTTCTTCACATGAATAATTAGTTAATTTTTTCTCTTATTTTTTTAAGATTTAAATTCTTGTAGTCTACTATACTTTCTTCTTTTGGACAGGCTTTGTTTTAATTTTAAAAAAAATAATTCTCCATCTGACGAAAAATTTACAGAGTAAATTTATAGCTACAAATCATAATTTATATAATCTGGATATTTATAACTGTTGAACCAGCGTAAATATAATATCTGTCAAAGAGTAATGTTTATTATATTACAAAAAAACATGAATATAGTTAAGATATATATAGCTGTTATAGTGCATTTGTCACATTACCATATGTCAAATAACTTTTTATAAAATAATTATTTATGTAGTATAATTAATTATATAATAAATACATTGTAATTAAGAATTTTATTGTTGAATTGATTTATGTTTATATTATTAATTATTATTTTTCAGTCCTGTCCTCCATCTTGTACAACTCAGACAAGTGGTGATGTGATATTAGGACAAAATTCTATTCAGACCGAAACTTCTTTGCTTCATCAGCAGTTGAAATTGTCCACAGTTGATACTACAGCCAGTCAATCGTTGCCGGCAACATCAAAGTGTAATTTGCCTCCAGAAAAAAAACCTGTTGCTACAAATCTAGAAGATTTGAAATTAGAGTTACAGAAGCTTCATAGTACAGGGACAACAGTGGATCTTAAAACTAATATAGAACAAGGTCTGCAAGCAATTTTTTCTCATTCAGTTCCTGCTCAGACTTTTACCACATCAGCTCATCCACAACCCCAGATTCCTTCTCATTTGCACCTTACAGAACCATTTGCTAATAATTCTTTGCCAACAACACCTCATCCATCTTGTCACCCTTCACCAACTGATATTCCCCTTCATGACACTGGTGTTGGTTTCTTTCCTGCAATATCCCCGCATGCTTGCTTCACTATTCAGCAAAATATATTATCAGCATCAGCTCCTGACTTGTCATTACAACTTAACCAAGATTCTTTGCCAAGTTGTAACATTTCTCCCCCAGGAACTGAAAGATCTCAAGTTCCTGCTGTAAACAATGTTTTACAGAATATGGAATCAATTAATGCCATCTCTACTGCTGATTTGCAAACTCTTGCTGTTCTTCCTAGCAGTTGCATTGCTTCTTCTGTGCTTTCAGAAATGTCAGATTCTATTAATGGTAAGCACCAAGTACATAATTAGATATATGTATATATATGTGTGTGTGTGTGATGAATTATAAAATCATCATAACATTTCAATTGAAAATATTTTAGCTTAACAAAAACTTGGTAAATAATAATTGTTCAATGATGATGATGATGTCAGTTTTATGCATTCAATAATTAGAAAAGTCATTGATCATTGTAGATTGTACAAATGAATTACAAAGGACAGCACTTCAACTTAAGAAAGTTATTGGACCCTAGAAAGATAATACAGCATATAAAAATTATAACTACATTGTTAGTCTGTAATCAAAATCTCATATCTGCATTTCCTAAAATTTTACAGGAGAGCTAAAAAACATGATTTCAAGGAGCAAAATTTTGAGTACAAGGTTGCAAGTTTTTGACATTATCAGAGAGGGCCTCAATGTTTTGGCAACACTCACAATATTTTGGCAGTATGTAGAAATTGACTTTACAGAATCATTAGTGAAAAAATGTGGTTTTGATCCATCATGAAAGATAAGAGGTTTTGATTGCCACTTGAAAATATATATGTACATGTGGTTATGATTTATTAATACCGTAGGTGTTGCTTATTATAGGCACTAGCAAATTATCTGATGAAATTGAAGAAAATCAATATGAAGATAGTCCAAAGCCTCCACAAATGCTCTAAAAATGTGAAAGGCTCTGTGAGTATCTTCTGGTGTACAGATGTGTTGAGTTTTGGAAACTTTACAACTATGAGCATTTTATTAATGAAATAATACCAAAAAATAACTGGTAAATAATGCTACATGAACCACTTGAGTAATTATTATTTTAATTAATAAGCTTATCAGTTAATCATTAAATTTATTCTTAAACATCTTTAATTCTTTTAACATGTTTTTAAATTATGATTTAGTAAAACTAGAATTTTCACTAATTGTGGTCTAAACTACTTTCACTGTATAGTAGTATTGCTGAATTATTATCATCAGTATAAACTAGTCTCAAAGTGATTACAATAAGCAGTGCCTGCTGTGTCTCTCTCTATATATATTATATATTAATAAAGCATAAACCAAAAAACAGTAAAATTTTTCATTCAGAACATTTTATATATATACAATAAAATCCAAACTATCACTATATAAAATAGACAGAGTAATGTTAAATTCATTCATTATTGCTTTTATTTTGTGTATATTGAAACTTTTCTCTTGATTTCAACAAAAATTTGTTGAAATCAAGAAAATTTTTCATTTTCTCTTACAATGGATTGAAATTTTTTTAAATAGCCAATCATCAATAGAGACATTTGCATTTACCTGTCAAACACATTGTAAGCAAGATGATGACCTCTGTGTAAGCTACTGGCTTACATTGGTGAAGAAATTGCTATAACGTGAATTATAGTGGTAGATGGTAGATTATGATTCTTGTAAAGTGATTTAAACTTTGGGAAAAGGTTTTAAAAAGTTGAAACTTGTGTACTTATCCCCCTATAAAATAAATGGAATATATCTACATCTTTTCACTATCTAAAATTTAATGCATCTAACTGTACCATATGAATAGTTGACAATTGTCCATTTTTACACCCTTATCTATTTTTAATTTGTGGTAAATATAGAACATGCTATTTTTCTTGTTGAAAAGGGAATCTGTGAATGTTGATATGGTTAATTGGATCTTGATATTCCATGGAGCCTTCTCTTTTACTAAGAAGAGAAGGTTGAAATTATTGAATATCATAAATGAGAGAAGTGCAGAATGAGAAACTTAGCAGAAATGTTCAAGATTGGAATAATGCAAGCTATGAAAATTGTCAAGAAACAAGAAGAGCTACTCAGTTATTAGCACCATAATCAGAAAACATCTCATTGCAAAGTGAGAATAATGCTTTCATTGACAATGCAGCCATACAATGAGTGAGAAGTTAGAATGTGCTTACATCAGGACCAATCATATAAGCCAAAATTTACTATTTACATCTGAATTATATGTTTTGGATTTTAAAGGCTCAAATGGATCGCTTGATAAATTTTGAAAGTGACGTATATATATTGTACGTACTGGATGAATAGAATACGATAGAAAACACACCTTTAACAATCCAGCAAATAAAAATTATTTTAGTTAATTTTATTTGCTGGATTGTTAAAGGTGTGTTTTTTATCGTAACATAATATAAAATTCAAATCTGTTTATGGGGGGAATTCTTTGAAGTTGATTTGTAAACAATATCACATGGAAGACTCATGCTTTCATTCATTCACTAGGCTATTTTGAAGAAAATATTTTCAATACAGGCAAAACAAAACTTTTTTTTTATGCTCTTCTAGAAAAAGTTTGGGTGTCAAGGACAAATTGTGTTCTGGTAGTAAGAGAATGACTAACACTTACATTATGCACAGATATGAGTGGAAAATGTGAGAAACCCTTGATAATAAAACTAAAACTTTTCAAGAAAATAAACATTAAAAGATTTGAAAATGAAACAAAAACCTAGATGATGATAGAAATCACAATAGAGTGGGTGAAAGCTGTACAAGAAAATGTTGCACCAAAACAGGTAAATGTTTTTTCTTCTTGACATTACTGCATTAAATCTAGACATCTAGCTCAAAACTTTAACATTATATTTCTGCTGCTGAATGTCACTTCTCTCTCTCTCAACCTTCAGATCAAGTTGTAATTCAAAATTTCAAAGTACAGTCAGATGGTTGCAAAGCACATAAACACAAATATAGACTATAGAACATTGCTCAAAATTCTGTCAAAGCAACTTGTTGTCTTCCAAGCATTTCATGGATTTCAAGTGCTTGAAGACAGGTTTTGCCATTAATAATTGTTTCCGTAAAGCCAGATTTCCTTCCAGAAATGAGAACACTTACTGTTTTCAGCAGCTATTGAAAATAAGGAAACAGCACAGTCTCGTGATTGTAGCTGCTTTACCATTACTCCAATAAGTATTCTGACATTCCAGCTGGGTATACAAGCCAAGACGACGACGATAGCCTTACGGGTGGCATTACGAAGAAGCCACCAAAGTCATAAAGGTGTGCCTCGTACTGAATAAACTTGAGCAGTTTTACATTAATAAAAGAAGGTACAAAGCTACACAAGATTTAATTATGCACAGTGATAAGCAGATTTTTGTGTGTATTATATATTTGTAAATAAAAGTAATGCAGGCTGCATTTAAAGGTAATTTTCATAAAATCTCTCTTGGGCAGGCACCTCTCTATAATGGGCAGTTTTTTAGTCCCACAGTCATCCCTTACAGAGGTTTCACTGTATGCAATTTATATAACATGCAAGACATATTATTGCTCAGATCATTTCAATGAGAAAAAAAAATTAATTTTGATCATGAATAAAACAAATATTCCATATAAGACTGAACCAAACCGAAAGGAATCAAACTAAGCAATGCTACGAAAACGTTGTCCAGTGCAGTTTCTTTCAGTTCATTTTAATAAGCGTCAAACAAACGAGTTATATATTTGATAAAAAGTTTTCAGTGGATATTCATTTTCCAAAAAACACGTGAACTTATTTTGGTTTTTATTACTTTGCCTCTATATACTACTATTAGTAATGTGCCAATTATTTCTTTTCATTTTTAATGTCTAATTTTACTGCTATTAATAATGCACTCTTTTTCATCTATTGTAATATTGATTTATTAGCTTGTATTTAATGGTGATGTGCCCTCATTTTTTTTCTTTCTTTCTTTATCACTAATACTTGATACATAAAGAAAATTCTTAAAAATACTATGTTATATATTATATAAATCATGTATTTCTACGGATTTTTGACATTTTAATCATAAAACATCATTTTTTTTTAAATTTTAATTTCTAATTGTTTAATTTTAAAATTATTTCTATTAAGTAATTATAATATATTTAACTAATTTGATTTATAATTAATTTAATTATATTCTTTAATAAAATAAAATTTGATTTAGAATGTTTCCGTTATTAATTACAATGTAGATTAATTCTAACTATTAAATTTGATACAAGATGGAAGCATTGCCTATTTACAGTTTTAATAATTATTATTAAATGATGATGATAAATAACAAAATTATGCTTTAGGAAATCTGTTGAAATTTGGTTTATGTACTTGCTTCGTTGTCGCAGGTTTTGTGACGATTTCTAATTCCATTTGTGGGTACGTGGCTGCTGTCTGGCAGGACTTCAGTGCTGCTAATGCAGCTGGCACTAATCGGTTAAGGTTGGTGTTGTTGGAGGGACTCCCCAACAACACCGACCAGTACAACTTTTGGCGGTACAACTTCATTCTACCCATAACCCCTCTACCAAATCTATGTAGGTGCATCTGTAATGATCGTGACAAGCTAACCACTTTAGAAAAATCAGGAGTTTGGCTTATGTAATTAAATTTTGCTGCTTTTATGAACTTAAAAATTTTTTAGAAACATTTTGATTTCTTGTCGTAATTCACATTTTATCCATTAACAAATAATGCTGATTTCACAATTATATGTGAATTTGTAATATAATTCATGCATTCAATTAATATTTTCTAACATTTATTTGGATACTCATAAAATTTTTACTTCAAGCAATTTATGTGATTTTTTAATCTCATAATAACGTTAGAATTTGTCTAGAAAATTAAAAAAAATAAAATGATTGGTATATGTTAATTAAACAATAATCAATTAAATAACCATAATAATGTGAATACCAAACCAATATTCATTCAGTAAATAGTTTTGGTCTTTTCTCTTCGTGTTTCCTCGAGATCTGGTTTCAACATTTTTTTAACAGTATGCAAGACAGTGGAATGATCACAGTTATATTTGACAACAATTTCATGGCTGCTGAAATTGTTTATGCAAAATAACAACTTTTTGCCTGGTTTAAACAGCATGAATTATTTTTTGCCTTAGGCATAGCCAAAAAAATAAGAACAGAAATAGTAGACATTACATGGGCAGCCTCATTCTAGAATCAGGAGAACTGTTCATATTGCAGCTTAGTAAAATAAAAGAAGAATCACCTTCTTTCAGTCTACTAAACTTCGTATTATCTAATGACTCGGTCAACCAACTGCATCATTCTTATACAGGGGTGCCTCATATAACATACTTAATCCGTTCCAGGTGCACGTCCGTTAAATGAAATGCATTTTCCCATAGAAATGCATGTTAAAATATCTAATTCGTTCCGCAGCATAAAATAACCATACTGTATCATAAAAAAAATGAACATGGGGTGCGTTCTTTTATTCCTCCGCGTAACTCTGCACGAGCGACATTTGTTTAAAAATTCCTGCCAAATGCGTTCCTAAATTCCGGTGGGAGTGCACTCCGTCGAACGGAAAAAAAAAAACGGTCACTTGTAGCAGTAGTTTACGGTGGAAAGCAACATGGCATCCTCCATGGCTCAGATAGTTTCGATTCCGGGTCCATTATGTGGTTTTATGAATGAGAATTTAGAAATTGTGAAAGCGCGAGTTAGCGCACGCAGTGATTTAAGTGTCTTTACGAATTTTTTTTCGAGGCTATTTTGAATGCTCTTTCAACAAATAATCCATTTTATGGTTAAATTTTACAATTGGGACCCTTCTTTTGCCTTTTAAAGCTCATATTTTAGAATTATAGATTCCTCCATCACCATACTATCGATAGTGCGGGTGCCGCCATCTTTCTTTCTTTCACCGTAGTTTCTAAATGCCTACAAACAGCAGCGCACTCCCATAGTAGTGGAGACGCAGAGCGACCGCCATTAAAGAACGCACCCATGGAGCGGTCGCCAATTATGCCGGAAAACCCGTTGTTCGCAGCCAGTCCGTTGCTCGAGTCACATAATGGCCAAACAAAGTCCGTTGTTTGCAGTGTCCATTATTCGAGGCGTACGTTATACGAGGCACCACTGTAATTGAAAAGTGGGAGTCAGAGAAAGTTGTAATGGATTAGCAAATCAAAATTAATTTTGAGAATGGCATTTGTGTTACTCCATGTTTATACTTTTACTTGACTTTATTTCTATAAATGATTATTTATTCCTGTAGCTATATTTAAATTTTATGACAGTTACCACTTCAATTATAGCTTATATATTATATAAATCTAATAGAAAATTGTTAAAATAAGACACTCTACAACCAATAACTGGTGCAAAATATGGGTAAGCAATAAATAACAAACGTTTTCATAACCCCTTCTGGGTTCTTCCTCGGGTTTTCTTAATTCTAAATAAGCTGGATTTTTCAAAAGCATTCCAGAATATAAAATTCGAATATAACAGTTCAGTTTTATATTCTGGAATGTTTGATGGATTTACAGTGATGCAGAATAAATTTCCCCGAAATTTTCTTCTCGACAAACATTTTCTAATAATGTTAAAAAAAGAAAAAACATTTCTAGTGCTCAGAATATTTTTATAAATTTTGTCAAAAGATCCATAATTATTTTAAAGATTTTCTGAAGATCTTTCCTATAATAATAAATATTTTTGCAGTTCTGGTTTTGTGAGACTTCCTCCACTAAACCTGATTTTTCTCCCCTGGTTTAATTCTTTTTCCTCTCTTTTCCACATAGTTAATTTTCTCTTAGATATAACTTTAGTATAATAATCTGATTCCTTTGTAATTTGGTTCTGAATTATTCAAATACAGTGGAACCTCGCACAACGAGTATTTCACATAACAAGCAAAACAAATTGTAAAAATTTACCTCGCATAACGAGTGATGAGGGGAGGGGAAATTCCGAATTTTGCGCATGCGGCATGCTCCATCAGTCTGTGTTTAGCACTCGTTCCGCTAGCATCTTAGTGTCGCTTGTGATCACATATTTTTCCAAACTTGCGTTCACACATATTACTTATAAACATCAACAACCATAGTCTATTATATAATTAACACGCCAAACGATATGCCAAATTCTTGGGTCATTAAATTTAATGACCGATTCCAAATTAAATTTTAGAAATGTCTGAATTAAAAATTAACTATTTATAATTATTAAATTTAATACGAGATGGAAACATAACTGCTTACCTCTAGTCAAATTAATTAATTTCTAATATTTAATTATAGCCTTTACCAGCACCGGATCCAATAGGTGCGAGGCCCGATTGAATTTTTTTTGCAAGGCCCCTCAAACTTTAAATAACAAAATTAATTAACTGTTAATTTACATATTGAAATATGTTATTTTATTTTTAATAATAATATACCTAGATACTTATTTTTGTAACATGTACTATTTTTAAATATATAAATTTTGACGTGATGCGGGGCCCGATTGGCATCAATCGCTCCAATTGCCTAAAATCCGGCCCTGGCCTTTACATAACCCAAGAATTTGGCATATTGTTTGGAGTGTTTATCAAACATATTAGCTGTGATTTTTTTTTTTTTTTTTTGTTTCTGCAAATTGAATTCTCATTCCAGGATGGTTTCATTCTGCGCTAGAAGAAAAGATGATGATGATTCACGTTCCTTAACAGTGTATATTGTACAATATTTTTTGAATAAACATTATACATAAAACATTTGAGCATTTTTTCAGTGTGGAACGCATTATTGTATTTTACATTAATTTCTATGGGAAAAATTGTTTTGCTTAACGAGTGTTTTGCATTACGAGTAAGACTCTGGAACGAATTATGCTCGTTAAGCAAGGTTCCACTGTACAAGGTCATTGAGGTGAATCCAGAAAAGTTATTATATAATGAAAGACAATTTAAAATAGAGGATAAAAATCAATATATTCTTATGAAAATTGGCACAAAAGTGGTACACAACATACATAATGAAATTCGTCTATGTAGCCTCTGTTGGCTTCCATGACCTTCTCCAGTCATTACCTGAAATGCCTGCAGGTAAATTTGACCTTCTTGTCTGTGTTCGTCGTCATCTCTGTGATGGAAACCTTTAGAGCATCTTTGGTATTGTGATGCATCACATTTACCTTTGCCTTCACCATGTCCTACACGTAGTAGTCAAAGGAATTTCACTCAATGCATGACAGAGGCCACAGGTCTGGGGACAAGTGGTATGGGAGGTTGCTGTAAAGTTAGGCTTGTGTCTTCCTTGCCTTGTGAGATGGGATAGAATCCTATTGGAACAGGTACTTCCTCCCAGCAGCCACTTGATCCTCCAGGACTTTTTAACCATTTTCAGCACATTGATATAGCAGTCAGCATTCACTCTCAAACTCTCTCTGAAGAACTGGAGTTCCATGACACCCTCACTGTTCACAACTCCCAGAACCATTAGAGACAGGAAGTTTGGTTTGGATGATGGTAGATAGACATATGAGAGGCATTCTGGAAGATTCAGAGGTTATTTTGGCAATTCACCTTCCTGTCCTGGATGAAGTTTTTCTCATCCAAGAACCTCAGGAAGCTGACACTGGCATGCTTGACGTCATTCAGCAGAGCCCGAGCCTTCAGTTTTCTGTCCTTGTTCTTCTCAGTCAATAACTGGCAATTCCTGAAAACAAAAGAATGGTATTGCAAGTCTTCATGTACTGCCAGACTGATTGCTGACCTTGTCATTCCCATTTCTTTTGCAAGATTACTTATTCTTCATGCACCACCTTTTTTGATCTTCTTCAATTTGGACACTTGTTTGCAATCAGAATGCTTACTGTGAGTTACCCTGTTAGGAGTCACATTCTTCTTGTTGTCAGACTCCCCGAACTTCTTGGCTATGTTGCAAACTTGCATCTCCTTGTAGCCAAACCATGCCATGATTTGGGAGAGCGACTTTCTGGCACATAGCAATTTCAGTATAGCTGCTTTTCAGTTGTATTCTCATGACATGTCTGAGTTATTGACAGCTATTTGGTGCTTTCTTTTTGAGTGATTTGACACATATGTTATACTTTCATCAACAGTTTTACCTGTAAGATTGCCCATGAAGAAATTCTGGATTTACTTTGACAACCCTGTACAACTTTGCATGTTGAGCACTTCATACACTGCATTCATATACTGTAATTTATTTCTTAACTATGGATGTGGATATGGATATTGGATTTTCAAAGTATTTAGGTTTTTGTAAATAATAATAATGTCAAAAGACAAGATCTTTGCTGTTTTTATTCAGTAGAGTAGAAAAGTAAAAGAACTCCAGTTTACTACTACAAATTTTTTTGGTTAAGAGTTAAATTGTGAATTACGAAAATATAACTGAAATTTGTGCAATTTTTCTTGAATGATCAAATATGAAATTTGAAAAATCTCTATTAGTGTTTATCATTAGGCTTAGAATATCAGTTAGCTGTTATGAAACATAAATTTAGAGTTAGAATAATCTTCATTAACACTCTTTGTCTTTAAAATTCCAAAATATTGCAACAGATATTTAGTATTTATATATTTAAAAGTGAACAAAGTCACTTAGTTCATACACTTTTTATTGATAAAATTTGGCAAATGAGGTCTTAAATTAAATCTCTTGATTTCTAGATGTGTAATAATAATAATATATATATATATATAAATTGAATATATTTCGAGTTGATTGAATTTTAGTGATTTTAGTAATTTTTGATCAGTTATGTGATGAGTAGTACTGTCACATGGTATATTAATAGAGCCTTTTGTGTTATATGATAATTTTTATCTGAAATTAATTGGTTTAACGTGTTTATTTCAAAAAGTATAAAACTTCAAGTACATTTTAAATATTTACATTTTGTCACACTTAAAACAAAACATTCGAATTTATACCCTATAAATGTTCAATTTAGTACATATTTTATTTTATTCATTAAAATAAGTTCTCTAAAGTTTAACTATTGAATAAAGTATTGGAAGTCTGAAGTGTCTACTAGCATGCTTGATTTGCAGTGTGACAATCCATGTAGTTTAGTGCTTTGTTAAGTATTTTCTAAATTCAAGGTTAGTAAGTTATTTCTTTCTTTGCTTTCAACAAACAATGTTGTATCCAGTAGACATCGAAAACATTTTGTTGTTTTCTTTCTTCTACGTTAAGTTCTCGTCTTTTAGATAAGTCGTTAACAAAATTAATTAGGATAACGTCTTTAAAATTTTATTTGGTTTAGCCAATTCAGATTTTCTGAACTATATTTAGCTAGTTATAGTAAGTTTGAATGATATGACCACTTGTTAGTGACTATCATCAGATTACAGCATTATATATTTTTAATGACGTAATTCTTTTCCACCAAAATTAAAAAGATTAATTCTCAAGCAGCTAAATGTAATCGAGCATTACTGGTGTCGAAACTTGTCAGGGCTACGCAAGTTTCATAAATTAGTTTAAGATAACCAACGATACACAAAGTCGGATTGTAGTGTAAATAGTCAATCACACAAAACTGATTATACTTAATAATAAAGGAGAAATAAACCAATATTCAGCACAAAAATATAATTCACCCGATAATCCCTCATTTTAACAGCTTCGGTAGTCAGTTAGCCTGAAGACGTCCATTTAACACGAACGAAAATGTTAGCTATCATACGTCTTTGTGCTGAATATTGGTTTATTTCGTCTTTATTTAGTAGTGGAAATAGTGTTTCTTACTTTAAAATGGATAGAAATAATGTATGACAATGTTTAAGTTTAGATTAAGTGTGAAGTATAGCAAAGTTACAAAAATGAAGTGATGATGAATGCTCTAATGTTGTTTCTTATGAATTCAAACTAGGTACAAATTACAATAGAGTAAAATATAATATTAAAGAAAAAAACTGAAAAATACAAAATTAAAATTATTATTACAGAATTATACTAATTACATAATTAATAAATTAGAAAATGGTTAATAGTGTAAAAAGTTTAGTTTGCTATCTGTAAAATCAGTTATATTTATAAAATCTGTTTTATTTCTTTTCATATCAGTTACAATTAAAGTGTATTATATTAAATGTAAAATGTATCAAATATATAAGTTTTAGGTGTCAAATGCATAAAACTGATGCATTATCCATACAGTATTATTTAGAATTTTTTTGTTAAATATAAATTGAGTGACTAAAATTACTAAAATTTAAAATTAAAATTACTTTTAAATTATGGTAATAAATATTAAATGTTGCCAAACTTAAAATTTAATCGTTTGTTTAACTTTCTTTCAAGCGGTTACAATAGAATAATTTTGCCGACGAATTTGATTTTATTAACCGTTTGGCATTATATATTTTTATAGTTAATACGTCTGTGATTCAGACGCCGGTTACGCCAGTAACTTCGTCCAGATTCAAAGTTACTCCAGTTAATGACGATCCATTAAGATCTTCTGGACTTTTGAAACCTACTCAGACATCTCTTCCCGATGCAGCTTTACAGTCTAACGACTCTGCTACGGATCATCAAGCAAAAGTGTTGGGAGCTAACAAAACTGGCCGCTTCCAAGTAACGACAATAATGGATGAAATTACAGCCAACAGAACACAACCACCTATATGTGATACAAATGCTAATGTAATTATTTCCCACGTATGTGAAGACAAAGAAAGTCAAACTAATCTTGAGGTAACCAAGAAATTTGACATTGTGTGATTATTACACTATTATTTTCATTTGTTTATTATTTTTATCTTTAAATATTACTTTGCATGATGGCTGTTGTTAAATATATTTTTGTATGAATGATTTAAATATATAGTATTCTTTTTTTAAATCAGCTTCTTATTCTGCCTGTCTTGCTTCCAGGAATTAAATAATGGTGTAAACTATGAGAAAAAATTAATGCCACATGAAAATAATCTATATGAACCTAATGATAGGAATAATAATAAACTTTCTTATAAATCACATATTTGTAATGATAAAGAATCTATCAGGTGTAGAACGGTTTCTTTCCATAGTTTCAGAATTCCCGACGAAGTGCCTAATACGCGAAAGAGATCAATTACAGTTCCCTCGAGTGTCTCCTGTGAATCCCCGAAAAATTTGGAAAATTTAGGATGTTATGCTACCATTTCTTCCCCAGAAACGTTTGAACATTTGCAGAAAAATTTTGCGTCTTCACCTATATATAGTTCAATTTTTGAAGCTTCCCTTGCCTGCTTATTACAAGGCGTTATTTCTGAATCTAAATTAAGAAATACTTTTGGTTCTCGCGAATCGTGTTATCTGGATGATAATAATTTAAACGAACAAAACCTGGACATTAATAAAAATTTTCATTACGAACCGAAAAAAATTTTCGTACACGTAAAAGACGTCGGAGTTCAAACGGACAAAATAGTCCGTAAAAATGCAGCGGTGAATACGCCGTATCGCATTACGCCCAAAACTAAATCGTCCCTTTACAAAACAAAAAGCGAAACGTCATTAAATTCTCCAGCATGTAGTCTAAATTCATGTGGCATTAATCACAAACCTACATCACTGCATGGCCTTAATAGGGGATCTCAAAATAAGCATGCCTCAGGTCACAGTTTTGAACTAGCATGTTTGCCTGGCAATGCCAACTGCAGAAACAAATGCATGCTTGACTACGGTCGTAATTCTTCTCTTGGGGAATTTCTGGTAAGAAATACTAAATGCTTTGATACTAACGTTTGATTTTATGCTTATGTGCTTATTTATTTCTTAATTTATTTATCTACTAATTTTTAATAGAAAGTAAAATGAATTCTAAGATTTTTTGATTTAGTTAATTTATTGTTATTACTAATCAAATATTAAAAAAATCCAGTTAAAAAATTTTAGGCATGAAAATTTGTAAAATATAAAAATTATACAAATGTAGTAACTAACCTAATCATTAGAGAATGTTGATTAGACTAAATAAACTTTGATTAAATCTAAATTCATATTAAAATTAGCATGAATTAAAATTTAAGCAATGTTTTTTTTAATGTTGTATTAATATGTCTAATGCTAATTATATAAAAATTTTGAGACAGATTAATGGAAATTATAATAAAAAATCCTATAATGGGGTAGGATATCTTACAAAAAGTGTTCAATTACTATGTACTCGTTATCAAGAACAACAGTTTGAAAATAGTTACTTAATCATTATGCAGAATGGGCGGCAAAATCAGGACGACAGTTAGATATAATGCGTTGACACTTATCTTTGTCTTAACCTATTACAGCCAGAACTAAAATTATTTAATATTACACTTATGAGTAGGTAATTGATAGATATGCTTGAAGCCACTTATGAAGTCTTCAAGCATTTCATGCTAATTAAAGATGGTACGTCATACTTTTGACATACATGATTGTTCTCCTGGTACAAATTTTACATCTGTATTTTTATGGCTATTTACCGAATCTGAATCTTTTTTAATTTCATGTAGTATTAGAAAGTTTATAAGCATGATGTAGCTTTTGCATTTGCTAGACAAAGCAAATATTTTTAGCATTACTGCACATTTATCTGACTGCAACAATGACATTTGGTTGTCAACATGATACAAAAACATGCTTAAACACAACAAGCTACACCAGTTAAAAAATCGACACCGCTATTTTTTTTAAAATTCTAAATGAGTCGTTATATGATACAAAAAATGGTCATTTAGATCCTCTTATGTTTTCGTTATATTCAAAAATGTGATTTGAAATTGCCGAGAACGTAAACACGAATACTTACATCGGTATAAATAAAAAAAAACACTTATTTTATAATGTACAACAAGCATTTTAAATGTACAATAACTTTCATAATTACATATATATTCAGTAAAAGTTTATTTACATTGTTTAAATATTTTTTATATTTTATTTACTACATACTTATGGTAATGTAAATACATATCATATTATGATATAGGTATCATTTTATCATATAAAGCACGTATAATTTTGTGCTTTTCAAATAATACAGTACATAAATAACTTCAATAGCCAAAATAGGTAAAAATTTTTAAAATGTACTACAAAAATTAAAAGTTAAAAAAGAAAAGTATCCGAGGACAGTTTGACTAAGCCCATTCACTTTATTGATTGGGCACATATTCAACGATAACTCTGGTTGCCATTATGTTTACAAAAATACTGTTGCTAAACAAAACAAAAAAAAACACAAATCAAAAGTTTTTGCATTAATATGTTCAGTAACTCACAAGCATTTAAAGGGCATTTACTAATTTTTTAGTGAGCAATAAAGCAAAAATTACATGTGCTCAAATAACTTTTGGTTAATGTTACCCATGGTTCCAAGATGGCGGCTCGTCTCTAATTCCAGCAAATAGAAGAAGGGAAACAGTGGGGACGCACGTTCTAACCTAACCTAACCTATTCTAATAAATTACCATAATTATTACCAACAAAATTATTAGAATAGGTTAGGTTAGGTTAGAACGTGCGTCCCCGCTGTTTCCTTGCTGGAATCGGAGACGAGCAGCCATCTTTGAACCGTAGATAACATTAACCTAACTTATATTTTATCAAAAACATATAGTGTTCCCAATACCAAAAATAACAGCTACATATGGAAACAAATACTTTACAACATACAATTTACAAAATCTCAAAAAAAGAAAAAAAAACCATAAATTTAATTTTTTAAAATATGTAAAATTTTGTCAACTGTAATTGTCAGTAAGTCAGGTTAATTTTGTTGCTTATGTCTTTAGGAAGTAAGATGTACTCGAATTTATTATTATGGTTATAATAAAATAAGTCAAAGTAATTATTGTTGCAAATAATTAGGTGAAATTATTTGTAATGAATATTGCTATGATTTATCTACATAACCATAACAACAGATTTCAGTATATTGTAATTTTTGCGTTATTATTCTTGATGATGGGTACTTGAAAGTGCTTTTTGTAAACTGTCCTGCTCTATTAAAGTAGTTTTTGTTATTTTCGAGTATTAATCTTATTCAGATAAATAATGAAAGTTTAAGATAATTGGTTTTTCTCTTCAAAAATTATTACGGTATATCAATTTGTTATAGAAAAAAATTTATTGTATATTTATAAAATTTACAAGAGAGATTTTTGTCATCAGAACTGAACTGTTGTTTTAATGAAAATTTCTGCAGCAATTTTGCTTCTCTTAGCATGGCCTTTGGTGCTTTTGTTGTTTTTTGCTAACAAATTACTTACATATAAAAGCAATTTCCTTAAAAGCTTAAACTAACAATAAATTTTTCTAAATGCTTATCGGTCACTCGAATGTCGAATCAATATTTTCAGCTCTTGCAATTTCTAACTTTTTATTTTTCTGCAGATAAGAAAAAAAATTAATCTCAAATTTTAAATTAATGCTATTTACTTGTAAACACAAATTAAATTTCTGTATGTATGCAAGTATTCGTTTAAAAACTAGAAGGTGTTTTCAGATGTTCTGACATTTCTAGTTGAATGAGATGTTAACAATATATAAGCTATGAATTTCAAAAAAAGCTTTAAATATTTATTGAGTATTGTCAGTATTTAGCTACTATATTTATACTTAACATTAAAATCAAAATCTCAGAAATGATACATCTGGAAGACAAATAATTAATGGATAATGTGATGGTTAATATCCAGGTTTTTTTTTGTAAAATAATATGCATGATTGTTGAAAAATGTCTCAACATCAACTGAGCTGACAGGAATGAGAGGTTTTTTTTATAGCAAGGCCGCTGAATACATGCTTGCTCTCGGAATAAATTTGTTAGAATTTCACAACGTCCTCGACACTCTTCTGACGACTCTGCAATTAGGCTTTGGTAGCAACTAATCCCAGAAATTGGTACATGATTTTCTGAAAACAGATGCATTTCAGATTGTATGGAATCCACCTTACTGTGATTCTCTCCCAGAAATTAACAGCTGGATGTTGTCCATTTATGTATACTCCAAGTTTGTTGCTTGGCAATCCTTTGTGGTTAACAAAGTTTTCAGTTTTTGTCACACAACACTTGCAACAATACTAAGCCCAGGTTGAGCTTCAGGCTTGTGAATTAACATACAAATATTAGGGAATGCTGATCCTACAGTTTTTAACTCCAATATAAAGTTTTTGTTTTGCACAATATACAAAGACAACAGATATCATATCCCTCTTCATCAAATAATAAAGAAATTCATTCCTTCAGAGCTAGGTTTTTTAGATGATACTACACAGTTTGGAGCAATGTCACCATATAATTACAGGAACCAAATAGTAAAGCAGTTGCTTGTGTTTTTATCCAAAGACATTCTATGATGATCTTTTTCTTTCTTGGTGCTTTAAGAATCTCTTCTTTCACCCTGGCAATACATTGATTCAAAAGAGGAAAGTTTGATCTGTCTCTTTAGCCTGAAGATAAACAATATGTGCCAAACATGTGCTGTGCACTAGTCTTGGAAAATCTCTTCAAGTTTTTACCTGCCTTTGTTATGTGAGGTGCTGTACAATGTCACTTATAAAATCAACAAGCTTGCATAATTGAAGCACTTCAATTACTTGCAGGACTTTCTCAACAATTACACCAGCATTGCATTTTTATAAGATTTTAGTGGTAGCATAATAGGTGGCATTAGCTAAATGCCCAAGTCCATACACTAAAAATTCAGAAGTTTTTTTTTGTTTTAACATTAACTGATTCATCCATCAGCAGGCATATACAGGGTTCCTACGCACCTGGAAAGTCAGGGAAAGTCGGGGATTTTCATTAGTTTCGGAAAAAGTCATGGAAAGTCAGGGAAAGTCGGATTTCATTAGTTTCGAAAAAGTCATGGAAAGTCAGGGAATTTGTCGAAAACTGTCAAAAAGTCAGGGAATTTGTCTCCTTAACTGCCTTGTTGATTTCGTTTGCTGAATATGGCTGAATAAGCATAGCCATCTGCAGGCGGCAAGAAGTAATGCTGCAATCTTTAATAAGAAAATATACCAGAATCCGTTTTTAATCCGAAATGGCTCTTTTCACCGTTCTGAAGCCATGTAATTTTACACTTGTGGATTAATAACAGGATAAACTACTATTATGTAATAGTGTTTAATTTTTAATTTTAACAATTCAGCGATTATAAAAAGATGAATTTGTTAATTAGAATAAAAAATAACTAATTAAAAATTAGTTTACAAACTTTTAAAACTTGAAATCGTAATTTATTAGATCGTTCGCTTCAAAATAGCTAAATAGATCAGTAAAAATCCGTGATTTAATTGTTTTTCACGTTTAAAACATTACTATACAACATAAAAAATTATAAATAGCTACCCGACATTTACAGTAAAATGCTGGCACCGACTAGTAGTTTTTTATATTTGTTGTTACAACTTTCCTCGAAAAGAACTGTACTGCAAGCGTATTTTCCCCCTCTCCCGTTAATTTCCGCAACTTCGATACATAGTTTAATAATTAGTTTAACAGAAATGATGTTGGGTAACAAATATCCACTGATTTTGGCAAATTTAGGCATCATACTTGTAATAGATATACTGTAGTTATCGTTTTGAAAATCAACTAGGTAATCCGATAGTTTAACCAATGTTAACTTGCTTATAATTAATTACAAATTTAAAAAGCTGGTAAATTTTAAAAAAATTAATTAAATTACTAAAAAATTAAAATAAATTTGATTATCTTTTTGTGCGAAACAACAACAAAACAATTTTTATAGTTATGTTGCAAAAGAAAAAGATTTGTAGTTACGATTCTATGCGCTGAACTTCTATATTTTATTAACATATAATTGTAATTTCGTTTGATGTTTCTTTCTGTACACTCAAACCTGTTTTTGTGCGGTATATGAAAATTTCAATCAAATTGGAACATAATTGACTTCTGTAAAATTTTTTAAAACTCTATTGGATGTTTTCTATGACATCAAGTTTTTTTCATTTTTTATTAAGTAAAATTTTTTTCTCTTACCTTTTTTTCGGTCCCCTCGTATTTTAATAGCATAAAAATCAGAAATATTGTGTTAAATGTAGACTGCAGGTGTGAAATTTCAGCCTTGTTAAATCAAAGAATAACACTTCCTGCAGCTATATTTATCAAATAAAAGTATTTTTTAACAAGTACTTTTAACTTTTTATATAGTTTTTCTGTAAAACCACTTTTTGGGATGGTGTTTATTTTGCGGGAATTATTTCCCGGCAAATTTTTTTAATGTTAGATTCGTATTTAAGTGGAAATAATTAATATAAAAAATAAACTTCTTAGAGGATTTTTCCCCCATTAGGGATTGCAGAAAAAGGCCCAAGGAGTTAAAGAAGCAATTCCTAGTTATTTCGTACGATTTTGAGTTATTTTCCACGTGAGATTTTTTTTATGCGGTCCTCATTCACCGCATAAAAAAAAATACTTTTTGTGTTGCGAAAACTATTTTTTATAGCCACTCGTGAAGTTTCCTGCAATTTTTTTTTTTTTTTTTTTTTTTTTTTTTTATGCGTTTTCTTTTATGTGGTCCCTATCCACCGCACAAAAACAGGTTTGAGTGTATTTATTTTATTTTATTTAAATTCTATACATTTTAAGAATCCTAATTTTCATAATACTACGACGTCATAGGAATACAAGTCTCACTAAAATAGAAAAACGTAAAAAAAATTAAATTATTAGATGAAAAAAAAAGGAATGAGTAAAAATTTTTTTATAGAAATTTGAGAAATAGTCAAGACAGTGCAGCTCTCAAGATCGATCATTTGGATTGGAGTTGAATTTTTCATTGTTTGAAAAGACAATTTTTAAGTACAGTACAGTACTATTTGTATATCAAAGAATACTGTTTGTTGATTTTATGCTATCTTGTATTTACTAGATTTACATACAAATAATATTGATAAATGATGATAAAATAAAAAGCTCATGTTTCATTTGTAAATTGCTTATTTTTTCATTACATTAAAGTTGTGGATTCTATCATACATTTTTCTACAGGATGTATGCATACTGTATTTTTTTAATGTGGCAGTCTTTGAAACATACAACTAGGCAAAAAGAGGGATAGATATACTCGATGTTCGCAGTAAATAAAATGCTGTTTTATTGTGTTGATATTCCACACTGTAAGAAATGTGAGGGTCAGGGAATTTGGACAAAGTTGGTCAGGGAAAATCAGGGAAAGTCAGGGAATTTAAAACAAAAATTTGAGTAGGAACCCTGCATATATCACAATCACTGTACCAAGTTTAGAGTCACCTGGGAATCAGCTTTTCGAATAGCAGGCAGATAACAACAAAATATTCATTCACTAGGCATTTTTTGCCACATTTCATTTTTTTATAAATTTGTTTATCCACTGGTGTAGGACCAGATTATCAGTGCATGTATTGGAATTTCCGCTTGGCACTGCTTTTTCCAGACTATCCCACCTATTACATTGAATATACTGTGTAAACTTGTTTAAATGTATATTTTTTTAAATGTCGAAAAAAAATGTACTTACTGGTATTCTTCTCTCTTAGTTTGTCACTGAAGTCGGTTTTTTCCAAGGCTTAATATTTGCAGGTGTAATATATTGCTTTTAAATAACACAATGTGCATCAAAGCTTTGAATTTTCAACTTCTAGTTCTTCATTTGAAATTCTTGAATTATATCACAAGCACATTCACTTTAGGCATACTGTCTCAAGTACTCTGAGTCGTAGCCTTTGTATTAGAATTCACTCAAAAGTTAAAGTATTTTGATAGAAATCACAAGAAAATTTCCCCATAGCTAGTATATTAACTGATGACAACACCACAGTACAGCTGTATTTTTAACCATAAAATACAAACTATTGTTCTGAAACCACGTGATCTGTTCTTACCTTAATGGTGAGAAATACTGCAATTCTTCATTGATGAATTACCATTATTGCTGGAAAATCCGAATTTACGAGAAAACCAGACGATGTTTTTTCATGACGATGGTTGTCCAGGACATTATTCACATCTGCTCAACATGCATTACATCAGTATTACAATAATTGTTGGATAGTACATGGTGGTCCATTATCTTGGCCTGCTGGATCACCCAATTTAACACCACTTGATTATTTTTATGGGGACATCTTAAGGAAAGGTATACCTAGATGTACCTATCCCCCAGAAAATATGCAGGAATGAATACAAAATGCTTGTGAAAATATTCCTCAAGAAACACTTTTAACTTTTCATCAATCTTTTCTTGAAAATATCAAAAAATGTATAGAGGTTAAAGACCATCTTTTTGAACACTTATTAGATTAATTTCTTCATTACAATTGATATGTAATGTTTTGACAAAAAAAAATTGCTGTTTGCTTTGAAAACAGAAATGTTTTAACCTTCTTTTAAAATTTAAATGTTGTGAAAAGTAAGCAATAAACAGAAAAATGTTTCAGACTAAAGTTATTCGTTGTTTCGTATAGAATCAAATGCTGCTACAAAAAATACAGGTTTCCATTTGAAAATAACAAACTGACCTTTCACACATCAAACAGATTGTCAAAATAAAAAATACGTACACTGGTTTCTTTTCCTCCTTCAAAACAAACAAATGTTATTTTAAACATTTTCCTCTGAAACACTTTGTTTGCGAGATATTTTACTGTTTCGGGTTACGTGACTCACCCCGTATATACTTGGTCTTGTGCTCAGAAATAGTAAGAAAGAACAAGGATAGACAAAGTCGGCTTTTTATAGAGAACCGACTTTCTGTATCATTGTTGTTTTGTCATTTTAGGATTAAAGTAAATTTAAAAGATATGCAGGAAGCACTACTATATACCTTGATTGTTTGCTTTTGAATTTTATAATGCTTTATTTTAACATTATATAGAATGAGCTCGGCAAAATATTAAATAATAATCAAACACCTTTATCGTTGCCGAGAAAGTTTAATTTAAAACAAATGTTTTCGACCTATTCCATAGGCCGTCGTCAGGTTGAAAATCAGGCTTTATTTCAATTTTAGAAAGCAGGTTTAGAATTCTATAAATTTTTATATATTCTTTTACATGAAGACTCCAAAGATGGATGAAAGTGGTTCGAAACACTTAATCTGTATTCATATGATATTTTGCTCTGTTAAAAATATAATATAGTATTGTTTATAAATCCAATAACAATCATGTTATGACCTTGACCTAAATTTTTAGTCAGTCTGAAGTTTCAATTAAGGGGTGTCCATAAATGATGTCTACACTGGAAGGGGGGATTACCACAAGTTGGACAAGGGGGGAGGTTGTTGAATTTCGGTGAACATCTGTTTTATTTCGTTAAATTTTATACATTTTATTATTTATAAAGATTTTGAGGGGGCATAAAAACTTTGAGAAAAATACGGATATAATTTATGAACAGTTCCTTACAGGAGTGAGTCCACATAGGTATTAAAAGTTGTTTTTAATGTGCGATCATGTACAGTTTCTCTGTACTTTTATATTACACGTACTTGTTCAAATTGTCTTTTCTTTTTATGTTTAACTTATCAGGATTATAAGAACAGTCAATATTTGGCAATAATTAAATTGTTCTAAGAGAAAGAAGAAAAAAGGACATATTTATGTTGCAAATGATAATCAGTATTTTTTAAAATTACTATTATGATAACTTCACATAGAAAAATTAATTATTACTTAAAATATATTTTGTATGAACTAAATATACACAGTATTTTTCATTTTCTAACCCTCATTTATTAGAGTATCTGTATTTTATACATTTAAATTCTGTGATTTTCTTTCAAGTACAACTAGGTGGACAAGAAATACAACATAAATTGTTATCTGTTCTAAAAGATAAAAACAGGAAATCATCTCAGCAATTTTTCTTTTGTAAATTTGAAACAAATTACTCTATGTATAAATGGCATTGTGTTGCAATTTAAGGATGGTTCAAAATGGAAGACACCATTTTACAAAGCACTCTGTAGTGCCTACAGAGTGCTTTGTAAAATGCCCACAACCCACAATATTTGATATATAAATGAGGCCGTGGGCGTAGGTGTCATTCCCAGACAGTACCGTGATTAACGAAGTAAGGTTATATCCAAATTTAAATACCTCTGGAAGTGAAGACTTGCTTGGGGTCCAAATGATGCAACTTTCACTTGCACCGCACTGCAAGTGGAGGTTGTGGGTTCGAGCCCCGCTCCGGGTCAGTTCTTTTATTCCAGAAGGTTCTAAATTATTTAATAAATTATTAAAATTATAATTATTAATTTAATCAAGAGATGGTGCCTAACCACCTCCCTCTAGTGACAAATTGCTTTATAGTAATCATTTAATTAGCCAAATTCTAGCCCGATTATTCAGGTGATTGTTGGTTGTATCTATTTATAATCATCAGGCATTAAGATGTTTATTACCTAAAACCTTGAATATATCATTCTTTCTTACTCAAAAGTATTGAAAATTAAAAATCTGTAAGGGCCTTGCAGACCTGTGTTATTTGCTGGGTTAATTAAATATGTTTTCATTAATTTAAGTTTTGAGAAACTTCTTTCATCCATTGCTACCATAACAAGAATTATTATTGTATGCAGCACTTGCATCTTGATACAATTAACAGCTTTGCAGATTAGTTTTTGTACCTTTTTTTTATAAAAATGCCCATTTTTTTGATGATGCCAAGAAAAACATACAAATGTAGAGAGCTCCAAAAAATTTCAAAATATTGGGACTTGTTTTGATTACATCTAACAGGAAAATGTTGTAATTGTGACAAGTGTAAAAAGAATGCTCTTTGATTTTCTTGTAAGAGATGAGCCTGACTTTCAAATATCTTCATATTTGATCCATTATTATATCATATTCCTTATCCAAACAAAAATATCTGAGATGTAAATAAGTTTGTGCCAAGTAAAAAATTATGACAATTTAGATGACAGTCAAATTTTTTCTTAGGAGTTTTTCTTTGGTAAAGATAAAACTATCTACTAACTCAATTACTTAAACTAATGACAAACATTAACAAACCTTTAAAATCCAGTAACAAAAAGAAAAACATTACAAGCCCTGCTACTTACCATTGTTTCCCACAAACTCTGTCGACCCATACTCATATAAGATCGCTGCCTTCCGTTCTCTAACTAGAAGGACATTTACACACCATTCTAATTGGGACAACATTTTAAGGGAGCTAAAATGCATGGAGGGCATAGCAGTATGGCACAGATACAGAAAAGACCTAGTATGCTGTTTAGCCTGCACCTACTCCAATGAACAGGTCATGTGCAACAACTCTAACACCCAAAGGGCTTCCAACAGTAATCAGAGCTCCAGGCACACTGTAATAGAATGTAGTCAACACTTACATGCCTTATATAAAGAAATAGCTGGTCTCACAGGTACCAAGCTTGCTTACAAAAGGTCCCACACCATATATAAGTTATTAAGAAACACAAAGGACAAAAATGATGAACTTAGGGCCTAAGGTGTCTGCAGCATTCTGGTGAGGGACAACAGGTTCCAAAGGAACTTAGTGTATATTGGTTCCACCAAACATTCGGTACAGAAAAGAGTGCAGGAGCACAAATACGACATTGTGAACAAAAGGCATACCACTGCCCTATCCACTTACACCACTGACCCTGAAGTGCAGGCAGACCTCCTTAACACCAGTCCAAACTGATCATATTATGACCCTAGAAGCCTTAGAGATATACAAGGCTGGTTTGACGGACAAATATATGAACTTTTAAAATGGCAGTACTGTATTGTATGCCTGGCGATACTTGTACGAAAAACATTAACTGCAGCGCAGACACAATTTGACTTATATTATTTGCTATTAGGTTTTATCCTAAAATAATTTATGCATATGTGTTTGCTGTATGTCTATTTTGTATTCATGTAATTTCCACTTTTTAAATTTTTGTACATGTTGTGTGTTCTTAATTGTTTAAAAATAATCAAAAACATTCAGTTCTATGCATTCCAATTTTGAAATTTCATTGGTTTACAAAACCTGAAAGCAGACCTCGGTTAAGGTCCAAAGCATTTGTTTGAAGTTTTTTATTAAACGTTTTTCTTTTCGTTACTGGATTTTAAAGATTAATTAATGTTTGGTAAAGATAAGCTTGCTGCTTCAAATGTAAATGTAGGAAACAGTAATAGAAATTGTGTGGGTACTACTTCTAAGTGCCAAGTTTATCTTTACCAAAGTAAAACTCCTAAGAAAAAACTTTGACTCTCATCTAAATTATCATAACTTTTTACCAAATTTTTTTACATCTCAGATGTTTTTGTTTGAATATCAATTGTTGTTTGTTAATAATTGTAAAATAACAATTTTTTTTTCATTCCAGCAGTATTTTAATTACTTAAAAACATTTTCAACTGCTTTGAGCAGCCTTCATCAGTTAAACATACAGCAAAAAAGAATGTAGAATTATAAAATTATGAAAATAAGAATGAAGAATTCTAAGTTTATGAAATATAAAAAAACAAAAATTCTATAGCGCTCGTGCAAATTGTCGGTAACGCGCTTGCGCGTTAATCCAAACGTAAAACAAAAAAGATGGAAAAATATCTACCTAGGCATCGTAAAAATATTTACATTAAATATAACGATAAACTAAATGTGACGTTAATACCATTGATAAGATCCTTTGTGGATGCCTACTTTTAACTGTAACTTAGTGATGTTCTGTCGCTTTAACAATGTTCTGTTAATTTACGTTATCAAAGAAGGATTTCCAGGCTGAAGCTAACCGACAATTTGCACGAGTGCTATAGAATTTTGTTTTTTTATATTTTTTTATATTTTGTAAATTTACAATTCTTCATTTTTATTTTTATAATTTTATAATTCTATGTTCTTTTTTGTTGTATGTTTAACTGATGAAGGCTGCTCAAAGCAGTTGAAAACGTTTTTACGTAATTGAAATACTGCTTGAACGAAAAAATGGTTGTTATTTTACTTTATAGAATCTGGTAAGCATTGTTTATTTGTTAATAATTGTGTTATTACATTAGAACTAAGATGATGATGTACAGTTTGGTTAGTGCTTGGTGATGGTTGCTGACTGAATGCTTTCAATATGCTGTTAGTAAAATCATTATAATAAGTTTAAATTCACATAAATTTGAGCTTTACTTATTTTGGATAACATTTTGAATAAAAATCATCCATTTCAATGTAATTTTGTCCTTATAAGCATAAAATTAAGTAAAAAAAAAGCTTGCTTTATAATGAGCCCCTGTGAACTTTGACCTATTTACCTGGGACCTAAGTATAATGAGCATCTCACTGATAACAAGAAAGGCTTAAGTTTAAAATTTGAGCTTTCAAGACCCAGTAGTTTTTTTCTTTCTTTCTTTCTATGAGTGTCTGCAGTGCCAGATTTTTGCACTTTTTGACGGTTATATTTCAGCAACCCCTTTATTGAAAATTTTGAAATTTTGCATACAACTCAAGAAAACAATTATCTTTTGAATGAGATATTTGGAATTACTTTAGACATTTAGAGGGCATAGAAATCAACTCTCAAAAATCAGCAACTCTAATCCTTGTACACATAATCAGTGATTTTTTCACACGACACTGCTGTGACTCTCGATATGTAGATCTGAAGTGTTAAGTTTATTTTTAAGTACACTGTATAAATTTTCTCCAGTGCTTATGTTGTTAATTTCATAAAATGTTTGTACACACTGAGTGAAACATTTTGTACTGTTCCATCGGACACAATTCTTATTATTTAGGACATATGTTCTTCATGGCTGGCATCTGAAGGACAATTAAGAATTACAGCAAAACATTTAATTGCTTTCATCTGATGAATAATATTTTTCTGAACTTCATTTACCATACTACTAAATAATTCATTTTGAATATATTTTGCAAGATAATAGTTATGAATTTATTCACTAGTAATTTGTTAAAGATGTTCTTGAATCGGTGGCTCAAATTTTTTCTAATAAGTGTATTAGCCCAAGGAAGTTGCCATTGTGTGTTTTACTAATTCTTCAATAGAACCACAAAAAGGCAAATTATTACGTTCTGATAAAAATTGAATAACAGCAATTAACTTTTTGAAAACTTCTCGGGACACTCGTCGGTTTCCAGAGGTAGTCCATTGCACTTCTGAATAATGCTCCTTACACTTGATATGTATTTACACAAAGATCTTTTTCGAAACACTTTTTTACTATCCTGGAAAGTCTAAAAGTGTATCCCTCTCAAGATGCTGTTATTTTTGTTGCTATAATGAGTTTTTCAATGAGAATGCCAACAAAATATTCTAGAACATCGGTTGATTCTAATGAGTGCACATGAATAGTATGCACAAGTGCAAATATGAGCACATACCCAGCAACGACAACAAACAATCGCTTGCAGAATTATATAAAAAATTTACAAATAATACAAAAGGCCTGTCTTATACATAACAATAGCATAATTTGTATTTCCCTAAAATTCCTGAATTTTACAAATAACATCTAAAATCTGATAGTTATGTATTAAAATCAAACAATTGCCAGATTATATCGGGTTTTGTTTGATCTGGCTTTAATTTCCGAATTTTGTTTAAAGTTTAGTAAACACTGAAATCTGCTTGCTCTTCACAAACGAAAATTATTAATTATTATTGTATATATACTAATGTTGAATGGCTCTGAAGACCAATCTTAGATCAGTTTACAGTTTATACAATATCATTTGTATCACTATAAAGACTATTGATTCTTTCTAATGTGTGAATATCATTTTGTCCCTATTAACTCTCTGCTCACAGAATTGACAGAAAATTTACTTTGGTCACATGATTGATATCTTCCACTTCTGCCAATAACTCTACCAATAAGCCTGCAAAAGTTAAATTTCAGATGAAGAATAAGATCATAAAAGAAAAGTGAGATCAGCCAGGTTAAATCAAGATAGCACTATTATTATATCATCTGTGCGAACAGTTTTATATATGTATTTTTCTTGATTAAAAATAATACAGCAAATCTACAAGCACAGGAGCCTGATTTGGTTGAATTGGTCCAGTTAGCCTTCAATCAGCTCCAACTGTTCCAATTTCTCAAACTATTTGCCTTGCATAAGTAAAATGCAAATTTGATTATCATAGACTTTTATTGATTCTCTACTTTTGGTTCATTTATTTATATTGGAATTGTTTCAACAAAGTGTAGCAAACTATATAAAACAGGATATAAAAATACAGCTGACCCTTGATCATCCGACAGGTATGGGACCAAAGGGGTGTCGGATTACTGAAAGTGATTACATATTTGGCATTGTTTTGCTAGCAGTAGCCTACAATATTCCTACATTTTATGAGTAAAATGCTGCCTAGGTTAATATGGAAATGAAACACCCAATTTCGGTTAACTAAAACATGTTTATTAAAAGAAATATGGAAGCCAATAAATGTACTACATACAGTATGTATAGGCATAAATAATACAGTACGTACAGAACTGCTCACGGAAAACACAAGAAATGTGTGTCATCGTGTAAGAATTGGGTGGGGAGATTCGTGTCGTGACATCCTTCTGTGCAAGCAGACACGTAACGGGACGGGGACTACGGTGACCTTGACGGGAGCTGTGTTGGACTACTGAGCATGTCGGATTATCAAGGGTCAGCTGTATACAAGAAATAAAGGTTGTCTTCATTTCCATCACATTCAAACACCAGTGAACTCTTTAACTATACATAATTTTTCATTGGTGTAGCCTGTAATAAAAGTGATCTGCAAAGGCAGGCTGTTTTGTTCCTGGTGATTGGACATGATGGAAATGAAGACAACTTAGTTCTTGTATATTTTTGTATTGTGAATATATCACCAGCCTTTTTTTAATTGAAATATAACAATACATTACAACAGCTTTTATACAATTCATTCTTCAAAAAAGTTGGAAAATATTTTTTTCTATAGCATTGATAGTTATATTATTTCCTTTATGGAACTTGCATACAATGTTATATTTTATTTTTTCTCATTTTAATCTTGTGATACACACTTTAGACTAATTTAATTCACAGAAAAATTGTTTTTCTCTGTGCATAATAATGTAATTTATACAAACTGATGCCAATAAATGGCTAATGTATCAACATAACAGTTATTAGATTTAGATATACACAAACTTTCAGACAATTCAGTATTTAAATAGAAAAGCAGCATAGTAAAATCGTTAAAATATTTTAATAAAAAAATAATAACTTTTTTCTTTTTTTCTCAAAAATAATACTTTTTGATAGCTTTTATTTAAATGCTAAATATTATTATTTGTATTTAAATATATATTAATTCTTGAATTGTTTATATTCAGACTGCTTTAGCTGGTAGAAGCCTCACTCCACCCATGGTTGAAAATATTGATTCTGGAGATGAATATATAAAGCATCTTCTTATAAAGTGAGTACTTTTCATTAAGTGATTAATGTAGGAACTTAGATGAATTACTTGTTTTTTTTTCACAATATAATATAAAGCTTACAAATATCAAATTGAGAGTTACATGTTCATAAAATCAAACAGATTACAGTAAGTCCTCTACTTACGAACTTAATCCGTTCGTAGCGGTCGTTCGCAAGTCGAAAAGTTCGTAACTCGAAAAGACGACGTTTGGCGCAAAAACTCAAATACAACGTCGTTTTTACAATTATGTAATGTTTAGGCTACTTGAATAACGTTGAATTAAGATTGTTAAAGGGAAGTATAAATTCAAATCAATCACATGTACTGTACAGTACATTATTTATTAAAATTACTCATTTAAAACAACTACAAATGTACATATGTATGTACTGTAAATGTTTTAACGTAAAACTTCAAAAATAAACTTGACTATACATAAAAAAATAACCAACTGCACTTTAACCCGCCATCTGTCGGCTTTGTTCGTAAGTCGAATGTTTGTAAGTAGAGAATTGCCTGTATTGTTTTCTAAATAATTGGTATAAAACTGCACACATCTTTTCACATAATCATTTTTATGCGACTTTAATTAAAATCTATTGTTTTCTCTGGATAACCATTTTAGGCGGTTGATTTACAATATTATTTGGTTGCCATTGCAGATTTTTTTTACAAACCTTAGTCAATTACAGCAAAATAATAATTTTACTATAACACTTAAATGCATTCTAATCTATAGTCTATGCTGTATCTTTAAAATATATATAGGCTATATAACTACCGACCTTACAACCATCACAGACAGTAAAAATTTCTTTATTCAAACATTTTAAACAATCTTCTTTAGGAAATTACATTCTAAAAGAATAAACACCTAACAATTTTGGGCATTTGTTCTTTTAGAATGTAATTTTCTAAAGAAGATTGTTTAAAATGTTTGAATAAAGAAATTTGTTTGAACTTCATTAGATTGTTATAGGATTGGTAGTTATACAAAGGCAGTTCCTTTAGGAGTAATAAATAGGCTATATATATAATAATAATTGTAAGTAAAAATATTTTTATTTTAACTGGCTAGGAGAAAAACTTAATTACTTGTGATTGACTGGCTAACTTGAGGAGAACACCGAGGATTCTTCTTAAATTTGGATTTTCTTTATTGCACTTCAAAATCTATATGTGGTGAAGTTTTATAGGATTTCTCATTTATTTTATATTTGCTGTTAATCTTAGGAAGAAATGCATGTTAAATTCAAAGAAATACAGTATGAAACTGGAATATTTTTTTATAAATTTAAACTGAAAAAACCTTATGATTGATAATTTTGTCTTTTTTTTATTATTATTATTTTGTACTATTTATTATTTTTAATATCCAGTATACTAATATGACATTTTGGCATTTTGGAATGCTAATTCTTTATACCTTTATAATCTTATCTGTATAGAATGTAAATTAATCCATCAAACTCAATGCTTACAGAGTTAATTTAGAAATAAAGTATTTTACTGGTGCTGTAATTTGGCAAAGAAGTTGCAAAATATAATTATATTTTTGTAGTTTTAACAGATGCTTGTTAAGTAATCTATATAAAGTTTATATAGTGTAATTAATTCATAAACAAACTTTTTGCAAAGCAAAAGTATTTTAAAAACTGATAATTTTGTTTTTTATTAATATTAAAATATTGTTATGATACCTTTAAAAGAAAGATGAGGAGGTCCAAAACAAAACATTACATTTCTATTTTGGGAAAATTTCTTATTTTTGACTGAATCATATTGTATTCATTGTACCAAAATCCTACCAAAATGCAATCTGTAATTAAGACATTATTATTATATATCACGTGCTTAGGGTGGATTCACGCATGTGGTGCGGCAACGAAAAGCGACAGAATGACATCGCTTTTTTCATTGCAGAAGTTGATTTTGTGCCACTTTTATTGGGTCGTGAAATTGGCTGGATTCTATCCTTTACAGTGGCTGCCTCCATGGTGCATTTCTATCAGCCAGTAATGGTTTGTTTCACAGTCACATGAGAACATACACTTGTGTTGTTTTAATGGAGGAAAGTTCAATGTGGTTAACTGAGATAACTGACGTCAGAATAAAAAGAGGAGATGATAATAAATTTAATAAAAAATCTGCATTTAATTCAAAGGACAATACAAATGAATCTTACTGAAAATAGTATTCTTTTTCAAAAGATCTTAATTGAAGAATAAGCATATTTTGCACACCAGTTGTTTCTCGATCTAAGAAATTATCTCTAATTCAAAATCTTTGGTCAAATCTTCTTTGACAACAATTTCTAGTTAAATAAAGCGAGCCGTACAAAACAAAATTTGTAAACACGAGGATAACGGCAATGTCAGTATCATTTACCATCTTAAATTTTGTATACACGTGCCAAATTTTAAACGGATTTCCACTTGTGTGATAGCGGTGCCACGCAGAAAAGATGCATTTGTGACACTGCTTTTCATTGCTGCACTGCATATGTGCATTCACCCTTAAAGTGTTACATGGGCAGAAGAGATGGTAGTTGGATGGTACAATGTTTGGACTATACTAGGAATCAGAGAGAAGTTTCGAGCCAAGATCAAGCAACTTCTGCCAGGTCATCTTTAACACATATGGTCTTGTATTCAGATTGTGAGGATCCCAAACATTATTCTTGCAGGCCTTTTCAATGGAAAGTAAATAACAAATTAGGGTGGAGTGGTTACAATCAAGTATCTTGCTTATTTCTTGTGTAGTCAGGCACTGGTGGATTGGAGCCCACCAGTGTCCAAGTGGATAAAACCACTAAATATTGGTATTTGGTCATTGGTTCATGCCTTGCCAACAGGTTGGCCATATTGAGTTTTCTTCACATTAGTAACACATAAATAGAGGTCAGTTTCCCATAAAAGACCTCCTGGAAGTTACCCCTCCTCGACAGATTGTCCAAATGTCAGTGCTGTACACCAGCAAACCAAATTAAACCAATCATGCATGGGTTGGCTTTTGACAGCTGTGGCACCTGTTGGAATCCAATAGGATGGAAGCCTTCCTGAGCATGACTTATCTTTGACATCATATTGCATAGCTTTAAATTTACCAAACCAATCGTAGACTTCAACATGGCATTATTGACAAACAATTGCATCATATTGCATGCTGGCAAGAAAGGTGACACAACTCAAAAAATGGCAATTTTGAGGTTATGTCATTGAAAAATACGTATGAAGTGCCCCAACGTTCACAAGTATTACATCTCTATCTTGCAAAACAACAAAGTTATTAGAAAAGCAAGAAAAGTGACATAACAGACCTCGCCTATATTTAACTGATAACACCTCACATTCGACGAGAGCAGAGCTACAGATCCGTAATTCCTATACTATAGAATATAATAGAATGTACCGCCATAAATACTTACCTGAAATTTAAAAGCAGCTTATACTGTAAGTTTTATAGTATTCTTTAAGTAGATTTTTCTCAAATACTGCATTTTTGAGTTGTGTCACCTTTCTTGCCAGTATGCAATATGGCAATAAGATTCAGCTGCTTTTATACAGATTGATAATCATAAAGCGCATATGTGAATTTTGTGATGAGAGAGTGTTGAAAAACTTGACATATTCAAAAAGTTGGCATCACCACACCGAATGTCTTTTCACTTCTGGCTGTGCACCAGCCAGAAGTGAAAAGACATTCTGCGTGGTCATACCTTTCATTTACCCCACAAGAAACTTCTAGATACCATCTGTCAGGGAACAATTTCGAATATTCTAGAGAGGTCTAGAAAATTCCAGAAACTTTTGAATCAACCCAATATAAAAATAATTTCAGCCATTTTCAAGTGAGAACAGTTTACTGATTTGTATGGATTTTTATACATATAAGATATTCAGGATAACCCTTGAAAGGATATAGACTGCTTTTCATTTCCAAAAATTCAATTTTTAAGCTTAGAATTATGATATCATTTGTGAGAGTAAACAGTTCATACATAGTTTTTATCAGATCTTTTGCACGAATAGGAAGTATTGTCCAAAGTCCAATGTGTGTGAATGAATCACAAAATTCGAATACAGTAGGCTAGTGTTGTGTTCATTAACGAGCAAAAATAAACTTGCTGGTCAACCTGTTATTTAGGCAATAATGTGTGTAGGACTAAATGTAATTACGCTGACATTTTCATCCGTGTCAGTGAGTCCCTATAATTGAAGAGCTTATTTCCAAAAATGACATATCTCCAGAAAATACAAATTTTCAAAATCCGCACATTTTAAATAATTGTGCTTTAAATGTTAAAGTAAACATTTAATTATTAGTACAGAGCTTTATTTTTATATTCTGAATATAGGTTTAACAGTGAAAAAAATCCTGAGGCAAAGGAAATGGCAGTTTTGATACTTCAAATCGTGGATTTAAACGTTTAACACTTTGGAACAAACTTGCAGCAATTTCATTCGATTTAAAATTGTTTTTGGTCGGATCTATTATATTATAAGTTTATTATAAATACACATTCTTTTTTGGTACATAAATTTTTATATATTTTATTTTTATATGAGTGTATACAATGGAATCTGGTTAACTCGAATCGGTGGAGGGAAATTGGACTTCCGGTTAAAAAGTTTCGTGTTACAGGATTGACACCACCCGTACCTTCGGACGCACGGGAACCTTCTGTATTGGTGGAAAAATCTTGCAAACTTTTTCTATGATATTTATCAATGCAGGCATAAATTAAATAATTTTCTTGATTTTCAAACAAAAATTAAATAAGATTAAGATTATCGAAATTACAAAAATACTAGCCTGGGTTCTCACACACAGGTTCAATTAAAAATCAAGAGTTTGTGTATTGGTTTATTGGTCACCCATAAACTATCCATACAGTATTTCCTTGGGTCTTATTGCATAGAATCAGTGTGTCGATGTAAACCTCTCGGTGTTGTCCAGAAACAAGAGGTTTGCAAGATACATACTTCCAAGTACAACTGGAAGAACGTTTACAAAATTTGCTTTGTAATCCGAGCCTGTCCTATGGAGATCCTACTGATAGTGAATTATTAGATCATGATTATTTTGCACTGTTTAGGAGGTTACATTGTTTATTCTCTCTACTTCCATCAATCGGTTGTGATGAATGAAAAATATATTGACAGCAAAACTTTGAGATGTTTACGTTCATCAATTCTCGAGATAGTTTGCTCAAGCCATAAGCTTTGCTAATTGATGTACTGGACAAAAAAGAATGTTTACAGTTAACATGGGTGTTTATTTTTCAGTAACGAATATATTAAATCAGTGTTTTGTTACATTGACGATAATATGTGACAAAGCTGTCATACTCGACCTCCAGATTTTTCACTTTTTTGTTACCCGTCGGTTGCATTTTTTTCACTGGAACGATTAATCAATCATTTATTTCATCAGTTGAAAGTAAAAAACACAGAAAAATTTCCTCCTTAAAGTAAATTTTTAATAGCGCAAATAATGATTATTATTATGTATATAATGTAATGTTATATAATATAATTTGTTTGTATGTATAATACATTTGATAATCTATATAAATTGACATAATAGCAATAATAGCACCATTTAATAATTGGCTATTATGTCAGTTTCGTTCGTTGTCATTTATTTATCCATAAACTTGGTTTTTCGGGTCTAAATAAAAGCTTTTTCATTCTTATAATAAAATTCATATAAAAAATTCAAGCTTTTGCAAGGTCTATATAGACTTGAGCTGTTGTAGTGATTGCGGTGCCCCTGGTAGGTAACATTTGTCTCTAGTTGATTTTAGCAAGTAGCATTTGTCCAGGTAATCTACCGACTCTGACCGGTTTGATTTATCACGCAATTTCCTATGCTAGTGATCGCGGAAAGAAAATGACTTCGAGTTAACCAGGTTCCGCTGTATATCATTTTCCCGAACCAAGCCGGGTATTTCAGCTAATTATTAATATTGATAAAAAGCAGCCTTAAACATTTTATTTTCTGTTAGTAAAAATAACAGAATTTTATAGGTTTGGAATCACTATGGGTCCCTAAATTTTCTCTGTTAAGAGAAAAATTCCATTTCCCCTTCTCTTGACAGTCCCGGACTTATGCGAAGATCACATGCCGTAGATGAAACCGATTTAGATTGGCGACATGGCCGTGATAACGGTTTTACGGGGAAAAACTACCGTAATTAAAAAGTAACTGTCATATATAACTGCGATATCGGAAAATCACTAGTTGCATTAGAATCCGAGTAAGATGGAAGTCATCCAACTTATGATCATTTCTTCCGTTATTACCGTGAATACCACAATAGTACATTGAAAGCTATAAAAGAAGAGCTAAACAAAACATAATCAAGGCCTGCAATTTGAAAATTTCAAATTGTAGATCTATAAGTTCCCACTATTGTCTTTCTTTCTTTCCTTAATCTCTAGAATGGAGTTAGATAGGTGAAATCCGAGAACAAATATGGAAACCTTAGGGACAGGAGACCCCGATTAACTATATATGAACTTCCGATGCAAATCGGGTGTCACGTTATTTCAATTCAAATGCTTTTCCTCTGAAAGCAGTTAATAGATGACCGGCACGATTCTATTGTTAAAGGAAAAGTATGATGTACTACAGTAGTAATTTGAGGTGGAGAGAATATATTTTAAACTAAATAAATTTAAAAATATGATTAAAAATTGCAGCCTGGCATTGTGACGATGTCACAATAAATAGTTCTCGTTTATTGTCATTTTCGCTCAGTATCTGTTTTTGATTTTATTGCATTAATCGTACAATCGAACCTCGACTTCCATGGTGGATTTGATTATTGGCTAGTTTGTCGTTAGTAATTAAATGGAAATTTATGTAGTTCTGCGACCTGCTGCTGATAATCGCTCAGAATGCTTGTAAAATATAAAATTTACTAAACTTTTTCAATTTTCTTTGTGTCATAAATGCATGAAATTGTATTATTAATATAATTTAATATGTATTAATGATCTGTTTTATTAGTTACTGCCGTATATGTACAGTACGAGTATTATAAAAAGTTTTGGCGCTAAAGGAATCTTAGACTATGCAATTGTGAACTCCACGCTCTTTATTTCCGTAATAGCGTGTGTTTTATATTCTGCGGTGTATCGCGAATCTTCTATTATTAAAGTTTATAAAACAGCACTGTATAGTATATAACTAAGCTTTCTAAACCTTAATACTTCTACTGCTATGTAAATATTGTACCTGTCCACACTGTACATGTACTAACTTAAATAATCGTCACTGTAGGTGTGTTTTCTAACATTCTGCTACTATAATTTTAAATTTATAAAACACACTTCATGGTGCAGGTATAATTATCTTCGAATTAAGCCCCGAATCTTAACTCTTAAGAGTTAAGATTCGGGGCTCGGATCTACAGTTTTTTCATTTTCACGGGGGTCGCGAAGGCCAAGAGAAGACAGTATACGTTACGCATCATAGTAATTTCTTTAATTATACTTTTATTATATATTTTAGCTCATATGTAAATTTTATCTCCTTGTAGACAACAACAGGAGAGGGAAGAATTAGCAAGAAGACACCAGCAAGAACTAGACGCATTGCGAAGACATAGAAACACGCATCGCAGGAGCGAAAGTGCCAGTCTTCTGGACGGTGGGATTACCGAACTATCTAGTCCTATAACTCAAAATGCCACGCCACCGAATTTTGCCAAGCATAACATTATAACTCATTCGTCGTCTACCCCTCTGCTTCATCACTTAAACAATCCTTCGAATAACGACGTTGCGGACGGCGTCGTTCCCATGCAAGCAAATATTCCGGTGCAAATAGCGGCAAAAAATGTCAATTCGACGCCACCGACTTTATCGCCGAGTCATTCTAGCTTTCTGGTGACACCTTCGCTTCATTATAACTTCGAAAAACCTCTGTCTCACGATCAACCCGTTTCTTGTTTTAGGCAGAAACCCAGTACTTTAACGGAAGACCTTCTTCATCTGGTACAGAATGCTAGTCCGCCTACAAAATCCAGAGCTTTTAGTGGATGCGGCATCGGATCGACTAATAGTTCGGTGGTGACAGAACCCAAATTAACTTTAAATCAAATGAGACAGCTACAGAAATTGGACGATTTAAACAACAAATCAAATTATTGTACCGTACCCGTGGTCGGAACTCCACCCATGTCGTTGCCGCTACTCACTCATCACATAAATCCTTCCACGGTAATTAATTCTTGTTGCAACGCGACGCCATCACCTTGCTATCCCGCCACTATTAATTCAGAGAACCAAGGTCTGTTTCATCCCGGCACGGATAACATTACTTACCTTCAACACGATCCTAACTACTATCGCTTTTCTTGAGGATACACGTGACGATTGTTAAATATTGATTGTTAAACCGGTTACAGTCGTGTAGTTATGTGCCTTTGTTCAACGAATCGAGAACATCCAAACTTGCAAATACGCTTTACGTTGAGAACAGTTTATTTTCGAGTAACGAGGATTTCGTGTATTTTGTATTTAATTCCCAGAGGAATTTAAATCTTACGTAACTGTGAAATATATTGTATAAAATATGTATATTCAATTTAACGTTATTCTATTAAAGAAAAAATAAGAAGAAACTGTAATTATAGAATTTCAGAAGAAAAAATCGATTGGGAAAATCTGTACAGGTGCGAATCGACAGTTTAGTTTTTCGAATTTGGACGAAGACGTCGTTCGAGTTCGAGCTTCTGTAATAAATGTAAAATATATATTATATATATAGGTAAAGTCGAGATATTGTACTTGTTTCGTCGTTGCACAGTTGTACAATACGAGATCCACAAAATAGTTATATCGGTTAGTGCCTAGTTATCCTGTGATGACGAAAAGCCAGTTTTAGTAAGAAATACTTAGTAGTGATATTCATGAGTTCGCAATATACCAAATTAGCAAACCAGGGATAAAAACAATTGGAATTGCGATGCTATCTGTGCTTCCATTACGAAAAAGAAAAAATAGTTTGTAATAGTTTTATTTTTTCTTCTTTTTTTGCATTGCACAATGTGTTTACATATCCATTATAAATTATATAAAAAATGATAACAATATGTAATACCCGTTTCGTACTTGAGATTATAGAAAAAAGTCCAGATAATTTTAAAGCAGATTTGTGGATTGTTTCGTGTTTGAGCATAAATTGATTCGAGTCATTTCTTTTTATTTTCTTATATGGATGAATAAATAAATTTAAACGAGTTCATTTGATCGGCGACGATTTGTAATTGTTTCTTCAAAATTGTCGGAATAGATTTCCGGCAAATCAGATTTTGCTCAATAAACATTTGCTTCAATAAGTAGCGTTGCTTCTCTTCTATTAACCAGCGACCACATCCGAATCAACAAATCGTCATAATACTGTAACTTGATATATTTAACGATTACAAACAACGGTTTCGTGGGCACGGGGGAACACGTCCGCGTAAACTTTAGCCAGGTCGTCCGATTTTACGAAGTTATAATCGGGTTCGATTAATT
This sequence comes from Centruroides vittatus, assembly GCF_030686945.1. Classification (NCBI taxonomy): domain Eukaryota; kingdom Metazoa; phylum Arthropoda; class Arachnida; order Scorpiones; family Buthidae; genus Centruroides; species Centruroides vittatus. The sequence goes on from NW_027122172.1 coordinate 3,897,892, forward strand.
TCAATTAACAAATTAAATTTCCAGCTGCTTAGTTCCTACGTTTCCGCCCTGTGGTCACTAAGAGGGCCTCTTTTAGTAGGCCCATTATGGGTTCGGCCAGGCCCACAATGGAGCGACCGGGTGGTGAGGGATGGGGCCTGACATATCCGAACGGACCACCCCCCGAAAAATTCCTGGGATTATTCGACCCGTTTGGATTCGATCCCGGGTCCCCAGAGCGGTAGGCTGCCACCTTTACCGCTCGGCCATCCGGCCGTCTAGTTCCTACGTTAAACGTACGCGCTTATAGTATAATAGCGATGTTGAGGCCGAAGTTTTAAACGCGAAAACGTGTACGCCGAACGTCCGACGTACACGTTTTCGCGTTTAAAACTTCGGCCTCAACCTCGCTAATGACGCGGAAACGAAACGTCTATCGACGAAATACGATTACGATCTCGCTTCGTTCTAGCGTCGCAATTCAGGGTAATATACTACAAGTACTAAACACGGAAGGTATTGTACGGTACAGTACGTCACGGTAGATGATCGCTTCGCTCGTTATACGGATGTTACAGTACGAGCGTAATTAGCGATTATTAATCGTTTTGTATCGAATTTACTGCATATAAATGGCATTTTCCCTAAAATATTGTAAAGTCCGAGCGTCAGAGGATAATTATCTCTTCTGTGTACATCTCTACATTAATTTTTTTTCTGCATCAAAGTGAAGAATTAATCGTCCTCGATTTAATTAATCTTCCTGACAAAAAAAAAAACAAGTAATTGTTACTGTTAGAATGTTTAGCAACGTATTTACTGACGACAGAATATTTACGAAATACTTTGTTTTGTATCCGATGATACCAGTTAAGAGTCTTCAGATAGAGGAAGATTTTTGCAAGAAAAGTCGAACCAACCCGAATTGTCCTTTAGCGCTGTTTAAATCGTCGCTTGGAGATGGCGTAGACGACAGCATTGTCGATATTAATACAATAAATCGTTTTAAAGCATTTATTGATAAAATCCATAGTTACAGTTCGGTCCACAAGAAATTAGAGAGCGATGAAAGAATCCGCTTTCGATTAGAGAAAGTGAAAGAAGTTACGAAAGGTTTTAGATACTTGTTGCACCCAACAAGTAAAGAAACACTGGTAAATTTTTGGAAAATTTACTAGTGTTTCTTTTACTTTGGGGGATGCCAGGGCTCCTTGGCCCACTCTCTGGGTGCGCAACTGGGCCAAAGTTACCATACCGAAAAAAAATGTACGTTTTGGAGAGGTTAGTGTAAAGATGGTTGCATCTCTGCTTTCCGTCAAAATAAATGGACTGCCTTTTGAATCATTCAACGCCGTTTCTTATTTTAAAATGTGGCTACTTCATTACTGTGCAGCAGAGGATTCTCGCACGCGATAGTGAGTACGCAAATCAAAGAAACAGAAGAAAAGGAATTACGGAAACTGAGTAACTCGTCCGTATTACGTTTCAACAATTTTTTTTTTTTTTTTTTATAATAATTGTTCCGTTCTGTACTTTGTACAAATAAAATCCGACAAGTTTACCTGTAAGTGTAAAATCTTAATAAAAGTGAAGGAACATTAAGTAATTCTTAGCGCCCTGGCGCTTTTTAACATACGACTACGCTCCCGGATCTGGCATACTTTTATTTTAACTGTCGGTCCCCGCCGACACCGAGAAGGTCCTTTTAAATGGGCTCGCATTAGGGACGGGTTCCGACGCGTTCGAAGAGAACAGTTTCCGTGATTTCTGGACCCGTTCGGATTCCTGGGAGCGGTTGGCCGCCCGGCCACTTTGGACCATCGTCGGTCGTTTCTCTAAAAACGAGATTTACCTACCTACGCCGTCGTTCCGCTACGTTCCTCCTTTTTTCCCCGAACTCACCGACGGAAACGCAACTGTCGTGCGCTACGAAAGACGTACGGTACGTAATGGGCATCTGGCTTTAGCTAATGAAGGAACGTCGAATTCTCTGACCGTCACCGGAAGTTCGCGGGGTAGTCGCGGATCGACCCGACTTTCCGGCGAAGACTTCACCCTCAAATGCAAACGCTAGCATTAGCGTGCGCATTTGAGAAAATATTTTGTACAGGGTGGCCATAGTTAAAGTTTCCCTATTCAGAAAGCTCTGTAGCTGGAACTAATCAGTGGATTGACACAAATTTTTATACAGACTACACAAATGATAACGGAAAAGGATTTTTCAAACGGGACATTCCAATTTTTAATGCTGACTCGGCGCTGATCTCAACGTTCGTTAAAAATCGTTCCTTTTTTTCAATGTTGAAGTGGCACTGTTTTCAGCGCTGATTCAACACACACAGCACTCAACTGATATGTTGACCGCTACTTTCCAATGAATTGTGGGTAATTGGTGAGACATTTGAATGGAATCCATCTTGCTGAGAATGGAATTATGGGAACTAAGCACTTCGTACACGAGTTGGAACGTCGTTGATGACGTCAAATTCTTGGTTTCAACACTCAACACTCGTGTGGAAAATTGGATTGTCCCGAAAAAAAAAGGTTCAGAAACTTCCGCTAGGGGAGTTTACGGGAAAATCCACGAAACAAAACAATAAAAACAAAGAAAACGCATTTATTCGTTCCGCAGGGGCCATGTCTTCTGCGGAATGAAATTTGCTATTGTGAGGATTATTACCTCATTGTTCGAGTGAAAAATTTGAAGGCAATGAATGGTTAGCTGTTCGTCGCCCGAACAGTTAACCGCAACTTCTCTAGTGATGCGTAACGTGTGAAGTGAAATACGATCCTTACTTTGTCAAAGTTGCAACATTTCCACGAAAAACTTTTCATTGTGTTCTTTGAATGACTCCCAAACCAGAAATAACATGGATTCAGATCCGAAGAACGTGGTGGCCAGGCATTGGAACCCGATGATTGACGAAATGAGGGTGCAAGCACCAACCCGCTCAAATGTTGCAGAACAAGGCATTGTCGCTATTGAGGTTGGGCCACGAAAAAAGTGCGGAGCATGTCGTGATATCAGCGATCCTAGCGAAAGTTTTTTAACTATCTTTGTTTTTTTTTTTTGAATAAATTTGTTTCGCATTCTTTGCATAGGCTGTATACAAATTTTGATTAAGTCTGCTTATTGGTTACAGTACTTTGTAACTAACCAATAAGTGGTCTCTAAAACTCCAATAAGACTATTGAAAATAAATAAATTTACCAGAAAACTGATCATTTTAATCTCCAAGGCACTACTTTAAAGTTAAGTAACTTTAATTGCTGTACCATGTAAGTAAAAAGAAATATGTAATGAAAGTTAAACAAACCGACTGTTTATGTTGTATCCACCTTTTCCTCAGCAACTGCCACTAATTATATCAACACACCTGAATTTTTTGCCGAGCCTCAATGTTGTATTATCGACAAATTTACGTTACGTAGCTGCTCGACGACTATTGGTTAGCATTCTTTCCTTAATGTTTTTTATAATAGTTTCGACTTTTACCATTTTAAATTTTCGTATAACGGAACGTCGATTGCGCGGCCGGTGTATATTAAAATGCAAAAGTCGGTAATCTGACGCATCCGCCAGACGTTTGCGGCCGTAAAATTTGGATTTTTCAGATTCTCTGACGCCCCAGGCGGTCGCGTTATACCAGGGTTCACCAAACTTTTTTAGACAGAGGCCACATATCTGAGAGAATGACGAGCGCGGGCTGCATAACCACGTTGTTCAATACAGTACACTGATACACGAAAAGTAAAGACAACAAACATATTTATATACCAATACACAAACACGATGGCTGCAGCGAGCTCGTAATTGCTTTTGTTAGAAACTTCATTGCAGGTACTTACACAAAAAACGCTCTGATATCCAAACTCTCAAAAAGCCGAAAATTTCATACTGATTTTCTTGAAAATTATATTACTGTAATCAGATTGGACCGCTTCTGGCATTTTTACTTAGGCCTATACTATTTTTAAAAAATTAAATGAGTTTATCTATAATCTATGATATTTCCTTATAAATAATTATATTTTAGCTCATTTGTATCACGGTTTAGCGGAGGGCCGGGTGAGCTGACCTCGCGGGCCGTAGTTTGGTGACTCCTGCGCTAGACGGAAGCATCGTCGATTACGCGAAGCGTGTGGAGAGTTTCGTCACCAGCGACGGATATCGGCCGCTTACCCTTCGTGTAAATTGGGCTTAATGTGACCGTCATTTGAGCACGTCCCGTCGTCCCCAAATGTTTGGTGGAATGCGTGAACGTCCGGATTTAGAGGCACGGCGTAACGAATGTCACTTACGAAGAAAAGAAGCTTTTGACGTTACTGTATAGGGTACATCGACGACCGATTGAACAATCTGTTGTAAGACGGAATTACTCTCGCACGTGTACTGTACACTGTACAGTTCATTATATCTATAAGTAAATATTTAATTGGAATATTATATTGGAATATAATCTCCCAATATGGCTCGAGAGATATTGCCGAAACAAGTCCGGCAGCTTTCTTTGACTTCCCGGGGCTAACACACCCACCGAAAGACTTCTCTCGTGGAAATACTACGTGGTGAATATGGACAAGCGAGAAAACTGGGAAACTTGTTGGAACACGGATGACGATGCTTTTTGGTGAAATTTAGCTTGATGCCGCCGGTACTGGGAACTGGTGCGAGAAACTATACCGGGCACTCAAACACGGGGTCGTCGAGATGTAGGGCGGGAGTAAAGCGGACTCTGGCCATTTTTTCCTGTTTTTTGATAATGGCATATGTTAAATTATTCTTTATTGATAAAAAGTAGTCTTAAAGATTTATTTTCTGTCCGTAGAAATAACGCTAATTTTGTAGAAGTAGAAATCACTAAGTTCTCTCTGAACCCGGTACAAATTTCCCGGCCTCTCCCCATAGACGGTCCTGCTCAAACAGCGATCAAATCTTATGCGAAACACTCATTTATCAACGAAATATTTCGCGACATGTGCTTCCATCAGATGACAGAGTTCACACGATCTGCTGCACGGCAGTGAATTCGGGTAAGTCGCGAGATAATCTAATTCGTAAATTTACAATTTTCACAATTCATTTTTGTAGTATAGTGGTATCCCGAATATCCCGAAATGTATCCTGCTCCGACGTCCACTGTAGTTATAAACTCACAAGTAACAGGCTTATTAGGTCAATAGAGAAGAAATTTTTAACATTTATTGGAATCGATTTGAATTAAACCTACTTTTTTTTATAGTAATAAAAATTTTACTTATGTTCAAATAACTTTACTATTAAACAAATAAATGGAAAAATAATTCGATATCGCTCGATTCCGGTTAGCGTTATTTGGGTTCCGACATCTGGCAACACTTGACGTTAGAATGTATCGGATAGAATTAGTTCGGTGTCGGAGGACGGAGATGGAAATAAATTCTCCGATCGAACGGCGAAATAATCTATAAAGAAAAATTTTACTTTTTAACTTTTGCGTAGAAATTTCAAACATTTTACAAATTATTAACGTTTTACGTGTCGAACGAGTCTTACAAAAAAAAATTAAAAATATCGTCTGGAACTAATTAAAAATGAATGTTAATTTATGAATGACGTAGTTCTACGTCACGGTATAACGTAACCCGATTGGTTGTAAAGGTAGAAAGTTTTTAGAAGAAGGGAAGATTTCGTCGTGTGGCAGGGGGAAAGAAGAGATTGTTTACATTGGGATGTGTTAAAAATAAATCTAAATATGCCAGGGTGGACATCTGCTTGTTTCAGGCCACAAAGAAGCAACTGTGAGTATCGTAGATCTGTCCTCTCTCTTTCTCAAAGTAACTCGATCTGTTTTTTTTTATTTTAAAGTTAACTTTTTAAACCCGCATCTTCGTATTGTGTAATTTATACTAGAATAATCGAATCTACGCTGTTATATTGTCGAATATTTGATCATTTTGCCAGCATTTTTCGTGAAGTTTTGTCAATGTTTTGTAACGAAAAAGTTTCTGCTAAATTTAGCACGGATGCATCTCGGTTGAATGATTGCTCCTCTCCACTTCCTGCTTAACTTCTCCACTATATTCCCTACATTAATGCTGTTAATAACTTAATTTAGTAATTAATGTAGAGTTTAATATAAAGTATACAAATATCGACTTTCGTTATATCAAACAGATAATCGAACAAACTTTCTCCGATTAAGTTTATGCATATATTGTATTTTAATTTATTGTTTACACTAATGACAAATACCTTTTTTTTTTTAAAGTAGATTTTGCTGTGTCTTTGCGATTTTATTTAGTTTTAATTTTTATGCACGTTACGAGTGTCTTTCTTTGTTTGCTTTTGATTTGTTTTTAAATATTTTAACTATTCTAATTGTATTTTTAATAATTTTGAAATTTTAAACTGTTATTCAAAGATCACAAAACTTGTATTTATACTTCATGAATAATGTATTATTAATTAATGTAGTTCGTATTAACCTTTTTTCTTTAAAGGTTAACTAAATTTTATGAAAATTAATTGTATTCCTTGTTAAACTTTAAAGAATTGTTTGTTAAAGAATCTAATTCTTGGAAAAAACTCCTTAAATGTTCTAATATCTTCTTCAGAGAAAAAGATTGAAAATTTAGATAATCTTTAAAATTTTATTATTATTTTAAGTAAAACAGGAATTGTCAAATATTTATTTGAAAACTTGTAAATTTATTAGGAGGTTTTGTGGTGAGTATTTAAAAATCAAGCGAGCTATTTATTTCTCCAATTTTCTTAAATGCTTAGAATTTTACTTTTCGGAGGAGATAAAAAATTCTGTTTAAACTCTATAAGTTATAGTAGTTTTGATCTTTCCGGTCCGTTCTTGGAGAAAATTCCATTTAAACCCTAATATTTTACCGGAAATCCCAAAATATTAAGGTTTAAATGTAATTTTTCATTTTGATCTCCTAAAACAGAAAACTGTACTTATCTATATACATTTACATAATGATATTTTGAGTATTCTGTTTCCTCTGATACATTCTACTTTGCGGGCACGGAATAAAAGCCGTCTGTGGCACAGAAGGCTTTTATTCTGTGCTTGTTGTGGTTTCGCGAGCCTATGACGGGGGCGGTCGGGAGGGCCCGGCGAGGGACGGAGCGTAATGTGTCGGGGTCGAGGCCACCGTAAAAATTCGAGGGTTCCGACCCGGACTGGAGTCTGGATCTATGTAGTGTCGGGTTGATACTTTTGCTCCGATGATGGACTTGGCAATAACAGAGGAGGGAGTAACGGAGCTCTACCACACGACGCCTACACCTTCTACATGCTAGATGTAATTTCTTTATACCCTTCTGTACCCACCTTTGAGGCCATAATGCTGGCTAACTCTCTCCTACTAAAAAACGGCTTCAGCAGGTACTTGATTTACGAGATGCGCTTGTTTTCGTCACTGAGCATAACTACTACTGTTTCAACCAGAGAATTTATTTACAAAAGCAAGGGGTCCCCATGGGCACCCCTTTATCTGCCATCTTAGTGGAACTCATCATGAGAGAGATAGAGCGCAGAACGTTCGATTCCCCACTTGCTATCCGCTACTCGCACTTGTATCTGCGCTATGTAGACGACATCTTAGTAGCGTGGGAAGACACAGAAGAGGCCTTTCTTACCTTTAAGCAACACCTCTCAAGCGTATACCCTTCTATTAATTTTACCTGGGAGAAAGAGAACGACACTGCAATTACGTTCTTAGACCTGCGTATACGTAAGTCTCCAAAAGGTCTACAATTCTCGGTACACCACAACTTCAGCATAGCTCTGTACATCATCCCAGCAGAGGCTTTTCAGCCTTCTCGATATGTCAACGCAGCCATCGCCTCCCTCATAAGAAGGGCATTTTTGCTTTCTTCTACACAGGAGCTGGCCAATATCGAGTTAGATAACATTAGTTTGGCAGTACGCACGGCTGGCTTCTTGCGTGCAAAATTTACACATGTGCTCAGTAGGGTAAAGAAATCATTTTTTCCAAGTACCACTCTAAGCAGCAAGAGAGAGGTTTCGGTGATTCAAACATCGTTGCCATACCTCGGACCCCTCTCTATATGTATCTGCAGAATGTTTAGGAAGCGCAACCTGGTACTACCATTAGCTTTACTTCCAAGCTTACACAAGCTTCTGTGTAACGACAGAGACAAGCTCTCCACGCTCGAGAAGTCGGGGGTCTATGCTGTCCCACTGGAAAATCTAGCAACGGGAGCAAGCACACGATATATCGGGGCCACCACCAGAATGCTTGCCAGCCGCCTTGCCGAGCACCAAGACGATGTGGTGAGGGGTAGGCACACCACAGAGCTAGCAAAAAAGGCTCTCAAACAGGGTTACAATCCGCTATGGTCGCAAGCGCATATGCTCAAGTGCTGCAATGATAGAAAAATAGTTTTCATCTGGGAATCCCTCCTTACCACCATGCTAGAAGCATGCAACACTCCCACTCTTGATCTGCCCAATATTTGGGTCACGTTATTCAAGCGTTTAAGTGCGTTTTAGTGTTATCTAATATACGATTAGCATGAGCGTGTGTCTGCACATGCGCGGCCTCGCTAGTCGCGGAGCCAGATGCTCAATCGGCTTTCGAATGTTTTTGAATTTTTGCTTTACGTTCGTAACGGCTTTGGTAAAGCTTTATGCGTTCTATTCTGCATCGGATTTGTTGTTTTTAAAGTTTTTCAGCAAATTTATGCACTCGCCTGAAGACGACGACAGTAAGGTTCGTCGAAAGTACTTGCGACAATCAAATGTGGATATAATGCTGAACTCAGTGAACTTTTCGCAGTGTTTGTACAGATTCAGAACAGAACATACATTTGTCTTTGTTTTCAATGTTTCAAATCTTTTCACACTTGCTGATTGAAAAAAAACAAAAAAAAAAGGCTTTCATCATGAATCTTTCAACTTGTATGGATCCTCAACTAGTTCATATTTTATTGCAGTTTGCACTTTCATTGTAAATTGCAAAACCATTTATCATTTTCCTAAATAGTAATTTTATTTATAAATACAGTAAGACCCCGCTTAACGCGGGGATGCATTCCTAGACGACAAAGTGCTAAACGAAACAGCGTTAAACGAGGTCATTTTAACATAGAGTAAATAGGGATAGGGGAACATGTGACGAAAAATAAACAAATTTTACTTTAATTTTAAGTTATTTTTGTATTAATTTGTATAATAATATATGTTAAATAACACACAAACATATGTACACAGAAATATAAAGTTCATTTTTAGTGACGAAGGTCCTAACTTTTCTGAAATTTCTGTTTTTTTTTTTTTTTGCAATAAAGTCATGAAGTTTCATTTGTTGCTTTTTTCTTTCCTTAAGCAAATGTCGGTAGCAGAAGATCGCATCCAAAACTCCTCGTTTTGCTTTTACACGTCTTTCAAAAATCTGAATCATTGGCTACAATTAGATCAATGATTTTGGTAATTGTTACCAAACTTTTACTAAGGAAATCTGCAGAGAAATTTTTTGGGTTCTTCATTTTCAGAATCTCTATTATCCAGTTCTACACGAATTCCTTGTTCTGCTAGTTCTTGAAAGTTGTCGTTGGTAAGGCTCTCACCAGAAACCTGCAATAATTCCTCAATATCCTGCTCATCTACATCTCCTAGTCCTGCTGTATCAATTAGGCTGAAAATTTGGTCAACCTAACAATACAGCAATAGGCTCTTCTCGTTGAGGATTCTTGGATACCTTCAGCCATAACTTCTACCACACTTCGTTCATGCATTTATTAGCTAATTCTTGCCAAGCAAAGTTGATATTTCCTATGGCTTTCGTAATGTTACATTTTTTCCAAAATTGCACCAAACATAGATTTAAAGAAAGTACACCTTTTTGTCATCTTTTGCTGATTGGTTCGTGGTTTGTAAATAATCGTATTATATACAAATCAATGAAATGCCGCAATAATTTAAATTGATGTAAATCTTGAGCTTTTTTTAGGCTTTGAGCAGACTGCGTTATATTGAATCAGCATTAAATGGGGTCTTACTGTATTTCTTAACTGTCTCTGATTGATACTTCTTCCAAACAGCTCTTGACCACCCTTTCATTTCAAATATACTTTTAATATGATTTTTGTTTAAACATTATGATTAAACATAATTACTATAAATATATATAAATAAAAACACCAAAACAATGAAATTACTGAAACCTGACCACTCAGGAACATAGTTTTACATGTATATGCCACCCTTAAACTCAAAACTGAAACTTAGCAATTGTATAAAATTTTCACAAACAGTTGTAAATGGGTGCAATTAATTTGTTAATGAAGGAGAAGCATAAAATTTTAAGAAAAAAAAATTTGGTTTTATTGGATTAATACTCCAAGATAAAATTTAAGTCAATTAAAATAGATGAAATTAAACTTTAGTAAACTAGCCTAGTAGTTTAATTACACTAAATTTGGACAGTACCAGTAGAGATGGGCAATAGCTAACTATTGCCCATCTCTACTGGTAACCATGAATACAGGTATATATATATATATTTTTTTTTTTCTTTTTTAGAAATAAGTGCACCACTCTTATGGGAGTATAACACTAAGAATGATTCAAAGTAAACATAAAATTAGAAATTCAGCTTTTAGTGAAAACTAAAAAGTAAGAAACTAGAAATTAGAAATTATAAATAGTCTTTTCTTCCATATTCTTTGAACAAAATTGTAAAAGGCATCAAATGGCTTCTGAACAAGCTTACCCAGTGGGCATGGCCACCTGAAACCATGCATGAAGATTTCTAATTTCAGAATAAGTCTATCTTGATCATAAATTGGACAATGATAGATCATATGGTTGACAGTGTCAAGGTTTACTGTAGAGCAAAAGCAAAAGGCAGTTTCTGCCCGGTTATACATCAACAGGTAGCTTCGAAAATTACCATGCTCAGTAAGTATCAGGTCAGTCCGTAAGTTCGTGCGTATTTTTATCTACAAAAAAAGCAGCAAAAAATTTTAATTAAATTTTATTTCAATCTATAATGTATTCACCATTATTTTGTACAATTTCTTGCCATCTCGATGGTAGCTTTTTAATCCCGTCTTCGTAAAATGATTTCGGTTTTGAATCAAAATATTCAGAAATAGCCTTTTTTACATTGTTCTCATCCTCAAAAGTTTTCCCTTTTAAAAAATTGTGCAAACTGCGAAAAAGATGATAATCACCGGGAGCAATATCTGGCGAATATGGTGGATGAGGTAAAATTTCCCAGTTGTAGCTTTCAAGTTTCTGTACAGTTATTTTTGCAGCGTGTGGTCTGGCATTGTTATGCTGCAAGAGAACCCGCTTTCTGTTCACTAACGACAGTCAAATTTTTTTCAATTTTTCATTTAAACGCTCTAATTGCTCACGATACATTTGAACTGTAATTGTTTGATTAGGTTCTAACAGCTCAAAGTGAATTACACCGGACATATCCCACTAAACAGACAAAAGAATTTTTTTTGGATGCAACCCACCTTTTGCAGTCTGTTTTGGCTACTTGCCGCGATCCATCCATTGTCTTTTTCTCGTCACATTATTATAGAGGATCCATTTTTCGTCTCCAGTAACCGGCCTACCAAGAAAAGGTTCTAAAGCAATATGGGATAAAAGAGACATGCAAATGTTTACACGTTGTCGGTTAGCTATTGACAGTTCATGTGGTATCCATTTTCCTAGCTTTGAAACTTTTCCAATTTGTTGTAGGTGTCTATGAACACTGTGGGATGAATTTAAATGTTCCACAATTTCATCAACTGTTAAAGATGGTTCTGCTTCAACTAGTGCAGAGAGAGCATCGTCATCAAAGTCGACGGGTCTTCCAGTACGAGCCTTATCCTCCACACTGAAATCATTGTTTCTAAATCTTTCAAACCACTTCTGTGCAGTCCTTGCACTAATTACAATTTGATTATGTACAGTATTTATTTTTTTGGCTGCATTTGTAGCATTCTCACCACTTAAAAATAAAAAGTATAAAACATGTCTTTTGTATTGGTCTGTGTTACTTCCATTTTAACGAAAATAAACAACTGAAATGTTCACAATTCTGAACAGTATTATATGAATAAGATCCAATTTAACACTTCAGTGTAAAAATTATCACATTAGACTGACATTTTTAACAGCAAAACAAGATTTTTCTCAAGATCATAAAAATGGGCATGGACTTGTGGACTGACCTGATAGTTGAACAGTAGCAAACGTTAAATCTCTAAGTGGTGACCAGAATCTGCAATCAACACTAGGAAAATAAAGTCTTGTTAAGTCCAAGTCAATGTCCTTTGCACCTGACTTAGCTTCAAAGTCAGCTTTTTCATTTCCTAGTATGCCAGTATGGCCAGGAACAAAAATAAAAGTTATCTTATTAACATGATTTCTAATATGGTACTGGATATATGTGATTTTGTTGCTATTGCAATTGGGATTTAATAGGGCTTTTAAGAAGACAGAGTCACTGTAAATGTTGATAGAGAGAGTTTTGTTAGGTAGTGAAGTATAATTTGGTGAATTCATTAGCCTACAGGATATTGCAAATTCACATACAAGATTTATTTTCTTTTATTTTTCTTTTTGAACAAAAGTTGTTTTATATGCCTTAAAATAAAGTAATAATAATGATTTTTTTATTATATTTGCCAAGTCCAATTTTGAATATTGTTAAATCTTTTAAGATGCTATGCATCAAGAAGGAAGCATTGGAATTGAATGAAACTTTGTTACTGTGAATGTAATGATGATGATAACTGATTATAATATTACAGCAAAGAAACAATTTCCTGTGGAACAACAATGCAATTTAAAGAACCTTTAGGTACCTTACAGGACATTTTATTTCTGTGGATTTTTTTTGCCTATCTTTAAGTTAGTTTTCTTTAGTTCTGTATTTCACCACTGGAGGCACTAAATTCATGTTCAGTGGACTGCCAATTATTTCCATGACACTATGACAGGTGGTTTAAAAGTTATAGTTTTATTAATGTTTATGTAAATTTAAAATTTACAAGCAAATTTTAAATGTTTTCATATGTTTTATGTATTAAGGCAGATAAGAGCTTACAATAAAAGATCGACTCTGCCCTAAGACTGTTTGTTCCTGATGCGTAAAAAGGACATAAGATGAAGAAGGACTGATTTCTTTTGTTTCTGTTGAAAATTTTAAACATACTTTGTTTTTTGTTAATAACAAAACATACAGTCTTCAAATAGTAAAATGGGCCTGCTTAGGGGCAAAAGGGGCATACACTACCCTGAGGTCCTATATGAGCTCTCAACAATCCTATCTATAAGCAGTGGTGATATTCGAAATAGTTAACAAAGGGTTCGCTAGCAGAAAATTTTTCCCTGACAATCACTGACAAACGAAATGGAAGTTTTGGCTAGAAATAAATACAATACCTTTTCTTGTGATATATCTAATAATCAGTGGCATATTTGGAACGTAATGAGCCCTGGGCGAAGACCAGGTAACAATAGTATATTAGTACTGTTAACTTTTTTTTTTTTTCTTTTTTTAGGCAGAGAAATTTTTCACTTTGAATGGCATTGCTGATAATAGACTGATGTCATCATCTCTCAAAATACAATATCCTTTTTATTTGTTCCACAGCCATCTTGTATTTATCTCACGCACATGAGATTGTGGGATCTCTCTTATGACTGGATCTAGTTTCAAGAACTCTCTTGAATCGATCGCAATTAAACCTCGTTTTGGTTGAGATTGAAACGGTCGAGAGAGATTGCACCAAGGCATAGTCCCTGACCTTGCTCACAATCTAGATTGAAATGCTCAGTGCGAACGGGGTATAAGGCTCTAGTTTAGTAGTGTTACAGAGTATAATACATATATTTTAATATATTTAAAAAAAAACAAAACCACTGAGAAATGTTCTGTGTGTTTAACAAGGTTCGGAAAACTGAAAATTTTAACAACGGGTTTGGCCGAACCTGTGCGAACCCACTGAATATCACCACTGTCTATAAGTATATGTATGGTTGTATCTTGTGTAATAGAAAGTATTCACATGATTTCAATTTGACAATGCCACTTGATTATGATAATGATAGATATTTTGATATTACAATATTAACATACTGGATATCATATACCATAAATTGAGTGAATAGAAACAAAACTTCAATAAAATTTGTACTTGCTTGACAAAAAACTAACCAACAAATCAGAAATTTTTCAATGCTGTTTCTTTGGACATTATTTTTCAAAGTACAGACATTGTTTCGTTAGACTTGTAATACTATTACAGATGCCAGTGCCATTTGTATGTTATGATCATTAGATACATGATTTCAATGGTTGACAAACTTTGTTGGTAAGAGAAATATTATAACAGTTCAAATACATTGGGCAAGTTAGTAGCCACTTGCTGTTGTTAAACTTCTGACTAGAAAACTCACTCTGTGTAATGACATGCAGTGAGTAACACAATAAGTAGATGATGTCTGCATCTCATCTTTTACTTTAATATTTACATAATTGGGATGTTTTATATTCTATGATGGTGGATATTGTTCATAAATGAGTAATTGATATTTTACACTTTCAATAAGTCAGTATCTAACAAAGAGCATCAGTGTTGCCTGCAGGCTACCAGAGTTTTGTTGATTTATGATGCCAAATTTGGAAACGAGCAGCTAAACAGTAGCCAAATCAGAAATTTTATACTGTCAAAGAAAAAACTTAAATTTTTCAGTTTTTTACAAACATTATGTATACTTCAATCAGATTTATTTTTAAAACATTTTAAGTCTTTTACATTATTACACTGAATTTTTGAGGATACATAATAGTCACATGATGCTTTGCTTGTACTTGATTATACTAAATAAATAAATAACTAAAGAAATTACTTAAATTATAATTTAAGACAAATGAGCCTATAGTGGCCAAGTAGCTAAAACTATCGAACATTGTACAAGGGTAATTCCAAAAGTAAGATCTCCTATTTCTTCAAAAATACAAAGAAATGTTTATTTTCAATAACGTTCATATCATTTTAAAGCTTGAACATTTATCTATTTTTCTACATAATTGCCATTTCGGTCAATGCATTTTTGTAGGCGCTGTGGCAATTTTTGTATACCCACGTCACACCAGCTTGCCACCATGTTGCGGGACCATCTTGTGCACACCTTTCGATATTGCAATTTTTCCATTCAAATCTTACGATTGGTACATCAGGAAACCCCAAGAACCAAAATGCAGACATCATTCAGAGTGATTCACCGATTTTCACGAACGGTTTGCTCAACCTTTACGATTGTCTCGTCAGAAATTGACGGTCTCCCGCTTCTTTCTTTGTCGTGAATTTCAGTACGATCAGCTGCAAACACTCTACACCACTCGAGGACGTTTTTGACATCTATGCACAACTCGCCATACCCTTCTGTCAATTGGCGATGAATTTCAGTCTGTTTAACACGACAAGGCGGCGAGCTGGTATGACATGGGCATACAAAAATTGCCACAGTGCGTAGAAAAATGCATCGATCAAAATGGCGATTATGTAGAAAAATAGACGAATGCTCAAGCTGAACATTATTGAACATTATTGAAAATAATGAATATGAACATTATTGAAAATAAACGTTTCTTCCTATTTTTAAAAAAATAGGAGACCTTACTTTTGGGATTACCCTCGTAGTTTGTTTTGGATTCCCAGCTCACCAAGTTGGAGTCTTCTAGGTTTTCTTCACGTGTATCCACAAGTTTTCAGAACATGTTTTGAATTATGCCACACAAGGGCATATATCTTTACAGCCATTAAGATACTGCTAGTTGTTAGTGTAGATCTGAAATTTTTAATTTTTCATTGGCAACATGCCTTATAAAATTCAGTTCAGGTATTTTCCGTAGTGGTTAGCTGCCATAGTAGCCAGCGAGTTCTTTACGAGTGGTGTGAAGCCGTATGCATTGTACTGTACGTAAAAACACGATGCATCAAGATTATCCATGTATACAGTCATTTTAGTTACATTCATTTCCACACGATGAAAATTTAAGAAGAAAATGGAAACTGGCCATGCATGTGCATCCAACTAGATAAATAACTTGGCCATCATTAGATACACAAGTCCATACAGAATGATAACTTGTAGATAGGGCTTGTGATGGCTCTACATTTGTCTTAAGGACACAAATGTTTTGTGACAATTTATTAATTAAAATTTTAAATTTTACCTACTTTACCATTTGAAAAATAACTTTGTAATCATAGCTTTACTTTTAATAAGATATTCAAATATAGCTGGATATTCCAAAGGTAGCCATTCTCTCATGTCATTATTCCACAATTCTATGGTACTAATTGGTGAAAACAACTGTACATCTATAAATAAACTAGAAAATACAAACAGTACTTAATTACTTATGACTAATGAACAGGCTTATTACACACCCAGCCTATTTAATTAACTTATCTAAAATGCATTTTGTTAAAGCTGAAATTCATTTTGGATAAGTTAATTAAATAAAATAGGCTGGATGTGTAATAAGCCTGTTCATTAGTCATAAGTAACTAAGTAGTTTTTGTAATTAAATAATACAGTCAAGAAGCTTTTTAATATAGAAAATACAAGTTTCCAGAAGTAATTATGCAAAAATCTGAAAATTTTGCATTAGACTTAATTCTATGATATTCTGTGGATGTTTTGGACTACTTTATGAATTAAACAACAGTATAAATATTTCTTGATAGATAACAGTGACATTTTAGTAAAATTACAGAAGCCAATTTTTCCAATTATTTTCTAGAAATAAAAAATAGGATTTTAGGTTTTCTTAATTTTACTTTAAATTTTTATCAGTTTTAAAAGATACTGTATTTCCCCACCATGCATGTAGCATGCTTTTTTTCTTTACATTAGAAAAATTTTAACTTGTGTAAAAATTGAAAATGCTCTCTCTATAATTTAAAATATATAAACCCTTACAATTGCTAACAAAGTGGGCTTTACGAACCAATTTCTATTAGTCATTTAAAAATCATATTCTCAGTTATACAGTTTTGCAGTATCTTAATAGCGAGGTTGAGGCCGAAGTTTTAAACGCGAAAACGTGTACGTCGGACGTTCGGCGCCGCTTTCCCGTAAGCCTAGAAGTTTGACAATGGCGTTTGGAAAGTCGGTGGAATCATGCTCGACATTCCAAACGCCATTGTCAAACTTCTAGGCTTACAGGAAAACGGCGCCGAACGTCCGACGTACACGTTTTCGCGTTGAAAACTTCGGCTTCAACCTCGCTAATGACGGCGCCACGGTACAGGAAAATACACGAACATTCTATCAGTCCAATTTAAGACACACAAAAGTTTGATGGTCTTTTACAGTCTCCAAACGTGCAGGATCAATTGAAAACACTTATCACACTATCTTTTTTTTTAGTTCGGACTCTAAGGACGTTAAAAACTCGTTGAGGAATTATTGTAAAGAAATGATTTCTATAAATACGAAGAACGTACAAAAATTTCGTCGATTTTTAATTGTAATTTATTATAACTCGAGATCGGAGCGAACATTCTCGTAACTTTTATAATACTTTTTATGGTTCACCCCTGAAGGTTAACGACGTGATTTCGATAAAGTATGGTGGCTGTTGTGGCTACAATTCGGTACCAACAATTCTCTAACAAAGGGGAAAGCGCGCTTTTCCAGAAAATTGAAGTTAAACGAGCAATTATTTATTGTGACATCATCCCAACACTCGATTTTACTAGTGTCTTGCCGTTACACGTCATACTTTTCCTGTTAGCAAGTAGTCGTGCCGGTCACCTGCCTAAATTACGTTGGAGAAAAACTCTGATGCTATCGATCTCATTGACGTCACTCGAATAGTGACGAAATTGATATTTTATAGATTATAACTTAAATCGAAAGCATTTCACGAAAATAGAATTTGATGGTTAATATTCCCCAAGATAATCTTGGCAATATATTCGATATTATCGTTTATATAAAATCTCTCTTTTACAACGTTAAAAAGTAAATATTGCGCCGTTCGTAGATGCAAAATGATAACGAATCTAGTAACTAAAACTTGGTGGAAAATAATAAAAACCAAAAGAATGAAGAATGAATGAAAGTTGCGACGTAAAAATTTCATTCATTCCTTAGTTATCCGAGTTTGAATTATTTTGTAATTTTATTAATTAATATACTGTTCTAGATTTCAGAAATTTTGAAAATATTAAATATAATTTTATATAGAAAATTAAATTTCTTAAATATTCGACTTTACTGTTTTTTCGTAAACACATTTAAGAAATCTCGACAAATATTGCGTATGCTTCGTTGTCTATTTGTAGCAAATCACCATCTTTGATATCTCCGTACACGTCTCAAATTCTATCTCGCAACTGTTTTTAATTAAATAATATCGCGAGAATCTAGACACGGTCGAGAGATTTTAGGGACACCGAAAGAAATCCGTCTCGCGACATTATTTTCGGAATTATTTATAAACATTTGAGCATATTTTTTAAATCGGATTGGCATGCTTCGAGACTTTGACCTTACTTGAGAACTTAAAAGGTCAAACGGAACATTATATTCGAATCTTAAGTAAATTTTAACTTTCAAGTTCTATAATAATAATAATAGAGTTTTAAAATCTAGAATATCGGATTAAAGAATATATAATTACTCGATTTTATTTCATTGTTTCTCGAAATAAGGTCTAAAAAGTAGTTTTAATGCTCAGATTGTTTTAGTTTATTCGAGAGTTGCAAACCGCATATTGTTAATTAACTGCTAATTTACACGAATAGTCAAGAGAAATCTGTTTGCCAGCTAAAATCAATCTACGTTTCGGTAGAATTTACGTTATAGTTCAAAGGTTAATTTCGAAATAAGGGGCAAACTCTTACGGTAAAAATAAATTTATCCTGGAAATATTTTACCGTGTAAAGTAACAAAATTTGTTTAAATCGAAAACTATAATAAACTTCCACCAACTGGGGTACATTTTTTTCGAAAAATTGTACAGTAATTTAAAATTCCTCCACCATAGAAAAATTTATAATTAACTAGTGTTTTCGATATCGTGCATTATATAACTCGGCAAGTTACTAGTGACTTTACAGTACGTTGCCGTGTAGTGTACCGTCACGAAAAATTTGAGCTCATTTCCCATAATAAATTCGGCAGTAGAAACTGCTAAAGCTCGGTAAACTTCTGCGTAGAGCCGATTGTAATAAATTACTATATTTTCCACGTCGTCGGATTTTCGCGAACTCTCGAAAACCTTCACCTATCATCCCAGTTAGCGGGGATTTACTGCGTATTGATAAATCTATATAAATAAAAATGTACACGTTCGTTTGTTCTTAATAGCTAATCTCCGAAAGTTCTTCACCAATTGCTTTGAAATTTTGACACAACGTTGCATTCGAATACGCGCCTTTTTATATAATATAGATGTCGAAATTCCCCCCCCCCGCGGGGAGAGGGACAAAATTAAGGCTTACCGCGAAGAACTGGGCTTCTATTATACTATTTTAGATGCGGTTTTTTGCGTTTTTGATTGCGTTTTAATATGGTACGTCAAGAGAATGTACACTAAGAAGGGATTTTTCGAAATTCCTTCCCCCCGCGGGGAAGTGTTATACATTTATAATAGTTACGTTTTGAGCCACAAACGCGTGGCGGGTACTGCTAGTTATCAATAAAATTTCATTTAAAACGGCGTTTCTTATTGTTTTTAGTATAATAGCGAGGTTGAAGCCGAAGTTTTAAACGCGAAAACGTGTACGTCGGACGTTCAACGCCGCTTTCCTATAAGCCTAGAAGTTTGACAATGGCGTTTGGAATGTCGAGCGTGATTCCACTGACTTTCCAAACGCCATTGTCAAACTTCTAGGCTTATAGGAAAGCGGCGTTGAACGTCCGACGTACAAGTTTTCGCGTTTAAAACTTCGGCCTCAACCTCGCCAATAGTTTTACGCTTACACAGTTTTTTTTTTTTTTTTTTACTCGATATTTGTAAACGTGGGCGAGATGTTAAAAATATATATTTGGGCCTACATTCGAGACCTTCAGAAAGTGAACGTTCCAAGCGAGCTATACTTACTTTAAATGTTTTCAAACAGTTACTATTCTTGCGAAAAAGAAATCGTAACTTGTAGTTAACGTTTTCTTCTTTCTTTTCTTTTTTTTCAAGTAGACAGAAATTGCCGAATTATTTAATATTAAACACTAGGCTTAATTATATAATATAATTGCATTCTGTAATTAAAAAATGTCGGAACATTTGTATATAAAAACGATTGTAAAATTCTAAAAGGAATCGGTAGTTTGTAAAAAAGTTTTTAAAATTAATTCATTTAGATATTATTTTATAAACGACTTAAGACGATAACGGAAAGTGCTTTTAATCATATAAATTAACGAATTAAATTTGATCAGTTTTGAAATAAATTACACGCGATAACGGAATGCGAAACATTAGAAGAACATCGATAACGGAACGTATTCCATCAGTCGAGTTTAAAAAAAAAGTCTGCGCGTCGTAGCTCATAAAACGTTTTATCCGACGTCCTTCTTTGCTATAAGTGGAAAGACGTTTCGCGTAAAAGTTCCGTCCGGGTGAATCACTGGGTTTGCCCCTCGATCATTCACCTGCAGCTCGAGTCGTCGGGGTAAAATAAAACGACCGTAAAATAAGATTGGCAGAGTGACAGACGAGAAGAAAAATAGAATCGAGTCTAGTCTAAATCTGTTTGAGAAAAAAGCTATTTTTTGCTTCTCTCTTATACGAAAACTTAAGAGCGTCGGGTGTAGTCGAAATGACATGGCAAAAAAACGCCGTGGTTACCGTCGTGAGCAAAGTATTGCAGTTTTGCGGAAAGCGAGAAAGCTTGAATGATAATTCGGCAGTCGGTAAGTCGTGCGAAATGCAATTTACTTTTAGTTTAAACTCCTCAAACGAAACCACCACCATTATCGTCTCCGTCTTGCTCGGTGTTACTGCCGGCCGCCAGTTTCTCCGAACGGAATTAAATCGAATTTATTAAATATAACTCACAATTTAAAATGTAATTATGTCTACCTAATCTTACGTTATTTATATATATATATATTTTCTTTTTAAAGATAATTCCTACGGACGAGATACTTCGGAAGCGCTGGCGATCGATAGGATGGGATTCGTCAGTGGTAAGTTAGTTTTTTTTAACTTTGTAACTTACGACGTCGGTGTCGTTCGAGTGGGTCCGTCGTGGCGAATAATTCTTGTTTAACTCGTAATTTGACGTGGTGATTACTTAAAACTTTATTTTGTCGTATTTTTGCGTTCGTAACTACCACCGAAAAGTTGTAAAGGGCAGTTATTTATGGATAGTTATTTTTAGAGGGAAAAATTGCTTTGTTGTTTATACTATTAAGAAATTTATTTATTTTCGATTTTATGAGATTATAAAGGTAATTCGGTAGCTTCGTCGGTTTGATCTTTATAAAAGACTTGTTTTTATATTTCCTTGATTAATAATTAATCATTAACGTGATGAATGTTTTATTCTTACGAGTAACGCGATGCGCTCTCTGAGACGGCCTAGTTTAAACCGTTTACCATTACAATATCCGTAATTAAGAATTTATTCGATTTGAAAGATAAGAATATACATTAGTCGATTCAGTAATAAACTTTATTTCTTTTGTTATTGATTAGTCCTGATTAAACCGAATTTTGTTCTTATATTGTCGGAATTAATTATTAATTCTTTTTTCCTTTCCTTTTCTTCGGGAATATGTATTATTTTTATGTCTTAACCGTGTGCGGCCTTTGCACGTTTTTTTGGCACGGCTAAGTCCCGCGATCGAAAAAATCTAGTAACGTTACTTACGGTGGTCTCGGAGACCGTTCGTGAAAACAAACTAGAATAAAATGAAAACTACTACGGATTATCACGAGCTTTGCTTTTAAACTGCAGACCGTAAATTCGTTTAAAGGTACGGGAAGAGAAGATTTTCTCTACTAATAGGAAAGAGTTATAAAAAAATTAAATTTCTTAGTGGTCTGTCGGACTGCTTCGTGACTTAACCGTCGAGAGTTAACCGCCGTTGGCTAGGCGCGGTACTAATGTATCTTAAGGTTCTGTCAAAGATCGAGTACAAAATGGTTATAATTAAAAAACCCCCATTTCGAGCCTACTCGGGTTAATTCTGACGGATGTGTGCCGACGACAGTTGGGATTATGCTATTTTTGCCATGGTGAGGCTCTGGGAAACAAAACTTGGTTCAGATTTTCACCACTAGGTGAAAATATGGTGCTACGAGAATAAAAACCATAAGTTCGTAAAGTGAAATTATTTATTTCGCTTCACACGAAATTATCATTATTTTACACCGTGTGTTCAAATGTGACCGTCCACGTCAATTATATGTCGTCGAAGTGTAATTTGGTGCAATTGATCCATCTGCTTTTGTAGGTTCTTTCCCTTTTGTTTGTGTTGTGGTTTGACAACCATCAGAAGTAAAACAAATGCATATGTTGAATTTTATAAAATGGCAGATGCATGAGAAATTTTGTTTGGTGTCTGAAAAGTTTAATTAGCAGCATTGGCTTTGATTATTTGGAAAAAATGTAATGGGAACATAAAGATATCGTGAAAGATTTTTTTCGTGGATGTTACGTTTGTGACATTTGTATCAATATCGAAAGTAGCCGTGTGGTCGTGTCACGGCAAAGTGTTGGAGGCAGATTAGAATAGGCTAAAGTAACTAGATCCTAAAATGTAAAAAAAACAGGATGTTAGATCAAACACTTCAGTGTGACATCAAGTGAGTCATGTGATCTATTCCAGAGACAATTATCTGTTTTCTAGGTTTTTGACATTGTCAATCACAGATGTTACAAACACCCAATGAACATTTTGCTTATTCATATACTCTCGTTTACAAAATAATGACTTTCAGCAATAGCAATAATGTGTAGTTTACTGTAAAATATATATATATATATATATATATATATATATATATATATAATTTTTTTTAAAGCAAAAACCAGAGCCTTCTGATCAGTATAAAAGGGAATTTTTTAACAAAAACTCCCCTTTTATAACTGATCAGTAAGGCCTAGTTCTTTCAGGTGATACATATTCACTGTTCTGAGAAATGGGTTGCTAGACTTTAATCTGTATGCTTTATTATTTCCAGAGGCATTGCTACCCAGCTACCATTATTTATGGAGTGTGCTTTTCAAGTTTCTGGTCATTCTTACATTTCAGAATAACAATTATAAAATTTATATATAAAAAATTAAAATATTAGTAAATTAAAACAAGATTATTGATATTTTAAAGAGTTGGCCATCTATCTGTAAAAAATGAAACAATTTAAACTAATGATGTCCCCATAGTGTGATCTGACATAAGAAAAGAAATTGAGAATTTGAACTCTAGGTAGTCAGGTGCTTGATAAAATGAGAATTAGTTATTTCTTCATAAACTTAGAAAAGAGAGACATTATCGTCGTATTTTTCCTTTCCCATTACTATATTCTGGCATTGTGTAGAGGGACGGCCAGACGGCGAAGTGATTACGGTGTTGGCCTACCGCTCTGGGATCAATCTGGGTCATCAAAAAACCCCAGGAATTTTTCAGGGGGTGGTCTGTCCTAGGTATGTCTGGCCCCATTCCTTACTTGTCAAAATTATGATGGGTATGATTAAAAGTAATCAGAGGACTGGAAGAATCAAAAATGAAAAAGAAAGCCTTGTGTAGAGAGTTACTGCATTAAAATTAAATGTTGTTTTATGTTTAAGTGCATATTCACTTTATTTCCAGATGTGGAACAAAATTACAAAGAACAAATAGAACAAGATAATCTTTAACTATCATTAATCTGTCTGTACAGGATTGAAAATCTCATGGCATAACAAATTCAAAATAAAAAAAATTAATAATCAAATCCATTAATAATTTTTCATCCAATAGAATAAGTTTCTATATCTTTTGCTGTTTCTAGGAATAAATTTGTGTGTTAAAATTAATTTCGTGTCTATAGTGTCTGTGATTGTCATGTTATTTTTTTTCAATGGTGCATTGGTTTATTGCTGTCTGTCTTCATGAGTGACTACTGTTTGGGTATTGTCAATGAATTGTGTGCCTGTTCTGCATTGTTGTTTGATATGTTCAGATGTTTGTGGAATATGGTTGTTGTTGATTAAAAAATAGATTATACACAACTTTCTGCTTTGTAACAGTGAGATATGGATACTTGTGTTTGAATTTGTGATGTATTTATCTGTATGATGTCATGTCTATTTCTAGTTTTGTGATGGTGTAGTAGGTGTGGATGATGGCTTTGTTTGAGTCCACTTTATCTGTTAGCATGTGGTTCCCCCCCCCCTAGTGGTCAGTGGCTAAATTGAATGAATGAGTATGAAATTTAAATCTGCTTCAATATATATAAATGTACCTTGATTTTCCAGCAATAAAATGTTTTCATTAGTAAATGCTGATACTTTTGGAAACTTTCAATGCCCATTATCAAGTGCTCATAAAATGGAACATCACATTTAGAGCGAAAAAAGATAGAATGCACAGTCTTCAAATTTAAACTTGAAGAACTTAACACACTAAATTTCAAATATTAAGTAGAACCTTATATAAGTTTTAAATTGACAGTTATAGAACAAAAGTGAGTGAATATAATGATCATTTGAGTGGGTTAAAAATTTAAATATATGTTAAGTGAATGAGGGTTTCTAATTGTCTGACTTAGTTTTGGGTAAATGGCTGGGGCTAAAAATATGGTCAGGTATCAAATTAAAGCACTTGCTCTGTAGATGAAGCTACTGAAAAGAGATTTGAGAAAGATGCAATGTTTCTGGCGTGATTGAGTGGCAAAGATACAATGTTAAATCTATGAAACAAACGTGTCAGGTACTCAAGCACCTTTATAGTGATTTTTTTTTAAGTCCTACTACAAACACATTTTATTTGAATTGAAATGGAAATTCCTTATTTTTCAAATTCTCAAAACTATTTGAATTAATTGGATTAAAATTATCGTAAATGTTATATTTGTTAATTTAATGACGTTAAATTTAAATCTTTCAAAACCTTGCATAAATATAATATACATTATTAAATATAAGAAAGATAATTTGTCATGAGTAAAGAAATCAAATGTTAGAGTATGGAGCGTGTAGAGAAAACATTCCATTTACATTGAATTAGGTTCAACCAATAATATAGATAAAATGGCAAAAATTAATGCTGAATTGTTAAGAAAGTATTGTACAGGAGTTTGGATCCTAGACTTTTGGAAACAGATGGAAGAATTCTTTATTTTAACAAATCATTTCTTGCTATAAACAGTTGAAGTATCTCAGCATGTTGAAAGGTCTTTATATCAATGCAAAATGAGTCATCAAAACAAGCCAAAGCAGAAATTGATTATAGATAAGTTCTTCAAGTAGTTGCACTGAAACTAACTTTAGTAGAATTCATATCAACTGGAAATAAAACATTACTATAAAGTTGAGTTTTATTATTGGGCTGCAACTTGAAAAAATTTCCACTGTCTGTCTGTCATTCCTGAATCTCAAGAACAGTGTTAGATGAAAGTCAACACCAGATATTGAAAGCTTTGGAGCAGGAGGCCTTGATTAACTATATATGAACATCTGGTCTAGACCAGAAGTCATATGAATTCAATTCAAAAATTTTC
The DNA here is from genome assembly GCF_030686945.1 of Centruroides vittatus. Taxonomy (NCBI): domain Eukaryota; kingdom Metazoa; phylum Arthropoda; class Arachnida; order Scorpiones; family Buthidae; genus Centruroides; species Centruroides vittatus. The sequence goes on from NW_027122172.1 coordinate 3,923,575, forward strand.
CCCTGAATGGAGTTACATATGTGATAGTCACGCAAGTGTACAATAGTCTACAAGAGGCAGTACACAAAAAAATAACAACAATTATTTATTTTTTTTTTTTCACGTGATTAGCAATATACAGGATTCTTTCGGATTCCAACTCTTAATGTTATACAATATCCCAAACTGGGGCGAAGAATCGAGCAAATACAGAACAAAAGAATGCACTCACAAAAATAAGAAAAGACGGACTTTTAATCTTACGACTAACTTACAGTAAATTATAAACTAAAAAGGAAAGGAAGAGTAGCAAGAAGTTTTAGTATGATAGAGGAGGTTATAAGGAATACCTGGGTTCTCTGTTTGGTATTGACACACTTGTGGTGGGAAACCACTCTAAATCGTTTCTCGCTGATCTTTTTTGGATCTCTTTGAAGATTCTCCTTATACAAAGGATGTTGTCTCTCTCTCTCTCTCTCTCTCTCTTTATGTTAGCAGGGTCTTTTCTCTTTCTTAAAACCACCTTTGTCTCCCTTTATCCTTCTAGATGACGAGCAGGAGCATAACTTTTGCACGTCTACCTTCACCGAGAGTCCGACCCAAGAATGAACCTTCTTATCATTCTAGTAGCCTCAGGGACTTCACTTCCCATTGTTAACGTGGTTTGTGGAAAAGGTTACCCCTCCCACAGGAAGGAACGTTAATAGAAAATTTGAGAAAACAAAAGGAAGAAGAAAGAAAATTAAAACTAAACTTATATCTAATATATACATTAATATGGTGCATTACCACACATAGAAGACTGGCATGACTACATTGTTATCAGAAAAAGTATGATGTACAGGGGCAAGTCATTACTAATTTGAGGTGGAAAGCATATATTTAAATTAAATAAATTAAGAATATGATTAAAAATTGCAGCATAGCATTGTGATAATGTCACAATAAATAATTGCTTTGTTTTAGTGACTTGATATTATTATCCAAACTGTTTGAGTTATAGATTTAAATTTTTTTAATTAAGACGTTTGCAAATTATTTCAAATTGTTTATGAAATTATTTAATAACCTTGTCACAATTTGACACATTGATTCACTACAAATTATATCCTTTATTAGAGATTGTTTTTAATTGTTAATTATCTGTTGTCTTAATTATGATACTTTTCTGTTGTATATAGTACAGTTTACTCCCACTAATCCAAACGAATTATTTATTAACTGCAGCTACAGCATTTAAATGTTTTGTATATCTTTAATCATCGTACTTCCTTTACATATTATTAAATGGTATGATGTCAGTATAAGATACCTTATGAGTTTGGATTTCAGGAGCTAATGGTGTTTTTTTTGTTTTGTTTGCTCTGGAATCTACTGTGTTTCCTATTGGTAAAATCACTTCTGATTATTTTAGAACAGATGAGCACTTGGGCCCCTGGGCTGCATGTGATTCACATTAGTATTTTTTGTAGCCTATGTTGCATAAACTATTTCAAAAATATATAAAATAAAATAAAAATTTAAAATGATGACATCAAGTGGTCTATAGTTGTACTGAATATCAAGAGCCCACTTCGTACACAATTAAGATTTTAAAACATTTTCTATTCTTACATTTAGTTTTTTGGTTTCTTTGCAAATTCTGTTAATCTATTAATCTGCGAAAACAAAATAGGGTTTATTTACGGCACTTTTTTCAGTAAATATAGAAAGTGTATCAAATGAACTTCAGTTAGAGATATCTTGCAGCATAATTTTGATTTGAAAGATACTTTTGAAGAAAAAATTTGATTTGATAAAAAGTTTAATAAAAATCTAAGAAAATAAATTTTCCAACTTAAGAAAGTATGCAGCAAAAATTCTATTGTTATTTTACTACAACTTACATAAGTGAACAGTTTTTCCCACAATGAATTAAGCGAAACAAGAAATTGGCTAACAGATTATCATCTCAAAACTAATTTAAAACTAGGAGTGACTAATATTTAACCAAATATTTCAGATATGTTATGCTCCTATCAGTCCTGGAGTTAAATTATGTATAATTATGTTAATTTGTAATCATAAATGAGTAAATAATTGTGATTTACTCACATATTTTTTTTTTTCTTTTTTTCTCATGTGTGGCTCACATCAATTCAAAAGTTTTAAACGTAGCTCTTACATAGAAAAAAGGTTGTCCTTAATGGTTCTAGAGGCTAAAGGCACTCAGCAAAATTTTGTTCTCATCACAAGCTGATATTGTAGCTTAGTATTAATGATTCCATTTACTCATTAAGTTCATATCTGTTTATGTTGAATCAATTATAATTAAATATACTTGACCAATACATTAAAGTATTTAGGGATTTAATCCCAAATGTAATATAAGCACAGAGTATTGTTTTGATTGATACTTTTATCATTTAGAAGAGAAAAGAGGAACATCGATAGTGGAATTGGTGAAAGAAGGCCATACTTTAGGTTTAACAATATCTGGTAAATATAGTCCAATGGTATATTATATTTAAAATTCAGGTATTTATTACTGATATGATATGATATATAAATTTTTCAGGTGGTATAGATAAAGGCTGCCATCCACACATATCTAATTTAAGACCAGGAAGTATTGCCCACAGGTTAGTATATCATTTAATTTCATAAATTTTGTGTAGTGAAAGGAAATAAATGTTTTGTAAAAATATTATTTAATTAAAATTATAAACAGATTGTCTGCGTGGGAAACTTGTCTGTTCTTTCTTAAAATATTTGTTAGTCTCTTTTGCCTAGAGTCGTTTTTGGTTTCTGATGGCTGAAAATGTTTGTAGAACTCCAATAAACTTTTAAAGTTAATTTTTAAAAATTAATATTGTTAATTTTACAATAACATCAATACTTGTTAAATTATTTCTTGTTTTGCGAGGACATTAATTCAATATTAAAACCTTAATTTTTATTAAATAGTAATAAGTTTTTTTGTTTTCAGACACCATTATCACAACAAGAATACTACTATTTGAGAAAAAATATTGAAAGCTTAAATTAAGAATTGTTAATTTCTACATTTAAAAAAAAATCTTTAACAGAGATTTTATAAATTATCTAAATAAATTACTGTAAATAAATTGTTATGACCATTCTTGAAGTAAAAACAATGCAAAGAAAACAATTACCATTTATTTATAATTGAAAATATATTTTAACATTAAAATAAAAAGTTAAAATGGCTTTGTCAAATTCAATGGAAAGACATGTTCTAAAAATGTGTAAACATCCTTTGTATTTAATAAACTTTTTTTTTTTTTATAAACATTTATTGTGGGAAAGTTTTAACATAAGGATGAAAATTCTACTTCTATTTAATTACAAAAGGAAGTATTTTTTATTTCTTCTAACATATTTTGTAGTTACAGTTTAACAGAAACTTTTAATGTTGTTCTCCTCAGTATCACTAAATGATCGAATATATTCATATTTAAGATTCACTTTTTCAAATGTTTCTAAACTTAGTTATGTGCTTAAATTTGAGATTCTTTTTAAATTTAGGATGTTCTTTGCCATGCCTCAAAAGTCTTTATGTAATGAAAATTTTCTACTTAATTGAAATAATACTTAATTTCAAATATACGGTAGAGCATCGATTATCCGATCCCCTATTAACCGACCGCGTTCTGGTCGGCAAATTCAAATGTCCGCTAGTGACGTGGCGCTACGATATTTGGTTATGTCTTGGCTACTTTAATATTATTTTTGTTAAATTTTTGCATGTTTTAGCTGGCAGCACTGGCTCGACCATGAAAGGGAGGCTAGTATTTAGACCAGGCCTAATACACTATACTAATAATGTATTTTTTCATACTTTTCGGTTATTCGACCAACCCCAGTCCCCAATTAAGTCGGATAATCGATGCTCTACTGTACTATTAAAAGAATTTATCAAAAAATAAAGATTTTTAAGTTATATTTATAGTACTTGTAATTATTGTCCAGCTTTTTTCCTGAAATTTTTTTTTTAAAAGTTAGGATATATTTTAAATTCAAATAATTATAATTGTGTGTTTATAAGAGATATACGCACAGTTATTGCAAAAACAAAGTTTATAGTTACGATTATATATATGAATTACGTATTAAATAAAATAACATAATCAAATTACCATTAATAACTATTTTATTTTATGCAAATAGTATAAAATAAAATTGTTGTTAATAGTAATTTGATTAACCGTAAAATGTAAATGTATTAATGTTACCTTAGGTGCCAAGATGGCAGCTCGTTTCTGATTCCAGCAAGGAAACAGTGGGACACACGTTCTAACCTAACCTAGCCTAACCTATTCTAATAATTTGGTTGCTAATAATTACGGTAATTTATTAAAATAGGTTAGGCTAGGTTAGAACGTGCATCCCACTGTTTCCTTGCTGGAATCGGAGACGAGCCGCCATCTTGGCACCTAGGGTAACATTAACCCATTTTACAAAAGTCAATAATAGATTTCTTTATAAAGATTGTTAAATTTGTTTGTATTGTTTTTTATAAAATAGTTTGAGATAAATTTTAATATACCATTATGTATCTTAAATAGTTTTATAAATTGTTTGGTCACAGAATATAATAATTATTTTTTTGCTGGGAAAAATTTTAATAGGTGTGATGCACTTGCCGTTGGAGATTATATTGTGTCAATAAATGGCATTCGGACAAATAAACTGAAACATGATGAAATTGTAAATTTATTAAAAAATGCAGAGGAAAAAGTTACTTTAGAAGTGGAGTATGAAATACCTACTTCATGTAAGCCAATTTTCAGAGCTATGTAAATTATTAGTCTGATAATGTTCATAGTATATGTGTTACAAAGGCAAAATTTTGCCTTTGATTTTCAGATGCTGAATCATCGCCCTGTGTCTGCCCAAAAGTAATTCAAATTAAATTAGAAAAAGAAACTGGTAGTTTCGGATTTACTCTTCGTGGTGGATCATGCTTGGACAGGTTAAAATCTAGGCCTCTAACAATTACAAACGTTCGATTTGGAGGACCAGCAGACAGGTTTGTTTCTCAATTCGTATCCTAATAAAATTCGTAATAAGAGAAATTAAATGTAATTTTGAATTAAAGAGAAGGGACCATTAAGGCAGGAGACCGTTTACTTGCAGTCGATAGTTTTAATTTAACTTTGGCAACTCTACAAGAAGCCATGAGTATCTTGAAACAGGTTTCCAGGGAGGCATTATTTACTCTTGAATATGATGTGTCTATTCTAGGTTAGTTTTAAATTTCAATTATTAGTTAACTTTTTTAAAAGATTTATTTTAAAATAAGTTGTTTTGTATGTTTTAGATGCTGTTAATAATGCCTCTGGTCCATTACTAGTTGAAATAGACAAAACACCTGGTTCTAATCTAGGAATTACATTAACAAGATTGCCAAAGCCTGAAAATAAAATGGTCATTGAAAGTATTAAACAAGCAAGCATTGCAGAAAGGTAAATTTTCAAAAACTTTAAAATGCACAGCAGTGTATTTAGAATTAAAAATTCATATTTTAAAGACTGATTAATCAAATTTGAAACATGAAGATTTCTTTAACTATATAAAGTGTCTAAAAGAATGTTGTTGTAATTCTTTAATATTGTGTAAATAAATGAGTGGAAGGGTAAGGGGACTGGAAAGAAATCTGGTAATTTTCACTTGTACTAAGATAAAATTTAAATAATAATAGCTTAAAAGGAGTAATTTTTTTAAATTATGGAAAAGTTTTCTATTTTTAAAAAAGAATATTCTAAGTTTACAAAAATTGTATATGGTGGCATCTGTTAAAAAATATTATTAAAAGAATAATTTTTATATTTTTAATTATTATAAAAATTCAAAAGTTTTATTTTTGGTATAGGAATTATTCATTATTGGTATTTACAATTAAATAAACAAAAATTGTAAATGTCATTAAGAAGTAAAGTTTTCATTATGTCTGACCCCACTTGAGATATGACCCATGACATCTTCTCTATCTTCCAAATCTCTCAATTTTCAATAACCAAAACTTAACAGCATCAATGCTTGATATATAGAAGTAACTCTGCTGAGTTTCAAAAGTTTTGGTCCATCCAATCCCAAAATTTGACTGTTTGTGAAACTTTCCTATGTTATATTCTATAATAGCTGGAAAAGTAATATTTTGAACATTATTTTTTTAACACTCAAAAATAATCAGAACTTTAAATCTGATACTTGTCTTCCTTTGTTTTCAATGCTGCTATCAAAATACTCCAAATTCTTATTGAATTACAAGCTGAATTTGGTCAGTTGGCATAATATTAAGATAATCCTCCAGTCTCTTCATTTTAAATTCATTGGCACTTGTAAATTGTTTGATATAATTACTTTAATTATTTTTAAATAGTTAATAAAAGTTTCATACAATGCAGAATTACCAACTGATTAAATATAAAATTATTATAATTGTCACATCATTTTCCATTTAGATGTGGTGCATTGCATGTAGGAGATCATATTCTTTCCATAGATGGTACAAAAGTAGATCAAATGACTCCAGCCGAAGCAATGCAATTGTTGAAAGTAAATGTAAATGACATGGTCAAACTGGAAATTTTACCGGCGAGACAAATAGCAATTAAACGTGTTCCAGATGTAAATGTTCGAAGAGGTATTTATTATTATTCACCATTAATTAAACAAATACAAAAATGTTTCAATAATAACTTATTATTTTAGGTGCATTAATGCCGCCCATGCCTTCTTATGTGCCAAGTGTATCTAGTTTCAATACTTTATCATCATTTGGTAGGCAATCTTTTTCATCATATTTGTCTAATCAACCATTCCATTCTACAAGAAAGTGGTCTGGATGTAACGATAATACGCAATCTTCACTTCCGTTATCGTGTATTTCAAATGGTAAGTTTTTATTTTATTTTGAATTTAAATATCATGATAAACTATAGCATTGTGATTATTATCTATTACTACTATTGTCATTAGTAAGTCTGTCAGTATATGCAAATGTTTAAATGTTATATGTTAGTTGAAAGCTATAAGACCATGTTTCCACAGGTGAGAAAACTCTAGGAAGTCTTGCAAAAGTTACTTTCAATACTGTTTACACTAGTGAGTAAATTGCTGCAATGTTATCAGCGATAACTGTCATGTGAGAGAAGCTGTCAAAAGATACTGTCATAAGTTTTTGCAGTGTTGTATACACAGGATAGTTCAAGATGTCACAAGAACTATCACAATTTCAGTTTTACATACATTGAAACCATGCCACATAGATGTGAACGAGTAGTAGCTGCAATATTAGCATTATTAAATAAAAAGAGGTCCATTTGGGTCCAATAATGGATTCTGAAGCAAACAAAATATATTTGTTTTAACAATTTAGTTACAGAACTGCAAATATAAGACTCTTACAAGTTTTTCAATTTCATTTGTATAACTATGGTAGATTTCAAGATTTTGCTACAAAAAGTTGGATACGTTATTAAAAAGCAAGATACTTATATACAAGATTCTATAACACCAATAGAAAGATTCATCTTAATGCTATGATTTTTGGCATTGGGTAAACATATTTAGGCCTAATTGTCTTTATTTCTCTATTGAATTTGCTTAAAATTTAAAGTTAGTTTCAGAAAAAAATTCCAAACAATTAATTCAAACATCCCATTGCCATTTTTCTTAATTTTGATTTTTTTTGATTCATTCTCTTATTGGGTCCTTAAGTTGTGCACTTTTCTACTCGCTTCTTGGGTAGTTGTTGAAAATTCTCTTGCAATGTTAGTAAATAAAGTGTTTTTCTTCATAGTCTTTATAATCTACATTTCAGCAATCCCATAAGCAAGAGTTTCATTTGTAAAGTTCTGTTAGCTTTTTAACATTGTCACAGGACCAATTTTGTTCCTTCCATTCACTTGTAAAAATATTCAAATATTGCCATATAACCAACAAACTTAACTGTTGCCACACTAGCAGCGATAGTTGATTTTGTTGGTTGTATAGTATTCAATACAAGAAATTCGAAACTAATTGTATTACTTGTGAGATCTGTCGGACATTGACACGATTGTGTCTACATTTGCAATTTATTATGCTCACAGCAAGTGCTTGAAAACAGTTGCAGTACCATATACACAAGCAACTTGGCTATCTGACAGTCTGTCAGACAATACTTGCAGAAGTTTTCTCATCTGTGGAAATGTGGCCTAATGAAGCACATTTGCCAGTTTGCTATATTGGAAATTTTTGTTTCATACCATTTATATATTGGTAACAACCTTGGTTTAATACTACTAAATCCAAATAGAATAATGCAATGCAAGTTAAATAGCTTGATAATAATTTTGCTGGTTTTATAAGTTTATAAGATATTTGACATTGTTGCAGAAAATTATTTATTTGTTTACTATTATCAAAAATGTGCAAAAATTTATGTAACTAATAAATGCATATTTCTCATTTTAGCATCTCTTGTTTTAGCTGGTGTTAGTGGACAGATATGCCATACTGATACAACCCAAGTCACTTTATGTGCTGACTATTGTGGATTTGGCTTTTCTCTGCGTGGCTCTGCATTTGCTACTGAATTGTTGACGTCTCCTCCAGTAATTTGCAGTGTTGATCCTGGCGGGATGGCTGAAAAGTTGGTTTTGATAATTATGAAATAATAATTATTTAACTATATGCCTTCCTATTCCTATCTATTTGCTATATAAAATTCATTTCATAATATTCACTCTACACAAAAAACGTTTTGATGGTTTTCTTTTAAATAGAAAATAAGTATTTAAGTTATAGGAGGTGTTTTTTTTATTGAATCATTAAATATGGTCATAACTTTTTTGAATAGTCAAATCTTAAATTTTAATAAATTTTAGTATTGATTTATTATGAATGTATGCATTTTTGAAATACAGTAGAGCGTCGAAAATTGGAACGTCGGTAATTGAAATGGCCGGAAACTGGAACGATTTTCAGTCGGACTGTGTCATGCTGAATCGAACGTTTTTGATACTAGATTTACTTCTAAAGTATAATTTTTATGTTTTTTATATTCTTCAATATATTTATTTTGTTTGTACAAAATGAAGAAATAATTTTTAACGATACGATAGCCTCGATTATTATTATAAAAATTTTCGTTAGGCTTAAAATCGACGAAAATTCAACACGAAGCGACACGCAACGGAGAAAAATTCAACAGGAAGCAATACACAACGGAGAAAAATTTGAACATCGGACAGGTTAATATATTTTTTCGTACATAATCGGAAATTGGAAAAAATCACTACTTGGAACGACCCCAGTCCCCAATTGGTTCCAGTTATCGACACTCTACTGTGTGTAAAAAAAGTAGATATCATGTACTTCTTTCAATGGTAAATTTTTCTTAAACAGCTAATCATTATGTAATTTTTTTTCTTCTTAACAAGTAAACTTTATTTGTGAATAAGTAGATGTATTGAGAATATATATGCAGTGCCAATTATCTGAGGCAAGGTAGACTGAGGATGCATTGGATAATATGGAATGTTTGGTAAATTATTAAATGAACTGAATTAATGTAGACACATTTCTGCACTCTATTTTTATGTTACATGTGCTTAAAAAAATTGAACTTTTAAAAAACAACTTTTAATTTATACTACAGGGAAGTACTCGATCTTTAGTGTTCCTTGTGAAGGAACAAAGGAAAAAAAGAACTTAGAAGAAATAAATCATGCATTCTATGACTCCAATGCAAGGAACTTAAAGTTTATTTTAGTCTTTTTGATCACTTCTCTGTCCATTTGCTACAACAGACACTAAGACAAAGGAAACAACGCAAAAAAGAAACGAACTCTTGTAAAGTACTATTTTTAGTATCTTAGGAAACCGACACTAATTGCGGTCGGTAAAACTTCCGTTAACCTAACGGGTACTTTACGCGGATTCGAGATTAGTTTGCCAGGCCTGGGCTTTTAAGCGTGCACCGAAAAATTAGTAATAATAACGATAAATATCAAGCCAGATCAAAAGTTCAAATATATTTAATTAGTAACTAGAATGTACTACGTACAAAATGTCAATAATCCAAACAAAATTTATTAACGAAAAATCAACAAGTCAACCCGACAATAAAACTCAGCTACTTAGCTTAACTTAATATTAATTCCCCTTTGAAAATTCGACAAATTAAATACTTAGAAACTATGAACAAAATCTCTTACTAATTAAACGTCTATCCGTCACCTCACTGTACGAAGAACCTATTTCCTCAATCCTTTCAATATCGTCAAATCGTCAATCGAACTTCTCTTTAACACCTTGGATCGTCCAATTATCAATCTGGACTTCTATCAGAAAATACTTCGCTTTCGAATTCACCTCGCTCTCAAAGTCACCTCGATTTGGAAATCACCTCTCTCTGGAATTCACCTCGATTTGGAAATTACCTCTCTCCCCTTCAGTTAACGTACGGGTTTTATACTGTGAGGTGATGTCACACTTGAGCTGAGTTACTCCCCTTATTTACATACTCAGTTGCTAACATTAATTTTCTTTTCTGGCAGCTTTAAGTTTCCGACAAAGCTTATAAACCGTTTACAAAGTATTTGTCATAATTTTCTGGGATGTTAAGACGGTTTATCAAGTATTTCTTTACTAGTGAATGTGGGGACTCCTCCCTCCATTTTTTTTCTGCGGACTGTTACTTCCGCCGGGCAGCGCAAGTGCGCAAGATTTTCCTACGGCGCTTATTTTTTCCGTGAGTTGTTTTATCTTCATTTTTCATTACTAACAAGAGAGTGGTGGGGAACCTTCGTCCTAAATAAACATAAACCCCAAACAAAAGATAATAAAACAGAAAAATAATAATAAAATAAAAATAACACTCGGACTCAGTTCCTTACACTCTCAACTCTTGTCTACACGTCTTTTCTCCTCTTTCCTTTCAAAATGTCTTGCTTCTTCTCTTGAGCATATGCAATATTCCTTCTTGATCCAGGTTCTTTGGTTGTCATAAGGCTCTGGAGGGTTTATAGATTACCTTAACTATAACAATGCCCATCCAGACAAAAGAGCTGGTCACATAACAGAACACATGGTCTTCAAACAACAAAACAATAAAGCACTTTAATCAATATGATTATAAGTGAAATTAAAAGAAAATGTAACTCTACAATTAAAATTTCTTTAATCATTTCAAAAATTTTTATTGTTGTTAGAAGTCACCAGAGCAAATTCTTTAAAAATTCTAGATCTACTTTAGAGCACCTTGTGTTGCTTAGCTGGGATTTATAAAACAACTGTTCTGTAATGCATTATCTTGTCTTTCTCAACAAAATATTCTTCTACAGTTCATCTTGGATAAACAGGTGTTGGCTAATCAAGACTGTACCACATAAAGAGTAAATTTATTTATTAGATCATGTCATTTGACTCTATCATATCACTTGCATATTTTTTAGATAATAGTAAATTTGTTAAAAAAAAGGTGATCATATGATTATAATAGCTTCCCATTTGTATTGAGAAATTTATAAAATATGATTTAAGATTATGATTGATTTTATTAAATTTTTTATAGCAGCTTCTGATTGTTCTTAATATTAAAATTTTGTTTATATAAAATTCTTACATAAAGTTGTATTTCTTTCTTTTTCATCTATTTTCAAAATTGAAATTGTTTTGTGTGTTGTAGCATTTACTTGATACAAAATGTTACAGATATATAAAATTTTAACTTTAAAATTTATAAAATGTTTTAATATTTTCATAGAACTGGAGTTATTCAAGTAGGTGATCGTGTATTGGCAGTCAATAATAAATGCACAAAAGGCATGACTACAGATGAAGTAATGCATCTCATTCAACAATCTCATCCCCGTGTCACATTGGATATAGAATTTGATGTTGCCGAATCTGTTGTACCTAGTAGTGGAACATTTACTGTAAAACTAGCAAAGAAAGGATCTGGGTTAGGTATAACTATTGCTAGTAAGTATTAAATTTAGAAATCATAATTACAAAATGCTGTTCCAAGTAAGTAAATGTTTAAAAAATCTTGATAGCACCAAAAAATCGCCAATCTGGAAATTTGCCAGTTATATCAGACATTAAAAAGGGAAGCTCTGCACACAGAATAGGAACATTACAACCAGGAGACAAATTACTTGCAATAGATTCTGTTTCAATGGATAATTGTAGCTTTGAAGATGCTGCACAAATTCTTCAGAACTGTGACAACATTGTTAAATTAAGAGTTCAGAAAGATGATTCTTTCTCAGGTAAATATATCAGTAAATTTAATAAAAATAATTTAAGTTTCTTTTAAAATTAATTTTAATTTACCAAAATTTCAGAAGATCCAAACAGTTCAGGAAATATAGTATATACAGTAGAATTAGTAAGACATGGTGGACCTTTGGGAATTACTATATCTGGATCAGAAGAACCATTTGAACCAATCACTATATCTGGTTTGACTGAAGATGGATTGGCTGAAAGGTAAGATTTTAAAAACATTTTTCAAATATTTAAGTTTGTTTATCAAATTATAGAAAAAAAAGTATATTTTTATTTTTTCTAACATTTATAAAAATATATATTACTAAGATATAGGTTTTAAATACTGATTTTGATTTCAATGTACCTGTCCTTGTATCTTCAAGACAAATGATGCACCCTCTTAGTGCCCATAGGGCAGAAAGAGTAAAAAACAGAAACAGAGAAAAATGATGCATGTTAAAATGAATTTTTACACAAACTTATTATTTTTAATTTATTTTTTCTTAACCAAATCTTTAGTGAAAGAAAAACAGCAGTTATGTAGAATACTGTGGTGATTGTAATATTTTCTAATTATTATTATTATTATCATCATTATCACAAACACTCAAATGATATACAAATGGAATTTGGTCTAGACAAATGCAAAACATTATACATTGAAAAAGGAACTGTGAAGAAAGAAGACTTTTTACTCAGAAGTGGCAATATTATTAAGTCCATGGAAGAGGGTGAGTTTTACAAATATTTAGGATTTCAACAGGCTAAACTTGCAGAACATGCATAAATAAAACAAAGATTAACACTTGAATACCAGAACACATTACATGTAGTATTAAGAACACATCTAAATGCAAAACATACTATTAAAGCTATGAATACATATGTTGTCGCTGAATACACTTATTCTTTTAGAGTTATACACTGGACACGCAAAGATCTGGAGCGTGGAAAACAAGAACGACACTTGCATAAACAATATCATCCAAAATCATCTGTAGAAAGACTAACTGTTTTTCATAAAGGTGGTGGCTGTGGCCTGACTAATATAGTTAACCTGCACTACAAACAAATTCTGACACTGTGGGAATTTTTCCACAAAAAACAAGAAACATCAAGATTACATAAAGCTATAATTCTTGCAGACAGTAATCACACACTTTTAAACTTACATCCTGAGCATCTGGACATAGCACAACACATAAATAACATAGACACTATTAAGCAGTCATGGGCCCAAAAGGCACTTCATGGCAGGCATGCCTATGACCTAGTTCAGGACTATGTTGGCAAAACTGCATTAAAGTACTGGCCGACTAGGGGCTGTCTGTTTGGAGAGACCGAGGAGTTTATGGCTACCATTCAAGGTCAAGTCATAAACACTAAAATCTATAGAAAGCACATCCTGAAGAATACATCACTAACAAATGACTCTTGCAGAAAATGCCACATTCAGCCAGAAACAATACAACATATAACTTCTGGTTTTTAGGTCTTAGCACAGACATACTATTTACATAGGCATAATCAAATAGCAAATATAATACACCAAGAGCTTGCACACAAACACAGAGTATTAAATATCCAGGTACGCTACTACAGATATACTCCACAGGCAATATTAGAAAATGCCATACACAAAATAAACTATGACAGAGCTATAATCACAGATAAAACAATTCATCACAATAGACCTGACATCACTCTCATTGACAAATGCAATAAGATTGCCTATATAATAGACATCTCCATTCCAAACACTCGTAACGTAAAAAAAGTGCACACACTGAAAAATCAACGAGTACACTCCACTCACCCAAGAATTAAGGTAGCTGTGAGGATGGATAGGGTATTTGTTGTGCCTGTGGTCTTCTCTTCCACCAGTGTTATACCACATACACTACACAACAGTCTAGAAACATTAAACCTTAATAAAAACATATATGTGGCATTACATAAAGCTGCAATATTGAACACTTTGTATTGTTAGGAAGTTTCTAGATGTTGACACACATACCAATAATGCAGCTTAATGTTGTACTTAATTATTATGCCTTTGTGTCCTTTCCATCTTAATTTAAAATTTATTTTGTATATTAGTACTTTTTATATATTAACAGAACTTATTATACTGGAAAATATGGATGCAGATATTTAGTCTTACAGATCAAAAATAATGTTCTTTATTTAGTTCACCTGTGAACTAAATAAAGAACATTTCGGATGCAATTACTGAAATTAATATATTTTTTATTTTTGTTATTTTTAGACCTATCTATTCTTGCTAAATGTATACTTGTCAAATATTTGAGACAAAATAGTCTGTATTTTTAATATGTTAGATATACTTGTACAGTATGACCTCCATTTTACAAGAATTCAATACAACGAACTGCTTTGGTTTACATTTTTTTCCAATTCATGAAGCAAAATATTTGACACCAATGAATGCTGACTAGTATTTATGAGAACAAAAGTATTTTAAGTGTGTGTGTGTGTCAAGAAATTTTTACTCTCTCCAATCAGATGGTGTATAGGTTTGTCAGGAGTGCTATTTATTCTAACATGATTGGTCAGTTTAATAAACTTCATCTCCAAATTACAAATCTTTGTTTGAGAGGTTTTTGAGAAGGTATGCTTATAAACAGAGATAAAAGAACAAATAATTCACTTATTCCTAGCAGAAATCTGATAACAATGACTTATTTTATCTGGATGAGTATTTAAACAATCTGGAAACACCCAACAAAATATTTTCTGCAAAAAATTGTTAAATTATAAATGAATGGGGAAAATAAGGTAAATAAATTTATTATTAAATATGACTTATAAAATATTTCAATATGCATTTTTTGTTTTAAATATCTCCAAGGTCAGATATTTATTTCTGCATGCAAATTAATTCAGCAAAATTTAATTGAACATAGTTTTGCATTTCTTTCTTAGCTATTCATAAGAGTTCTTTGTTTAGATAACATTTTTATTTGAAAGAAATATCTGTCGTCCTGAAAAAATTTAATTTACAATAATAATTCTATTAACTAAACAAAATTAAAAAGTAATGAAAAATCAATGAGAGAATATCGACTTGGAAGTTATTTTAGAAGCATTTTTATACCAGACTATGATAGCTGGAATGGCAGGAAGGAGTGACAGTATGGCAAGGTTAAAATTGGGCATATTTTTACTTCTAATTATTTTAAATAAAATTAAACAGTAAAATAGCTATAACACAGCTAATCTACATTAAATAAGCTTTAAAATGACGTGTACAATTTATATTTTATACAACTGTCTTAACAAACTGAAATAATTTTGCTTTAATGTATTCTGTTTACAGAATGTTAAGAAATTAGACCAATAAAATGAAATATAGATGGTAGAGGAAAGTTAATACAAGCAATTTGGTCCTAAGAACTGGAGGTTGCCACAACCCATCTTACAAGATTTGTCTAGTACACTTTTGGTAGTGATTTGCTGCCCTATGATGTACAGTATAAATACCATACAGTAAAGTTTGACATTACTGATAAATATTTGTTAAAGCTATACACAGTAATTGTTAATTGCACTTAAAATTTGACATGCAATTAAAAGTGGGTTATCAATCCTCTCTATCAGCCATTTCATTTTGTCAGTCTAACTTTTTTAACACCCTGTATTTAAGTTAGTGCCATGAAATTGAATATTGATTGTAAATAGTTGCTCTGCATTTTTCTGAAAAATTAAAATTTTTAAATTTAATTTTGGATAGGTCTGAAATTAATTGCGAAATTAGTATATTTCTAATTTGGACTGGAAATTTTGTTATAAGGAAGAATTTTGTTTATGCACATTTTTATTCACGAAAACTATCCTCGAGACATTATTATGATTTGGAATTCAGATTCTCAAACTAATTTAAAATATCTATTATTATCATGATTTTATAATTTGCATATTTTTGAATTTTGTTTTGCAGATGTTTTATAAAAAACATTGTAAAATCACAGAACAAATTATTTGTAATTTTGAATAATTTGTTGCTTTTATTATATTTAATTTAAAGGACTGGAGCCATCCACATTGGAGATCGATTATTAGCTATTAATGGACAGAGTCTATGCGGAAAGCCACTCAGCGAAGCAATCACTCTGCTACAAAATTCAGACGATAGTGTTACTCTTAAAATATCAAAGAGATCTACTGATCAGAGTTGGTTAATTTAATTTTTAATTATTTATAGTGAAATATTTTATTTAACATTGGAAAAATTCTCATATTCTTATTTTTATTTAAATTTAATTTAATTAGGATTTTATGAGCAATTTTCAGTTTATTTTTCACTATAAAAATTTTTGCTTTAGGAATTTTTAAAAATTTGTAATTATAACTGACCAAGTTTAGAAAAAATTACTCTAAAAGTATATTATTGATATTTAAGACAGAAAATATTCTAAAAATTAGCTTTGAAAAAAATCATTTCAGTGTCTAATATGATGATTGGGTAGGTTAATGTAAGATTGTAGTTGCTGACAAATTCTCTAATTTTTATGATGGTTGCTAAAACTTGCAAGGTCACAAGAAAAAGAAAAGAAAAATTCAATTCTAAATAAGAATTAGATGCAATCCAATAGTATGTGACCTTACAATCTGAGATCACTAAAATGCTAGATTTGGACTTTCTGATTTTTGGGAATGCCCGTTACTTAGGTTTTTCCATTCATATAACATAGAAACTAATCCACAGCCATTAAAATTTGACAGTAAAGAAAATCTTAGAAAATGGGTTAGAGCCATTCAAAATTTATTAATAAGGCAATTACAATTAACCAAGAATGTCTATAGTGCAAAAGTAAAGGAAAAAAACTATCACAAAAACAAAACTGACCTTTAATTTTACGTTAACACAAAAGAAACAATTCTTAATTCAAACTTACGAACTAAGCTTCCATAAACTGATAATAAACAAAAATAGCTTTATGAGAATTCCCTTCTCTTAAATCAATCCATGATCAAATAACTATCGTGCCTTGTCGTCGATGTTTTTTGTTTTTATTTGTCCATTTATAGTTGAGAGTGACACCGCAATAGTCATCCAAGGTCATTTATGTTTTCTTACATATACAAAACTTTGCCATTTTATGATACTAATGATAATAAGTAGTAAGTTTTAACATTTTCTATAAATTATTTGAATTTAATTCTTCTATCAACAAACTTTGATCAGAGACAGAGGGGGCACTAGAGTTTGTTGCCTGGGGCAAGACATGCATTTGATGTCCTTTATCCCCCTACATAAAATTTAAAAAATTTTGTTTTGAAATGCCATACCTTGCTCTGTCAATCAATATTTGACTTGTGCCACATAATATAAATAAAAATAAAAATATACAAAATTTTCAGGCATATTTTTTAAATTTATGAAAATTTGCCCATACCGTAGCACTGGCCCTGATCAGAGAAAACAAAACTGCAAGTGTTATGCAAAAATTCTCTCACTATATATAAATTGTGTCTATTTCCAAATAGGTATCTAGTGAAGTAATTTCGACTTCAAAAATTTTCACCCAACCAAGTAAAATGTGCAAAAACTAAAGAAAACAATAAGGTTGGGTTTCACCTCCAACAGACATAACTAGAATGAAATAAACATAAAAGTGAATTACTAGATATAAGAATTATTTTTACTTGTTTTCTTTATGTATAACCAATGTCAATTTATGTATAAAATGATGAAAATGCTCATCTCGATAATAGTAATTTTTTCCACTTACATTCTGCATTAGACTTTCATGTTACAGTTCCTCAAAATTGTTTTTTCTCTCAAATAATCTAAGTACTGTAACATCTTAAAGATGAGGATGAACTTTGTAAAACTAAACACTTAATTTCCAGCATTTAATTTTTATATAAACAAACATTTTTGATTAATTTAATGATGATGGCTGCTAATTAAATTACACAAAAATGTTTGTTGTGTAATAAATTAATCCTTGTCAAATTATGGAATATGGCAGAAAATATACATTAAAAATTCTGAAACCATAATTAATGAAATGACTTTTTAGAAATTGACTCAGAGTAACAAAAAATGTGTTATGTAATTTTTTTGTTAAATTGAATCTCAGATAAAATCTTGGAAATATGAAAAACCTTTCTAAGAAAACACCTCAGTTAGGTGAACAGCCAGAAAAATTCCCTTCGAAATTGTCATAAGTTATGCCATTTGAATCTTACTTAAATGAACATTTCAATCAATCCCACTTAAAACGGGGTACAAGACCCCGCTTTAAGTGACAGTTGTAATTACATCCCCTAATTGTTCTCTAGTCAATAAGCATGTAGCTTATTTCTTTTGATATAAAATGGCAGATGGTATATTTATAAAATATAGAAAATACAGAAGATATAAAAACATTTTCACTTCTGCCCTTTCCCAACCTACAGGAACTAACAGTCTTCTTTCGCAGAGACGACCTTTTATTGTAGGTTATAACTCTGCTACAATATGCAAAACAGATTTCACTTCCAGAAACAAAAATTAAGTGAACAAAAGTAGCATAAGAATGCAGAATTTTCTAGAATTCCTGAAATGAGATATAAAGTAGTCAGTATTTGTCACATTGTAAAGTACTATTTTTTTTAGTATCTTAGGAAACCGACTATAATTACGGTCGGTAAAACTTCCGTTAACCTAACGGGTACTTTACGCGGATTCGAGATTAGTTTGCCAGGCCTGGGCTTTTAAGCGTGCACCGAAAAATTAGTAATAACAACGATAAATATCAAGTCAAATCAAAAGTTCAAATATATTTAATTAGCAACTAGAACGTACTACGTACAAATATCAATAATTCCAAACAAAATTTATTAACAAAAATCAACAAGTCAACCTGACAATAAACTTAGCTTAACTTAATAGTAATTTCCCCTTTGAAATTCGACAAATCAAATACTTAGCAACTATGAACAAAATCTCTTACTAATTAAACGTCTATCCGTCACCTCACTATACAGAAGAAACTATTTCCTCAATCCTTTCGATATCGTCAATCAAACTCCTCTTTAGCACCTTGGATCGTCCAATTATCAATCTGGACTTCTATCAGAAAATACTTCGCTTTCGAATTAACCTCGCTCTCACAGTCGCCTCGATTTAGAATTCACCTCGGTTTGGAAATCACCTCGGTTTGGAAATCACCTCTCCTTCTTCGGTTAACGTACGGGTTTTATACTGTGAGGTGATGTCACACTTGAGCTGGGTTACTCCTCTTATTTACATACTTAGTTGCTAACATTAACTTTGTTCTGGCAGCTTTAAGTTTCCGACAAAGCTTATAAACCGTTTACAAAATATTTATCATAATTTTCTGGGATGTTTAAGACGGTTTATCAAGTATTTCTCTACTAGTGATTGTGGGGACCCCCCCATTTTTTTTCTGCGGACTGTTACTTCCGCCGGGCAGCGCAAGTGCGCAAGATGTTTCCTATGGCGCTTATTTCTCCGTGAGTTGTTTTTTCTTCATTTTTCATTACTAACAAGAGAGTGGTGGGGAACCTTCGTCCTAAATAAACATAAACCCCAAACAAAAAGATAATAAAACGGAAATAATAATAAAATAAAAAATAAGGTTCGGGCTCAGTTCCTTACAACATGATAGTAGCAATCTGTGAGAATCTGGACTAAATGGAAAAATTTTTGCTAAAATTATTTCTCTCACAAGAGCAGGAAGTGATCGAATTTTCCTTCAGACTTGCTTTCTTGTCCAGAGATGACACATCTCTTGACTGACTGATCGGAAACATAACACAAAAAATTGTTATTGGTCTAACTTGTCAACATTGTCTAAAAAAGGGCATTGAAGTTTAGGGGGAGGATCCTCATTTAAAAGAAAAAAGATCAATGATCGTGGTTTGGTCATTCGTTATCAAGAGTTAGTTGACATCAAGTGTTCACTCCTGTCTTGGATTACTTCCACTACTCTATCAACGTCATCGCTCCCAATTACCGCCTAGGCCAACCAGCCATCTACTTACCTGCCCTTAGAGGATCTTACATCAAACTGTCTAACATCCCGACGAACCTAGAGGCTGTCTATATAATCAAGGATCAAGTGCTACCAGCTTATCAAGTGTCTAAAGACTACAGGTATTTATCACCGTGTGCATAACTGTAAACTCTCTCTCTCTCTCTCTCTCTGTGTTAGGAATCCTTTACGGTTTAATTGATATGCTATTTGATTACTATATAGTCAACCCTATGTATAATCTGATGCATAAATAAAAGGTTATTAATTTTGATAATAGAGTTGTAGCATGTAGCGAGTAGCATGCACTTTCAGATGTGCTGTCTCCAGCTCTCCTCCATCCCAAATCCGACCACTTACATAAAAAAACAAACTTAGTGGTCATCGAGGTTTCTGTATCTGTCCATAAGACAGTGGTGTCAGTCCTGACAATGCAGTCATCGCAGACATGGTGTCAGTCCTTTGGTCAAGTGGTGCAGGAAGCATAAAGGTATTTCGCACATTGTTACAAGTCTGCTCATTTGTAGTTTTGAGTATTGTATACTTTTGGAATTTTGGCTAGCACTCTTTTTGCCAGAGATGCATTAGTACAAAAAATTGAAGTTTTGAAACTTCCCGACGAGTTGACCCAAAAAAATCATGCTATATATGAGATTAAGATAAGCAACTTCTATATTATGAAACGTCACATAATCCTAATAATAAGCAAAGATGGCTATCCAGTTATAAATACGAAGAACTTAATTTGTTGTATTTGTAGTGTGGCTTGAAACAAAACAAACAAGGATTTCCTATTTCTAGACCAATACTACAAGAAGCACTTTGTTTTGCTGCTTGCCTTGACATTTCTGAGGTTAAAGCTTCTAATGTCTGGTTAGAAAAATTTAAATAACATCACAACATTTCATGTAGGATTCTAAGTGGGGAAGATTTTTAGAATCTTTGTAATGTTTTTGAAGGCGAAAACTGGAAAATGAAACTGTCCTATCTGATAAAGGGTTATGCTGCAAGAGACATTTTCAATGCTAATGAAACTGTACTTTTTTTATAATGCTTTGCCAATATGGCCTTTTACAAAAAAAAAAAAAAAAAAAATAGCATAGCATGAAGTGATAAATTTGCAAAAAAGAGTATTGTGCCGTTTTTTTTTTTTTTTTAAGTTTTACCGGTGAGATATCAGATCCACTTATTATTGGCAGCAGCATTTATTTGGGCTGTTTCAAGGGATAAGAAAAAGCTTCTTTTATGGAAACATGACTATCATACATTGACCAAGATTAATTGAAAAAGTGAATCATAAAATGATGAGGAAGAATAGAATAATTCTACTAGTTTTGGACCATGCACCAAATCACCTTTTCGGCAAATGCTAGTTTCTTTCTGCTAAATGCTCTGTTTGTTCTAGAAAATGCTACTTTGGCAACTTCATATTTGGGCAGCATCAGAAATGTCGAGGCTTTTCACAGAAAATCAATGCTACATTCTTATGGCAAATGAATAAAAAAAACTACAGTTGTTTTGTTATTAGAGTTTGTGGTTTAGAATTTTGATTTTAGGACTGTTATAATTACACTGTCATCTCAAGTAAAGGGAATGTCTCAATTAAGTGTGCATTTTTTTTTATCATTCCAAGGGTTGTTTACTTAAAAAGAGGTTTTACTATACTATTCTGTTTGCGTAAAGATGTATTAAACATGTCTGACTATAATTTTTACATTTGTAATTGTAAGTTGGAGAATTTGAAAAATGTAATAAGAATTTCAACATTTATTCAGAATTCAATATGAGCATTTTTATTTTATTTTATATATTTTTAATATTAAATAATAATAAAAGTAATGTAGTATAAAAAGAAAAATTTTATAAATTTCTGTTTAGTTTCAATTTTATTTTTAATACATTGAAGCATTTGTTTTATAGCACCAAATACCTAAATTATAAAATATTAATTAATATAATAGATAACATTTTACATAAGTTAATAGTTTATTTAAATTACAATTGTTATAACAACAGTTTTAATTATACATTAATAATTATATTGGTTTAATAACATTACAACAGCAGTTCTTGATTTTTGGACCTAATGTGCATTTAAAATTACGTACAAATGTTGAAAGTTGTGTAATAATTTTTATATATTATAAAGGGAGTTTGTTCCCATAGAGACAAAAATAAAAATTATAAAATATCTTAAGATTTTTTTTTATATTTGGTTCCTTCCATCCTGAGGACACCAAGAGAGCTTTTTTTTTTTGTACTTGTTACAGGTTTAGACTACAACTAGGTGATGACACATGGATCACCTGTTGAAAAAGAACTCTGGTTCCCTCAGAGCAGAGGTCCAAAGCTTTCACCATCTATATCTTATTTGCTTTTATATAATATATACTCACCATACAAGGGTAAAACCTTTGTATGGTGAATATGCTATATTGCATGAAACATATTTGAAATGTTAAAACTATAGATTAAAATAGACAATAAAACTTAATTTTTGCAAACTATAAACTATTTTAGTGTTACTGGATAGAAAGTGCTACTGCATGATAAATTTGGCACACAAAAGACAGTTTGAGTATCACTCTTTTGTATGCAACACTTTAGGATGATCAAACTCAAGGACTGCTCTTATACAAAATTTGCCAAATTAATAAAATTCTTTTTTATTGTATTTCAAAATAGATAATGTGAACAAGGCGAAAGAGAATCGATGCTTCGTAAGTTGTTGTTTTTATTATATTTTCATTTTTAAATGTGCTGTCAAATGTCTATGCATCAATATTTAAATAAAGATTTGCCGTTCAAAAACTACTTCGTAATTTCTACGAAGTTTTGGGTTTTCAAACTAGCCTCAATCCAAATACACAAACACGGATAGTAGCGTAATCAATTTGGAGATTTGATTTAATTGAAAAAAGCTACCATTATTATAAAATGTCGATTGACAATAGTTATTACTGTTGTAAAAATTATGGTAAATTGACAAGATAATAGTATTTCGATATTGTTAATGAAATTAATAATATAAAAAATTGAATTTTAAATAAAATTTCCCTGTTATTTAAAATTAGAAATGTAAAATTCCAGCAATAAGCTATTTCTATAGATTTCCCAAAGAGATTGAATGTGTGATATATATACATATGCACAATACATTAGGGTGCCAATATATGATTCAAATTATTACAAAAATTTATTAGAGAAATATTTATTGTACAAAAATTAAACTTCAATCTTCTTTAATCTTGTTTTTCCATATTTAACTAACTAGACCTATGATGTGCAATCCAAACCCATTTGTTGCCCGGTAGATGTCTAATCAATGTTAGATTTCTCGCCGAGCCTTCTGTGGTTGCTAGCCAATTTGATCTTCGGTGATTGTTTTATAATTCTGAATTTTAAGTTGTAGAGATTAGAATTTTTTTGTTGTAGCTCTGTACAACACTTTCGGCATTTACAGCTATTACAACATAAACTCTAAAACACAAAATGGTTTTCTTACCAGGAAGTCATGCAATTTATGATGAATTGTAGTGGATAAAATTAGAGCTAGTTCCTTGCATGTGCATGGAGTAAAACTCTGATCAACTGTCTTAAATTATACTAGTTTCATTACCACATGCCACTTTGTGAATAATATGTTTTGTTAATCACTTTCATCATTTATAGACAGCCATTTTGTGTGTGTAGGTGTGTTGTGATATAATTTGTTTGTTCTTGTTTTGAATCAGAAATATAGTCAAGCCTCTGTTTTCAAATGGCAACTGGTGCAGTTATGAGTTTGAAATTCTGTTTGTGAACTGATCTTTTTGAAAAGAGAGGCATTCAAATCTCGAGAATTGACTATAATAGTCATTGTTAGAACAACGAAATTTTGTAATTTGAAGATTATTGGTAACTGGTAATACATCTGTATGGTAGACAGAAGTTGCAGTTTGAGTTCTGCTCCAGGCCAATTCTTTTATTCCAGAAATTATAAATTAAAATTAATTTCTTATAATTATTAAAATTATCACAAGATGGCAGCTTAACTGCCTACCCTAGACAAATTACTTTGTATCTAATTATTAACTTAGCCTTATTACAGCCTGATAATTTGGCAGATCATCTGGCTTTAATCAAAAATTGGGTTGTGGAGTTTTATACAAGATTTCTCATTGGTCAGTCAGAAATTTAAATATGCACAGATTAATTGTCTTACCTGTTCTAACTACTACTAATATATAAATGTCATTCTTTATAGTGTGTTCAATAAATGTGGGCTTCTCTCACTTAATGCCGGTAATCCAATTCTGAAAATGCTAACCTGGAATGCAATTCCCATTATTTCAAACCATAAATATTATAACATGGGTTGAAACCCATAACCATTATCCTAAATGTGACTAAAACTATCTCTACATAAAGTAACAAACTATTGCATCAGGAGAAAATGCTTAAAAGATTGGTTTCCAACCAAATAATTAACAGTTAGAGATAGGTGAATATCACTTTTCTCAAGTTCAAATATTAACCAGATTTCAAATATCTAAAATACTCGAACATCCCAAGTACTTACAGCTGGGTATTTTGGAACATCCTACCCTTACATCAAACAAAATATAGTTCATTTGACACAGAATTAAACCAGGAAAGTAATAATACCAGAATTATTCCCAAGAAAATAGATAGGGTGACTAAATTTAGGGTAAATGACACCAGAAGTGTTTTTTTTTTTTTTTATGGGATTTTATTGGTAAAAATTGAAATGGAAATCATTGACAAAGGTTTCAAACTTGCCAAAGAATTGTACATAGCAGAATGGAAGTGAAAAATATGAACAAAGAATAAACTTTCATAATTAGAAACAGCATATTTTTGATATAATAAACAAAATAATGTCACCTTGGATTCAATAACAATATTGTTATTAATATAACCGTATCTTTTCCGAGATGCTCTTCCGGACGATTCGTATTTTGGTAAGCACAGTCGATTATAAATTAATGAGAGTATTCTACAAAAATTTTCAGATGTGAACTTTCACATCTGGAAGATGTAGTTACATGTAAATGAGAACCTTTTTTATAGCAAATTTGAGATGTTTCAATATGTTATTTAATGGCTATATAAGTGGTGGTGTATTTTTTTAGAACGAATTTGACAGTGGTATTCTCCAATACTTATAGATCCATATTTACTTAAATAATTATTTTTTGGAAATAATTTTGGTATTATTGTTTTTTTTTTCTTGCTTAATTTTGTGTTGAATGAACTACATATTATAGGGGATAAGGGTGGATGTCCCAAAATACCCAGTTGTTAGGCCGAGATAAGATAATAAAGTTAACTAATAAATATTAGGAATAAGTAAAGCAATAATTCATTTATATATTAATAAAATGAAACTAAAAACAATTTAGTAAATTTTAAGAAAGGAAACTTCAATTAAATCACTAAAATGTGATAAGATATAACTTAAAACTTTTTTTAAAAAAGTCTTCAAACTTTTAATTTTGACTGAGTTTTAAAGTAGCTTTTCTTGCATACTCTTATCTCGACTACAATAGATTAACAAATAATTGTCCAATAAAAATCTTCAGTAGATGAGAATGAGAAGAAAATAAGAATTCAAAAATGCTTGGGATCTAATCTGCACCTTTTTTTTTTTTGTCAGAAATTAAACCAGAGGTATCGAAGAGACGGTCTGTAGACTGTGGCAGATACAAAAGCATTGACAGAAAAAAATTAAAATTTATTCATTCAAATTTTTATAAAATGGTATTTTTAAAATGTTGTGTACATGTTAATAAAAGGTATTTATAATTGTAAGTAGCTTTAAGAATTATTTAACAACAGTGGAACCTCTATATTTCTCATTAATCTGTTCCTAAGAATCTAACAAATATAGAAATAATTTTTCTCATAATAAATAACTGATATTCGATTAATCCGTACCCATCCTAAGAAAGGATAGAAGAATAAAAATTTGGTTGTTTGTAAAACTTTATCTTTATTGTACTAAATAAATACGGTATAGTGGTGGAAGGGGAAGAAGAGTAAGGTTATTATTGTTTAGAATAAGACATACCATCAATTAAAACATTAGGTAATTCCGATTATGATTTCGGCATATTAAATTCTTTGGCTAAGTTGGAAACACTAGAGAGGTTACGGCCGAAGCTTTCGTCTCTAAAACGTGAATGTCGAACGTCGAGCACCGCCGTCTCGTAAGCCTAAAGTTTGACAATGGCGCTTGGAACATCGTTGGAATAATGCTCGATGTTCCAAACGCCATTATCAAACTCCTAGGCTTACGAGATGGCGGTGCTCGACGTTCGACATTCACGTTTTAGAGACGAAAACTTTGGCCGCAACCTCTCTACTTTGTCCATTTTCAGACTTAGCAATAATTTTTTTTTTAATCTCTATTGTCGTTCTAACAGCTTTCCTTTTTTGCTGTTTTTCTTCGGTGTGCTTCGTTGGAGACATTGGAACGTGAATTTTTGAAAATAATCAACACGAGAAACAAAGAACACGCACGACGACCACACGAAGCAGACCGATTCACTACAGCTAGCCGACATAGT
Source organism: Centruroides vittatus (assembly GCF_030686945.1). Lineage (NCBI taxonomy): Eukaryota > Metazoa > Arthropoda > Arachnida > Scorpiones > Buthidae > Centruroides > Centruroides vittatus. The sequence goes on from NW_027122172.1 coordinate 3,950,402, forward strand.
GTTGCCAACTCAAAATTCAAATTTATAGCTAGACATTTTAATAAAAATATTCAAATCATATTGTTTCTATTAAAATTGTTTGATTTCTTTTATATCTAGATAGCTATGCAAATTACCTAAATTATAATAGGCATTTTTATAACGCTAAGTTGTTCATAAATCCACTAAATCTAGCAAAAAATTAGTTAAATTGGTAACACTAAGCTAACACGGCTAGCTGATTGGCACAGGTGTGCAATTGTAGTGCTACTGCCTGTGTTGGGAATGATGATGAATACAGAAAATACTGACAAATATGGGGGGGAAGTTATCAAAATGTGACAAATATCAAATATTACAAATATAGAGGTTCAAGTGTATTTTTCATTTTTAAGTTATCACCTCTCTACCTCTCTCTTTAGGTACTTCTGGATTTATTACGACTGTATGTAAAACATGATATTGGGGAAATTGCAGCATTCAAATTGATATTTTAACAGTATATTTCAGATCTTAAAATTTCACAAGATAATTGAATTAAAATTACCTTCTAGTATTGCCCATCTGTAAACGCTTGCCTCGTACACAGTAACACCGTACGTAGTTGCACGTCATACGATACGCATTACAGATAACATACAGAAATAAATAACTACAGTAATGTAATGGTGGGATTAATGTTGTCGCACGTTTCGGTTTACTTTACAGATCCACCGATATATGGGAATGGCTATTTGCATCCCATTGCTGCGGTATGTATGCATATTGTTTTGCACAGAAATATACAAATTTCTTATAAAAAGAGAGCAGACTGAAGCTTATTTTTTTTTTTTTTAAAACAAAAAAGAGTCCAATAGTTTGTCATGGGAAATTTTCTGAGCGAGACAGAGACCGGAAGCAAGAAAATTAAACCCACCACCTACTTTCAAAAGTCCGCACAAAATTCTGATGTTCTGCTAATTGTATTTGGAACATAACACACACAGAATCAAACAAAAGACAAGCGGGGGAGAAAACGTCGTATCGAATTTTCGGGACATACGTAAATTTTTCCTACGCGAGCACTGCCGGAAAACACGGACGAAGTTTGGTATTAAAAATCAATAGATATTCTGCAGGGTCTGCCCATATATTATTTAAATTATATATATATAGAATATATTTTGATAATTGCCAAATATTGTTTTAAAGAAATTCTATTTAAAAAACTGAAATTCATTTAGAACTTTATTATGTTTATCAATTCCTCTCTCATAAACCATAAATATTAGTTTTTCAATATTTAAATCTCTGTTCTACAATAAGGAATTTAAGTTAATATAATGAATACACACACTCTTCTCGAACTGCACTTACAAAAATTTAATTGACCGCACGTTAAAGGTTGGTAAAGTGTAGTTATGAATACATACGTTTTCACAATTTGTATATATATGTATATATTTGTTAAGTTTGATAAAATGATAAAAGGTGTTATTTATACAATTTTCAATTTATGTTAATAAACTTAACATATTTAAATGTTTGATTTTATTTAAGAGATTTTCTAGATTATTTTTTTAAAATTAACGTAATTATTGTAGTAGTGTTTGATTAGTTTGAACTTTTTTTGTGTAAATGACATTTTTCAAGGAGTAACAAAAATTTATCAGAGAGAGAATAAATGATAAATTTTAATGCTCTATTTCTTTACCATTAACGGAGGTTGGTTCTGTGCTCTGACTGTTTAAGACTTGGGCCGTCGTTTAAGGCCTCGATTACCAATTTCAAATTGTGAGCTGCTGTGATGCAAAACAGAACATGATATAATTACTATTAATATATGAGTAATTTTATCATGTTCTGCATTTCAAATTCTGGTCTTTTAAAATATTAATAGTGTAATAAAGTTAAAGTTTTTCCTTTGATATTCCTTACTCGATTCCTGCTGGAATGTTAGTGCTTTGTTTGTTATTGTAATTATTCTATATTTTTGGGTCGACGATCTAGGAATCGTTTGCGCTTATATTGCCGGATTCTGCTAACGTTCGCTCGTCGTAAACCGCATTGTGCACGAATTGCTCGTCTGTGGGTCTGCCGTCGTCCGAACCGCTAAAGATCTTTTCCGTCCCGGACCGAACAAATTAAAAATGGTTAGGTTAATTCTAAATAAAATAATTGACCTTACCGTTTTAATTTTCAGATTGACACCACTCCCATTTCGAGTATCGACAGTGCAGTGGAATCGTGGGCGAGCTGTGGTTTGGATCTTTCTGTTAACGGAATGCAGACTCGTCCAAAATGCGATGCCGAATATTGTGATTTGGGTAAATAGGAACCTGTGTCGAAACTTAAGAGAAATGTATCGAGTACGATTTATTTCGTTTCTGTTTCAGTTTGTACGCCGACTTCTTTAAACATCCGTTCTGCCTACGACGACAAGTTCCAAGCGTCTTTAAAACGGTCGGATCATTTGAGTGAAAATTGGGAATTGAAGACGACGAGTTCGCAGAGTTATGCCAGTTCGGCGGTTTCCGAAGAAGAAAAGGCAGATTGGTCCAAGGTGTTGGAGGATCTGGAGACTTGCGGCCAGTCGCAACTGCTGCGACAAATCGAGAAGACGATCATGGGAAGCGACCCTTCGGTGGAATGCGATCGACAAGACGATGCTCACAGAAATCAACTACGGTATTTTTGCGAAGAATCTCCCTCGCTCTCCGACGCTCAGGACGTCGACGGCGAGAGAGAGGAAAGAAAACAGGGAGGGAGGGACGGTGGCTCGGCTCGTTATCCGGAAACCTACTCTGTGCCCGTACCCATAGAAGTGCACCGTGTGACGTTATTTAAAGACCAAATATACGAAGATTTTGGATTTAGCGTCTCGGACGGGCTCTACGAGAGGGGAGTCTACATTAATCGCATTCGAGCCAGAGGTCCGGCAGATCTGAGTGGACTTTTGAGACCTCTAGATAGAATTTTACAGGTACGTAAGAGTTTGATTTCAGTTTTAAGTCCAGTTCTCTCTTTTGTGCACATGTGTCGGTTGTATATGTTTAAATGCACAATTGACCAAAAGAATGATCATCAGAATTGTTTCGGCAGTAACCGGTTCCGTCTTGGCAAATACGGACAAACAGTCGAAATTATTAAAAACGAAAACTTGGCAGGTGAAAAGTTTCTCCCGCTGTGCATAGTATTACTAATTTCAAAATCCATACAAATCAAGAGAACAAATATTTTCCCCCTTGACAACATTATACCTTAGCATGGGGCCCCTAAAACCGGATCAATTCTGCTGGTAACTTTCTACACGTTGTCATATCATATATTCACCATACTGAGAATTAGGCTTTATGCTATTTTACAACAATAAATGTCATGCCCGTTTGTTTAGGTCAACGACACCAAGACACACGACTTTGATTGTTGTCTCACCGTTCCACTGATTGCGTCTGCAGGCGATCGCATCGAATTAGTCATCAGCAGACCGGCGTACGGCGTCGACGTCGATCCTTTACGAGAAGGCATCCCGACAGATCAGCATCCCTGGGTGGACGACGACGACGGCAATCTGTACTCCTCGTCTCGCACACAATCAAATAATAATCAAATGCTAACGAAGACGCTCTAAACACAACAGGACGTAAATGTAAATAGTCTGTATAGATATCAAATACTCATCAAATGTGTAAATTGTCATAAGACTGGTTGTCGATATTTTTGCAATAGATTCGACGTATTTTGCTATAAAATTTCGCACAAAACTTATTGCATTATACAATGTAGAAACAATGCAGCTGTACAGTTTATATTTAAATGCTTTTGCATAGTTCAAATTTGTAGATATTTAATGGAATGTTTATTTTCATTTAATAATAATTGCATTTATGATATACATTTTATTTGGGTATCATCACAAAATAAAACTAATAATGCAATATAAAATTATTTGTATTTTTATTATTTTGCATTCGATTGCTATAAAATATTTACATCCAATAATAGTGCAGGCACCAAAAATAAAAACGGAAACGACCGGGTAAAAAAGTGTTGGCGTTTTTCTTGTAAAAATATTCGCAGTCATGCAAGCAAGATGTCAAAAGCGTGCCAAATTTACATTTTGCCAAACATATATATTGTAGAGACTACTATTATATATACAAATCTTGCCTCTATTTTATTTACGCATCGTCTGCGATGCATACTAATGCAACGGTCACCGTCGAGAGATTTACAACCCGAAGAAGTAAATTCGAAGGAAGTTTATAACGATAACCAAGACTTCAATAACTTGGCAAACGATCGCCGATCCCAATCACCCAAAGTATATTCGGATAAAGCAATGTATACTGCTACAAAAACACCTATGAGCCCGGCAATAATGCTGCTACGCCTAAAGATGATGCAGGTCGCAATGCAGAGACCTCCGTACGTTGCATATCTTGCTATTTCGATATGGAAGTTTCGTTCTACTACACTTTTCTCTATAAGAAAATGACAAAAATTTAATGCCGCCATTAAAAGAAATTTATTGCGACCAAATGGCACTCACCTATACACAATCCGTCTTCTAAAGTATACTTATCGGCACACTTAATACACACGTCCGGGCCGTCGCCGGTGCAACCTTCGCAAGATTTGTCGCAAGCTAACGACGTCGATCGATAAAATAACTTATTTTGTTACTACGCACTGGACCTTTTCGTACGTAACAACCGAACGATACTGCCGGGTTCTAATAGCGTAGTTAAACATATTATAGCCGTATTAAAATCCGGAGGCATCGTTCGACTAATAAGAATAAAATAAATTACTAACCGAGGCATCGGTAAGTTCCGTAAGTATTTACGCAGAAAGTATTTCCGGTGCAAGGATCTTTATCCGATTCCAGACATTCGTCGATATCTTGAAAATATTAGTGACAAAAGGTTAATATAAAGTAATAATGGTAAATACAATTGTTTAATAAACCAATAAACGCCTAAATAATCAAGCTACTAAATGGCTATAATTAATTAATACAGTAAATACAAATGAATTTGGTATAGAGGTAAGCGTTAAGCCATTTAGTAGCCCGATTTATTTAGGTGTTTGTTGGTTTATTAATATATATATCATCGGGCTTTAAGTATCCAAAGTATTGTCATACATTACGAACAAAACATAAACAATATATAAAATTTAAGATTACTACTTCCATTTTAATAATAATGATAGAGAAAAGTAAAAATACAATCATAAGTATAATAACTTTTTACACTTTCTTAAATGCAAAAAAAATCTAAAAACAGTAAATGTTCGTTTTGCCAGAGCCGTAAACTATTAATAATATAGAACATCGCGAGATATCTACACACGGTTGTCACCATCCAGAGCCATTTCAATACTTGTCTCATTGGGGGAAACAAAGCTTCACTGTTAACACTCTTCCAACTTACCGTTTGCTTCACTTGGTTGTTCCCGGAGTAACTTCCTCCTCTTTCTTTTTACCATATAATTTGGGGTGAAGAGAAACAATAGTTGTAAAATAAAAACAAACGTGACTTTTAAACTAGAGAAGTGAAAGGAAATGATTTTTCTTCACAAAAACTGTTCATTAGTTACATAGGTCTTATATTTTGCACACTAGAACTTACACAAAGAAAACGCTGCTCGAGTTGCTCGGATAATCTGGAAAACAAACATTACGTTCTGGCTAAAAATATTTTTTTTCCATAGAGACTAGTAAATTATAAAAATGTCGTGTCTCTTCGACAACTGTTTTTTTCAAAAGGAACCAAGACTATTAATTCAGCCTTAAAAATCTTTGATGCTATGCATTTCAGGTGAAAGGAAACACATCCCTTTTTAGGCTTTGCTGGTTTCTATAAATCAAGGAACAGACAGAAAAATTACAATTATTTGTCTAAAAATAGTGGAATCTGTATATGTCAGAGAAAACAATGCCAAGTCAGAATATCATATGCAAACAGACAGCAGCATAAATGCAGGCATTTCAAAGTGGACCATTTTTTTTTGTTAGAACTAAAGGAAAAAATTGGAGATCGGGCTTTTTGTGGGAATAATGCCAAGACATCATTTATCAGAAGAACTGCATTGGAGAGCCATTGTCAACTGAAGGCAAGCCAAAGACGGGTACGTGCGGCAAGATGGTCGAATGTGAGTCGTTCTATAATCTACAGCAGGGGTCCCCAACCTTTTTGTACCTAAGAGCACATTCCAGAATACCGGCTGGACGACGGGCACCATTTATTTTTTCAAGGTGAATTCGTATTTGGACATAGTTAACAGCGCCGGATTAAGCCTCTAGCAGGCCCTACACAAAATTTAAATTGGAGCCCCATTTAAATAAGTTGCTTCTAAACAAATCTTATATAATGTGACATTAGCATGGGTGACACCCGGTGCGGATATCGCGGTGTCACCCGGGAATATTTCTAGATGGTGCAAGAGATATCGTGGCGGAGATTACTTCTGACACACGGATGGCTGTTGACTTTTTTTTTTTTTTTTTTAGCTAACGACTGCTGAAATTTCTAGGTCACTCCAAGTTACGGGCTGTACACGTGATTTTACGGTATTCAGAACGGATCGTTTTACTTCATTTCAGGTATGGGAAATTGAATTAGTGCACATTTGGCGGAGGAGAAAAAGAAATCGGTCGCATTTTGCTTTGTGCTTTCATCCGTGTTGGACGCCATTTCTACTTTTGAATGGTTAATCATTCAAAGTGAAAAAACTTTTACATAGCATTTTATTGAAAACCGAAATATTTTTATTTTTATCGTGGTCGCACAGTGGCGGGCACACGTAAAACGATTGGCGGGCGCCATGGTGCCCGCGGGCATAGGGTTGGGGACCACTGATCTACAGGCTACGGAACTAATTTCGAAACATGGGTTCGGCGTATAGAAGATTCGGCCGAGGAAGTTCTAGAGCCACGTCTGCAGCTGTGCTGACCTAACTATTATTTTCTCTTGCTTGGAGCTACTGGAAGAATGAAATTGGCTTCTCCTTCGCAAAGCCTTCTGTGCAAAATGGATCTGTACGCTAGGTGACCGGCAATTTGCATACAACTCGCCTCGCCGGAGGGAACATTTGAATTGGGCACGGTTGCATGTGAATTGGACTGAAAGTCAACGGAAGTCTGCACTTTTCACAGATGAGTTCAAGTATTGTTTGCAGAGTAATTTGAGGCATTGTTTGATCTGGAGAAAACCAAGGAACCCACTCTCGTTCCTGTAACATTTGTGAAAGTGATTGTTACAGTGGAGGTAGTGTGTTTGGAGTATAAAGCCTTTATACTCCAAACACATACGCAGATCTCTACATGCTGTGAAGTAGAAACCTCAATGCTTGAAAGTATAAAGATGATATCCTAGATCCCTACATACAACCTTATTCAGGTACAATAAGCAAAACATTTCTTCTACAAGAAAATAATGCCGGTCCTCACAGTTTGGATGACAAAACGGTACGTTTAGGAGGAGACTATCGTGTATGTGGAATAGTTGGCTCGATCTCGTCGAGTACGTGGGGAACGATCTAGAGAGACACGTTGCTGCCTTCGACCTACCTCCAGAAACTCGGGAGGGGCACGTAACGGTAACGACGGCTCTCAAATCGAAACGGCATCGTCGACAGCACGGAACCACACACTGTATTGAGGTACTTATTTTTTGGAAGTTCCTACGACTGAAATAGGCATCTATCTGTTAGTTTTCTGACAGAAAACTTGTCAGTTGTAAATATTTTTATGCTATTCTATAAAACACTATATATTTCATGCTGTCACCAAGTTTCATAAAATTCCAATAATTACTTTTTTATTTATTGTGGATTTTCTGTTTGTTTCTTAATTTATGGAAACCAGTGTGTAAAAAAAAAAACAAAATGTAAAATGTACAGTGTAAACCACTAACCTTTCACTCGCATAAAAAACACACAGATAAAAGTTATTATTCAACACTAATTCACACGAAGTTTTATTGCTCATTATGCATACATCTTTTATATAAATGAGTGAATTGTTTCGTCGTCAAAGGTCGGCGGTTTACATCGTACGTATTTATAGCCCGAAGAGGGGTATTTTTCTTTCGTCCGAAATACACAGCATTAAAGGTTTTGGTTCCTTTTGAAAAAAACAGATACAGAAGAGATGCCAGTTACTAACTAGTCTCTATAACAAAAAATAATATTTTTATCCATAACATACATCTGATATAATAAAAATGGGCGAGCTTTTAAAAAGTACTGTCAAGAAAAATTATCATGTTTTTGAAGCGTACCGACGAGCCGGTAACGGAAAAGAGTTTCCCATACGTGAATTAAATCCTCACTCGTCTCCAAAAATCTCATCTATGGTGTTCTCCTGTGGGAAGAACCCCATATACTTCAATTTGACAGATTTAACAGACTGTATGTGCCCAAGAGTCCTTCCACTTTCCATATGTCTTCACTAAGTTTAAGAGAAATATCCTCACTAAAATAAATCAAGACCAATATGGGAACATACAAACAGATCTATTTAAAATTTGAAAAAGTCCAAGCAGTAGCTAAACCACTTTTATTGAAAACAGCCGTTTTTTGTGGAGGGAATAGAATCATTATACCACAATAAGGGATCAGTGGTTGTGAAAAAAGCTTTAAAAATATGAGTGATATTAAAAAATAGGTAATAGGACTTAATTTTCATTAAGTTTGTCAAACATAAAAAGCATGTATCCAACCATTATAATGTGCAAACGGGCCTCAAATCTAGAACAGAACTTTCTGATTTGCTAGTTGGTTTCTTTGTCAGACACACTTTGGCAATGATGTTGGGTGTTGTTTTCTGTGAAATCCCTTTCTAACAACAGCATAGTATGTCAAATTTGTGGAAAAATGTACATAATCGAATCATAGCTCTACCTTCTTGCCAAACGGTGTTATGGGTTGACGGTAATTATCGGTAATGGCAATAAGATATTATCTGTTCGGAGCCCCTGTCAACTACCATTTTGTTCCAAATGAAGCAAGTACCAAGAACATAGTTTCCCCACAGTTAATTATATTGATATTGTACCTGCTGAAGGGTTTGGTGTAGGTAATGTCTATTGAAAATCAAATGTTACAACTGAATCAAGATTATTTTTAGCTGTCTATCTGTAATCTTTTATGGCATTCTTACATTGCACCAAACAAAGGCAGAAGTTGGTAAGTTCTCTTTCATCATTTGCGGATGTGATTCTTTGTCTAAGTGTCACTAGTTCGGATTTTTTAATGAAATATTATGCTCTTCAATGATTATTCTTCTGTACTTATCCTGTGAAACATGTGCAACATCTCTATTCTTGCTGAAAAAACCAGCGATGCTCGTAGCACAAGCTTATGGAATATTCCATTGAAAGACGGTATTGTCTTTCTGAATGCAATGGCACTTGTACTGTGGAAATAGGAAATTTTGTTCATTGACAACTGTGCAACAGTTTCATTGCATTTCCTTGGATGATTTTGATATTTACCCCTTGTCTGGCAAAGGTATCATAATCCCAGCCTTTATTTTTTTCACAAGTTCTACCCTGCCCTTTCTTTTAATTCATTGCTTAAAAATTTGCAATTTTGCACCAAGCATGCATTCGCACAATTTCACTATCAGTATCTTACAAAAAATCCTTTCGGCAGATAAAGCCAAACTGTGAAATATAATGTATGTTTGTGCAGAAACCTCTATCAATCCCACAATAAACTTATTTTGAACATCACAGGAACTGTATTTCCAAAACTTCTGGAAAATAGTGTTTCTTATCACCCCATCACACCCACAATCCTGTCTCTAATTACATGGCCTTTTGCCTTGTATTTCTTTCTTTTCATATCATTTTACTTTCTTCTACTTTTCTTATCCTCCATAACTGTACATTTGCAATGAAACAACCCACTCACTGGCCAATGAATTAGAAACTTCCATGTATGTTAAGTAAATGTAATTTTGCAGCTTATATGCAAAACACTCGAGTCGTGAGTTACCTCGCGACGCTCCTATTCGTGTTCGCGAGCTCCTATTTAAGAATGCCGTCGGTCGGTATGGTCGTTAAGTTTATGAAAATGGGAAAAGCGAAGGACTCGACAAAGTTTCAAAAAAGGCTGATTGTGGGTGCCTGTCTTGCTGGAGCCATGATATCGAGAATTGTAGAGCTGACTGGTTTTTTTGAAGATGAGATATCCTGAGTGTTCACAGTTGATGTGTAAAAAAAGTAACTGTGGCTCCAAAACAGTTAATTGGGAACTCCACCGACATCGTCTGAAAAGGCTAGTGCATAAAAAAAGGTCTTCTTCACTGCAGCAATTGATGGAAGAATTTAGGTTGGATTTGGGATTCGTTATGTGCAGGGAACTGAAAAGAATATGTACGAACAGTCGCAGGCCTATACGAAAACCACGAACTTTCTGGTTCTTCACAGAAATCGGTCTACAGTGGTGCCAAGAGCACAATCACGGTACACTTTATTCTGTACCGACGGTAGACCGAGGGTTTGGAGGGAGTCCGTCAAAGCAATGGGCCCTGCTTGCCTCGTTAACACGACTCAAGGTTTCGGTGGAGATGTTACGGTATGGAGCACGTTTTGTTGGGACGGAACTGGTCCGCCGATATTCCCGGAAGGTCGGGTGACTTCCGACGAGTATCCGAACATTGCAGATGAACTCAATCGGTAGCAACGTTGCATTTTTTTTCTGTCTGCGACAGCTCTTTTTTTGACGACAACACTAAAAGAATTGTTCGGCAGTGATTCAGCGAGCATCGAGACAACTTTTGTTGCCCACTCTGGCCATACAGAGCCGAGATTTTAATCCCGTCGAGACCGTACGGAACACGTTATAACGACAGATCCGCCAGAAAAATCCGCTTCCGTCAAATCTATGCAAACTAAAGGAAAGTCTAGTTAATGTCTGGTATGTACAGGACTTAGAAGCACTTCTGCACCTTGTAGAATCCATGTCAAATCAAGTAAATGATGTAATTCGAGCTAAAGGTGGTCCAATAAAAATATTAAACGGCTGTTTCTAATTCATTGGTCAGTACGTGTATCTAAGGTTAATTGAATGAATAGAACAAGAGAAGATTGATTTGGCAAAAGAATGCAGTTTAATGCCTGCACATAAAATTTGGTAACCACAACTTCAACTATTGCTTATCTTTGGTGTCCCTCTACCCTCATCCGGCACATTACTGTCACTTCATCACTCTCCGACTGCTCAAACTTGCTGTCATATCTACAATCAACTGCCATTGTTTTGATGGTTACCTTCTTTTTCTCTGAACAAGTGTGACATACCAAACTCCCCTAGGCCTTCTGTTAATAGAAGTTTCAAGTATAATAGTGACTCCTAGTGTATATAACTGAAATTCATGGAAGGGACATTTACTATCTTTCTCACCCATCTACATATATTATGATTGTGATTTGAGAATTCTGTAACAAGCTAAGTTTGGATGCATCTTTACATTCAAATTAATTAGAAAAAAAGTTTTTATTCAAATCACATAAGTTTCCTTTCAAATTTTCTCTATCAAAATTGAACATGTAACCATGGAACTGGAATGTTTGTTCTATGGTTCACTTCACTCACTCGTTCTCAATACATACTATTTACGAAAATTCAATCCCTACGAGGGGATTGCTTTACTCCCTTATTCAAAAGTTTCGTGACGATGCATCGATTCCCAGTGCCACCACGGGCAGCCAACTCTTGGCTCACCCTAAAGATTTCACCCCTTGTTCTCAATACAGACTATATTTTTTTTGTCAAAATTCTTGTGATGATTCAGTGATTCACAGTATTTTTTTTTTTTGTTACAATTTTATACGTAGGGTAGATGTACCAGTTTTGGCCAGTGTACCAGTTCTGGCCAGAAAACAAATTTAACTTAAAAATATAATCACCACATATTCAAATCTGTCCAATAAAACAAACTTTTATTGTTAACTGTTCACACAGTTAACAATAAAAGTTTGTTCCATTTGTGATTATATTTTTAAGTTAAATTTGTTTTCTGGCCAAAACTGGTACATCTACCCTATATATAGTAGATGTAGTTAGTTACATCACTTGTTTTGAGTTCTGGAGATGGTCAAGATTTAAATGGCTCAATTTTGACAACTAGAGCTTTATTTACATAATTTCAATAATGAATGAAATTGCATCCCACTAATTCAAACAGATATTTTAATGAACATTGTGAACTGACATGGCAAACTGGCCTTCACTCTTCCTGGTTAGATCCTAGCCATTGAATTATTGTATATTGTAATTTTTCATTGTTAACAACAAGGTTTATAATAATTGTTATTGTAACATTTGAGTTTGACTAAACAAGGAAACTTGCAATATATTATCAAAGTCCAGTACTGGTATTTTTAGTTTAACAACAAGAAACTAAAAAAGAAATAAAAACTGGAGCAAGGTTTAACATTTTGAACCTTGCAAATTGTAATTTTCTGTGGGTTATATGCAGTGGTGTATTGGAATACAGCTCGTGTGAGCCAGTTAAAATTGCTGATGAATGGATAAAGGATAAACATTGTTTTACATACTAAAAGCCTTTCGCTAGTTTTCAAAAACATAAATACAATAAAAATAGATTTTTCCAAATTAAAACTTAGTTTCATAGTCTTTTCCTCTTGGGTAGAGAAAATAAATTTTAGTGTAAGTTTAGTGACCGACCGAAAGATTGAACTACTTGATTTATTAGATGAATCCATTTGGCCCTATTAACAGGGTTCTTACTCAAATGTTTGTTTTAAAGTCCACGACTTTTCCCGACCCCTACGTCCCTTACGGTACGGCACGTTAACAAAGTAAAATGGCATTTAACTTACTACGCACGTAAGCTATTGCTTCTCCAACTTCATAATTGCCGAGTTATTAAAATTAAAAGTAATTTATCCTGTAATTAATTTGCAATTGTATGAAAAATAGGATTATTTATTAACAAATCCTTTAAAATCTATGTATAAAACTAAATTTAAATTTGTCCCTTAATAAACTAGGAAAAAAAAAACAAAAACAATCAAAATGATAAATAATACCATTTAAATTATTTATCATTGCCCTCAAACGAGAGTGCAAAAGGTTAATTATGAAGGATTCAGAGAGAGTTAAAATATTTCATCACTGTTAGATTATTAAAAGTATTAGATTTTTCTCTCAAATTTATAATATTTAATAATAAATACAGCAGTTTTAAAGTCTAAAATTAAAATTGTTGAAAAAATGTTTCTTATAAATCCAATGTAAATTTAAAAAAATGATATAACCACATTATCACGGAGAGGATTATCCAAAACGAAGTACGGTAGTGCCTCGTTATATCGCACGTGTCGGGAAACAAGTCGATAGATACGTCTTTTTTGCAAGTCGTATTTGGTATGTACGAGAGTAGTTTCGACGACAACGATTGGAATAAAATAATATTTCTTTGCCAGTAGAAATTAAATGGAAACTGATTTTTTTTCATTATTGGCAAGAGCATGATATAACTGAATGAGCGATATAATGAGGGGCTACCTGTAATAAAAAAAGAAAATAAAAAGCAAAACATTTAGCAACACTTTGCAAAATAATGAATCTCCCAAACTAAACAAGTCACTGATACGGCGAAATAGAGCATTGCCAACAATCCACGAATTGAAGAATGGTACCAAAGCAAGGATATAAAATTCCAAAACTAGAAATTTACATCAAGAAAGAAGAAAAACCAGTCCAATTAATTACTAATTAGTTTATGCTTGATATGTGTTAGAACTATTTCATATAAAATAAAGTCTGTATGTAATAAACTAATATTATTTGTTTCATAAAAATAGTCTTTTTAAAATATTTCCATAAGAAATAATATGAATGGCAAAAATTTCTTCACAAAGATCAGAGAAAATGATGTATTTAGTCATAATGTGCAAAACATCCAATTTTTGATCACCAAAAAAATATATTTTAGAAAAATTTCTCATTTATAATTTAATATATGTATAAGCTTTTTATTATTTGAATTATAGTAGAGAAAGGTTATTATTATAAAAGGAGTTATCAGAAACTAAAAGTCTTTATGCAAACTGTTATATACATTCACGGGTTGCACTGCACGGTGTCGAAATCGCCACTCGGCAATATTTTTATTAAAGTGGCTATAAAGCCTCGTCCACTTATTTCGACGTTAAACGTGAAATCGAAGCGCAAAGCACGCTTCGGGAAAAACGGCAGTATGTTGAGCTCGCGTGGCAAGTTCAAATGGGAAAGCAGAAAGTGACTTTGAAAACCAAAGATAGTTTTCGCATAATGCCGCCCGTAACCTCGGTCGATAAAATTCCACATTGGGGAATTTTTCGAGGTGACCGTTTTTTCACTTTAATCTTTTTTCAGTCGAAAGCATAAAAATTTTGACGTGACAGAACATTTGAAATACTGTTTAAGCATTGTGATCAAATGTGTTATTCGGAATTACTCTTTAAAAAATTATTCAAAAATGATAACGTATAATCCGAATCCCAATAAAATATTCTGTCGCTACCAAGTGATTTTGGTACAGATCTTCTATTCTGAATGTCGTGCAGATATTCTTCCCATATTTCTACATCATTCTATATTATTAATTATAGAATTGTGTAGAAGTGTAGAAATGTGGAAAGAATGTCTAGAATTTGACAGATAACTAAACAAATAGGACAATGCAGTATAGATACAAATGGCATTTAAAGTACTTTATATTAGAAAGAGAATAATAAAAAATGTGTCAAATGCTAGCACGGTTACTCGGTTCGTTGCGATTCTAGACAATTGAAATTCCGAACAGAATATCCGTACCAAAATCATTTGGTTACGAATTAAAGAGGTGATAAAAATAGAAATTAACTTCTGCACGAGTAAAACTGGTGGCGATAAATATTTTGAAATGGTGGAAAAAATTTAAAACTGGCAAAGTGGTTGGTGATTTTTTTTTTACAATTTTCCAGAGTGACCCCTACATACACTATTACCAATAAAATAATTTAAATCATTAATGTAATGATCTAAATAATTTATTAAAATTAAAAACATTTTATTACAGGTGCTAATTAAAAACTGAGTCCATGGATAACTATTGTGATTATAATGTACACTGTTAAACAACCAAAACTTAGTTCTAAAAATTCAACAGAAGGGATTTTTCGAAATTCCCCCGTGGGGAGAGGGAGAGGATTAAGGATCACCCCGAAAGAACTCGGCTTCTACTATACTATTTTAAATGCGGATTTTTGCATTTTTGACTATGTTATAAAACACAGTGAAACTGTGTTTTATAAAAAATGCAAAAACACAAAAAATGCAGAAACACAAAAAATGCAAAAATCCGGTATGCCACGAAATGCGCATTAATAAGAAATTTTTGGAAATTCAACTCTGAGGGAAAAGGAGGAGAAAGTTAGTTTTAGTCAGTATAAAGTGTAAATAATAGAGAAGGAAAGTAAATAGTGGCACATATAGCGTACATTTTGGAAATTAATAAATATTTTAATCATTTCCACTGTTCGGGTAACCCGAAAACAATAAATCCGAAATAAACAAATTTAAGCAAATATTTGAATTTGTTCCAAATTTGAAATATAATTTTTTTAGATTTTAGAATTTAAAATTAATCATTTTATTCGAGTAAGGTTATCCTCAAGTAAGTTAATTCTCCATTATAATGAGAATTAAGTTACTCGCCTGAGCAAAGCTGGGCTCATCCACTAGAGTAAGCTAATATTATGATAGTTGTAACACCGATAGTATATTAGACTCTTTCACATTCAGTCGTCCCATATCCAGACTGATCAAAGGTAACCAAAAATTTTTGAAAATATTGTACACTACTCTGAATCTTCTGTTTCTATACTGCAGTGTGTACATTTTTTTTAGGTTTTTTTTTTTATTAAGGTTGCATTGACATTTATAGAAAGATACAATATATCAACCACCACTGACTTGATAATGATGAGATATTGGCATGTGTAGCAGCTTGTAGGCAAATTGAAAAGAACAAAACAAACAACTTTAACATATTACTTATTTTTGTCAATTACAAAGTTAAAATAAACATTTTTTTATACATAGAGTAAGCATATATGTTACAGTTTTATTTAAAAATGATCACACTTCCTTAACTGAATTTAAGGACGTGTGATAATTTTTAAATCTAACATCTGGATTTTCCACATTAGTTTGGATATGGGTGAGTCTACTGTAATAACCTCATAAGCACAATTATTAATAACTTTTTAGTTTATTTTTGAAAGATTTAATTAAAGTAGAAGGACTCAAAACACAGCTCTATCTCTTTCCTTTGCCCATAAAAAAAAAAAGTTTTCAAAACAGAATTTACTTCAATATATTCTAATAATTATCATACAATTCAGATAATAATGAAGAAAATTTGAAACCAATATCATAGCTCAGAAATTTTCCTCACAATAAATTCCTATCCACATTATCAAATGCTGACAAAAGGTTAACAAAAAGCCACACACCTTACAACACTTTCTCATTAAAATCTTTATTTTACACACGTTGATTCAAAAATTATCATCTATTGGCAAGTAATTTGATCAAAAACCAGCCTGATTCTCATGTAATACTTTGGTCTTTTAACCCTAATAATCCAGAATCACTTCTATATTGATTTAGGTATATAAAAAATTTTTCTTCTGGTGTAATTCTAGTGTCCAAAACCTTATTGAAACAATTCATCAAAGAAAAAAAAAACAAAGGGGAGGATTCTAATCCTGGTGCTTTTCCACATTTTAATTTGCATATCATATTTCTTAACTCATACTATGAAATATTTAAATCTAAAATCCAACCATCCAACCAATACTTGCAATCACTAAAAACTGTTAAATCTATATGGCAATAGAATTCCAAACAACTTACAAAAATGCTCAAACCAATCTCTCAAAGACATCTAGTTCATATTTTGCAGAACTTCCAAAAATCATCTATTATCTCTGCAAAACCAGGTGGCAATTGTATACTAGAGAAAAAATTTTTTCTTGGCTAAGCATAAATTTTTTACCAGACTGACACACAAAATATCCTGTAGTAGAAGTTAAATTAGTTCTACAAAACCCAATTTCTAGTTGTCGTCAAGAATTGACAATCTAATTCAAACTAGGTATACAATTCACTATACTTAAAAATCATCCTATACGTAACGGCAATCCAAACAATAATCTCACATATTCTAGATAAAATAATAGCCGACATGTTTAAAATATCATCTATAAAGCTATCATTAATATTATTATTCCAAGATATTCTTTCATATAATACACCTAACTCCATTATAGAAGGTTGTTATATCTCATTCCTAGATGAAAATATAAAAGGGCAATAATCCAAAAAAGAGCAAATGTTAACATAAAACAATTCCAGATTTGAGGTGAAATAATCCCTAGATTGATAATAAAGTTCCATGATTGGACACAAATGTTATTTTTCACACTTGTCACCAATTAATCATCTCTATCCTTACATTATTCAAGTAAATTATGTTTGCTAAAAGTTATAAATAAAGTCTTTAGACTTAAAACTAAACATAACATTAAAACTTATACAAAATTTACTGCAAACATTATTCCAAATAATATTACCTTCGTTGACATGTGCAATAAAATCACCTAGAAAATTTACATTACATTCATCTAAAAACTTGTATCATATACAAAATACTCAGCCAATTTTCTTTACGCATATAGACATACTAAATAAAAGTTTTACTGGAAGGAAACACAATATTTATTACAACCAAGAACTTCTCTTTATATATGACTTAATAAATACTATCCAACCAGCTTTGAATCCACCTCTATTACAAACTTTAAAAGAATCACCAATAATACAAGTGGTCTTTCAAAATATCCAAATTAAGCCTGTGGAAAGATGAAGAAAATCAGGTTTCAAATAGAAATATTATCTCAAAATTCAATAAATACTCCCAGAAAAATCTGGGTTTATTACAGATTCCAGAACAATTTCAGCAAGCCACAGAGATAATTGATTTGATAGTTACTTTGAAGATACAGGAATCTGCTCTCCAGTTTTTATTTAATTCCCTCTATAATTATTTTTATCATATAGGGAAAATAGTACGGTTTATTGACCACCCACCAGACAGTAATTGGCTATTTCAAATTTATAGAACTCTTATTAAAGCGTTTCTGGAAATATTGCATAGTAGAATGTTATTAGCAAAAAATCCTGCAGGGTTTTCTGTCATTGCATGTAACCAATAACTATAAAATTTTGCATTTTCATAAAACAAGACACATTTTCTGTTAAATGATTGGATTGGATTTGCAATTTCTAGATGCTGGCAGTAGAAAGACTATAAAAAAATAAATTCATCAGTAAGTATAATATTTCCCATTTTAATCTTTCTGTTGTCATTGGTCACTTAAAGATATTGATTTAAAAATCTATAACTGTATTATTTACCCTATTAAATAAATAGTTTGAGCTTCCTCTAATTTTTTTTGTTCACCAAACGTTCTCAATTTATATCTGATATCTCATAAGCTGTGAAAAACCATTTGCATATACATTTGATTGTTTATTCAAGAAAATTGCTTTCTTAAAAAGCAACTTATCACCAAAAGAGGCAAAGTGGCACACAATTATTCTAGGCTTATCTCTAACTTTCTTACTAACTTGTTTAACATTAACAAACTGTAAAGAGGGCAGACTCAAAATATCCCTAAAATAATTTTTATCACCTCAAAAGTATCCAATAATGATTGCCCGTGTCTCCCCTCTAATCCAGGAATAACATTAGGTAACTTGATCAACCAAAGAAGAATAAATAATTCTTTATTGAATTAATTTCATAAATACATCGTCGACAGAAAAAGTCGGCCCTCTCTCAGATAAATATGAATATTGAGAATTTTTTCTATATGTGTCAATCTAGCATCAGAATCAACCATAGCTTCCTGTACATTCTTAATTCTTTCTGATAGATAAACTAATTTTTTAATAAAATCAACTTTACTATTAAGATACTCTAACTATACTAAATACTATTACGGTAGAGAGTCGTTCATCCGAACCCCGGTTATCCGAACGATTTTCAGTCGGACTGTGTCCTGCCGAATCGAACGTTTTTGATACTAGATTTAGGCCTACTTCTAAAGTATAATTTTCAAGTTTTTATATTCTTCAATATATTTATTTTGTTTGTACAAAATAAAGAAATAATTTTTAACGATACAGTAGCCTCGATTATTATTATAAAAATTTTCGTTAGGCTTAAACGACAAAAATTCAACACAAAGCGACACGCAATGGAGAAAAGTTTCAATGTCGGACAGGTTAATATATTTTTTTGTACATAATCGGTTATCCGAACAAATCACTAGTCCGAACAACCCCAGTCCCCAATTGATTTGGATTAACGACTCTCTACTGTATATGCAATCTCAAAAGAACACAAATTTCTTCATATAAAGATTTTCCTGTCCCAGAAAGCATATTTCATCAACCTGATAATCCAACTCGGATCCGGATCTAGCCGTAGCTCTTACTCTGTCATCAATAATCGGAAAAAATAATTTTCTCTTCCCAACCCGAGACATTCCGAATAATAAGAAGGCATTCATTCATAAATAAAATGAAAAAAATTAGCAACACTTTACAAAATAACAGATAGTTTCCCAAACTGCATAGATAAAGCTTGCTTCCATATTGAAATACCACACTGCCAATAATTCACAAATTGAAGTATAACACCAATGCAATGATATAAAATTCAAAACTAGAAATTTACATTTCAAACTCTAAGAAATTCCCATAAGAAATAGTCTGAATGCCAAAAATTTCTTTACAAAGATCAAAGAAAGTAACACATTTAGTCATAGTGTGAAAGCATCCAATTCTTGATTATCAGGAAATACACAAATTTCTCATTTATAATATAATAAAAAAACAGAGTTATTTCAAACAGAGAGTTAAAGAGTTTATGTATATTCTATATAATAATACATGTAACCATTATGCATTTTAATTTGATTAATTTTCATATGTATTTCATCATACAAACCGCAAAGATTAAACTATTACAATAATTTCTGGTAAAAGAGCATGAAACTGCCAAAAAGAAACATTTATTTCTGATAATCTGATAAATAAATGTCATTTTTCAATAGCTAATTTTATGATTATCTTCTACAACATCAAAATAAAACATAAATTAATATAAAAATTTATTATCATTCTTAAATTTACATGATATGATTCATATTGTAACTTACCCATACAACCATCTTCAATTATATATCTATAACCATCTGCACAAACTTCACAACCTTTTGAACCACCTTCTCGACAGTGGCCTTTACACGACCTGTCACATTTTAGACATACGTTGTCGTCATCTGTGGTTTCTTCGTAATAACCAATTAGACATCTATCGCAAACTTCACCGGTGTATCCTTCGTCACATTTACACTGACCCGATCCATTGCGGGTACCAGATCCCTATATTAAAAGGAATATTATGTATTTAATTTAATATTAAAGTTTTTAACTGTTAAAGGATTTACTTTGCATTGACCGTGACCACTGCAAGGTTTAGCTATGTCTCCAGGGCACGCTTTACATTCTGGCCCATAATGATTATCTGGACAGCAAACTGTAATAAAATTAATTAACAAAACTTTTCACAATGTCTTATTATTTGTCAGATTGTTGTCGATATCTGATACCTTTTAATTTATCAATGCAGAGATATTGATAGAGATCTGGTGTAGAATTTCTTTTATGGAACCACCATTCTTCTAAAACTGCTTCCTGCTCATCAGCCAGTGCTAAACACTAACAATTTTATAAATATATTATTTTAAAAAATATTAATGATAAATATGAAAAAGCAATAAATTTAATTTTTACCTGAATTTGCTGATCTGTATCTTTACATAATTTTTCTTGAATCTCCACTAATCGAACCTCGCTAAAAATGATTATAAAATTAAATAAATCTTAAAACAAAGTTAAAGTTAAAATTCTAGTAAAATAAAAATCATAAATGAGGTTTCTGATAATTAAAAAATGCAAGTTACTTTACAGCAATAAGCTTAATCGCGTTTTTATTATTTTTAATAGTGCTTGTTATAGTAATTGTCAGGTGACATTTGCTGGCATTCCATTGGTGATGGTGATAAATAATCATTCATTATTAGGAAGATATTGATTTGTCATCCATCTAACTGGATATACAAACAGTAAAAATGTCTGAATGATCGTTTTAGGGGGAGTGCTGCGACTAAAATAAGGAACATTCATCTGGGTAGCAGATTAAGAGTTGACTTAAAGATGTTCACTTGGAGAAGATAAATATGTGGATGTAAATGCCGTAATGTAGAGACCAGAGTAATGTGAGGACAGAACTAATTGCAAGATGCTGGATTACCAAAGATGTAGACATGGATATCAACTGAAGGTACTGTACCTAGGAGCCAAATATAACTCTCTCTCTCTCTGTAGTAACTTAGCAACATCAATGTGTAAATATGATAATAATAATAAATTAATTAACTTTTATCTCATTAACTGTTGAACATGGTCACTTTCTGTCCAAATTTACATGACAAAACATCTCTCACTAAGGTGTGTCAAAGATTAAAGTGAAGTTCACTGACCAGCTCTCACTCTGGCCAAGGTCACTTGTGTTGAAAGTAAAACAAAACCCAAGGCATCTCTCACTTGTTTACTATGTATAATTAGGTTATAAGACCACACAGCAACCCACGTATGGCAATTTTAGCAATTTTACAGTACATCTCCATGCAAGAGTTGCCTTATTTTCTGTTGATTCATCCACTCATCCATTCTTTCCCTACTCTATACCACTAGCCTCTTCTTACAGTCAAATCATATGAGTAGTTCCTAAACACTCAATAAGATTATTACACAAGGGCGTACCCAGCGAGGGGCAGGGAGGGGCAGCTGTCCCTCCCTAGAAGAAAAATTATAGTATAGTAATTGACACACAGCACAGTCATATCAATTTAGTATCAGTTTGAATAATGAATATTATGACTAGACTAGAGCCATCTATCATGAAATCTCACTCTCCCTCCCCACTTCCTCGAAACTAATATGAGGTGCCCCTCTCTAGTTCAGATCCTGGATGTGCCACCATTATTACATTTTAAATACGTATCTATTTTCTAAGCTTTTTAAAATAATTTTATTATGGAAAATATAATGCTTTTATTACATTACATTCATTTTATCTTGTTAAAAGAAGGCAAAAGGCAGTTTTAAATTCTTATCTCTGGCCAACCCCCATACGTAAATAATAGACTTTTCTCTGGTTAATATCGCTCTGCCTATTAGCACAAGTTGATTGATATCAAGGTATTTGGTGCATTGTGGATTTAAATATTCCATTTAATATCACATCGTTTGCAGCTACAAACAACTCAGCAAAGTGTTATCAGCATTGTCTATTGACATCTTTTTAATTTATAACAAAATATGAGATTTATAACTTATGAGTATTTTTTAATGGTTTTTAAGTGTGAAATCTAACAGTTTTCTTGTCCAAACTGCAGTTTTTGTGAGTGCTTTAGCAGTTTTCAGTTTCAGAATTAGCAATACTAATTATACTGTACCCTCATTTAGTTATTCTTATTAAGCAAAGTACACTGTAAGGATTTATTGAACTGTATAATTCTCATTATGATAAAAGAAATGGCAACTAAAATTTTTTTTTACTTTTTGATTATAGTATATGTAATAAACTGTGTGCTTGATAATGTATCTTAGTTGTTTATTAAGTGTATATGGCAAGTATATGACATATACAGTTGGCCTTCCTGCACTGGTGTAATTAAATCTCAAGCTTTTCTATTGTACTCCAATTAATGTCACCTTATGCTAACAGTCCTACAGATGTGATATTAAACGGATGTGGCTGTAAAGTAAAATCTAATTATTGGAATTATGGATATTATTCTCAGCAATTTAGTGTTATCAGAATTAGTAAGTCTTAAAACACACAAGTTAAAATCACTAAAAAAACTTTATATAAATTCTGATTACAATAAGCAGTTATTATCATTTTCAATAAAACTTCACTTTAAAAGTTTTCTTATTAATTGCTTTAACATTGTCATTTTAATATCAGAGTCAATAAAACTAGAATTTCCAGTAATTATAGTCCTACTTACATATCCAGCCTAATGTTATCAGACTGTTATTGTTATCACTATGAGTGATTTCCAAAGTGATTGTAATAAGCAAATCTGTTACCTGCCAGATGAATTAGGCAGTAAGGGTATCAGCTTCCACTCTGGGCAATCTGTCCTGAACATGTTGTGCCCAGTCCATCACCACCCAGCTGAACCCACAATGGGCCTGGAAAAAAAGGCCATCTTAGTGCCCACAGGGCAGAAAGTGTCAAAATGAAAAACCAAGCTACTGTTTTTTTTTTCCACTCACCTCTCTTTTTATTTTCTATCCAGAAAAAATATTTCTGGCCTATTTGTCAATTTCTTCATCCAGAAAGCCACACTCAACCAACAGAAATTTGTTTAATTCTGTAATTAAACAAAAAGTCTGCTCGTCAAGTGTGACTTCCTAAATGAAAGAACTGACAAATAGGTTTGGAAAAATAGTAAATATACTGTGTTAAAATTACAAAAATATCTTAAATTTTTGGATTCTATTATTCTTTCCCTACATGTTAGTTACAAAAATCTTTTTCTACATTCAAAATATGCTATTTGAATAAAACATGTAAAGATCACAACAATCACCCTTGGTTCTTATTAATTAATTAATTATTTAATTAATAGAAACCAAATTAATTAAAATTTAAACCAATGTAATTTTAATTTATGTTTAATTAATTAAATTAGTAATAGGATTGGTATCAAAAGTGTTTTATTATGGTGTTGACGAAGTGTTCCTACATGGTATGTATGCCAGTGCCTAGGGCTATGCCAGATCAAAGTCAAGACATAACAGAAAAAATCTTTTGTGTATGTATCTGTGTTTAAGAAATTTTTGACTATGTGACACATGTTTAATATGGCAGCCTTCTGCAGCATGATGTATGTGCTGTTATGAAGCCCTAACGTTTCAAGACTTTTGTGGAGTGTATGTGATATGACATCAGTGCAAAATAGGATTAATAGCACAATAAGTACCTTATTCATTTTCTATAGACACTTGATTTTGTGGGCATTTCTGAATATTTACAAATTTTTTCATTGATTGTATTTATGTATGTTGTGGATGTTTGGAACAGCAATGTGTTATGATGTATATCATTTTGTTTTTGTTTGTTAATAAATGTGAAATCTGATATGTTGTAATGGACTATTTTGTGTGATTACGGCACAGTACAGGGTATCTACAATGAAATGCCCAAAAAATAATGTGCTTGCAGGACATAAGGAATAAAGATATGATATGTTTATTAACAAATATCTGTCTGACAGTGTTAACAAATATCAATCATACAACACTACAAGTTTATAAAAATGTATGTTAGTACACCCCCATGAGCTCTCTTTATGACACATAAGAAATCGAGTCTGTACTCGATTTCTTCCCAGGTCCTCTGTAACATCTCTGGAATGATAATGCTGAAAGCTTCCACAATACTGACAGTAAAATCTTTAAAGTTTTACACTGGATTTTTGTAAATGTTGTTCTTGATATAGACCAAAGAAGGAAATCCAGAGACGTAATGTCAAGTAAATGTGAAGGCCATAGTCCATCTCACTCTATCCATTGACATGGAAATGTTTTATTCAGAACTCACCAGACATCTAGCAACCAGTGAAGTGGAGCACCATCTTGCTGGAACAAGCTATTTGGCTGCAGATGTTCCAGCTGAGCAAAGGCATAAAGCTGTAGTGTGTCCAGATATACATTGCCTATGACAGTGTATTCCACAAAGGCAAAAGGTCTGATAGCCATGTTCCTCATGAGACCACACCAGACATTGACTTTTGGGCTGTCTTGTGCATGTTCTCTGATACAATGAGAATTCTCAGGTCCCCATATTTAAACTAAACATTATGCCTGTTTATGGCTCCAGAAACTTAAAAAGTTGTCTTGTCAGGGAACAGAATGTTTGACAGAAAGTTCAGATCTCTTTTATTTCAGTGAAGCATGTCAATGGCAAATTCCTGTCATTGTTGTTTGTCATTTGGCTTTATCTCCCACAGAATCTGAAGCTTATAAATATACAGATGCAACCAATTGAGTAGAACCTTATGCACAGTTGCACATGAAATCTGCAATTCCCAGGAAGTTTGTCAAATTGGCTTTATCAGACTCTGGACAAACATTTGGCAGATGCTCTCAACTGCAACTTCAGACACACATCTTCAGCCATCTCTGAGTTGTTTCAGCATGCTTCCATTCTCCAGAAATTCCTTGTTCCAAGGAACCTGATGCTTCTTTCTAATAAACATGGTAAAAGTTCCTTTGCACCACAATAATGGAACAGAAAAGAACTGAGAATTTAACAGTTCTTGTCTGCTATGTACTATACAGAAGAGGTTAAACTGACTTGAAATGGTTAAATATTTGCTTGTGTCTGAAAAGTTTTTTTAATAATACCCATTTATCATCTTAACATTATTTCAAATAGTTGAAATATCTTTAATTGCTTTTCTGTCCACATACTTGGTTAAACATTGATTTAACAGTCATTTCCTTAATGAAAACCAGAAACAGACTGGATGTTGCAGTGTGATTTTCTTTGTTTAACATTGTCCAACTTCAAACCAGGCATAAGAAAACTTGTACAAGAATATTAAGCCAAAGGTTCACATTAAAAATGCAAAAATAAAATGTTTTAAATTTATTTATAAACTTCCTTATTCATTACTAATACACTTACTTTGTCATTTGATTGATTTATTATTATTTACTGATTATATTTCATTACTTTCCTTATGTCATTTCTTTTTTTTATTGTAATTTATTTTTAATATTTTATTTTTTTGTTCATTTTTATTTACTCAATGTTTAATTTTTCTTATTTTTTCTAAATTACTCTTATATAAATAAGAATATATAAGCTGTGATCACTGTTTACTTTTTCAACTTCACTTGAAAATCGCTAAAAACATAAGAAAATATACATTTGATAGGTATCGATGAGAAATATGTATTTTAGGAAAATATACGTTGGTTTATGAAAATCATATGATAATGAAGAAAAAGAAATAAAGAGGCCATGAAAATTGAGAAAAGCTCAAAGGAGACCACAATAGAAAAAGGTTGAGAAAGGCAGATCTATGTTATCTTTCACCTGGCTGTTTAGACCAAATCATTGGCCATCTTGTTCCGTCTAGCTGATGTGTGCCTTTACCCAACAAAAAAGAGCCCATTGTGATACTACTTCCCGTCTTCTTGCAAGAGATGTTTAAATTCAATCAAGTATTATCATCTTGAAAAGATTTGAGAGTTTCAAGGACAATCCTACTATCTGTTTGAATGACTATTTTAATTTGTGATGTTATCTTTTCATCACATTACTTGATAGCCAGCAGTTCAGTTTGGAAGATACTGCATTCATTCCCCAGGCACAGTTGTTTTCCTTCCATTCTGGTACAATTGGTAAAGACAGAGGAAACAGTCCCAGTTCTGTTCTCATTCTTGAAGCTGTCCATGCACAAGTCAATATTACAAGTCTGCTTGTTGTTTGATTCTGTTACCATGTAATATTTATTTGGTTTTCTCAGGCTTAGAAAGTCTGATTTAGTCTGAATATGATTTCCTTGGGTGTGTTGATTCAGCAAGGTCAATATATATCCATTATTTATTTATATATTTATTCATATTTATTACATTCAACTTCTATTTAAACAACTTATTTAAGCAATTATTTATTTATATTTATTCGTTTCTTCTGTTATAATGTCAATAGGTGGGAGGCCATAGATCACTAACAATACCTCTTATAGATACAGGGGTTGCTGGGAAAATTTTTAAAAATCAGCAACCATTTTGCCAGTTTAAAATTTTTTTTTTGCAATTTCAAATTATTTATCACCACCAATTTTACTAATTAATGCAGGTATGGTAGCCTGATCAATTTGGAATCTGGAAAGCAAAGTAATATGTATAAGTTATCACTTAGAAATAGCAATGATAATGAGGAGTGAGAGATTAAATTCTTTAGTCTTGTTATCTATTAAAAATGCTGTTGGTCAGAAAATAAACACTAAGAATAAACTCTTTCAATTTAAAACCAAAAGAAAAAAATACAGTAATACCTCACTTTTTGTTGGCTTCGGTTATCATTGGTTTCAGTTTTCGTTGATTTTTTTGTGAAAAATCAGTTTTGGTTTTCGTCGATTGCCTCAGATTTTGTCAGCATGCCCAAGTGATATTGCTACTAATTTTGCGAAAACAAAGGGCAACTCACACATTTTCTAGCTCAGTGTGACGTTATTTCTTGTCGTGTGAGCATTACCCCACGACGGCCCACCATTGGCCAAAGTTTCCATTCCCTGAACACTGTGAGTTTGATCGTGGGTTCGCGCTTTGCCAGGATGGGCTGGCTGTGTGGAGTTTTCTGGATTTTCTCCACGTCTCTAATGCCTGAATAGGGGCCAGTTACCCTTAAACAGACCTCCTGGAAGGCATTATTCCCCGCAATACGACCATCATAAATGCATACAACTACTATTACATGACAATTACGTCACACTTTACCACAGGGTGATATAGACTAGAAGCTCATGTCCAACTAACTTCTACAAGACATTATCCTGCGTGTCTAGCCAAACAATTCCATTGCTCTTATCTGAATGCTAATTAGTCTTTTATATTAATTTCTTATTGATTTTAGTATTTAACTCTATATTAATTCTCTATAAAATGTGTTTTTGGTATGTATTTTGGAGTGTCTAGAACAAATTAATTAGCTTTACATTGATTCATGTGGAAATAATTGTCTCTGTTTCGGATTTCGCCGATTGTTTTCAGACGGATTATCGACAAAAACCAAGGTATCACTGTATATCTAAATTATAATTGATTAAATTAAAATTATAGAGTAAAATAAACATTTTTCTTTGTAATCATTTTTACTTGTTTCTTTTTTCTGAATGAATAAAAATTGTAAGTAGAAATATTGAAGTTATGAAATTATTAATAATATGAAAAAATACTTAAACTTACAATTAGATATTAATTAAGTATAAGAAAATCTTAAGGGCATCACACAAGGAGGACTGCCTGCGGCATAAAATTATCTTGGTCTTGTCCTGTGTACACAAACTGGACATGGGGCCAACCTTCACACTTATCCTTTGTGGAGTTTGTGTACTGTCTGGTGGTCTTTACATTTGGCAATCTTTAAACTTATGCTGTTGCAAGCACTGGCTGCAGTCAGGGATTTTGTGATAGTCACGAGTGTACAATAGTCCACGAGAGGCAGTACACAAAAAAATAACAACAATTATTATTTTTTTTTTTTTCACATGATTAGCAATATACAAAATTCCAACTCTTAATGTTATACAATATCCCAAACTGGGGCGAAAAATACAGAACAAAAGAATGCGCTTGCAAACAAATAAACAAAGACGGACTTTTAATCTTACAACTAACTTACACTAAATTATAAACTAAAAAGGAAAGAAAGAATAGCAAGAAGTTTTAGTATGATAGATGAGGTTATAAGGAATACCCAGGTTCTCTGTTTGGTATTGACGATCTTCTGGTGGGGAACCACTCTAAATCGTTTCTCGCTGATCTTTTTCAAATCTCTTCGAAGATTCTCCTTATACAGGGACATTGTCTCTCTCTCTCTTTATGTTAGCGAGGTCCTTTCTCTTTCTGTAGGCCACCTTCGTCTCCCTTTATCCTTCTAGATGACAAGCAGGAGCATAACTTTTGCACTCCTACCTTCACCGAGAGTCCGACCCAAGAATGAACCTTCTTATCGTTCTAGTAGCCTCAGGGACTTCCCATTGTTAATGTGGTTCGTGGAAAGGGTTACCCCACCCACAGGAAGGAATGTTAATAGAAAATTTGAGAAAACAAAAGGAAGAACAAAGAAGAAAGAAAACTTAAAACTAAACTTATATCTAATATATACATTAATATGGCATATTGCCACAATTTTATCTGGGCAGTCTTTTTCCATATATCCAAGCTTGCAATAATTATAACATTGTAGGATAAATATAAAATCATCTATGCTGCATCTCAACCATTTTAAATTCACTTTCCTTAATGCAATAAGTTTCTGTATCTTTGGATCTAATTCAATAACCCAGTTAGTAGAGCTTTTATTTCTGGGTCCTAGTTGGTATTTAAGTTCCTCGTGATTTTGAAACTTCTCAGGAGAGTATTTGTCTATGAAATTATCATTTTTGCTATATAGAAAGTTAATAATATGGTTGGACCAGCACTTCTCTCTTGACTTCCTTTCTTTTTGAGCCTGCTACTTGGACATATGTGACTGGAGTAATCTTAGCTCCCTTGAGGACCTCCTCAAGTTTATA
Organism: Centruroides vittatus; assembly: GCF_030686945.1. NCBI lineage: Eukaryota > Metazoa > Arthropoda > Arachnida > Scorpiones > Buthidae > Centruroides > Centruroides vittatus. The sequence goes on from NW_027122172.1 coordinate 3,979,894, forward strand.
ATTCATTTCTTTTAATGCTTGCTGCTATGGCATTTTTGGCATTGCAGGCAACAAATATTTTATTTTTGCAAGACACTTGTGTTATACAGAGACCTTAGTGATGCAGGGGATACTATTCAATGTGATCCCCACTCCAAAGGCATAAATCCCGAAGGTGATGAACAGTGTGTTTGATGGCCAATCTTAATTAATCCTTTCTGTGATGCTTTTCATATGCAGCCTGATATTGTCTTTTGAGGCTGCCAAACTTGCAACGTTTTCTCAATAAACCATATTTCTTAGTGTCCCCACAATGAAATTACTTTTTTGTTGTTTGAAGCATGAAAAGTGGAGAGTTTTGGTAATTTTTACAGAAATATCTTCTACATCCTGCAACGTCATCATACCAAACTTGGCATTTGGATTATAAATCTCTCTCCAGACAAAATTGAATATGAGTACTTAATTGCAATCACCCAGTATATACAGTGGAAACTTGATGAGATCAGGAGTATTTCAGATAATCCAGATACTCATTTGTGGTACATCAAGCACTGTGAATTTAGTTTCACAAATTACAGATACTCTAATGCAATTACTGTATTTGAAAGTAAATTAATTTACCCAAAATTTAAGAATGTTATGTAAATGACCTAGTTTTGTGTTGTTACACTCAACAGATGATGTAGTAATTTCTAGTTGCGTAAAGACTTTGTTTTGTGTGTATTTTACTCTATGGTATGTACAACATTACACATTCTAGTTTTCTTTTTTTTTTTAAAACCATTTCAGATAATCTGAAGTTTTGGATAACTGAATTTCTACAGTACTTGTAAATACGTTATTTGTATTTCTGAATCAAAAGTGATGATCTTTCAGACATGACTTATCTTATCATTGAATCAAGTTTTTGAATAATGATTTAAATTCTGTGTTATGAAATATTAAGTAAAATTTACAGGGTAATTATGATTAAAGAGTAGATGTTCAGAGCTATCTAAAGAAAGAACTATTGGGCAAATCTCAACCAAATTTGGTATATATACTTTACCAGATTTGGTTGAGATTTGATTGAGTATTCAGTTTCAATTGTTGAAAAAAATGTTACTTCAAAATTCAGCTGCTAGGGCAAAATATGGTACTACTCTCCATAATGCATATGTTATGAATTTGAGAGTTAAGAAACGAAATGCCATAATTTTATTTCAATGTGATTATAGACATGAAATGTGAAGTTGATGATTACTTAAAGATATGCTCTGTGCGCCCTCCATCTGCATGCTGTAAAAACTACATTTGCTACACAATAAATGAAATGACAGAACATAACTGATCCGTGTGGAGTTGTTGCACATACTGCGAAATTCTATCTTTTAAGACAGCTAGGTTTAAAACATTACCTCAATAAATGAGGCTTTTCAGGTAGTTCCATAACCAATGGTTGCATGTTTTGGAACTGATAATTGTGCCAGCTATAATGTTGGAAACAATCAGCTAATCATTCTCTTATGTAAAAAATGTTGCTTCAGTAAGGCTTACACATTTAAACTGATATGTGGGTGCTTACCATCTTACATAAAGACTGTGACGTTTGGACAATTTCTCATAGCATTGAAATATTATTTTCTGGCTCCTCCATACCCAAGATTTGTTACAAAATATATATAATATGCATATTAAAAAGACATCAATACCTAATTTCACTCTAGCAGCTAAATTTTAAAGTAATATTTTTTCCCCAAAAATTGAAACTATACTTGGGACAGTATATATACTAAATTTGGTTGAGATTTACCCAATAATTCTTTCTACAGAGAGATTTGAACAGCTAAAGTTTTAATTACAATCACCCAATATTCAAGATATGTGTTATGCTAATAAATAAATAAATAATTACAAAAATAAATTTAAAACTATGTTGTCACCTATTTGCATAACTTCCTAAACGACTCTCCTCCCAAGATGCATCACCACCTTCAAATTTTCCTCTTACTGTTGATTCTATACCCTAGAAAGTCAAAATAAATGTAATGTAGACTAATTTATCTTTTTAATTAACATAAAAATTCATTTTAAATACTGTATAATTTTTTAAAAAAATTTAAAATGTACCTTTTCAAATGATTTTGTGAGAATTTTACAAATCTGACACGGTGCCAACGATTCTTCTTTATTGTTAACTGTAGCTTCGTTAAAATTCGTATTTTTGATTAATATTAATATATACAAGAAAAATCTAGATATGTAATATATATCCATATTACAAACTGAAAATAAAATATCAAAATTAGTTAGCATCATGTAATGTTTTACTCTTTCTGATATCAAAATTTTTATAAACATAATTTGAATTACTGCATAAAGGAATATTTATTGAAATATTTCAGATGTCCCACAACGGGGAGCATCCAGATGGCGAGGGATCGGCCCAACATATCCAGGACAGACTACCCACAAAAAATTTCCAAAATTCCCAACCCAGACTTAAATCCGAGTTCCCAAGCAACAAACTAATGGCTTTACTGCCTCGGTCATCTAGCCATCATTAGATTTTAGGTGATCAGAATTGCCATCCTGGAAATTAGATCTTGTACCAAAAATTTGTATGCTTATACGAGCGTAACGACTTTACATAACATATTTGTCCGGAAGCAAAGATCGACTTGACATAATTTATTAATACGTTCATTCAGTTTGCAGGATTTGAATCCTATTCTAGAAAAAAAAATCTTTCTTTGTAGAATTTCTAAATTTATTAATTAAATTAAACATTATTCTAATTATTAACATACTTATAAGATAGTAACTCTGTCAATGTCTAGTCCAAAATACGTAATAAATAGATTAACTTCTAGTTTTAATACACTACAGAAAATTCTGCAATAGTTGGTTATTTGTGTGAATTAAATGTTCTAGGCTGATTTACTTTATTTAAAATGTATAGAATTCTTTTATTTTAATCTAATTTTAATTAATTTAAATTTACAGATTAGATAAATTCTCTAATACTAATAGGTATAAGATTTCCAAATGTCGACAAAGTAGAAAGATTTAATAATAGCAGCTAATATTTAGGTAGGACCACCTGCGACCACAGTCAATCGTCAATATAAATTTGCAACTAACAAGGTTGCCGAGCAAAAAAATTAAACGTCTTGGTACACATTTAAACAGATACCAATCCAAAAAAAAAAAAACAAAAAAAAAAGAAAAACCGGTCACCCTCCTCTTCTCCGGTAGCTTCGGCCCCATCACCTCACCGCAGTCTGGGCACGAATCGTGAAGTGCAAAGCAAAGCAAGGTAAGGCCAGGCAGAATATACCGAAACCGGAATACACGAAAAGCATCCGTTTTGACCGACAGACAAATACGGTCACTTTAGTTCATTATAAAATAAAATCGTTAGCATTACTAATATCTTAGGTTCTTAATTTAATTGAATTTTTGTACGAAAGCAAAGAGGTCGCGTCTCCGAAGTAAGCGTGCGACTCCGAAGACACGAGTGAAAATATATGATGAGAAGAGAGGAGGACATTTCACTCTCCATTTCTCGCTCTGGTTTATTACGACTGCACAGACAAGAAGAGTGCGAGACGTCGTCACCTCTTTTCACCACATATTCTCGCTCACCAGCATCCGCACATTTGCCCCCGAGAGTAATCTTTCCTTTCTTTGCAGAATACCAATTGCCCACATGTCAGATAATTTGTTAGTTTACTCGCATTTCTTTATTAATTTTAACTTGAAAAATACATTATTAAGGTGACCAATTTTTTTACAATGAAAAGGAGGACACACATAAATTGTTACTTTTATTTACAATATTGAAAAAATATTGTAAATAAAAGTAACATTTTATTCATTGCAACAATAATACACTATAATAATCTCTACTGCATGCGTATGTGTCGTGTTGTGTTTCGGTAAGAAGTAGACAAAACTACTTGCATGCAGCGCACTCTCTCAAGGTCTCCTGTGCAGAGCACATGCGTTTCATAATCGTGTTTTCTGCACTGTACCAAGCCTCGACGAACCGTCGTGTCAAATACAAACACATCACATCACATTACGAATCGGCTCGGCATCAATAAATATGGAGATTTACAGATTAATCTTCAAATATCAAAAAGAAGGAAACTTTTCGAGGGAGGACGGTTGGTCAACTTAACATTATACATATATTGTAATCTGACCAAGAACAGGACTAATTTATATCACTCATTCTTCACATTTACTTCAATACATTTGTGTAATCTCAAAGCTTATTTAAATGCCTCGGATATACTACTTAAAAATGAATAGATATTCTGACAAACTGTAATTTTAAATGAATTTTGATGTTAATATATCCACAAACTCGTATATCTCGATTCAGTACCTTCGATAATTAATAAATAACGACAAATTATGGCAAAATTTATCGCTGGTTTGTACCTAAAGTTTATATTAACGCGATATTAGATAACGAGAAACGACTAGAATGAATAATATTTAGGAAACTTTACCTCTTTTCAATTTTTCCTTAATGCAGACGAACTACGGCAACCATTTCCTGTGACGTCACGTACCATCTGATGGCAGGATGTGACGACACGGGATAGGGAAATGGCGGCCGTTTCGGAAGAGGCTTCGGTTAATAATAAGAAACGAAAGATAGAAGATTCGAAGGATTCCGTTCACGATACGATCGAGAATCTGGAGAATTTTCGTTTAAAGAGAGTATTAAATGAGGAGGTGTCGAATAAAATTATATTTTTAGAAGGAAGTTTCACGGGCGACGAGAGACCGGCCGTTTTGATTTTGGAGAAGACTTCCTTTGTTAAAGATAAATTAAGTGGTTGGTTGAGTGGCGAAACGTCGCTACAGAAGGTTTTCGTTAACGACATATATGGATCTTATCAAGCTTTTACCAAAGCCCATCTTAACGGTAAGTTAACGTGTAACAATGAAGCTCGGGATTGCTACACCCTGCACCTTTATTCGATGTAATGAGGTCACCCGGGATATTCAAATCTCTTCACCCCTTAATGTCTCGGCATCTCTGTATAACACTGTTCGTTATCACGCACTTTTACTGTATTTTCATGTTTGTTCCCAATCTTATATCGTTGATTTTATTGGCTACCTTTGGCAGACTCGACGGTTCCGTAGCCGTCGAGTATTTTTCTTCCCCGTGCCCTCTATGGTAGCACCATTTTGGAATGTGTTAGGTATTTTGATGTCCCGTTTGGTAGCGTCTTTCATTTATGCTACCCGTTGCTACCCAAAACTGACCGACCGTGGCTGCTTTGTTCCTACGCATACGTCGCCGGTCGTTCGACGGATGTAACTACATAACTGCTACTGATCGAAACGTCTTTGCTTGGTTACGACGGTTGACTCTGCCTGATGCATAGTCGACTGTTGTACTGAGCAACGGTATGTACCGAACATTGTTTTATCAAATAATCTGTAAACACGGTACATTTCCCTGTCGGGTTACTGTCGCTTCTTCCCAGAAATGCAGTAGGAGGCTTGGCTTAAAAGCCACAAATATCCTTGCTGCAAAATTTATGAATGTTCTGTGAGTCAAGATTTATTGGGCTAAATTATCGTAAGAAATATATTACAGGTATACCTCGACTTACGTCCCTCTCGAGTTACGTCGTTCCCGATTTTACGTCGTTTGTCAAAAAAGTATATGGAAAAATAAAAATCAAGTTTAAGTCAGTTTATTCGACTTTAAATCCATCCGCCATAAACATTGAAGACGTAATATCACTAGAAAAGCGTTGAAAGCACATAAAATCACATTAAAATATGTACATTTACAGTAAATGTTAATATAATCATCATAAATCCTAGGAAACGAACCATGAAAACATCTGTGTTTCTGTGTTGTCGTCTTATTTAGCGGTCTTTAAGTGCTCATTATTGGCATTTCCTTTATTATTGGCGTTTAGTTACGACCAATTTACTTGTGTAGTTACGGCGTAAGTCGTAGTTTCGACTTACGCCGTAACTACACAAGTAAATTCGACTTACGTCGTTTTTTGACTTACGTTGCCTCTCCTGGAACCAATTACTGACGTAAGTCGAGGTATACCTATAATTCTTTAAAATATTATTCACTGGGGAGGAAGTTGCATCCGTTGTTTTAGAGAAAAAAGGGAAACCAACTTCCTTTCCCACACTCCTTATCTACACAGTTAGGTGTCCGTCGGGATGTTCACCCTTCCGCATATCCACTGAACATCCCATTGACGTACAGAAAGTCCCTTGTTTCGATAGGCCAAGCATGTTTGTATATGCAGAGGCATTTCCTCTGTTTGGGGAGTTCTCCACTAGATTCAAAAAAGTAATGTGCTCCAGTAGTTCTCCATGTAGAGGAGTTCTCCATAGATCTCCGAGAGAGGCAGTCAGAGAAAGCATGACTGCATGAAAAGTCCTCGCATAAATATTTAAAATTGATGCATTAACATAGAGAGGATATAGAAGTTATTCCTCGAGAGCTCCATTCATCTCCCCGATTTTCTACCAACATAATAAGCTTCAACACCTATCCGAAGTATAGGCCAAGAATTACAATTGAGGTAGTAAGATTTAATATCTATGTGAGCTCTCTCTCTCCTTATTAGATGTATATGCGAAGCGTAATTGTATAGTTAAGTTTAGACGTTAGATCGTTAAATTTCAATATGATATTCTTGCCAATTTATAATACTTATAGAATCCTGTATATAATTTATTGTTTTAATTTAATAAATAATGTTTATATATATATAAACATTATACTGTGAAAAAAACACCCTGTATGTATGTATGTATGTATGTGTGTGTGTGTGTGTGTGTGTGTGTGTGTGTGTGTGTGTGTGTGTATATATATATATATATATACAGGGTGTTTTTTTTTAAGCTGATGGTACTCAGAGACATCTGTAGAAGAATCTAACAGCCAGACTGTTGCCAAATTTGGGAGAGTGACTAAGGACAACATGGGAAAGAGATTCTGCAAAGACAAAAGTAGTACCCAAATTCACCGGTAGGTGGATTTGGCACTGTTGTAACGAAACAGCTAAGAATTTGTTGAAGGTTCACAGGGGACTGTTGCTGGTAGTAGCAGTGCCTGGGGAGTGGCACAACAATTGGAAATGACGCCTTCAACAGTATGGCAAGTTCTGCCAAAAGTTCTCAAGTTCTATCCATACAAGATAAGCCACCTGCAAGAATTAAAACCAAACGACCATGCTACATGGTTGACATTTACTCTGACATTTTACCTAAATTCAGGTAAAAATAGCCCTCATCTCCCCAGAGAATTATCCACGGCCAAGCTTCATTTACCTCTATCCTGGCAAGAAATGTAACGGTTGACATTTAACCGTGTAGCATGACCATTTGGTTTTAATTCTTGCAGGTGGCTTATCTTGTATGGATAGAACTTGAGAACTTTTCGCAGCATTTGCCATACCGTCGAAGGCGTTATTTCCAATTGTCGTGCCACTCCCCAGATGTCGCTACCACCAGCAACGGTCCTCTGTGAACCTTCAACAAGTGCAGTCTGTGAACCTTCAATAAATTCTTAGCTGTTTTGCTACAACAGTGCCAAATCCACCCCTACCGGTGAATTCGGGTACTACTTTTTTCTTTGCGGAATGTCTCCCATGTCGTCCTTAGTCACTCTCCCAAATTTGGAAACAGTCCAGCTGTTAGATTATTCTACAGATGTCTCTGAGTACTGTCAGTTTAAAAAAAAACACCCAGTAATGTTCAAAATAACACCCAGTAGGTTTGACAAAACACAATGTTTATATTTAAGAGACAAACATACAAAATAAATACAAAATAACGTTACAACTAATTATGCACAAAACACTAATCCAAGTGACGACCGACTATATTCTGTACAAGTTCGTCGGAAAAACACCTTACGACCTCCACTAACAGACTTAGTATTAGCAACACCTCTGAGTCAGGAAAAGTTCGTAATAGTCCAACTGGAGTTCACTTTCACCAGGTTTCCGTAACGTCCAAAGAGAGAGATAGTTAGAACTTCGATAGAACCGATCCCCCGTTCCCGCCGAAAACTACTGCTTATATAATAGCCGGCGTTCGAATTCGCCACCAATCAACTTCGTTGTTTTCGTAACGTCCAGCCAACGGCCATTCTCCGACAGCCAATCGTCCGTTGATCGTTGATTCAAACCACAACGGTTTTTCCAACGAATCTTTCTAACGGTTGTTCCGTCTCGAAAGTTCGTTATCTTACAAACAGGGCGGGAATCGCTCGCCTGGGCGATTCCATACCCTACACACCCTGTATATATCTGGGTTCGAACCATTTATTATCTTTGAACTATTCATCATAGAATAGCCCTCCTGGTCATCATATATATATATATTGCGAGTTAGGACGCGAGATTAAACTAAGTTTTATCCTAACTGCTGTCAGTCCTGACATAGATCGGGATCGTACGATCTTGATCTCCAGTTTCACTCATTAAACGCCATCCTTTGACTCTGAGGCTAATCTAAACGATTAGTTAGCCGATTAAGTGGTATAACAAGTGTATTCAAAACTATATACCCATGGCAGACATCTCAATTATTTCTCTCTCTGGATAATTAAGCATATTTATAACAACTAAAACAAATATAATTTTGTTTACTTCAAATAAACTAGAATATCTAATTATCTAAAAGATAGAATTTTTTGTAGTACTGTATTTATTTATTCTCTGTCAAACTCTTACAGTATAACAAACATCACAAAAGCCGATAAGTATATAGAAACATGACTGAAATGTGACCAAACAATTTATTTATATTGGCGGAATTATAGCCTGATTATTTAGGCCATTGTTTTCTGATGTTTCTTTCTTATAGTAATTTACAAATGTGGAAATGGAACTATGCCTGCTTTCGTAAATATTCGTGCAACCAGGGCTGTGGAGTAGGAGTAAGAGTAAGGAGTTGGAGGTTTTTCAAGGAGTAAGCGTAAGGAGTAACAAAATATATTTGTTACTCCTTATTCCTTTAACTATATTACACATTCAAACATTAAAAAACAATTCACATGGCAATGATGAAATATTGTTATTGAGGAGTACGAGTAGGAGTAAGAGGGGTTAAAAGTTTTTCAAGTAGTAGTGGGAGTAAGAGTAACCTCAAAATCATCACTACTCCACAGCCCCGCATGCAACGAACGTCCATAAAGAAGTCCTTGATTTCCTTCAGATGCTTGCAGTTTTCTTCTCGATCGTTTCCTCGGTCTCATAAATCGCATTGTAGTTGGTAAAATTTTCTTCTAGATATTTTCTTGTCCTTCGATTTGGAAATGTTAGTTTTGAACCTGGCAATAACCATTTAAGATGGTAAAAAATGTTCATTCGTCGAAAAACGTGCTGCATTTGGTTTTTGGGGTTGAAGTTAAAATAGAGCTGATTCAAAATAAATAAAAGTTTTAATTTTTAACAATTATATACAAGTAATAATTTTTTGTAGATATCAAGGCCACTATAATTCATCCCGCCAGTGAAAAACATATTCAAAAGTATTCTCGTCAGCCACTCCATCTTATTACAGAAACTATAGAAATGTACAAAAATGTGATGCTTCCTTATTTGGAAACAAAGCAATTTTCATTACAGGTATTTATTTTACTTTTTTGAAAGTTTTGTATTTTAATAATCTTAAATTAAATTGATTATTTTATTAATTTTCTAAGTGGATTTATAATATCTTGGAACATAAATCGGAAGTAGATCGTATAATTTGCGAAGATGACGATCCAGATGTTGGTTTTATATTAATACCGGATTTAAAGTGTGACGAGAGTCAGAAAAATAGCTTGTACGTTGTGGCAATATGTCGTAAAAAAGGTTTGCGTTCGTTAAGAGATTTGACTGCCGAACATATTCCTCTGTTGAAAAATATAAAATCCAAGTGTCTGGTGAGTATTATGTCATTATTGAATCACCAGTTTAGTTAGAAATATAGTGAATAAACAATTTCTCTTTAACATTTTATTTGATTATGTACCAAAAGAAACGGGTAAAGATATTTTAATTTATGATTATGTATGTATGTGATATGTGGTGGTGGTGTATATATATATGTGTGTGTGTGTGTGTGTGTGTGTGTAATTATTATTATTAAATAAAAAATGCCAAAAAGTTTTCTGTTACAAATGATCATCTTTATAAACACAGTAGATTCTCCATATTGTTATCAGAATTTGGTTGTCATCATCTCTGAATAAATACAGTAGTATCTCATTTTAACGGATTTCTTGGAATAATGAATTTTTTTCCCAGGTCATGCCAAATCAATTAATTTTACCTCCTTTTAGCAGATCAGTAACTCAGAATAACAGATTTTTTTCTAGCCTCATCTATTGTATAATTGCATTTTTCAATGCTTAGTTAATATTTTGGAATTTATAGAGTTCAATGATGAGCTTATTACATCTGGGATATGTACAGTACAACTGAAGAATTGTACAAAAAAAATCAACTGAGGAGGAGCCACCTAATGAACAATCTGATGTAGGTCCAAGTGTAGTGCCAAAATTTAGCAAGGCCCCAAGTTGTGAAGACCTAACAAGTTTTATCATAAATGAACAGGCTGTACATAACATTACTGATGAACTTATGTAATGCCTCTTTTTTTGTGTTTACAGTATATATAGTTATTGTCAGCTTTATTCTACACACAAAGCATAATATACTATACAATTTTGTAATATACATATTTCTAGAGAATAAAAAATAGAGATTTCAACTACATGTATTTTTTATGTGTGGGGGTTAAATAACAGATGGGTGTGACGAAATTGAGAACAACACGTTTATATGTAATATATAAACCTGTTCTCGATATAACAGAGTCTCGGAACAACGGATGATTTTCGGCGGCCAAAGCGATCCGTTAAAATGATATTCTATTGTAGGTCTGCTTGCTTTTTTGTGCTATCAGTCTTAGCTAGTGCTTTAAATTAATTGTTTTAATCACTATTTGCTCACTATACAGAGGTTTAAATTGCTGTCATTGTGCTACCTGTTATTGAAGTTGGTAGCCGACAAACAATACCGGATGAATTATTTGTTAATGAGCCTAGAAGTTAAGACATTTTAAAAATGTCTGAACATTATGCAAAGCAAGTAAATAAGACTAATGAAACCAAAATTTCTTCTATTTATAAATGTAACATTAAAAGGATAAGTTATCAGTTTAGGCAAGTCCCAAAGTGACTATACTATATATCCAATAGACTTAAAATTTATACATAATCAGATTAAAATAAGTGAATATATATATATATATATATATATATAACTTATTTTATAATGTATTTATTATCATTGATTATCTCTATTTAATAATGGCAGAAACTGAAGGTAAATGAGAAGCGCACATAATATAATTCCAGCGATATAAGTTAGTTTTAATAAACCAAAAAATGTTTTCGTTTTGTTTTGTTTACTGGAACAGGACCTAAATGAAAAAGAATGAAAAGAACATTTTAAATAAAATTTGAACATGCATAAATTCAACATAAAAAGAAAAAATATGTTTTTTCTTTTCATTCAAATTTTGTTGTTCCAACTGAAGAAGACCTATCTTAGTAAGTTTAAAACTTTTTTTTGGTTTATTAAAAACTATATCACTAGAGATATAAGGTGTGCTTATCTCTAATATTATAGTTTTAAATACATATTTCCAAAGACATTGTCTCAATTTATGATGATGTGCTTAAAGAAAACAGAATTTGCTTACAATGGTGGTTTCATAAGATTTCCAGAAATGAATTAGAATGTTACAAGTGAGATCTGTAGTATTTATATTTAATGAAAATTAACAGATTGAAATGAGAAAGTATTCTTTTTTGAACATACACTCAAACCTGTTTTTGTGTGCAGTATATGAATTTCAATCAAATTGGTATACTGCACAAAACACATTGCACATATAAAAAAATCGCACAAAAAAAAGACTGCACAAAAACAGGTTTGAGTGTAATTATTTCGTGCATAGAAATTGCTATGCTAAATATTAATTTAATGAATGTTTTTAAATTTTATCGCACGGAATCTTAATTGCATAATATTTACTAATCGTTACTGTTTATTGTTGAAGATTAATTAATTAATTAATTTTTTTCTTCAAAGGTTGCAATTAAAGAGACGTACGACATTCCACCATCGCAGATTCTCTCCTATTTACATTATCAACCATCTTATTATCATTTGCATATCCATTTCACAGCACTGATGTCTAATATTCCTGGAACAAAAGCAGACAGAGCGCATCTCGTTGATTCAGTAATTTCTAACTTAGAGATAGCATCCGATTATTATCAGAAAGTAACATTGTGTTATTCTCTTAAAGATGATGATGACTTTTTGAAAATTTTACAAAAACAAGAACAAGTTTGTAGTGATAAAATAGAATAAAAGTTTTAAAAATTTTATTTTGATAATTTTAAAAAACACCATTTTGTAAATCAACTTCATTTATAAAATGTTTATCTAAATAGTCTATCACAGAAGAAATGCTTGTTAATACATTGAACACTTTTCTTTCTGATCTAGGAAGAATTTTTTCTAACATGAACATCAAATGTTGATGAAACATTGTAAAATGAGTTCCAAGTTGCATTGATATATCTAACCAATCTTTTATACATGTGCTAGGAGTATATTTGTATCCTGCAAACATCGCAGGATTTTGCAGTATCCCCCTTGCTGACATAACTCCTATCAAAATTTAAAAATAAATAATAATTCAATAGTTTGCTACATCAATAAATTAATAATTTAAAAATTTACCTTTAACACCGGTTATTTCATGCATTTCTTTTGCATCGTTTAAGCAAAATACGTCACCATTTCCGAGCACAGGTATCCGAACACTATCGACGACCGTTCTGATCGCTTCTAAATTTACAGGTTCTTTTCGCTGTTCGGTGGTCCTTCCGTGTATTGTTAGCCACGAAACACCACAATGTTCAGCTCTCTGACAAAATTCTATAGTTTTCCTAAAATAACACAAAATGGAGAAACTAAATTAGTAAAAATGATGTGTGGCAATCAAACTATGTCGAGACGAAGGTTTGTATACAAAATCGATCAGTTCTTAAGTGAAGAAAGGAAATATTTTTCAACACAAATTAATTATCCAAATATTCAAATGAATTTAATTATAGAATATTGTCATGTGTAATAAACAGTTTTTCTAGTAGTACTTATTAAACAAATTCTATTAAATATAAATTTTTTTAACTTACTTAATATCGTGATGAATACGAATCTTCAACGAAGTAGTGAATTCTGAATCTGGTATACGATTTCGTAATTGTAGCACCATATTTCGAACTAATTCTGGTTCATTTATCAAATAAGCACCATATTTTTCAGCTAAAGCCCATCTAAGTTATAAAAATACTTAAAATAAATTTTTAACTTATTAAGTAAATGCTAATTTTTTTCTTTAAAGTTAATTCTCCATAGGTTATTAATTCAAATTGATGATTTAATGTAGATTAGTGAAAATTATAAGTAGTTATTAAAACAGAGAATATAAACAATAACAGCAAGAAACAAATTTATTTTGTATAATTTATATATATACAGTCAACTTGCCTTAAAACGAACAGCAATAAAGCAAATTTTGCAGTTGCCCTGGAAAAATGCTATTGTCACAATGTTAATTTTCGTGGCTGTTTTGAATTAGCCGAACGCCTTGTGGTCTTTTTTCACTCAACGAGCGATTTCGGTCTTTGAGCCTAACATTTCTAAGTATATCTTGTAACGTAGAGAGAAATTTTCAATGTACAAAAGTGACATTACACCAAATTAATTTTCCTTCACCGAAGAAAATTTGACAAAATATTTCATTGTGAATTGTAATGCTCATATTTTTCCTACAATAAATAAATGTAAATAATGTACTTATTACATAGATGAATATTTAATAATGATATGTAGATAGTTTTTAGATAATGTTTAAGCTAATATTTTGATTATTTTTACGTCATATATATGCACATAAAACGACAGTTTTAACTGTGTAAAAATATGAGCTGTACTGATGTAATAAAAAAATAAAAATCATTTAATTTTTAGTTACAAGATTTTTTTACTCTTTCCACTCTGCAAATAACCTCTTTTCAAGCCCCATTTTGGTCAGGCTTGCAATGTGGGATAACTATGTGGGAGAGCCCAATTTATAAATGATCTAATCTCAATACAAATTTCTGAAATTCTAACCTAAATTGAACAACAAAGGTGATGCCTGCTGGCAGGCATCACCTTTACCATTTTAACATTCTTAGTCACCTTGGAAGGTTGACATTAACCAGATACAAAATGACCTAGCATGATTGTAATATAGGAACATTTTGGATCCGATAAAATATCACGTATGCTATTCTAATTTTTTTTCTATGTTAGAGCACATCTTTATTTAAGAAAAAATAAATTTGCAATAATGTATAAATTCGTAGTAATTTAAGAATATACTTTGCTGGAATTTAAATTTCTGACATTCCTAAATGAATATTTCACATTGAGTAATGGAAAGCATATTTAGACAATGCTTTTGAGTTTTAATTTTAAAAGTAAATATAGTAAAACCTTGATTTAATGGACCTATATTTAACAAACTTTGGATTTAACAGACAAAATTTCACTGTATGTCTTATGTGAAAATAAACATCCTGTTGATCTTAAAATGCTTTTTATTGGTAATTAAATTATCAGGGTTTTTTTTTCAAATCCAAGAGCCCACTTCTCTTAACTTTATGCTACAATAGGAGTAAATCAATATATCATCATCCGAAGACAATTAAATACAAAATTATTTTCTGTTTTTGTCAAATTTAAATATAGAAAACTTTTCTGCGAAATTAAACTTCTTGTACAGTAGAACCTCGGTTAACGACCAAATCAGTTAACAAACTTTTATTCTGCAAAAATTTTGTCTTGGATAACGAACATAACAGTTTTTTTGTGTCAAATTTTAGTTACTGTTAGGCATGTGCAAATTAAGCATTGCTTTTCCAAGTATTGTGCTAAACTTCTTTCTTCAGTTTTTTGATTTATATATTTAATCAATATGGCATCCAAGAAAGAGAAAAGTGATAGTGGCAATAGAAATGACAACGTGCTATCGCATTTGAGAAAAATTTTGATTAGGAAAGTAAGACAATCAACTTTAGATCAATTTCTGTTCCTTACCAAAAGAGACCTCGAATCTCCCAATGAAGTGCTACCCGTTATTTTTTTGGAGGGGGATTCCCTTCTAAGCATTAAGCTCCGTACATCTCCACTCCTCTGCCACCAACTACAACAAATGAAGGTATGTACAGTGCTATTTTATTAAATAAAGTTTACATGTTTGTTGCTGTAATGATAGATACTACATTTTCCTATATTTTCATCAAAGAAAACCCATTTTACAAATAAAATTATAAAAATTTTGGAGTCTAGAATGAATAAATTGTATTTGCATTAATTTCTATGGGAAAAATTACTTCGGTTAACGAACAGTCGTGGAACAGATTAAGTTCGTTAACCGAGGTTCCACTGTACGTACTTAATTGTAATTACATGAACGTATCTTTGTAAGTAAAAACAGATAAAAAATTGGCAAATTAGTTAGTTTAACACATGCAATTAGAAACCCTATTTCATTATATGACAGACTTTCAGCTTTAATGGAGACCCCTCACCTGAATTAGCAGTGGTGTGCCATCCATGGAAGCTGTGGAAGCGCAGCTTCCCAAGTATTTTCTAAAATATAAATACCTATTATGTGATTATTTTCATATTTTAACATACTTTGAACTACTTAAAATTAATATTTTATTATAACCTCATTATGTATTTTATTACAAATTTCTATACATGTGAAAAACAATGATAAGAATGCTATTGTATATTTGAATATAAATTTGTATATGCAATGGAAGCTCTGTATTGTTGAATATGGGACAGCTTCCACAGAGAAAATATATGAATGATGTAAAGCAGCCAGATGACAGTTATTTGTGCATGCGCTTTACAGAGCACCAACTTCTGGCAGTTTAGCTGGTTGATGCTACACACGAAAATATCGTATAACACTTACAATGATTCCATCCATTAGCCACTGGCAGGGAGCTATTTGACTAAGTGGATTATTTTAGAATTTAAAAAGTAAAGAATGTTTTATGTACATTTCTTTACAAAGCTATATATAATTATAATTTTCTTTTAATTATAATTATATTGACAGCTCAAACTCTTCAAGCCTGGAATATATTATACAAAATAACAACAAATTGAACTTTTAAAGAAATTCCGAGATAATTAATTGCAAATTTGATAAGAGCAGCCGTTGCATTAATTTGAAAGAGGATGGACAAGTATCTTACGCATGGCAATCATTATATCTAAGGGAGCAGTCGAATTAAAAATTATTTTGGAGAAATTTAAATTCGATTTAATCGATTTAAAATATTATTTTAAATTTTTAAGAGAATTAGTTGAAAAATTCTCGTTTATACGTTTCTAAATAAAAACGTTCCAATTTCTGCATTCTTTAGAATTTTTATCACTTTTAGATGTTAATAATTTTAAATATTATGAAAAACAATTTTCCAAAGCGAGTTTTAATTCTTTAAATTAAGTAAATTGTATGGAAAGTTTTTTGATTTATCTAAATTATGTAGACAATATTTATATTTGAGTCCAGACTATATTGGCAAGTCACTCTTAGACATAGAAAGTATTATAATTAATGACGATCTGAACAAAGACATATTAAAAGAATTATATGATTTAATATCATTAATTTTTAAGGTGCCATCTATGAGTACATCTGTTGAGTGCAGTTTTTCAACCATACGGCGAATTGATACATTTGCAAGGAATACTCAGTCAGAGGAAAGATTGTCGTCACTAGTGTTGTTTTCAATAGAAAAAGAGCTTTGATGGAATCGACAACTAGCAATTTTTATGATAAAGTAATTAACGACTTTGCGGAAAAAATTGACGAATAAAGTTTTAGTTTATAAAAAATAATAAAAACAACTTCTTGTATCTTTGTTTTGTGTCAATATATCTATCTTAGAATTAAAATATATAAACTGTTTATTTTTGTCATTTCCAGTATTTGTTTAAAATTTTTACGGAAACACAGCTTCCCTATCATCAAATGTCGTGGCAGGCCACTGTGAATTAGTCCATTAAATCGAGGTCTTACTGTAATGATAAAACATTCATTACCTTTGAGGGCAACCGCAATTAATGTCAACACCATCACAATATCTGAAATTAAGAATAAAGCTATTATTCACAAATTTTAGTTCTTATACTTAAAATATTTGTATTATAAAAACTGTACTTCAAATTTCTAGATGAAATTTGATGAATAATTTATGAAACTGTTGAAAACATTTTGAAAATATTTCAGCTACTTATGATTATTCAATTGATTTAAAGTTCAGTAAATAGTACTTTTAAAAGATTTATTGACAACAGAACAGAGAATATTCATAGAATATGTAAATTTATAATTTTTTTCTGAAAAAATTCAACAGAAATGAACCATTTTTATGATCATTAATTTTGATGAATTGTAAATGATTATTTACCAAATGATCAAATGAAAAGTTCATTTGCAAGTAGAGCTGATAATGCTGTGAACTGCCATTCTTGTTACTTCTTGCAATGAATGGCAGGGAGGGCAGTATTTAAATTATTTAAATCTTGCACAGTTATTTACTACAAACTATAGGGATATCATTTGAAACTCTAAGTAAATCAATGGCATGTGATAAGTCAGTCATGTGTCCCCAGCTTAACTCCTCACAAGTAAGTTTATTATTCGATCACCTTATGCACGCACACAAGGGCGATTCACAGGTGGTGGTCAGTTGTTTTTTCTCGGAAACCATTAGAGATAGGAAGATGACACTAATGACTGACTTTAGAGAGCAGATAGAGGACAATTCTTGGTGACCTTGAAAATCTTGATTTTGAACAAAATATAGTTTTTTTTTTAAAATTTATAAAGGGTTCTTTTCAGCCATTATATAAATAGTAATAAAACATAGTAATAAAACAACAAATCATTTTTGTTTTTCCTCTCTCTCTTCAAATTACATTAAAAATTTATATTAAATATATATTTTATATATTCTAATATAAACTAGCTTTGGAAAAAAAAAAATCAAATTACAACTAAAAAAATTTTTTTTCTTAAACTTAGATTTTTGCTATTTAAATTTTAAAGATAAAAATATTTTTAAAAAATGTAATAATCTTACCGAAAAACTAATTCTGCTGCATCAGCCAAATCTTTTCCATTATTTGCTGCAAACTGTACAATCAAAGGTCTATCCTCTGTAATATGAAACAATAATACTGTATAAACATATGTAGGGTATATAACCATAAGAATAAAATTCCAAAAGATTGCAAATATCGAATAATCGAATATATTTTCAAAACATTAAAAAAAAAACACTTGAAACATGGTTGGAGGGTTGAGCCACCCATCCACAAACACACACATCTGTAAGATAGCTATGTCAATTGATATTACTGATTAAATTCTGCATTTTGTTATGTTTATTTGGTTTTGGTGTGCGGAAGATGAGCGGGCACCCTCTAAGACATCATTAAAATGCATTATTATCAGACTTAGTTATGTCCTAAAAGTTTCAACCTTGTATCTTAATTATAAGTGGAAATTTGAACTGCAGTATTTAAGAACTTAATACAAAGCAATTTAAATAAAAACATTTAAAAAATATAAAAAATTATTATTCAATTCCAAAACTAATAATCACAATGATAAAATTTAAGAAAAAATTAAATATTCAGTATTACATATTGTGTGTTTACATAAGTTTTTGTCAGCTTATTACCAGATAATCAAATGTAAGAAAACTTGTGAGGCATTCGGCAACGGTGCAAGTCAAACTTTGTGAAACACGAGCCGCTGGCATCAGAAATATTACTTGCAATATCATTGAAGTTGGACTGCTCGCAGAATTGGGAAGGCAGACTTTTGGATCAACCAACTCCTCGTATGACTATTTGTGAGTTCTGCTTTTGTTTGATCACCTGTATTTGTCTATTAAATAACTCAATAAGAAATAAATTGGCAATAATATTCCAGATTGAATAAATTTTCCATTTCAAAACACTTTAATTTATAAACATCTGTAAGCCCAATAGGCAATCCAGCAATCATTTGGCTTTAACAGTTGCATATTTAATGAAATTTAAATTGGTTATGATAATATAAAATAAAAAGCAAAAGTTACAAAATATTCCTTAAGACAGTAAAAAACATCATAATGATATATAAAAATATTTATTAATAATTGACTTATAATAGATATTCATTTTAATGCTATTACATTAAATATTATTATTAAAATATAACAATTTTATAAAAATATGTTTAAAATTTCACATAAAACTCCAGAATGAGGAAATAAACCAGCAAAGTCATAGCAGATTTCTTCTAGTAGGCTACTTCTAGAACTATTATCCTCCTTGTAACTAGACTTCTGTCAGAATTGCCATAATAATGTAAATTTCCTTAAAAACTGGATGTATTTAGTATCCAAAACTAGGTTAATGTTACCTATGGTATCCAAGATGGCGACGGGGAAATTTTTCTACCCTACAATCTAGACGGCGGCAGGGATTTTTCCCCCGCCCGTATATTGCACGCGGCGACCGCGAAATTTTTTCTTTCTACCGTACATTTAAACGGCGACGTGAAGGTTATTTCTACCCGACGGTCTATATTAAGAATACTAAAAAACACCGAACGAAAAAACAAGAGCACTTACTTTGTTACTGAGCCTTTCCTCTTTTTCTTCGTTTCCCGTCGACTGAACTTGATTCTCCGGCATGAGAAGAGGATCTCTTTTGCGCTTTTCTTTTAACAATGTTCTCGTTTTTTTCCACCTTTTTCTTCTTGGCAATAGGTGCGGGAGCGGCCGGAATGGTCTCCGGTTCTTTCCAACTAGGTACTTTTCCGCGACCGGGAAATATCATTCTGACGTGTTTGATAAAGGTGTGGAATTTTTCGCCGGGATTTTTTGCCGTCCAATTGTGATACTTCTTATACATGAATGCGTACATATGCGAATCCGACAAATCTTCTGTGTAATGTTTCGGCAAATTCTTCTTGTTTTTTAAGTGACCCCACAATCTTTCGATATTCTGAGTATGAACGCCTGTAATCGGGTTGACAAAATTTTCAGAGTGGTTTACTGTTTTATGAGAAATTTCTATACCTTCTAAATCGTCGATGTGGTTATATCCCTTCCATTCGTCTGTGAACACTGAGCTGCCGGAGTTAACGTATTTCGAAATGATCCAATTGAGAGTTATTTCAGATCTGTCATTAACCTGGCATATAAAACAAGTCTTGTCCTCCCGGCACAAACCTCCGACGACCCATTTAGTGCTTTTCATCTTTCTTCCTTTCTCGTATTTTCGTTTACATATCACTGTTTCGTCTATTTCCACTGTTTTGCCGACGCCTCCTATTTTAAACGATGTCAGATTGTGTAAGGACACTAACATAACGAAACGTACGTGGTTAGCCCAGTCTATTCCTGCCTTTTTAGAAACGCCCGAGGAAATTGCCGAATTACTCGTCGTGCACTCTAAACCAATATAGTGCCATATGAATGCCAACAGATTGGCCCACGAAACATTGCCGCATTTCCCTTTGAACGTTCCATCGAAAGCCGAACTATTCCGCCTGCATTTTCGGCAACGCATCGCGCAAGAATTCCGGTCGCTGCGATAAATCAATTTGCATGTTTGCCCGCATTCCTCGCAAACTTCCTCGGCGTGTTGGAGGCCTAATTTCACGGCGAATTTCAGTCCGCCATCAATTCTTTCGTCTAATCCCAACTCGGAATACTCCGCTTCGATTAACTGATAAAAACGTCGTCCAGTACACTGTTTCCAAAATCCGTCCGATTCTAAATCACAATCCGCCATGACTCGGTTGCGAAATATCTATTCCAAAAATCACAGAAAACGCTTAGCCTACTTTTCAATATAAACAACTTTTCCAACAGCCTAAATTCGCAAATAAAATTAAGAACATTACAAATTACCTCGTAATAGAAATATTCCAGAAGTAAGAAAAAACCAACGAAATCTCTCGGCACGACAAGACGCCCACTCATACTCGGAGGAAAAATTTGCATAATTCCGATAACACGCAATTCGAAGAATCAAAGCGCCCTCTTCGGACATCTTCAGTTGATGACGAAATCATGACGTAATCCCGGTCGCAATCTCGAACGGAGATTGAAAAAATTTCTCCACAGCGGTCTAGAATTTCCCCGTCGGCCTCCAGAATTTCCCCGTCGCCATCTTGGCTACCATAGGTAACATTAACCCCAAAACTATAAAAAACCATAAATCCAGTTATTGATTAAACTCAGTTTATTGACAGAACAAACATTTTCAATCAATTTCAAAGGTCGTCTTCAAGTTCTAAAGATGGAATACAAATTGAATTGAAAATCCTACAAATGAAAAACTACAAAAAAACAAATTTTCAATTTTTTCTGTGTTCCATCTTTAGAACCTGAAGACGACTTTTGAAAAAGATTGAAAATGTTCATTCTCTCAATAAAGTGAGTTTAATCAATAACTGGATTTATAGTTTTTTTTGTCGTTTTGGTTTTTTAATACTGTTATGAAATCAAGCTTAAAGTACTGTCTCATTTTAAATGTTATAAACTACACTTACGTGCTGTGGCGTTACCACGGTGAATTGTTAAAATATAAAGATGTTCACGAGCACTTTCGGTAACATACAGTTACCATCTTCGGGTGAAAATGAATACTACAGTTTTCTGTATCAGAGTTATAGCACTTCTTGAAAAAGTGGCGAGATTTTAGCTGCACCGCATTTTCAAGAAGTGCTATAATTCTGATACAGAAAACTGTAGTATTCATATTCACCCGAAGATGGTAACTGTATGTTACCGAAGTGCTCGTGAACATCTTTATATTTTAACAATTCACCGTGGTAACGCCACAACATGTAAGTGTAGTTTATAATAATTATAAAGTCGATGTGAAGTGATAACCAGTATTATTATTTAAATGTTTTTATAAGCATTGATTTATTAACCTCGTAATGAAGTAAAGACAAAGAACAAATTTACAATTTGTTAGTAAGGTCCATCACTAGTGGCATCCTTGATTCCAATGTTTTTCTGGGTTAACAGTTTTGCCAGACCGAAAAATAATAACTCAATAGTACAGTATATCTTGGGTCACTAGTTATATGCCTCTCCTATCTCTTACGATATTGTGGACTAATATTTATTCTTGATATCATTGATACTTGCATTCTTTTTAGAAATCAAAATTAGAATTGATATAATTATTTGTTTCCAAGCTTTGCCTGTATGGAAAATTTTCTGTGGACACTCATATGCTTTGAGTAATCCTTTAAATAAAATTTATAAATTAAAAATTTAATTTCAAATTTACCTGGATTTGTTGTAAATTCCACATCTCTCGCTTTTGAAGACTGAACAAATGATCTCGATACAATCATTGGAGTAAATGCTAAATCGCAATTATATCTTCGAACCAAAGCACGAAACTGTAACCTAACAATCAAAATTAATTATTTCAAAGAACTGCTACATAATTTATTTTCTTGTTATTTAATAGTGTATTAAGCACATGAAACAATATTAATTACGATTTAATAAATATCCATACTTTGAGGTTTTATAATTCCATAACTTGTTTTAATAAGAGTAAATAAGTGAAATTGTTAATAAATGACAACAAATTATTAAAGTGTGTGCCTCGAAATGATGCTTGCAAGCAGCAAAATTAAAATTACCATCTTAATTGTCACTGAAGAAAATTAAAACAGTCACTAAAACTCATTGTCTTAATGGATTCAAATTATATTTTTTCTATCTAGTTTTTCAATTCTTCCTTTGATTGGACGCGTGTTTTTATGTATCAAAACTGGAGTTATTTAAGTATTTCCTGTATATCTCGGATATAAGAAATTAAAATCTAGGTAAAAGAAGCGTATTTCAATCATAGTTGACATCTGAATCCATTTCTTTTGTACAAGTGGGGGGAAAAAACTAAAGCACCTTGATCTGAAAAGTGTATTGTGTATCCATCCTATCCTTTACTAACATGCCAAATATTGTAAACAGACATAGTTGTGTTATCTTCTAATAAGAGTTTTGAACACTAAAAAATATTTTAACGTACAACTCCTAGACAAAAAATTAGAATACTCACCTAACTGAAAGTTTAGTGTACATTTTCTCGTGAACAATACAGAGTAGGAAAATTTTTTCGACACTACATAAACAATGTATATACCAGGTGTGGCCAAAGTTTTATCCCTTAGGGGCTACTTTTTCGGTAAAATATAGTCTGCGGGCAACTATGAATATGGGCAAGCAATTTTAGGATTTTTCAAATTTTTCATAGATATTTTAATAAATGATTAACAAGAATTTCAACTAAAAAACTATTATGGCAAATAAAGAAAACAAATAATTATATATTTTTTATTTTATGAAGCATAATAATACAGTATTTATTAAATTAAAAAAATTTCAATGTACAGAAATAAATACACAAAAAATAATTTAGCAAATAAAGAAAAAAATGTTAATTATAATTTTTTTATTTTTTGAGATGAAATACTTATTAACTTAAAAAAAACATACACTGTGAATAAGCAAATGAATAAAAATGTTTAATTGGACAAAATCTGACATTGCATAGGTGCAGCAAATTTTTCAAAATTTGGCGATTGCCATTTATATGCACATGCATTGCGACTACAATTAATTTAAAAGTTAACATTCATTTGCATTGTTCATTGGGATAAATACAAACATTATGGGTACGTTGCACAGACAATTCGATAATTTATTCTTACAATAATAGACTAAGATTTTTAAACATTAATTTAAGTGAAAGCAAATTGTTCAACTTTAGCTTTGCGGGCTACTTTCAAAACCTTTGCGGTCGACCGGGGTCTACGTGTTGGCCACCCCTGGTATATACAGTAGACCCACCTATAACACGGTAGATACGTTCCGTGTTGTACGAGTCACTTAAATACATGAGCCAATCACAGCCCGGCACGTGTGCAGTTTAGGGGCTACGGCTGTTTGAAAGGTTTTCTTCCACAAAATTAATTGATTCTAGACTAATTTGACTCAACATTTCCAAATCACGTATAATTTTTTGGGAATAATCCATATAAACTATGCTATAAACAAAAAATTGTAGGATTACTTACCGAGTGCACACCGTTTGACAACGCCATTGCTTAAGCTTGTTTTCGTCGCAGAGCGGCTCGTCGAACGGCGGGCGCATGTTTCCTAATAAGTTATTTTTTGCAGAAAAATTCACTGAGACATCATTAATATAAATATAATTTTTATGGTCGTTAAATAATAAATGGTTTTTAGTAGGTCTGCTGCTCGTTTAAACTCAACAGTTTGTGCAATGTCCGCTATTGGTCCAGATTTGACCAATCCTGTCGCGACACGAGTTGGCAATGACGTGTCCGTGTTTTACCGTGTTATACGAGTCTCTTTTAGAGTGTTATACGAACACAATTGCAATTTTTTCGCTGTGTTATACGAATCCACGTTATATGAACCCGTGTTATAGGGGGATCTACTGTATATATTTATTATACTTATTAATCAAACGGTACAAATTAACTCAAATGTTTTTTGTTACGTTCTTCAGGTTAGTTTTAGCAGAAAACAAAAATGAAATAATTTAATACATATAAAAAATAAAAAAACAAATATATAATATGGCAGTAACTTAAAGTATATACAGTAGGCACCACAAATCATTTGTTACACAGGAGCATTGATACATTATTAACAAGAAAAAGACTTAATGTGCAGATAATACAACCTACAAGTAACATGGCAGAGTAGAAAGGATTGGAGCTGCTAGAAATATTTAAATTAACTAAAAAGGCTTTCTTTATCAGCTATGAGGATGTGAACTCCCTCTCTACAGTCTAGAAAATGTATTTTGACACTCCATAATCATTCATTTGGAAAAACTCGCAGTTAATTTTATTCATGTTCTATCTTTATTATTTTTTCTTTGTTTTTTTATATATATTCTATTATTCATTTAATTTAACCTTTGATTTGTTGTTAATCTAGTTATGCATCTCTGTGAATGTAATTCAAATATTTAAACAATCTTATTTGAATCATTCTTCTAATTTGGACTACTCTATTTTAGTTGTTGTTCTATTTTATTTTCCGCCAGAGTTTCCTGCAAAAGGCCTTTCAAAAGCTGAAAATATTGTTATATTTTCGTATGCCGAAAAAGATTACAGTGTATTTGTTTAACTACTGTTTTGGTTTGTTTTTTCTTAGTATTTCTAGTTAAATTATTCATTGAATAATAAGATGGGTGAAAAGTCACTGAAGATTTTTTTATAACTTTATTTTTATTTTCTTATTTTTATAGATAAAATAAAAAAATAAATACTTTCGACAATTTTTAGCGTATCTTGCAAATATAATTTTAATAAATTTTCTTTGAACATTTTACGTAACAAAACTTGTTAATTTAATAACTCACTTTGAATATCTAACCATTGGAGCAGCTGCAAATACCAATTCCTTTTGAGAAAATAGATCCATTGGCTTTATATATTCTTTTATTACATAGTCAGTCAGAACCATTCTAGTGCTGCAATATAAAATATAAAAATTTAATAAGATTGTCGTGTAATTTTCTCCGTGGTATATATCACTGCAATTTGACATAATTTATTGGAAATTGATACAATTTTAATAGAATATTATAAATTAAAATTAATAAAATCATCATAAAATAGTTATAATGAGGAATCCCTTTTGCATCTTTAAAATTAATGCATAATTTATGTAATTATTTAATTTTATATTGTACACAGACACAGGAAACAAACTACTGATAACAAATGACAAATAAAATATCCAAAAATGATAAGATTATTCTTTTTTTCTAAATTTAGAATGTTTTTCATAGATGCAATTTTGCCGATATTAGTTTAAAATGAGTTGAAGGTTTCAATCTCTCTATTAGATCAACATCAAGACTACCATAGAACAATTTGAACTAAAACTGTTCTGTGGTGGTCCTGATGTTGATCTATTAAAGAGATTGAAAACATTTGACAGTTAAACTAATTTTGCCGTTTTTGGCGTATTTATTAATTGATGAATAAGTGATCAGTTTTACAGTTTTATTCACAAACATCCATCTATTAACATCAGTAGATTGAAAAATCTGTCATTCCTGTTCATTTTATGCACAAAAATAAATCTATGAATTTCGCATATTCATCATCATTAAACATTGCATTCTAATCAAAGGATAATCTTTTTATGTTCTCCCTAGCAGACCCGGCCACGCGTTGCTGTGGCTTAAAATGTATCTATTATAAATGTATAACGCCTACCCCGTGGGGGAATTTCAAAAAATCCCTTCTTAGTGTACATTCTCTTGACGTACCCTATTAAAACGCAATCAAACATGCATCTAAAATAGTATAATAAAAGTCGAGTTCTTCACAGTAAGCCTTAATCCTGTCCCTCTCCCCCGCAAGGAAATATCGAAAAATCCCTTTTTAGTGTATATTCTGTTGACGTAACCTATTAAAACGCAATTAAAAACGCAAAAAACCGCATCTAAAATAGTATAATAGAAGCCAAGTTCTTCGCGGTAAGCCTTAATCCTGTCCCTCTCCCCCGCAAGGAAATATCGAAAAATCCCTTTTTAGTGTATATTCTGTTGACGTAACCTATTAAAACGCAATTAAAAACGCAAAAAAACCGCATCTAAAATAGTATAATAGAAGCCAAGTTCTTCGCGGTAAGCCTTAATCCTGTCCCTCTCCCCGCAAGGGATTATCGAAAAATCTTTTTTTAGTGTATATTCTGTTGACGTAACCTATTAAAACGCAATTAAAAACGCAAAAAACCGCATCTAAAATAGTATAATAGAAGCCAAGTTCTTCGCGGTAAGCCTTAATCCTGTCCCTCTCCCCCGCAAGGAAATATCGAAAAATCCCTTTTTAGTGTATATTCTGTTGACGTAACCTATTAAAACGCAATTAAAAACGCAAAAAACCGCATCTAAAATAGTATAATAGAAGCCAAGTTCTTCGCGGTAAGCCTTAATCCTGTCCCTCTCCCCCGCAAGGGATTATCGAAAAATCCTTTTTTAGTGTATATTCTGTTGACGTAACCTATTAAAACGCAATTAAAAACGCAAAAAACCGCATCTAAAATAGTATAATAGAAGCCAAGTTCTTCACGGTAAGCCTTAATCCTGTCCCTCTCCCCCGCAAGGAAATATCGAAAAATCCCTTTTTAGTGTATATTCTGTTGACGTAACCTATTAAAACGCAATTAAAAACGCAAAAAACCGCATCTAAAATAGTATAATAGAAGCCAAGTTCTTCGCGGTAAGCCTTAATCCTGTCCCTCTCCCCGCAAGGGATTATCGAAAAATCTTTTTTTAGTGTATATTCTGTTGACGTAACCTATTAAAACGCAATTAAAAACGCAAAAAACCGCATCTAAAATAGTATAATAGAAGCCAAGTTCTTCGCGGTAAGCCTTAATCCTGTCCCTCTCCCTCGCAAGGGATTATCGAAAAATCTTTTTTTAGTGTATATTCTGTTGACGTAACCTATTAAAACGCAATTAAAAACGCAAAAAACCGCATCTAATATAGTATAATAGAAGCCAAGTTCTTCGTGGTAAGCCTTAATCCTGTCCCTCTCCCTCGCAAGGGATTATCGAAAAATCTTTTTTTAGTGTATATTCTGTTGACGTAACCTATTAAAACGCAATTAAAAACGCAAAAAACCGCATCTAAAATAGTATAATAGAAGCCAAGTTCTTCACGGTAAGCCTTAATCTGTCCCTCTCCCCCCAGTGGGGGAAATTTCGACATGTGTATTATATAAAAACACGTGCATATTCGAATGCAACGTGGTGTCAAAATTTCAAAGGAATCGGTAGGAACAAACAAACGTTATATTTTATTTATATAGATAGATAGAAAATGATCTGCTTTAGTCCATTCTCACAGAAAAGCAAACTTAAGTCGTCGGAAGTTAGCGCCATCTGTTGGACATGAAAGGCTTAATCCATATATAAATATATTTTTGAAAGGGGGAAATGGTGGTCTTCACATATGCCACAAACCTTCGCGGGAGTGTATTAAACTACTTCCCGAAGTTTCATGGCAATCGGATAAATGGTGTGGTAATGCATGAAGGACAGACAGACACACACACACACACACACACACAGACAGACATACATTCGTTTTTATATATATAGATTACATGCAGTCCTTGGACATAATGCATTCCTAAAAGTATATGCAAAAGTTTAACAGTAGAATTACTGGAGTATGTTAATAAAGTTCTGTTCCCGGAGACCCAAAAAGAAAAATTACAAAATTTCTTATAATAAGAATGCTATGGTTTTCTATAGTTAATATGTTACAATCAGCGCCATAATTAGCCTTTTACGTGCCAGGTGCGAGCATCTGTAACTACGCCCCAAAACTTGGTCCAGGTGATTTCTGCGCCCCCCAGGGTCTACGCCCTGTGTCTGGGCACTGCCCTAGTTACGGCACTGGTTACAATGCATAAATTATTATTTAAAACATTAAAACAAGACAGAAAACAGACAATAATAGTTTTTGTTCTTACTAAAGCCAAAACTGTAAGTGTCATTGTGCAATAGTTCAATTTTTGTTTGTTGATTAAAAATATATAAAAATCCAAAATTGGGATACATAAAGCATTCTACTGTTTGACCGTAATTAAAGTACGAGAGCCCTAGATGTACTATGCATGGGCAAAAAGACAAGTCCTTTATAAAAATACATAGTTACTTCAAAAAATGAATTAGTTTATATCAGTAAACAAATTTACAAATGAAATTAGAACTTACTTAATAATATTAACAATTGACTTCTTTGAATCTATACTTATTAATTAATTTGGATAAATTTCTTGCAAATATTATTAAGTACACTGTGAATGCACTTGCTTTGACTTTGAAATTGTTTATTACCCGAACTTATAGGTGTTGGATCCATGATCAAATTAATTCAACACAAATATAAACGACTAGCAGATGAGCCCAACGTTGCTCAGGCAAAAAGTAATGATAGCAAAGATTAAGATTATTAGATTATAGCCGATCTTGCTCATTTTCACTGACATTGTGAGTGCAAGAATTAGGTCCCCACCCTCTTCTGAGACTAATTAGAGAATTTTTAGATGGGTCTAAAAATATGGTTAATTTCCTACAAAGCAACTGCATCTAAAATAGTACAGTAGAAGCAGAGCTCTTCAGGGTAATCCCTCTCCTCCATGGGGGGATTTCCAAAAATCCCTTCTTAGTGTGCATTCTGATGATATACCCTAACTGTGTACCAAATTTCAGCTTCCAACTCCTAACCGTTTAGGCTCTGTGCTTATTATTATTATTATCAACCCATCTCAATTATATAGTGTACATAGATTATAAATAAAGAAAAATGATAAACTATAGCTCGACGACACATGCCGATTTACACTTGTTCCACTTTCTCACCCAACATGGAACTAGACCGTTCATGGAAATCTGCTAACTGGATGTGTGTTTGGACAGTAAGGATATTATTGTGTAAAAAAGGCATCACTGTCCAGGAATCAAGGACTGTGTATCATTATTTTCTTTTTCAACTTAATTACAGTTGAATGCTTTTTATTCATATCTCAATCTCTCCAGGAAAAAAAAAAAAAAATTCTTTTTACAGATGAGTCTGCTTAAAGACAGCATCCTAAGGGTTGCTGCATCATACTCCCTTATCCAGAGTAAAAAGATCACCCAGGAGGCTGTTTATGGTACTCAATTCTCTTCACTTTTTCATGTCTTAGGAGCTCTGTAACTTATAACGCACTTGAAAATTTTAAAATTCATTATCACACAATTTTACTGTATTTTCATATTGATTTCCATTCTTATATCATCAGTTTTATTGTTTTTTTTCCAAATAATCAGTAAATACAGTAAGTATATTTATCAGTCACATTTAGTCTAAAAATTTGTTTTCACTTTTTCCCAGAAATATAGGAGGAGGCCTAACTGAAAAAATGTGAACATCTTTGCTCCAAAACATTTCTGAATTCTCTGTAATGGGACTTGTTAAAGCCCAATATAATCTGGCAGATCATTTGGCCTTAATGGGACTTACAATGTAAAAACAAAAAAGCACAGTATCATTTTAAAGTAAGGTTGTGTGACCTCCAAAATCTGTTTGCTAATCACTACTTGCCTTGTCCCCTCAAGATGAAGGTGTACTGTACATGTGATTTGCACTATTTGTTCATATATATTTATGATACTTTTTTAATATGTAATTGTTCCTCGCATATCTAATAAAACTTATTCATTACGAATCTAAAAGGCTGTCCATCTATAAGAAAACTGACCAATGAAAGGTTTCACTAAATCTCAACAAATACTAATGTACAGAGCCCTGCTGCCATATGCTCTGGGCAGTGATGTACCATACAATTACATATAATTATTCACATGGACAACTGCTCTAAAATATCTCACTCAATTAAGTGACTGCTGTACTATCCAGTGATCTGTTAATAAGAATCCAATAATGTAAAAATAGGAAAAAACTTGGAAACATGGGAGTGTGTCCTCTTAAACAAACTGCTCCCTTATCTGGAGCTCTGTAGCAGTGCCGCTAACTGTTTGAGCTCCCGTGTGCAATACCGATTATGCCACCCCTGTTTAACTACGACTACCTATGCTGAGCTTGCCAGCAATACCAATTTGCCGCCCCTGGACGTGGCACTTGCACGCTCGCTTACGGCGGGCCTGGGTGAGGGTGCTCTGTTAAGTGGACAAAACTGTATATGCCTTTCATGTATTTTCTGAGATTCCCAAATACAGACATATCTTAATGTTTTCAAGTGCTCTTGCACCCATCACCAGGATTTAGCATATCTTGACAATAACAGATGATTGAAAATGTTATGTATAATAATCTTTTGTTCCTGAAAACTGTATATTCGTGATTTAGATGGATTAACAACTATACATATATGATTATGTTAAAAATCTCTTAGCTGCAGGGTAAATCATATCATTAATGGTTATAAATTCTACCATCAATTGGAATTTCCTTTCTCTGTCATCATGTAAAATAAGAAAAGCGTTACTTTAATTAAAATTCTTTTTGTGAAAGTATCTGCATTTATGTATATTTACAGCATTATATTATAGTTTTATGGTAAATCTAAAAGAACTGAATATTTTGATCAATCATTTAATATTATACTCTAAATATAGGCTAACATTCTTCTACAGAATTGAGACAAATAGTGCTTTTAACACAATACGGATATGTGAATTGTGGTTTCTAAGAATAATTAAATTCCACAGACAGACACTGAAGAAAAATTGAAAAAACCCTAAAGATGGTCAAAGACAATTTTATTAAGATTTATAAAGCAGAAAATTTTGAGATTCCTAGATCACATCTTCATATACAACATGATGCAAAGGACCGTATTAAAATTGGTTGACGGTAAAAGCGGAGGATAGCAAAAGAATAAGTGCGAGTAAAGAGATTATGAATTACATAGATTTTATAAGAGAAGCTCAAAAACATCTTAATAGAGATTTGTCGTTGTCAACTCCTTAGGATAGAGATAAGCCACAAAAAAAGTAAATTTAAATGTTTTCTAAAATTAAGTAACTAAAATTTTAATTGATGTATATGTAGCTTATATAAATATCAGGTCAGTCCATAAGTCCATGCCCATTTTTATGACCTTGAGAAAAATCTTGTTTTGCTGTTAAAAATGTCAGTCTAATGTGATAATTTTTACACTGAAGTGTTAAATTGGATCTCATTCATATGATACTGTAATTCAGAATTGTGAACATTTCAGTTGTTTATTTTTGTTAAAATGGAAGTAACCAACCAATACAAAAGACATGTTTTATACTTTTTATTTTTAAGTGGTGAGAATGCTACAAATGCAGCCAAAAAAATAAATACTGTACATAATCAAATTGTAATTACTGCAAGAACCGTGCAGAAGTGGTTTAAAAGATTTAGAAACAATTATTTTAGTGTGGAGGATAAGGCTCGTACTGGAAGACCCATCAACTTTGATGACGATGCTCTCTCTGCACTAGTCGAAGCAGAACCATCTTTAACAGTTGATGAAATTGCGGAACGTTTAAATTCATCCCACGGAACTGTTCATAAACACCTATAACAAATTGGAAAAGTTTCAAAGCTAGGAAAATGGATACCACACAAACTGTCAATAGCTAACCGAAACAACGTGTAAAAATTTGCACGTCTCTTTTATCCCGTATTGCTTTAGAACCTTTTATTGGTAGGCCGGTTACTGGAGACGAAAAATGGATCCTCTATAATAATGTGACGAGAAAAAGACAATGGATGGATCGCGACAAGCAGCCAACACTGACTGCAAAAGGTGGGTTGCATCCAAAAAAAATTCTTTTGTCTGTTTGGTGGGATATGTCAGGTGTAATTCACTTTGAGCTGTTAGAACCTAATCAAACAATTACAGCTCAAATGTATTGTGAGCAATTAGAGCGTTTAAATGAAAAATTGAAAAAAAAATTGACCGTCGTTAGTGAACAGAAAGCAGGTTCTCTTGCAGCATAACAGTGCCAGACCACACGCTGCAAAAATAACTGTACAGAAACTTGAAAGCTACAACTGGGAAATTTTACCTCATCCACCATATTTCCCAGATATTGCTCCCAGTGATTATCATCTTTTTTTGCAGTTTGCACAATTTTTTAAAAGGGAAAACTTTTGAGGATGAGAACAATGTAAAAAAGGCTATTTCTGAATATTTTGATTCAAAACCGAAATCATTTTACGAAGACGGGATTAAAAAGCTACCATCAAGATGGCAAGAAATTGTACAAAATAATGGTGAATACATTATAGATTGAAATAAAATTTAATTAAAACTTTTTGCTGCTTTTTTTGTAGATAAAAATACGCATGAACTTACGGACTGACCTGATATAATAGTCTTTTTATGAATAAATTTGAAGTTTGTTGCATAATTTGTATAATTTTACAACGATCCTATATTGCCAGCACAAGCTCCTTGCTTAACGGCATAGTCGTCGGAACGAAACTCGGTCGTAAAGTGAGGAGTACCTGTACTTGCAAATAAAGGGACAATATATATGACAGCTTGCTTAACAACATATATATATCCTATAAACATATATTGATATATTTACTGATCATTACAAAGTTTGCTATTTAAGTTAACAAATACACAAGTTTCTCACACTATAATTTCACAAATATCAATATATTACATAATGCATTAATATTTATTTTTCATAAATTACTTTAACAAAAAACATTAGATATGTTTAAAAACAATATTTTCAGTGTAAAATATTTAAGATAATTAGATATACAGTAGACCCCCCATTTTTATGACCAAACCGGTTCCTGAAAAACCACTGTTAAGCAAACTGTCATCAATTAAAATAATTTTCCGTAAATTTAGTTATAGACTGAAATTATGTTCCCAGAAATATAGTTTTAGCTATGTAATACAAAACAAAAATGGCCAATAAAAAAATATAATTAACCAATGAAATGGTAACAAACCACATTGTTTTTTTATTATGTAAAAGTGAAAATATTACAGAATTTACTGTTTAGAGGTTAAAAATTAAATTCTAATTTACTTTATTCAGAAGTAAAGAATTTTTTTTCTTTTCTCTATATATTTCCATATAACATGATAAAGAATCTCTGATCATATCCAAAACTAACGAGCTTCGTTCAAAATTTGGATCATCAGTTTGCAAGATTTTTAGTCCAGAGTCAATTTTTTCAAAAGCCTCTGCAAGTCTTTGCAACGTAAAGGTAGGGGCAGAATTAGGTTCTTCAAGTACTTCTTCTTCTTCTTCTTCTCCGTCATTGTTGTCTTCGTCTGTTTCAACAGTTCCTTGTTCGGCAATTTCAATAAGTTCCTCGACAGTAGGTTCCTTTTCGTGCGAGTTCAGCAATTCATTTACATCTTTAGCAGAGACTTCTAGATTCAAACGGTTTGCTATCTCAACCACAGTTGTCGTTTCCTTTTCCAACAACAATTCAAAATCTTCAAAGTCTTCAACAAAATGTGGGCAGAGTTTCTTCCAGACTCCCTTCAGGTTCAATTCAGTAATTTCGTTCCAGGCATCAACAATTATTTTTATAGCATCTAAAATGTTAAATTTTCGCCAAAACTCTCGAACTGTTAGGTTTTCTTCTGTATCAACTGCCTTTAAAATTTCTTCAAATGTCCTACGTAAATAATATGCCTTAAAGGCAGTTACAACACCTTGGTACATTGGTTGAAGAACTGAAGTGGTATTTAGAGGAAAGAACATTATCTTTATGTTTGGGTGAGCATGTTGAAGGATTAAAGGATGACATGGTGCATTATCCAAAAGTAGCAAAATTTTAAAAGGGAGATCGTTATTAGTACAATACTCTTTGACCTCGGGAACAAAATGCCGATAAAACCATTCTTTAAAAATCGATCCCGTCATCCAAGCTCTAGCATTCCATTTCCAAATCACCGGTAGCGTTCTCTTATACACTCCCTTAAGTGCTCTCGGAGTCTCGGCACGATAGATCAACAAGGGTTTCAATTTACAATCGCCTGCCGCATTTGCACCCAACAGTAACGTCACCCAATCTTTTGCCGCCTTAAAGCCAGGCATCGATTTTTCTTCTTTGGCAACAGAAGTTTGCAAAGGCATCCGTTTCCAAAAAAGTCCCGTTTCGTCTACATTAAAAACCTGTCGCAAACAATATCCTTCTTCTACAATGACTTTAGCCAACTTTTCCGGAAAATCTTTTACGGCTTCGTCGTCGGCACCCGCGGCTTTACCCCTCGCCTTTGTCTTGTGCCAACCGGCCCTCTTTCTAAAACGGTCAAACCAGCCTTTGCTCGCACTAAAAGTCTCGCCTTCCGACGTCTCGCCACGCCGGCTCTTCAACGTATCGAAGATGGACAGCGCCTTTGCCGAAATCGCAGCCTGACTCAACGGCGTACGAACGGTCCGAGTCCTCCGATTGATCCAGGCGATTAACACTTTTTCCACTTCGGGAATTAAGCCTTCCCTCTTCCTAATCGTGGTCGCCTGCATAGGACTAGCACTCTTCACTTCGTCCAAAACTTTGCGTCTGTTCTTTAAGATGGTGCTTATCGTAGAATGAGACAATCGAAACTTATAGGCAAGATCCATCACTTTCGTTCCCGCTTCGTGAAGGCTTAAAATTTCGAGTTTCTCTTCTAAGGTTATCGCCTTCCTCTTCTTCAAAGATTTCTTGTTCTCTAGTTTGACTTTTCTCTTTCCCGACATTTTCGAGGGCACAAATACGTACCCTACGGTAAACTGCCAATAAATATCGAAGCGCAAGGCAAATTGCAGTAATTCAATTCAACTGTAAATCATCGATTAATCTCCTTGTCTATTTGTGATCATGGCATAGTAACTCAGGCCAACGACTACAAAACTGGATACTGATTTGAATCTAAATTTCGAACTTGAATTTGGATAAGAAATAAACCATGTCGATTCCATTAGTAAAAAACCAATCATACCAATTACAACGTTTTATTCAGTTATGCGCAATGGCCTTGATCAGATGGTAATGTAACGTCGATGGAAACGCCTCGTTCCTGTGGCTCTGTATTTACAATAACAGAACATTTATTTCAATCATAAAAACCGGAGGTAATATAACGAGCGGTCGTAAAACAGGGGTCTACTGTATATATCTATAAAAATTACTTATTACTAACTTGCGACGAATCGTACAGCATTCTAAAGATTAAAAAAAATCACTCATGAAATTTAAACGATAAAAGAGCAGCAAAACACGAATTCACCAGCTGCTGTCGCCATGTTATATCGGAAGTGACTGAGCGCCCTCTTTCGATTTCACGGAAAGTAATATAATCGTGTCAAATTTGACCTCCGGGTTTTTTGTAAATCTCGACGTTTTCAGACCACTCAACTCAAAAGTAAAAAATAAATAAAATTAAGATAAAAGGAAAAATTCTCAGAATATTCGTGTGCTGATGTCTTATTTCTTATTTCATTTATTAATTTAACTCTGCGTGGAGACCACCTCCTCCGTCATCGCGGATCACAGATTAAATAACTTTTTATATTTTTAATTATTATCGAATGACAAAAAGTTTAATTTTGAGGGTAGAAATGAGTTTTACAAAAAAAAATAATAATAATCTTATATATAAAATTCTCGTGTCACAATGTTAGTTACCGTACTCCTCCGAAACGGCTTTACCGATTTTTACCAAATTTGATATGCATATTCAGTAGGTCTGAGAATCGGCTACTATCTATTTTTCATACCCCTACACCATCTCCCCCCTTTCAAAAATATATTTATATATAAATTAAGGCTTTTATGTCCAACAGATGGCGCTACCTTCCGACGAACTAAGTTTGCTTTTCTGTCAGGCATTATGCTTTTCTGTGAGAATGGACTGAAGCAGATCATTTTCTATCTATCTATATAAATAATATATAACGTTCGTTTGTTCTTTTCTATGTTGTTTATATTAGTTTTAGTTTACGTTGTTTAGCATCGCGCGTGAGTTCTTTTGTATTTTATTTAAATTTGAAATTGGTTATTCGGAACAGTATTCGAATGTTGTTAGCCTGACGATGGCCATGGAATGGGCCGAAAACGTTTGTTTATGATTAAAGTTAAAGGTTCTCAGCATCAAGGTGTTGTTGTCTTACAGTGTAATAGAGTCTGAGTGAGGTTAGGAGAATAACTATTAATTATTCCTATTTTATTAAAATTATTACTTAATATAAATATTAATATAAATAAAATATAACGTTCGTTTGTTCCTACCGATTCCTTTGAAATTTTGACACAACGTTGCATTCGAATACGCACGTGTTTTTATATAATATACATGTCGAAATTCCCCCCAGTGGGGGGAGATGGACGGGATTAAGGCTTACCGTGAAGAACTCGGCTTCTATTATACTATTTTACATGCGTTTTTTTGCGTTTTTAATTGCGTTTTAATAGGTTACGTCAACAGAATATACACTAAAAAGGGATTTTTCGATATTCCCCAGCGGGAAAAGTGACGGGATTAAGGCTTACTGTGAAGAACTCGGCTTTTATTATACTATTTTAGATGCGTTTTTGATTGCGTTTTAATAGGGTACGTCAAGAGAATGTACACTAAGAAGGAATTTTTTGAAATTTCCCCCACGGGGAAGTGTTACACATTTATAATAGATACATTTTGAGCCACAACAACGCGTGGCCGGGTCAGCTAGTAATTAATAATAATAATAACTGTAAATGCTAATAACGAGTAAAATCGTCATTAGGTTCGACCCTACTGGAGATACACACGACCCCATTATCTCCCAACCTTCTCGAACTTTAACCACCAAAATTTAATTGAATCAATTCCCATAATACACGAACTCTTCCTGCAAAATTCCTAAAATTTTCGACAATAAGCACAAGAGTTATTAGGCTTCAAACAAGATGAACAAAATCTTGCGACACACACTAACGTCCATACATGCAGACCCCCCCGAACTTCTTCGCATTTCTCGTAATTTCAAGGTCCCCGAGTCTAAAAATGTAAAAATCTCGAAGGGTCATTCTTTGACCGATCGCCATACTTTCTCGCTGCTATATGTAACAGCCGAGAAAGTAAAAATACTTTGCCCCTCTCTCGAATGATATATATTTTATTAAAATGTAAGACTGGCACGAGAAAATTCTCCCTTGTTCGTTCCAGGTGCAAAACAACGTGTTTTAAACTTTTAAGATGACAAAAACATAGATTTCTCTGTAAAATAATTAACTCTTTGTGGTTACCATTAACACAATGACAAGAAATATGTTTAGAAAAAGTGAATGTTTATCTTTAACTTAAGAATTTATGTAAATTTAAAACAGATTGAGAAAAAAGTTGCAATGGAGAATGTTGTTGCTAGAACGAATTTACAAATTGTCTGCAATAATTTAATTCATTAATTATGCATTAATATAATTGTGAAGAATTTCATTTATAAATTGCGAAAATATCAATATATCGATTGACGAAACAATAAACAATCGACAATACAAATAATAAGAATGAAACATAACAATCGGGCGTCTTATTTAATTGTTTGACTTCATTTAATGCGGAGAGACGAAATACGCGTCTCTACGGACTAAATGGGGGCGGAAGCAAAAATCCTCCGAGCCTTACCTCCTCGTGGTGCCCCCGGGGTATTCCTTTCTGCTGCACTCTCCCTCCTGGGATCTGACCAGGAATTTTTTCAGGATTCTTTTTGGTTTTTTTTGTTTTTTTCTACAGGATTATTTTTGTTTTTTTGTGTGTTTTTTGGATTATTTTTGTTTTTGTTTTTTTTTGGATTATTTTTGTATTTTTGGATTTTTTGTTTTGTTTTTCTTTTTTTCTCGCGGTCAGTGAGGGGAAGTGGGCAGATTGGAATACGCAAACAAGGCAGGGGGTAAATTTTTCCTCCCCGTCGTGTCTCCACCTTGTCGTGGTGGGGAGGCTTGGTGATCCGTGCTGCAGTATCTCGATGGGATTTCTCGTCGGAGTGTTGCGGCCAGATCAAACTAAGAGAGACACGCCAATGCAGATTAAAATCTCAATATTAACTTTAATAAACTGTTTTAAAAAGTTATTAAATTGCAACTATATATAATAGTTGCTATAATGATAATTTCTGCTTTTGTTTTTTTAAAACCAGAAAAGGAAAAAGTGTATGATACTTTACTCGAATAATATAACGTAATTATTTTAATAATAAATGTACGAGGAAATTGTAAAATAATAACAAATAAAATTTTAATTGAAATTATATTTGTAAACAGAAATTGTTATTACCGATATAAGTGAGTACATATTTTACTTAAATCGATACAGTATTTTGATATAAATTTGATTATCAGATTAATAAATTTACAGATAACGATTCTATTTTGAAAATTTCATATCAAGAGATGTATATTTTTGTGTAATGATCAGCAAATTCTTAAAAATCGATATAATAATAATATCAAATGTAAATCATTTATAATTTGATACGCACGATTAATGTAAATACGATATTAAATGGAGTGATGTCAAATTATTTTATTTAATTGCTTTAGTGTACATTGCAAAGATTGGTTTTACCGGAGTTTATCAGTATATTTTTCTGTTTAATACTTAAAATCAGATTTCGCTTTGAAAAGATTTGTTGAAAATGTTAATAAAATCAGAAATAATTTAAATTTTCTGTTGTAAACTCTGTTAATTACATATTCAATATTTGTTTCAGTGGTTTGCTATTGCACATGTACTTTAATTATGTAAAATAAATATTTAATAAAAATTTTACCAAATTTTATACAAATGCTAATACAGTCAAACCTGTTTTTATGCGGTGGATAAAGACCGCATAAAAAAACGCATAAAAAATCGCACGAAACTTCACGAGTGGCTATAAAAAATAGTTTTCGCAACACAATTAAAAAAATATTTTTTTATGCGGTCAATAGGGACCGCATAAAAAAGTCTCACAGAAAAGAACTCAAAACCGTACGAAATAAAATTTATTGACAACAGATGTCAGCACTTGACTGCATCGTCTCATCGATCGTCTGTTTTACATATTTTTGTCCAGGTGGTGTTTTGTTGACTTAAAAAATAAATTATTTCATTTTTCGCATATTTATGCAATAATATTACTATAATAAGTTTATTTAGCTATAATAAGTCAACGTGAGACATGACAAATCGCACGAGACTAGTCGCCGACTATACCGCACAAATAAAAAATCGCATAAAAAATCGCACAAATAAAAAATCGCACAAAAAAAGACCGCATAAAAACAGGTTTGACTGTATTTTTTATAGAAGTAAATTAAACATTTAGTATATATATATCCAATGCCGTAGTAATATGTTAAGAAAAAAAAAATAATAAGGAGCCTAACTCTTCATTTTAACACGAATACATAACTGATAAACTTAGTACCCAAAATAATCAGTTTCTATTACAATGTAATGAAAGTTAATCGTATTGCTAATAACATTACAAATCGGTATAAACGAGCAATTATTTGCAGTGACATCGTCACAATGGACGACTGCAATTTTCAATCGGTCTTAAGGAAGGCATAGAGAGTGACGAGTCCTCTTGGAATTCGACGTCACTTTCTATTTTCCTCGCGAGGTCTGCCT
The DNA here is from genome assembly GCF_030686945.1 of Centruroides vittatus. Lineage (NCBI taxonomy): Eukaryota > Metazoa > Arthropoda > Arachnida > Scorpiones > Buthidae > Centruroides > Centruroides vittatus. Next base: position 4,020,277 of record NW_027122172.1, read on the forward strand.
CTTCCTCTTCGCTCGAGACTGCGTCGTCATCGTCTTTCGGAAGTCGGAACGGGGAAGAATCGGAGGAGAGCGTCGCCGGTTCTGTTTCTGTGGGTGGCTGCGGTTCCCTTGGCCTAGGCCGTAATCCTCTTCGATTTTCCGCAACTCGTCCTTTGCACCCGCATTCGACACTTTTTACCGGACGTGGCCGTCTCTTACCCGGATGTTCTCGCGGACTTGTCTCCCGAACGTGACACTCGATCGACGACAACGGATTTGACCACCCGGACTTGACACGTTTCTTCACAGGACGCGACATTCGGCCCACCTTTCTTCCCAAACAGCTGATACGAGGATTGAGCTTCCGGTTAGGTTAGGCTAGGCTGGGTCAGGTCCTTCGCTCTCCTCACGACACTGTTCGGGTAGAAAGACTATCTGATAAAGGTAATAACGTTCACCTTAGATAATAAATGAATCGACTTCTCCTTTTCTCGCTGTCTTTGTGTTTTGCAGGAACATTTGGGAGGGAGAAGTATCTCCCTCCCCAACTTTACCACCAAGAGGACCAAGTGGCCATTTATCGTACAGGTGAATATTTTCCGAAATCTCCGATGGTAAGAATTCTTTCGTTTCATTTTTAACACATCTTATTCTCGTATCGTAATTTACTGTTTTTTCTGTTTTTAGACATGCCGAAGATGTTCTTCGATCACACACACACACACACACGCACGAACATAACATCACTGTACACGAAGTGCGTGATGTTATGTCCGTGAATTCGAATTCACGCACTTACACGTTAAGCGCCTCGTTCTCTAATTCCCACAATGAAACAACCCGAACACTCGCTTCCCACAAATCCAACCCCTGGGTCCTCGACCCGGGAAGTGAAAACGCCAATTTTAAAGATTAAAACACTTTAAATTGGCGGCCGAAGGGGCTTGGTCAATAATCGCATTCGCATCAATAATCTCTTTGTGATGAATTTTTCTGTTATTAAATCTCTGTAAATTTATTATGGTAGCACGTGGCGGCCGATAGTCCACTAAAGAATATAATTTTTTATACTGTAAATACAATAATCAACTGGCTCCTGCCGGTCGTTATCTTACTCCTTTCGGGGGAGAACTTTTTGAATGATGTATAGTTAATCGGGACATGCCACCCCTAAACTTTCTATATTTGGTCTCGAGTTTCATGTATCAAGTTCTCGAGATTAAGGAATTTATAGGTCTACAATTTTTTTCAAATTGCAGCCCAGTTTAAATAAACAAAGAGATGCATTGTTAATTTAAATAAAATTTTATATACACATATTCATTGATCGGCATTGATAGGGACGGTCAAGTATGTGTAGCACGCGGGCGGCTAACAGTCCAAAACATGTCCTGGCGGCGTCGACAAGAAAAGCCTCCCGCATATTGTAGTATTTTCCATTATCAGAAACAGCTACAGTGAGAAACTAAATTCATTTCACATTAAATAAATGTTCTAAAAACTGAAATAATTTCCTCGGGCTGCGAAGTATTAATTAATCATACCATTTATCTTGGTTCCAAGCAGCGGCGTAGCGTGGGTGTCAGCCGCCCGGGGCGGAGGAAAATTTCGCCGCCCCCTTATTTAGGTATTTTTACAAGATATTATTATTTATTGTGAAATTTTGCCGCCCCCTATAAGTGCCGCCCGGGTCGGGCCGCCCCTGCCGCCCCCCACTACGCTACGCCACTTATATTACTTCATTGAATTTAAAAAAGGATTGAAAACAAATTAGGTTAGCCAGATCATGTATGTCTTCTAAGTATTTCTTTGCTTCTTGATTTTGTTGTACCATGAATTCGATTAGTTCGTTGTAGCAAGAGGTTAAATTTATGGAGGGGTATAGGTTTTCAAAGTCCATAATAGTTCCTATTTCATCGTTCATTACATTTAAGTCTTGTATTTCTTGTACTACTCTGGTTGGATCATGGGTCACATAACCGTATCTTCCATTTTTTCACTGATGTATCTCTTTAACCGTTTCTCCAGAATGTATGTTGGTTCACAATATATAGTAATATAACAGTTTTAAACATTATAAAAGAGCTTCGTGTCTTAAAAATTGTTGAAACTAATAGTAAAAACGTTATTTGTACACGGCAAGCAGAAGTACACGGTTTACGTTTTATCTCCAAGAAAAAATCGTTGCAGCCCAGGTTCACAACATCACGTGACTCAGTGAACGTCGCGCAATGACTCACGGGAAATTTGTTGAAAAATGGCGGATACATTTAATATCGAGGGTTACAAGCGAAGGTAAGTAAACAAATTAAACTATTTAAAGTATTTATAGAATGTTTAATAACACTAAGTTATTTTAAAGGTATTTATACAGTTTAAGGGAATATGAGTTTTTTTAATTATTATTTTTTAAAAAGAAGGTATAACTTATTCTGGTTAATGTTACCTAGAGTACCTAGATGTCCGAGTAGCGAGTCATTGCCGCCATGTTCTGTTGACTGTCATCACGTGGTCTATGGATTTACATTAAGAAATGACGATGTTTTTTAGTTAAATAAAGCATTTTATTCGTTTAACGTAAGAAATCAGTCATTTCTTAATGTAACCCATTCTAATAATTTGGTAGGTAATAATTGTCGGAACGTAGTGACGACTAATACTTGACTTCGTGCATTTCTTGTCAGCAAAATAACGCTGGAATAAGTTGTCCGATCTTGATGAAATTTTCTACGACGACTCACCATCACTCAAGGACGAACTGATTAAAATTTCAACTCTCAAAAATGATCCATACTGAAGAAAAACCCCTATCTCCAGTTCTACAAAAACGGATCATTTTTGAAAGTTGAAATTTTAATCAGTTCGTCCTTGAGTGATGGTGAGTCGTCGTAGAAAATTTCATCAAGATCGGACAACTTATTCCAGAGTTATTTTGTTGACAAGAAATGCACGAAGTCAAGTGTTAGTCGCTTCCTGCACGCACGTATAGAAGCGTCATCTAGTGTCGGAAAATATGACAAGCATTAAAACGGTAATTTTGAAAGGTAAATTTTATCGCTAACTTTTAGTACGAAATTTCGATCTCTAAATGAAGAAGCTGCACAGAGATTCCAGATTGAGATGAAGTCGCTCAAATTCATCCTCATCGATGAAATGTCAATGATTGGTGCAAGAATGCTTTACATCAGTGTTTCTCAAACTTTTTGGACCGCGACCCCCCTTCTGCACTTAAAAATTTCAAAGGACCCCCGAAGAATGAGTGTGTCGAAAAACATCCCGGATGGACGGGGTTAGGCTCGTATTTAAATATTTATATTCTTTTTATTATTTATATGTGCAATTTATTTAAGTAAAATTATTTTATATAGTTTTTATTTCTATTATTTCTAAACATGAATCCATAGTAAATTTATAAAATATTTGAAAAAAATTGATCTAGAATCAATTTTTCAGCGACCCCCCAAATATTTTTCACGACCCCCACTTTGAGAATCACTGCTTTACATGATCGAGAGAAGATTGAGAGAGATAAACCCGAGAAAGATGAGCCGTTTGGTGGATTCTTTATCTATTTGTTTGGTGATTTTCGTCAGCTTCCTCCTGTTAAAGATACTCCTCTCTACTCGAGTGTGTAGTGCTTGATCACTAAATGTATTGCTTTTTTTTTTTTTGTATTAGTGTCAATTATTTGATTGATTGTGTATTGTAGTTGGTGAAACGGAAATAAATTCCGTTCCGTTTATGTTGTCGCGTACCAACCCTTGAGGAGTGAAGCTTGTAAGCGGTCATTGGTGAATTGACGGGTCACGTAGTACAGAAGTCCCCGGATGGCGGGAGCTTATAAAAAGTGCGTGTGGAGATATTTGTTTTTTACATTTTTTTCTTGGACATTGGCCTGGAAGAACCTCATCAGGGGCGATCGAGTGCGAAGGTTGTTTGCCAACGGATTGGAAGGCAAGAATCAAAGCGGTGAGACTGAGAAGAATAATCCAGATCCATCGGCGTGAGGAACCGGTATGTGCCTTTCGTAACAAGAGTATTACGTAGCGGAGGAATTGTTCATTTAATCACCATATTTATTTCGTTGATAAGAACTTTTTCCCAACACGTGTGGACGCCCCATTCTGAGTCGACTGAAATTATCGTGTGACCCGAACGTGTGTAATTATCGTCTGTAAAAATTTTTTCTTTTGTATCTTATTAGGTTAAGTCTGCGTTTTTCCTTCTCTTATTTTATTTAAATTAATAAATTTTGTTATTGTGTAAAGTTATATTGTTAAGTCCTCGTCATTCTTACCGATCTTTATGTCTAGATCGTTTCGTCCATCTCAGACACTACAAGTGTTTTTTACAATGTAATGTCCCAACAAGTTAGGGACCCTGTTGGGACATTACATTACATTTGTATTTGATTCTTTTGAGAAGTTCATTAAACTTAGTAATTCTCATAGACAAAATAGCACGGATAGTTCCTTCACAGATGTCTTACACCTAGCTTCGAGTGATTTCTGTGATACAGATCTGAACATTCTGACAAGAAATCGAGCCTGTTTATCCAGAGATGAACTTGATCAGTTCCAAAGGCTATATCTAACAAACGAGCAAGTTAAACAAAGCAACGAAGACTACTTGCAGTCAACTGGACGCCCTCTTGCTTATATAACATCTGAAAACACTCCAGATATTGCCCTGCCTTCGTCCAAAGATGGCTCAGCTCTTGGTCTCTCCAAGTATTTGAATGTCTCAATTAATGCCAGAATCATGCCGAGAGTCAATTTATGGGTGCAAGGAGGTCTCGTCAATGGTTCACTAGGAAGTATATGCTACATTATATATGCTCCTAATGCTCACCCTCCAGCTCTTCCTCTGTTTATTTTAGTGGAATTCGCTAGTTATCAGGAACCTTTCATCTATGGTAATCTGTTTCCAATAATCCCCATAATACGATCTTCGAACGATGGCAGTATATTGCGATCTCGTAGACAGTTTCCCCTTACCTTAGCATACTCAATGACTATACATAAATCATAGGGATTAACTCTTCCAAAAATCAAAATAGATATAGGTAAAAAAGAGATAGCTATGTTACATTGAGTCGAGTAAAGAAAATAACTGACTCAGTATTTTTAAAGAATTACAATAAAGATCGCTACGAGTCAATCTGTAAGTCTAAGGCCCATAGTGATAGGCAGAATTTCGCGAGACGTTGGCATAACAATTAATTGATGGCTTATTCTGACCTTATGTTTGTACCTTTTTTTTTTTTTTTAACTCTTTCCGCCCTGTGGGCACTAAGAGGGCCTCTTTTAGAATGCCCATTATGGGTTCGGCCAGGCCCACAATGGGGCGACCGGGTGGTGAGGGACGGGGCCCGACATATCTGAACAGACCACCCCCCGAAAAATTCCTGGGGATTTTCGACCCGTTCGGATTCGATCCCGGGTCCCCCAGAGCGGTAGGCTGCCACCTTCACCGCTCGGCCATCCGGCCGTCATGTTTGTACCTTTAAATGATCCAATAGAAATCAAATATATTGTTGAGAACGAATGATTCTCTTCTTTTTTCCCTGATAATCTAGAAAATAAAGGTGCGAGCAGCTTCGTTCCGACTACACGCTGATGCAGCGTTACTTAACTAGTTAGAATAGGTTAGGTTAGGTTAGAACGTGCGTCTCCACTGTTTCTTCTGTTTTCTTGAATGAGAGCCGAGCCGCCAGTTTGGTACTATGGTAACATTAACCCTTATTCTTCTCGCATCAGTTATATTTATTTACATCAAGACAATAGACATCTTATGTTGCATCTGACTAATAATTATCATCATAATACATATTGTGATAGAATTATTGTCGTTAACGAGCGGTTTTATCTTTGTTGTTTTATATATTTATTTATTATTATTATTATTAAATTATCAGGAACACGTCAGATGCGAGACGAGAGAGTAGTCACGTGGCCGGATGGCATCGAGAAATGTCACGTGACACACTTCGTACTGTACAGTACGTGTCCGTCGTCGCGTGCCGCCCCGCGACGAAAACAACTTAAGCAATGGCGTCTCGAACGGGGCACGATCGGTAAGTAGTCCTAAGATTTTTTGTTTATAACACTTTACATACGGATCGCCCGGAAAAATGTTATGCGTTTTCTGAATGTCTATTAAATATACCTTTTTTAAAAATATATTAATTAAAAAAAAACTCATATTCCCTTAAACTGTATAATTACCATTTTGGTATTTTAATTAGCGTCGAGTCTCTTACCGTACGGTCAGACGATAGGACTACCACATACTTTTGTCGAGGTAAGTAGTAGCTTATGTAAATCCGAAAGCGGTTAAAGTGTACCTAAGTAACCCCTATGGCGGCACTTCCGGTCGCCATCTTGTTTAACACTGTCACTGCGTAGTTACGAAACGCCGAAATACAAAATTCGCCAATTTGAGTTCTATGAGTAATTATGTTTACTATATAAAACTAATTATTTACCAAAAAAATTTTAATGCTCACTAATTCGGGGTTTTTAGTCCTTTTTTCCTTCTTTTCTCTCCACGACTTGATGTGGCAACTGTCTTTGATATATTCTTTTGGTTGTTGTTTTGACATTCTTACTTTCTTCTGCATTAACTTTTTTCCTTTCCGTTTTTTTCGTCTTCTTTTTAAAAGATTCGGCTGCTGCAGGCACTAATTCCAGTTTCTTCCATTTTGCGATTTTTCCTGAACCTGGATAAATCCAACTCAAATGTTGTATGAACATTTTAAAACGTTCCCCTGGTGATTTTAGGTGCCATTTCACAAACTTTTTGTACATGAAGGAGTATAAATACGAATCTGACATTTCCTCGGTATAATGTATTCGTAGATTTTTTCTATTTTTTAACAATTCCTATAATCTTTCTACTTTCTGGGTAAGTGCACCCTTTGCTGGATTGACGAAATTTTCTGAATGATTAACAGTCCTGTGTTCTATTTCAGTACCTTCTAGGTCATTTATGTTATTGTATCCTCTCCACTCGTCAGTCGTTACAATACTTCCAGATTTGACAAAGTTAGAAATTACCCAGTTGAGTGTAAATTCCCTTCTATCATTGACCTTACAGACGAAGCAAGAATTATTCTCTCTACATATACCGCCGACTATCCATCTCGTCCCCTTCAGTTTGCGTTCCTTTTCGTATTTTCTCTTTGCAATAACAGTTTTATCAATTTCTACAGTTTTATTTGGACCACCAATTTTGAATGATGACAAGTTATGAACAGCAATCATCATTACAAACCTTAAGTAATTAGCCCAATCGATAGCCGTTTTTTTAGTTATAGCCACAGCCAAAGCAGCAGTACTTATCGTACATTCTAAACAAAGAAGATGCCAAATGAATGATAAAATATCGGCCCAACTAATGCGTCTACATTTTCCTTTAAAAGTTCCCTCATATGCCGAATAGGTTTTTTTTACAATTATTACATCTCAGCATTACAGAATTTCTATCAGCTCTCTAGATTAATTTCCGACGTTTCCAACAATTAACACAAACGTCTTCAATACGTTGCAAACCCAACCATACAGCAAATTTAACATCTGAACTAATCTTTTTGTCCAAGCCTAATTCATCAAAATCTCATTCCATTAGGTGAAAAAACTTTCTAGAATTACAATGGGTCCAAAACTCGTCGGAATTAAGTTCAATTTCAGACATTATGTTGTTAAAAGTAATTAACCGGAAATTTAAAATATTAATATATAATGTTACCTATGGTTCCAAGATGGCGGCTCGTCTGATTCCAGCAAGGAAACAGTGAAGACGCACGTTCTAACCTAATCTAACCTATTCTAATAATTTTGTTGGTAATAATTATGGTAATTTATTAGAACAGGTTAGGTTAGGTTCGAACGTGCGTCCCCACTGTTTCCCTTCTTCTATTTGCTGGAATCAGAGACGAGCCGCCATCTTGGAACCATAGGTAACATTAACCAAATTTCCTTGAAATATCGAAACAAAAATAAGAATTATTACCAACTACAAGTTTTAAATTTTTCTTTAATTAAACGTTACAAATACAATTACAGAAAGAATACTTGAGACACTAACCAATTCTTCATGACGGCCGGATGGCCGAGCGGTCAAGGTGGCAGTCTACCGCTCTGGGGGACCCGGGATCGAATCCGAACGGGTCGAATAATCCCCAGGAATTTTTCGGGGGGTGGTCCGTTCGGATATGTCGGGCCCCGTCCCTCACCACCCGGTCGCCCCATTGTGGGCCTGGCCGAACCCATAATGGGCCTACTAAAAGAGGCCCTCTTAGTGCCCACAGGGCGGAAAGAGTTAAAAAAAAAAAAAACCAATTCTTCAAAAAAAGGTATACTCGTGTTTGCATAATGTCACATTCGCAAATACCATTAATTTCTATAAAATAAAACCAAAAGTGGCGCCATCTATTTTCTTTTTCATACACACCCGTCGAGATTACCGGAAGTGCTACCATTGGGATTACCTAGGTACACTTTAACTCCGAAAGCAGCTCGGAAAATTATTTTTAGAACATTTTTACAAACGTATTACGCTGTTGATGGTAGAAGATGCCGTGGAAGAACAAACCTACCTTAGATAAGCTATTATGAAGGCAAATATATGTAAATTCTATAGGCACTTCACATCACTTGCTAAAAAATTGAATAATTAAATAATTTCTGGATTAAAATCGTCTGTTTTTTGCAATATTATTTGTAAATGCTTAAATACTCATTATTTTAATAAAATACGTCATAATTTTAACCCCAAACACAAAAAATGAAGTTTAAACCGATCTCCTACTCACCATGCTAGACGTAGCGAACGCCATTATCGACCGTCTAGAATTGCCAGATGCGGCGCTCGATGATCCGCCGTTTACGGTTTGGGCTGAATACGACTGCCGCAACCTCTCTATTATCTCAAATACTATAGTAGAGGTAACAGAGACTTATCACCAGTGGCGGGCCGTGACATTTGATGATAGGGAAGCTGTGTTTCTGTAAGAAGCCGACTTCCAGGGAGCAATCAGTTAATTGCGCGTCAGTGATGGCCTAGGGTCCATTCGTACTGTACGTGCGTGGTGGCGGAAGAGACGTATCTGACAAAAACCGACAAAAAAGAAACATAAAATAAACATATACTATGTACAAAATAGTTTGCTTTAGGACAATCAGCCGTTCGGACATCCTGGGCGTCGATGTGGTTCTTAGATGGTCGATCGAAAATGACCTCGGGACAATGGCGTCAAGTCTGTAGGACACGAGGAGACTTCTTCTGTTGGCGTCGGGGACACGGTCTAAGTCCGAAGTGGCACGGGTTACAGGTTGGCACAATAGATGAGAAATTGTATTTTTTCTTTTTTTCTTTCTTTTTTTTTTGCGCGTTGACACGCAGCGTTTTGGTTATTCGGAACGTGTGGTTGGTCCCTGGATACTAAACGTAACGAGACTCTTACCTGGAGCGCGAGAAAAGTCCAAATCGAAGACGAATTCGATCTTCCACCGATCGTAGGACGACTTCCTTCCGCGATTTATGGTTTCTGCCTGGCAGTTTGATATAAACAATGGGTGTCCGACTACAAATGACTTTTACCTATGTTTTTTTAAACTAATAAATTTTTCTCCAAATTAACCGTTTTATCGCGTCTTTCGTGACGGTCAGACCTGTCCGGTACATCATATTTGCATAAAAGTTTTAAACAAATACTGGAAATGACAAAAATAAACAATTTATATATTTTAGTTCTAAAATACAAATAATACATACATAATACAAATTGATACGATACAAACAATGATAGAAAAACTTGTGTTTTAATTTTTTATAAACTAATTCTATTCGGCGATTTTTTCCGCAAAGTCGTTAATTACTTTATCATAAAAGTCGCTGGTCGTCGACTCCATCGACGTATTTAAAAGCTCTTTTTCTATCGAAAGCAACACTAGCGACGACAATTTTTCCTCCGACCGTGTGTTCCTGGCCAATGTATGAATTTGCTTCGTGGTCGAGAAACTACGCTCAACAGACGCACCGGTAGATGGTACTTCGGTTAATGATATTAAATCATATAATTCTTTTAGTACGTCTTTGTTCGGATCGACATTAATTATAATATGTTTTATGTTTAAGAGTTACTTGTCAATATAGTCCGGACGCGAATATAAATATTGCGATTCGCTACGTAATTTAGATAAATCAAAAAATTTCCCATAAAATTTACTTAATTTAAAGAATTAAAACACGCTTGGAAAAATTGTTTTTCATAATATTAAAATTATTAACATCTAAAAGTGATAAAAATTGTAAAGATTTTGTCTGAAAATCTGTCAATATAATTACAGTATAATTAAAAGAAAATTATAATTAAATATAACTTTGCAAAAAACGTACATAAAAATAACATTGAATACTCTTTACTTTTTAAATCTTAAACAATTCACTTAGTCAGATGCTCCCTACCCAGTGACTAAGGGATAGAATCGTTGGAAGCGTTCGACGTGTGTAGCTTCACCAGCTAAACCGAGTGAGGTTGGTGCTCTGTAAAGCGCATGCGCCAATGCCCTCTGGCTGCTTTACACCATTCAGTTATTCTCGCCGTGGAAGCTGTCTCGTAAGCGCTTCCATTCCGCCACTGATATTCGAATATACAATAGCAATCTTATCGTTTTTTTCACATTGTATAGAAATTTGTAATAAGATACATAATGCAGTTATAATAAAATATTAATTTTAATTAATTCAAAGTACGTTTATTTCATTTGGCAACAGAGGAGGTGTAGCATCTGTGGCTTTTACTCCCCAGAAGGAACAGAGCGATGATCGCGCAGCGATCGAAGAAGCGGCCTTATCGAGGACGGCCAGTCCGGGAGGACAGAGGAGGGGTCGCGACACGACCAAAGCCGGTCTTATAGGAGACGGCCCCCGCGAGAAAGGGAGATAGAATGCCTTCCGGGAGGACTTTGGGGGAAAGCTGGCCCCTATTCAGACGTCATCTGCAAGGAGGAAAACCCGGAAAAAACTCCTGCTGCCAGCCCGTCCGAGTGAGGCGCGAACCCCCTTATCAAACTCCAGTGTTTAGGATCTGGTCACCGCCGTGATGAACGGAAACGGAGTCCACTCAAAGTACGTTAAAATATGAGAATTTATATTTTAGAAACTACAAGGGAAGGTCATTGAAAGGTGGAAGCGGCGCTTCCACCGCTTCCAATGACGGCACGCCACTGCTTATCACAATGTTATTGGTAACATTAAAATGATAGAAGATTGCATTCTGATGATAGAAGAGTCATTTTTATGTTACCAGTAATTTGTTTGATAAGTTATGGCAAAGCAACACTTGGACAATCTGCCTAGGGATGGATGCCTTCCGGGAGGTCTTAAGAGAAACTGGCCGCTGTTTCGGCGTTACAGACGTGGAGAAAACTCAGAAAACTCCACGTGGCCAGCCCATCCTGGCGAGGCGCGAACTGCGAGTGTTCAGGGAACGGAACGCTTGGCCACTGGTGGGCACGTTACCATTAACAATGTGATAAGTCTCCGTTATCTCTACTATAGTATTCGAGTTATTAGTTTTAACAGTTTTAAACAGATATCTATTTAAAACCTGGAAAATTAAATCGAAAAGAGTTGTATTTTCGATTTATCCACTCCTCATCTGTAATTGAAAATGATAATGTTATTTTTTTTATAAACCAAATACACTTTTTTTTCTTTATACATGATATAAAATTAAAAAATGTAAATACGAATAAGATATTTTGACAGAACAGTAGAAAAAAGTTACAAAAATGCTCGAAAATGGTAAAACTACCTACTAACCAAGTAGATAAACCAACAACTTTTCGCCTAAGTGCGACTCTAACGCTAGCTATCGGCAACCTGACATAATAGCGAGATTGAGGCCGAAGTTTTAAACGCGAAAACGTGTACGTCGGACGCGTTTAAAACTTCTGCCTCAGCCTCGCTATTAACTGTAGTTTAGAACATAGTGCAAGGACCAGTATATCTATCGACTCTGGCTTAGGTTTTGAATTTATGAATTTACTCTCGATCACTATTGATGGGGCTGCCAAATATGTCGCACGCAGGTGGCTAACAGTCGAAAACTGCCTGTTGTGATCTTTATTGCGCGTAGTTATTTGGCGGGTGTATTCCATCAGAACTACGTTAGAATGATATTGGAAATTGTTATTTAATTATATAAAATTATTTCTAGAATTACCCCTTCTATGATCGCCCGGCTTCTGTGAGAAGCCCTCTGGTGGTTTTTTTTGTGGCATTTTTCTGAAATTTTTCAAAAAATTTTAAGTTCTCCGATCTTTTCGAACTGCGATAAATGCAATAAATAACGTTTTTATTGCGCGTCGAGTTTACTCGGAAAAAAAGTCTAAAAAGTGCCAGCTTCTAAGAGGCTTCCACGCGACTATGGGGGTAGGAAAAAATCGGGAAAAAAAACGAGTTTGCGATAGTCGCTATTGTCGATAGCGACCATCGCGAGAATCTTTTTCGCTATCAATTTTTTTCTCCCAACAGTTTTATTTTTTTTCAAGAGAGATCGATTCTAGCCTGATTTTGAAACGAGATATCGCAATTTATTATTGAACTCAGCGATGTCTCATTATGCTTTGCGAGAAATCGCGTTGTCCACGCGAGAAATAACAGCGACAAAAATTCTCAAAATTAATATCTCTAATACAAATTGCGCTAATTGTGCAATTTTTTTTTCTTGCGTAAGAATTTCATTTAGGTATTGTTGCAAATGCATTTTTTTGGTGAAATTTCGAGAATATTTTTAGTTATAAATAGATAAATTTACGCATTCGACATCATGTCGTAAATTGCCGAATTTTTGATGGTCCACACATTATTTTTGCTATTGCTTCATTTCTTGCACAGAAAACATTTATATCTAAACTATCAACAAAGAATTTTGATGGATTGAATAATATTTTGAGCGATGCCAATTTTTATATTAGGTGTTCGAGTTAAGCCTAACACGCGACTATATCACATTAAAAATTAAAAATAAAATTTATGTGTAAAAATATAAAAAAAATATCTGTTAAATCTTAAATACAACATTCATATGAGTAAAACAAAATAAAAACTTTGTCAATTGGTCGATTTACAAGTCAGAAAGAAGCATTTGAAAATAGGGTAACAAAATACAGTAGAGCATCGATTATCCGACTTAATTGGAGACTGGGGTTGGTCGGATAACTGAAAAGTCGGATGACCGAAAAGTATGAAAAAATACATTATTAGTATAGTGTATTAAGCCTGGTTTAAATACTAGCCTTTCTTTCATGGTCGAGCCAGTGCTGCCAGCTAAAACATGCAAAAATTTAACAAAAATAATATTAAAGTAGCCAAGACATAACCAAATATTGTAGCGCCACATCACTAGCGGTCATTTGAATTTGCCGACTAGAACGCGATCGGTTAACCGATAAGTCGGTTAATCGGGAGTCGGATAATCGATGCTCTACTGTAATTAACGTTTATTGACTTTCGCGGTAGGGGGTAAAGCTGGGTCTATTGACAAATTTTCTCGCAGTAGTGCGAAATTTCTACTGACTTCACTTGAAAGAGTCATATTTCTTCCCCATTTACAAACCTGATGGCAATCGGTGGAACGTGAGATAAATTACAGCGAGTTGAAATTTGATATGTTTATTTTTTGCGTTTTACGTATCAAATTACATTAAATTCGACACAAATAAAGCATTTGTGTCAATAAAAAAATATGTTACACTGTTTAAAAGTAAAAACAAAAATAAAAAAAAACAAAGATGTAATAATAATTTTCGAAGCGAAGCCAAAAATTTTACAATTTAAAGATGAAAAATGGAATCTGTTAGATGCCGCGCGATCAAGGGGGAAATCAGGTGACCATAGAAGGGGGTAATTTAAATGCCATTGAATAATCATCTCTCCTGGTATTAAAGTAAGTTATAGATACGAAGGGCCTATTGTATTGATGTATTCTGATCACGCATTTGCTTTAATTTCGTTTTATATCATTGCTATACATTCTCCGTTAAACCAAAACCTTATGGCCCGTCATGTTAAATTATGTGGCCCGCCAAGCTATTTTCGTATTGTGGCAATGCTGACACCTCCGGTAAGATGGTTGCAAGAATCCTGCCATTTCTATCACGTGACCGTCTCCCAATGGGATATCCCGTCTAATAGCAAATGAACTACAAATTATATACTGTATATACATGCCAAATATTAACACTTTACTATTAAATTAACATTATATTTATAAATAAGTATGCAACAATACAAAATATTATGTAGAATACATTTTGGAAAAAAAAATTTTTTCATAAAATATCGATTTTGAATTAAACGTTTGACATTTTTTGAAAAGTGGAAGCGCCATCTGGAATTTCATCCAGGAGCGACAAAGAGAAAGGAGATTTAGTCTTTATCTTTTAGATTTTTTTGGGTATGTGTCATAAGCCATATTGTAAATGAAATTAATTTTAAATAACTAAGTAATATCTTGTAATTATTAATTAAATTCTACAAAGAAAAATGAAAACTATATTTTATTACTAAAAACGTGATTAGGCCTAGCGACCGCGTGGCTTCTTTCAAAATGCGATATGTATTACCTTCATAATTGAGAGAAGCTAGGCAATTGTTTAATCATTTTTCTTCATTCGAAATTTAAAATTGCGTATCTTAAAATGGCGAATGCACTTTTTTTTCTTTTTAAATCAAAGTAAAGAAATAACGCTGTCATTGTCTGTTTTATTTGAATTTCATCCAAATGTCTTCGGCATTATGTAACGAGTTGTTAAGGGCATTTTTGCACACCGTTTATGGTTTAACTAATAGTTTTGAATTGTGTGTGTGAAAACTGCAAAATATTGTGCATGTTTGCATTAATAAAATGAATATTACAAAATCTAAAATCTTTTCCTTTTATCTGTATAATAGAATTTTATGCATTTTATATTGTAAAATTTATAATAGATTTAAGTCCGTTGGTGTTTTTCTTTTTCTTTTTAATTTTACAAAATTAAAGGCAAAATCTTATGAATTTGAAATTTAAAATAGCGTCTGCCGTTTTAATAATTCATTCTGAACCATTATTTTTCTACCTGGTGTCATCTATCGGCAATAGTATTGTTACGTATTATGCTTGTTATTTATATCTATACTTTTCTTTCACTCGTAACAAATTAAATTATCCGAAAAGTAAATAAATAGAAAGTTTCAATATTTTACTTTCAAAAGTTTCTTATTTATTTTTTCGTTCGTTTTCAATTTTTTTTTTTTTTAATCGTATTTTCGTTATTTTATTTATGTGCGTAACATTCAAATTCGACATGTTTGGAACCATAAGCAGATGTATAAATTTCCAAACAGTTACATTAAATGGGGTACCCGTCGGTTGCCAAGCAGTTCCGTTCTCCCGATGCTGGGAGTTCGGTATCGGATTTGTGCTTGGCTGGGATGGGCCGTCTGCTTGTAGTTTTCCGGGTTTTTTCCACGTCAAATGCCGGAATGGGGGCAATTACCCTTAAAAAGACCTCCGGGAAGGCATCCTCTAGGCCGGGCCTGGCCAACCCGCAGCCCATCATGTTAAATTATGTGGCCTGCTAAGCGATGATATATATTTATTAAAACTTTTGTGCCTCGTTATGTGTATACCAAAACAATTAAATAAATGAAAATTTGCATATGTCGTCATTATAATGCACAAGTGTGAGTACAAACTCTTGGTATAACAATAAAATCTTATTCCTTTTGTATTTGTTTTACTTTTTTAAAAGCATGTTTGCCTAAATTGTGGCTCACCGTAATGTTACGCGTGATCAAGGTGGCCCGCAAAACAATTTGGGTTGGCCAGGCCTGCCCTAGGCAGATCGCCCAAGTGTTGCTTTGCTGTAATTTAACAAAACAAGCATAAAAATAGCAAACGTTTGATGGGCCTGGCATTTGAAGGTTGGTCCAATGTTCAAATTCCATTTTCTAAATTACAATTTCATAGTTAGTTGCATATGGTTTTATACCCCATGACATAATGTATACTATTACAAAATGCATAATAAATTTTCTATATATTTTTTTTCTACTTTATTTTCTGTTTCTAGATTTTGTTTTTTGTTGTATATAATCTTTTAGAAGTTCAGAATTTTACAAGAACTGCCAACTATTTATTGTTGATTAATTAATTAATGATTCTAATTCCTTAAATATTATTTTATTAATGTTAGTCTAGATTAACGTTGTTAAAATATTTATTGTCAATGTACAATTTTTTAATGAAATCTTCAGATAAATCTTTTTTTTTAAGTTAATTATATGTAATACATTATATATGTTTTGATATGCAAAGCTAGATATTTATTCAATTATTTGTGACTGTTAAATTATTTTGATTGACTCACATAGGCTTTCTTTTGCAGTATTGAGATTGGCATACAATGTGTTATGCTATTTTTGATGTTACATAATGTTTAAACATGGGTGTCTTCAGAGGGGTCAAATGGAGCACTTGCCCCCCTCTGGGATCAAATAAAAAAATTCCACAAATTACAATCATAAGTGATTGATATGTATAACTGTACACCCTTGACTATAGAATACTCTGTTTTTTATATTGATACAATACAAATTATTCTATAATCTCTTGCAGGAAAAAAAAGAAAATTAAATAAAATTTATTGGTATAATTATTTTTCTTCAAGCTTATGTGGATGTAGTGTATAAAGGAAGATATGTTTTTTGACATTTTTGTTTTTGCATTTACACTGACACAAATTAGGAAAATCATTTCGTTCTTGTGGACTACATTTGAACAATTGTTTTGCTGCCACTTTGTAGATGATTTGGACCAACTGTTCCTGTAAGTGGTAAGTATTACAAAATACAAATGTCACCTATTTTCTAGTGACTAACATTATGTTGTGAACTTAGAGGTCTCATTGTCATTTATAAGAGTTCAAACAACAGCAAAATATTGTGGCATTGTTGAACCAAGCATTGTCAGTGTGGAAAATCATTTCAAGAATGGGTGTTAGCATTGATAGTGTTCCAAAATAAGGAAAAACAACTTGCTAGCTGTGGGAAAATTTAAAGCCAGGATGACCTTTCTTGCTGAGAGGAGCATCCTGAAATGCTATTCAGGAGAGGAGCATTGTAAAAAATGTAATATTAGGAAAAACAAACTGTTGTTCATGTGGTGAAAAATGAGCTATCAAGACAACATGCATTAATGTTTCTGTTCAGACAATGAATTACAAGCATGCATAATAAATAATTTTCAAGAAACCTTTATTGACTGCAAGCCACCAAAAACTGAGAATGAATTTTACTGAAAAATACAAAAACTGGACTATTGATGATTGGCACTGTTATTTCTAATGATACTAAACTTGAAAGTGGTGGATATAAATGATATTGGAAAACACCCACTGTAAAATTTGAAATTCTATCATGTAACTTACTACCTTCAGTTAAACAAGGGGTTGGATCTCCTTTGGTTTGGGGATGTATTACAGCTAATTGTACTGGTAATCTTGTTTTTAATGATGGTATTATGAACGTGGAAATATATTGCAATATTTTGCACTGTTATATTGGATACTTTTCTGTACTGAACTAACAAAATGTGGTGCTTCAGCATGATAACAATCCCAACACATTGCTAGCGAATGGATGCGACGGAATGGGATTACTCTAACTAGAACAGATAAGTCTAAAATGCTGGTCCTCATGAAATGCAGCTCCTACCAACAGGGTTTGAAAGAGTACACCAATAATACCATGTGTAAGGAGGAAAGGGACAATGCTGTAGACAGATTACAAGCTAAAGTTAAGCACTTTGCACACACTAAGTTAGCCAAGTGCTTAGCACTACACTACGTGGTGGTTGATTTGCCGGACGCACCTAGGCTTTTCGCCTACGCAAAAATGTATAAAGTGGGCACCTAAGTGATTTGCCTAATTGTAGATAAAGCAAGGGCACCCACACAGAAGCTTGAGAAAGCCATTTACAACCTTCTAGCTCCCCACCTGGAAGACTACTCTCACATCATCAATAAACTGGCTGACCTCATCTGCCTTCCTTGAGATCTACCCTCCCTGCCACGATTTATGACAGTCTTGGATTTCAAGTCTACGTACCCTTCGATGGAGCTCCCTCCAGCCTTTTGCTCCCTTAGAGATTTTTTTATTTAATATGGTTCAGGACTCAGTGCTATACCAACAGATACTAGAAGTGGCCCATCTCATATGTTATTATTCTACTTTTACGTTTGATGGTACTGTTTACTGGCAGAAGAGAGGGGTACCGATGGGTAGCTAGTGTCCAGGGACCTTTGTGAAATGGTCATCAGGCAGCTCGAACGCAAGGTCCTCCCACCTTTCCTCCCTAACATCCTAGTCTATAAAAGATACATCGACAACATTTTCATCATGTGGAGGAAAGTTCCTGACAAGGTGTCTTTCGTGCAAAGCCATCAACAACAACCCTTTCAGTTTGACAGTAGGAATGGAGCAGGCTAGCACAGAGGGTGTCCATTTTCTTGATGTTTACATTAGAATGGAAGGATCCAACATCCACACATCAGTATACCACAAACCATCTGCTATTTCTATGTACATACCAGTCGATTCGTGCAACCCATTCTCAAACAAGGCGGCAGCTTTTAACACTCTAGTCAGAAGGGTGTTTTCGCATTCATCAACCAAGCAAGCCCTAACAACTGAGTTAGCTCAAATTAGGAAGATTGCAACTGAACAAGGGTACCTGACTCTGACGTGCTGTTTAGTCGAGCAATACCAATGCTTGAAGCATGCCTCCACTATGAGTGATAATGCTGACTTAGAGCCTGACAGTTCGACACGTGTTCCCATCACGTTTAACCCATATCTTAAAGCAGTGCATACACAGATAGTCAACAAGCATCAGATATGGGTAGCATACAGGAGATGTCCCACAATTTTCAACATCCTATGAAATGAAAAAGACCCTCCGGATTGCATCAGACTCTTCGGTATCTATTTCATCCTGATTAGAGACAACAGGTGGGGCAAGGACTTATATATTGGTTTTATAAGGGAACACCAAGCGTATATCTGGCATGGGCAGCTCATTACTGCCCTTGCTACACATGCGTCCAATCCAGATGTCAAGGCGCAGTTTGATAAAGCTGCAGTCATCGTCAAAACACCCCACCAGGACCATCTAAAGTGGCTAGAAACCATAGCCATCTATAAAGCTGGCCAGGTAGCCACGTGCATCAACCGAAAGATGGAGCTGAGTCTGTCGCTGGCCTGACAGTTCCTATTAGATGCCAACCCATAGCTACCTCCACCAGCACACGACTGCGCGTGTCAGGCGAGACTGACTTTGTTGAAATGACATTTGATCCCGTTGAATTCCATACGCTCCATTCAGAAGCATTCCTAAGCTAGTTGACCTGAAGAAGAACTGCTAAATAGTTTGAAAACGTTTGTCACCCGCTGTATATCTTATATGCGTTACGCACCAGTAACAGGTTTAAGGAAGTGTGGAAAAAATAATGTTTTTGATCATATTCAATGATCATTTTCACATTGATGTTCCAAAAAAAATCAAACCTTAACAAATATTAATGCAAAAGAACAGAAATATGCAAATACTGGATGTGTTTAAATATAAAAATAAAAGATTTTACAATCCGTTACATTGCTGTGATACATGAAAAAAAAGCTATCGAGTTCTTGTAAATGCTGGTTTGAGATCTACATAACATAATGCAATGTGCTTTTTTTTTTTCCATGTCATGACAATATAGTAGACTGCAGAACTTCTTATATTTAAACATATTTAGTATTTGCATATTTCTGTTCTATTTTCATCAGTGTGTGTGTGTGTGTGTGTGATATTTTGAACATGAACTTGATGAATGTCATTAGATATGATCAAAAACATCAGTTTTTTTTCAGTTAAACTTTTTCTGCTGTACAAGGTTGTGTATAGATGATTGAGTGTTAAAATGTGACTACAATAATATACATTTTTATATTTTTAAAATTATTGCTTGTATTAGCTATATAACAAATTGTATAAAAGTGATATTCTTATATACAATTAAATTCACTAAGGTATAAAAGGAGGCTTAAAATTGATATATCATATAAATCTTTTATATTTGTAATTTTTAATCCAAATTGATGTGGTTGTTTATTTTATTCAAGTTTTCAGTTATCTGAGGTCAGGTGGATATCAGGAGGAAAAGTACTTTCTCATATACTTGAATTGAAAAATAAATGGCTTCTTTGCTTGAAAAATGAAAATAGGACATTCACACAATATCTTAAAAATATCTATGAGTCCAGTTGGCCTACTTAACAGATAAATAAATTTAAATAATGTTAATATAGTAGAGTCCTGGAAACTCAACTCTCAATAACTCAACATTCCATAAAACTTGTGTCATTCAAAAAAAATTATAAGCAACCTAATTTTTATCTTTATAACTTAACACTAGGTCAAATAAATTATTGTTCTTCACTGGAGATACTTTGATGATAACATCAATTCCACATATTAACAAAGAATATACAGTCAAACCTGTTTTTATGCGGGGGATAGGGACCGCATTAAAAAAAAACGCATTAAAAAAATCTCGCGAAACTTCACGAATGGCTGTAAATAATAGTTTTCGCAATACAATTAAAAAATATTTTTTTTTATGCGGTCAACAGGGACCGCATAAAAAAAGTCTCACATAGAAAATAACTCAAAACCGTACGAAATAGAATTTATTGACAACAGATGTCAGCACTTGACTGCATCGTCTGGTCTATCGTCTGTTTTACATATTTTTGTCCAGGTGGTGTTTTGTTGACTTAAAAAGTAAATTATTTCATTTTTCGCATATTCATGCAATAATATTACTATAATAAGTGCATTTATGCTATAATAAGTTTATTTAGCTATAATAAGTCAACGTAAGACATGACGAATCGCATGAGACTAGTCGCCAACTATACCGCACAAATTAAAACTTCGCATTAAAAAAATCGCACATAAAAAGAGCGCATAAAAACAGGTTTGACTGTACATTAGAGTATTGATTATCCAAAAATCCGTTCAACTGAAACATCGGTTTCGGTTAACTGAAAACGTTTCAATCGGCAAATTCAAATTTTCGCTGGTGCTGTGGCACTGTAGCACTCCCTGCCAACCTAAACTGTAGGCCTACTTTAATATACTACTTTATGTAAGATATGTATTTGCAAGACATGTGATACAAAATATATACAGTACAGTTTTGTGTTTAATAAATTTTTTTGTAAATGATCAGTTATCCGAACAACCCCAGTCCCGAATTGTTTTGGATAATCAATGATCTACTGTAATCAGTTTTTTCGAAGGTGCACTGCAAAACACAACAACACGAATGTCACTAACTTGAAAGTAGCCACTGAATAGCCATTTTTTTTTTTTAAATTAAAATTTAACTACAAATAGAAATATGTAGTTAATGCATACCATATTTACTCACACATAAGACAAAATTTTTATTCATTTTCACTGCTTCAAAAACTTAGGTTGTCCTATACATGTGAGCAAATGATTCTTAGCATTTTGCAATAATTTTTGTGAACCATGTATTTGCATTTTTTACCAGATGCTTACCCTCGGTGTTTAAAAACAAAAGTGTTTTATCTGGATCGTTTGAATTGTTCTTGTGTATTATCATGAGTAAAAATGATTTACTGTCATTTCTCATACTTAGTTTTAATCATTGATTTCAGATAATTAAACAGTTCAATGTTCTTAATGTGTACGTTGTAACTTGATCTAGGCATCAAGTCAAAGTTGGAAATTCCAACATACTTTCGTTCTGTCTGAGAGATTCCTTGTATAGTCATCACCCTAGTCAGTTGTGTCTAAGAGTGAATAAAATTAATTGTTAATTAATTACGTGTTTTTATGTGAAACAGTGTCGAAAACAAAATCGATATAAAATTGGTGACGAGGATTAAAATAGAGACTTGCCAGTGAAAATTACAATTTGAGATCAAAAGCCAAAAATGTCGATTCCAGGAACATCAATCAGTGGAGTTTGTTTCGAACCATTCAAGATGGACAGCCAGTGGAAAACTTATAAGGACTACTTTAATTTTTGCTTGAAGGCAAACCAGAATGAAAATGACCAAGATAAATGTGCTCTATTTTTATTGTTTGCGGTGAAACTTTATACAAACTTGTAGTAACACTCATAGCCCCGAATGAAACGACACAAGTTAACTTCAATGAAGTACTTAATGCTCTTGTAAGCTGTTTTAATCCAAAACCTAGTGAAATCGTTGAATCGTTTAAATTTAACCAGAGGTCACAAAAACCAGGAGAGAGTATCAATGACTATGTCGTGGAACTACAGAAAATTGCAATGAGTTGCAACTTTGGTGTCTCAATAGAGAATATGTTGAGAGATAGGCTAGTGGCTGGTTTAAGGGATAAAGGAATACAACACGTGTTATTGGCAAAAACAGACACTATTTATAAGGCCATTTTGGATGCAGCAGAGACAGCACTAAAAGATGTTAGCCAGATTGGGTCAGACAGAAACAACACTCAAGGGTATAACTTAAAGGCGGACTGTAAGAGAAATAATGAGCCGGCCACATTACACTGTTTTGGTGCACTGGGAATCATAACCCAAATAATTGCAGATTTGCTCAGGTAATCTGTAAATTCTACAGAAACAAATGGCACATAGAAAAAGCATGTATCATGAAACAAAAGAGTGGAAGAAGAAAAATTCCAAACCAGGGAAGAAACCAGATTGGGACACAACAGAAAGAGGTATCCAGCCAGAGAGCCGGAGTACACCAAATTGAGGAACAAAAACTTGACATCGAACCAGAATATACACCTCTATTCAAAATACATGGAAATGATACTATCCATAAAAATCTTAATTAATATTGAAAATATACCAGTCATGATGGAAATTGATTCAGGGGCTGAGTACACTGTAGTGAGTGAACGAACCTTAAAAGAAATTAAAATCCAGTGAGGCAAGTTAGAACCGGAAGAAGTCAAATTACAGACATGGGTGGAGAATAATCTGGAGGTAGTGGGCGCTACAATGGTGAGGGTGCAATTTCAAGGAAAAGTTATGAATCTGCCATTGTTAGTGATTAAAGGAAATGGATTAGGACTTGTTGAAAAAAACTGGTTTGAACCGTTAGGAATCAGAATAGAGGGACTATATCATCAACATGACACAGATGATCTGATGCAAGAATTCCAGCATTTGTCGAATAATTCAGAAATGGGTCTATTTAGAAGCAAGGCAGTCAGTTTAGCAATAAATAAAGAAGCAAAGCCTATTTTTATGCAAGCAAGACAGGTTCCTTTTGCATTAAGAACAAAGGTAGAACAAGAATTGAATCGACTTCATCAGTTAGGAGTTATAGAACCAGTTAGAACTTCCAAGTGGGCCACTCCTGTGGTACCCATTGTAAAACCAGATGGAAGTGTATGTTTATGTGGAGATTATCGCTGCACTGTAAACAGAGAGGCAATAAAAGTAGATGTATACCCATTGCCAGCCATTAACGATATACTTGTTTCATTATCTGGTGGAAAGGTATTTGCCAAGCTTGATTTCAAGGAAGCTTACTTCCAATTTCCTGTGGACCAGGAGTCGTCTGAGATACTGACTATCAACACATGCAAGGGTTTATATAGAATGAAAAGATTACCATTTGGAGTGAGTAGTTGTCCAGCTATTTGCCAGAGAGAGATGAAAAAGATTGGAGGAGGTATTCCAGGGACAATTGTGGTGATAGGTGATATACTTGTCACGGGACTCAATGAAGAAGCCTACATCAAAAGTTGAGGAAAATTCTTAACCGGATTTCAGAAGCTGGACTAAAACTGAACAAAAGCAAATGCCTATTCAAGACAAATCAACTTAAATTTTTAGGATATTTGATAGATGCTCATGGCATTCGACTCACACTGGATAAAATTGCAGCGATCCAACAGTTTCAGGATCCGTGAAACAAACAAAAGTTACAGGCATTTTTGGGATTTGTAAACTTCTATGATAGATTTTTGAAAGATAAAGCAACCGAAGCTGAACCCTTATATAGACTCCTTGATAAAAACAAACAATGGATCTGGAAAAAAGAACACAGCAAAGCATTCGTGAAAATAAAAAAGATGCTAACACCAGAAACATTATTAATCCATTATGATTTAAACAAACCAGTATTGTTGTCATGTGATGCTTCACCATATGGAGTTGGAGCAGTACTTTCACATGTATTACCAGATGGATCAGAAGCTCCTATATACTTTGCATCGAGGACACTCCATCCTGCGGAAAGAAATTATTCACAATTCGAGAGAGAAGTATTAGCTATAATCTTTGGCATTACAAAATTTCATAATTATCTAGCTGCCTGAAATTTTACTATATATACGAATTGTAAGCCAGTTGTGGGCATTCTGAACCCTGCTAAACCAATTCCCGATTTAATTGCACCCAGAATGATTTGTTGGTGTTTGAGATTAGCAACCTACTCATATAGGATTGAACATTGTCAGTCAGCAAAGATGACTAATGTTGATGCATTATCTTGTATACCAACTATTGTGGAAGACAAGACTATCCCTAAACCAGGAGAGATATTCCTTATATTTGAACAGCCAGAATTGCCCATCAAATCTCAGGAAGTAAGCAGAGAGACAAACAAAGACTCAGTGTTAAAAAAGAGTTCAATATGCAATCTTTACATGGATGGCCACTTAGTAGTTCAGAAGAACTGATGCCTTTTGCTAAGTGAAGACTAGAACTTTCAATTCACCATGGTTGCATTTTATGGGAACAAAGAGTAGTTATCCCTAGAACCTTGCAACCATAGCTATTACACCTGTTATACTCCACACATGAGAGCATGTCTAGCATGAAAAGAACAGCCAGGAGATATTTTTGGTGGCTTGAAATGGCTTGGACTCCCAAATTGAAGAGACAGTATCTATGTGTTGAAAATTCCAAGAGCAGAGGTCAAACCCAACCCCAGTTAAAGACACTCATTGGTAGTACCGATTACACGCTGATCATGCAGGACCACACTATGGACATACATATTTTATTCTAATGGATGCTTATTTGAAATGGGTAGAGGTAGAAGTACAAGCATAGTCAACCCAGGAAGCCATGAAATTATTGAGAAGACTATTTAGTATACATGGACTACCAAATACAATTGTATCAGACAATCATCAAAGCTTTAAATCCCAAGAAATGGAAGAATTTATACAAAAAAAAATGGGATACAACACATATTTACCCCTCCATATCATCCCTCTTCCAACGGACAAGTAGAGAGACAGGTGCAAACTATAAAGAGAAGAATTGGAAAATTACATCATAGCCAAGAAAAAAGTGAGGTGTTGCTCCCCAGACTTTTGTTTAGCTTATGCACAACACCTAGTAGCACTACAGGAAAAATGGCAGCGGAACTGTTAATGGGAAAAGGCTACGCACCATCTATGATCGACTAAATCCACATCTATATCAACATCAATTACAGGTGCTATAGAGATGCAAGGAAGTGGAAACCAGGTAAGGTGAAAGGAAAGACTGGACCATATACTGCATACATACATGATAGCCTCACCAGAAGGAACTATAGAAAGGAGACATATTGATCGACTTATAGCTCTAAGAGAACAACTACTTCAGAACAACCAACATCCAGTTCCCCAGAATAATCAGCACCCAGATAAAGGACCACCAGTTAGAAGGAGCTCTAGAACATGGATACTACCTGGACATCTCCGGGACTTCGTCTTAGAGGGAGAAGATTTGTTGTAACCAATGTTTCCTCTAAGCTGTGCAGCCGTGCACTGATCAAATTGTTGCCACGCACGAGAATTTATGTGCCGCACAGGCGAGCATGCACACTGATTTGAATTGTTGTTTACTTATTTCTCACTCTGTCTGCAACATGATTATTGCTACGTGTATTTTGATTAAATACATTAAATCATTGACAAAAGATAATATTTTGTATGGAAGTATGTTTTAAAATGAATTTTAATCTCTACTTTATAATTAATTATTTTAATTTTTATAGGAAAAAATAAGATTGTGTGTGTGTGTGTGTTCAGAAAAATTTTTTGCTCAGAATCTGCTCAGCAAAAATTTTTTTGCTCAGAGAAGTACTGTACATGTTCCACTCAGCTACAAAAAAAATTAGAGGGAACATTGGTTGTAACTGATCTGTTGTAATTTGATCTGGGTGTCAAGTCAAAGGTGGAAATTCCAACATACTTTCATTTTGTTTGAGTGATTCCTTGTGTAGTCGTCACCCCAGTCAGTTGTATCCGAGACTGAATAAAGTTGATTGTTAATTAACTGTGTTTTTATGTGAAACAGTGTCGAAAACAAAATTGATATAAAAGTATAACTGTTTCTTAAGAGATCTTTTAAATAATGATTTGTTACAAGGATTGGTTAAAGATATCATCATTAAATATATGCACATATGCATTAAATATATACTGTTATTATTTACAAAAATAAAATTATATAACTGATATTCTGATCAAAAGCAGTATTTATAATACTTAGTATGATAGCTTTTTATGATGATCAGTATTCTTTAATCCTGTTATTGTTCAATAATAATTATTAATTTTCATAACCAAAGTTAATGAGTACTTTTTGCTTGTTTTACTCAAGCTTTAGAATGTTTAAAAAGAACAACAATAACAGAGTTCGCTTAAGCAAATTATTGTGTTTTTTTAAACATTCTGACAAAGCTTCAGTGAAACAAACAAAAATACTCATTAAATACTTCAATTTTAATTTTGTGTATTATATATTGAAATTTATGAAGTTTACCTAGCTCCAATGAGTTTTACTACTGTTATACTTACTAATAATAATTATTGCTTATCAATCTCATTAAGGGAATTATTATTGCTGATATCAAATTGAGTTTGACTTTTTGTGACTTGATGGAAAAAGTAGAAATGGGCAGTAGTTACTATTAATCTAGTTAAAATATGTGTTTAGTTTCAACTACATTAACTACTATGTAGTTTTTCTTTTTAAAGTTTATTATAATGTTGCCTTGGAGTAATCTATTGTGTTAATATGTTAAGCAGAGTAAACCTGTCCCAATTTTTATGAAGATTGGTTTATCTTTAGTCAAAGTCACCAAGTTTGGTTCAGGTTTTTTTTTACTTGTTTTTATTGCCAGTTGGTAAAAGTTGAATTCAAACAAAAACAACCTATCAGGTTTTGCAATGTTTTGCCATTCATGTGTGTAAGAAAATACATAGCTTGTTTATGTAAGTATATTTTTATTTTGTTTTGTATTTGCATTGAGTTATTAATTATTACTCTGTTTAAATTATAATAGTTGGCAGGAATTTTCATGTAAAATCAGAAATTTAGAAAATAACAATGTTGGTGTGTGTGTGGGTGTGTTACACAACTGTTAGTATATAAAGAAGGAATTTTAAAATACAACATTACCATTGCCAGTAGTGTTTAAATAACTTGTTGGAACAAATTTCAATACCTAGATAATGCAGAATGTTGAATGAAAAGTTTAAAAAACATCTTTTTTGAAGTGATGTCTCAGAATTCAAGTGTTAAATAAGAAGGATGAAATGAAACAGAACTGCTGTTTTAATCTGTAAAATGTTTTTAAATGTTCCCGTTTACACGGTCTAAAACAGTACACAGATTCTTTGTAACACAACAACAAAAATTTGAACTTTAATTTCTCCACAAGTGAGCAACACTCAAGCACCCGACAATTAATTTAATAATCGCAACGCTGGTTGTTTACCACCACACAGCTACACACCCTGGTCAATACTCACCTGACACACCAAAGGGAATGCACAATTTCTCCCTCTCTAGGTGGGAAAATCTCACCCCGCATTCTTAAGTCTATGGTTATGTAACACACCTGATACGTGTTACAATCTTGTTTAATTGTATATCAAACTTAACATAATCCATTCTAATGTTTTGGTTTTTCTATTTCTGAATAGATTAAATGTAGTTAATTAGTATTTTGAACTATTTTTACAAAAGTCTTTTATATCATCCTGTTAACAGTTAGATCCCACAGCTCTGTTACGTAGAGCCTTGTAGTTTTCTTTATTCCATCCATCCATTTCATTTGCTGTCTTTATCTTCTGCTTCCTTCTACCTTGCTGAGCATGATTGTTTTTTTTCCATTCCATTTGTATGCATCAGGGCCAAAATAGGTTAATTCTTTTTATCATTGTCTCCAGAGAGCAATTAGGTTCTATTTGCCTCAGTATAAACTTGTTGATTCTTTTTAGTCCAAACGGGTGGATTTAGGGTGCACCTGCATCCCGTTTTGAGGTTATTCTAAGTAAAGCTGGATACCCGAGGTAGTAAAACACTTTGTAAGGCATATTGTTTATTTTTTTCACCCTCCCTCTAAAGATTTTTGGATCTGCTATTGAGTCTTAAGATATTCCAAGCAATCATTCCAGATCTATGTTTCAAATGACTCTACCTTTGTCACGTTTCCTGAGGGTCCAACTTTTACATTCATACAACAGGAAAAAGTTCCAGCAACGAGTGCTTAATTTTTCCAGCAACATTTAAAACCGTGTGTGTTGACCATCTGTTATGATATTTTATTATTTTTTTTAAATAATTTATTAAATAATTTAGATCCTTCTGGAATAAAAGAGTAAGGTTATATCCAAATTTAAATACCTCTGGAAGAAAGACTTGCTTGGGTCCAGGTGGCATAAGTGGTAAGCAGAGGTTGCAGGTTCAAGCCTTACCCTGGGTTAGTAGTTCTTTTATTCCAGAAGGCAATGACAAATTGCTTTATATTAATCATTTAATTACCACATTCTAACCCAAGCAGTCTGGCAATAATTGGTTGTGTCTGTTAAGTTTACAACTAAACAGAATTGTAACACATGTCAGGTTTATGTTATTGAGCATTGATGTACCGTCCACAGAATTGCCACACGTGTCAGGTGTGTTTATGTAATCATATACATAAGAATGTGGGGTGAGAATTTTCCTGCCTAGAGACAGAGAAATTGTGTGCTTCCCTTTGGTGTATCAGGTCAGTGCTGACCGGTGTGTATAGCTGTGTGGCAGTGAGAAACCAGTGTTGTGCTTATTAATTAATTGTTGGGTGCCAGAGTGTCACTCATTTGTAGAGAAAATAAATTTCAAGTATTTTTTGTTATGTTTTAAAGAATTTGTGTACTGTGTTTTAGAACGTGTAAACAGGAACATTTAAAACATTTTACAGTGTCTATCATTAGAGATGACTTTACATCACAATTGAAGACCATATGAACAACAAACTGAGTTTCAGAGGGGAAGGATCATCAGGTTGAGAGAAGCCAGATGGTCTCCTTACCAAATAGCCTGCCATCTAAGTCATTCTGACAACACTGTCAGGAAGTGTTGGGACCAGTGGACAAGAGAGCTTGCACCCATTGTACCCAGGCTCTGGATGCCCTCAATAACTCTAGCCTAAGAGGAACGCTGGTCTTCCAACAAGTATGTACACATCCAACTGTATTGTCGTCTGCTATCCGGATACAGATGACGCCATCATTACAGGCCCTGTGTCTGTCTGTACCATTTTGAGGTGCCTGAATGAGGAGCATTTGGTATTGCAGTGGCCATTATGTGTGCTACCATTGACAGCCACCCACCATTGCCTCCGTTTGGAGTGGTGTCACTCATGACAGGATTGGACCTCAAAAGAATGGAACTGGGTTGTCTACAATGATGAATCCAGATTCAGTTTGGGCACTGACGAAGGCTGTCTGGAGGTCGTGTGGTGAATGCCTCAACCCTGCCTATATTTGGAGTGGCACAGTGCCCCACAGCTGGGTGCCATCACATACAATAGCCAGTCACCTCTAGTAGTGATCCAAGGGACCATGACAACCCAGCAGTATGTTGGTGATCATGCAGTATCCTGCAGCCATTTGTATCGCTTCTCATGGCAGGGCTTCCAAGAGCTATTCTCCAATAGGACAATGCTTTACCACACACAGCAAGGGTGTCATAGGACTGACTGCCACATTGCTACACTTCTCTGGCCTGCTTGGTCCCTTGATTTGTCATTAAGCATGTCTGGGATCATCTGGGATTTCAAGTTGGACAGACTAGGAATTTGGCTGTGAACCACTTTGCATCAACTGTGGACTGAGATGATGCAGGACATCATAAGGCACCTGTATACTTCCATGCCCACCTATCTCACACTCCTTTAGAGGTGGCCCAAAAGAGTATTAGAACCTCATTTCATTTGTTGTTTTCCCTGCAATAAATGATCCTTTTGCTTTCATTTTGTAATCACTCACTTATATCAGTATTATACTTACACATGTACAGTTTCATTTGATTCTGACAACTCCTTCTTAGTGTGCTAATTTTTATGGCAATGAGTGTATATAACAAAGCTGGAAAAGTGTCAGAAAATATCACAAAAAGGTGTCAGAAAAACTGGCCAAATAATTAAACAACAATACAGTGAGAAATTTACCACAAGGACACTGCCCTAAGGCCAGAACATCAAGAGAAGATGCAATGATTTACTGTGGGGCCACCAAAAACTTTTTTATAACTACTAAAGAAATAAAAGAACAGTTTATTCTTGAAGTCAGTGTTTCAATTATTAAGAGATGATTAAATGAAAAGGGTCTCCATGGAAGAGTGGTTTGTAGAAAACCAATGATTTCAGCACTGAATCAGAAGAAAAGACTAGTTTTTGCCAAAAAATTTGCGGACAAGCCCCTAGAGTTTTGGAAGCGTGTTATTTGGAGTGATGAATCAAAATGAGAGTTGCAGGATGCTAAATGATGAAAATTTGTTTGGAGGAATAAAAATAAAGCATTTGAGAATAATAAAACTGTGGAAATAATAAAACACTCACCTTACATAATGGTTTGGGGGTGTTTTTCAGGGTTCGGAATGAGCAATATTGTTCAAATTCACAATCGCATAAAAGCAGTAGATTACAAACAGATACTTGAAGACAATTTAGTAGCATCAGCAAGGAAAATGGGGATTGAAAATGAATTTGTTTTTCAACAAGACAATAATCCCAAACATACAGCATTGCTTCTCAGAAAATATTTCAATGAAAATGATATCAAAGTTTTTGAATGGCCACTGCAGTCACCAGACTTAAATTTAATAGAACATCAGTGGGATGAATTAGACTGCTGTATTTCTCTTAGCCATAGAAAATCTTTATTGTTGTACAAACAATTATTTAAGGTTTGATCAGAAATTGAGCAGGATATCCTTGATAAATTAATTAACAGTATGCAATTGTAATTCAGGTAATTCAGGCCAAAGGTGGTCCAACAAAGTTCTGATTTCACTTTTTCTCAATGTTTTATTTTGTGTCAACTTTGAAATGGTTTTGCATACAACACAAATATACAATTTGTAAAACATACATAATATAATCTTCAAAAGTTTTTGTTGGATTTAATAAAAACATTAATATAAATAACATTGCTAAACCTGATATATTATAAGACCTGATATATTTTATTTCATAAATACCAACCAAATACCAAAACTCTATCAGGCTAGTTTAAGGCTAATTACTACATTTAGTAATTAGCCTTAAACTAGCCTGATAGAGTTTTGGCATTTGGTTGGTGTTTAGTCTTATAAAAAATTAAGCTTAATTAAATTTTTACATATTGATAAGATGATGATAAACTCAAAAGTTCAAAAAACAGGCTATGTCAACTTTGAAATGATCATGACTGTACCTGGAGGACCTCACGACACATCCTAGCTCTCCAACATTCAAGCCAAAAAGTAAAGACTTGTCCTACACTTAGCCCTTGGGGCTACCCCTTTCATTTGTCTTGTAATTAGGTCATTGCCACCTGAACAGGAAAGAGTTAGGGAAGAAGTTCCTAGGTGATATACAAAAGAACCAAGAACAAAGAGGAAATAAAAAGATGAAGAATAAGAAAATGAAAGAAATACTAAGAATAATATGTACAACAATATACAAAATAAGGCATTTGACCACACTATACAGTACAGCCAAACATCCACTGGAAAATCCAGTGGTGGTTTAGCTTTACAAATTTATTGCGTTTTGTGATTGTTTCTGTACAGTACATTTTGTTTCATAAATACCAGACTGTAAAAATGCACATTAGCAGGAACCAATCTATTTATATAGTGATGGAAACAGATTGTGAAATATGTGACAAGGTCACTGTGCATTTGAACTTTATATAAGATCCAGAGTCCCAGTGTATTTGCTCAGCTGACATACAAAATGATCTATACATACCTTTTTTTCCTTATATATATATTGTTTACTGTAAAGGTTTTTTTTAAATAGTACAATTAGATGTTCTGGAATGCTCATTTATCCTCAGTACATTCCATAATTTACGGTGGTCTATACAACCAAATGCCTTGTTTTAGCCAATGAACACAACAAAACTTCTTTTGGTATTCTCTTGCTCTTTCCAATATTTGTCCATGTTTATCTTATTTGGTGTTCCTTGACCTTTTCTAAACCCATCCTCTTGTTCTGGTATTTCTTTGTGTGATTGATGTTAGTCATTTTGTAAAATCAAGTAAAATTTTACTTACATGAGAAATCATTATGATGATACAGTTATTTCCAGAATGTTGTGCACTTCTTTCTTTGGTATGGGTCATACACTGACCTTTTCTGGTTTTTGCATCACTGCTGTCTTACATACTTTGCTAACAATGTAGTTAATATTCACCAACTCTCTATTTCCTTAAACAACTCCATAAGTATTTCATCAACTAGTGGTGCTTTTCTGTTTGGTAACCATCCAGATGCCAATGTCCACTGTAACTCATACTGCATTAGTTCAGGTTCCTGAGTATAGCAAGTCTTCACTTAATGTCACTTTGTTAGAATCATTTTATACTCAACTAGTTACAAACATAATCCAAGGAAAGTTAACTCTTGTTTATACCAAGTACCCTATAATAAAATTGGTTTTGTATTTAAATGATTATGCCATTCTACAATCTCAATTATGCAAACATTTAGTGGTGCCTCATATAACGTACTTAATCCGTTCCAGGTGCACGTCCGTTAAGTGAAACGTCCGTTATACGAAACGCATTTTCCCATAGAAATACATGTTAAAACATCTAATTCGTTCCGCAGCATAAAATAACCGTACTGTATCATAAAAAAATGAACATCCATTTTATGGTTAAATTTTACAATTGGGACCCTTCTTTTGCCTTTTAAAGCTCATATTTTAGAATTATAGATTCCTCCATCACGATACTATCGATAGTGCGGGCGCCGCCATCTTTCTTTCTTTCACCGTCGTTCCTAAATGCCTACAAACAGCAGCGCACTCCCGTAGTAGCGGAGACGCAGAGCGACCGCTATTAAAGAATGCACCCATGGAGCAGCCACCAATTATGCCGGAAAGTCCGTTGTTCGCAGCGTACAGTACGTTATACGAGGCACCACTGTATACACTTTCCATCTTTTGATCTTATTTCCTTCTGTTAGAACTGTTCCTTATATTCTCTAGAATTTTCATTTTAGGCAGAAAATATGGATATTTTCTGCCTGTAGTTTCTTGAATCTTTTTGAAAGGTCTCTAGTTTTTTCCTTTTTTATTGTTTTCGGGGATAGTATAGATTGCACCCTATGGAATTTCGGGACTTTGAGTATATATTTGAACTCGGGATCGAGACGAGTTCAACGATACCCTACTTTTGTACCGGAGACGAAAAATAAAAAAGTTATACTTTTTTAATGCTTTCATGCAGATGGCACCATAGTTGCTAGTGCTGCCATCTCGCGGTAAAGTCTGCAAACAAATTTAAAAAGAGCACTCTGAAAGGCAAGAAATTGCACGAACAGTCGAACGCCACTTCCTTTTTTTTCTTTTATTCAAGAACTACCGTGAATCAATAACTAGCGGCGTTAAACAATCGGTGGCCCCCTCCCGGGGGAGTCCGTCAGGAGCACGAATAGTCAAACGCCAGTTCCTTTTTTTCCTTTTGTTCAAGCATGGTGACTCTCGATTGCGATAGCGCGGTCGGCTAGTACTACGAGCCGACCGCGAACGATAGCGAGGCTGAGGGGCCGTAGCCCCCCAAGGCCGAGGAACGCGAGGGTGTGCGAAAAGGATTTAACTCGAACTGCAGACGATCTGTGTGTTCGTGGATCAACAAATGCCTCCGTTAAAGGTATATATGGCCGACTTGCCGGACTGCCTGTTAAACACGCGATAGGCTTAGCGGAGAGAGCGATGCGACTCCCGATCATCGCGCGATCGCCAAAAAAAGTATGATAACTTTCTTATTTTTCGTCTCCGGTTCAAAAGTAGGGTATCGTTGAACTCATCTCTGTCCCCGGAGTTCAAATATATACTCAAATTCCCGAAATTCCGTAGGGTGTGATCTATACTACACCCTTGTTTTCTTCTACTACTGACATTCCTAGTTAAGATGACTCTTCTTGTTTCTTCTTGCATGACATTGAAATTCTGCATTAATTCTTTGCACTTCTTGCACTCTGAGATCATGCACATAGTTTTCTCAGCAAGATTATAGAAGTGGATTTCTTTTGTTTTCTGGAATATTTATTGATCTCCCAGTCTAGATATCTGGTATTCTGTTAAAACAGGCAATTTAGGAAAGTTGTTGATTTTTATCATGCAATATGGTTCCAATGGAGGAGAGACTGACTTCAATGAGAATTATGTTCACTTCTTTCCCTCCTGGATGAATTCCTAATTAAAGGAATACTTTAAAAAAGCACTGTTTATGCAAATATTTATAGTTAAAACTTGCTTAATTAATATGTTATACAATTCATATACAACCTACTACAAAATAATTTTCTTCCTTCATAAACTTAATGAAGAAATTTTGACCAAAACGTTCTGACACTTGATCAAAACAGCTTTCTAGCAGAACTGCTACAGGAGTTTAAATTTACTTTCTGATATTTTTTGCAACAAGAACATCATATTTATTTCATTAATATTATATTCAGTTGGAACAATGTATTAATACTAAATCAAACAGTCGGCATAATTTAATCGTTAATTATGGTGATCGTTTAGTTTAGTATTAATACATCGGGCTTTGGGATGTTTATATATATATATGTATGTACTGTACCATGCCGCGTAAAGCGATACGCAGTTAAGCGCCACAGTGGAGGAGTACTGTACGTAGGCTGTGGACATAGAAGTCATCCCCAGTTGGTGCTGTGAATAACTATGAATGGTTATATCAAAGATTTAAATGTGTGGAAGTGAAGAATTGCTTGGAGGTTTGGGTGGAATAACTTGGACAGTGCATAGTAAGCAGAGGTTGCAGGTTCAACTTTGGCTCTGGGCTGATTCTTTCCTTCTAGACTGTTCTGAATTGTTTAATAAATATTAAATTATTATAATTGTTCATTTCAATAAGAGATGGCACCTAACATCTACTTCTAGTATCAAATTACTTTCAAAATAATTAATTGCAGTAGAAAATAGCTAGAGTAATTGCCGCAATCATTTGGTTTGATTGAAATTTTATTTTTAGATCTCAAGTATGCACCAAACAAAAACTTTACTACTGTATGAGATCTATTGTCTAATTTATAGCTATTTTTGAGAAAAATGTTCAAAGAATAAAAAATACATATAAAAGTAATATTTTAACAATTGTTAAAAATTGAAGAACATTACTAAAAAATTATTAGCCTTCAAGATAATACAAAGAGCACATTGTTCAATTAGAAAGAAGTGTCATCACATTTTCATTAGAACATTAATTATAAATTGGCTTACCTATAAATAAATTGATTATTTTGATTACTTTTTTTTGTTACATTTCATTTGTTTACAAGACATTAAATCATAATACAAATACAATAGAAATTAGTTAATCTAGCATTTAATAATCCAAAATGTCCAGCAATCTGGTATTATATTTTATTGAATATTCATTATAACCACTTAAGAAATAACATTTAAATAATATACTAGACATTTTTCAAGTTTTCGAAATTTTATTGATTTTGAATTAGCATTTACAACAGTCATTCTTAATTTAAGATTGATATAGTAAGGAATTTCTCACATTTCTGAAGCCTATTCATTTAAAGATTGTTTTCCTTCAGTCTTATGTCTGTTAATGCATAAATCTTAAGAGAATCAGATTTAAAATTGTCAATGACCTGATGTTTTAATATATTATAAACTGTATCTAGTAAATAGTTAATTATTTATAGATAACAAGACAACACAATGCTTTTCTGGATTAGCTTTATGTTTTAATAGAGAAAAATCATGCCACCAGCTGTTTGTTAACCTCTGTTTAAGAGTTGAAAATAAAAATTAAATTGTTGTTCAATTTTCTGTTTAAAAATGTGTAATTTTTTATAGTTTAATAGATCCGTTTTTCATCGAACAGATTAATTAATTAATTTATTTATTTATTAAATGAAATTGCTCTGCCATTTCATAAACTTTTTCCTTTTACAATATTTGTAGTAATACAGTAAATAAACGTTGTTTTTTCAATAATAATAATAATAATAATTGGATTTAAATTGTATTTCATACTTATAATTTAGAATCTAAAGAAGAAAAATTTTTATAATTGTATTTTATAAAACATTGTGTTTGTTGTAATAAACATTTAAGAAAATTAATTAGTATAATGGAAATCATTTGTGTATTTATGAAATGTGTAATAAAAATAAGAATAAATGTATTTTAACATCGATATTGCTTCTCAATATTGTTATGAAAACAGTATACAACTCTGTATGGGATCGCTGTTGTAGAGAAATTTTAGTTTATTGTTTTCGACTTTATTTTATAATAATTTATATGCTGATATTTGTATAAGCCGATCAAAAAGTCACTATGCACCTAAATTGTAGCTTGAGTGCATCGACCTATCCGCGAATTGTTTTAGACATAATTTACTCGTTTTTATTCCATTATTTTTTATTTTTTTTTCACTGGCTCAGTTATAAACTATAAATGTCGTCGTTCTGTCCGTCCCGAATAAAGATGTCGTATCTGCTCATTAAATGTACAGACATTGGAACAGACCGTATCGTAATGTGTTACGAATTCGGAGTTGATAGACTTCTTTCCGAGATTAATAACGCGATTTAACCGACGTGTTTTTTTCTAAATAATTTCTTTTCCTACAAGAAACAATATACTTTGCACCAGTCCATTTCGAGGAGTCTTTTCGTTCCGTCAAGATCCTTCCGACGGATCGGACGTTTTTACAAAGTTGTTTATTTTATTAATTTTTTTATTTAAATGTTAAAATTTTAATATTTTATTTTGTAAAAGTCACTTTATTTTTTTATTTTTATTTTTTTTCAGAAAATTCGTTTTTTTAAAAATAATTTAAAAAAACCCCCCAAAACAAGAGCTCGTTACCCAGAAGAGAATAATTTTATTAATTAAACATTAACGATGGACGAAGAAGACAATAGAATAAACGATGCGTTATGTAAATCGGAAAACAAAAGAAATCTAATCGTCAACTACTTGCCCCAAACATTAACGGACGGCGAATTCACAGCCATGTTTATGAATATCGGTCACCTGAAGTCGTCTAAGATAGTTCGACACAAAGCCACGGGTTATAGTTACGGTTTCGGTTTTGTAGAATACGAAAACGAAGCCGACGCAGCTAAAGCCATAGAAATGCTAAACGGATTTCAGTTGCAAAACAAAAAACTGAAGGTGGCTTACGCCAGACCCCGAAGCGACGAGATAAAACACGCCAACCTGTACGTTCGAGGAATACCCAGGAGCATGAAACAGGACGAATTAGAGAAACTGTTCGGACAGTGTGGAGAAATCATACAGTGCAGGATGCTGAAAGATAACACTTCCGACGGCAACAAGGGCGTGGCTTTCATTCTGTACGATCGCAAAGAACAGGCCGAAGCGGCAATCGTCAAATTCGACGGCGAGACCCTTTCCGGAGGATCCGAAACTCTCTCCGTCAAATTCGCCGACGACAACTCCAAAAAAGTGCCGCCCGCATTCCTCCAGTATCCCGTACCGCCGTTTCGGGGAGCGGGATTCGGCGGAGGACCGCTCAGACCGGGAAACGTCCAGAGTCGATATCGTTTTAATCCCATCTCCAATTCCTTCGTCGGCACCAACCCCGGCACCACTTCCGCAAACGGCGGATACATCCTCTTCGTTTACAACATCGGAGCGGAAGTCGACGAGAGGAACCTTCACCATTTGTTTCTCTCCTACGGAACCGTACTTAAAACTAACGTCATTCGCGATCCCAACACCAATCAGAGCAAAGGGTACGGTTTCGTCACCATGAGCAATTACGAAGACGCTCTTTGGGCCATAGAAGCCTTAAACGGTTTTACTTACGGTGGTAGGCCATTACAGGTTTCCTTCAAAACCCCCAAGTAAAAACAAAACCATTTCTTTTAATTGGTAGTTCCTACAGTAGAAAAAAATGTAAAGAATTTTCTTTTCCGTTTCGTAAACCTATTCGTTAATTAAAAGAAATATCGCACTTTTCGATACATTTGGGCCTTGGAGAAGGTTTTTTTTATTTTAGAAAATTCATTTCTTATAAAATAAGTATTTAGTGGTAACATTGACATTTAATTTTAATTAAAAATAATATTTCTTTTTCTTTTTGCCACCGTCAAATGTTTTGTTTCAAATTATTCTTTTTCTCAAATTATACATTTAAGTGTGTTCGAGAAATCCGTTCCTAAAATAAAGAAAGTAATGACAATTACATTATTATATGTAAAATAGATTCCGTAATCTATTAAAAAATTCTTTGTATTGTTTTCGTTACTTACTAAGGATCTAATTAAATTTATCCTTTTTTTATATTTGTTTTTACTGATTTTTTTTGTTTTAAGTGCGTAATATTAATTTTTACTAAAAATATTAGTAAAAATATATATTGTACTCTACTAATTTAAATACTTTTTGTAAAAGATATGTAATTTAAAGTATTTAGAGTCGGAAAACGATTTTAAATTTTTAGCAAAAAGCAACCTCCTTTCGGTTTTGACTCTAGAAGCATTTTAACACAAAGAATCCAGGGGCCGTATTCTGGTCACAGTCTCTTGTCTCTCATAAGCCAGTCGCTGATTGGCTAATCATTTGGATTAGCCAATCCGCGACCGGCTTGTGAGGCCAGAGACAGTGACCAGAATACGTCCCTTGATATTCTGTTTAGTTTCGAGCTGAAGTTAAAGATTACCTATCGATGTATAGAAAATAAGTTTTTGTTCGGAATACAGTATTATAATTGTTACCAATCGGAGCGGGCTTAAATATATAAAGCAGGAGGGTGTCAAACTCAAACTACTTAAGTGCCAATTTTTTGTCTGGAGTATGACAGCAGGCCAGATACTTTTAGCTTTTGTAGCCAAAAATGTTCTAAAAAGTAGCCGACTCAAAAAACTCCTTCCTCCGAGATTTGACAATAAATTTAAAAAACCACCATTTGTACTTTTCCAGCAATAAGCAACAATAATCACAAAACAAACATTTTCGGCGGCCAATTTACAGGCCTGAAGTAGGGCTGTAAATTGATCCGAAAATAAGGATTGTGTAAAACTTAAAGTACAAGAATAAATACTATAATTTACTAATATTTCGATAACGCTCATTTTATATGCAAAATAGTGCGAATTACGTAATAAATGGATCTTGCGAAGACTGACTTTAATTTGAAATTCAAAAGATGAAATAGAGAAAACAATGCAAACAAGAAATTAAACATAAAAATAAATCAAATAAAATAAAGAACTAAGTAATATGAATAAATAAACATAAAAACAACAATAATAATAATAATAATAAAATTGTTGAACTTAATTATTATTAAGTATTACTTATTTTTGAACTCAATAATTAAGTATTAACACAGAACTTGAGCACCGGGGTGAAATCTACACACTGGAACCTGTAACCGGCGCGTGACGTGTATATACAGTAGAGCATCGATTATCCGACGCAATTGGGGACGGGTTGGACGGATAACCGAAAAGTATGAAAAAAATGCTTTATTAGTATAATATATTAGAATACTTCGCGTTGAATTTTCATCGATGTTAAGCCTAACAAATTTTTTTTAAAAATAATAATCGTCGCTATTGTATCGTTAAAAATTATTTCTTTATTTTGCAAGAATAAAGGAAAAATAGAAAATTAAGCCTGGTTTAAATACTGACCTCCCTTTCATGGTCGAGCCAGTGTTTCCAGCTAAAACACGCAAAAATTTAACAAAAATAATATTAAAGTAGCCAAGACATGGCCATATATTATAGTGTCACATCACTAGGGGACATTTGAATTTGCCGACTAGAACGCGGTCGGTTAACCGATGTGACGGTTGATCGGAGGTCGGATAATCGATGCTCTACTGTATTGTATATCGTGAGTGACCCGCGATATACAATATATACGCGTTACGCGCCGGTTACATGTTCCAGAGAGTGTAGATTAAGTATTGTTTATTTAAGTATAAAATATCACATTTTCTTTGGTATTAAGATAATAAAATGTAAACAAATAGTATTACTGAATTTATGTCGCGGGCCGTATCTTTTATATTCCTGATATAGAGGTTTAAAACGTTACAAAAAGCAGCTTCAGCGTAACCTAAGACGATCCGAGTCTGCCTTACATTAGAACTTAAGATCCCGAAGTTTATAGCGCAATAAAAGACCTTTTACCCCGACAAGCAATAAGTTCGAAAAATCCAGCAACCGAGTTGCATAATTTTCCCGGCTGCTATTAGATTTCATTTAGAAAATAACTTTTAATTACAATATACAGTAGAGCGTCGATAAGTGGAACGTCGGTAAGTGGATATCATCATTAAGTCCGATCCCACGCGAGATGTAACACAAGACCGCTTTATCTCCTCACTCCCTCCCAAAATTTAATAGAATCGATGTCCCTTATACACAAGTTGCCGTGCGGAATTTCGTTCCTTTATCTTCATCCCATCCTGAGATATTGAACGAAATAGATGCCAAACGCACATCTACGGATTTTTTTAAAATACTTTTTTGGGGTTCAGGAGGATGTGGAGATCGCAGTAAAGCTGAGGGTAAAATTTAAGAAGGGGAAGTATTAGTATTGAAATTTCCATGTATACATAACAGCCGGAAAGGTAAAACGTGGCTGTTTGTGTGAATTAGGCTCCGAGTCTATTAATCTAACAAAATAGAGCAAATTTTCATCAGATATTCGTGCATTTCACAATTCGAGGGCGGGAAATATTTACATTAAATTAGTTTGTCTATTCAAACTCTAGAACGCGTTAGAATATTCTTTAGGGTGGGAAAATTACACCCGTCCGTATTTTATAATTACCTGTTTAACCATCGAATATTTAAAATCCGTAATGTTTTGAAACGTCACATTTTTTAATATTCAAATCGTTAATTTAAATCCCAAAACAGTGGGCGGATCCAAAGAGTGAATCCACCTAAGAGACTTCGTGTAAAAATGGCGCCTCGTTTTATAACTGATCGTGCCAGTATTATTTAAATCGCAGAAAGCGTGATGTTGCGTTTTAAAAATATATATAAACGAACTAACGAGCTTATATTTATAAACCTGGGCGTATACATTCGCGTGTCGTTTGCAATGAAGTTCGCTTCTGTTGTCACGAATTTGACGGTAACGTTAAACGTGCGAAATTTCATATAACACTCAATTTTTAATCAAGTTTTTCAAATTTAGACAATTTTTTGGAAATTTTATGTTCATAACATACACACTAATTTATTTAAGTATAAAATTATTACATTTCAATTTGTAAGAAGATATTTTTGGAAAGAAAATTACAGAACTGTACGAAATAAGAGGTTCTATAACTGTACAGGTCTCAAGAACCCCCCTTGTTATAGTAGACCTCCCCTATAACACGGGTTCATATAACACGGCGAAAAAATTGCGATCGTATTCGTATAACACGCTAAAAGAAACTCGTATAACACGGTAAAACGTCATCGCCGACTCGTGTCGCGACAGGATCGGTCGAATCTGGACCAATAGCAGATATCGTACAAACCGTTGAGTTTAAACGAGCACCGGACCTAGTAAAAAACATTTATTATTCAACGGCCATAAAAATTATATTTATAGTAATGATGTCTCCAAAGTTAAGTTATTTTTCTGGGAAAAATTCCCGATCAGGAAAATTCCCGCCGTTCGATGAGCCGCTCCGCGACGAAAACAAGCTTAAGCAATGGCGTCGTCGAACGGTGCGCACTCGGTAAGTAATCCTACAATTTTTTATTTACAGCTTAGTTTATATGGATTATTCCCCAAAAAATTATACGTTATTTGCAAATGTTGAGTCAAATTAGTCTAGAATCGATTAATTTTATGGAAGAAAACCTTTCAAACAACCGTAGCTCCTAAACTGCACACGTGCCGGGCTGCCATTGGCTTGTGTATTTAAGTTACTCGTACAACACGTATTCACATAACATGGAACGTATCTACCGTGTTATAGGGGGTCTACTGTATACGGATAATTTACACCTTATTAATATAAACCCTTATTGTTCTTTCTAGTCGATTTAAATCGCCGTATTTTTATACGCTGTTGATATTCGAGTACATTACAGGATTTCTTACATCGCGACTACACAAATTTATGAAAACATTTAAAATACATTTGCGTATAAGATAATATTTATTTCAATTGTGAAAAATATATACAAACGCATCGTAACGCAATCCAAGTACTACCCGAATAAACCTGTTTAACATTAAACAGCTTGCTGATAAAATATGCTGGGCAGAGCCCCAAAGTTCTATTTCATATTTCGTCTTAGATCACGCAGTGATTATATAAAAAAATTTTTAAATTAATTTTTTCAGTACTTTACCGTGTATATACTGTATACGCTGCTAGCCATTATAATACAACACTAACGAGCAATTGTTTATTGCGACATCGTCACAATGCCGGGCTGCAATTTTTTATCATATTTTTAATTTATCTCATTTAAAATATATGCTTTCCCCCTAAACTAGTCTTGTTTCTGTACTGTACATCATACTTTCGTTAGCAATGGAGTCGTGCTGGTCATCTATCTAACGCCTTTCAGGGGAAAAGTTTTGAACTGAAATAATGTAACTTCCGGTTTGCATCGGAAGTTCATATATAGGTTAATCGTAACTTATGGAACGAAGGTGAAGTGATTACGATTTCAGCTCGGTTTCAGCTGCGAAACTTTGCATAAATCAGTGCATTATCTTGTGCAGCCACCATGGGCAGTAATAATTCTTGTAACAGCCTGGCACAGAGAGGAATAGACGTTGGACGTTGCCTTGGATACTTCAGTTTATGCTGTTTGACACGATGCCAAAGTTCATCTGCATGGTGTGAGAGTCGTTGCGAAATCACAGACCATATGTGTTCATAGGCAAAAGATCCGGTCGGTGACCAAGCGGGTCAAGGAAGAAGTAGAGCATGATGATTGAGGAATTTTGGACGATGCGTGCCACACGAGGTCGCGCATTGTACTGTTGGTACGTGGCCCAAGCATGCCTCGAAGATAAGGGACATCAAGCCCCAGAATCTCATAGATGTTACAATGAGCATTCAATATTGTAGGGAGTGCGTACTGGAATGCAATGGCACTACACTAACGCCAGCGCTGGACTAATATGGCGATGCATAAGCAAGTGTTACTCAGTCTTTCGCTCGGTACCGCCAGATACAGGTGCGCTCATCATACGATGTCACACCATTCGTTTTTCCATGCGTGATGTTCTATATACCATTGTAGCAGCAGACGCCTGTGGAATACAATCAAAGGTAGCCGAAGTAATAAATTGTATAAATTTCCCAATGCTGCAACGGTGTCGAACTGTTTGTGCAGAGAGAAATTCTTGAGCAGGAGCGCCCGTACATTGAGAAACGTTCTCCATTTGCTATAAGGTTGTCCTTTTCTTAATCCCTAAAGGAGCTCTGAGATTTCATTTTACTTTTAAATTAGTTACTCTTTTTCTATCACAAAAGCTTTTTTACTGATGACAAAATAAAAATATTTGCTATTAACCGAAAATTTGTTCTAGTGGGTGATGATTGTTCGGTTGAATACCGAAGTACCACTGCATTTGATTAGCGTGATTTTTATATACGCGGTAGCATCGAGGGATTAATTGCGTTAATCAAGGGATACACACATATATACACTGTATATTTTATATAATATACGTAAGATTCTCTTTTTTATTGTCTCCGGGCGACGCTGTTCTTGAGCTATGGTTTGTGATGTGGCTGTGCAATCCACAATAGTTGAGTGGCTAAGACGTCTGTCCTCTCGTTCGGTGGTGTGGCATAAATGTTAAAATACTTTACGTCAGTTCATTTGTCCCTCCTAGATCCACTGATTCCATATTTGCATCACTATGTCCGCATTTCTTTCAGCATGAGCACCAATTTCACGGCAGGATGATCGTCAGTCTCAACATACCACAGTTCTTCCGCTATTAAAATCAGAAATCCGGCGGTATGGCTGCAATAATTTTTGACAAGGTGTACTCAAGCCGTCTTTGCGCAAGAACAGTGAGGAAAACAATTCTTACTTAACCGGCTCTTTTTTCCCCCTCTTACACTGCTTCCAAGGGGCGTTACTGGCGCAGGTAATTTGCA
This sequence comes from Centruroides vittatus, assembly GCF_030686945.1. Classification (NCBI taxonomy): domain Eukaryota; kingdom Metazoa; phylum Arthropoda; class Arachnida; order Scorpiones; family Buthidae; genus Centruroides; species Centruroides vittatus. The sequence continues at coordinate 4,064,991 of NW_027122172.1, forward strand.
TTTGTGTTGCGCTGCTAATCGTTTACACGAACTCATACGATTACGCATCCTGCAAATTTCGAGACAATCGGATAAATCGTTGGTGTTGCGATTTTAATGGCCAGCAGTGTGGATATTAGTTATTTATAAATAAACTGAGTCAGTTTTTTGAGTAAGTGGTGAATACGAGGTTGCCGAATTAAATGACGAATGTTGGCGATACACTCATCATTTTACAGTTTAGATTACAATGGTATTTACCAGCTGTTTGCTTTTAGTTACCGATAAAAACGTGTGTCCAACATTTCAGAATGGCGTTTTCTTTTAATCCGCGGTCGTATGGTCATTCAAGGACGAAGGCGGCCAACGTGGATCGAAATCGAATTCGGGATTTAGTAACTCCAAATCACGGGTCAAATACTGTATATAATTTATACTGTAATTACGTCGCTTGCTATTGATCGATATTTGATTTTTGAAACGAATTCGAGTGGAATCGACAAAGAATAAGAAATTTTCGTATACGCCTCGAATTCAGAAGTTCCCCGGGGAACGTATAATATATCTCTAGGAAATTAATTTTATGTACCCCGAGGGTAAATCTACCGGATATCCTCCGCGACTCGACATCGATCGCCTGTGGACGGTTGTTCCCGAGTTTCCCCTCGATTTCGTCCGCTTCTATTTATGTAAATCGTATCTAACTTATTACAACTGTTCCGATAATAAAATTTCCGGAGATAAAGTTGACCGAAGTTAAAGTTCCCGATATATTATCGAGAGATATAGAGAGATCCATTGTATTACTCGACGCTAACCGTTGGAAGTTATTTGAAATACTGCACTGTAGTTCAGTGTTTTTCAATCTTTTTACTCTCGTGGTACATTTTCCAAAGAAGAAAAATTTCGCGGCACACCTACGTAGTCATAGAAGAAATTTCTAAATTAAATAAATAGAACAAAAAATATATTAATAATTTTTTATATATACTTACATTATATCGGTGTTATGCAAACAATTCTTACAACCAAAATAAAATATAAAAATAATTAAAAAAAGAAAATATGTATGCCTTCAACAAAGCTTTAAATTATTCAAACATTTGAGAGAGATCAAATGAGTTTTTATGTAAAAAACTGCAGTCGATGTGAATTATTTGATTGACGATAATTTGTTTTGCATATCACAATTCGTTGTTAAAACAATAATAAAATTTTTGCATTTTCATACGATTTTTTTGTTTTCCGGCGGTGCTTATTTCTTTTTTTTTTTAAGAATGTGCGAACTTCTACTCGCAATTCAAATACTCGGGTACACGGGCTAAAACTTTTTCTATAAGAAGCCAACGAATATCATTATGCAATAATAGACAATTGTAGTTAGACTCCGTGCTGTCGCATAATTCACTGAAAATTCGTGATTTTAATATTGTTAACAATTTTTGTTACGCCATCTAGTACAATGCTTAATTCTGTCGGAAGAGCTTTGCCTACTAAAGCTTCTCGATGAATAATGCAGTATGTAAAAGTATTTTGATTTTTTTTTTTTTGGTATTTTTTTAAATGTTATCTTGGGTGCCAAGATGGCGGCGCTTCCGGTAATCTCGAAACAGAGACACACAAGGTACTGATGATAGAGGGAGCTATCTTATAATAGTGTGACGAAATATGAAAATACGTTGAACGTGATGTAAAATGTGATTGTAAACGGGTATGCAAATTTGTTAGATTTGGCGTTGTAGATGGAAGTTTATCGTGGAAATATGCAAATTAACATGTAGGTAGACGATACCGACAGTGTTGCGTTGTATGAGTAGTGGAATATTTGATTTTGTTTTTTACAATATTTTTCTCCAAAAAAGTTAAATAGGTAAATAAATTTTTCTTAAACGATAGTATTTGAGAATTTGTTTTAAATATCATCAAAATTTGTTGTTAAATTTTAACTTTTGGGTGTACTATAGATTATTCCCTATGGAATTTCAGGACTTTGATTATATATTTGAACTCAGGGGACCGAGACGAGTTCAACGGTACCCTATTTTTGGACCGGAGAAGAAAAATAAAAACGTTATCACAGTTTTTAAGTTACCATACTTTTTTAATGCTCTCGTGCAGACGGCACCGTAGTTGCCAGTATTGCCATCTTGCGGTAAAGTCTGCAAATCGTGACGTCGGACTACGGTCATCTCCCGGAGCGTTAAACACGCGATACGAGAGCAGAGAGAGCGACGCGACTTCCGATCATCGCGCGATCGCCATTTCGGTTAATGCTACTTATGGCGGCCCGACTGACCTCTCGTATGGGCGCCACCACACGCCTCCATGTGCTAAACTAGTGATCGATTCACGGTAGTTCTTGAACAAAGTAAAAAAGGGGGAGAAACGTCTACTAAAGGCAATTTTAACGGCAAGCACGCGACTCCCGATCGCGATAGCGAGGCCGACTTAGCGGAGAGCGACGAGACTCCCTATCATCGCGCGATCGCCGGAGAAAAGTATGATAACTTTTTTATTTTTCGTCTCCGGTCCAAAAGTAGAGTATCGTTGAACTCGTCTCGGTCCCCTCAGTTCAGATATACACCCAAACACACGAAATTCCATAGGGAGTAATCTATAGTATACCCTAACTTTTTTTTAGTTTTTTGCTAATATTGCGCCAATGAGTTGTGTAGAATTAAGTTCCGATGAAATTTTGGTTAGGTTGTACCAACCCGTAAATTCTATCGGCTAATGGAAAATGAATATTTAAAATTAGGGTAGGAACATGCTAATGATAATGCCTATAGATTTGCTTGAAAATTAGAGTGAATGTTACATATGGTAGCGAACATGCGGCTCGTCTCTGAAACAATGGGGACGCTCGTACTAACCTAACCTAACCTATTCTAATAAATTACCATAATTAATGCCAACCAAATTATTAGAATAGGTTAGGTTAGTACGTGCGTCCCCACTGTTTCAGAGACGAGCCCGCCATGTTCGCTACAATAGGTTACATTAACCGTGGTGGTCTTTTGTAGTTCATTGGGCAGTCTCTTCGTCTAGAATGTATGGCATTTGGCACTATCTCACTCATACGTATGTTTGTTTATGTATAAAGAAAACCTGGAGAGATTCCAAATTTTTGCAAAACGATCGGCTATGATATATCCAGGGACTGGAAAAACACCAAAACGGCACCAAAATCTGTTCCATCTGCACCAGTGACAAGTTTTAAAAATAAGGAAACACAGAAAACAGAGAAGAAAAAGAAAAGCCAACAACCAATTCGAATACAAAGACAAGGAAAAAAAGTGTACAAGTGTAGCAAAATCGACAAGATCAGGGAAGAAATGCAGGTTCGAAAGAATAAAAGAAGTGTTAATGTGAGTAAATTTTTATTTATTTTACTATGGAAGTTTATTACGGCTTGGGAGTCACGTGATCTCCGATCAAAGTATCGCTTACCGCGCAGTATCCCGACTAATACAATAAGGCCACCGGAAGCGCCGCCATCTTGGCACCTAAGGTAACATTAACCAATTATTTTTTTGCAAACGCCAATTTGATTGCTTTTGATGCAGCATCATCTGTACAAATGCCTGTACAAAATTCCATGATAACTTTGTTTTTTCGTAAAAGCTATCTACACAATTAAATATTTTCCTTCCTCGCAATTCTTGACAAAATAAAATTGGTTCATAATTAAATCTCCGTTAATGAATTCAACAAATCCCATTAATTGTGCTTTCCCGCTGATATCCGTTGACTGTTTGCAGAGCAAAAATTTGACCATCAAGTTTTCGTTGAGCATTTTCTACTATATTTTCCGCCATATCGATTATTCTTCGACTTATAATCTCGTTCGAAAGAGGAATTTTATTTATTTCAGCTTCCGCATCTTTGCCGAATATACATACCAGCAAGACCGATTAACGTTTCTCCAATCGAATGAGGTTTCCCTTTTTGTGCAATACGTCGCGCTACTTTATAGGAGGCAATTTGTGTTTTGCCGGACACTTTTATTGTGTTTTCAAATTGGCACTATTTGTCATTGATCGTTCGAAATACCTTTTGTTTTTAGACATGGTATTTCGAACGATCAATGAAAAACCAAAATTTAAGTAATCTTCATTATATTTTTTTGTACTAATTTTCGATCTTTTTGGCCGAGATTCGTCGACGCTGGTATTGTCCATATTATCACTATTTTCAACGGATATATTTGTATCTGCTGCAGAACTACTGTAAATTTTAAGTTTTTATATACATTTAAATTATCTTAATAAATCGCTTAACCCTATTTATACAGTATAGCGTCGATCCGATTTACATGGTCAGCGGGCACAGATAATTGGTCTTTACTGAAATTGGCATATCCGAACACAGGTGTGCCTGAATGCAGATGTCCCTGTGTTCGGATACGTCGATTTCAATTCGTCACAAAAAGGTCCTTCGTGTACTTTATTTTTATTAATGGTATTGTATGTACTGTACGTATATTCGGACAATGATTTTAAAATAAAAACGAAGCTTTTTTTTTAAGAATTCTTTGAGAACCGCTGCTGTAGTTAATGGTTTATTTCTCTTATTTATTTTGTACGAATGACGCTTATCTCGATGTAAATAAATCGTGTAGGTACTGTACGTATGCACTTATTTATATTGTGAATGTTACTTTTTTTATGGTTTTAACGATTACTTTAACTATTAAAATAACGAGCAATTACTTATTGTTATATCCTCACAATGCCGAGCTGCAGTTTTTAATCATATATTAAATTTATTTCATTTAAAATATATGCTATCCACCTCAAATTACTACTGTAGTACATCATACTTTTTCTTTAACAATAGAGTCGTGCCGATTATCTAACTCGAGGAAAATTTTTGAATCGAAATAACACGACTTTCGGTTTGCACCGGAACTTCTTATATAGTTAATCGTAGTTTCTTGCCCCTAAGCTTTTCTTATCTGTTCTCGGATTTAGTGTGTCTAACTCCGTTCTCGAGATTAATGAAGGACAGACACGCGGACAACAGCGGGAATTTATAGGTATACAATTTTTTTAAATTGCAGCCTAATAAGCATCGAAAAATGTCACATCAGGATTTTTGCCCGATTTATATTTTGCTAATCATATAAGTCCAACATCGCACTCTAGCAAAGTGCCGCCGTTATTTGTCTCTCGCTTCCAACATTTAATCCATGATTTCGAGTTCTTACAGCACATTTTGTCTTAAAAGTTTGTCGTAATCTGCGTATATTTTGATATTAATTATATATTTTCCTAATTGCTTTTGTGTTTCTAGTTGTTTGAGACGAAAATAATTCATATTGCAGGCGATAATAATGGCGGCGAATCCTCTATTGCTACGGTGCGGTTCTATTTTACCTCCTGAAATTTACTTTTTTATATAATCATATAATCAATCAACGCAATTAATTTTAAATTATATGTTTTATAAACATAGTTACGATGATCATAAGTTATGTAGACTTAATGCAGATATGAGCGGATGAGTATATATATATACTGTAATCGTTATTATGCATTACAAGTCGGTGGAATGTTTATAAAAACGTTACTTAATGCTAGGATCTCGAGGTTTGGGTAACAATATTTCTGTTTGAAAGAGGTACATAGGGATCTTTACTGTTTATATCGGTGCTTTGTACTTAATTAATAAAATAACGTAATGTAACGATACCGGGTGCAGTGTATTATTCCTTAGTACAATCAAGGGCTGGGTTATAAATTCCGTACCGTTACCGTATCCGTATAGCCGTGCCGCATTCCGTAAGAAAAGTTTTGTATCCATCAAACCTTACGGTAGGGATACGGAAAATTGGCGAATTACTCATGCACTAAGTCTCCATTAGTCGGTACATTCGAAGACCAGAAGCCGGAAACAACCGATGAAAAAGAATGGATTGGATCAAAAATAATTTTTGACCGACTCATATTACTTCTCAATATCAAAGAGCTCAGTCATACGTGTAATATAAAATGACAATTTTGACCGTTAATATCTCCAAGACCAATGAACCAATTTGAATAAAATTTAAAATATTTAGTGCCCACGATGAATACTATGGACACGTTAAATTTTGAATGAATTCGTTAGATCGTTTTAGACTTACGCAATCCCAAATTCAGTATTTTGACGCCTAAATATACGAGAAAGAATAGCTCCGTTCCTCACCAATGGGGCTGGCCGAACCCATTATGGGTTGCTAAAAGAGGCCCTCTTAGCGACCACAGGGGGAATTTTAAAAAATGTGATCACCATCACTTTCCGAAAGCCATAATATATATATATATATATATATATATAATCGAGAAGACAGAATTTCTTTCAACCCATTATTATTTTCGTATCGCGCTCTTTATGTAATGGACTAAATTTCGGGGACCGTTTTGTGACTCTGACCGGGACAAAATGGCCCCGAGGGCACTCCGCTATTTAGACTACAGTTGAGCTTATTACGCTGACATCGGTGCATAGGCCGTACACGTGGAAGGTTTTGAAGGTTTAACCCCCCCGTTTGGAAAGAAGTAATAAATTTAAAATCAAATTTAAATAGTATGTTGTGTGAGGTCGCCTAACCGCTCTTATCTACAGGATGCCCGAGTGGTGTCGAATACGAGTGGAGCATTGGACACACACACAACTTTCTCCGGTTATAAACAGTTACTCGGTTTAATGTAACAAAAAAGGATCTTATATAACAATAATACACTATTAACGGGCGGCGGAGGCCAAATCTTCTGGGTCCTTTTTTTCGGATGACGAAGGTCCAACGAGAGGTTCTCCAATGTTTTTCGATCTTAGGACTCGTATTATTCTTTTGTCTTAATTTGTTCTTCAAACGTGTCCTTCTACGGACATGAAATTTTCTATTTTTTCCCTTTTTAATGTGTTTTTTACATTTAACCTTGATGTTATCTTTACGCACCCAAATCTTCCTTTTCTCTCGTGATAAATTAAAATTGACAAAATTCTATTATATATAATAAATTACTTAATAAAAATTAAGTACGATGTTGTTAGCATTTAATTTTTAATTATCAAATTGTTTTCTTCGATCAAAATTTAATTATTCTATTATTAAAACCGATATAAGCTTAATTGCCGTTCGTTATAATTTAATTTAATTTCTTAAATACATTATAAAGTAAATCAATTTAGTGTCGACCGGTAGATTTGAATTTCCTCTATTAATCGATACGATTTTATTATTTAGATTAATTTAATAATATATATTTAAATATTTGACATTTTTAATTAATCCGAATAACACTAGGATAATAAATTTAATAATAAAAAAAATTGTTTTTAATTTATACCGTCGTTTTAATTAATAAGTTTCGTTTACTTTTAATTATATTTGGAATTATAGAGATTAATATCAAGGTTACAATTTTTAATTAAGCTTCTAGGAATAAAATCGATTAATTAATAAATCATTCGTTATATTAACAATAAAAACATATATTTAACGGGCATTTATATATATGTTTTTCTTATTATCGTATCTTGTTTCCGATGTTCCTAATATTATTTGGTTAATGTAACCCTTGGTGCCAAGATGGCGGCTCGTCTCTGATTCCAGCAAATAGAAGGAAACAGTGGGACGCACGTTCTAACTTAACCTAACCTATTCTAATAATTTTGTTGCTAATAATTATGGTAATTTATTAGAATAGGTTAGGTTAGGTTAGAACGTGCGTCCCCACTGTTTCCCTTCTATTTGCTGGAATCAGAGACCGGCCGCCATCTTGGAACCATAGGTAACATTAACCGAATTTTTAAATAAATTGTAAATCGAATAACGAGTAAAATTTTCATTAAATCCGATTCCACAGATACATACATAAAGAATTTTATAAGGTTTATATATATATAATATTAATAAGCCTATATATATATATATATATGCTATATATTTGGACTCTTGGAGTATTAAAACATCGAGAAAATAAAAAAAGTGGGATGTTTAAAACTTGACCGATCATCATACTTTTCCCATGATAACAGCCAGGAAAGTAAAATATGACATGAGTCAAGAAAGGTCCGGATGTAAGTAGCATATTTTTAACATTTACATTCGATCATTTAATGAAATGCGATAAATGTTTGCCTAAAAAATAAAAGACCTCTTTAATAGTCATCTGTGTGGTGCCACAATGACGCGACTAACGCATCTCTTTCCGATACTTTTAGCGCAAATATTATTTTAGTATTTTTTTCGTAGAGCCACTGTTGTACTTTATTGACTAGAAAACTTTATTTAACTTTCAAGTAAGACTTTATAAAATTAATATACATATTAAAAGACACGATACGAAATAAAACAGGCATCTTCATGTACAGTACAAGTTCAATCAGAAAGTTTAAGTTATACTGTATAAGTTACAATACCTACAGTATGTACCGGTATAAGACGTGCTTGGGCCGTATATTCATATATATATATACAGGCAGGATAGCTCAAAAAAAGTAATCGAAGTTTATTGTTCACGTTTGTATTGTGTCGTGTATGAAAAACCGATGCGTGTAGTCGAAATCTGACGTTTATTTACCTTTTATCAATGAAATTAGATATTACTATACTTGTTAGAAAAGTGTACGACGTGTTCTCTTGTGTTTCTGTTACTTTATTTTTTGAGCCACTGTTTATTAATATATACGGGTTAATTAGTTTTTAAAAAATTAATTTATTGTAGGATAGAATTACAGAATTAGTAATAATATTTAAATATATGTTTGTCGCTTTAAATATTTATAATTTTTAATTAACTTATGAATATATTAAAATATATCTCAGCAATGGCGCGTTATAACTTCATGGGTCCCATGAAAATTTGAATTAGGGGTCCCCATGTACGGTGTTGACTTCAGACATTTTTCTTTAGGGGAATTTTTGAGGGAATTTACAGACATCCTCTTAGATTCAACATTGCGCGTGCAAAAAAACAAAGAAAAAAAAACTAAAAATCGATTTTAGATAAAATTTCATTAAAACAAAACAAAACAAAATTAGTTGTATGACATTTATGAACAATTAAATGTAATCCATAAGAAAAATTCATAAATAATTCACTTAATTGAGTTAGTGGACACTTTTAATGCATCAAATAATGAACTAGATTAATTAAACAAGAATTAGATTAATATGTATTTATAAACTGCAGTCATTTTTATAAGTTAAAAAAGCATCTTATAAAAACCACCCTTTTTATAAATAAATTAAAATTTTTAACAAAATATTACAAATTCCAAAAAAAAAATTCACAATTACAACGAAAATTTAGAGAAATTACCAGACAGATTAGGGGCCGTCCATAAATTACGTAAGGTATTTTGGGGTGGGTGGGGGTCAAGGATTTCTTACGATTTCTTACTCGGGTAGGGGGGGTAATAGATCTCGTCTTACGTAATATTATTTTTTGATCTCGTTGAGTGGTGGCGTTTTCAATTTGGCGGTTTCTATTAAGAACGCTCGTTGTACTAACGCCATCAAGTGTGACATAATAGAATAATGACGCTAGCAGACACATTTTTTATCACGGGAGAAAGGCCATGTAGTTGTCTCTCTCTTTTTTTTTATTTTTTATTTGAATAAATGCATTATTCCTATGGGTGTGTAACACTAAGAATACATAAACCAAAATACACGATACAAAGTAAACATAAATTAGTATTCGGTTTTTAGTGAAAACGAAAATGTAAAACTAGAAATTAGAAATAGTTTTATCTTCCATATTTTTTTAAACATAATTGTAAAAATCATCAAACAGTGGCTTCTGAACAAGCTTATCGAGTGGATATGGCCACCCGAAACCAAGCGTAAAGATTTCTAATTTCAGAATAAGTCTATCTTGATCGTAAATTGGACAATGATAGATCATATGGTCGACGGTGTCCAGGTTTTCTGTAGAGCAAAAGCAAGAGGCAGTTTCTGTCCGGTTATACGTGCTCAGTAAGTAGTTGAGCAGTAGCAAATGTTAAATCTCTAAGTGGTGATGAGAAACTGCATTCAACACTAGGAAAATAAACTCTTCTAAAGTTATTCTACCAGTTTTATTTCTCAACTATTGTTAATTCCACTTTTGCATAGCGTTGTAATAAATATAATTTTTAAGGCTGCTGAGTGAGAGAGGGATGTGAGTGTAGTCCTTTGCAGCTGACTTAGCCTCAAAGTCGGCTTTTTCATTTCCTAAGATGCCAGTATGGCCGCGAACAAACATAAAAGTTCTTATTCACAAGATTTTTAATATGGTGCTGGGTATATGTGATTTTATTGCTATTGCAATTGGAATTTAATAGAGCTTTTAGGACAGACTAAGAATCACTGTAAATGTTGATAGACAGAGTTTTGTTTGGTAGTGAAGTGGCCCACTGAACAGCTTGGTAGACAGCATATTCTACAGTTTGATATGTGGGGGTATCTGTACCTTCTAACATATTTTGGGCAAAATATGTCAGTTTGGAGGAAGATACAGATACTTGGGTACAAAAGCCCCCTTCATATCTACTCATCTATGTAGATATTAATGTCTGCACGGTTATCCATGGAGGAAGCGGATGACACCAATTGTACAGAACCCTGGGGATAACCTTGTTTACGAAGTGGTGATCAGAGATAGGGTAATTGCAATATGATAGCATTTGAACAGCCGTAGATAGGAGTAGAGACTGTTGTTGAGCCTTGATGTTTGTAGTTCTGATGTAGTAGTTCAGAACCTTTTCTATAATACATAGTGGCAAAGGAAGGAGCTCTGCTAGAATCAAGAGGCATTAGTAGAAACAGTTCTGCAGCACTTTGAAATTCTGATTGAAAACTGTCCTTGAAGAGAGAGTAATTTACTTGCTACTGAATTTTTACTAGTTACATGATCCCAGCTAGAGGCCACGTAAAGTAGCATTGGCTGTATTGCCCCATTATATAGAGTTTTATAAGCTTTATGATTTAGCCCCCCGGTGCACCTAGCACATTTTATCAGCATGTAGTTTATTTTCTTGGCCTTAGCCAAGATGTAATTAATATGGCAACGGAATGTGGTTTCTATTCTCTCGTTTTATTTTGTATGGCGTTTGTTTTTCACGTGCTACTCGATCTGTCAAAGTATTTTGCGTCCTTTTGTGAAAATTAATATAAAAATGAATATTATGAATTTGATTAATGATAATAATAATAAAAAAATTGTTAATAATTAAAAAATAAATTTCTTAAAATAAATTGTTTATTCGAATTCATTAAATTTTTATATTTTTAAATTTGTTCACATAGTCTTTAGTTAATTAATATGTACTATTATTTATAAATTAATAATTATATATTTTGGACCTAAGGTTTTTAGGGTTTCATTAAAAAAAATTATTTTTGTTAAAATCTTTCTATAAAATAATGCCTAAATATTACGTAAGGAAGGGAAGGGGAGGGGGATCAAAGAAAATATTACGGTTTCTTTCACAGGGGCGGGTGGGTGTCTAGAATGACCGAAATCGCCCTTACGTAATTTATGGACAAGAATGAATAAACAAAATGTATTATATCTTCACTCTTCGTGCTTTTTGAGCTGAGAAATTGTCAATCTTCATGGTTTGAATGTCATTCCCTATGTATAATATTGCCAAATTACTAAATTTTTTGTCTAATTGAATTTCAAATATAATTTTTAATTTAAATTTCGATAGAATTAGTACAGTAATGGGTTTATAAAAGACTGGTTTGGATCCCTGTCGGTGGGGGCCCCAGGCATTTGCCCCTTTTTCCCCATAGGCCCAGCGTGCCACTATATCGTGGGTATAGAACCGTACTACTCTAACTACGAAACCGTAACTTTCAGAAGATGAGGTTTGAAATTTGGATACCAGTCTTTGATTGCCCACCGAGCACTTGCTATTTTATGCAACCGTTCGGAAATTTACTTCCTTTAACACGTTATACAAATGCAGAGATGGAATAATCCGTAACTTACTAGTAATAAAGCAGTGAGACGAGGCCCCCGAGGAGACGGAGCCCCCGGCCATTGTCACATTTAGTCGATAGCGCTCTTATTAGAATGGAATGTTGACATCAGAATACTTACGTAATATACATAGAGGATTCGTAATAATTTTCAAAACCGTTTGGTTAAATTAAAATAAAAATGTCACTTGCCAAAAGTTTAGTTTGTCGAGATAACTTCGAGAGAGAACGTGGAATTCGTGGCATTTTTCCAAAAATATGAGAAAAAACACTTGTTATAGTTACATAAATATTATATACAACATTACATATACTATTATTTCGATTTACTTAGAAAAATAGAAAGGAAATGCATAATATCTCGGTTTACGACCGATGGCTTTCCCTCGTTTTACGACAGTATAAATTTTTCGTAACAACTGTATAAAGTGTACCGTGATTTATCGACCACTTCGACGTATTATTATATAATTAAAAAGTATTCTTCTAGGAACACAATCTCGGCGAACAAATATAAAATTATAAGAAAGAGGACGGTTGGCTTTACGACAGATCTCCAGCAACCAATTAGGCTAGACGACAAAAGCAGGATCTACTATACTTAAAGTGGTATTAATGCAACATTATAATAATATTTTAATAAAAATATTGAATAATTTCTACGATATAATACTAAAATAATATAACTTATACGAATTCGAGTAGATATGACACATTTCTATTACATTCAAGGATTAATGCTACCTATGGTTCCAAGATGGCGGCTCGTCTCTGATTCCAGCAAATAGAACGTGCGTCCCCACTGTTTCCCTTCTTCTAACCTAACCTAATCTATTCTAATAAATGATCATAATGATTACTAACAAAATTATTAGAATAGGTTAAGTTAGAACGTGCGTCCCCACTGTTTCCTTGTTGGAATCAGACGAGCCGCCATCTTGGAACCATAGGTAACATTAACCCATTTAAGTATCGTCAGACTATTCGAGAGTTGTGACAAGTAATCATTCACGGCAATTGAAGGAAAATCGGTTGATTTAAAACATAAAAAAAAGCACGATTCTCACTCGTGTTCATTATTCACGCAACGTGTAAGACACGATATTGCATGACACAATTATAAATACAGTTATGCACTTGTCTGATGTTTATCTAGAATCAATTCTAATGTAGCTGACTTTACTTACGGAATTTTACACCCTACTTTATTAAACTACTGTATAAATGGCCATTTTATGCACCGTATTTGTTTTAGTATATAAAATGCGAAAATGCTAAATTGTAGGATAATAGAGAAAAATATAGGCCTATGTAAAATATATTTTGTAGATATGGCCGTATACAAAAAATCTCTCTGGAATGTGTAGAATATATCTAGAATATCTCCAAATTAAATTTAAAATAACTTCTAGAATTATTGTAAATATTTATTATTATTATTTAAAAGGCTTAATATTTAATAAGCGAGCGAAACACGTGTTCAGTAGTCTTAATTAGCTTCGTCCTACCATTTCCGCTCTTTATTAATCAAATTCTCTGCTTTACGTTTATGACATTACGAAAAGGGAAATTAGAAAAGTTTCTAATAATATAATTTTTATGCCATGGAAATGTATTTTGAATGAGACTAAAGGTGTTTTCATTGCTTCGTCACGTATTAGGTTAGAAACATTCCTCTTTCCGAACTTCGTTTTAAAACGTCATTTTTGACTATTTAAGAATCGTTCTAATAAATTTTAATTAGTTATTAATTGTTTATTTAAATTTAAGAGTATAAAAATAAACAAAAAAAAATGCCACTCTTAATCGCCAGATGGCGCTACGCAGAAATCAAAGAAACTTTTTAAAAGATAAATTTAAAAATTACTTATTTTATTTTATTTATTAAATAAATTAAAAAATAAAAATGAAATAAAATATATATGTAAAAATTTAGGATTTTATTTTGTATATAAACTCATTTAAGTTTTTCTTTCGAAATTATTACAAAATGTCGAATTGTCTTTCTCTTTAATATATTGGAAATCGAATTTATTAAATACGAAAAATATTTTATAATCTTCCTTTTTAATAAGTTTTTTAAAATATATTAATCGGTTGTTAAAAGAATTTAATATGTGACGAAATCATTAAGCGTCGTTAATAAAATATTAGTTTTGCGCATGAATTAAATGGCAGAATTAAAGAATTTCTTGGAAAACGAATTGATAAAAATGTATTGGATTGGGAATTATTTAAAAAAAATAATTTAATTACCGGCAATAAAAACAGCTGACGTCATAAAATATTAATGCTAGTACTCTTAATCACCGATAGATGTCGTATGACAGAATAGGAGATTGACAGGCAGTCGAGTGGAGGATAGCGGAGAGACGAGTGGCGTCTGTTATTAAGATAAGCCGCGAACGAGTGTTTCTGATGAATCGGCATCGGGATCGAACACAGAGGTAATTCGTATCGACGCGGGACGTTGGAAAATATAATTAGTGCGCCGCTTATGTTATACTCTGGGATAAGTGCGGAGCCCCCGATGGAGGTGTATTACCCGTGCTACCTGTTTTGTCACTCTACACTCCGGCACGTGTGACGGGGGGATGTATCGTACGGCCACTATCTTCGATGCATCGGTGTGGTTTAGTGTAAGATGACTTGTGTTATCCACGCAGAATGAAGGGACAAGTTAATATATGGATCGCTTTTTGTTACCTACTTACGATCCGGTATTGTCTGGATGCCTATCGAGGTGAGTTACGTTTAATCGCACTTTTTCCATTTAAAGATTGGGCGTAGGCGTTTGGAGAAATCGAAGAAAACATACCAATAACCCATGCTTTTATTCGTGAGAATTTGTATATACGATAAGGGCGACATTCAATCTCCTTCTCGAGCAGGATACACAGATGGTCGCATGGCCTGGCCTTGGCGGTCATCTGTACGAAACGGCGACTCAGCCTGGCGTGATGATTTTAGTTCCAGTAGAAACGTTTAAATTCTAAAGAATGCCATCTCCCTTCAACCATCCGGAACTTAATCCCTAACACCGTAAAAGACAGGGTTCTCCATGCGAAATTTTCCTGTTTTAAGATACTTTTCCATTTTGGCCTCCGTCGGTGTAATCTGTTACACATCGTTGGACGACTTCCTGTTTTTTCAAGAATTTCTGAATCGCTGCACTTTGAGGAATGGTTGAAGTGTTATAAAAGGAATTTCACATGTCGCTGCAGCTAATTATTCTGTCGAAAAAGTTATATATATATATTTTTTGTAGAGCTCGGTACCGCACGTCCTGCCATAGTTACCCAAGACATTTTGTTAACTCTACTAACATATTTAGTATTGTAGGTCGTGCACAGTTTTATTGTACCGGTCTAAATAAAAAATCGAAAAGATCCGACGTTTACGCGGCTTGTATTCTACTTTTAATCTTTTGTAGACTTGGAATTTTTAGAAAATATCCCGTTTTTGAAACGAAATTGTGTCTCGAGGTATTAAATTTGTATGTAGGGTGAAAGAAACGCCAATGCAACCTGTTTCGACTTGGACCAGTCGATTAAAAAGAGGGAGGTGTGTTTAACAGACCGATATTGCTAGATGAATTTGCATATATTTAGGCGTGTCGATTCCCTAATGGTATTTGAAGCCCGGACGGAAAATCTTGCACTTGTGTTTCAGTTTATTGCTGGCGAGTAATCGTATATTGGATTCAATATCTTTATCCACTCCGACGGCCCCGCACAAAGGAAACGCTTTCGATTTCATTAAGATGTCGACCACTCCGTCGCTTTTCTTAATTTTCCTATCAAACCAATCGAGTTACGTAATTCGATAGTTCCTTTTGGATATTTTTTACGAACCCTCATAAAAAGAATCTTCACAACGACCATCTAGAGAAATATTTTTCTTAAAGGTATTTATTTATTTATTCCGTAACAGATCCCGGTTTTGCTGAGCGGAGCGGAGCGAAGCAAAATTATACTGTTAACAGGGCGACGGGAGGCAATCGAAATCTGTTAATTAGATGCGCTATTTTAAATAAGGCGAAGAAAAATGTATTAATGTTAGAGCGGATGTGGTAGTAACGCGCTTTTCGACTTCCTTACTATACACACAGGGGTCTCTTTGTTAACGTACTAACTGGAGTGCCTGTAGAACGAAAAAAAGAAGAACCTTTTTAATTGCTTGTTACTCACTCGGGGTATTTTTGAACGTGTAATACACGTAAACACCCGTCCTTTTCAAATATCTATATTGTAATTTGCTACTCGAAGCGACTTATTTTTTATGTTGTTACCGTAGACCGAATTAATCCTACCGTTAAGCAAACTCTGCTGTATTGATTTAATTTTAGTTCGTGGAAGATCTTATCGAATCCTTTCAGTAATTAGAGGTAGAATCATTCTGATAAATTGGTTCAAGTTTTTAATTTAGTCACGGTCGTTGTCATTAGCAAGGGCTCGGCTTCCGCTTACTATTAATATATATATATCAGTTGGTTATTTTAGTTTCTTATTATAAATTCACCCACTGTTTCTTCTTATAACGAGGTGCTTTATAACGAAAATTATTAGTATGGAGGTGTTGGCATGTAGCAACGAGTTACAAGAAGAATCGATTGTATTTTCCGGATAAAACGGTACTTGTACTATCGCAAAATACAGTATTTCAGTCGATGTAGTAATAATTTCAGAATTAAAAAGAGCGAAGGGAAAAAAAAGAAATAATTTTCGGCATGGCTTCAGATAGCGATAATTGATGTTTCAACTCTCGAGTGGACGCTTCCAACTAATTGTTCGTTGATATTTTCCCCCTTCTTATATACTATATATATGCTGTATATATATATTTTTTACCGATGTGTATTCTTATCTTTCGAGAAACATTCATTGATCCTATTCGCTGATACCACCTTTTTTTATCGATACGTTTTATTTCGTGTGAATTTTAATACTTTTCGCTATCATTTTTTGCCTACGTAATGGGATCTCTTCTACCATTTTTTCCCCCTCTCCTTCCTCAAGTTTTCTAAAGAGCAATTTCGGAACGTCTTAGCTTAGTTAAGCGATCGATATTTTATTCTAAATACATTTTAAAATCTATTTCGACAATTTCCAGCGCCGGTTTTGATCTTTAATGTATCTAGATGCCGGAAATTATTTACGTCTTACGAGAAGTGAGAGAGAGAGAGTTTGGAGGGGGAAACACGATGGAGGTTGGACGAAAACGTAAACAAAAACTCTGGAAACAACTCCGAAGGACGTCGATTTGAAAACATAGGAAATGAGACAGACACAAACCGATCCCCTTCGCCGTGAAAAGCTTTAGACTTTCCCCTTCTTTGTCCTTTCCTTTGACCCATTATTGATCCGACTCGTTGCTCCAGCTAGACGGCGCCACGGCAGTTCCTTGCCTCCACTTTATATTACATGGCAGGAAAAATATCGAACTTCCTCAAAACTTTGTCTTAAAAACACCCCAAATGTGTTTTTCCTATTTATTTTGCTTCGTCGGTCTTAACCCATGCCAGAGTCACGACGTTCTTATCTACCGATACGTAACTCGTTGCTGTGTTTTTCCATTCATAAGAACTCGAAAAAATTCTTGTTGCAAACAGTTAAGAAAAAACTGCGCTTAGATATTGCTCTAGATATGCCAACCGGACGCACAAATGCCCGAAAATTAAGGCAAATCCTCCGAAGTTTCGGAGTTAACGAAGCATACATATTGGAGTGCATGCGTGCATTGGATACTTCGACACGACATTCTTTAAAAATATAAATGAAAAATTGAAAATTGGAAAGCCAGCGGACTCGGTAATTCTACAAAAAAAAAAAAAAAATAATAATAATAATTTAAAAATTCAAATTGACAAATTACGAGTGCGCGCACTTAGCGACATCACACGAAAAAATTTGCCGTCTCGTCTCGTTAGTGGGAACGAGAAATTTCGAGATGCTTTCGTGAATTATGAGAATCGTTTAAAACGAAATGTTTTATTGCACTTCTCCAGAAAAAATGCAAGGAAAATTCGATTTTCTAAATGTCTTTTATAGATATTTTTCGGTCTAATGAGGAGAAAAACGGTATAAGTTTCACTCGTTCTTTTTTTAATGTCACGCTTGAAATGACGTTAAAGGAAATATTTGAATTTTTTTTTTTTTTTTTGTTCTCTTAAATGCAAACCTGTTATCGTCCGAACAAAATCATGAATAGAACAAAATTCAAAAATTATTTTATTAAATTATATATTTCTAAATTAGCCGTTTCGAGATTAAACGAAAAACGTGACGTCAACTAAATATGTTCATTAAGTGAGAAATTACGTCATTTTACGTAATGGTTTTCCAAAAAAAATATCATCGAAAATTGCATCCGAAAGATTAAAATTAATTTCTGAAAATAATTTAGTCAAGATGGTTTTTCCCCCTTTAATTCTTAAATAGCGAGGAGACCGAAGAAATCGCCGTTTTCTCCTTCGCCACTTACCGTTAATAACCGCTATCTCGATTGGTTGGGATTATAAAAACGGTGAATGGCGGACCATAAACATCGGATTTGATCGATTTATCGATTTATTTCTGCAGTCCGTCTTCTTCCATCTTTCCATTTTCTTACCTGGAGGTTGTCGCCGATTTTCTTTTTTTTATTATTTTTTATTTATCGACGAACGAGAAGAAGAAACTCCGCAACACAATTGCATTCGGCACATAAAATAAGAGAATTTTACGTAGTCGGCGAATCTCGCGCCATCGTCTGCTGACGTTTGAACTTTTACCAGAATTGAAAAAAAAATTAATATTTGTCAGCCGACTTTGCAACACGAATCTTTACGTTTTCGAAAGGAAGTACAGTGCGAGTGAATCGTTCTTCGATCGATACATTTCGATTTTTCTTTTCGAAAATTCCACGGTTTCATTTAATTTTTTTTTAAAGTTTTATCCGCCAGGAGGCGCGAAAACTAATTGTTTCCCCTATCGATAAAATTAAGATGAATATACTGTATATTTTAATTTTATCAACCAGGAGTTTCGGTTAATTACTGCCCTCCCTAACTTATAAAGACTATAAAATTAAAGTTCAAATTATTGGCCATATATGCTTTTTTTTTTTTTTTTTTTTCAATCGCGAAAATATATGGTTCAGTTTTCAAAGCCGTTTGTGTGGGAGGGTGGATGCCCGTTGTCTGTTAACTCCCATTTTTACCGCGAGATTACTAAGAGAGGCCCTAGAGAGGAATAAGAACGTAATTCGCCCGAGTGGACACGAACTCGGACCCTCCCGAAGGAAGCGCCACAAGTTCTCTGGTCGTCACGTGCTCAAACCAAAGCGTAGATGAGACGATGGAATGCGATTTTGCCGTAATTTCCGTATCGTTCGCGTTTGTTACATATATTAAACTTTTTTTTATTAGGTTACGCGGTGGAATTAATCGTAAAAGTAGACGAAAATTATCGTATTAAATTTTTCATCCGATCGATCGAAGAAATAAACTGGAGGAGAATGGTATAATGTTACGACGTTACGACTTACAAATCGGGTTTTTCGTACGTCCTACATAAGAAATAAAATAATATAAAACAAAACAACAAAAAGATAATCGCTAAGTTCATCTATCAAATACTTTTGACCTCGTTCTTATTTCGACAACTCGTATTCGGAAAGTTCGTGTTGCTTATGGTCACGTGACGAAGTTAGAATCGGAGTTAACAGTTTGCGTAAACAGATTTTTGTTTAAAAGAAAAGAAATACTGTATATGAATCCGCGTCGTATTTAATCCGACATTCTTTTTTTGATTTACAACGTCACGAAACGAAATTAGCTGCGGTAAAATTTTGCCCGACGGAGATCTGTTTCTAATCACGTGGTCGTAAGTTAAGGCCCGGAATTAAATTACTCGTCCTTCGGGTCAGATTTTATTTTTTAACGCCGGAAACGTATCGCTTGATATAAGCTTATGACGAGGTAATTTCGAATACGGATTTTACTAAATAGGCTTGTTTGTGGTAATAGTCTACTCTCCTTGACAAACAATCGAATAACCTGCAGTTAGAACGCATTGTATTTCTTTAAAGGAACGGCTTCGTTTCCGGATTTTAGTGTCAAAACTCTATTCGTAGCTCTCTCGACGTCCTCGAGACAAGAAAATTTTGTTTTGAGCAGTTTTATTAATAGAAGCCTTTTTTTTACGTGGTGGTCCGACCAGTGGCACGACGCCACTGGTCGGACGATAGATGTCGCTCGAACGCGAATTTTGTAGTTTTACGTAAGTGGAAATGCGTATTTTGTTTTTGGCATAAAATATTACGCATCGATAAACGTATTCGTGTCGTTTTTAGACGCAGGATTTATTAATTGCCGAATTATCGGAGTGGTCCCGCCACCCGCCGCCGGTAACAGAAACGGCGCGCGTACGGCAATTAGACCTATTTAGGACGACAAAAGTCTATTTTTCTATTAGGGCTAAAAACCAAGTTGGTTTTAATAACCCATTCCTAATCTCAGCTATGTTTCATTTGTGTTGGTAGTAATAAGACCGCTAGCGGCCCCTCGAGAGAACGTTCCTTCCCACTAGACCGCACCCGCCTCAGTATCATCGGAAACGTCGACGTAGTAGGTGCATTTTTTTACCTTTTTATCACCCCCGTAAACGATTTTTCGGCACGGATTTCGAAGCCACAGGTACGCGCGTTCTGATTGTGTTATAATATCGATTAATTATTAAATTATTGTCGAAAAATATACGAATTTATAAGATGCAGTTTTGTTCGATAATTTTAAGTAACGATTTCGCGCCAAGCTTTCAAAGAAAGTTCCGCTAGTTTCTGTTGCTTGTGTTGCTTGCATTAATCTCGAAGGTTAAACAATAAAAAAACCCAGCTATTCCAAATGACCCCTTTGTTACATAGACCTCTTTGTTTACAGTTATTCGCCACGCGTATACACCGCATTCCACAAGAAAAATACATTCTTTATTATGTGATAGACCCCTTTCGAGAGGAATTCTTCAATTTTTCCTAACTTACTCCACAGACATCGAGCTTAAATATTAGTTTTTACGAAGAAAACACTTTTGTCTCTCCAAACGTGTGTAATTGCCGTACGTGCCGCGTTAGAAAGTAATCGTGAAGTAACCCGTTCGGACCCCTCCCGCCGTCGGCGTACTTTAAAATTACGCCACCTCTAGGAGTCGTTCGTAAACACTTATTGTCGCGCATTTAATACGGCGGTGCCGCTCGCAATTTAACTTCGCATTAATTTACGACCAAATCGTTCCGGCTTCTACAGAAAACGTAAAAATGCCAGGAATTCCTCACGCGATCTTTTGTTTTTTGTTAGAAGATCCAAATCGTTAGTAATACGAGAAACGCGAACTGTTTTTTCTTTTTTGTTTTTACGTTCAAAGCGCTACGTCTGCTTACAAATTCAAAAGCGCCAGGCGTTTATACCGTATAAGCGAAACGGGCTTGGACTAAATTTCGGAAAGGCCATCCATTTTTATTTTTAAAAGTATATCTGAGGCATTTTTCGAATCTGCCGACCTGCCAAAAAAGAAAGGAAAAGTGCCCGTTTGGGCAATTCTTTCCGTAAACACACAATCGCGTTGTATAACCAGTCGTGCGGACTGGATATACTCGATGGAATTCATCCGTCCGAGTTTAAGAACGGTCGAGACGTCTCCTACGATTTATTTATTTATGTCCGGCGAGTAAATCTTTTTCGGTCGCTCGCGTCCACACCTTTAACAGTTGCCGCGACTCGTTTTAATGTAAGATTGCACGATTTCTTTTTCTTTCTTTCAGGCGAGAAAGAAGTGTATGTCAGAGCCGGCAACAATGCAACTCTGCCTTGCACCGCGGCGGGGAACGCGGAGGTGGTCGGACGACTAGAATGGTGGAAGGAGTACAAGAAGATAGTGGAACTTCGAGAGGACAGAAGGACCGTGTGGGAAGCCGAACCTCACGTTTCGCTCCTCCAGGACAGTTACGCTCTGTACCTGCAACCGGTGATCTACGAGGACAGCGGAGAATACCGGTGCGTAGTCGACGGACGCAGCAATAACGACGGGACCGTGCGTCTTTTCGTGCAAGGTAAACCTTTCACCGTATTTCGTTCTTAACCGAGATCATCGCTCTGTCTCAGTCGCGTATCTGACGTTTTTAAACGGATCTAGTTCCGCAAGTAATGTACCCATAAACGGGTAACGGAGTTTGCGCTTTAAAGATCGGCGTCGGACACTTGGCGAATAAATCGATAGAGATAGGTTAATGGCAAAAATTTCAAAATAGGGGTCGAATGCCGCGCGCCGTTCTCGAGGTACTCGCGTGACCGGAATCGCCAGGGTGGAGTTCCGACGCGTGACCAAGCCGTTGCGTCATGGGTTTTCTTTATATTTCGCCGAGAATCGCCGTTTAGATGCTGGACTATAAATAACTGAGAAAACTAGAATACCTGCGAGAAATTCGGCATCTTGTAACAAAAGATGGAAGAGAAACGGCATCGATTCTACGGCCGATAAGTTTTCCGTTGGCGCGCTCTAAATGAACTTTCCACGAAATACGATTAAAACGCGGAAAGATTATCGGGCGGAGTTCGAGAAAAAACCAAAGGTGAGGTACGGACGGCGCGAGGCATCGACCCTTTACCACCAAGCGCCGAGCTAAAATAGTGCAAATTAAAACGTCGACGCCGCCGCCCGAACGCTCCACGGCGTCGGCTTGGTCACCGACCGATGTCTTTTAAGAAAAATTAGAGCAAATCATGGCGTTATTTTTATTCCTACGAAACTCGATCGGTCCTCCGACAAAACGGTCGAGTTTGGGCAGGAGTCACACGCTGTGGGGGGACCATTTCTATCGATTAACCGGGCCGAGTTTGCCACTGATTTGGCAAATCCGGGCCGGGCCGTAAAAACGCGCGGCGGCAGGGACCGGTCTATTTACTTAGCGAAGGGAGCGGGCGGTGGACGGGGTGGCCGAAAAGGCGTCCGAAACTTTTTAAAACTTCCAGCGGAGAGCTACGAAACGATCCGTACCGACGGGAACGGTTACGGGGCATTCGCCTCAGTCTATTAGCCTCCGTCTTTCGTTTCCTCCCAAATAACATCCTTCCCGTCGTCGGTCTCGTCCCACGCTATCTTCTACCGCGTCCGTAATCGCGTCCCGTGGCCGAGTCGGGCGTACCCGCGTCGAAACCGAGTTAAGGGTTTCGAAGGTCGAAGGCGTGCGTCACGAATCGTTTTCCGAAGCCACGTCACACCCTCCGTCGCCCTTTTCTAAGCGCGGGTAGTAAAATCCCATTCGCCAACTCGTCGGACATCGAACTCCTAAAGGAACGTGCGAGTGTCCGAGACGGTTTTTGGAATGCTTTCGCACATTTTTAACGTTACGATGAAAAAAGTGTATATTAAACGTGCTTTTAAGTAAATAAATATGGAGTGGCGTGGAAATTTTAGAAACACTTTCGGATGTATTCTAAAAACATATTTTCCGACATTCCGAGTAGAAAACGAAAGTAAAAGAAGTCGGTCTGGCGGCCGGAAAAACCCGTAAACGTCGGTGGGTCTTATTATATAGAGCGTCGAGAGCCGAGGGACGAGTTCCCCGACCGCGGTTAATAAAAAAGAACGAGGCTAAAACCGGTCGGGTGGGTTTGCCAAAGGAACGCCTTCAAACACTCGTGTTATGCGGCGCGCCGCGGCACCCAACGCTACCGTTCGGAGGAACCGGCGCGTATTCCCCGCCCGGCTACCTTCTCCGCTCTGGTCCGTCCTAATTTAGTGCGTGGGCCGCCAGACGGCACGTTCTCGCGCGCCTGCCAAAACGCGTCCTCCGACCCTCGCCGGTAGCGACCGACCTTATCGTTTCTCGGTAGGCGACCGCACCCGGCGTCGGATCCTCCCCGGATCCCCGGTGGCCGGAGGCGCCCGCGGACCGGCCATTATTAAGGCCATACCGACGTTTTTCGGGTCGTTCTCCGGTAGCCGGTGCCGGCTACCAGTAGGCGGACGTCCTCTTCTGCGGAGGTTATAAATTACTCCGCTCCTGACCCGGTTTTTCGGCCACGAATTCCAACCGCGGGGTGGCAGGACACGCGTTTCTCGGTCCACCGTTAAACTTTACCGTCCGTCCGAAGTCCGAACTGTTAAAATATTTTTCATTCGCCGCCGGTTCGCTACGAGTTTTCAGGTGGTCGGTGAAAGTTTCGCGCGTTTGCCACCGGAGGCGCCTCGACATTAGTATACTAGTTGGAAAAATCGTTTCGTTTTCGACCGTCATCCTTGGATTTTTTAAAATTACTTTTTCATTAAAATTAATAATTTCTTATTTCCGTAACGTTTTCCATCTCCGGTCTTCGTTTGCGCATTATTCTGATGGGCATTAACGTTCCTGTTGGAAAAATAAGTACTCTTGTACGACGTGAAAGGCCCAAGGCGACGAGCGACGACGGTAATCTTTTTAACCATCGAACGACGTAAGAAATAGTTACGTCGCTCCCAAAAAGCATCGACGCCGTAAGTGACGACGACGGAGACGGAATTGTTTTTTTTACTTATTTATTTATTCAAATAAAATAATTGATGTTTGAAACCAGTCAAAGGTAATAATTGTAAATATTTATCTTTAAACGATAGTTAATTAAAATAATATATATTTATAAAAATAACTACCGTTTAAATTTTTATCCTCGTCTGGTTTCGAATACGTTGGTTATTTTAATAATAAAAATAAATAAATAAATTTTTCGTCGTCCCTTACATTTGTTGGTGTTTTTTGAATCGATAAAATAAACCGCAGGATTTTTGTTTCCAAATTTATTGCAAAAATCAGTTTATTGCCAAGCAAAAGGCGCCAGTTTGCTTTTATACTCTTAGCGGCCTCTCGTGGCCGCCAGAGAACCGTGCAGAATCGACGGTGTTTCGTATCCGTTTTGCTTAATCCGCGACTCAACTTATAAAAGGCGTTTTTCTTTTGTTTCTCGCTACGTTCGGCAGATTGGACAGTTGCGGCTAATCCTCCGTAATCCACGAAGACCGCGCACCACTCACGGATCTAATCGATTGTAGCGGAGTATCGATTACGGATCCTCGGCATAGATATACAGCGGTGTTAGAAATTGCCAAGCAGGCTACCGAATATCTCCAAAGCATTCCGACGAATTAAAAAGAAATCAAACGGAATAGTCTGGAGTGGGGTGTAATATACCCGTATCGGGATATCTTTCTTGACTTAATGGATGTCGTATTTATGATTCGGTATTTATCAAAATACGAAAAAATACTCTTCCTTTCTATTGATTAAAATACGCAATTTGTATTAATTATATCGTGTTAATATTAACGTTTCCTTTAAAGAAAGTCGCCGTTAAGGGGCGCGTAATTTCCCACCGGCCGTTAATATTAACGGCCGGTGTGAAATTACGCGCCCCTTAACGGCGACTTTCTTTAGTTCGTTTTTAAAAGAAATAATTTCAAAAAATATCAAATATTTTGAAATTACGAGAAAGAAATGGTTTGTTTCGAGAAGTATTTATAAAATAACTCTCGAAAGTCGAAATGTTGCGTGGATGAGGAACGGTGCAAAATCGACCATTATATTGCACCCTGCCGGAAAGTAACTCCTGTTATTTAATAGATTCGAGGTAAATCCGTGTATTTGCTTTATTCCATACTGTATTTATTTTCCTTCGGATACCGATGTTCGGAAAAAAATAATAAAATAAATGGAACTATGTCGACCGCGTGCGGAAAGCGCGATGCCGTCGAAGACGCCGCTTATATAAATAACCAGAATCCGTCAGTGGCAATTCCGGTATCGTCGATTATATTTTATTTTATCGTCGACGAAATCTACGAATAAAAATCATCCGGTCACCTTATCTAAAATGATTTAACGGAAAATACGGCCGTCCCTACATCGATTGTCCTGGCCGTTTTGCCATTGATCAATTTAATAATTAACGGCTTTAAAACTACGTTAATTGTTAAATATATTTAAAGAAATCGCCGTGCTAATTTTCTTGCCGGATTAACGAATTTAACTAAATTCGTAATCAAGCCGCGATTTAACTTATATTATTATAAAATGTTCATAGGTTCGTACTATAGGCCGACTCGCCTTCGAAAGTAAATAATAAAAAATCGCGCCGGAAAATAAAAATATTTTCCATCGAGGAATTAATTTTTAATTAAGTTCTATTTAATTATATATATATAGAGAGAGAAATCGCCGATAGAAATTTCCTCGGTTGAGCGATTTTACGATGCGTTGCCGAGAATCTTAGATTTTGCTATTGTGATTCGTAATTCGGATCGGAGGAGAGATGTGGTCGCGGGTGTATTATTAATGAATAAAAACCCCAACGCGTATTGTTGTAACGGGAATAATGCAGTTTAACGATAGAAGAAACGTCTATAGACATATTTTGATTTAACGAGACGGTAGTCACAGAATTACTCGTATAAATTGCTAAATTTAATAATTCGCGTAGAGAATACCAACCGTTCACCCTGGAGTATCCGTGCATAAAAAGACCTTTACCGCAATGCTATTTGTTAAAATTAATATATAATTAAATACCGAGGATGATAATCCTTTTTCCTTAGCTACGTTTTCGTAATTTAATTAATTCTATAAATAATTAGAATTAACCGTTGTCGGGTACCTCGGGATCATTTCGATCCCAGAATCTTTTCGAAGCGATACAAAACGAAAACGGTCAATTTTTCGGGTCGTGGTTTTATGTATTTCTTTTGCCGCTTCAATATGTACACTAACGGAATATCGAAGTAATTAATGGAAGACTAATTAGTACAAAAACAATTACTTTTATTTGGCTACAGTATATGTCGAAAACGTCTCTTCTCGGTGCAGCTGGAAAATGCTGGTGGAATTTAGACACACGTCGCTTCTCGTACATTTCGTCTCGTTTCCTCGTAACATAAAATCATTTCACGGTAGTGTTGGCGAGTATAAGGCATTGCCACCGTGTATTACCGATTAGTAGACTGTGTAATATCGGCCCTATTATAAGCGTCGCGTGTCGTCACACGATTTGCGAACATCGTATTTCTTTTTTAATTTTGCATTTTGTTCCTACGTTTGAGAAATGTACGTATTGCCGCAAGACTTCCGCGCGATTTTTCACGTTTCGTTTCTTTTCGAACGAATTAATTCAGTTTGGTGTAAACGTTGCAGGGAAACGAAGAACCCTGACTACGAATATGCCGGAAAGATCTCTTCTGCGCCCGGATAAGTATAAAAGCGATCATCCAGTATATTTTTCTTTCGGTAGGATTCTATAACGACACCGAAAAATTCTTCTTGTTTCGAAATAGTATTGGAAAGAAATGTTTCGTATTTTTTTTTTTTTTTTGTTTGTCTTAGGAGAACTGCGGCATAAAATCGAGAGTTAGGGACACAGAATTTGTATGACGACGTTCCATTTGGTTTATAACAACGACCCGGACGTTTTCCCAAACCCCCATTCATTACGACGTATTCGTTTTCCCGTCTGCGCTTTAAGTAGAATGAGTCATATCCCGAGTAGCCACATTTCCCGTCTTTCGAATTTTCCTTCAATCGATATCCGAGTCCCGGACCGGGTTTTATGTTCTTTCCCAGTTATCGATACGACGTCTTACGAATCGAACTAAGTATAAAAATTTGCTTTTGCACAGTTTTAATTAATACGGGCGTAAAACGACCTGGTTTTACTATTATTTTTCTCGATTTGTTGTGTATATTTCTCTGACTCGATAGAAGAGAACGTAAATAAACTCCATTTTACACGTTTTAATATCGTAATAGGAGGCACCCTCGTCAAAAGACGCGTCCTATTCGACCCCTCGGGAAATTCGCCGCATCCCCCCGTCCCGTCGCTGGTCGAAGCTTTTAGGTAAGACTTATTAGACTTTGGAAGAAGACCGAAGGGATAAATGGAAAAGAGGATAAATGGTTTACAAACTCGACCGATAGAAAATGTAATCCGATAAAATAGGAAAGCCGGAAAGTCGGCGACGTCCCCTAAGGGTCGATTCTCAATCGTAGAATTTACGAATCCGTTTTCGAAAGTTTCGGATGCAGAGTTTTAAAGACGCCGTTCTCGTCTTTGGTCAGTCGGTGTAAGAAAGTTCGAAAGTCGTACCGTTCTACCACGACGAAATGTCCTTAGGAACGAGCCGGAGTCGATTCAAAGAGAAAAATCCGGCGTAACCGGATTTACGCGGTCGGCGTTTTTAATCCGAACGGAAACTTAATCGTTTAAGAACCGAGGCAAGGGCCGACACCCGAGTTTTGGCATCGTAAGTTACAGGCTCCGTCCTTACGCGTTTAAACGATCTTCCATTCGGTGGAGTAGGAGTTCCGTAACGAAATTAGCCGAGCAAACCGAAGGGAGAAGAGCCGTTTAAGTATATTGTGAAGAGAACCCCGAATGGAGCCTCCGTCGACGGATTTTACGGAAACCCTACGTAATCGCCAGACTAATCCGTTATTCCGAACGGCGCGGCGGGCGTTAGCCCCCTCCTAAACGGCTTTAGAAGCCGGAATGGAAGAAAACGGCCGAGATTTCCAGCGCGCGCCATCGTAATTTATATTCGACGATTTTAGGGCCGGAAACTCGGCCGGTCCATTTGACGGGTGTGGGGGT
Source organism: Centruroides vittatus (assembly GCF_030686945.1). NCBI lineage: Eukaryota > Metazoa > Arthropoda > Arachnida > Scorpiones > Buthidae > Centruroides > Centruroides vittatus. Next base: position 4,093,577 of record NW_027122172.1, read on the forward strand.
TTTGCCGGCCACCACCTACCTCCTCCCGGTTAGCCCGGAGCCGTCGTCCTCCGGGCCCGAGTCGAGTGGCTGGACGGACCGAGCCTCGTGGCATAGTCGCGCGTGCCGCGTGGTTGCCGGGGCCTTTTTTAAAATGGGCGTGGCGGCCTTCTTACCGACAATTATCGTCCAGGCCCGTCTCCAGCGAAATTCTAAGGCCGTGGCGTAAACGGTTTCCCCCCTTTCTTTTAGTGGCGTAAGAACCTCTCGCGGGTCGATAAAGTAAAAACGAAATCGATAAGCGATTCCACTCTGTCTCTTTTATCGCCGGACGTCCTCCGTCCGTCGGATTTTATCGCCTTTGACTATATTTGCCACTTTGTTTTTGCAGACGTGCCCGACCCTCCCGGAATGCCGCTGATCATGAGTTTTACCTCGCGATCGGTCAATCTTTCGTGGGCGCCCAGCATCGACACCCATTACAGTCCCATCGTGCACTACGTCGTCCACGTCAGGTAAGATTTTTTTTAACCTTCCGTTTCCGCCCCTTCGCGTCCCCTCCGGTACGGATTTCGTCCACTCCGACGACGGTCCGATGTACGGCCGATGGAAAGTTTACCATCTTCTGACGGTAATAGCGAGGTTGAGGCCGAAGTTTTAAACGCGAAAACGTGTACGTCGGACGTTCGGCGCCGTTTAAACCTAGAAGTTTGACTATGGCGTTTGGAATGTGGAGCATGTTTGATAATGGCGTTTGGAGTCAGTGGAATCATGCTCGACGTTCCAAACGCCATTGTCAAACTTCTAGGCTTACAGGAAAGCGGCGTCGAACGTCCGACGTACAGGTTTACGCGTTTAAAACTTCGGCCTCGACCTCGCTATTAACGCTAAAAAATCTTCTTTTATAAATTCTCTTCCGGACAGAAAAGTTTTAATTTTCCTCGCTCGACGGAAAGTAATCGCGACGACGAAAACGACTGGAAATGTTCTTACGTTAAAGTTGGTTGTGTTGTTAGGAAAGTTTGCGATTTCCTTACGGAATTTTCCCGTGCTCCTGTAATTTATCGTAAGATTTCTTTGGGGGCGTCGGAATATTTTCTTCCTTCGACGTAACGCCCGGTTGCGCGGTTGGCGGGAGAGTGATGCGACGGATTCCGATCCGGAATCCGAATCGATCGGCCTCGTCCGCCGTTCCGATAGAAGAATCCGCTTTTCTCTCTTCCTCTTTTCTTTTCGTCTTCCTTATTCAATTCCGATATTAAAAAATAACGCGTTCGGAAATAAATGCGTCGTTCCTAACGCCTCCCCGAGTAACTTGGTGGCGCTTTAAAGAAAGCTTTCTCGTCTTTTAGACTTTTCCCCCGTTTTCTTTCTTTTCAAATAAATAAATAAATAAATAAATAAATATATATATATATATATTTTATATTTACAAGATGGCGGAGGATATCCGTCGAGCCGAGGAATCCGCGCCGCCGTTACCATGGCGACCCACCGTCGGCGCCTCCTCGACTTACTCCGGTTTGTAGGCAAATGGACGTCTGGTGGCCGGCCGGTGTTATCCGTCTCGTTAAAGGCCCTCGGGCGTCGCACCCAAACTAGTTTATTGAATGCGCGCGCGCGTAATTCACGATAAAATATTTGAATACTTTGCCATTAAGTAAATAAATAATAATAGGATTTTTTGGCTCTCGACCGTTTCGTCCCAGCCCTGGCAATTACCGCCATCTGCCGACCGAGAAACGAATCGGTAGAATTTTATTCGTGACGCGGAAACCGTACTTATCGTGACGTTGCGTGCGACGACGACAAATCGTTCCTCGGAACAATTAGTGATCTATTCGTTCTGCACGTTTTCTTTTCACGTGTCCGACCCCCGTAATCTGTAGTCTTTTTCCGTACGCCAGTTCGGAATTATATAAATTGCAAATTTCTTTTGGCCACGACGATTCCCAGTCGAATTAAGAATTTATTAAGAGTCGGACGCGATCGCCTGCCCAGTCGTCGGTGTTCCACTTCGAAATTCTATATTTTACGCGTTAGAGGCCCGATTATAAGTTGCCATTAAGAACGGAACGGAACGGAACGGAACGTTCGCCGTCTGACGGAATTCGAACCCGCTGGCGAAAATACGATATTCTTCTATCTTCGATGTAAAAAATTAATTTATAAAATAAATAAATAAATTGCCAGCTATTCAGCGCTTTTTTTAAACGGCTACTTTTCTTTGACTTTTAAAAAAGTTTTCGTAATTTAAGTTTTTTTCAGCTCGTGGGATTATCGACGGGGGTCGGTAAGTTCGATCCGAGCTTCTAAAGTGTAGGCTACTCCTTAAATTTTGTCGTTAAAAAATAGGTTAATGTTACCCTAGGTATACAAAATGGCGGCTCGTCTCGGATTCCAGCAATCAGAAGACAGGGAACAGTGGGACGCACGTTCTAACCTAACCTATTCTAATAATTTGGTTGCTAATAATTATGGTAATTTATTAGAATAGGTTAGGTTAGAACGTGCGTCCCGACTGTTTCCTGTCTTCTGATTGCTGGAATCCGAGACGAGCCGCCATTTTGTATACCTAGGGTTACATTAATCAAAAAATATAATACGATTTTTAAAAACTATTTTGTCTTTTTAAAGTACCGAGGGCCCGGAAGACCGCGTGGTCCGGGCCTCGATAACTCCGAAAAGCTGGCGATTGGTAAAAATTGTAAGGATTCCCGACTCGCCGGTCGGGAGTCGTTAAGCGTAATAATATTTTTGATTTCTAGAATTTGTTTTAAAGTAAATAATTTAAACGGAATTATATGTGTTGTAGGGTCGGAGAGAAGGGAGAATGGGACCTGTTCAACGGTATCGTTACAGGCGATAATCAAACGAACTATCAGGTGATCGGATTGCAACCGTATACGGTTTATTCCTTTCGAGTGTTAGCCGTCAATTCTATAGGAGAGAGTCAGCCCAGCAAAGAATCTTATTATATGGTGACGCTGAGAGAAGGTGAGTCTAAACATCTCGTTCGAGTTCTAAGCACAAAAAAAAAAAAAAAGAAATTTCTATAATGAATATGCTGACACAATAGACGAGAATAATACATTTATTAACATAACCGACCGAATGATTTATATGCGCTTCCTTTCTCGCTTTTGTCGTATTTTATGCATCAACGATATTCGTACACAAATATGAATTGACACACTCGCTTACTTTATATTCGCCTCCATAAATTTGAATGTAGTTAAGATCTCTTCCACAGATAGTTAATATAAATAAGTAAATAAATAAAAACAGCTAAAAATGTGTAAATTAATTTTCAAAACTCGATAAAGGCGGGAAGAGATCCGTATTGGCAAACATTTTTTATACACATTTTAAATTCTAAGAGGGACTTTTAAAAATGAAAGCCGGCTATTTCTAAACACTAGACCTGTGTGTGTCAGCGATACGACATTTCGGTTCCCTTAACCGGATTGAAAATCCATACTTTCTGCATCTATTTCCTGCGGTAGTGCAACTAATCGAATATTATTTGATGATTTCGTACAAAATTTCCGACTTAACGACATACGCCGTAGTACTACTAATGCGTTCGCGTTTAGTACGTAGGTGCTAACAAAAGGTAAAATTTTCATTTATTTATTTATTCAAATTTGTTCTCCTCCTCCTTACGAAAGTTGGGCGACGCTTGAACTCTATCTTTAATTGGAATCACGCTTGACCGATCGACCTTTGTTTGTCTATAAGCGTCGACCCGAGCTCCGAACCACCTTTTATAATATTAAAAGAGAAAAGTCGAAAAATTCAGAAAAGTTTTGAACCGAATTAACTCTTATTAATAAATTTCCAGACAATATTTTGTTGTTTAGAAGCGTCTAGACGGTTGGTTAATACGCCAGACCGACATTTATCGAAAAGGAAATCGCCATCAGAACGAATATTAAATGGAAAAATTAATATTTTATTCCGTAATTCGGGCGGATACGTTACGTTAACACGCCAAAGCAGGCATTTTTTTAAATCACAATTCGTTAAAGTTAATTGAATTATTATTATTAGTAAACTAAATTAAATTATTAATATAATCGAATTAAAATTTCTAAGTCGCAATTTGTTTATTTTGCCTTTTTTTCTCCCACTTCGTAGTTCCCGACGGTAAGCCTACCATCATAGGGGCTCATAATACTAGTAGTTCCACTATTCGAATCCAGTGGGCGCCACCACCTAGGCATTCCATCCACGGAGAGTTCTTGGGATACAAGATCTCTTATCGTCCCAGAGATCGACCCGAAGAAAAAACAATCATTCTTCGAGATCCGTCTGCTAGGGTGAGTGCATCTTTCAAATAATTTTCGTTTCGTCAATCGAAAATGGAATAAATTATCCCCTTTGTTTGATAAAATGGGCCAAGTTCGACTCTCGTGTCGATACAAACACATTGAACCTGGACGTTGTTTTGAGCCCTTTCTGGTGTAAAGTCATCGAAATTTCAATGCATTTTTACATGATTTTAATACTCTTCACGTGATTTTCGCGTAAATGATTGATTTAATTTAATTCTCTGTCTTTGAAATTACATCCCTGCATAAGTTTTTGTTAGAAAGTCGACTTTTTTTTTGTTAGATTGATCTGCCTTGAAATGTGTTTTATGGATGAAGTTGAAATCTTTCAATGCCACACCCACATTTAAGTTTTATGAGATTTGATGGCTTTTTTCTTCATTTGATGAATTTTCACTCCTAAGTTCAAAGTATTAGGTCTTCTGTCATTTTGTTTTTGTCTTGACAGCAGAGAATGGATACAATAGCTGCAAATACGCTTAAATTGTTATAATGGCTATCCGGTATAAAAGAAAATAACGACGACAACCACCAAAATAACAATTAATTTGCCCCACAAAAACATAAGTAACAAAATGACAAAAAAAAAACAAAAATAAAATATATATAAATTATTAAAAACTAAGGAAGAAGAGATAAAATTTACAAAATGTATAAAATTTATGAACTACGTATGATATAAGAGCATTAAAAATTATAAGATAAAACCCGGACGTGTGTATAAAATAAAAGAATTACCGCAGTAAATTATAAAGCATTTTTCTGAACTTAGATTTAAAAAAGCGAAATCGAAAAATAAAAATGATCGTGACTGCAAGATAAAAGAATGGCTTCTAGATGATAAAAGACGAAAATTAGGAAACGACGAGATAAATTTCGAGTCGGCCTAGAAGGAACGCGGATAAAAGTATGTGCCATTATGCGGAGAAAGTAACCCGTCGGAGTACAGATAAAACGTTCGATCAAAATAATTAGTGCGTGCAAAGAATTTTTGGATTCCGAACCTTATTCGTGCCTCCTCGCTAGAGTGGTGTAAGATAGATGACCTAGCTTGTTAAATAAAAGATAAATCTTATGGGTGAATTTGAAATTTTTGTTAAGAAACGACGGAGCTGCCGCCGACCGTATGCGCAGGCAATAGACGACCGGGAAGTGAAAATTAGTGAAGAAGAGAGATCTGAAAACAGTCTGACAAAATTAAGTTACAGTGATGCCACAAGATTCCCCTTAGTTACTGAAATTTTTTTATTAGTTTATCAGTATGGTGTTTAAATGTTAATTTTTTATTGAAAATTACTTCAAGGTTGGTGTAAGAATGAACAGAATTAAAATTTGCTACACCAATAATATAAAAAGTATAATAATTTGGACTTTTTAATAGCAAGTAACAAACAGATACTATTTTGGATAGATTAATTTTGGTATTTAGAAATTTGAGGGGGACAACTAAAATATTGAGATTGTCTTGAAAAGTTTCTGGATCGGAGTTGATAATTTTTAGATCATTAGCGTAAGTTATAATTTTAGAATTAACACAAGAAATAATAAGATCCAGATAAGCAATAGAAAGAAAGCTATTTAAAATGTATTTTTGAGGAATTTTGCACACTGATGAAAAATTACAAAAGATCTCCTAGTTCAACTCTGCAGGAACATAGTAAATAATAATTATTTAGCCAAATTTGAACAGTAGGATGAATGTCAAAATGGTTTTTTTAAAAAGTCTGGTAGAAGAGGAAGATATAACTGAATCAAATAAATGCCTTACTGATTTCAATGTATATGATATAGATAGGTGTTTTTATTCTCAAGATTCTTAACTATTTCTTGTTGAATAGAAACTAAATTAGTGATGGTAAATTGAAACTGGATAACACAGTGTTGGATGGCATTTACCTGTAGTATGGTCACAACTGGACACTAAATGTAATTTTAAATACAGCTGACCATTGATAATCCAACAGGTATGGGATCAAAGGGGTGTCGGATTACCGAAAGTGATTACATATTTGGCATTGTTTTGCTAGCAGTAGCCTACAATATTCCTACATTTTATGAGTAAAATGCTGCCTAGGTTAATATGGAAATGAAACACCCATTTCGGTTAACTAAAACATGTTTATTAAAAGAAATATGGAAGCCAATAAATGTACATACAGTATGTATAAGCATAAATAATACAGTACGTACAGAACTGCTCACAGAAAACACAAGAAATGTGTGTCATCGTGTAAGAATTGGGTGGGAGATTCATGTCGCGACATCCTTCTGTGCAAGCAGACACGTAACGGGACGGGGACTACGGTGACCTTGACGGGAGATGCGTCGGACTACTGAGCATGTCGGATTATCAAGGGTCAGCTGTAGAAATTTCAAAAATTTTCAGCCTAACTGCAGACAAAGATATGGGTTTATAAGATGATGAGTATCTTTTAGGAATAACAACAATAAAAGAGGTACACCATGTTTCTGAAATATGCCAGAATTATTATGGTAAATATACAAGATAAAACAGAAGATGCAATAGGTGAAATATTAATTAAAATATAGCAGGAATAAAATTGGGGCTATAATACAAGTGTGAAAGTTTCAAAATATTAGAAATGAGAAAGGAATGCTCATAGTAGTATTATTACTAAAATGCATCATAAAGTTGACAAATCTTCTGGCTTAAAGGCTGGCTATCATATTCCAGAAATGACCAATTCAGGAAACACAAGTAGTTGGAAACTATTTTCTGATTGACTTTGAACCATATTAGTAGGGACACATACATTTTTCATTTCAGATGGATTGATCCCTAAGATCGGACCAGACTTTATCACATGATACAGATTGTTTCTGCCACGTGTGTTAGTTAGCGGAAAGTATACAAACAAGATCAAATTGTATTTACTCTGTGAATGAAACTGCTGACAAAATAGGAGAGTGCACGCCATGCATTCTTACCACAGGGATGTGGAGTATGTGTCCTAAAATCAAAATTCTAAGTACAGAAGCGTTTTTCATAGTAAAACTACAAAGCTAGATTTGTGAGTACCAGTTTCAATCCCATAGTGCATTGCAAACTGGCTTAAATTTCCCCAGCAGATAGCAACTTATAAATCCCCCTACTAGAATAATTGTGACCTATTCTTAGTGACACTTGTCTTAGTGCCCAAAGGTGTGCAAACACAGGGCTATGATAGCTCGACCAACTCACTACTGATGATGCAGACTGTCAACCAATCATTAGCCCATCAACGTACAACTTGCACAGAATTTAACTGCTGATCTAATCAGAGCCCGACCCAATTTAAAAAAGCGACAGGTTATTTGCTCTTGTGTCTGAATAAAAGTATCGACAAAATGCAAAAAGAAGTTGCTGCTTTATATGTAATTGAGAAAGACATTTTGCTTTTCTGTGGCATAATTTTTCCGATAAAATAATGGCGTGTGTTTGCAAACAAACTTTGCCGAAATTCAACAAAACAACTGTGATACGAAAACAAATTAACTATGTTGTTAGATCTGAAACTAAAAATAGCACAAATTTTAATAATAATTCTATCGATTCTGTATGGCATTTGTATACACAGATGAAGATTGATCAGATTGCTATACTTTGTTCGTATACACAATTTGAATGATCAGAGTAATCTTGGATCAGTTTGATTCCAAAAATATTTGCATCCTAAGAGAATTTGCTGACTACTCCTTGGGAGTGAAAATAGACAGTAATTCAGTTGATATAATTGTATGATCAGATGCAAAACCCTGTACCAAATGTATCAAAATCAAGAGCCTTATGGAAAAACTAGGTTGAGAAAACAGTTATTCCTAGTAGGAAATATATTTTTAGAATTGAAAAAATAATAGGTGTTGTTAATAAAATAAAGTTCAGGAGATTTCAAATTATGATAACAAGGTCGGCAAGTAAACCTGGTAATGTTAGTTAAATTAATATTGCTCCATAACAAAGTTGTAAAGATCGTTATACGAAGATAAGAACATATAAAATATAAAAATTAGTTCTACTTAAAGGATGAAAGGTGTAAAAAATAATAATGGTTAAATTTTAGGTAATTTGACAACTAGAATTAACATATCTTCCTCACACACACCGGGGTGTATATTAGATAAATACAACACTTACTTGAGCCTGTGATCGGTGTGAAAATAACCAAATCAAATCAACAAACGTTTTCCGGACACCTTCCGTGTCCTTCCTCAGGTTAAAACTGCTGGATTCTTTTTTATATAACGCCATTTCAAACTTTTAAAAAACGAATTTGAACGATGATAGTTCGATTGCGTAATGTCCATCGTTCAAATTCGTTTTTTAAAAGTTTGGAATGGTGTTATATAAAAAAGAATCCAGCAGTTTTAACCTGAGGAAGGACACGGAAGGTGTCCGGAAAACGTTTGTTGATTTGATTTGATTATTTTCACACCGGTCACAGGCTCAAGTAAGTGTTGTATTTATCTAACTAGAATTGAATCTTTATATTCAAAGCTTTTTGACACAAATAATAAGGGGCACTAAACTAGCAGTAAACCACCATCATGAAGAATTAAAAACATTTAAGTAACCATGTGTTCAAGATATGCTATGTTGTTTCCAAGCCAGCTCTTGAAGATGAAAAAATTGTAGTAATTGTTAACCACTCTGCAGTGACCGACGGATATATCCGTCAAGGGCAATCGTGTGGCACTGGTAAATGACGGCTATATCCGCAAAAATCTTTTGTGGATATAGCCGTAGATTTTGGCGATATCCGCAAAAGACACTAAACTACCCAAAAACTATCGCGAAAAAAAAATTCACAAAAAAGGAATTATGTGACAATAAAAAAAGACTTTTCTTTACTAGACATAACTGTTCACAAAATGTTTTTCTGAAACAGTAATGAGAAAAAACGTGTGGGAAAATACTTAAAAAATTTTCCACATTTATTCTCCACTACATAGGGATAGCACCATACCTGACTAACCCACTGCAGAAAGGTTAAATAGAAAACTACATTTGTTTGTAATACAGTGGATGATGGTTAACAAACATAATCATTTCCAAAACTTTGTTTGCTAACCGAATTGTTCATTAACCAATTATCGATTTATCATAGATTTTTAGGGAATTTGATTAATTCATTCTGGAGATCCCAAAAATAAAAAATATATACTTTCTTACGTTTACATTTCTTACTATTTACTACATTTATTTATATGTAATAATAAAAATACATACATACACAGTCTTGCATTTTTATTAGTCATGTTTTTTCTGTTTTTGGGTGTTAAAGAATTTGTCTAATGTTGATTGCATTTCTCTCTTCTTCAGGATTTTTCAGAAGTAATTAATAGCATTGTAATTGTAGAGATTCCTAAGCCTATTAACCTCAACCTGGTTTGGATGCTCTTCTAACATCGTTGTTCTGACTTCTTTCCACTTCATCAAAAGGTTTTTAATAGCGAATGTCGGCATCAATTTTCTTTTTCAGAAGAAAACATATCCCGCCGAGTTTCTTGGTGCTTTTCGTTTAAGAGTTCTTGGCATTCTTCTACCATCAGATCAGTTTCAGGTTCCATTATGAGCACTTCAATGTTCTTTATTTCTCAGATGTAATTTTTGTTACTCCTTTAGCTGCTTGAGTCTTCTTGATTATGCAGTATCTTTCTTAGATAAAATTGAACTCCAGCTTACTATAGACCAGTTTGAGCCATACTGCCCAGCAACATTAGACGACATCTGCCCACTCTACCTTTACTATTATACTCTCACCTTTCGAAAATAAAAACAGATGCAAAACTTAGCGAGTGCCTGCCTGACAGTCTCACGAATACTATAAAAGAATTGCTTCTGTCAGAAAAATAAAAGGCTGGAATTACAAGGGAGAGTTTCAAAGTTCGGAGGAATACTATCCGATCGGTATATACTGGGTTGAGTATCAATGTTAATGTCTCCTGCGCTCCGAAAAGTTTTGAATTGTTGCCTGAAGACAAGGAAAGACCAATCAGTGTTCATTATTTTACATTGCTGCTTCTTGTGTTTGTTCTGTGAGGTGTTTGTTGTCAGAACATAAAAATCTTTTGCGAGTTTCTTCCTTTTGCTTATTTTGCACAGACAAGTGAAACAGGAACATCAAAATGATGTGAACATCATTGTTTACTTTATTTTTTTTTTCTTATATTTATTTATCTTTTTACCTCCCTCATATCTGTTATACAATCCCAAATAATTTGCATGAAGCATGATGCTACTTCACCACATTATCATGCAAATGCATGATAATGTGGTGAAGTAGCTATGATAATTTGTTGATATTTTCAGAACAGATGTAGTCTACTGTCTTCTGAAGAAATTGTTAAAATTAAAGTTTAGAATGCAGACAGACACTCCAAACAAAATTTCACATTGATTAAACAGTTTGCCACACATTCAAAACTGGTGACCTTTCTGTGTAAACAGATCTAGCAAGATCTCAAACATTTTAAGTTATGTTCAGCTCTGGATCTTTGCTAAGTCTGGAGATTATGTTTGGCAAACCAAGATTTTGTTTCCTTGGATGCTAGCATTATCTTGTTGGAATATGTAATCAGAACCACCTATTTGTCCAGGTATATTCAACAAGTTGTTTTCTAGCATCTGTATGTATGATTTTAAGTCTAATTTTCCAGAACAGAAAACCACATTCCATTTTCTATACCATCCTATTCCATTCTATTCTATGGCTGACCAAATAATTACTGATCCATTTACCTCTTGGACAACATTTGCTTGTCTTTTCTCAAATCTTGTCAGTAGCACTTGAATCTATTGGGGCCATCCAGGAATCCATGGGACCATCAAATTAAATTGTTTTTCATCTGGAAAAATGATAATCTTTTACTTTTTAGTCTACAACATTCTTTATATTATATAAAACTGCTGGGACGATTTCACGTTTAGAAGAAAAAAAAAAATATATATATTTTTTACTAGACTATACAAATACTTGAGTCCATATCTATCCGTCCCTTCACACGCTTTTGTAGAGACGTTAACAAGTCTACGGCGGAACCGTCCTTTTATTTGAGACTACTGTTTGCCAACAAATGTAAAAAACAAAAAAAAAACACACACAACATTGTTGTTTGTACAGACTCTAGTCTTACTTTTTGTACTGGTCAGTCAAAGTGGGGATTCTTTATCATCATCATATTTATGTTTTAAGTTTGGTGATTTTTGTAACACTCTTTGGATAGTTTGAAGATGATCACTTATGTCAAATTATTTTCAAATTTTAAATGCAGAACTGAAACTGTTGCTGATACTACAAAATTTCTCTCTCTTTGTGTTGGCTAAAAATGTTTTGGACATCCTATATTCTTTTTCTTTCCATAACTATTCTCATCTGTGAGAAAACTACTGATGACACCAGCACTCCTGTTTAATTTATGTGCAGTTTTGTTTGGAGTGTCCATTTGGGGTGTTCAGGCTTTAATTTTACCAATTTATTCAGAAGACAGAGTGTTTTTATTTATATTCTGGAATTTTCAACAAATTATCATAGTTCCATCACAATATGCAAATTATTTGGGTTTATGTAACTGCTATGAGGGAGATAAATAGATTAATAAAACATAAGAAAATTGAAATGGAAATAAAATAAACACTGATGTTCATCTCATTTTGGAACTCCTGTTCTCATTTATTTGTGCAAAATAAATTTTTTTTAGTAATTTTTGTGCATATATTTAATTTATTAATACACTATAATAATATAGTGTATTATAATATAATATATTTAATTTGTAAATACAACAAGAATATGACTCTGTATGATAGATAAATGCTCATTAAACCTTATCAAAATTGCCTTTAATCTTGGAGCTGGGTATCTTGTAGTGTTTATATTATTTTGATGCAGAGTATATGTATATAATAAAAATTACTTAACAGTAAATCTTTTACTGTAATGCATTGATTACAGAACTTGTTATTGGTTTGATTTTTCATACATTTGTATTGATTTCAAATTAATTTTCAAAAATTTTAAATCAGAATTTCTTTGCGACAATATTGTATTTTAAAATTGTGTTACATACTTTATTATTATAGTAGAGCATTGATTATCCCATCCCCGATCAACCGTCACATCGGTTAACCGATTGCGTTCTAGTCGGCAAATTCAAACGTCCGCTAGTGATGTGGCGCTATAATATTTGTCCATGTCTTGGCTACTTTAATATTATTTTTAAATTTTTGAGTGGTGTAGCTGGCTCAACCGTAAAAGGGAAGCCGGTATTTAAACAAGGCTTAATTTTCTATTTTTCTTTATTTTTGAATTTATTTTGTGCAAAATAAAAAAATAATTTTTAACGATACAATAGCGACGATTATTATTAAAAAAATAATTTGTTAGGCTTAACATCGATGAAAATTCAATGCGAAGTACGTTAATGGCGATATATATTAATATACTAATTACATGGGATATACTAATATACTATACTAATAACGTATTTTTTCATACTTCTCGGTTATCCGTTTTTTCTGTTATCCGACCAATCCCAGTCCCCAATTGAGTCGCATAATCGATGCTCTACTGTATTTTTAAAATTACAATAAGCTTAATATACGTAGATAAGTAAAGACATCAACATCCAGACATTTCAAACTTCTGTTTTTGTGAAATGAAAAAATAACAATATTGCCAGAATTAATTAATAACAATTACAATTATTGTATTAGATACATATCAATATGAAAAAACTACTCAAAATTACAATGTTTTAGATAATTAAATATTAGTACTAAAAGGAAACAGCAAGTTTCCTTTTCTATAGCTTCCTTATGAAACATAACCAAAAAAAAATCATAAAGAAATATATATAATTCATATAACTGCTATTTTATAAGGCAGACTGCATTAGCTTAAGTTAAATCACGTTTTATAATTGATAAATTACAGATTGAATCTGAGAGTTTCAGAAAATCAGCTATTCTCAGTGATTTACCTGTTCCAACTTTCATTATCTTCTGCTTGTAACAATCCAATAAAATTGTCTTAATATACTGTATAATTAGTAATTTTATTGTATTTATAAAATAAGTTTTGTATAAATTTAACATTGATACATTCCATTTCAATAACAACGTAAGCCTTATATATCTTTGTTAACATATTGAGTTTAACATTTTTTGGTTCAGATCTCCAGATTAAACGTAACTTGGGTCGAACCATTGTTACATACAAACCGTTAATAACAGTTAACGACAAAAAATGTCTCGTAGTTTATAATACACCAATAAATTTAGCCAAAAAAGTTCTCAGTTATATAATATAGCTTTTCCGTAATGAGTTTTTATGAAAATATACCAAAATATTAAATATTATCAACTGTTTTCCATTGATTGTTACTGGGCAAAATATTTAATTCAGAATTATCTAGTATTTTATTCCTAGTTCGATTGTTCGAAAATCGTTTAAGTAAATCATTTAAGAAGACGGGAAGGCTTGAGGAAGGTCACAGTGAAGTGTCCGAAAACGTTCACCATGAAAATATAATTGGTTTGCACCAGTTATTAGGTTTTGACTGGAAGATTTTATTCCTAGTATTATCTAGTATTGTGTAAATGATAACATTTGATTTATCTTAATTAGCACAATTTATGTTTATGCAAATAACAGGAGATTCTATCTAATAACTTAATAATCATGTGATTTTTTTTAGTTTTATACATTTAAATAACATTATTATCTAGCTTTAATTATGGATATTTGATAATTACTTACATTTAATGTGTAATTCTCTATATTTCATTGTCTCACTTTATAATTTAATAATTTACTTGTATTAACAACCAAACAAACTTATGAGAGTGATATTGGCCAATTAAGGACTGAATCAATTTCCATCTGCATACAGATGCTTTTAGTTACAGAGTTGGTACTGTTTTTGTTCAGATATAAGCAAGCTGTTTTGTTGTCTCCCATGCAAGCCAAGTAGTTTTGTAATTATATTACAAAGCTGGCTAATTTTGAAAATGAATACAAGAGCAGTAAATGTTAAAAGACTTGTTTTGTTTAGTTTTAATTATTTAATGCCTAATATCGTAACAATTGGTATAGAGCAGTAGTACTCGGTTATATTATCCGCAGACTATTAAATCAGGTTTCGGATGAACTGTAGACTGTTTATGACCATCTGTTTCTTGTAAATATTACTTTAAATGGATAACAAAATATTTTATCTATACTTACATAAACCAGAAAACTCCTTGCTTATGCTGGAACAGTTAAGGAGTCCACTTTTTTACTTGGATTTAGACATTTTTAGGGACCATAAATCCCATCAGAATCCACAAACAGAAAATGGAACTAACATCAATTATTTATTATAAAGCAGTTTTGAGTCCATACATTTCTGTCTTTACTTGTTTTATGTTTAGAAATTTTCTGTCGTGCAATAGAATTCTTAAAAGGATGTTCAAACTTTCAAATGCTCAGTGCTTTATAACATGTTACCAATGTTTGTGTTTCATTTTTCTTTGTTTGTGGATTTTGACGATAGACTTTATGGTCCAGAAAAAATGTTTAAATCTTAACTCTTCTAGCAATATGTTTTCTTCTAGCATTTTGCAGAGGTACAGAAAATTTTCAAGACCCAAAATTTACCTTAAAATTATTGCAAGCAGAATAAAAGAACAATTTATGAACGAATGAATAATTATCACTGTTTAGTTTGGAAAATTCAAATTAAATTCTATAAATAATTAAATGGGCCTACTGTATAATTCGCAACACAACACTAAACCAATAAATTAACATAAAAATTTTAAAAATTAAAAAAATGCTTTAATTTAAGAATGTGTTATTGTCGTAGAAGAGCTTATACAATTATAAAATTGATGTGATGTGTTTATTAATAGAAATAAAATAGAATTTGTCACCAACGAAACAAATGACCTATTTTTAGCTTGGGGTATTAATGGACTTTTTTGATGGATATTTGCATACTGAGGCATCATTTCTATCCGTGCCATCTACATTTATTTTCTAAAAACACTTGCCATCGAGGTTACCGGAAGCGCCGCCATTTTGTATACCTAGGTTCACATTAACTGTTTTTTTTAAAAATGTGACCATATTTTTATGTTTTTAAAATATATCTTGACTTTAATAGTGTTTTTTTATTTTACACAGTACGTCATTTAAATAGTGAGACTGGGACGCTGGTGTATGTTCTATGGGTAAAAATAAAAAACTATTTTTTCCTACAACAAAAAATAAGAAATAATGTTTATAACAAATTACTAAGCTATTAAAGAACTACTATATATTAACATAAAGTAAGTTCCCGTAAATAAATCTCGTGCGTTATTTTTGTAGACAGACAAAATATCAGGGATGCTGAATATGTCTGATCTTGCAAATAAGGTTCAAGGAAAATTAAATCCTGAGGAGTAGAAGAAATAATAATATAACAATAGTTGAAAAAAATGGAGTAGCATCTTGGCTAATTCTTTAGCAATTATTGTTAACTTTATTTTATGTAACTGCTTTAGAATGCTTGTATTATATGTTCAAATTAGAACAGTATTGCAGATCTGATGATAAAATGGTCAGTTTCAAAAAATGTTCTATCTGAAATGAAAGGACTGCTTAACTTTCTAGTGTTTATGATTGTTAAAAATCTCAACTATGGTATTAAAAATTACAATTCTTTTTATTAGGCCATATGCATTTGTTCTACTTGTTGGTAAGCAGCAGTTATATTAAACGTAGATGTTGTTGTTAGATGTGAATTCATTGTAATTGATTGACCCTCTTTTGACTAATCGGAATGTAATTTGCATACATTTCAACGTGTTCTAATAATTATATTTCTTCTGAATTTTTAAATCAAATTTTCTGAATGAAAATAAATCAGATTAATACACATGTAAACAAATAAGAATAACAAACATCAGCTGAAACATACAAGATCCAAACTTAGCCAAATATACAAAAATGTTAGAATATTTAAATACAGTAGACCCCCCTATAATACGGTAGATACGTTCCGTGTTATATGAATCCGTGTTGTACGAGTCACTTAAATACATGACCCAATCACAGCCCGGACGTGTGCAGTTTAGGAGCTACGGCTGTTTGAAAGGTTTTCTTCCATAAAAGTAATCGATTCTAGACTAATTTAACTCAACGTTTCCAAATCACGTATAATTTTTTGGGAATAATCCACATAAACTATGCTATAAACAAAAATTTGTAGGATTACTTACCGAGTGTACACCGTTCGACGACGCCATTGCTTAAGCTTGTTTTCGTTGCGGAGCGGCTCGTTAAATGGCGGACGCATGTTTCCCGATCAGTGAATTTTTTGCAGAAAAATAACTTAACTTTGGAGACATCATTACTATAAATATAATTTTTATGGCCATTGAATAATAAATGTTTTTTACTAGGTCCAGTGCTCGTTTAAACTCAACGGTTTGTACGATATCTGCTATTGGTCCAGATTCGACCAATCCTGTCGCGACACGAGTTGGCAATGACGTTTTTCCATGTTATACGAGTCTCTTTTAGCATGTTGTACGAATATGATCACAATTTTTTTGCCGTGTTATATGAATCCACGTTATATGAACCCATGTTATAGGGGGGGGGTCTACTGTACTGTCAAAAAAAGATTATTATATCAATTGCCTGATGTAAATTTAACACCTAAAACACACTAAATGCTTTATAAACAGCATAATGTGTTTCATTTTTAAAGTTTAACTGTTTATCAGCTTAGTATATTTTAAATCGTGTGTATATTTTTGCTTATATTCATTACTTGCATACTTGTTTTTAAATGTTACACATTTTGAAACATATATATCTTAAAACATTGTTTTTGAACCCAAAGGTGGTTGACAAATGGTTGTTTCTAAATAAATCCCCCCGTTTAAAGGTTTATTTCTTTATGGTTATAGATTTTAACTAATCTTTTCCATTTGTCTGTTAGTGAGCTCCGGTATTGGATCTTCCATGTTAAATATTAACTCTTTATTAGTTTATGGCTTTAATCATTTTCGTACTCATAAAAATTCTTTTTATAATTTAGATGTAATTTTAGATAATTCGGAATCTTATAAAAAGAAACATTTCTTTTCCGAAATTAAATTAAATATCGGACAAAAGATTGGAATAAGAAGGAAATTGTATCTGTGCTTGTATTCAGTAAAATAAAAATACATGTGGTCATTCTTCAATTTACATAAAGGTTGGATTTTATAGAACTTTATTTAAGCTGAAGTTTCCTTGAATGCTTATGTAGCACTCGACTGTACACACTGAATTTGATTGAAGCGAAACAATTTTTGCTGCAAATATATGTAGATTTATTCAACTTTTTAGAAATCTTGTAGGAAAATTACAAGGATATGCTTCGAAATGTAGAATAAAAATATTAAGGTAAGTGTCATTACAAACACCTAATAATCAAAAATAATATAAAAATCAAAAGATAGATGTAAAATAAAACTTTTCCAGAAACTGGGCTATACTAGATTTTAGAACTTTTACACTTGGATGCGTCCTATTGGTCGATTCTATAAAATTTTAAGTTTGAATGTACGTGTGAGCTCTTCTGCATTCTTTTTAAACTGATGGAACACTCTCTCTTTTCTTCTCTTCAAGTTGATATGGAGATACTAGCTTTGCGACTCTTTCTCCGACTAGACTGCCCTCTATTGGTCATTGGGAGCAACCGGTGCAAGTGACGTAGTTCTCAAGCCCCAACGCGTGCTGGCGGGGAGTGGTTGAGGTCGGAGGCTCGTAAATAGGAAGCAAAGTGCAGACGTGGTCAAAATTGATGTTCTGTGATGAGCTTGGCTCGCGACGAGCTCTGGCGTAGTGGGGACAAACTGATGGAACTTCTAACATTGAAATGTTAGAAGTTCCATCAGTTTAAAAATTTTTCACCTGAAGCAGGTCTTAGAAGTAGACCAAAAACGTTTGTTTTTTTCAGAAAAATCAGCTGGGTGAATATAAAGGTAATGAATTTTTGTACACAAAAGATACATAACATATTTGTATTGGCAGAGTGGCGATCATGGCCTGAGGGGTATATAACTGTGACAGCTTTTTTAAAATTTGCACCAGCTGGAAAAATTTTAAGTAAGGTTGAATGTATGTAAGTCAGATAGCAGCTATTTATATGTAAATCTTAACAATTACATTTAAAATATTTATGAACCTTTTAAACGTTGCATCGACTCGGTCGAAATAACTTCTTTAGTGTCATTACATTAAAGATTGAGATCTTGTCTTTGCTATAGATAGCAATTAATTAATGATGATAGTTTTTAAGGATTTTTTAATAAGATTTTAACTTCAGATAAAAATTAACTCAACACAAATTAGTTTAAAGGCAACTTTCTTCCTATAAAATCCTATTTAGATCAAGAAAAATTACTTTTAAAATTTTAATCAACAAACCATATTTCATTATTTTACAATTTTTTTAATGATTAGTGAAACGTCACTAACTCAACACCGGGGTGCAGTAAATAAACAACACCTTTCAACCTGTTACTGGTGTATTGTCCCACAACGATGAAAAACGAAAAAATAGTTTGTTACAACTCTAAAACCGAACCTGTTATCAGTGTTCTTTGTAAAAATCATCTTACCTGTTCACACCGGTAACAGGTTTATTTTTAGAGTTGTAGTTTATAAATCCCGGTGTCAGTAGAGAGTGGAATGGTTCGTTACTAACGTTTTCGAACCTAACAGGTTCGTCTTCGGGTAACATTGAATTCCTGATAGAATGCAGATCGACGAAGGAACACAATTTATGCATGCCCGGGAAGATGTAATCGAGAGGCACGTGTTTGAGTTTCAAATTGTGTTCCTTCTCATTGATTTGCATTCTATCGGGTATTCGACGTTACCCGAGGAAGATACCTGTTAGGTTCGAAAACGTTAGGAACAAACTATTTTTTTGTTTTTCGTCGTCGTGGGACAACACACCGGTAACAGGTTGGAAGGTATTGTTTTTGTTAAATATTTAGTTGTAATGAATAATGCATAAGATATAACTAGAACTATGAGATTACTTTTAACACTTATAATAAAATTGATTTGAAATATGGAAATGCTATAAAAGCCAAGTTTATTTTTATTTTGTAAAATTTAGCAGTTTTAAACATTTTCAAACAGTATTCATTATTAATTTAGTTTATATTATATAAGACTTGAAACAAAAAGAAATATATTATATATGGTTCAAGAAGTTAAAACAGTTCATTCTGATTAAGATATTGCACATCTCAGATCAAACACTTAAAGACAAATGGATTCAAACATAGTACAGCTTGAGGAGTCAAAACTGTTTTGACTCCTTGAAGTGTTTCTTTGGTTTAAAGATTTCTAATAAAGTTGATTGATAAAGGAAGATAAATGACTACTTTTAAGAGACATTATTTGGTTTAAAGAACTTCTAGTGCAGTAATGGTAGATTAAGTTCATCAGTGGTTATTTTAAAATTTTTAATGTGTTCAAAATATTTTTATTGTTGCTTAAGCTGCAATAACACTTTAAAAGTAATTGAATAGTTTCATTAACTAATTTGATATGTTCTGATTTTTAATTAGCTTTTTAAAAGTATTTATTTATTTGCAGCAATATACCTTCAGAAATTTGGAAACTTTCACTCAGTATTTGGTATCTGTTCAAGTATTTAACCCTGCGGGTCAGGGACCAGCTGCTACCGTAGCAGTCATGACCGATGAAGGACGTAAGCATTATCGAAAGTTAGTTAGATATTATTAAGTTAAATTAATATAAAATTGACATTACTATGATTTTAGATCCTACAAAACCAAGAAATATAACAGGAATATTGATAACTGACAATTCTTTAAGAATTCGTTGGGAAGAACCAGAATCTCCTAATGGTGTTATACAAGGATATCGTATATATGTTCTTCATGTAAATCAAAATTTTACGGATGTACATAAAGTTTTGAATCCGCAACCAGTTATGGAATATTTAATTCAGAATCTCAGTTAGTAATATTTGTAAACTTAATGTTAAAATGTACTTTAATAATATAATTAATGTATTAAATTTTTTTTTGTAATTTTAGAGCCTTATACTGTTTATAAGATTATAGTAAAAGCATTTACAGGAAAATATGAAGGCGATCCAAGCAATACATTGGAAATTAGAACTGATGTTCAAGGTAAATTTATTATATTTATTTTTGAAGAAATTCAAATTGATCAGATTTTTATAAATCTTAATTGATTTACAAAACTGTTAAATACAACTATATTAGATGCAACACTGTTTACTTTTACTTAAATTCTTTTAAAGTTTATAGTATATTAAGGCTCATTGGTTATACCCTATTCACACTGTACATTTTAAGCGGGATTAAGATTTAAGCAGAATTAAGTTAAGTCACATTGTTGAAAACAAGATTAAGTACTTGTTCACACTAGGTAATTAAAGCAAATTATTCGCTTAGCCCTCAAGTGGGTGTACTCAATATTACATTTTAAATAAAATCAAACTTTTGCTTATTTTCATAAATCATCATAAATTAATTTATATTTAGTAATTTAAAATATAAATAACTTATTTAAAATGCATAAGACGTTAGTTAGGAATTATTAACATTTATTATCGGTGACGTCGTCGTCGTTGGCAGCACGATTCTCTCAATGTTTATATCACTTCAGTGATAGAACTATGGTAAGAATGGATTTTTGACAGAAATTTATATTACTATTTAAACTTTTTGTACCGAAGCAGCATATACATGCTAACGGAGAAGAGTATTGTTTGTTCGCAAGGTTCTAGGACCTTGGTTTGTTCGAACATCTGTACATCTGCTTCTGCCATTATTTTTGAACTTGTGGCGGAAAGCTTGAAGCGACTTAAGCTTCTTTGAGAAAGCGATTTAAGCCGAGCCGGTTGTTGGTAGTTAAACCGGTTTAACATTAAGTCAGTTCCATTCATATTTCATACCTTAAGCTGGCTTAAAATATACATCGTGAATAGGGTATTATGTATTTGATCTTTAGCAAATGACAGTAAAAATGTAATGGCTTTTCTATGAGAAAATCTTTTTCTAAAAATTCTTGAAAACACAAGCAGATAGAAGCAAAGTTTTTTGTATTAGAATCATAATTCCTCTATTAACATACAGTTCAAAATTTTTAAAGTTGAATTTGTTAATTTATATGAATTTTTAAAGTTGTAGAAAATTTTGTAAAAAATAACAAATTTGATTTTCTAATTCTGAGTTGAACATTAATAGAATGTTGAGTTCAGAATTTTATTTCAATTGTTGTTTTAATAATTTTGATTGTGTAACGAAAAATTAATTTTGGATTACATTTTTTTTTTCAATAAATTAGTAATTTTATAAAATTCATGAACATTTATTAACAATTTAATAAATTTATATTTTCATTGTCAGTAATGAGGTTAATGTCAATGTTTGTTAATCAAACTTTCTTTGAGTTTTGTTTGGATGAATATACTAGCTAGCCATGTTACGTAAATAAATAAAGAAATCTTTTTTCGGCTGACTTGACCATAATATTAACAAAGGAAGTGGACATACATTTTTACAGGTGCCTTCAAAATTTGTGTCACTCCCTTTTGGGAAAGGCGAGGGAGATTCTCCCTCTCATTTGGAAACATGAATTGTGGCTCCTGAATGTAACCCAGAAAAGTTTTATGAATAAATCTCTTTTAATTTAAAATAATGTCTTTAATTTTTGTTTGAGAATATTGATTTTAAATTGTTTTGTTTGTTTTTTTAAAATACTTTTTAATGAAAAATATTTTTTTTCCTTCATAGGTCCAAGTGCACCTTACATAGTGAACCTCACTTGTCAATCTTTGGATACTTTGTTTCTTCAGTGGGAACGTCCACACACCGTATTTAATAGAATTGATTATTATTTTGTTTACTATCGATCCGAGAAGAGTTGGAAATTTGAAGAGATCACGATGGCTTCGACGCACGACAAACCCGACCATGCGGTAATATAATGAGGTTTCTTAATTTCTTACGGTAAAAAATATAATTTAAATTATATATATTATGAATTTTTAGGTACTGATACCTAACTTAACGGCTAATGCAATGTATGAAGTGAAAGTGAGAGGAGCTACTCGTAGCATTGTGGAACAAAATAAATTATATAAAGGCCCCTTTTCCGAATCTCGTAAAGTTCTCCTTCAAAGTGAGCAAAGTTTGAAAATAGTAATAAAATGCTTATTTAATGACATTAAGTTTAATATTTGATATAATGTTTAAAGGTTATACTGCTCCTTATGAAGAAGTTGGGATAAGTGCTGGATTGATTGCCGGAATTGTTTGCGTGTCATTTGCTCTCCTCCTCGCTATAATTTCTTTTATTTTATGGAGGTACATGTCTGATGATAAATAAGGACTTGCTTAATTTTATTTATTTAATTTTTTACATATCCTTTCCTTCATATTACAGAAAGTATTTCCAAGCTGCATATTACTACTTAGATGATCCGCCTGGCAATCGTATTTCTCCTCCTCTGTCTGAAACTTTTGGTAAGAAACCAATAATTTTTAAAATTTATTTTCTAAACAAGATCTTAACTGTTAAATTTACTACAGATGAGTCTGAATATGCTTCTATTCCTGTTCACCAATGGGCTAAGCACGTTTCCAATCTTCATGCTGATGGAGATATAGGATTTGCTAAAGAATATGAAGTAATCTATTTTCTCAATTACTGAAATTGGATTTTTGATTGATATTCCTTTTTCTAAATGTTAATGACTTATTTTTTGCAGGCAATCCAGCAGTCGTCTGACTTAGATCTTTCAGCTGAACATTCTCAAATGGCAGAGAATAAAAGCAAAAATAGATATGTTAATATTGTAGCATGTAAGTTGATTATTTTATTTTTTGTTTGGATACATTTAATTTAAATATAGTTAATTATACAAAATGAATTGGAATAACTGCCATTTTTAATATTTCTTATTTGAAATATAGATATAACATAGCATTTACTAAAGACAAATCATAGCAGACCCTAGAATTTCCTTGCCAATTGCTAACTAGTTTCCAACGTTTTTATTTTTATTGACATATCTTCTAGAGTGTTATTTATATGATCTCTTTAGCACTGAAGTTTTTGACACCACGATTCCACGACATTGTCAAATGATGTAATACAGTAAGGAAATTTTTCTAGCAATACTAATTTGTCTTTAACTATCTAATAGTTTTACTGAAATCCTTTCATAGATTTCACTTTTGCAATAAGCCTTTAAATTAGATACAGATCCTTGGTTGCATAGCTAAGTTAGAGATGTTGAATTTGCAGAAGAAATATTTATGTTTTACAATGACACATTGTTAATTCATGAGTGTGCCATATAGTTGTATACCAACAAAACAATCTTTTGTTTCAAGTTTTATACCACTAGCTAATATACCCAGAAATGCTCAAGTTATCTTTGTTATTTAGTTTTTTCAATCACTACATATCTTTGTTTCTGTCCTTTTATATTAAGAAGGCAAAGAATTGTGATATGTTCATTCAGTTATTTAAATTCATTAGCACTTTCATGTTTAAACATATTAGTACAGCAAGTCCTTATTTAATATTGTTTTGTTATAATAATGTTGAGGAAAGGTAAAAAGTACATTGTAATTATTTACAATTATTGTTATTCAGTTTTCTTTATAACATTAAAATTTGATTCTTTGAAGTGGGAAATAAATGCTGGAGGTTGGTTCTAGAAAACTTTGCAGTTTCCAAGAACCAATCGATAACATTAATCAAAGACTTAATACAGTGAAATATTACGCAAGAATAAAGTGCTGTTTTGTCTGCATTGCGTATATTTCTTGATGAATATTTGATCATTCTGATTTTTGTCCATAATTTGGTCTATTCAGAATCAAAACTTTTTTCCTCACCACAATTGCATCTGTAAACAGTTTTCTGTCATTTTCTCCATCAGTTGAACCATTTCTTGGTTGCAGTAAAATCTTTACTTTCCATATTTTTAACTAATTCTGCTTCATGTTGCATTAGTGTCTTATTAATGGGTCCATTTTTAAAGAAAACTACTGAACCAAATATTTGAAGCTAACTCAACTTTACTATTTTTTCTGGTTCGATTTCTCCTACAAATGATGCCAACATTTCAATATTCACTCTGTTTTTAAGATCTCAAACAAAATTGACTGTGAAGTTTTTAATTGTGAAGCAGCATTTGCATTGACTTATCTTTGGCAACTTATACCATTCAAAACTTTTAAGTTTATATTTGAAGGGCAAACTTTCTTTTTTTATGTACTTCTTTTATTATGAATGTATTGTACTTAATTCAAACAGTGAAGATCACAATCTTTGACAATAGCAAACAGGTAGCCTATAAATGAAGTAGTAAGTGCCAGAAGTTGAAGTTGAAATTTAAACTAGGGTACTGATTCAGTTCCATCAATAATGTGGCACTAATTTTGATAGGCATAATTTCAAATTTCCTGTTTCTCTCTACCACCTTCCATTATTGTTTGGTGGCACTCAGCATTGCCAGATATATGATAATTGTTTATTGTATTAGGTGCAATACAAGATAGTACTTGTATGATAATTTGACAGTGTTAATTTCTCAATATTTTTAATAATGTTTACATATTTTTAATATATGAATTTTGAAAATAACTGGAGGAGATAGTTCACAAAAACTTATGCCTCAGGTACAGAATATGACAGAATGGAAGAATAAAAGAACGTAAACACAAATTTAAAAGAACGATAATTTGAATTTAAGGACATTATCTTAAAATAATAAAATGCACAAATAAATAAATAAATACAATAAATAAATTTTTAAAAAATTATTATTATTAATTTTGCATGTATTATTTATTTATTTATTCATGTATTTTATTATTTTAATGTAACGTCCTTAAATTCAAATTATCGTTCTTTTAAATTTGTATTTACCTTCTTTTATTCTTCCATTCTGTTATATTCTGTAACTGAGGACGATCAGTGAAACTGATCAAAAATGTTTTTATTTTATTAAATTCGTTTCTGGATTTATAAAGGTGTAAATTTTTGTGATATTTTTAATTATTTATTCAAAAGAGCATGTTCAAATACATCAATAATAAATATAGGAATCAATCTATTGTCTATTGAAATGAAGAAAACATCTCTAACAATGTGGCAACGATGTTGATTGTTAGTAGCCTAGTCATTTGTGGGAGATGGCCAGGTATAATCTTACTTCTCTGATGAACTTGGGAACATATCCAGATGGATTGAAAAACTCAAGAAATTTTTATGTGAAGGAGTGGTCTGTCCCATCTTGAAAATGAACAGTGACTCCATGGACATTAAACACACAAAACACAAACCTTCATCAAGGAATCAGCTTAATTTCCAAACTTCCAATACATGTTCCTATGTAAAAGTGGAGAGGTTTTTATGGAAGTTATTTGAAGATGTTATTGAGTGAAGGATATCTACAAGATGTTAACAAGTGATGGACAATGTGAAAAAACTATAAGTGATATAGATAGGTGGGTTAATGGTTTTATATTACAGAAACTCATATCAGTGGTAAAAAAGGGGTATTATGGTTGACCAGAAATTGAAATTTAAATTAAATTGATGAAGAGAAAATAGAACAAACAGTTGGTTTGATGATTTTAAACTTAAATATGATTGGAAAGAACACGGAAAGGAACATTGACTGTATCATTCCAATAAGAATGTTTGAAAAGATGTATTCATTGTGTACCACTGATGATGGGAAAATATTCTTCTTCAAAACATTTCAGAGATTAAATTAAGATGATTCCTTGACGAAGGTTTGACTTTGTGTGTTTAAGTGTCATCTATTTGGATTTTCCATATTAAGATAAACATTTATTAACCCATCGTTAAGGTAAAAGATTATATCATTTGATAAAAATTGCCAGGACAAATAACTGTAAAAATTTTAACAAATATTAGACTATATACTGAAGAGTCTTCCTGAAGAAAATAACGGTCTTATGGTAGAGTTGACCTTTTTATTGGAGGTTGCTTCATCTGCCTCATTATGCAAAGTGTTAGAAAAAATCTTTTCGGTGATGGCACAGTTAAACAATATAAAATAAATTCGATAAAATTTCCAGGCATCAATAAAAGCAACTGCCAATAAAAGATCGACTCTGCCAAAAGACTTATTTTCCTGAAGTGTGAACAAGGACAAAGAAGACTCTTCATTGTATAGTATAATATTTGTTAATTATTATATCATTTGTTAATTCCCTCATTTTCAAAAATGGTTCCTTCCGATAGGCGTTCCTCATTTCTTTGGAAATATACCACAAAATTGTTTGTAGATAAATACAAAAATTATTCCTGGTTTTAGTAACAATAAGCTATCATACTGTGACAACAAAAGAAATGTCCATTTTGCAGTATATAAAGCAACACAAAGAAGGGTTGTCCCAAAAAAGATAAGTGGGGAAGGAATCATATAGATTATTTAACACAGAAGTCATTCTTACCTGTAGCTATAAGTTATATTTAAATATCATGGGATGTAAATGTTGACTTGATGAATAAGAAAAAAGAGCAAATAAATGGATATAATGATCTGCATTTAAGTGTTAAGGAAATGTTCAGTAAACATGATCATTCTGAGAATGAAATGTGAAATTATTTGAAAAACCCTGAAGTTTATGGAATCAAGAGCGGCTCTGGACAGACATGTGTATTAAGTAATTGAGACAAACATGTTTTAGTACATTAAATTGATCAGAAGGCCATGAGTGTTTGACAAATAGTTGCATCAATGTTTATTCATCCATCCAGAGTGACAGTTTGGAGGACATGAAAATCACACCCTGACATGGAATATGTAAAAGGTATCCTACTTAAATACTGATAAAACAAAATTTCTTCAGAATTAAGGTCAAGGGCAGCCAGCTTGGACTTGGAAGCACAAGGAGCATTGAGAAGAGTTTGCTTATCAATAACTCAAAAAGTAGGCAAACTCTTGAAAGACACAAGTGGTAAAAATGATGTTTTACCACTTGTGTCTATTACTCAGACATGAGTGGTAAAACATCATTTTTTTGTTTTTTTCACTCACACACTATTCAGGAATATCTTGTGGGCCAATACGTGTTTCGGGTATGTGCCCCTTGTCTGTCGGTTTTACTTTTGAAATATCTGTACAGATACGATCTAAGTGCTGTTGAGAGTAATGCTAAGAAATTTTAACTGTAATAATTTTTAACCGTAACTAGTGTAATTTTTAAGTAAGATGTATATTTGTTAGCACCTTATAAGATATGTCAAAAGTAAAACCGACAGAAGAGGGGTACATGTCCGAAACACATGTCGGCCCACAAGATATTCCTGAATAAAGAGTGATGTCAAAGATGCCCAGTGTCTTTCTATGCACCTAGTTGTAACAGAAAAAAACAAATAAAAGAAGACACGGTTTCAGAATAAGCAATAATTATCATTTTTTTCGAATGAGAAAAGGTAGAACTTGGGTTGATCAGATGGATTACCGTATTTTACGGACTATAAGACGCATTTTTTTCTTCGAAAAATTGCCTCCAAAATTCAGGTGCGTCTTATAGTCCGTAGCATCTTATAGATATTTAAATAAAAAAAAAATGCTTAAAAATTAAAGTGCGTCTTACAGTCTGTAGCGTCTTATAGTCCATAAAATACGGTATGTTACTGGCACAATATTTGGAAAGAAAAGCATTTGTTCAAGAAGAGACAGCAGGGCAATGGAGCATTAATGACAAGAGATGCATTTGATGCTTTAGATAAAACTAACTTTTGTGTTGTAGCAGGATGATTTAATGCACAGGATTATGTTAACTTGCTTCAGGAACAGTTTCCACCAAATTTACATGCAGTTGCTGGTGAAAATTCTATTTTCAAGCAGCATAATGCCCCATTCACATTGCTGCAGTGACCAAAGGGTGGTTTCAACAGAAAATTTGAAAATATTCTACAATGGCCAGCATTGTTGCCAGACATGAACTCTATAGGAACTTGTGGGGCTATATGGTTTACAAAATTTATCATGGTGAACACCAACTCAGTTGCAGCTCTCCAAACAGAAGTGTTGACAGCATGGGAAAATATTCCAATTGAAATGCATTATGCACTTTTGGACTATGTGTCTCACTGATGTATCTCATTATTTCAAGCAAAAGGGGAAAAACTTACTAATTAAATGCATACTATTATTTTTTGTTAGGTTTTCATGTTATGGATGCAAAAAATAATCTTTTTGGAACAAACCAACTCTGTAGTTTTTGTTACTATTGTATATTTCTCGATTTATTGTTTTTTTCCTTGTTACTGTAAGAAAGCTTACTGTTATTAAAACTATGAATATGTTTAATATGCATCTAGAAGCATTTCTTGTAGCAGATATCATAGAAAATGTAAAACATCTATCTTTTTGAGACAGTGTGTATTTGAAATGCAGAATCAAGAATATGGCAAAGACAAACTTTAATTTGGCCCACCAGTGACCAAGTGGTCTTTGTTTCCCGAACACTGTCAAGATCGGGCATGGGTTTGCGCCTCACTCGGACGGGCTGGCCACGCGGAGTTTTTCGGGTTTCCTCCATGTCTGTAACACCTAAATAGGGGCTAGTTTCCCTTAAAAAGACCTCCCGGAAGGCACCCCTGTTAGGCAGATTGCCAAAGTGTTCCATTGCTGTAACTAAACAGCAAACAAACTTTAATTTTAAGATTTTTAAGGAAAGAGAACAATCTCAAATAGCTTAATATTGTTTCATTTTATAGTTTGGTTTACTAATAAATGTTTTTTTGTTTTGTTAATAAGAATTTTTTTTCAAGTTTTGTATTTATTTGTGTGTGTATATAGTCTAATAAAAATTACAATATTCAATAATATATACAATAAAATATGATAATTTTTAGATCTATGTACTGTAAACAGCTTTTTCCAATTGGACAGTGTAGTGGTGCTAGTTGCTGCATAAACGCTGTTGGCATCACTTGCAAACACATGCAAGCCATTCTAATTTGTTTCTCTCTTTACTGTGATCTGGCAAAATCACTAGTCTAGCACCCTACAGAGGTCCCAATGATGTATTAAAGATGGTTGACTGGTACCATATATGGTATAGAATTCAAGAGAAGAAGAACATTTAACGTACTAAGAGTAAAACGACTCATAGGATCGAAGGATTCAATTTAAATTGTGACTGTTATGCAAATATTTTAAATTAATAATATTTATATATTTTTAAAAATATCTGTTTTGTCAGTTGGCTATTTGTTTAGTTAACTGTCCAATAAGTTGAAACTTATTAGTAACATAATTATAAGCAAATTACTGATCATGGTTAAGTGAAGGTTGTATAATGTTTAATTTACGTTTTGGGACTTATTGATTTCAATAATTTCAGACGATTGATAACTCTGTTTGCAGTAAAAGTAAGTTATATTTTTATAACCAAAATCGATATGGTAAAATCTTGTAAAAGGTATTCAGATTTGCCTAATTGCTTACTGGCAATTGGATGTATACCTGCAACCAGCTGTCAATATCATTGGATGCGGACGGCCACATGAAGTGTGGGTTTTCTTTGTGTCTAACAACTACAGGCTTATCACACTACAGTTCTTTAATCGGAAAGTTGACTAAGAGATTTTTTATTAAATCAAAAATTTAGTTTAATAAAAAGTCTGTTAGTCACTTTCCAATTAAAGAACTGTGGTGAGATAAGTGCTTTTGAGTAACAGCAAATGTAAAAGTAGCTAATAAGAATATTAATTGTATAATGGCTTTGAAGTACATATTTAGAGGCTTATTTAAAAATAAGCAAAAATATTTGAAGTGATGTTTGTTAAGATTCTATTCGCGATTTAATTCTTTTAATAATTACAGACGATCATACCAGAGTTAGCCTGAAACCTCTTCCTGGCCAAAAGAAGTCAGATTATATTAATGCAAATTACATCGACGTAAGTTTGAATTAATTTGTTTGACTTTTAAATATGATTTTAATATGCAAATGTAATGTTTTTATAGCTTTAATTATAAAAAGATTAGTAAAAACTTGTAACATAAGTTTCCTAATAAAATGACGTGAGGTAGAGTGCCGATTATCCAAAATTGAAGAATACTAATCCTAGAAATTATGAAGGTTTTACGTAATAACGATCATTGGCAATCTTTCGCGGGCCCACTGCCGAGCTAGCATCATCTTTTATTTATTACGGTACAAATAGAAAAGTACAGTTAACGAATCGCAGGCTTTTAATGCATCCATTGCTTCCCTCCGCCTACGTGCGGCAAAGCATTTGATGTGTTAGAAACAGTATTGACTCAGAAATGTGATCCCAAGCAGATTTTTAACTCTGACAATCCAGTGATCCGGAGATTTAGTGGCATTAAAAAAAACAAAAACATACATAAAACGAAGAAAAATAAGCGACTTCTAAAAACCTAATAAATAATTTTTACATAAGTATTGTATTTTAATATTAATTTTACTAATAGCGCTCAGTTTTTGTTATTTTTTATTGTTGGTATGTGTTACGTTTCTGCAGAAGACACCTTTGTTTGCCCAAACCATTTTTTTCCTTAATCATCGTATAGAATTAAAATTAATATTTTTGCTTTAATGCAATGTATTTATCTTTTTATTTTTCCCCTGCCAAGCCTTCCGTTATCTCATTGTCCCGCCTTGATTATTTCTCACGTTTATATCAATAATATGGGTCATTCCGTGATCGAACCGATTGAAGGAATCGAATTTGGAACGAATCGTTGATAGTGTAAATCACTATCCCTATCACGGACCCTAGAAAATATTGTAATTGTTTAACACGATAAATTCTTTATAGTTTTTATGTTAGTTTGATAATGAATCCTAAATAGTTAATTTCATATCTAGTGAATTGACATTTTTAAACTTTACATAAGACCCTCTTTCAAGTATAAGCTAAACACTTGTTTAAGACACACTAAACGTTCTTGAATATTTTGAGTAAAAATCGACAAATTGTCAAAATAGCTAATAATAGAAAATAATCTGTATTTATTTAAGGTGTTTTAGAGTTTCTGGTAAATCTGAGACGTTTCCAACCTAAACTTGTAAGCGATTCCGTTGAAAATGGCTACAAAAGTTGTGATTTCCTTATCGGGACATAGGGTAACTTGCCAATAAGTGGACACTATATCGAGGAGTTAAAAAACTTTGCACGTATAGGTCTATCAAACAGTTCACCAGTTGTCAGAAAAGGCTGGTAGTTAGCATTAGCTTCCTCATTTAGCCTTCAATAGTTCACGGTCTTGTCTTCCCTTCATCCTTTTTCTTTCCAAAATGACTGGGATGACATAAGTCGACGGGAATGGTTGTTAGGTGGCATTATTGTTATAATTATCTGTTAATTTCTTCCCTATCCATACAGTTAAAGAAAGATACTTTCATTACGCTTAATATGTATTTGGAGAGGATCTAGCTATAAAGATGGAACTGCAAATTTTTCAGCCGAAAATATTTGTTTCTATCAATAAATTTTGAGTAAACCGATGTCCGGCAGCAAAGTTTGACAATGGCGTTTGGAAAGTCAGTGGAATCGTGCTCGACGTTCCAAATGCTATTGTCAAACTTCTAGGCTTACAGGAAGGCGACGCTCAACGTCCGGCGTACACGTTTTCGCGTTTAAAACTTCGGCCTCAACCTCACTATTATTTTTAGACTATTGAGAGGATGGGAATATGTGTAAAAAAACTGACAATTTTAAGTTATTCCTATATTTATAATAGTTAATTGTGGGTCTTGCGAAATTTATCTTTGACGTTCTATAACAGATTCTATTGTTAAATATTTAAAATGCAAATAAAATGTTGTGGACAGGGATACGGAAAATCCAGAGCGTACATCGGAACTCAGGGTCCTCTGCCTTGTACGTTCGACGACTATTGGAGAATGGTGTGGGAACAGCGAGTCTTCGTCATCGTCATGATCACCAACCTGATGGAGAGGGGACGCGTAAGTAGAGTCGACCGAACTATTTCATTTCCCGCTACGTATCTATGTGTATTTTGTAAAGCTTTTACTATTTATAACAATTGTAACGCTCCCGTTTTACTTCCGTTTTGCTTTCCAGATGTTTATTTTATTTATTTATTTATTTAACTTTTTTTTTGCTGTCGGCGTTCTCCTAATATGTATTTACTAACATTTGAAGTTATATTTTTATATAGGTGTACGTACGTATATATATATTTATATAAATGGGTTAAAAACCAATTTGATTTTATTGATTTTATTTTAAAAAATATAACATTTTGTTAGCGACTAACATAGTTTGCTTGCCAGTTATTCAATGGGCACAAATTTTGGTCTTTTGCATGCCAGCACGAAACTAGCACCTCTGATTTGGACGACAGTGTAAGTACTCACCCCTCTAAATCCATTAAACTATTAATTCTTCTCCGCTATTGTTTTTAATTTATTTGTTTTTTCTCACGCTATTAAACCATTAACGATTAACTATATGTTTCTTCCTTGTTTCCTTTTAAGTTTAATTCTTTAACCCGGGAGAAAACTACGATTAACTTATTTTTTGACATAATGCTTAATAATTAAGGCACTTGGAAAAAGTTTATTGCCAATTTTATAGCCATAGAAGTCGACGTGACGTATCCAAATTAGTAAAGGTGAAGATAAAGTTACAAATATGTCTTGTTCTTTGCCTATCGCGTCATCTTACGGAATAAGAATAATTTACTTATATATTATCACGATATAATTATGAAAGGCATCATTATACCCTGGCTTTAAGTAAAAAAATTATAACTTTAAATTCGGATCCCAACAAAAACTTGACGTTTTAAATAGCTAATTATTATTATATTCTCACGCATAAAAGTTTTTTCGATGAACAATAGCATGCGTATTTTTAAACGAACTATATTAAGGAAATTCTAGTTGTTTAGTTATTATGCCGTATTAAATGCGTTAATGTAATTACAGTAGACCCTCCTATAACACGGTAGATACGTTCCGTGTTGTACGAGTCACTTAAACACACGAGCCAATCACAGCCCGGCACGCGTGCAGTTTAGGGGCTACGGCTGTTTGAAAGGTTTTCTTCCATAAAATTAATCGATTCTAGACTAATTTGACTCAACGTTTCCAAATCACGTATAATTTTTGTGAATAATCCATATAAACTATGCTATAAACAAAAAAATGTAGGATTACTTACCGAGTGCGCACCGTTCGACGACGCCATTGCTTAAGCTTGTTTTCGTCGCGGAGTGGCTCGTCGAATGGCGGACGCGTGTTTCCCGATCGGCGAATTTTTCGCAGAAAAATAACTTAACTTTAGAGACATCATTAATAAAAATATCATTTTTATGGCCGTTGAATAATAAATGGTTTTTAGTAGGTCCGTGCTGGTTTAAACGGGACGGTTTGTACAATATCCGCTATTGGTCCAGATTCGACCAATCCTGTCGCGACACGAGTCGGCGATGACGTTTTACCGCGTTATACGAGTTTCTTTTAGCATGTTGTACGAATATGATCGTAATTTTTTTGCCGTGTTATATGAACCCGTGTTATAGGGGGTCCTACTGTAATATATAATGAATTAGTACAGAACTCGAAAATAATATAGTTGTGTGTAAAGCGTTTTGGCTCGGAGAACGGTTCATTGACTTTTGTTTTTTCCCCCTCCGAATTCAGTATATAATCTCGATGTAATTAGGCTATAAAGTTCGAAAACTATTTCTGCCAAATTTTATACCGTGAAAGTTTCGACATTTCCTCTAAACCATACAAAAATTACTTTTGTTTAACCATCAGTTGCAGATAGATCTTTTACTAAAAATCAATATAGGCCTGTCTCAAATTTTTTTATTTTGAGAAATGTGAGCAAATTTCTCTGCAATTGCAATTGCAGTGCCAATATTCCAAAAAATGTTGCAGCGCGTTCGAGATTCGGATTTGCGCAGACTGTAGAAAAGACTCGTAAAAATCCATTACGTGGTCACTTTTGCACTTTATATTGCTATTGTTGTGCACATGGAAGTTTTTCTGTTCAAAAGTGATCTGTGTTGGCAATTTTTTAAGTGATTCGGAATATACTAGTGTCGTATCTAGCCGTTTCTTTATTAAAAAAGTCCCGCATTTTACACAAACCACGAGAACAAACTAGAAGCAGGCTGTAAAAATCATCTTCCCTGATGCAATGATTTCTCCTTTTTTCAAAATATTGGATAGCATCATCGGTGGTGTAGCGAGGGGGGTGCAAGGGGGTGGGTGTATCGTGCACCAGTCTCCACTCGCAGAGGGGCACCCAAATGGTTTCCAAGACAAACTATATATGTTTCTGGGGGAGGGGGACGCCAATAAAGTGTCGTGCTCCGGGCGCCAGTTATATTCGCTATGCCACTGAGCGTCATGACTCACGATGTAGCTCGTTTACGAAATATCTTTCCTGGCCTTGAGACCAATATCACACACCATTTGTGTGTGGTGCAGATTGTTTGGTATTTGTTTTTCTTCTTGGACACACGAGACTTACACTAGTTGTAAAGTAAAACTTAAATAATTGTCAATATTTTGTTTTAGAATAACAACGATTGCGGTTCAGTTTTACAGGTAATCACCATCAATCATATCTCTCTATCTTTGCTGCGAACTTTCAATCGCGTCAGCACAGAATTATTAGGGTTTTTCTTTGAAGAAAGTCTCGAGCATTGTTCTCATATGGGTGTCGTCATTACGATTTTGCAGGTCATGAAATAGATGGTAATCAGTTGGCATCGAGTCTGAGCTGTAAGATGAATGAGGCAGAACGTCCCAGCCCAGACTGACCAGCTTCTCTTAGGTCATCTTTTCTGTGTTGGCGGTACCGGAGTTTGTCAGTTTTTGGACAAAGTTCCTCGATCTTTAAACATTCAAGTTGTTCTTATTCTCTGGTGCCAAACCGTGGATTAAAGTGTTATCCGGTTGCAGCGCATTTTAGGACTCTTCACCAACAATGCTATTAACAGCTATATATTCACACACCGATGTCGATGGCAAAACAACCGACTCGATTGGAAAATTTTTCGAGTGGCCGTAACTCGGGACACGCATTTTCAGAATCAATACGCACCGATTTTTCCCCATGATTTCCATCCACGATAGGCTTATTACTTAATTAGGTGCACTTTTTCCAACTCTTTCCGCCCCGCGGGCACTAAGAGGACCTCTTAGCAAGCCCGTTATGGGTTTGGCCAGGTCCACAATGGGGCCCAACGTATCCGTACGAACCACCCCCGAAATAATCCTGGAATTTATCGACCACTTGGCCATCCCGCTGTCTAATTAGATGTATTGTACGGTATTCTATAATGCGAATAGGCCAATTTCGTTGTACCCGTGACAAATTATAAGATGAACGTACTTGTCTTTGCGAGATGGCTCGAAACGTCCGTCGTAAGTAGTTTTTTTATTAAATTGTCTTTCGTTACTTTTACGTTGGGAGGGAGGAATCGAACGTTAAAAAGATTCTTTCGCGTGTAGATTGTGTTTGGGAATGGCGTCGATTAATAATTGGAACGGAGGCAATGATGAATATTTTCCAAGAGCCTGGAAATTTGCACGCTTTTAATTCGAGCGTTTAAGCACTTTTTAAAAATGTTTTACTGACAGCGCAAGTGCGACATGTACTGGCCCAAGGAAGGAGTGGAAACTTACGGAATCATACAAGTCAAACTGGTGCGGGAAGTGACCATGGCCACCTACACCGTTCGCACCTTCCTGGTCAGAAACGTCAAGATTAAAAAGGTAAGGCCCGCGGCCGGGACGCCGAGGCTTGCATTTTGTCGTCCTGACCAAATTTAAATTCGAACAGAAAACGGCGGCGGAGAGGACCGTCCGCCAGTACCACTACACCAACTGGCCCGACCACGGCGTTCCCGAACATCCTCTGCCCGTCTTGAGTTTCGTGTGCAAGTCGTCGGCCGCCAATCCGCCCGACGCCGGACCCATCATCGTGCACTGCAGGTGAGGACCACCGCACGCACCCGAAGGTAAATACGCTCGACGGATCGATGGTAACCGCAGTTTCTTTCAGCGCCGGAGTGGGACGGACCGGAACTTACATAGTGTTGGACGCCATGCTGCAGCAAATAAAACACCGCCGGAGCGTCAACGTCTTCGGCTTCTTGAAGCACATTAGACGCCAGCGGAACTTCCTGGTCCAGACGGAAGAGCAATACGTTTTCATTCACGACGCCCTGCTGGAAGCCATCGACGGCGGCCAGACCGAGCTGAAGAGAGAAGACCTGCCGGCACGCCTACGACTTTCCGACGACGACGCGGACGAAAAGGGATTGCGGCCGGCTCTGGAGAACCAATTCGAGGTGGGCCTCTTCCCATCCATTCTGTCCCGGTATCGCGTCGACCCCGTTTAAACCGTTTATTCCCTCCTCAGCTGGTGACGACATTTCGAGCCCGAGACTTTCAAACCGCGTCGGCATACAAACCGTGCAACAAGATGAAGAATCGTCTGCCGAATCTGGTTCCAGTCGAGTCTCAGAGAGTCCACATCGTGGCCAAACCGGGCGTCGAAGGCTCCGATTACATCAACGCCAGCTTTCTACCGGTGAGTCCCTAGCCCGGTCTTTCGGGGTTCTCTCTTCGGTCGCGCTCATTCCCTGTTCTCTTTCCAGGGTTTCGATAAATTGCGGGAATTTATAATAACTCAACACCCCCTACGCGAAACCGTGGCAGACTTTTGGCAGATGGTGTGGGACCACAATTCGCAGACCGTGGTCGTGCTGTCGTACGTGGACGAAAAGGTAAGAGAATTTCTTCCCTCCTTGCGGGTTCGAATTTTAACGTGGCGCCGGTTTTCAGGAATATCCGTGCTTTTGGCCGGAATCGGAGGAGTACGACTACGGTAGTTTCAAAGTGAAGACGACCGAAGAGTCGGTGCAGGGTAACGTGGCCACGCACGATTTCGTCATCCAGTCGACCCAGGACGATTACGAGGTGACTTGCCGCATCATCCGCTGTCCCGGCTGGCCCGAATCCTGTTCCCCCGTCAGTTCGGTATTCGATCTGGTGCACGTGGTGCAAGAGTGGCACCTGGAATATCAGAACGGACCGATAATAGTCGTCGACAGGTGAGAACGGTAAACCTATTACCGAGGTGAGAATTACGCATCCCATTCCGATTGACGCGCTTATTTATATACAGGTTCGGCGGAACGGAAGCGGCCAAATTTTGCTGTCTGACCACCATCCGTAAGCAGCTGGAGCGCGAAAACTGCGTGGATGTTTACATGTACTCCAAGCTGTATCACATGAGAAGGCCCGGAATCTGGCAGACTCAGGTTAGCCACCTTTCCACCGTTTTCGGCGGAACGCCGGGCTCCCACTCACCTATCGCCTTTTGTATTTTCAGGAGGACTACGTATTCTTTTACCGAGCCTTGGAAAGCCTGTTTCCGGCATCGGCTGCGGGCGAGGGAACCATGGCCAACGGACACGTTAACACTAACGGTCACGCAACGAAGACGGCCCCTTCTTTAAAAGAAGAGACGGCGGCGTAGTGGCGACGACGGACTCCGACCGCGTCCCGCACGTATATCGTCCGAGACTTTAGTTTAATCGGCATTTAAAACGATCGTGGCTCGACACGAGACGCTGCCGGGCCAGCGCCACCGTCACCGTCCGTTTAGATCGCCCGCTCCTCTTTGAAACTGCCATTTTTATTGGGAAGAAAGGACGCGCCGAAGCACGGATGCAAAACGGCCACTTTGTGCCGCCCGTCGTCGAGTAAATATGCAAGCCAACTTTTTATTTTCCATCGGCGCAGACTCGCGTAGCCGCTTGCCAGCAGCAAAACCTCCTCCGTCTGGTGTCAAATCTAAGAGTCGTTTCGCTTGTAGCAGTGTCTATCGTCCGAGAAACGTAGAATAGTTATTTTAAAATGGATGTTAGCTACGTTGTTGACTCGCCGTGCGGTATCGAAAATGTTGCCGAGTATTTTTTTGCCTCCGGTTAATGTTTGTAAAATACTGGCGATAATCAAAACAGAAGAAAAAGTAAAAATATTTCCTTTGCCCATGCGTTACGGACGATCTCGAACCCGAGAAACGTCGCTCGGAATTTCCTGCCAAATACCGCTTCGCACCAGAAAGAGCACCGTCTTGCCTTAAAGGATAAGGAACGAGGAAAAAAAGCCAGTTATATATTATACTTAAAAAACCAAAATAGTGCGAGGTGCATGCAGTAGTTTATTTATGTAATTATTGTACATAGTGTCAGTTTGTCGTTGTCGTCGACGTACGTACGTTTGAAAATGGTGTGGTAGCGACAGTGTCGGTGTTTTACTATCGCTTGTGATAAAGAACGACGCTCCGCGCCCGTAAATCTAGTAAGTTACATCCTTTTAATAATAATAAAAAATCCATCCGACGTCGTGAAGATAGCGATGCACCCGATGAACGAAAATATCGTTTTCTCTCTCTCTCTCTCGTTTCTTTTTAAATTCCCACTTTCTTTTAACGTATTTATGTACACGGAGACGACGTCGTCCGCTTTTTATATATAAAAATATACAATTTGTTTTTATAGAATTTTTTATATTTTACATAAAATTTCCCTCCTCGAATGCACAATTTTTCCATTTATATATAACTTTTAATTTTGATTGGAACACGATACATTCCAAGCGAAAAATTGTGCGGATTTACATGTAAAGAACGCCCTTTTCCTAATCTTCCTTTGATAAAATGATATTCTGTATAGTATAATTGTTTTCTATTATATATATATATATGACAACATTGTTTGTAGTTATGTTTTATCAGTGCAATCGACATTCATAGAGTTTTTGTATTATAGAGAAACTGTCACGTTTACTTGTACTCTTGAAATAAAAAGTACAAACATTACTTAGGGTGCTCGGTGCCTTTTTATTTACGTAAACGCCCGGTTAAATACCATACACGACGGTGGTCACGACGGATCGTCGCCGTCGCAAGTCCCGACGGTTTTCTCGTGGTAGTGGTTAACGTCGAACGTTGCCAAGAATTCTTGCAAGTGGGGTTGGTATCCTTTTGCTACCAATTTCTTCAGCACTGAAAAAGTCCGTGGTAATTTGTTATAGCATTTTTCGTAAAAGCTGGCGCCCGGAACGGACGTAATCGTTCAGAAAAACTAAAGCATGCGTAATTAATAAGAAAGCAGCCATTAATTTTAATTAGTATCGTTAATAGCATGCACTTTGTTAAGGTTAATTAAGAGACAAATACGAGAAATTAGTTTTATTTACGTATGAGAAAAAAAGTGCCAAAGCAACGAGTGTTTGAAGCTATACCTGGGTGCCCCGACGGCTCTGTACAGCCAAGCTACCGACGGAAGGTGCGAGAAGTGGTACGGGAAAGGGGACGAAAAGTAAAAAGTGGGAGAAATGCAGAAAACCAATGAGTTTTATAATGATTATAAAATATGGTTTATGTAACCCTTGGTGCCAAGATGTTGGAATCAGAGACGAGCCGCCAAGGAAACAGTGGGACGCACGTTCTAACCTAATGGTAATTTATTAGAATAGATTAGGTTAGGTTAGAACGTGCGTCCCACTGTTTCCTTGTTGGAATCAGAGACGAGCCGCCATCTTGGCACCAAGGGTTACATAAACCTAAAATATATCTATAAATATGGTACGTTTCATTCTGTGTTAAGTTAGCTCCAGTGACAATTTAGCACTTAGAAGTATCGCGGTTCGACTTTGGTCTAGGATAAAATTAATAATCTCTGCACACAAAGCTAGAACTAATTTAAAATCGTAGGCACAAAAAAACCTTTCACACACTATTTCTAGCAGACAAAATTAATGAGCACAAACGTTTTCGGCCGTTTTAAAAGGCCTCCTTCAGGTGCACTGAGGACCGTTGGAAAGTCGGATAGCCAATGTTTACGTGACGTCATTGTTTACGAGGGGTTTCCTCTTACAATTGACGTCTTAGCAGAGAAGGTTTAAACGAAATTGACCTTGGAAAATATTTTAAGATTAGCCAAGATGCGTGAACTATTGTCGAAGATATGCGAATCGTGAAAGGCGGAAAAAGGAAAAAGAAACCTGATAAATTTAGAAACTGCACGAGAGAACGAAACGGACAAGGAGAGGGTGGACCGGCCTATTTAATTAAGGGGGTTATCGAGGAGTGACCGCCAGGCGGGGGAAAGCGAATCTGCATCCCTGCTGTTAATGCAGTTTCCTTCGAGGGATTCAGTAAAGATCTCTATCGCTTCGATTGTTCTAAGTTTGCTAGAGTCAAGAATAGGAACGGTAATCCTAGCATCTTCCCATTCGGCCGTTATACTGGGTTCGCTTGCGTACTGGGCTAGGGTGGAATTAAATTTTTTGTTGCGCGCGTCGTACCTATGCTCAGCTATCCTTTTGGTAAGCGATCTGTTGGTTGAGCCTATGTAGGTTAATTTATTGCTCGGCTTAACTCTATTGTCCACCAGCGGAACAGAGTAGACCCCTGGAATCCTGGCTTCGCTGCATTTATCCTTGTTATTTGTTAGAAGCTTATAAATCGAAGGGCTGCGCTTGTACGTAAGACCAACTTTGGCTTTTTTGGATAAGATTTTATACGCTTGGCTCAACCTAGGGTCGAAATCAACAACAACGTGCTTAAACTTATACATGTGCTGGCCCAGAGAATGCATGATCGCGGTGTTAACAAAGCCGTCAGTTCCAGTCATCGATAATCTGCGAAGTAAGCAAGTTGTTGTTGATTTCGACCCTAGGTTGAGCCAAGCGTATAAAATCTTATCCAAAAAAGCCAAAGCTGGTCTTACGTACAAGCGCAGCCCTTCGATTTATAAGCTTCTAACAAATAACAAGGATAAATGCAGCGAAGCCAGGATTCCAGGGGTCTACTCTGTTCCGCTGGTGGACAATAGAGTTAAGCCAAGCAATAAATTAACCTACATAGGCTCAACCAACAGATCGCTTACCAAAAGGATAGCTGAGCATAGGTACGACGCGCGCAACAAAAAATTTAATTCCACCCTAGCCCAGTACGCAAGCGAACCCAGTATAACGGCCGAATGGGAAGATGCTAGGATTACCGTTCCTATTCTTGACTCTAGCAAACTTAGAACAATCGAAGCGATAGAGATCTTTACTGAATCCCTCGAAGGAAACTGCATTAACAGCAGGGATGCAGATTCGCTTTCCCCCGCCTGGCGGTCACTCCTCGATAACCCCCTTAATTAAATAGGCCGGTCCACCCTCTCCTTGTCCGTTTCGTTCTCTCGTGCAGTTTCTAAATTTATCAGGTTTCTTTTTCCTTTTTCTTTCTATTTCTTTTTCCGCCTTTCACGATTCGCATATCTTCGACAATAGTTCACGCATCTTGGCTAATCTTAAAATATTTTCCAAGGTCAATTTCGTTTAAACCTTCTCTGCTAAGACGTCAATTGTAAGAGGAAACCCCTCGTAAACAATGACGTCACGTAAACATTGGCTATCCGACTTTCCAACGGTCCTCAGTGCACCTGAAGGAGGCCTTTTAAAACGGCCGAAAACGTTTGTGCTCATTAATTTTGTCTGCTAGAAATAGTGTGTGAAAGGTTTTTTGTGCCTACGATAAAATTAATTCAAACAAAACCGTTAGAATAATTTTGGTCTTAACACAAAATTGAATTAGAAAACAATCAATTAAAATTTCGAATTAGAGTATTTACTTTTGAAATTGTCTTACCTCTGTACAAAAAGGAAGAATACTCTTTAAAAATTTTATAGGACGTCACCAGAAGAGGGTAGGAAGGATGTTCCATTTCTTTCGTTTGCCCGTTTAACTGCCAGGAGGCGGTAAAAAGTTGGGAACGGAATTTGGTTACGATGTTGAAAATGTCTTGAATGATCTTCATGACGGGCGCCGCTTTTTTCGACAACAGACACCTGCCGACGCAAAAGTCTTGCCATTTTAATCTACGCCTTTAAACTAATGCCAAAAAAATAATAAATTGCATAGGTGTAATTTTTACCTGAAACCCGCTTTTTTAAGATAAGAAATGTGAACGTCTCTCAGTTGGTCCAGGTTAAAGACTTTATTTTGCAAAACGGTCTGGAAACTATTCCACGTCACTTGTAACACTTGACTGGCGATGTAGGATTGCATTACGCGTGCGAAATGCTGCATTTCGTGTCTAAAATAATATAATTTGTAATAAGAGTCCGTCGCGTCCGAGAGACGACTTTCAAAAAAATTAAAACTCACCTGTATAATTGTAACTGTCGACACTGTAACGAACTCCGTACCTTACGTTCCCTTTCTGCCAACAAAATAAATTGCAACCAGTCAAATAATAGCGATGTTGAGGCCGAAGTTTTCAACGCGTAAACGTGTACGTCGGACGTTCGGCGCCGCTTTCCTGTAAGCCTAGAAGTTTGACAATGGCGTTTGGAACGTCGAGCACGATTCCAAACGCCATTGTCAAACTTCTAGGCTTACAGGAAAGCGGCGCCGAACGTCCGACGTACACGTTTACGCGTTGAAAACTTTGGCCTCAACCTCGCTAATAGTTATTGTTGGTTTCATACAATATGATGAACTTAATGTTTTTTACACAGTTTAAATATTTTCGTCCGATATTTATATATCGTCGAAAATTCTCTGACGATATATAAATTTAATTTTATTTAAATTTCAATTAAATTTTTTTTTATTTTCGACCGAAGAAAAGTTGATTCTCGTATTAAAAAAAATTCAGCAACTAGCTGCTTAACTTTCCCGGCAACATTCAAAACTGCGCCTGTGGTGCCATCTATTACGATATTTTATTAAAAATTACTTATTAAAAATATAAAAAGTTTTTTTTTTATTTTGTAATTAATTTTGAGGGTAGGGATGGGTTTTTATAAAAAAATTGTAAGTTTTTTTTACTAAACCCTTCCCTAATTGAGTTAATATTACCCTTGGTGCAAAGATGGCGGCCCGTCTCTGATTCCAGCAAGGAAACAGTGAGACGCACGTTCTAACCTAACCTAATCTTTTCTAATAAATTACTATAATTATTAGCAACCAAATTATTAGAATAGGTTAGGTTAGGTTAGAACGTGCGTCCCACTTGTTTCCTTGCTGCCATCTTGGCACCAAGGGTAACATTAACCCCTAATTGTATTTACTTCTTTCCGTTTTCCAATCGTCGATATACTTAACCACTAAGACAGCCGAAATAAGTATTAGGTGGAAAATTTTACGAGTATGGCGATGCTAAAGGCGAAAATTGGAACAAAAAATTGATTACGA
Organism: Centruroides vittatus; assembly: GCF_030686945.1. Lineage (NCBI taxonomy): Eukaryota > Metazoa > Arthropoda > Arachnida > Scorpiones > Buthidae > Centruroides > Centruroides vittatus. The sequence goes on from NW_027122172.1 coordinate 4,137,219, forward strand.
GACTGAAAATATTTAACGGATTAACTATTCCGAATTTAAATAAAATCGTTGCTAGACTGCAACGAGAAACGGAGGCAGTAAAGTGTCGGCTCGGCCCGCTACTTCCTGATTTGCAAATATGGAGCTATAATATCTAACTGGAGGGCAGCGCTCTGTTTCTACTAGCGGCATACTAGAAGCCGGAAGTAGCTTCACTGCGAGTAGCTTCAACAAACCGCCATTCTGCGAGGGAAAGAAAGTTTTTCTTCCGAAACTGACGTTGGAAAAGAGAAGGCAAAGATAAAGAACAACATAAAAAACGAAGAGCAATTATATATTGTGACATCGTCGCCGGGCTGCAATTTTTTAATTTAAAATATATGTTCGCCCCTGTACGTCATACTTTTCCCGTCAGCGATAGAGTCGTATCGGTTTTTATATATCCTGTAAGTCTAGAAGTTTGACAATGGCGTTTGAAACGTCGACCATGATGGTCGACGTTCCAAACGCCATTGTCTTACTTCTAGGCTTACAGGAAAGTGGCGAGCGGGTACTGTAATCTATAAATTCCCACTGTCGTCCGGTCCCTTATTTCCATATCTGGTCTAATTTTTCATCTATCTAACTCTACTCTCGATATTAAGGAAGGAAAGACGGACGGCCACAGTGGGAATTTATAGATTACAGTTTTTTCAAATATCAGCCCAATAAAGAAAATATTGGGTTAGGTTTATTTATCATAGGCAGTGCAATCGCAAATCCTATATGTTTCGTCGGCATATCTCTCGCTTCTAGTAGTTTTTGATGCTCTATCTGATTTTCCAACCTGGAAGTTTCTATGTTAGGGGGATGGTGAGTTGCACCTTATTAAAAATCTCCAGATCTTTTGATCTGATGTGGTTAGGCTAAACTATAGGGTATTGAAAAATATCCTTGAATTTATCCTGTCGGAGGATATTTTTCAAATACGCTTTTTGTTTTCCCTGTTGTTATGTACCATACTGTGTATATATATATATATCAAGGGAAAGCATTGGAATCGTGTCTGATTTCTTTCTCCAAATCTTGCACACGCAGGTATGTTGGCATTTATTTTGTTTAATATCTCGGGTTGGAGTAATGATTAAGAAACGAAATTTAGCATAATAGTAGTTTGTATATAAGGAAGATTGATGCTATTAAATTTTGGTGGTTAAAGGGGAGATATGACGAGTGATCCCTCTATCTCGTGAGGGATATTTTACAATTTTATTCATTATAATTAAAAATATAAGTTATTTTTAAAACAAAATCTCATAACAGCAGGGAAAATTACGCAACTCATTGCAGGATTTTTTATTTTTGCAATGTTTAATGTTTCGACTGAGATAAGCTAATTTTTGTGGCATTGTAAAAAATTGTCAAGAATGAAAATTTTGGGTATACCATGAGATTTAACATCAAAAAATCTCTTATGATGTACAAATGTTTTTGCCTGAAATCCTACTGCAGCCAGTAATTTACGTTAAAAGTTAGTTTTTGAAAAGTCGTGTGATTTCTATATGCAGCACAATTTTTTACCATTCTTCTGTATTTAACAAATTAAGACGTAAATTTACTATACAGGATGTATCAGTATGGCAGTTACAAACTTTCGGGAGAGATAGAGTACACCTAGACGACGGGAAATCGCATTGCAATGAACGGTCGGAAACGCTTTCCCGGCACGGTAGTGACAACACAAAACACAAGAAAGGAAGGACACGAACGGGGTGAGAAGACACGTTTATTATTCTTAGTACGGCAAAAATGCCGGGACGTCTTTGGCTGGTGTAGTGACATCTGTCACGTACGTACGTACACCAGCCAAAGACGTCCCGGCATTTTTGCCGTACTAAGAATAATAAACGTGTCTTCTCACCCCGTTCGTGTCCTTCCTTTCTTGTGTTTTGTGTTGTCACTACCGTGCCGGGAAAGCGTTTCCGACCGTTCATTGCAATGCGATTTCCCGTCGTCTAGGTGTACTCTATCTCTCCCGAAAGTTTGTAACTGCTGTACCGATACCATATGTTTACTATACAGGGTGTACTACCACTTGGTGCATTTTATTTTATTTGGACAAGTAGTGTATTGTGTCAGTTAAATAAAAGCAGTTAAAACACATTTTCCTTATTAACTATAAAATTTATATCTATTGTTATTACTTATTAAAAAAGCTTTAAAATTAAGTTTCTAAGAGCTTTCGAGTTAATCAAAATTGTAATAAACAAACAAATTGCAGAAATGCTTTGTCAAAGTACGACTTTGAGCAATGAGTTTATTATGTTTCTTCCGTGCTCAAGATGGTAACTTCTGTCCCGTGTGCACCTAACTTGCTTTGCTTGATTCCACAGGCTGCCTCTCCAGTATTATAGCTCCCTCTTTGCAAATGTCTGGATGTATAGACAAACCCCATTTCTTGTGAGAGGTATGGTAAAGCAACCCTCTTAATTCCTGTGTGACGTAAACGATTAAAGAAAATTGAAGAAAAAAATTCCAGAAATTCTAACAAGCGTACATTTTATCTTTTCTGTACACTGTATATTAACAATGATCTTTACAACTTTATATATTAACCAGAATTTAACTAAATGCCACTAAAGTTCTGGACAGAGTTAGTTTAAAAGAAGTAATCAACAAGAGAAGATATGGTGTGTCAAGTGGTTTATCAAAACAAAATTGCATACTATGGTTTGCCCTAAGTTTATAACCCGACGTAACAGACTGCCACCGTTGATGCCTACCATTTGCTCTTAGTACGAAAGGTTTATGGCTGTGGGAAGAGTCGAGCGTAAGAAAGCTTACGGGTGACTTGAAGTGTCCAATAAGAATATCAAACGAGTGCTAGTGCAGAAATGCTACTATCCAAAGATTCAAATCATTTTTTTGTGCCCTGTAGAAGTTGATATGAATGGCAGAATGAGAGTTAAGTGTGTTTTGCATGACTGTTCATAAAGTGCTACAAAGACATTTACAAATGCATTCTGACAAAATTCAAATCCTACAAGATGAATGAATTATTTGTAAAGATTTTGCAGCTCCCATGCTCGATTGTTTGGAAGACAATGACAATTTTCTCGAAAAAGTAATTTTTTCTTATGAAACCATTTTTCGTTTGTCCAACAAGGCAAATAAACAATATGTCAGAGACTGGAGCATGAAAAAATCACATTTCACTTACAAATGCATCCAGGGTGGGTCCCAAAGTTAATGTGTGGTATGGTATGAAAGTCATGTGACAGAGTGATTGGTCTGTTTTTCTTTCACAAACCAATTTTGGATGTCGATATTTATCTTAACGTACTATAAAACTTTGCCCGTCCTTGGCTACGAGAGTTGCAACCCAATACTGTGTTCTGGCAAAATGGAATCCAACCATATCAGGCATCAATCATTTGTAAATTTCCAAACACAAAATTCTCTAATTGGTGGATTGGCCACAACAATTCTGCAGTTTGGCCGGCAGACGTAACACCTACGGTTTCGTCAAATAACCAACACAAACGATTAAGGTGTGAAATATTATTGCCAAGTTTGCCGACACCAATGCCATACACAGAAAAAACTGGAATACAGACTGAACATTGTATGCATAACCAACAAAATGCTTGTTGAATGTTTGTGATTAAAAGCATACTCTTTGGTATACCAGAAAAAACTTACCTTATTTTACCTAAATCATAATTGTAAATTGTTTAATAAATTTTGTATGCTCATAGTTGTAAAGATCTTTTATTACAATATTGGGTGTACCCCAAAATAGTAGACTGTTGCTTTAAAATCATTCACTTCACAACCAATATAAATTTCCTATTATAATTGTATGAACTGGTGCAGTGTTATAGAGTTCAGAGTGGAATAAAATCTCAATTCACGATAATGATTCTAAGGGAAGTTAGAGTTTGATTTGTGACTTGCTAAATAACAATTTCCTACGAACCAATTAGTCTCAAAACAAGTTTTACTAAATATTTTTTTAATAGGATAACATATCTTTATTCGATAAAACTGAGATGTTTATCAAATTACAAGAAACAAGAAAACCTGAAATCCGAATCAATGATGTTTGTAAAAACTATCCAAACTAAAAATTGCAAATTTAAGATTAAATTGTACAGTACCACTGCGCATGTTTCAAACTACTTTGATTGGATTTAAATGTATTTGATGGCTTCTGCTTTCCTTACAAAATACCTAAGGATGATTGTTACAAATGGACAAAAACATTTATGTAAGTAAATAATTCTTATTCCTTTTACTAGTTTTTTTGGTATTTTGTGTGTAATTTTATTCTAAACAACCAGTTTTTTTGCTGTGGTGAATGTTATAATTGATCTTTTTTGTTTGGCAAGAAAGTAATTACTTGTATTTGGTTGGATTAAATTGCATTGTTTGACAGCATGGGGTCCTTCTGGACCAGACTGTGTCACACAACAAAATATTTATTGGAATTATGATTAATGTGTCAAATTTAGCACGGGGTTTCAATAAAATGATCTACAATGAGCGGATGAAATTCTTAAATTGACAATTGCTCAAACGACGAAACAGTCCCGGAGTATATTTTCAAATCACCATGATCTCTACATTTAACTAATTATTTTGGTTTTAGTAATTTAAAAATAAATAATTGATTAAATTCTTACCAATAGTTTTTAAATGATACCATATATCATTAAGTAACCACAGCATTCGTTTTACTTGAAGCAGTAATCCAAAGAGAAGATTATACTGATCGATGCATTTGTCCGTAATGACAATATTTAGTGGCCACGATACCTTAATACAAAAAGAAAAAACACGTATAACATCGGTATTGGTTTTTTCTAAAATTAAAATGTCAAGTAACTAAATTAGATGCCAATATATGAGCCGTTCACGGGCCAAATCGATTAACTCCATTTGTAAATCCTTAATACAATCGTTATTATTTTCAAATTTAGTTATGCATATTAAAGCATAGCTTTAATGTAACAGTATACAATAATACATTTTGCAATGTTTATTTAAATTTAAAGTTTAAAAGAAATTAAAAACTAATTTATATTTTCAATTTTTATACTTTTTGTTTTGTGGAGTTAATCGATTTGGCAAGTGAGCGACTCGTAAGGGTAAGAAAATTAACGCCAAATTGTTCTTCCGATTCTTTCTTTTGACCTTAAGCCTGTTGCTGATACTGACCGTCGTCTTAATTCTATCCCCATATGCATTGGCTTTAAGACATTAAATTAAAATATTAAAAATTTTACCTTATATCTAAGTTCAAGACAATTTAAAATGCTGGATGCTATTTGAAAAAAAGAAATAAAAATTATTTAAATTGAAAATTACTTATATATTAAATAAATAATAAGACAGACCATTGTGAGGGAACACAACAGGTATAAATTTCACAGCAAAACTAAGATTATCGGCCAGAGGATTATCTGCGTGAATGGTCGAAGCAATTGCTCTGGCCAAGATTGAGTTAAGTGTTGGTGGATTCAGCAATTCTGCTGGAGCATTACACTGTGCTATCTGAAATACAAAGTTTTTATAATTAAACGAAATATATTATTTAGTTATAAACTCTTATTTTATCAACCTTATCAAAAAGGAGTTGACTGAGCATTTGTCCAAATTCGCCGTCTTGAAAGAAATAGTAATTTCGAAGAGCTTTAAAGTGGTTGTTAATACGGAGATCGGTCATGAAGAAATCGACAACACTCTTATTTACCAAATGAATTCTAAAAGTCAAATATAAAAATCTGTATTTAATGCACAGTAATTACAGAGAAGAAAACACAATTTCATTACTTACTGTGTTTGAATAAGAGGAAGAATCGATCGGTTTAACAGAACTGGTAATGGAATGTATTGTGTGGATTTTTCATCATCCATGCATTCGTTGATTTTGCTGTTCTTTGTTTTAGGAATATTCATCAGTATGTCAAACATTGGTGTTTTATCTGTAATGTATGTATAAATATATTAGTATAATTCAAAAACTTAATATTTTAAATAATGATATACAGGTCAATCACTGACTTTCCAGCACGTTTGGTTCTAAAGCTTTGCCAAATTAACAGTTTTGATGGAAATTTAGGCAATCGCCAACAATTACAGTACAGACAATGCAGCGAATGTACATTCCGTGCAATATTGTCTGTGGGCATATAATGTGGTTTCCAAATGTGTAATTTCTCTATTGTGTTCAAAATTTTTGAAATTTGAAAGATTTAGCATGTTTCCATCACTAATTTAAAAGAATAAATTGCTTAGATATAGAATATGGTTTAAAAATCAGTTAATTGTGTTTTATTCTATGTTCTACATACATTTGTAAATATGAATTTTAAATTGGATTTAGAGCAGTGCATTAAAAAAATATAACTGAATTAATTGCAATAAATTAAAAAAATATAAATTTATTGCAATTAATTCAGTTATATTTTTGTTCTAAATTCAATTGGTTTTGTTAAATTTTAAGTACTTTGCTGATATATATATATTTAAAATTTAATAATTTTTAACCAATAATATTTCAACACTCTCTCTCCAACATGAGTGTGCCTTCACATATTGGACAAAGCATTCCACAGACCCTCGGGACTAGTTTCTTCAAAGAAGAATGGTCTAAGGATAAATGTGGTTATGAATCAACACCGGACAAATTTTAGGGTAAATGCAATGAAATCCACTGGAAAACATAAGTGTTTTCCCATAGCCAAATGTAACTTTTATAAGTGTTTATTGTTTTACCGAAAATGTGTCTTATTGTTCCAGGAGATCTTCCGAAACAATGTCACATCCACTCCCATTCTGACATGGAATTTTGAAGCAAAGTCATTTTGATTCCCCTGCTAGTAGCAAGCAACTGCTGGTTGTGGCTGATCTTATGTGGATAACAATGCAGCAACTTTGCCCGGTACTTTCCACACTGTGCCACAGGATACACCTAACTGCTGTGACACTACATACACTGTCACAAAAGTACATCTTATAGGTCAACACCTATAAGATGTAAGAATTTTTAGTTACAACTTATTTCTCTCTTAGAAATAGGAAAAAAATAAGGACAGATCTGAAATCCTCAGGCTTTTCTACACTAGAAAAAATATTTACATATACAAAAAGCATTGATCAAAACAAAAAATATAATTTTATTTCAAACTTTGAAAATTTTCACATCACAAAAATATCCAGACAGAGGAAATAAATAACGAAAAAACAATATTTTATACCTTTAAAAACAATTGAACCACCTTTTGTCCCGATTACAACTTCTAAACGACTAGGCATTGATTCAACCAATTTTTCTGTAATACTTTTTTTTTATCTATTAAATTCCAAACTCTGATGATGATGTTTTTAAGATCAGTTTTATTTGTTATTTGTTATTGATGGATTTATTTATTTATTTTATTGTTATTTGTTCAATGCGATCCCAAATGCTCAATCGGGTTAAGGTCGGGCAATTGTGGAGGCCAGGGAAGCACTTTTCTACGGTGCACATCAATGAACTCCGACTGTATGTTTTGGATTATTGTCATGCTGGAAAACGAACCCTCGCCCTAACTTTAATTTTCTTACTGATTTCTGAACATTTTTATTTAAAATCTGTTTATGCACATGTTGCTTCATTATTGCATCAATGAATTCCAGAGTTCCAACACCATTTGCAGACATACAACCCCAAACTAGCACTGAACCATCTCCATATTTCATTGTAGAATTCGGGTTTTTCATTTTTAGAGTTTCTCCATACTTTTCGGCAATCATCTGAATCAAAAACATTGAATTTGGATTCATCTGCCCACAAAACTGAGTTCCAAAATGTTACTGGTTTTGTATAAAACTCTTTTGCAAACTTTAACTCTTTCCTGATAAATGGTGTTTTCTTAGCTATACAACTTTTATAATTACTTTTTCTTAAGATTTTTCCTCACAGTTTCTGCAGATGTTTGTACTCTAAATTTTACAGAAGTGTCAGCAGCAAGCTTAGGGGCATTTATTCATGAATTTTTCTTCACTTTCCTGATGATGGCACATTTCTGTCTCAAGGTAAATACGGTCGACTCTGCATAACTCGACACTATAGGTTAATTAGTCAGTTTTCTGTGGTCCCGCCCGGCTTACATAGGCAATAATGTTATTAACGTTAAAAAACTCGGTTTATTTGACATTGTTTAACTCGTCACCACTGGATAAATCAACATACTTTTTCTGTTTCGCACTTTTTAGACGTCTGATAAGTCGACTCCCCTCCTGAAAAAATGAGTTCACACCATACAATAAGCTGTGTGGTGTGAACTCATTTTTCAGAGGGGAGTCGACTTATCAGAATTATAAAATGTGTGAAACAGAAAAAGTATGTTGATTTATCCAGTGGTGACGAGTTAAACGATGTCGAGTAAACCGAGTTTTTTAAGGTTAACAACATTAATGCCTATGTAAGTCGGTCGGGACCACAAAAAACTGACTACGTAACAGACGAGTGTCGAGTTATCCGGGTGTCGACTTATGCGGAGTCAACTGTATTCCAGGGCGTCCAGTTATTACGATCCTTATTTACTACACTGTTTGTTGTTCTAAATTTTGTAATTGTATCTTGTATTGTAGACTTTGGAATTTAGAACTGTTCTGAAAGATTTCATACAGATTTTCCCTTTCCCACTCCTTAATATCAAGTTTTTTAACAAGACTGGTTAACTCTTTTGTTTTCATTGTTTACACGAGAAAAGAAAACAGTTGAAGAATCAAATGAATACTTTAATTAACTTGCTGATGCACATTATTGGACACACGTTTTTACACAAATAATCTGACATTTTCTATCATTTATTTCCTTTGTCCAGATACTTTTGTGATGCAAAGATTTTCACAGTTTGAAATAAAATTATTCAGCGTGTCCATAAAGTCCATGTGCAATTTTAAAAAATTGATAACTTTATTAGTATTTGTGATAGAGAAATTCTGTAGAATGTATCGGAAATAAGAAAATCTATATTTTTTTTTATTGTTTTATGTATTTTATTAAGTTTCCATCATTAGTAATACATATTTTGTAGTTCTCTAAAAACATTTGTTAACTGATTTACAGTAATGCCTGAAATCACATTGGTTATTTTAGCTTTCAAGTCTTCTAACAATCAAGGTTCAGATGCATACACTATTGTTTTCATATGCGCCCATAAAAAAATCTAATGGAGTGAAGTCTGGCAAGCATGGAGGCTAAGAAAATGGTCCTCTTCCAATTTCTAAAAACATTTGTTACTAAATAATTTTACTTAAAACTAGGTACATTAAGCTTTCTAATACATTTTACAGATTTTTTTTCTATCACAAATACTAATAAAATTATAATTTTTAAAATTGCACATAGACTTTATGTCTTTTGGCTATCCTAAAATGTCACCGTACCAGATTTGGTTGCATTTGGATTGCTAAATATTTCTACAGAAGCATTTAGTATACATCTTACATAAATACTATATAGTTACTAGCTGACCTGGCCACGCGTTGCTGTGGCTCAAAATGTATCTATTATAAATGTATAACACTTCCCCCATGGGGGGAATTTCAAAAAATCCCTTCTTAGTGTACATTCTCTTGACGTACCCTATTAAAACGCAATCAAAAACGCGTCTAAAATAGTATAATAAAAGCCGAGTTCTTCACAGTAAGCCTTAATCCCGTCACTTTTCCCGCTGGGGAATATCGAAAAATCCCTTTTTAGTGTATATTCTGTTGACGTAACCTATTAAAACGCAATTAAAAACGCAAAAAACCACATGTAAAATAGTATAATAGAAGCCGAGTTCTTCACGGTAAGCCTTAATCCCGTCCATCTCCCCGCACTGGGGGAATTTCGACATGTATATTATATAAAAACACGTGCGTATTCGAATGCAACGTTGTGTCAAAATTTCAAAGGAATCGGTAGGAACAGATGAACGTTATATTTTATTTATATAGATAGAAGATAGAAAATGACCTGCTTCAGTCCATTTTCACAGAAAAGCAGAATGCCTGACAGAAAAGCAAACTTAGGTCATTGGAAGTTAGTGCCATCTGTTGGACATAAAAGCCTTAATCCATTATAAATATATTTTTGAAAGGGGGGAAATGGTGTAGGGGTATGAAAAATAGATAGTAGCCGATTCTCAGACCTACTGAATATGCATATAAAATTTGGTGAAAATCGGTAAAGCCGTTTCGGAGGAGTACGGTAACAAAAATTGTGACACGACAATTTTATATATAAGATATACAAAATAATAAAAAATTGACTTACCAAACATATCAAAGTCCTTTTTGTACGAATGTAACTTTTCTGGGATTTCGTAAACGGTTTTTTCTAGTAACAGATGATCGTCAAGGATAACTGTAAGAATAACTATAACTGAATAAAAATAACTATCTTCTAAATTAAATAAAGTGAGCTAATCATGAAAGACAGAATATATTTAGGATATAATCACAAACAAACACATGTTGATTGATTATACCTTCACATACCTCCCTTATATTTATATCCTTATTATATGTAAATCCAAAATTGCACCTTGAACTATAAGATTCAAAGCAATACAAAAACAAAAAATAAAATAGAAAAAGAATGTCATAAAAATTAAATTTATATATGTAACAGAGGGAAAAAAATAAATGTAATGGATTAATAACATAAATTAAAAGCACAGAATAAGTACAAGATTCAAACACCTTAAAATAGAGAAGACTTCAGAGAGTTAGATATAATGCATTTTCACGTGGTCTGTAACTCTGTACTCTTTGCATTCAAGCATAGTTTCTAACTATACATTTCAATTTTCTTAGTAGCAGTCACATTGTGTCTGACCTGATACTCCCGATTACTTTAGCATCAATCTATCTTTGGCATTAGTGAAACACATGAGTGGTCACTCGTGTGTTTCACTAATGCCATCGTCAGCCATCGTCTTATGTAAAGAATAAAGTAATGAGCATCATATTGGTGCTCATACAACTATGTTTAAAATTCCTTCTGGTGTATCCCATGTATGCCATATTATTCTCCCCATTCCAGCTTTTAGCTGGTATGACGTAGATCCTGGTTTATGTTCATTTGGGATTTTGTTTTTATCGTGTCTTAAACAACAAGGAATTTCTTAACCCATAAATTCTTGTGATTAGCACATGTGACAATGTTTGAAGGGCCCCTTATGCTTTGGCACCACTTGACTAAAGAGTCAACATTGCGTTGGCAATGACTACGATGACTAATTCATCAGGACTGACACCACCGTGTCTTTCAGACAGACATAGAAACCATTATGTTCGCTTTTACGCACAAGTGGTCACGTTTGTAGGCACTTGGATCCGGGATGGAGATGGGCTGAGAGACAACTGGAAGAAGTGCACGCTACTACAAATTTAACAATTTACAATACCTGTTTATTTATATAGCAATAATATACAAAAATTGGTTAAGATGATTAGTTGGCACTAATTTTGTATAACAATTATAGAACAAACTAACCCTTGTCATTAATATCATGGATCCCTGACAGAGAGAGAGAGAGAGAGAGAGTTTACAATCATTCACACATCGGTAAATACCTTAGTTAGCAGAAGTTGGTCCCTTTTTGGAATTGCAGAATCGGTGGATCAATGTACTCCTCGCAAGGTGGTTCGAAAGAAATTTGAGGAGATGGCTTGTCAGGTTGGGGTCAAGAGAAAAACTATAACAAGAATGATAAACAAATGGAGAACAGAAGACATTAAGATAAGAAGAAATGATATACAGAACGAATATGCTGTCATTGAATACTTGTCAACCTTCAGAAATGTCTATAGAGAAATTGGGGTTGAAACTAACAAAAAAAATTGTATTTAAAAGAAACCCATGGTATACGGGATGCTAAGAAATGACAAAGACGCCATTGATCCAATATGCATTCCTGGAATGTACAGAATACCTATAAAAGACAGCAGAAGGTCTAATGGCTTATGCTACATTGGCCATTAGATCACTACAGAACATAAAGTAACATCCAAAAGGAGCAGCCAATTACAGCATTAGTAACTTATGCCATAGTGGACCCAGATTCTATAATGATAGAATGGAACAGAGCAGGAATGATCCAAAAGATGCAGGATAAGTGACAGATTAAATACGTGGAGGATGACACATTCATAAGGCTACAATCCCAGATTCGATTCTGGGTCCCAGAGCAGTGGGCCAACGTCTTAACTGCCTCGGTCATCCTGCCAGTTTTGCTTTTTTACTTCTATCTGCTATTTCTTTTAAATATTTATAAAATAAATGAACATGACACGAGTACTCATATTTTGCAGTGTTGCCTGAATTATGAAAATTATATGATTATATTCTGAATTGGCATGCAATTTCGTTTTATAATTTGGACTATTTTCAACTTTCTGCCCTGAAAAATCTCAAATCAACTTAAAAATTCTGCTGTGTGAGCTGTAATATCGGTATTGTAAATATGACAACAAAACTAAGCCAGTTGTATTTAGACTAAACCACTGATTGTATTTTATTTTTAATAATTTGTGAAGATAAAATACAATTAGTAATCATGTTTTGTTTCCTTACATCTTTACTAATAATGCTTCAAAGACTGACAATTTCAGTTTAATGCAGTTAAAATATATGAACTTTGGATTGTCCTCACCATGTTTTAGTTTGAGTATTGAGTCTGAGTAAAGTGAAGAGAGTTGATATGAACACAGAACTGAAAAATCCTATCATCTATTCTATGGGACCCCCCTGCTTTGTACATTAAATTTAATTTCCCGTGATGCTCATAATGTAGTTTTTAGTATTAATTATTTTGAATCTTGTTTTGGAATGCTTCTGTTTTTTAATTTGGAATGTATCTTGTTGATGTGAAAGTGTATTTCACTTTCTAGAAGAAAAATAAATTTGCATTTGGTAGCTACATAAAACATTTCTAAAACCAGAATAAAATAAAACAACTTAATAACAACTAACTCTAACTTTCAGCCATATGTACAAATTTAAGAACAAAATATCAATACATACTACTGTATGCTGTATAAAGAATATGTGTAATGATAGTCATTTCATTTCCCATGAATGATTCTACACAGAATCTAAAGATGATAGAAATCAGATGGATAATGTAGGCCGTGTGCTTTGGTCATGACAAGTTTTAACCAATCACGGTGGAAGCTGACGATGCTTTTTCTGATCACAGTTGTATAAAAAAAATTTGCATCAGTCTCTCGCAAAGCAGCTTTCCCTACCAAGTTGGCACTTTCTAACTTGAACAATAATTGTACACTACATGGCTATTGGTAGTGATTTACATGCAGAGAGGACACACTGTCTACTGTGGATTAGTTTTTTAGCATGTTATGTCCATTGCCATGTTCAAATGCCTGCCATGGTAAAATAACATAAAGACTACATTAAAAACACAAAAACAGATAATGAAAATCTTCTTTACTTGCCATGTCCAATCACCAGGAACAAACTATTCTCCACAGCAGAGACGACCTTTCTTTAGAGGCTATGCCTCTGCCAAATTATGTAACTTTACATAACTTTCTGTTTTACATAATTTGGCAGAGGCATAGCCTCTAAAGAAAGGTCGTCTCTGCTGTGGAAAATAGTTTGTTCCTGGTGATTGGACATGGCAAGTAAAGAAGATTTTTATTATCTGTTTACGTGTTTTTACTGTATTTCCGCCAGCCCTATTTTACAAAGATAAAGACTACATATTAGAAAAGAAAAATTAAAGTCAGTTTGTAACAAAAACCAATATATTGGGAACATTCCAATATGTTGATATATTGGTATCGATTACATCTCTAAAGACAACATTCGATGCTTTTGCTTTCGCTGCGAAAACAACGTAAGATATTCTGTTTTTAGTTAATATAAAAACTGTGCAATGAAATAAAATCTATTATTTATACAGATATTATTATAAGTTTCTGTATTATTATTAATATATTAAGACATATCAAAAATAAATAAATTAATTACCATTTTCTTTTCTTTCATTCTTTTCTACTTCCTTTGTTGATTCATCTTGCATTGTCTTATTATAGATGATATTTTGGATTACAGAATCCGAAGAATGGCCATGAATGTTCTTTCCTCGAAATCTTAGAACAGCATTTGTAGTATTTTCCCGCAGAGCTGTTTTCCAGGAATCTGGATCACTTTTAGTATCGACGGCATTTGTTTCTTTTGAAGATTGTACGTTATTATTATTTGATAAATCTTCATCATAAGATTCTTTATTATCTTTTAATAATTCCTCAGTTTGATTTTTTAATTCGTTATTTGCTTTTTCTGATTTTACAGGACTGAAATAAACAGGATTATTTACTTTATCCTCACAGTCTTTTGCTGAAGTTTCATTTGTATTCTGAATGTCATTGCTTTCATTACATATTTCATTTTCTATGGTTTTACTTAGACTTAATTCTTGATCTGAATTAGATTTACGTTTTGGAGAAATATCTGAATTTGAAGTTTCTACTTTATCCTTATTTTTTTCTGTTGATAAGCTTCTTTCCTGATTTTCTAATTTTAATAAATTATCAATTCTTTCAGGTTGCAATTTCCATCTCTTTGTACTCCATTCTGTTAAATTTTTCTTATATGTAGCATCATTTGTTAATTTTTGATATTCTGAAATGATATCCTCTCTGAAAAAGAAAAATTAACACTTAATACAAATACAATATAGAATCAACACAGATTATATTAATTTTACACATAATTTAAAAAATTTTAAATATTAATGCCTATGATATATTTGCACTTTAATATCATCTATGCCAAAATTCTGGCCACACATTCTTTAATGTCACTTAATATTACACAAGATGAAAACCAGTGTTTTGTGACTTTTTCAAATGTCTTTCCATAATAAACACAAAGTGTAAAATCTTTAGTTAGCAAATATTTCCTATTAAAAATCAGTCTAAACTTGTTATGTCTTAGTTGTACAATCAAACACTTCATGAAAAAACTTAGCTCAGACAGTAAATATCCCATGGCATCACACTTTGTAAACAATTCTACATTTCCTTTTCGAGTAATTTACGTCCAGATTCCAAAGATAGTTACTGTACCATTGAAGAATATCTGGTAAGTTGTCCTCAGGTACTGATGCCTAATGCCCTTCATATATTGCAAAGCCTATCATACTGTAATAAAGAAGTTTTTTGTACCTGTTACCCAATTTGGAGTTTTCTTCCTCGACTCCTTTCGACGTATTAAATAAAGTTTGTTATAGATTACTTTTCTTAAATCATCATCTTATGATATCAATAATTGGCCCCAAAACTTTACAATTCTTTTGACCAAATGTATTGCCAAGGGTATTTGGCCTAGTTTCAACTGAATATAGGATCCATGTTCTGATTGATCTATTCTGAAAAGCTTCCTTAAGTACAATATTTGGATGCCTTCAATTTCTTCTAAATAATTTATTCCTCATATTGGAAACAACTAAGAGACACTTAACATTAACAGTACATTAACGCTACTTGATATATTGTTTTATAAATGAAGCCGGATATCTCAGTTAGTGATATACTGTAAATGTGTCTAGGTATAATTTTTTTTTTATTACAAAAACCAAGTTCTCACAATATGATAAAATCAAAAAATGCTATCTAAATGCTAAAATAAGTATAGAAAATAATAATGAAATACAAAACCTGGCAATTTCTGCTTGTTCATTTTCATTATTGTCAAGTAATCTTTCTTCCTTTTCTTTTAATTTCTCTTTTTCTAGGATTTGCCTTGCCTCTTTGTCTTCGATTTGACTTTGTATATCTCTCATTTGTTGTTGTTTCTTTTCTAGTTGTTCTTTTAGAAATTCCTCTTGACTTCCTATAAAAATATTTATTTATTATTTATTACATTAATTTGCATTTAAAAGTATGAAAATATACTAGTAATACTTTTAATTTTTTCTGTATATTGTTTAATTCTTTGATGGCATTTGTTTAAAATCTTCAACCGATCTTGTTCTTTTAATGCAGCTATTTTTTGTTTTGTTTGTTTTTCTTCTTCAAATATCTTTGTCATTTTCAGTTTATATTCTTCGCTTAACTTCTTGTTATGTTCGGCCATTTCGTTAGAAGTAGATAATATTAAAGTTGGAGCAAATTCTTGCGTATGACACATGTGATGCTAGTAAATTAAAAACAACAAAAATTTATTAATACTTTTTAACAAATAACTCTATTAAAAGCTATCACATATATTATTAATAAAATGATAATATATACATATAAATCTCTTTTATCCAATCAAACTGTTCAAACTACAATTAATACTATTATTATAAAGCTTATACAGTGGCATCACTAGAGATGCAGGAGGTGCAGACTGCACCAGGTGACAGCAAAATAAATATAAAATTTTTATGCGGTGTTTCAGCTAAAATTTATTATTATTTTTGTAGGCCCGACTTACATGTATCAATATAATTACAGTGCTAAAACTATGTGCTAATTTACTTTTTAAATCGAATGCATTATGATCATAGCTGTCATTATTACCAAATTACAAAATATTTAATATTTTACAAATAAAATACAATTACTAAAATAAAAAATATTAAAATTTAATGTAAATACATGTAGGCATGTGTACGATATTGAAATTTAAAGGTGTAAATTTAATTTTTCTAGTTGTAAATGTACTTTCATTTCGGTTGCCAAGTAAAAATTATGGCACTTGAAATGAAAGTAAAATTTTTTCTTGGGAGCTTCTCTTTGGTAAAGATAAGCTTGGCGCTTCAAAGCGATACCATAAGCATTTACTTTCCAGGCACAATCCCAAATTTGATGGATTTATTCGCTTTGTGTAAACCTTAAATTAATAAAAGCTATTTTCTGAAAGTATAGGGCATGTTGTGTGAGATATGCATAACATTTTGCTATGAAATGGCCTTTGTGGGTTAATATCATTTTAATATCTAAATTTATTGAAGAGTCCGTTTTCTAAGAAATTTCTTTAGATACTAATTAATTAAAAAGTACTTTTCTTACTTCACATTTTATCAATAGTAAACTTCAAGGTTGGAGTTGCTGGAGTCGAGAGAATTTTACCAACTCCGACCAAAAACATCTGACTCTGGTGACTCCAACTCAGACTCCACAACACTGGTCATGATGACATAATACATATTTTAATTATTTAAAATGACAAGTTGATTATTAGATTCATAGTTAAACTTCATTAAATTAATTGACGTGAAAGGAATGTCCGTTAAGAAGTGAAAAGTTTGAAAATAACTTTAATGTGGATATTTTACCATGGAAAATTGTAAAAACTGAGTTATACATCAAAATATATCCTATGCACTTATGAATGAAAATCTGAACTATAGATGAGAGAATATTGTTCAAATAAGAACTGATGCATGTATGATGATTGCTATATAAACTGGTCACTAAATCAAACATAAATCATTCCTAAATTTTTTCAAATTAACTTAACATTTTTCTGAAAAACTGTTCAGATAGATCTTTGTATTATTCTGTCTGCTAGTTGAGTTTTTGATGAAGGATAAGGGTTTTGAGAGGTTTAGGAAAGATAAACTAGCAAAGTTAGTTGGAGTATTTATGAATGAGTCCTGTTTCTGTATCGACAAGAAATACTATAAGTAGAATAAAGGAATACTGATTGGTTTGCCAATTGCTAGTAGTATTGGTAGTGAGAATAATGAAGAGAATGGAAGCAGGATTAGCTTTTATGCAAGTTTTGTCAGTAACTTTTATGCCCTTGACACTAACAGTCATATTGATATTTTTGCCTGTGGGTAAAAACACTAATGCAACAGTTAGCCAAGGGCAAATTTTGCCAATTTCCATTCCAACTAATTTGAAAATACCCAGCTTCGTTTGAGTTCCCAGGTATGACAGTGCTATACATTGACAATGGCAATGTACAGGTACATTGGCAACCAATCAGATAATGAAAAGGTTTCATTCACCACACTGTTTCTTGCAATGACAAAAATAGAGTATGGAGAAATGTTTGAGGAAATATTAATTAAAGAACTCAGGAAAAGGCCTTTTTGTATGCATTTGGATATTTTCTGTCTAATCCACCATTGTCAAGTTTATTCTCCATAAAGTTCTTCCTACAGTATAATACAGATGAAGTTCAACATATAACAAAAACATAACCTTTTTGATCTCTTTTGTCAATTCATTTAATTTGTTTGAATTCTATACATACACAGTATCTACACACTATCATAAATGCCTTCAACAACAAACTGAGTGGTACAAATTATAAGGAAAACATGATAATTTTACAATCCACTGGTCAACAATTAATTCCAATATATACAATTGCTATAGTGACAATAGGCAAAAACAACAAACATTAAAGGTTTTTAACATTCACTGTCACATTAATTTTGTTGCCTGTGGGCATCAGCCTTACGTTGTACTTATGGCTGATGAAAGAGCGGAAACTGGAAAAAGAAGTTCATTTCTTAGACATAGGAATATTGAGACAGTATGATACATTTAGGTCAAGTGTTTAAAGAAAAGAATGTTTTAACCCTTATTTGTCTCCAGAAATCTGCTGGAATATAAGAGAATCACATTCAAAACCCTTGTAAGAAAATGTTAAAAGTGAGAGAATGAACTGAATTTTCCAAAAGCAACAGAGAGCAGTTGGGATGTCTAATCAATTTTGTTGACATAATATCAAAGAAGATAGTGACAGAACTAGAAGCGAAGCCTAAGCTAAAAGGGAAGGAGAAAGAGCAGTGTTACATTATGCTGAGGAATGAAATAGTAAGAACATGTTGTACAAGTTGGAAACATGAGATGATAAGACTTTGGTAGTGGTAGGAAATCCTATGCTCTTTGTACAAAAACTCTCCAAAATAAATCTTTACCAGCAGTATTCATTATTTTTCAAATGTTTTTAGTTGTTTGTGCGGCTGTGATCAGGATACAACAAATAAAATTTTTAAAAAATATGCACGTCATGCATATCCACATATACTATATATATACAGCTATATATAGTATATGTGGAGCTACAGCTATATATATTAAAATAATCTGTTAATATAACCTATAATTATTTGCAAGTATTACTACCTGCTTTCACTATTGTTAAAATATTTTCTAATTACCTGTGAACAGCATAATTTTAATAAATTAAGAGATTTTCCACAAATAAATATATGCTTTGCTATATCTGTCAAGAATAATGGAATGCTATCAGTTGAAGCATCTGGAATCTTCCAAATAAATCTCTTTGTCCAATACATTTCATCTGTAAAAATATTTAAAGGAAAAAATTCAGTTATTTCCTTAATATTATACAGAAAGTCTTCACTTAAAGGTTCTTGGAAACTCTGACTTTATGCAAAACAGCATATAAAGAAACCACTTTTACCATAAGCTAATTGATATAAACAAGAGTTAAGTTCCCATGGCTTATTTCTGGTCACAAAAAAATCATCAAACTCCTAAATAAAGATCCAAAACACTTGTAATATTAAAAACTGAAATAAATGTGAGCTTTATATATATTTAAGAAAGATTAAAAAGAAGCAAGATAATTATTTACTCAATTTTTGATAAATCGGTGAATGATGCAATCATAGCAGTGATGGGTAATGTGAAGGGGAAGGTTTAATCCTCATCGCTGGTGATTGGTAAAGAAGTAACAAAGAATAAATATTTGCAAAGCAAACATTGTAAGGAGCACCTCTTACCAGCAAGCAGTTCAAAATAAAATAATTGGCAATTCCAACAAACTATAGAGGATTTTGTAAAACTATAAAATGGCAAATACAGAGAGTAAGTTTGTTTACAATTTACATTGAAGTGTAGAACTGGCATTTATCATGAAAACTTAATAATTTGAGAAACTCAGTTCACAGGTGTTAATTAACAGTTTAAATAATAACAAACATTTTTGTCATGTATGAACTGTCTTCATAAGGCAAGAAAAACAAAAAATATATAGAACTACAGAATATGTTTTTAAAATATAGTCATAAGCAAAGCAAAAGATAATTAATGACTTTTTTTACATAAAATTGGAAAAGAATTATAAAACAAAGACAAAATAAAACATTATAAGTATAAGTAGATATTAAAAAGTGGAAAGGTAACTTTGGCTTGATGTAATTTTTAACCAATAGTATTCTATTACAATTGCCAGTAAAGTGTGAGATTATGTTAAGAATTTGTTTATGGTTAGCCAATGGTCCGACAAACGAAATGTGGGCTGGTTAATGAGTAAGTTTGTAACTAGTAAGGTTTCCCCATAAAAATTTGTTTTGGATTGGATACCTATTTTAACAGGGATAATCTTTCCAATATGGTACGTATCAGTCTTGTAATATATACTTGGGAAGTTCCATCTCCATCTGCGTTTTATTAACAGAATTTTTATGTTCTAGTATACAAACTATTAGTTTTCCAATTGTCGTCCCTGAATTATTGATGGGGTGAGATCAGTATAGCATATACGTCTGTACACTCTAATAAAGTGAAAGGTGTTCTTCCATGACTTATAACCTAACAATCATATTTTTTTAAACAAATAAATGAGTACAGATCATTAATTCAGACAGATCATTTATGTAGGGATTGGCTGATGTATAGCATTGATGTTAAAGTTTAGCGTATAGGTAGAGAGAATGGGAACAAAGAAGATTTTACCTTACAATCTTTGCAGTTAAATTTGCTAGTGTGATATATTGCTTTGATCATAGCTAACTGGCAATATTTGATGTATTTTTTAGTAAATCTAATGAGGATGTTAGAAGGTAAGCCGTATGTATCAAAGCATAAATTGCATATGCTTGTACACCTGTGGTTGGAATACATCACTAGGGATTAAATTAGGAGGGGCATTAAACTTATGATATATTCTGAAACTCAAATGACTTGCCTTAATGTGGCTTTAATGATTTTGTGTAACTTTACACAACCACTCAGACTGTACAGCTCCCAAACAGAAACTTTTTGATCATGTCTTATACATATGTTATACAAAATGCAGAGCATAAAGTTGTGACAGGATAATTTCTTCTATATTCCCCATAAATGGTTAAAAAGTCACGTAGCTCTGCATTTGTGAATCACATACTTGATTTGTTGTTTAATTCAATAGTATGCAATTTGCAAAGAAGTAATACTGGCTAACATAAAAGGAACTTCTAATTTTGTATAACTTGAATATGGTTTGGTTCAACAATGTTACCAGCTTGAGTAACATGTTGATTTTAGATTGAATAAGCAACTAATTTTAATACAATATTAATTTACCTCATATCATAGTCAATGCTTTCATAGAATTGATACCAAAAGCATTACAAACAATAGAGTGGCAGTATATTCACCACACACAACTTTGAATTGGAGTAGTTTGTTATGACACTATCGTATGGTTTTTATTTGTTTAGAGATACCAAGTAGAGGTACTTTTTCTCTTTCATGATTGTCATTTGAACTCCTTCATTGCATTATGTGACCAGTTTCTCTGTATTTTGCTCCAGCTTTATACTGTAGCCTACCTTACCATATCATCCATCACAATTTTACATGATATAGCCTGTATATAAAATAATTTAAACAATTTTATGAACACATATAGAATACATTTTATATATGTTATGTATAAAATATTTGTATTTCAAGGTTGATAATTATAGTTTTATGTTCTATTTTTTCTTAACACTGAAATATTATTATATATGTACTCTGAATGCTTCAAAAATTTAAATAAAATTATATATTAAAAATAAATGCTTTAAACTGAGATAAATTTGATTTCAGTGATTAAATTTTTATAATAATAACATGCAATGTTTTGATCAATCACATGTATTATGCATTAAAAAAAATACACACACCTCGAGTATTTATATACATATCATTAACTTCGATATGAAATTCGTTATACGGATCATTACAAACACCTTCAAACATCCATTGAGTTAAATATCTGAAAAAGATTTACTATTTTCTTATTTGTTACCATCATATAATATTATTTATTTCATTAATCATAATATATTTAACGCTTTATCTACATTACCTTAAGTAAGGTGTGCATGCAGATTTAAGAAGAAATACCACCACAACACCATGTTCTTGCCCCCAAGATTCATAAGCATGTTGATAAAGATATGATAATAAATCTAGTCCCTAAAAAATAATAAAAAGTTTTTAGCATTTATTTCTAAACATTCAAGTAAAACAACGAAGCTTGTACTTTAAAAAAATTATTAAAAATTTTTTAAAGTACAAACTTTCAACAAGAAGATCTTTCTGAGAAAAAAATATGTCAAAATGCCTTTTGTAAAATAAAAGGCATTTTGGTGTTACGATTTTTCCATAAAACAGGGAAAAAATGAATTAATAGCAATGTCGGAAATCAGATTTTTTCTCCTCTTAAGATGCGTTCTTTTATTCCTCCGCGTAACTCTGCGCGAGCAACATCCATTTAAAAATTCCTGCGGTACGCGTTCCTAAATTCCAGTGGGAGTGCGCACCATCAAACGGCAAAAGCAGCCATTTGTAGCAGTAGTTTACGGTGGAAAGCAAAATGGCGTCCTCCATGGCTCAGATAGTTTTGTTTCGGGGTCCATTATGTGGCTTTATGAATGAAAATTTAGAAGTTGTGAAAGTGCAAGTTAGTGCACGTGGTGATGTGTCTTTTCAAATATTTTCGAATGGTAGCCAGTATTCTAATTTTTTTCGTGGCTATTTTGAATGCTCTTTCAACAAATAATCCATTTTATGGTTAAATTTTACAATTGGGACCCTTCTTTTGCCTTTAAAAGCTCATATTTTAGAATTATAGATACCTCCATCACAATACTATCAATAGTGCGGGCGCCGCCATCTTTCTTTCTTTCACCGTCGTTCCTAAATGCCTACAAACGGCAGTGCACTCCCGTAGTAGCGGCAACGCGGAACGATCACTATTAAAGAATGCACCCCTCCTCCTCAATTTTTCCTTGTGTACATCATAATTAATTCTGATTTTGTCGGCACTTCCGATCTCTCTTGATCTCTCTTTATCTGTTGAATAGACAGTACAATGACAATAAAGCTATTTCTGCTTGGATTAATTTGCATATTTTAATTTCATACAAATTTTACTGTACATATTTTGCATCCTGCACTACTAATTTTGGAGAACAGTATATTATACTGTTGTCATGAGTATAAGTATCATAATTGTACTTTCATAACTTATCACATAATAAAATAGTATGTATAGAGTTGATTTATTTTTTTACTGTATATCAAATTTAATCCAAATGAACAGCAATTTTTCAAGTGAAATTGCTGGTCATTCAAGATAACAAATATCGTAATAAAGCATATGCAGGAAATCATTAAAAAAAAAGGCATTCTGAAAAATTATGAATCAGATGATATGAATAAGTGGGAAAAAAGGTGATTTTAAAAGCATTTAATCAGCAAAAGACAAAACTCAGCTATTTTAAAGAAATCAAATCACTCTAAGTCATATATTATGCAAATTCTAAAGCTTGGATGACCATAAAAATCTACAAAGTCCTCTTGATTATGGATAATTGCTCTATACATAAGTTGGTAAGATGAAACAGTCAAACATTAGAATTAGTTTTCTGCCACCAAACTGCACTGCAAAGTTACAGACACTGTATCAGAGAATTGTAGAGAAGTTTGGTTCTCTTCTGTCATCACTTGTTTTAGCAAACAGTTGGAGAAATAAAGATATCACAAACTAGTATGACCAAAACTAAGTTCGCAGGATGCATTATTGTACTGTGTATGCTTAGAAGCAGGTAACTAAAGAACAAAATGCTGAAAGGTTGAGAAATAATGGGAATCACTCAGAAAGTATTCTAATTTGCAGACAATACTAGAAGAGTTTTCAACTATTGATAATCTCGTCAATATTAACAATATTCTAACAGTTATTATTTCTTCAATACGCAACTGTAATCATGACAATGCAACAGAAGCTGATGCTAAGATTTCATGTCGTCAACATTATCAAAGGCATTTGCTACGCTATAATAACTTGAAAGATATTTTATAAGCATTGGAGACAGCTCTCTGTGAGCAATGTACAATAAAAACAAAACAAGTTTTTTAAGGGCATTTAATTTTTTTTAGCAATTTTCAGTGTACACAGCACTGGAGTACAATAAGTTGCTACTTTTTTTATTTAGTGTGTTTTTTAAAACTACTTATAATATAGGCCGCGTTTCTTTATGCAGCGCTCGAGAAGCCCTTTACAGCGAACACACTGAAACTGGTTTCTAATTGGCCAACACTGCTTGTGATGTCATTTCACTACACTCTCGCTGCATAAAGAAATACAGCCATACTCATTTTGATATGTTGTAATCATATTTGGCTGTGTGAGACCGCTGATTTTAGCAGGAAAATTTTGTTAAATGAAAGGAAACTTTCCATTTTTTCCATCGGAAATTATTGTAAACATCCTCCTTCAACTATCAACAGTTAGGTGGGAAAGTTGACACTCAGCTGTCAAGAACTGCAAGTCATCATCAACAACAGACTACTTTCCCACACTAATGCTATAAAAGCTTGCGCAGCTGGAAACTTGGCGCGCATCAGCACACGGAAGTTATTATTGTACTTGTGCCAGTCAACCTCCATGCTTCGGACTTGAATCCCGTTGGAGAAGACATTCAACAGCAGATCTTCCATACCGTCGGCGACTGCCATACTTCGGCCATACCGTCCAGTCTCACATAGAGGTATTTTGTTAGAATTCTGTGAACTCTCTCTCCCTAGCAACAGCATTAGGTTTAGCTCATAGCCGTCCCATTTTGAACAGGTAAAGCATTGCATTTAATCCTATGTTAACCGCATTTAATCTAGTAGAATAGACTTGTAACCAATTTTGTTGTTAATCTAGTTAATCAATAAAAGTTTTATTTGTTAAGACCTGTCTTCTGTCAATTTAAAGACACCTGTTCACTTACCGACACACCTCCCCACTCATTTTTGCTCTCCTAGCCATCCAACCAACAAGGAGATCAGGTTTCGCCAACCCGTCCAGTGTAAGTGGTCAGTGAGGATTAACCCCTGACCCTCTGCTTATCTCACAGCTGTATATTTAGAATAAGTAAAAATATAATATAATAAAGTTATGCTGACTTCATTGATTCACTGATTAACATGAAACATTTGAATAGACACAGGCATTTTACAAAAATACAAAGTATTATAATCAAAAGGAAATGACAAAATACGTTATCAGTGAAATCTAAAATCTGAAAATAGTGAAATGTTTTAGGTACTACAAAAAAGCAAAGTTTGGTCTGCGACACCTCTTAACACGTCAGTGTCTGAGAACTAATTAATTTAATTATCATCTACCTGTTTTTAAAGATGCTTATTATTATTAATTCATTTTGCATCACTTTAAATTATAACATTTTTTTCTTTGTTAACATTGATTATTTATTATTATTTATTTAGTCTTTTAATCAATATATACAAAAACTAATAATGTCTATATAAAAAATTATAAATTTGCAACAGAAATGTAGAAAATTTCACAAAGTAATGCAAAATGATGAGGTGAGGTCACAGAAGGCAATGAGTGGGCAGAGTCCCTAGTAAATTAATAAAATATAAATAGATAATAAAGAAGTTATCATTCAATTCATTTTTTAAGGACAAATTATCTCCATATCGGACATTAACTGTATGTTGGCATGGAAATATTTTTTGTAATAAATTTATATTTTCAGTCCTGTTAGCGTAAAAATGCAAATTTTCACATTTTGTTTCACAACTTTTTTAAATTGCCTTTTTTCCCCACTTTTTTGCATCATTATGAATGACCTTTATTCAATATTTTATGCTTTTGCCAGAATCATTTTTCACTTTACTTGGAAAAATTTATTTGATCTGTTAGTTTTCTTTCTCTTTGATGGGTCTCAACTAGCTATTTCTGCAATTGATTTTATGCATTATCTATAATGACTATGGCACTTTTCAAAATTGTGTTTGCTACTTCTGTCTTGATTAAATCTCTTTATCTACGATCTTCTTAGAATGTTTCCATTCTTTCTTTCATTAAATTCTGCCATCTTAACTACTGGGCTTGAAGTTAGATAGATCTGGAATTTTTGAGGATGTTGATGCTCCTAACAAGGATTCTTCATCCTCTTTTCATTTACCTGATTCCTTTTGCTTTGTAATTCTTTCCTTATAGAGCTTGCGTTGAGTATGTAAATTCTTGGCTGACTGCAGAACCTTTCCATGTAAACTTTCCAGGTTTCCATTGAGTCTGTCCATAAAAAATGAAGTGGTTCTTAATCCGTTAATGCTTTCTACACTGAGGCTTGCTTTGTCTGGGCAAAATATCCTTTTGTCTTTGCTAAATCCCCTTTCGACATCTGCACTGTAAGGAGTTAAACACACATTTTTATCAGCCAGCTGTACCTGCTTGGTTCATTACGTTAAACACTTAAACCCAGTAATGGTCAATCCTCTAGTGAAGTAGTATCTTGTAATTGGCAATTGCTTCAGGTTTAAGGAACCTTCATGTAAAGGTAAGAATTAGAGATGACATCTCATCATATAAAATATGAATAAGGAAGGTTTTGCTCTTGCATTAACTTTGTCATTCTAGTAAATTTTTTTCATTGCAAATCACAGAAAGCTCATCTCTACTTCTAACAGTTCATTTTGTAGAATGCCATACATATGTATTATATGATCCGTATCTTTCTATTTCTTACGTAGCTTGAACAAAAATTGAATAATCATATACTCAGGGAGACAGCAAAAATAGTTAATGAAAGGATGAATGAATTATTTATCCAAATTCCTAATGCTGATATTTTATTTGTCCTAATTGCTAAATAATTTAGATAATTTATCGAGCATAGATTTTTATGTCCAAGCATTTAAGAACTAAATAGTAAATTTGCTAAAAAATATTAGTGAAAACACTCCCGTAACATACGATATTGAACTAATCCAACAGAAAGAGTTAAATGCCTTGAATATTATGAGTAATAATGCAACTGTTTTTTACTAATCACATTGTTAAAATATCTGGCTTGAGTTTAATGAAAATTCAAAAATAAAATATCAGATTATATATTTTCTGACCAATAATTTAACAAATAACAGTAAAATATTTTGTTGTTAAATTCACCTATCAACATTGATAGTGCCATGTGCTTTAAAATTTTTGGTTAATGTTACCTGTGGTTCCAAAATGGTGGCTGGTCTCTGATTCCTGCAAATAGAAGAAAGGAAACAGTGGGGATGCACATTCTAACCTAATCTAACCTATTCTAATAAATTACCATAATTATTAGCAACAAAATTATTAGAATAGGTTAAGTTAGGTTAGGACGTGCGTCCCACTGTTTCCTTTCTTCTATTTGCTAAAATCAAAGACAAGCCACCATTTTGGAACCATAGGTAACATTAAACAAATTTTCAATGTGCAAAAACAAAGTGTACCATGGCTGCTGAACTGATTTATTACAGTTAAATTAAATCACACTGTAAAATACTGCACAATCTATAGCAGGGATCGGCAACCCACAGCCCTTGGGCTGCATGCGGCTCGCAGTAATATTTTTTGCGGCCCGCGTTGCATAAAATATGAATAAATATATCAATTTCCTGGCTTAAGGAAGTATGTGGCAGAAATTCAAACGTTATTTTCTACAATTTATGTATGTGAATAGTTTTTTTCACAACGAATTTAGTAAAAATTAAAACCGGCTAACAGACACATCGAAACTAATTTAAAGCTAGCAGTGACTAACATTTAACCAAATATTTTCGATATATTATGTTTACATCAGTTCCAGAAGCTAAATTAAGTGTACAGTGCCTGCGCTAATTTATAATTATATATGAATAAATAATTGTGATTTACCGACATTTTCTTTCCTCTTTTCTTTTGTGCGCGGCCCGTGTCAGCTCCAAAGTTTTAAAATGCAGCCCTTACGTAGAAAAAGGTTGCCGACCCCCGATCTATAGCATCAAGCAATAACCAACATATATGATCTGTAGTACAATGGTAAAAGTGCATAAAATGAGATTATTATTCATAATTCTATGTTATAAAATACCAAGTATCATAACATAACATTACATGGAGTCTCCATTTCAATATTCAATTTAACTTAAATATCTGTTTTCATTAATCCCATGTTTCTCACATTTTCATACCTGCTAACAGTAATGTGTTTTATATTCATGTGTTCAGACAAATATATATACATCAAGTGCATTGTACTTGTAAAATCTTATTAAAAAATAAATTTTATGAACCAAAATAAATATCTTAAAATTAAAATTTTTAACTAACCTGAGGAAAAAAGACTTGTGAACTAACATTAGATGAGCTTGAACATTTGCACAGTTTTGCAATATAGCTGAAATACAGTTTGAAATTCATAAAAAATTACCATAAAAATTACATTAGTATAAATTTATATAATCTTTATACCTTAATTGTCTGAAGAGTTTTCCAAAAGTTTGATCTAATTGTAATACAGTAAAGTCATATTGTGATAGATAAAGTACCATAGCTTGATAATAATGAAGGTATTGTTGTAATCCTCCTTTAAAAGCCTGCATTACTAAACCTACAAAACAAAAATTAATTACCTAATTCATTATATACATAACATTTTACTATTGTATTGATTTCTTAATTATTCTTTCCTTCAATTGACTTTTATTCATTCTGAACAAGAATAAATTCCTTTATATAAAAATTTAAAATAATTTTTTTAAAAATACTGTACAATAAAACATATATATATATATTTATCATATATTAACAAAATAAATAAATATAGATATGTAGAAATACTTTAAAGATAATATGTTTGTAAATACAGTAGAGTCCTGTACAATGCAGGGGATTCGTTACGCATTATAGGAAATCACGTTATCGAAACCTGCATTATCACACAATTTATGAAAGTTTAAACCTTGGCTTATAAATTGAAAAAAAAGCATACCTCTGATTAACAAAATTTAGGGGTTGTTGCTTGCTTCATTTGCGCGTTGTACGGGACTCTACTGTATAATTTACAGCAAAACACTTGAATAAATATAATGATAACAAAAACTATACAAACAACAAACAATAACAAAAGGTAAGTAACAAAAAACTGCATGAAATAATTACAGTAGAGCATCGATTATCCGACTTAATTGGGGACCGGGGTTGGTCGGATAACTGAAAAGTATGAAAAAATACATTATTAGTATAGTGTATTAGGCCTGGTTTAAATACTAGCCTCCCTTTCATGGTCAAGCCAGTGCTGCCAGCAAAAAGATGCAAAAATTTAACAAAAATAATATTAAAGTAGCCAAGACATAACCAAATATTGTAGCGCCACATCACTAGCGGACATTTGAATTTGCCGACTAGAACGCGGTCGGTTAACCGATAAGTCGGTTAATTGGGGGTCGGATAACCGATGCTCTACTGTATAACAAAACGTGCATAGACAAAATACTATTTACAACAAAATATGTTAAATTGCTTTAAGCATATTAGTGAGTTATAAAAAGCCGAGGATCATATCCAAATTTGGCCGACGATCCAACATCCCTAGTAAATTCACATCACTCCCAAAATGCTGCATATGAACATTACTGAACTCATAGCATTCTATCAATATGCACAGTCATATACTTGACACTGGTTTAAGATATACGAAATCTAAATCAATGACTAAAATATATTTTAAGAATAGCTAAAATCAGTTTATTTTGTGATTTGGTAACCACAGAATAGCCACATGTTATTATTTGCAATTCATTTGCTCCATCAGAAGTGACTAAATTGCAAACAGTGGCATATGGCCACTTGAAATTGGTTTTAACCATTCTTAAATACTGTACAGTAGTTCAGTACTGAGAAGCTGTGCAAAGAAAGACAAAACTGCAGCATAGCCTTCTCTTTTAACCTTTCAGCAGTGGGAGAGTCAGGTATGGTTCTATCCCTTGATAGTGGAGAATATACCCGAAAAATTTTTAAAGTATTTTTTCACGCAATTTTTCTCATTTCCGTTTTAGAAAAAGTATTTGTAAACAGTTATGTCTAGTAAAGAAAAGTCTTTTTTTATTGTTACATAATTCATTTTTTATGTGAATTTTTTTTTTGCGGTAGTTTTTGGCTAGATTTTAATGATACCCTTAACAGAATTTAACGTATATATACGTCCCTCACCACTGCCACATGATCGCCCTCGACGTATATATACGTCCCTCACTGCTGAGTGGTTAATATTGTCTTTATATGAGATAAGATAATATGTATTGTGTTCAAAAATTCCATTAAACTTTATATTGCATATATTGATATATTTCCAAACTTATAAATATATTGCTTATTTACAAAAATCAAAAACTTTTCATTTCAGAAATGTTTTAAGCTTTCTTCGAGCCATCCTCAATTACTGCAATTAGAGAGGTACACATTTTTGAAATTTCAAAATGTATTCCAATGATATTGAATAGAATTTTAAAAACACAACACAACACACATTATCTAACTGGGCTACAACTTGAAAAAATTTTAGACCTATAAATTCCTACAGTCTGTCCACTGTCTTTCCTTAATCTCAAGAACAGAGATAGATAAAATATGAGAGCAGATATAAAAACCTTAGAAGCAAAAGGCCCCTATTAATTATATATGAACTTCTGACGCAAACCAGAAATTTTTTCCTGAAAAGTATTAGATAGACAACTGGCATGACTATTGTTAAAGAAAAAGTATGATGTACAAGAGCAAGCCACTACTAATTTGAGGTGGAGAGCATATATTTTAAATTAAATAAATTAAAAATATGATTAAAAATTGTAGTGAACCATTGCAAAAATGTCACAATAAATAATTGCTCATTCAATATACGTGGTACGATCCAAAAGTTTGGGGAATGCAGTAATCTACGACAACAAAAGCATGTATTTGAAGTTACAGCATACGAAATGGATTCTACCAAACCACCTCTACGTGTTCAGGTTAATTTCACCCATGTCATGTGATTAAACCGCAAGCGCTGCTGTTTTTTTCCAGAGATAGTTACTTTTGTCCTGCGACGTAATCAAAGTGGAGTTTCAAGAACAACCTCCAACATTAAATTTTGTCGGCGTTTAGGTAAAACACCTACGGAGATTTTAAAATTGCTAAGAAAGGTGTACGGTGATTCTACGGTGAAAGGTCACGGTGAAGTCGAAATGTTGGAGGTTGTTTTTGAAACTCCACTTTGATTACGTCGCAGGACAAAGGTAACTATCTCCGGAAAAAAACAGCAGCGCTCGCGGTTTAATCACATGACATGGGTGAAATTAACCTGAATATGTAGAGGTGGTTTGGTAGAATCCATTTCATATGCTGTAACTTCAAATACATGCTTTTGTTGTCGTAGATTACTGCATTCCCCAAACTTTTGGATTGTACCACATATATCTATTTATACAATTATTAGATTGGCTATTGTAGTTATTATATACAGACTAATCAACTAATCACACACCACAAAAATCTTTATTAACTACTTCAAATCCTGGTATACGCTTTGGCTTTTACAGTGGCCTCATTAGCCAGTCTGTGATTTTTCTTAACAACTTAAGGACAATGTATATCTAACTAATATATTTCCTGAAAAAAAAAAACTTTCTCTCCAGTTTCTCAACATTTTTCTGCAAACAATGTAAGAATGCAGTCTGGGAAAAGAGAAGAGAAAATTTTGAGTGAACCAGCAGAACAAATGATACTTTCATATATTAAAACTAAAAAAGAAATTAATGTTCAGGAAGGGGTTCATCTTTTGCTTAAATCATTATTTCAGGCAGATACATTCCTATTTCTGTGGATAATTAATGTAAAACACTATTTCTTGAAAATGACATTAGTTTAGTGTTCACTAATACAATTAATACATTTATTCAGCTTGGTCAGAAAATATAACTTATTACAACATCTCTTGGAATCTCCTAAGTGCACTCACAAATTCAATCTTTTCAATCATTGATACTGGCCAAATATTGCTTATAAACTTTGTTTCACATATCAGCCCAGAAATGACAGTTCTGTTTATTCACAAATCCAGACGTATGGAAGTGGGCTTCATCTGACATCAGTAACCTATTTACAATATATTTACAACTCTCAGTAACTACAAAAACTCACAAAACTAAAGTTGCTGTCTCTTATCCCATTCACTAAGCTCTGGACAGCTTGGATCCTGTACAGATGGTAATGAAGATTGTGCAAATGCTGCCATCTGCCATACCAAGTGCAACAGCTTGCCTGTGAGCTGCCTGTGCAAAACTATGCCAAATAACATTGTTCACAATTCACATCACAATGTACTTACTGAACAAAGACATCACAAAAACTTGCTATCTTCTATACTTTTTTCTTGAAGCCATTTTGACACCCAGAGTAACAGAGTATTACAACTAGGGTGATCATGTTGCCCAAACTGGAGTCAAAAACTGCATTGTGTAGCTGTGATAGACTCTGTCTTATAATGTCTTTGTAAACATGTATAAGTATAAGAACCTTGTATAAGTAACAAGAATACTTGAGACATACTTAGCATTACAACAATGTTTAAAAATTGTTCAACAAATGCAGAACTTCATTCATTTACAACATAATTATATATTACATAAAGATAAGAAAGCCAAAGACTTACCTTTATTGTAGCATACATTCGAACTAATTTCTGTTGCAAATTTTTCTAATCGACAGTACTCGGTACCACTATCAACAAATCTTTCTAGAAGTTTAGCAGTACAACCTGGAGTCAAACCAGCTAAATGGATCCCAGCTTTAACAGTAAACATCATTTGTTCCTATAAAATAAGGATTAGCATTTATTATGAGAAAGTAGTTTGATACCATAAAAATAATTGAGTTATTCAGAACTTAGAATAAAGTTGCTATTGAAATATATAATTAAGTTTCTTTGTTACATTCATTTATTTATTTTCTCATTATATTTAAATAATATTTAATCTTGAGATGTAGATATTGTTTTAGCTTCTTA
The DNA here is from genome assembly GCF_030686945.1 of Centruroides vittatus. Classification (NCBI taxonomy): domain Eukaryota; kingdom Metazoa; phylum Arthropoda; class Arachnida; order Scorpiones; family Buthidae; genus Centruroides; species Centruroides vittatus. Next base: position 4,170,278 of record NW_027122172.1, read on the forward strand.
TTAACAGAAATAACTTAGTAAATACAAAATATTAAAAGTTTGGATAAATGAAAAGAATGTGACCATTCAAAGTTATTTCTTTATATTTTCAGAATAGTTATAACAAGAACATTTAATTTTCTGTACAGCTTTATAATTTCAGTGAAACATTGATACATATTCATTAAATTTTATAAGCATACAGAACGGTAATTAATTTGTGCATTATTTATGTAATATTTGAGTGAGATACTAAAACTGTTCACCTTACAAACATTTCTTCTGTAAGAATTACCTAATATAAACTAAATGATTATCAACCAGTTTATATGAAAGTTCTTAGCTAAACATGACTGTAATGTATCAATGACCTACACAATTTTGTTGTGTTCAAAGGGGTTCAATAAAGGCTTATAAAATTGACTATTAACTGAAGATATCAAAAAGTTTCAGTGAGTGTTATTTACCAGTTACATTACATAAGAAACCCAACTGAGATTTAATGAAAATAATTTTCTCTCTCATAGAATATGTGCAAATTTTTATGGGAAAAAACTTTCTTTAATTTTAATTTATCTACATAAAATAAGATGAAAGAATTGTTACATTGATGTTTGTTTATGCATTTGTAGAATGTATCCTTCATTTTTTAAAATATATTTCTATATTTATTTGGTCTTAATAAATATAGAATTATACTTTCTAATAACTATTACTTTTTAATATTCAGTATTAGTATAGTTTTAGCTTACTAAAACTAAATCTAAAACTTGATTTTAGTCATTCAAATGTAGTTTTAGTATAAAAACTAAAAACTACACATTATATATATAGTAAATAAAACTGTCTATTCTAATTTGCTGTTTATTTTAACTACGTCCTTTAGTACTAATTTGCCAAGTTATTAAAACTGATGTAAAATGAAATTAAATAGCATTACCTTCATGTAAAGAAATGTTTTTGATGGAACCCCAATTAACAAATAAAAAACATCTCTGATTAAAGATTTGTGTGTCACTGTGATAGTGGGAACAACTGAAAAAGTAGGATCCATTAGATATAATTCATAAAGATGAACTTGATGAATCATTTCAGTTGCCCTTGGTCCTGCTTCAGTAATAAATGCTTTTTCTTTCATAATATTTGAACTACAAAAAAAAAGTATTTAAACAATTAATCTAAAAAATATCATGTATTATAAAAATCAAACTAAATATACCATCCAACAGTTTCCCAAGAGAAATAATCTCTCTGATCCGACTTAAGAGCAATCTCCCAGATATCATTGTAACAAGATAATCCGGAGTGAAAACTTAAGGGTGAATCCGTTTCATTAAATCCTTCATCTTCTGATAATATATTTAATTTCTAAATAAAAAATATAATAAAAAATTAAAATATAAAATTTATATTTATGAAATACAAAAATTGTTAATTTATAATTTATTCAATCTTAAGTTAGGAATAATTTTCTACTTCTACTAAATAATAAACTTTTGGAAATAAAACTGAAAAAATACACTTGTTAACGAAATAGTTAGATAAAATTGTCCTATTATTGCAAAAAACTGCAACTAATCTCAAATAGATATGTAAATGCTTACAGTTATGGTTCAATTGCAAGCTAGGTAATGCCATTGGCGCCTTAAAATCACTACTCAGGTATCCTATAAAGAGGTTTGTGGAAGCTCAGTGTTAAGAATTTTTCAGGTATTTGTTGTTTGAAGATCTTCAAATGGCAGGCATGCATGTGTGAGGACCCTGGTCCCGAATACAGCCCGTATTATTTTCCCTCAATGTCTCCCCCCATGGGAAATGTTAGAAAAACTCAAAACATAGACGGGATATTCATCCTTCCTCCTTCAGAGAGGCTTCCTGACTCTCTGGATTCAAAACTTGAGTCACGGAGAGTTAATCATCCCCCTTCACGATTGGTACTTGACTATAACATGACCCAGGGTATATAAAGGGGGTAAGAACAACAAACGGGGTTGCCAAAGGTCCGAATAAGACACCCGTCCCGTCTGATCCCGATCGAGAATCTAGAGCCGATACTTGAGGACGACAAAGCCCGCCGACAAGCCACCACGACCGATCCTCCTGCCGACCTCAACGACCAGAGAGAGACCGATCTGAAGACGATTACTATTCCAGTCTATCCATCCTAGGAAGAGGTATAATCCCGAACATTGTAAACTCTCTCTCTTAGCCCCGCGGTTAGGAACCAGACTATTTGTATTAATCTTGATCTCCAATAAACCGTTGTTTTGTTTAAGTGTAGTTGATTATTTGAATATCGCCGTGATCTTATCGACGAACCCACACGCTTCCTCCACTCGACCTGACAATTAATTACTTATCCCGACAATTCGGGATATCAGACACGATTAGCCATCCGCGACAGTGGGGCGGGTCTTGCCGACCTGTGAGCCAAAAGAAAGAAGGTACGACTCCGGCTACCTCCCGGCGTTCCCACACATGTATAATGTATTAGTTTAATTCATATTAGTATGTAATGTGGTAATGTGGTAGTAATGTATTAGTAAAGTTTAGTTCTATTGCAAAACAAGTTTAGCTCCAGGGACGAAATTCTACAGCTGGGTCTGTGAGAGGGGTGGACCTGACCTCTCTGTGGCAAAGAAAACATTTATTTAAAAAAAACTATATACACAAGGATTAATCAACAACAATATAAAAGTTGACAGATTATTTAGTAAAAAAAACAAGGATTTTATAATGCTTATAAATACAAAAAAGTTATTAAATATCACAATGTGTTAGAAAAAAATTAAATAATATATTAATCTTCAAAACTTCTTTGATTAGAAGAACTTCTGAAATAGCAAAAGTTAATATATACATAAGCAATTATACACTTAGTCCTCGATTACCTTTTCTAATCTAGCAGTGCTAAACCTTTCCTTGATATTGCCACTTTCCATCTGACTAATTATACCTATCGGTGCCATTACAATTGCTGCCTACCTCATTTACATATTTGACTCGACATATACCTCACGTGTTTACTGCCGGCAGCAACTTTAGTTCTGCCAATTCTGTAATTACTATTAAGTATGAAACAAATTAGATTTTTGATATATTTTTGGTTTGTTCCAAAGTTATTTTGGTTTCTTTATGGAAGTTCAAAGGTCACACGATAATGGCAGTCTCCATGGAATGTGCTTTTTGAGTTTTTTTCCAGTTGGAAGTAAGAAGTTGCCCTAACTAAATAAAATCCTAAAAATAAACCTTACTAAACAAAACTAAGTAATTAAGAACAAAGTTGAGGTCGCCTCACAACAAGACACTCAAAGACATGACATATGGCTAATGAAATAAAGTAAACTTAATGCCAACAGATAATAGTAAGAACTTTAATTGATAAAAATATAATAACCAATTTCACAAAAATTTGCAAGCACATTTTACATCGTATGACTGTCAAAAATACTTGCAAAAAAGTACAGGCAATTTCAAAATTAGAACACACACATACAAACTTCCTGAAAGACTTGGAAAAGAATAAATATATTTTAAATTTACAGGATTTAAAGTGTAGATAAGAAACAAAATTATTATATTAATACTAACAATACTTTTCATATCATCATTAGTTATCCAAACCTACTATATCTAATCCTATTTAACTGACTTACAGAGAGACACCAAATAATGCAGAAGTTCAAATGTGGGCTAATTACAAGATTCACAAGATAAAATGTATAGCATCTCCCAAATAAATAACACAGTAAGCTAGCTTTTGACCATAATAGCTCATAATTATAATCCAATACCTTTTTAAGTACATCTGTGGTTCACCTTATAGATACAATATCATTCCAGTGTTCAGATAATCTATTGGCTAGAATTCTAAATGTAGCTCCTACGTAAGAAAGATCCGAGTTTACCGAATCATATCTAATGGGAATTTTATAAATTCCTAACTTCTCCGACAAAGAATAATGGTAGAGACTACCATTAAACAATATTCTACGTAAAGATGTCTGGAAAGATAATATCAAGCTTCCCAAACAAGCTAAATGCAGTGACACGTCTTGAATTTTGAATGGAAATGCGTGTAAACATCTTCCTTAACAGATATATTGAAAATTGAGAATAATGATCTCAAAACCCTATAATTTTCTGTAAGGTATAACCTATTTTCCTAATTGCAGTTTCCACAATTAGGAAAGAAGGCTATACTCTAAAGATATCCTACAATAATAATAATGATAAACCACTCGTCGACTTTCATGATATCCTACAATTTATTACAGAATTTTTAATTATTTTGTAATAAATTGTATATAAAAGGATTCCTACAGTAGATCATTATTATGAAATGATAAAGAGTGATGCACCCTACAAGAATACTATAAGTTGGGTGTCTATCAGATTCCAGATAGAAACAATCAATTTAACATTTGCATGAAATATGTTGGATACACTTCTGAAAACTTGAAACACATATAAAAGATAATCATTGTGAAGCCAATTATGTATATGTTACAGTAAAAACCCGTTTTTAGTGAAAACGCGTTTTAACTAGTTAAAACTAGTTTTTACTGGATGTCATTGTTAAAACTAGAATTTACTGCTAGTCAAAAATGATTTTGAGTTAAAACTAGTTTTAACTAGACAAAACAGGTTTTAACAAAATGGCTTAGTAAAAACTGTTTCGACCAAGGTCATTCGGCTAACACGTTCCTATAGTGTATGACGAATTTCGTATCGCTTTAACCCTTTTCCCCCGACATCTTGTTTACGTTTATTTTGCGATCCCTCCTAAGGCAATATAGGTCAGTCGGGCGATGTTATTTTAAAAGTTCACCAAAAATCAAATTATCATTATATCTATATGAAAAAAATCACTTACATTTATTAATATCTTTAGTTTTAAATATGATATTTTTCAATGCATTTTATTAGAAAAATTTATAAGAAAAAAAATAATATATATCAGAACTGACACACAAACTTGATAATTTGTAACATTTTGTGAAAATTAACATTGTCTAGTTACCTAGTTGTTTGCTGGCACTGAGCCAGAAAGACGTAGAATATTGTTTTGTACAATTCGATATAACACTTATGCATGTATGTTTATTCGTTGTGAAATTATCGCGCATTATATCAAACATTTGTTTGAAATCAAAATTTTATACTGCTATCAACTAATATAATGAATTATTATACTTTATTCGCTTCGTATCGAACGAGATTATATCCGTTGTTAATAAATTTTACAAAAATCAATATTTACAAAAGTAACGACGAATCGGTACAGTTTTGCTTAAAAAGCCTGGGTACCGATCGATCGGTGCCTTCGGGGACAAAGGGTTAATTAATGTTAATAACACAGATGTGTGACCAATATTTTCAATAAATATCGTATTAAATAATACAAATGTTTTAATCCCAATCGTCACTTTATTTATTTCCCCCAAACATATTTATGTAGCTAAAATTAGTTTTAACTAATGTTAAAAGTTAAAAGTTAATGTTTGATTTTAGTTTTATCTAAAATCAAAACATGTACAGCAGTAAATTCTAGTTTTAACTAGACAAAACAGATTATAACAATGACATCCAGTAAAAACTAGTTTCAACTAGTTAAAATGGGTTTTTACTGTAACATATATATAAACATCACCAAATGATCGCCTAAATAATCAGGCTATAACACTACTTAGGAGATTGTTTGGTAGTGTTTATAGTGGTGTTATAGCCTGATTATTTAGGCGATTGTTTAGTGATATTTACGTATATAAAAGAACATGTTAAATTGACATGTAGAGCATAACAATGGCATTACCAGCCTTTGCTATCAAGGATGATAATATAATAGAACGTGAGAAAACCAGGATCATAAGACCAGTTAGACAGAGCAAATTGATGAAATTTGCTGAAATGTTTGAAATATAAAGGCAACAAATAGTAAATTTACCAACAGGAGGGATGCAGCATAGATTTCCAGTAGATGCAGTGGAAATTGCTGTTAAAAGATATACACTCTGATTAAGGTAATATTATATATAGGTTCATTCAAATAGAATGTCCACACTGGGGAGGGAATATGTAAGGATTTTGTGACAGTGTGTGACAAGGTTTTAGTAGAATAGTGATGTCCTAAAGATTCTCAAAAATGTTCCTATTTGAAATAATTTTTTACCAAAATCATTATGCATAGGTGTTTTGATCAATAATCACATAGTAAGTTCTTGCTTATTTAAATAGTTGCACTTTAGTAAAGTTAATAGTTGGACTCTAATAAGTTTAATTTGAAATGATAGTGACAACAATTTAATCTTTACAGATATAGATATAGATAGCACTGAAAAATATATCATACTAAATACTTGAAAATATATATAACATACTAACTTTAGTCTAGGAGTTATCTAGTACAGTGTCATCAGATTCTTCTGTGGTAAATTAGAGAATTTTTTTTATTGACCTATTTTTAAGATTAGCCTTGACATGGCAGGAAATATGAAACAGAAATACTTGATTTTAATATCAGGAGTAGATCAAGTGTAATATCAGTATAGGGGGATGTCTAAAAATTGATGACAAAAAGTGATAGGGAGAATCCTGTCACTTTTGTCACCAAGCTAGGTCTTAAGTCCGAAAGAACAAAATTGGTGACATCATATTTAAATGACTCCTATTGTACTAATGGATTTGGATGTTTGCTTGTTTGATGTGACACAGATGATGTTCATGTTAATACTTATCCCAGCATTAGTTAGTCAATAAGAATACATTTTGGTGTATTTCTCTTTCTTTTTTATTTTATTAAGTTTGTCAGTTATATGGCAATTCTCTTATTTGAATGCTACTGTATTTAAATATTTCCAAACACTGGCATTTCTTTGATGATTTTGAAATGGTTAAGTTAAAACTTGACAAAGAGCCATACACTAACTCAAAAACATTAGTTTAGCAGAATCAGAAATTTTCTGCTGAATATTTAAGAAGTTGTGTTATAAATTCATTAAATATAGCCAGTTAAAAATTTTTCATTGAATAATGGCAGATTTGTCCAAAGTATTCAGAAAACTTGTGTCGAAGATTGTAAGAATCAGATGCAAGTAAAATTTCCTAACATTCCGTCCTTTATGCATTCAACGACATCCAGGTAAGTAACTTCCTCCATCACTCGTCTGCAGGCAATACATAGAGCCCAGGCATCAATCTGGGAAACAATTAGTTATCACTCTCATACACATATGAATGTTTGTGCAGGGTATACTGAATAACAATACGAGTATGTACAGTACATCAGTGGCATTATATTGCCAGTCATCCTGCCGTTTTTGAGCGGAATTGCCATGCAATATTCCAGCAGGAAATGACCATCTCTCAATTACATGTCCAAGTAGAGAGTGCATGAAATGCTATTTGCCAGCAAGACATCTAGCATTTGTAACCTTTTGTATGCCATATTGGAGACTTGTATTGCTGCTCATGGAGGTTCAATACCTCATTACAATGTGCCTTGTGAAAATGTGACGTTCGTTAAAAGATAAGATACACATTGTTTCGACTCTCGGCACATTTGGTTGTTTAGACGCCAGTATAAAGTAAACCCATATTTCAGGCAAGTTGAGGGTGGGGACGTTGCATGCGTCTGAGGTCGTCGTGAGGAGTGCTTCCCAAATAAATGATGCCGAGAGTCGCACAATTAGCACGATTGCTCCTCAACGCATGCGCTGCCAGTCGCGTGGATTTAAGATCTTTCGAACACATTGTTTCACTTCAAATATGTTATCACTGTCTTCTCTTAACATGCTGTTTCTACCATATAACTTCATTGATTATGTTTTAGTTTTTAATGGTGTTCTTTTTTCATTCTCTACCAGTGTATTGTATATTTATTAAAGTAGAATATAAAGTTTTACTATAATTTCTATAATAAATATATTTATTTACCTCTTGTTTTTTCACTGTTGGCAAGGATACATTTTTCAATATTTCAGTTCTAAATTTAAAAATTACAAGTTTTATTTTATTTATAAAATTATTACTTTTTAACAATTTAATTGAAAATATTTGAATACAATAACAAGTTCTAATTAAAATCTTAAATACATTTTAATAAATATAACAGATGATCGATCATCATTGCTAATATGTTCATATGTTATTTTTAAAATGGAATATAAGAAATTTTGACAACAAAATGCGTAAGATATTATAATGATAATAATTAGATTTAAACTATATTTATAAATAAAGATTTCTTAATAAAATTTAATATATAATATACTTAAAGTATTTTTATGTTACTTAAGAAATATTAATATAAAACTTCTTAAATAATCTAAATGTTTAAAAACCACTTTTGTACTATGAAATAAGTTTTTAAAGGTTTTTGTTATAAAAATTGCCTTTTTTATAACATATTTTCAAGAAATCAAACTATGTCAATTAACAAATTTGAATATCACTATGATAATTTTCACGCCAAATACTGTATAAATGATACGAAAAATACACTCCTACTCTTGATCTGCCCAATGTATGGGTCACACTGTACAGGCGATTGAGAACATTTTAGCATTGGCTAATATGCATGCAGCATGAGCTTGGGTCTGCGCATGCACAACTTCGCTAGTCACGGAGCTAGATGCTCGATTGGTTTTCGAACATTTTTGAACTTTTGTTTTAGGTTCTTAACGGCTTTGGCAAAACTTTATGCGTTCTATTCTATATTGAATTAGTTCTATTTAAAGTTTTTTCGGCAAATTTATGTACTCGCCTGACGACGACGACAATAAGGTTTGTCGAAAGTACTTGCGACAAGCAAATGTGTATATAACACTGAACTCAGTGTATTCTTTGTATCGTTTAACAAATTTGATAAAAAAATAATTAAATCTATAAAAAAAGATATGGAAAATTTAAAATCTTTTAATAACATTTCCTATTAAAACATAGAAAACTGGAGCATTTTTGATACAAGACATTTGTTACAAATCAGATACAAAAATAACTAATTGTTAAAAATATAAATAAGAAAAAAGTGCATCACAAAACTAAATTCAGTTCTTAATTAATAGTTTTTTCAATATGTTGGGTTGAATCATAAGTAATGACGTTTTTTTTTTTTTTTATAAGTTTCAGCATACTTTATTAACATAAAAAAGTAGTTGTTTAATCCAATATATAATGTTCTCCATTAAATATGACATTTTTCCATCAATCTACAGGATGTTTCACAATGTTTTGATGATTTCAAAGTTGAATAACTCACAAACTAATTGCTAAAAACAGTGAAAATTTTACACGAGGTACAAAATTTATTCAATTTTACTTATGAAATACTACATCGGACAAATGACGACCATTCGTGGCTACACAAGACTTGAGGCGTTTCACCCAGCTTTTAAACACATTTTCCGTAACTGCTGGAGGAATTCTGGAAATTTCATCTTGAATCCGATCTCTTAATTGTTCCAAGCTTCTTGGCCAGTCAGAGTACACTCTTGCCTTCAAATAATCCCATAGGTAAAAGTCTGGCAGGGTTAAATCAGGCGAGCGAGATGGCCATTCAAAACGAATGCATTTGGAAATTATGCAATTGCCAAAAGCTTCGTGGAGAACTTCAAAGGTCTTGTTGGCTGTGTGGCATGCACTGGCAGTTTCAAAGAAGTTTTTTACCCAATTCAATATTGTTCTATGAGCAGGAATTGGATATTGCAGCTGAATCTTAAAATGTTTACAAAATTCACGTTCCACGCACACGACAGATTTGCCGATGCAAAAATGGCACTCTATCGTGAACACACAATGTTGCTTCCACCAATATGCCACAATACTACGTAGTAACCTATATGAGATGAAAGTTGACAGTCTGCACTACTAACAGAGAGCACCACCGTCACTGTATCTCTGTTTTAACACGAGTTATTCAACTTTGAAATCATCAAAACATTGTGAAACACCCTGTATAAGTTTTTCTGATGCCTTTCCTATAAGAATTATCAGATTTTTATTCAAAAAATGTTTATGTATGCTTCTGAATAACTTTTTTGAATTAACACTTTTTTCATTTTGAGTGTTAAAGTTCCAAATAGATTGAAAGAGTTAGTAATCTGTAAATGCCAGATTGAGGCATAAGGAGATGAAGAGAACTTCTCAATTAAGTCTCTTAATTTTTGTTGGAATGTTGTTGCAATGTGGGACAAGTGTTATTGTGTAACAAAATAAATGTCCTTCCCATTTGTCAAGTATGGTCATTTTTCACAAAGTTTTTCTAATTGTTGGCAGTCATTTATTGTTTCATTTGAATTCAACAACCCAAAATAGTTTTCTCCTTATATCTCAACCATACATACAGCAATAGCTTTTGAATCTAATCACCATCTTTTATGAATGACATCTTCTTGTTCCCAGTTACTAATCTGTCTAAAAATGGGGTTTACTCTTGCCTATTAAGTGAAAAACACATCTAATTCTGTTTTTATACAATTTTGATTAAATAGTGTGGAGGAAAACTACTAATTCTCTTTTCATGTGATTTGTTTTGATTTAACACATTATACACTCAAACCTGTTTTTGTGCAGTCTATTTTTGTGCGATTTTTTATTTGTGCGATTTGTTTTGTGTGATTTTTTGTGTGCGGTATATGAATTTCAATCAAATTGGTATACTGCACAAAAATAATTGCACAAAACACATTGCACATGTAAAAAATCGCAAAAAAAAAGACCGCACAAAAACAGGTTTGAGTGTAAATTTGACTTTTTAAAAAATCTTTGTTTCATTTTAATTCTAAGAAAAATATTTACTGCCTTTTCTAGCAAATTGCTCTTTTAAAAAAAAAATTCTTAAAATTTACATTTAAGGCTGCTATATATGCTTCAGTTAAATTTCAAAATTTGACTGTTTTTAATAACTTATTTAAACTTGTCTAGCCATGGAGTTTTCTGGGTTTTCTCCATGTTTGTAACACATGAATAGGGGCCAGTTTCCCTTACAAGACTCCCGGAAGGCATTTCCCCTCATGTAACATCGTGCACCAGAGAAGGCAACAGGAAACCACTCTGGTTGTAACTTCCCCCAGGATACACCTTGGTGCCTTAACTAACCACTTATTAACCTGCACCAGGTGTTTGCCGACGTCAGGATTTCTGATATGGCATGCAGAGAGAGAGAGAGAGAGAGAGAGAGAGATAGCAAGCAGCTAAACAAACAAACTGTAAGCAAGCAACATAATTTGTTTCTTATAAAACAAACATAGTTTATTATTTTTTGTTATTGGTTTACTTACTTAATTAACTGCTTTTCCACCTAACTCACTCAATCAGACTTTCATTCTGGCTTTATTCGTGATTGAAGTAGTCAGGACATTGAAGCAGTTCAAACATTTACTTGTACAACTTTTCTTTGCATTTCTTCTGATCTCTTTTAATACGAAATAGTTTTTGTGTGCCATTTGGTGCTAAAAGCTAGATGTGTTTTGATGTTTTATTAAAAAAGTTCAATAAAAAATAAAATTTGTGTAAATAATATAAATTTAGTAAGTTTTGCTGATAAGTAAGATACAATTATCCTTCCTGTCATTTATAAACTACTTTAAATATTTTATTTAAACACTCTAATATATTATTTTACTAGTTTAAAGTATGGAACCAATTTTCCATTTTTTCACATGCACAGTATTGGTTTTTATCAAATTTTTTAGAAATATATCTGCTATAAAAAACAGAATTGAGTGTATAGATATTCAATGTAGATAGTTCTGTTCTGAAATATCACATGGAATTCATATCCCGCACTTCTTTATCTTCCCTAGTTGGTACAATTGCCTCATTGTTGTTGATAAAAACACTCAGTTTTTCTATAATTTCTCTTGTAGATAGCTTTGGATCAGCTTTCACTAATGCAGCAATTTCAGCATTTTCTAAATCAAAAGGTCTCTGTAAAAAAGTTCATCTTCAAGAGTTCAACTTCATCTCCATTCTTAAATTTTTTAAACCAGCATCTGTCCTTTGCGACATGTATGGCTTTACTGCCACACATGCTACATATATTGTTTTTTTGCTATAACAATAGTGTTACTTTTTCTAAATTTGTATAACATTATATGCCTTAAATATTCTTTCAAGAAGCTCATTTTGATTCAAACTAATAACTTAATTTTTTAAAAATAATCAAAAACTATTATGAAAACTGTTATTATAACCATTACGCCATTAATAAATTAGCAATTGAGCTAATTGGTGTATTACACAAATTATGCTATACTACAGAAATAATTCTTAGAAAAAACATTCTACTCAATAAATATTTAGACATTAATAAATTATTTATCAAAATGATGACTTTGCTCATTTAAAGATAAAGTAATATGGTAATAGCTTAAAAATTTCTTAAACTTTGAATTTAAAATAATGTAATGTAAATATTGTATGTAAAACAAGAAGTTATAGAAAGAAATCATAGTCTTAATCACTAGAAAACTCATACAATTAAAGCTTTTAATCTCCCAAATGATAAAAGAGAAACTGAAACAATTTAATGACCTTTAGTTTCTAGCATTTAATAGCTTATTTTAAAACACACTATTTATATCCAGTTTGTATTCATTAACTACTATAAAATGTTTACAAAATTCCAATGTTGAATAAATAATAACTTACTCATTAAAATATTTTTCTTTTAAATCTGGAATATCTAATGGCAGATCTAAAGTGCTTTTTGATGTAATCTTCTCTGGATGGCATAATGCACCCATAAATGGTTGTTTTTCATATTTACCAGATGAAAAACTCTGTAAAAATATAAAATATTTGAAAAATAGTAATGTTTCCTTATGCCAATGACACACTAGCCAAGTAAATTCAACTATACAATATGTCTGAAAAGAAATTTGAAATTTAATTAGTTATATGGTAGTTAAATGACTCTTCTGCCGCAAACAAAAATATAAGACTGTTTCTTTGCAACCGATGAAAAGGTGTATAGAAGATGTGTGATCTTCATTTGAAGTAAACATGACAGCCTGAAATTTTATTTAGAACTAGCTGACCCGGCCACGCGTTGTTGTGGCTCAAAATGTATCTATTATAAATGTATAACACTTCCCCCGTGGGGGGAATTTCAAAAAATCCCTTCTTAGTGTACATTCTCTTGACGTACCCTATTAAAACGCAATCAAAAACGCATCTAAAATAGTATAATAAAAGCCGAGTTCTTCACAGTAAGCCTTAATCCTGTCCCTCTCCCTGCTGGGGAATATCGAAAAATCCCTTTTTAGTATATATTCTGTTGACGTAACCTATTAAAATGCAATTAAAAAACACATCTAAAATAGTATAATAGAAGCCAAGTTCTTCACGGTAAGCCTTAATCCTGTCTGTCTCCCCCCAGTGGGGGGAGTTTCGACGTGTATATTATATAAAAACACGTGCGTATTCGAATGCAACGTTGTGTCAAAATTTCAAAGGAATCGGTAGGAACAAACAAATGTTATATTTTATTTATACAGATAGATAGAAAATGATCTGTTTTAGTCCATTCTCACAGAAAAGCAAACTTAGGTCGTCAGAGTTAGCACCATCTGTTGGACATAAAAGCCTTAATCCATATATAAAGATATTTTTGAAAGGGGGGAAATGGTGGTCTTCACATATGCCACAAACCTTCGCGGGAGTGTATTAAACAACTTCCCGAAATTTCATGGCAATCGGATAAATGGTGTGGTAATGCATGAAGGACAAACACACACACAGACAGACATACATTCGTTTTTATATATATAGATAATGAGAAAGTTATATGCTTGATTGACAAAATATAAAATTATCTATACAACATTAATTTTCAAGAATACCAGGATAAAATAAATAAGAAAACAGCTATCATCATTTTTTTTGGAAACAACAGGTAAGATTACTTGCTTTTTGTATATATGCCTATAGTGTATGTGCTGTATACAGTATAGTAATTTTGATAATAAATAAGTAAATAACATAAAATATAAAACTGAGATGGCTACACTTTTCAGCTTTTTCTGAAGTAAATGAAATCTAGCAGGAGGTATTTTAATTTAAAGTTTTATATACCTATTATATGATGACAGCAGGTGATGAGTCATCACACTAAGAGCTAAAATTCATGTTTCCAAATGAAAGGAAATTTCTCATCTTTCCCAAAAGATGACAACAGAGATTTTGGAGGGCTTGTAAAAATGTATGTCCCATTTCTGTTATCAACATTATGTTCTGTTTGTAGTCAAAAAAGGTTTATTTATATTGATATATTTGGTGGTGTTAGCAGCTATAAAGACCAGTCCACGTTCCCTTAATCTCACTTCTCTAAATATTCCCTGAATAGTTATGTTATATCTCACTTGACAATAGTAGTAAGAATATTAACTAACTAATAATTAATAGTAAAATTATATAATGTTATTATGTAATATTTTAGTATTAGTCATTTTTGTTTGTTAATTTTAATTGCTAATAAAATAAATTTTTCATTAGGTAAAATTATTTGTTCCAAAATTTTGCTTGAATTTCATTTAGCATATACATTTTTCTGCTACAACACATCTATTCATAAAATTATTTAAATACATGAATTTACAAATTAGATACAGCATTACTTCTTTATAACCTACTATAAAACATCATACATAAAGCAGTATGCTATAAAACTTTAAAGAAAGCTTGAAACTAATATTTTACAAAATATACTATATATGTGTTTTAAAATGTTAAGATGTTATACAGTAGACCCCCCTATAACACGGGTTCGTATAACACGGATTCCTATAACATGGCAAAAAAATTGCGATCGTATTCGTATAACACGCTAAAAGAGACTCGTATAACACGGTAAAACGTCATCGCCGACTCGTGTCGCAACAGGATTGGTCAAATCTGGACCAATAGCAGATATTGTACAAACTGTTGCATTTAAACCAGCACTGGACCTACTCAAAACAATTATTATTCGACGGCCATAAAAATTATATTTTTATTAATGATGTCCCCAAGGTTAAGTTATTTTTCTGCGAAAAATTCGCCGATCGGGAAACACGCGTCCATCGTTCGACGAGCCGCTCTGCGACGAAAACAAGCTTAAGCAATGGCGTCGTCGAACAGTGAGCACTCGGTAAGTAATCCTACAATTTTTTGTTTATAGCATAGTTTATATGGATTATTCCCAAAAAATTATACGTGTTTTGGAAATGTTGAGTCAAATTAGTCTAGAATCGGTTAATTTTACGGAAGAAAACCTTTCAAACAGCCGTACCCCCTAAACTGCACACGTGCCGGGCTGCGATTGGCTCGTACAACACGAATTCACATAACACAAAATGTATCTACCATGTTATAGGGGGGTCTACTGTACAATCATTTTGTGAATATTTTATTTTGTATATAGATAACACTCAAAAAATTAGAAAGTTTCAGCACTAACAAGTAACTGTGCCTTTTTTTCTTTAATGTATTAATCATTCTACTTGTAATTTTTTAAAAATTGCAGATGAACTATGCTCCAATAGCAGCATTTCATTAAATTTTAAAGAAAGAAGAACAAGAAACTAAAAATATTTTTATGAATATAAAGAAGATTTGAGTTTAAATTATCCCAAAAGTAATTTTTTTAGAAATTGTTTTTTGCTATTTTTGATCAAGAATAATTTCTATCAAAGTTAGCAACATTCTCCTACATTTAGATTTTTATACAACATACAAATACTAAA
Organism: Centruroides vittatus; assembly: GCF_030686945.1. Taxonomy (NCBI): domain Eukaryota; kingdom Metazoa; phylum Arthropoda; class Arachnida; order Scorpiones; family Buthidae; genus Centruroides; species Centruroides vittatus. The sequence continues at coordinate 4,185,982 of NW_027122172.1, forward strand.
ATGAAAAATAAGAATTAAGAAAATACTGTATGTATTTAGATATCATTTTACAAAATGAAGAACATTGAGAAATAAATAGAAGCAACTTTTTCCAATTGGTGTTGTACAGATTGTAAATTTACATTCTGTACAACTCCAATGCAATGTTTAAATATGATATGTAAAATTACAGATTAATTTCCAAATTTACATGTAGCTTTAAGAATCTTATTAACTCTTCCAATTGGTAGTGCTTCTGCAAAGCATAGTTTTTCATAGTTAAAATTAATAATAAATTCCCAAAGAATTTCTATGATTCATGAAAGTTTATCTAATTTGAAATTACTGTCTATTAACATAATTATGTGAATAACACATCACTCAACAAGTCTCCAGTCTGTACATATATAGCAACACTGTTGACAGACCCGTATGATTTCTGGATAGTACCAACCTTCAATACGTGTCAAAATTTCATGACATTCTTACAATTAGTTTACAGGTTACAATGGTTTTAGTGACCCCAGTTTTGTAATTTTCAAAACAACAAATAAAAAAGAATTTCGTGTGTTGATTAAACATTGTTTTTTGATGGGGAAAAATACTGTTGAAGCCAAACAGTGACTTGATAAGCATTACGGAGACTCTGCACCAGGGAAATCAACTATTATTGACTGGTATGCTGAATTTAAGCACGGTCGTACAAACACCAATGATGCTGAACGCTCTAGTCGCCCAAAATTGGCAGTTGTTCCGGAAAACATAAAAAAGTCCACAAAATAGTTTCGAAAAACTGTAAAGTGAAGTTGCGTGAGGTAGCTGACACCTTAAAGATATCAGTAGTGTGTTTACAATTTTACATGAAAAGTTAAGCATGCGTAAGTTGCTTTTGAAGTAGGTGCTGCATTTGCTCAAACCAGACCAAAAACAACAACCCGTCAACGATTCAGAGTGCTATTTGGAGCTGTTCAAGTGAGATAAAAAGGATTTCTTGCATCGGTATTTGACAATGGATGAAACATGGATCCATTACTACACACCTGAACCAAAAAGATCGTCAGCCGAGTGGACAGCAGTCGGTGAAAGTCGTCCAAAGCGACCAAAAACTCAAAAGTCAGCTGGCAAGGTTATGGCATCCGTATTTTGGAACGCGCATGGTATTTTGTTCATCGACTATCTTGAGAAAGGTAAAACTATCAATAGCGAATATTACGTGGCAGTACTGGATTGATTGAGTGTAGAAATCAAGAAAAAACACCCTCACATGCAAAAGAAAAAAGCGCTGTTCCACTAAGACAATGCCCCGTATCACAAGTCGATGAAAACGATGGTTAAATTGAATTAATTATGCTTCAAATTGCTTCCTCACCCACCGTACTCTCCAGATCTGGCCCCCAGTGACTACTGGCTTTTTGCAGACATCAAAAAGATGCTCCAGGGAAAGAAATTTGGCTCAAATGAAGAAGTGATTGCTGAAACTGAAGCCTATTTTGAGAGCAAAGACAGATCGTTCTACAAAAAAGACATCGAAAAGTTAAAGAAGCATTGGAATGAATGTAACACTCTTGAAGGAGAGTATGTTGATGAATAAAGTCAAATTTCTAAAAAAAATTGTTTTTCTTAGTTAGACCGGAGACTTATTGAGTGACATATTAAGATGGTATAATTAATGATTTTGCAGAACATAAGGCAAGAACAGCAAATTTTGTGAAATAATTGTAGTTCACTGTAAATTTTGAAATAATAAATCTACCTCTATATTTTGTTATTATTTAATCAATATTGTTAATTGCACCTGAAAAAATTTTACTTTATCATTTTATTAAATATATTTTTGTAAGCCTAAGCTTCATATGAAATAGAAAGTCAAGCTTTATCACAGCAATATCTTTGTACCAATAACCAATCATAGAAATTAGATTTCTCTATGGATAACAGATCAGAATTTATACATTTAAATTCCCACATTTTTACAATACTCCTAACATAGGAATAAAAATTATCGGTAGACTAAAAGAATCAGCTAAGAAGACAAACCAAACTCCAAAATGTGTAATATTTTGGAGATTGCTGTACTTATTAAAAATTAGCTGGAAGTTTACAGTTAATTTTTAATAAATCTAAATAAACTATAAATTTAATCCAAGCTTAAATAATTATAAAAATTCTCAATGGAGCAGTTATTTTGTACAAAAATGGTATAGAAGAAAATTTTCTCCTATACCTTATCTATACCTTTCTTCTATACCTTAATTATACTTAAATAATTAAACTAAGCATTAAAGATGTATAGACAAATATAGTGAACACACTCCCTACAAAACAGTTGTTAAGGTAAGTATCAAATGTCTATAAATTTGTTCTGACAAAATGCTGGAGTTTGAAGCATAAAACTATGCAGCTGTATTTTCAAATTGGCTATTGAATATACAAAAGGAAATTAATTAAAAAAGAAGTGACACTCCAAGCAAAGTAACCATCTTGGAAAAATTAGGTTTATATGAATTTTCATGTAGTAGTAAACATTAAACTAAAATTTTATCAACTTCCAATAATTCTAATAACTTTTACAAAAAAACTTTGGTGATCTCAAAATGTAGGAAGATCTCACAAAAATGAATAGAAAATGAAAAATAAAAAGGTATAAAGAAAAAATCTTATTTTACTTACTGGAATATTAAACAAATAGTTTCCATTTTTATCAAAACCAGGATAACATTCAAAGAGCTGAGGAGGAAAAAAAAAATCAAAATTATAGTAGTTTAAGTTAAATTTTTATATTAGAGAGGTTGAGGCCGAAGTCTTAAACACGAAAACGTGTATGATGGACATTCGGCGCCGCTTTCCTGTAAACATAGAAGTTTGACAATGGCATTTGGAACGTCGAGCGTGATTCCACTGACTTTCCAAACGCCATTGTCAAACTTCTAGGCTTACAGGAAAGCGGCGCCGAATGTCCGACATACACGTTTTTGTGTTTAAAACTTCGGCCTCAACCTCGCTATTATTTTCAAAAATAACTTACAGCAGTATTTTCATTTACAAATTGATCATCTGAAACGGTCATTTCGATTTCAAAAATTTCTCTGTAAACAATTACATTTTGGTTTTATTAATTTTAATTTTTACGATATTCATAATTATATAATTTAAAAAAGAATTATTACTTTGGATAGTGCATATAAAAAGAATTTTTTCTATAGTATCTGGTATCACCATAATGTAATGGTTCTAGTGGAAGAACATTAACTTCATCCTGAAAATAAAAAGCAAACATTACAATTTCAATAAAAAAGAAAATTATTAAATTGTCACTATCATAATTTGAAAGTGTAAAAAATATCAGAATTTGTAACTAAATCTTACATAATAATATAATGTTATGTTTATACGCGCTTTTGTCCTTAATTACTTATATTATACTTGTGTCCACTTTGGGCATTCTCGTGAACTAGGACTTGCTATACTGAAGGAAGAGAAACATATAATTTCCAATTAAAATATATTAACTGTAACATAATTTTGTATTGTGAAAGATTGTGTTACAATAAATATATTTTAATTGGAAATTATGTGTTTCTCTTCCCTCGGTATAATAAGTCCAAGTTCACAAAACGTCCAAAGTGGACACAAGTATAGCATTACGTTGTTTAAACATCTGATTAAAAGTTTAATTATTCTTGTAGAAAATGAATAAATATATTATATTAATAATCATATTTAAAGTTGAAATATACTCTTATTAAGGAAACTGAAATAATTTGTTAACTAGCAATGTTTTTGGCCTTTATTGATTGTTGTCGGTCATACAAAAAAATAGATACCATTTGAATTGTATAACAAATATATAGAATAGAAGTTAAAATAACTGATTTAAAAAAAACATACATTATTAGTCATGTGTTGAGGCTGATGGCTTGAAAACAGCATTTGAAATTGCCCATTTTTCTGAAGATAATGTTAATAGAGATGATAAGATACTAAATTCTGCCAATATGACCCAATACCAATCATTTTTCAATCAATCCAACCTTCGCTTCTATCCATACTCTACAGATTTGGTAATAAATGAAAGCCTGAAAGATTATTGGTTTCAAGAATGATCACTTTGTTCACTAACAATTTAAATTCAAATATAAAAATTTATAGGTGCTTTTCAGATATGGGGCTCCAAAAAATTGTAATTGTTTAATTTGTCTAGGCTTGACTCAAGTCCTGTCTTTAGGAAAAAATTCAACATAAAATTTTATAAACAAGACTATGTCTTGTTTATAAAATCGTATGTCCTGCTGGCTTGTCAGCTTAGAGGTATGAAGGAGTACATCTCAGGAGTTCAAATTTGGTACAGAGTATTAGGTGCCCAAATCATGGGCGTATAAAATAAACCAGACTCAGGTAGTCAGGGGACTGAGAACTGAAACACAATAAAATACAAAATGGCGACACTCTCTACAAACAGGCAGTAGTGCGAGATTTGCGCATGCGTTGCTTGTTGGTAAGTTGGAAATACGAATATTGTTAAATCAAATTTTGACAAACATGTTCGAAAAGCAAATGTTTCTAAATTGAATTCTGACAAACAAATCTTTGAAAAAAACCTATTTACCTGTCCCGTGTTATTCCCCACATATTTCTGGTCGCCACGTGGTAACCTTGACTGATTGACCGGAGATATCTCGTTTCATCATTGGAACTTTTTGAAACTAGATGACGAGTCATTATAATTTTATAATTTTATATTAAAACTAACTTCCGAAATATAATTATTTTTTCTTTTTACATTTATTAATATATATATTTCATTTGTGAAAAATAAAAAAATAATTGCAAATGATACAATAGCCACCATTATTTTTTTCAAAAACAGGAAATTTTCGCATTGACAAAAATTCAACCGGGGATGTCACGCAACGGAGATAAATTTCAACATTCGATAGGTTAATTTCACTGAAAATGTATGGTGGATGAACTTGTGGTCGTGGCTGTGGCTGGAGAAGTTTGAATGATTGCACTCAAAACCAACGATACCAAAGATGATTGGAGAATGAGAACGAGACCCGCCGTGAGCGTCGAAGTGATCCCGCTTAGTAGTGAGTCTCCAAGACATAGCCTTGTCCCAAATACGGCTTTGCCATTTTACATGTATATATCTATAGTGTTATAGTATATTTATAGTATAGAAAAATTGGCAGTGAAAAAACTGTCACCAAATTGTTAACTGGCTTGAAATATTACCAAATCTGGCAATAAATGTCATCAGACCTAACAACATTGCTCACTTGTTGCCTGTCCATTGCTATAAAGCACCCCTACAAAGTTGGCATTCTCCAAAAGCTCATATGTCACATATGTCACATGACCATCAACAGTGCATCACACGTGGAGAGGACGTTCTGTCTACCACAGATTACAAAACAATGCAAAGGATGGGTATCAAAAAATAATAAAAGGCCAGAGTGTTAAAGTCAGACAATTTGCCAATTATTGACATATAATTAGGCTAAGTTAATAATTAGATATGAAGTAATTTGTCTAGAGGTAGACTGTTAAGCTGCTATCTTATAACTGAAATGGTATTGGTGTGTAAAACAAACAAATTCTGATATATCAAGAACATTGGTATCAGTTATATCTCTAAATACTAATTATAACCAAAACTTTAATTACAAGTTTTATGTATGTTTTTAACTTGTATGTTTTGGGATAAGCTAATTATGAATTAGACAGCTCATAACGTTATCTATGGTAAATAAGCAAATTCTACTATATTTAAATGTTGATTTACATTCAAATGTCCTTAAGAAGATAGGGAATAAGCATCCAAATAGCTAAATTTCTAGAGATAGCTTTGTTTTTTACAGAAAGACATAACATACATTATGCATGGTTGAATAAAGTCTACAGAAGTGAAAATCAACAGTGTTTATATTTAATTTTGAAATTAAATGAGTGAATTTAGATCTAAGTGATGAAATTTACAGTAATTCATCTCAAGCAACTGAGCACTTTGTTTCAATTTAAAAAATAAAGTAGAGATATGCATCTGTTATTACTAGATGTAATGAACAAAGGAGGAAAGTAAACTGACTAGCATCATTCCTGGCTATTAACACTTATTAAAATTATTTCAGATACTTATCGGAAAACAAGCTAAGCAGACTTCAGAGGTAAGCAAAACAGCAAATGCCAAAGAAAATGCCAATTAAAAATTCAATTATCATCAAGTCTCTTCATACATTATGAGGAAAATGAAACAAAAATTTAAAATTATTTTTTCATGTGAATTGATTTCTAGCAATAATTTTTATATATTGTTTTAATATAACTAAACTTTTTTGAGAAATTTTCAATATATGTATACCTAATTACTGTACTACCTTGACTTGTGACATGCCTCCATTACAACAGCCTGGTTTTAAGTCTGATACAGTATACATAAAGAAAAACCCAATGCCAGATGGTGGGAAAAAGGTTAAGTGATCATTACAAAAGTATCTATCACGAAACATTTTTATGCAAAAAGTACATAATAAACAGTAATCAATATCAGTAATGACAAAAACAGAACATACATTTCATTTAATAAAACCATTTATTACTGCTTTTACAAAGTGTTATAAAGAATATGAGGTTGATGAAGTTTCTTTGTATAGTTTTACAGATGGCAGTGTGTTTGCTTTGTTTCGTTTCAACCAATGCACCTTGCATTTATAAATAAGACTACTAAAATGAGTGTCATGAGTTTGATTAGCTGCATATTGAGGAGTCATAAGTCAAGGTATATCTGATATGTATAAATCTTATAAATTATCTTACCTTTTCAAAAGTTGATTTAGGTATATGCAAGTTATTCGCAAGATCATTATGTTTATTCTCTCCACTTTCCATCAGACAAACAAGAAATTGCAGATTCATTTTAATGTTATCTATTAAAATATCATTTAAAGATTTATTAAACCAATTGAAGATAAAACTATACAGGCTTATCATTATGCATTATTTCTTAATTTTTTTTCTAAAGACACACATTTGATAGACATTTACAAAACACAGAAAGAACTTTTTGTTCCTGACACATATAAAAAATGCTATAAAGAAAAAAATTATAGGACTATTTACTGACTCTACAGTGTTTGAGTCACCATTGGTTAAGCTTGTTTCTGTCATAGAATGTCACATTGGACAGCAAACACATAAAAAACATGATGCATGACTACCACAAAACATCATGCACCTCAGCCAAGTGACACCTCTGATGTACTTCCCAAGAACTTTCTTCTTACAGAAGACTTCATTCTTTCGAGTTGAACTTTGGAGGAATCACATGATAGAGTTGTCAGTGATGTCATTTTTTAACATGTGATTAGCACCATAACTAGCCTTTTATGTGCCCGGTGCGAGCATTTGTAACTACGCCCCAAAACTCTGACCCAAAACTCGGTTCCGGTCATTTCTGCGACCCCCAGGGTCTACGCCCTGTGCCTGGGCACCACCTCAGTTATGGCACTGCATGTGATTCACCTTTTTTTTTGAACTTCGAACACACCACAGACCACAGTTTGATAAACATTGTATTAGTTACATTTCTAATAATACTGTAACCTGGTACAACTGGTACAACAAAGCCCACTGACTTAAGATTTGATAACAATGATTTATCAAATCATTTGCAAAGTTAAATCTTTCAAGATTTAACTTTGCAAAATGCAGAACAAATAAATTATCAAATTATTTTAAAATTCAGATTAAATGCTTGTAATCCTAAATAAATAATTATAGATTTGTTATCTAAATTTACAAATATATATGTTTTATTTAACTAATTGTTTTATTTTAAAATTTAACAGTATTGTATTTTCATCAGCATTCGAGTGAATACATTATGAAATTGTATCAATCATTTTTAGATACCGACTTTTAATTTTCAAATTAATTTCCTTACTTCATTTAGTCTTTATTCATTCTTTACTTTCAGAAGTAATGTTTTACCATTTGTCAATTTTCTAACATAACTTATCCCAGTTGGTATTCTTGTAATATACTGTATGGTATGTAAATAGGTATTTTTATTATTTTTGAATTAAACGTAATTCTAAGAACAAATGGTTAAACAAAAGAATTAAGAAATAGGATTAGAATAGATTAGATTCTTTATTAATTTGTAGTAAAAACTAGATGTTAAAAGCAGAACTGTCAAGAGGATGGAGCTGGAAAGTTTTCCCAGAGCTATAATGGTTCCTACTCCTATAAAATTAAAGTTATTTTTACTAACAGAAAATAGTCTTTAAGACTAATTATAAAAATTGTTTGATTCATTCCATATTAGTATATTTTGGAACAATTGCTAGAAAGATACCAGAAACATATTAAAACATTACTACATCTTAAATATCGATTTAAATCAATATATAACAATGTATTATAATTTGATAAATAACTAATACTTCTACTCTGCATTTAAAAGTATACTCCCTTTATTCTTTGTCGTCTTAATCAATCAACACTGAGTTTTATTATATTTATTTACACCAAAACATTTAGTATCTTTTGCTGCGTCTGGTAATATTTATCATGATAATCTATATAGTTATAGAATTATTGTCATCAACAAGATGTTTTGTCTTCATTCTATTATTATTATTATTATCATTAACTTTTTATTGCTTAATAAATATGTAATTTAAAAAAAATGGATTCTTAATCATTAATGAATATTAATAGTTTTAAAGTGAAGCTTATAATTATTCAAATATTAAAATTATATACCTGGGGTATAATTGTCATTGTCTTTTAACCTGTTTAAGAGTGTTTCTAATTGATTTGCTTTATCAAACTGTCTTGTAATTCTGAGATTATAAATATGTGCCAAAATATAATCAATAGGTGACAAATCCGAAAGTCCCGAACTTGTAGACACATCTAAACAAAAATTTTTTATAAATTATTTTCTTTATCTAATAAAAAACAAAGTTTAATAATTTAAATTTCACCTATTTTTGAAAATTTCAGCAAAATTTCGTATGCTTTTCTTTTCATGTGCTTCGTTATTTTTTCTTGTTGTATAAGATGGTTGAAACATCTGTATTGATGGCAAGTATGTTTTCTGTTGAATGAATCATTAACAATATTTTCACATAATTTAGCAATAAGATTATTAATACTTGAATCTTCTGCCAACTCTGAAATAAATTAAATATTTGAAATTTAAGTTCTTTTTACAATTGAATGAATAAAAATCATAATTAAAATATACAAGTTAATCATAATGATTAATACAATAATATTTTCAAAGTGACCAGTATATTATAACTTTCTTTCTTCTTCTTTGGTTTATATGGAGATGTTAGCCTTGTAGGCTCTTTCTCCGAATAGACTGCGCTTATTGGTCGGTGAAAGTGACCGGTACGAGTGACATAATTTTCGAGCCCCATCACGTGTCGGTGGGGAGTACTGGTAGTCGAAGGCTCGTAAATGAGAAGCAAAGTTTGGACAGGTTTATTGTCAGAGTAGTGCCCAGATCGTGACGGGCTCTAGCATAATGGGGGCATTGCAACCAGAAATGGAGCGACGTTTCCTGGGCATCGCAGTGGGAGCAAATTGGTGAATCCCCGAGATGGCAAGAGTATAAGAAAGCATGCGTAGCCAGGCTAACAATGTTTCCACGTACCGATTCAAAGTATAGTGGTAAAGTCACGGGGAGATGGCGATCTCGGCCGTTCTTTCGAAGATCGGCTTTCCAGGAATCCATATTATAACTTAGTAAATGGAAAAAGATTTATATTAGAGTTTCTCAATGGACCAGTTGTGAAAATAAGTTCAAGAGTAAGCTCTAGTTTAAACTGATTTCTATCTAAATTTATGTTTATGATTATGAAATTTTAGTAATGAATTTAATTATTATTTATTATGCATATTTATCAAAAACAAATACTTTATTTGCAGATTTTTGCTTTTTCTTGGATTTTTCAAATTGATTGCTGCAATTTGTTATACTGCATTAATGTCAAAATAATAACGTTTACAATAAGCAATAAATCTTTTTTTTTGTGAGAAAAAATTTAGAACTTTAAAACTGTGCAAAACAATCTTCAAGTATTTGTGGAAATTTTAATATTGGAGAAGTTTTTCAGCAATTTATATAGATGAATGACTATAGAAAAAAGTAGTTTTCATTCATTAAGCATTATTTTTTTTTAATATTTAATATTTGCATGTAGAATGTAAATATGATGTTAATTCTCCCAATGTATGGTAGATTTGCAAAACTTACCGCATTGCTCTTAAATTTTGTTTTATTTCTTTTCAAAAATTTTTAAGTGTGTTTCTCAAATCTTCAGTTTGAAGAGACTTGCTCAGCAAGTGGATGAGTATGTTTATGTCACCATGGTGAAAGGATTTCATTGCTCATCATCAGCCATTGACTGCATGTGCCCTGCTTCTTGTCACGTCCAGCCTTCTTCAAAAATCATATCTATGGGTCTAGATGGCTCTCCTTTTGCTTTCTATTCGAAATGGGCCCATCTACTGGATCCTTGATGGCCATTCTTACAGCATTGAATCCCAAATCATGTATAAGACCCAAGCTTTGTCCCATTGTACTTCCATTTTTTTTGTTTAATGTTAACTCTTCAGCAAGCAATGTTAACTTTTCAAAGTCTTTATGGTGTTCTTTTAACCTATCTGCTAGCAGGTGGTGCATGCTACCAATATAAAGCCTAGTCTGTCCCACCTTTATATTCAACAAATATGTTGTACACACCACATTTCTAGTCCACTCTTACCGAACTTCCTTCTTCCACTATTCGTAATCTCGTCATTCTCTCTCTCTAACATCCCGTACGGGATCGAAACATCTCCAAACCACCCACGGGGCAACACCATTTTCGGAGACAGGCCATTCCTTCTTTTCCAGAATCTCCAGTTACAAGTTATACGATCCTGGCAAACAAATTTAATGTCGTCTTGACAAAATAATTGTATAAGTAGCACAAATTTTTTAAAAAAAAGCACATAGCATCCTTCAAATAAGCATATATTTTCGCCTTATAACATAAGTTTTAAACACAATTAGAAGTTTAACGTGCACAAAATCCCGAAACTTTACATACACCAAATAAAAATAAAAGTATTAACACGATAACGTTGTCATTATTAACATTTAAAATAGTAAATATACCTAAGTTTGTGATATCTTTTCGGCCAATCATCTTTCACATCAAGCCAAGTCATTCATTCTGCTTTACATTTTCACATATCGTTTTCTAAATATTAATACCATTTATTGTGCGCCAAACAATATATCTGTGTATTAGAAACTAATATTTACGATCATTTCTTTTTCTAATTTATTATTAACTTATACCGTAATTATATACGGATTGCCTCCTTTCAAATACAGTAACAACACACATGTACTGTACTCGACGGTAGTTCTTTATTTTGATACCAGAGGTCGCGTTTCGAAATCGGCTGATTAAAGCCATTTAGAAACGCGACCTCTGGTATTTTATATATAATTAATTGTTTCTTTTTAAGTGTTCATTTTGTAGTATCTACATTGTTTACTCGAAACGAAATCGTAATAGCTTTATTCAGTGTTTTCTTATATTTATTTGAAATGTAACTCGTTTCGCGTTTTAAGTCGTAACGACTTTTACCTGCCGAGTGTCTTTTTTTTTTAAGCTCTTTCCGCCCTGTGGGCACTAAGAGGGCCTCTTTTAGTAGGCCCATTATGGGTTCGGCCAGGCCCACAATGGGGCGACCGGGTGGTGAGGGTCGGGGCCCGACATATCCGAACGGACCACCCCCCGAAAAATTCCTGGGGATTATTCGACCCGTTCGGATTCGATCCCGGGTCCCCCAGAGCGGTAGGCTGCCACCTTGACCGCTCGGCCATCCGGCCGTCAAACCTGCCGAGTGTCGGTAGAAGTAAGACAGTGCATTAACAACACATAATATTGTTTTGATTTTGATGTTTTTGTTTTATTATAGACCATAAACATGACAAAACGAATTTATAATTGTCGGAAACAATAAGATATGGACGAGGCGTTAAGCAAATTACACAGTAGTGATATTGAGTTTAACGAGCACACAGCAGTGGCGTAGCGAACATAACTGGCGCCCGACACTTTTATTGGCGCCCCCTCCCCCCTCCAGGAACACACACAGTTTGTCTTGGAGACCATTTGGGCGCCCCTCTGCGAGTGGCGCCCTGTGCATGATACACCCCCTTGCACCCCTCTCGCTACGCCACTGGCACACAGACAGTATAAAATGGCTAAACCGACTCTACGACGCCATCTTCGAGGATCAAATTCGTAAGGTCTAAAGATCTGACTGGAAATATGAAGAAAGAGTTAGTTAAACATGTTCTTTAGAATCATATTTCTTTGGGCTTCTGTGAAAACTGGTACTTCTATTGGCAAATATATATATATATATAAATTATCACATCTTTTTAACACAGAAAAAAGAATTGCAAAGAAGAAATGATACTATAAATTCATAAAGATAACCCTTCTTTGTCTGTACGCTATTCAGAGGCAGCCTCAATGACAAGAGCAGAAAATAAAATGATCGGTTGAAAGATACAAACAATGAAAATTAATTTTCTCCTGCGAAAGTTCACATTTAATATTAAAATATTTACATAAGTTATCTATTTTTCCTTAAGACATCGGGGTCGATCTGTATAAATCTTAAGAGGATAGGCCAACGACAATGAGTAAGAAAAATTTCCCTGGCCGCCATTTTTGATCCTAAGGTAACATTAACCCTCGTTTGTATTCTTAATTTTTGTAGTATGGTATACAATTAAAATACGTTGGGACAGGTCAAATTTCTTGGTACAAAAATATCGAGGGTCCCATGTGGATCGTATACATGCGTTTAGAAGTAGAAATGAATCAAGATAATTGGCCGCAGATGTCACGTGATTTTGACGTCACCGTCTTTCTTCCGCTCCTGTAGAAAAAAAATTGTAGACCTATAAATTTCCACTGTCGTCCGTCTGTCCGTCTTTACTTTAATCTATAGCACAGTGTTAGATAAATGAAATTCAAGACCAGATGATGTAAGCTTGAGAGCAGGGAACCCAGATTAACTATATATTTGTACTAAAAGCAGCGTTATTTCAATTCAAAAATTTTTCTTTGGAAGGAGTTAAATTAACAGTGAGGTTGAGGCCGAAGTTTTAAACGCGAAAACATGCACGTCGGACGTCGAGCGCCGCTTTCCTGTAAGCCTAGAATTTTGGCAATGGCGTTTGGAAAGTCAGTGGAATCACGCTCGACGTTCCAAAGGTCATTGTCAAACTTCTAGGCTTACAGGAAGGGCGGCGCTCAACGTCCGACGTACACGTTTTCGCGTTTAAAACTTCGGTCTCAACCTGGCTAATAAGGCGATTTTTGAATCCACGGATTATTTTAGAATTCTACAATAAACGCGCCAAAGACTTTATATATTTTTTATTATTCTTTGAACTCAATTTTGACATCTGAACAAAATTAATTCTTATTTAATGGCGGGAACGTAACGGAAAACGCTTTAGCACAATCTTAATATCCCGTTTATTGCCGCCTCGGGTTCTATTCGTTGGATTTATACTGGAAATATTCTCCGCTGATGATCATTTTATTCGTTCTTCCCGATTTAACGTCGTCCCAATTTTCGATTTTGCCCGTGACGTAAATCGAATCGCTTCCTCGAGAATCGTCTCTCGCGTCTTCGGAAAACGAAACTCCTAGATGATGGCCACTTTTAGAGGAAGACCGGTATTCCACCCGTCGGACTTCGGTGACGACCGGAGTAGCGGCGTGACGGACATTTTCCTGTTTCGGTCCGTGGCTGTCGGCTAGCGTTGTCGTCGGTGGACTTTCAGCTTCATTCGAGATACTTTCGGTTTTTCTTTGATAACAGAAAGTCTGCGTCGTTTCAACCGTAACGCTATCTCGAGAGGGAGGTTGGGAATGGACCGTCACCGCTTTGTCCGTCTCGTAACGAATCGAAGGAATTTGTTTTTGCCGGTCTCTATACGGAGGTATTGTTTTTATCGACGCGCTCTGTTCGGATAGAGACTCTACAGTTTGTTCGCCACTCTCCTCCGTTGGAAAAACGGCTACGACTTGCTGATATTCGTGAGGAGCTACGGTTTTTTGCAATTCCTCCGTTACCGGCTGGCTTTTAAAATTTTCCGGAGATAATTCTTCGTTTACGGCCTCCCCCTTTTCGTTTTCTTCTTCTTCCTCCTCCTCCTCCTCCTCCTCCTCCTCTTCCTCTACTTCTTCTTCGTCGTCTTTCACTGCATTCTCCGGAGACGTCTCGAGTGACGCAATTTTTGCTGGTTTTTCTTTTTCGGGTGTCGTTTTCGATTCTTTGGCCATTTCCAGCGCTTTATCTTTTTTCCCTCTGGGTTCACTGTCGCTTTCCTCCGACGATTCTTCTTTGTTCTTTATGATATTTTTAAAAAAACGAAAGCAAGGAATAGAAATGGAACTTTCGGTTTCTTCGTCGAGACTAGAATTTCCTTGGCCCACGTCCACGAAATCGTCGAAGACTCGCAACGCCATGGTGAAAAGCACGGCGTCCGACTCTTCCGTAGTCGCGTCGGCGCCATTTTTCGTTAACGGTTGGACAGTCTCGTTTTCAAATTTATCACGTGACGAGAAAGCCCGACGGTCGTTTCCGGTAGGGGAAATTAAGGCGGGCAGGGAACTATCGCCGCGCCTAGATTTATTATTATCGACTTTAACCAAGGGAATTCTTTTTTCTCGTTGGAGCAATCCAAGAATCGCGTCTTTTATTGTTTCTTCTAGAGTTTTTCGATAATTCGATTTAATGTATTGTTCGGCCAAGAAAAAACGCGACGGACTATTAATTATTTTTTCTCGAACGTTAGAACCTGCGTAGTTAACACGGCCCTTCCTTCGTCGTACGGTATCGTCCGACGAGTTTGGAGATTCCGACACTCCACTGTAATCGGCGTTCTTCTCCATAGAACCTCCCTGTCTATCCGTATTATTTAAACGGCCAGTGCCGGAAGTAGGCTTAATCGTTTCCGTGTTACGCCATTTTGCACGGGTTGGAGTCGGAGCCGTTGCCGCGTTTAATCGGGAAACGTCGACTTGGTCTTTAAAATCGATGGAAGAAAATCGGAGTTCCTTCTCGCAGCCTTGGATTTTCCAATCGGTCTCCGTACAGTCTGAGGTCTTTTCTTCGCTCTTGTCTGTCTAGAAATTTAATAATAATTTCTTTAAAAGACGAACGGGAAATTATTTATTAACTCTCCTCTCGGCGGGCATCGAGAGGAACCCGTAAAACGGCCGAATGATGTAATACGGGTGCCACCCTCCTGTGGTCTCATTAATTAAGAAAGAAAATCAATTACTTTATTTTGGTTTTTCTTCTCTTTTTCGTCGTCACAGAAATCTGACAAATCGTGCACGTAGACGGATGTGGTCCCCTCTTCCTACAAAGCTACAACCTTGTAGTTACGGCTTCCTCTAAACCTAAACTTTAACCTAGAAATTTACCTCTTTGTCTAATTTACGACTTCTTCTGGAATTCAAGAAACTCTTGAGAAAACTTTTCATGGAGATTTTCTGAAAAATATATTTCGATTGATTCGATTCCGAGTCAAAAAGAAGCTAAAAATGGCGCTGGCTAACCTTTTTGCTGTCGTTCGAAGTGCTTTTTATTTATGAACACCTCTTTACAGAAATGTATTTATAAAAATGTTTTCGGTATGAGAAAGTGAAATTCGTCAAATAAGTTGTTTTTGTTTAGTATAAGAAAACAAATTAATCGATATTTGCAAGCCTTTATCCTCCTAACAAACGGAATAATATCGTTACAACAAATGGATTCCGTTATTATTATAAATTATTCGAATATTTTCCGTGGTTAAGACAGATTTAGGAGATGATTGTTATGGGGAAATGACCGATGGAAAGACCTGGATAAAGGTGTAGAGAGCGAAGTGGTCGATCGTGGGATGTAAAACAGGAGTATACCAGTGGCGTGCCGTCATTGGAAGCGACGGAAGCGCCGCTTCCACCTTCCAACGACCTTCCCTTGTATTTTATAAAATATAAATTTTCATATTTTAACGTACTTTTAATTAATTAAAATTAATATTTTATTATAACTGCATTATGTATCTTTTACAAATTTCTATACTACGTGTGAAAAAAACGATAAGATTGCTATCGTATATTCGAATAATTCGGTGGCGGAAGGAATGTCGAAACCGGGTCAGTCTCCAATCAGCCAGATTACATAGGCATTGGCACATGCGGTTTACAGAGCACCAACCTCACCCGGTTTAGCAGGCAGAAGCGACACACGCGTAAAGCGTCCAATTTTATATCCCGGAGCGGTTCTGAGCTGTTAGCCGCCTGCTAGGTATTCGGCCACCCTCGCCCGATTATGCGAATCACGAGTAGACTAGATCAACGGCGGGCAACCCCCAGCCCGCGGGCCAGCTACGGCTGGCGAAAAGTTTCTATTTGGCCCGCGAGATCTTTAATAGATTATTAAATTGGAAAAATACCTAATTAATAGTTATTTTTCCAATTCTTTGTAATTTTCGAAAACGATAAGAGAAATAAATGTAGTAATTAACTTTTTATTTATTTATTTCATATTTGCAGAATAAAAAAAATTACGAGTCACAAGAAGGCGTCAATTAACTACTACGGCGCGGAAAAAAACGTAAAATTTATTCTGGCCCGTGTTATAAAAAGGGTTGCCCACCCTAGACTAGATTTATAACAACCCAACCGATAGGAGTTTACTGGCACGTTTTTATGATAGTTCTGTATAGTTGACGGGAGTTTAAAAAAACTCCATTAAAATATTTGATATATTTATTCTGCGTTTATTCCGCTCTCCCATCTTATATTACTTACGGATTTCGATGTTAAACCGGTGATATTACGATTTAGTACGTCCCATCTGTAAGGGGATGCAGAAAAAACGTGTACAATTCTAGCGCAGTGTTAAAAATTAACTGTTACTTTGGCAGCATCATTTACAACCAAATTTAATGAATGAGACGTACAAGGTACAAAAAAGCTCTAGAATTTATTTTTCTTAAATTTACGATCTATGTATCCGTTATCATAAAAATTTGTCTTCCAATGTTTTCCCAAGACTACAGATATTCAAGTACAAAGTAACTGGTTTCGACTTATTTCTACTAAGAAGTAGTTAAATAATAAAGAAATTAGGGAATGGGGACATAAATAAAACCCTGCCGAAAGAGCCAGAATTTTACTTAAACAAAAGCGTAACCGAACCAATTACTAGCTCGGTACAGTGGGGAACTGATTCCCGTGTACACCTGGTACTAAAACGAATTACAGTAGTTAGAAAACAAATGACTATTAAGTTTAACATATTTACATATGGTGAGAAACATTTAAAATTTACAACGGCCCTGTGGCGTCCTTTGAGATATACTAGTGACGCGACAAAAGAGGCATTTGGCATTGACCGGTATCGACACCCTCGGAATTTGTCACGCATGCATTCACTGTACACCT
Organism: Centruroides vittatus; assembly: GCF_030686945.1. Lineage (NCBI taxonomy): Eukaryota > Metazoa > Arthropoda > Arachnida > Scorpiones > Buthidae > Centruroides > Centruroides vittatus. The sequence goes on from NW_027122172.1 coordinate 4,203,507, forward strand.
AGCAAAATCGTCTCTGTTTCCATTCATGAGCCACTCGCAGGTATGTACCAGGTATGTATAATTGTATATTCATCACAAATTTTATTTTACGAAGTAAATTTTAATAATTTTATTTTTAATTTTAGCCCTTATATCGTGGCTAGTGATTCAAAAATTTATTTTAAAAAAGTTTTGGCTGAAGACCATATAATGAAAAAGAAAACATTATTAAAAGAGAAAGACCAATGCCTAAATTAAATATAAATACGTCGACAAAAAAATTTCGACATTTTGACGATAAAATTTACGACGAATGACGATCCTTTCGTAAAATTGATGCAATTTGGAAATCAAAATAGAATAGAATTTAACATTGGAAGACAATATAAAATAAATATTGAAAATTATAACGAGATAATTACGATTAATAGACGTTATATGTCTTTTCTCGAAGCGAGAATTGGCATTTAGAAGGCATAGGGAATTTATTGAAGCTAATAACGGAGGTAAAAAATTGATCTTTCTTATTTATTAAGTACGTCGGATAATCTATTGAAAATACATTTAAAGAAGTATACGGTTTTTACTGGCTTATCGAACAAACTAGTACGAATGGACCCTGACGCGCAATTAACTGATTGCCCCTGTAAGTCGGCTTCCCTATTATCAAATGTCACGGCACGCCACTAGAGGAGAGTTAAAATTCAAAGAACCTCGTTCATCACGTGAAGTAACGATATTGTTTTTTTTTGTATGTATATCTTTGTGTGCACCCTTTCGCGACGAACATCACACATTGAATTCGGATTTCGTAAAATTCAGTTATTGGAATCTTTATTGTGAGATTAATTGAAACAGAAACAAAAGAACGCATTAATATAAATATAAAAATAGTTATAGATAAAAAGATAAATAAAAATATAAAATACCATTTTCCCTAATACAGTATGTTTTACATTCTTTTACATTTATTGTATCAATGAGTAAAAATTCGCCGTGGGATTACTTCAATCGCACAACAGAAAGAGATGCTGGAGTGTGCAAAATGTGCTTTAAACAATCAAAGCAGTCGGAGAAAGTACTAGCGGGCTGCGTAATCACCTCATACGACGTCATGATATAAACTTACTGCCGGAAAAAGTGCACAAAATGAATATAATAAAAAAATAACTACGTTTTTCAAGAAAGAAAATGACGAGTCTTTGCCTATAGTATTATCTCGTATGGCTTCAGTTTACGGTCTGCCATTCTCCAAATTTTGCACATCGAATGACCTAAGACGACTTTTCTCTGCAAGCGGATATGTGAATTTTCCTAAATTTCCTCATTCGATTAAAAGAATGATCACTGAATTTGGAAAAAAAAATCAGGATAAGATTATTAAAGATATATCGGAACGAAAAGTTCGAGGAGAATCTTTCAGTATATACCTTGTGACGAATGGACATCACTTAACAACCGTCGATATACGAATGTCAATCTCCACGCAAGTAACAAATTTTGGAATCTTGGTTTGATTCGCGCACGTGGATCTATGTGTGCTGAAAAATGCGTTGAAATTTTAAATGCCAGATTAAAAGAATTCAATGTTGACTATAACAACCTAATTTCAATTGTCACGGACGGAGCTGCAGTGATGAAAAAGTGTCAAGATTAATCAATGTAAACAGCCAAGTGTGCTTTGCTCACGGCTTACACTTAGCAGTAGCGAAAGTTCTATACAAAAAAGGCCACGTTAAAGAAAACAGTACTGAACCCATACATTCGAAACTGGATGAGGAATATTCCGAAACCTCAGACAATGAATCTGATGATGGAGGATTTGAAGTAATACAGGAAAGCCTCGATGACACTAAGTTTCGCAGGGATGTTTTTCAAAATGAAACTTTAAATTTTTTAATTAAGAAAATACGAAAATCACCACCAAAAAATGACATTCTTCAGAAGCATATTAAAGTTGAATTAGAAAAAGAATTATCTCTACTGTTAGACTCAAAAACACGTTGGAGCAGTATGTTGACCATGCTGGAACGTTTTTCACAGGTCCGAAATTCTGTCAGAAAAAAGTCTAATTGGTATTAGTTCAGATCTGAAGATGAACCTATAAAAGTAGCGGTCGAATCATTGTGTTGCGAAAACACAAATTTGTACGTTGCAGATGTAACGTTAGAATTTCTGATAGAAGAACTATCAAAGCAGGATTTCTTTCTGTGTAACGAACTAAAGAAAGAAATTATTTTTCATGTGAAAGAGAGACGAACCATTTACTCTGATATTTTAATGTATCTACACGCAGAAAAATTAAACAAACATAAGTCACACGAAATATTCAATGATGTTAACAAAAATACAATTTTAAATGGAATCGACCGAGAACAAAATCTACAATAAAGAACTCAAATTTAACAATGAAAGAAAAATTGGATTTATTCATTAAACATCAAACGAGCGTAGACGCTGATAATAGTAATATTAAATAACAGTAAATTTAAAAGTGTGAAAGAGATAGTTAAAAATGAAATGAATTATTTCGTAGAGCAAAAAATACAAGGTAATGCAGCTGCCATTTGTACGAAAATTAGATCTAGATTAGATGACGAGAGCCTAAATGTATTATGTTTTCTAACAGCCTACTTTCAAAGTAAAGAAAAACATGATTAATAATTAGCATTATTTGTGAGGCCCGGAAATAGCCCCAAAAGGGATATGTACAAGTTTGTTAAGTCAAACCCTAAGATTATAACTTTTATAAGTGTCGAGTCGGCGACACCGGACTTTGATGTCGACGCTCATAAAGAGTAACGGGAAAAACAAAATTTTAGGTAAAGAAAATTTAGAAAGAAAAATATTAAAAATTTAAGACGCAGTTTAGAAAGCAAAACGAAACTAGAAAGAAAAAAATATCAAAATGAGCGTAGGTGTCATAGTCCACAATTAAACGCGATCATAGTCTAAAAGACGGTGTCGGATAAACCTTCTCTTGTCGACCTTTCCTGCGACCTAACGAAGCTCCATTTACACCTGGAGACAGGTGGGATACCAATTGGGAAGCGAGCAGGAGAAGAGTTAGCCAATTAGCGATGATTCGATCCCGAGAAAATTATAAAGCCTTCGATGTCAAGGACAGAAGAGCTTCCTCTAGACTACCTGTTGTGTTCTTTACCTCCAATAGTGGTGTTTCCGTTCATCTTGTGCGCACTGTCTCTTCAGAATTTCGAACTTTTAACTCGACGTTGCTACGGGGCCCCTCCAGCGTAGGACCAGACCGAAACCGAAAACAACCTAAAGCTCTGAACTCGAGGACCATTGCTAAATTTATGTAAGCATTTTCGACTAAAATAAACGGTTTCTATGTGAAACGCTTGTTTTTCTGCCTCCTCAAAACCGCCACCCACATGCGAATAGCCCTTAGCCATCCCGACGGTTGGGAATAAAAACTCCCCCCATTTCGGCGAACTTACATATTTCAATGTCGTTATGTCATAATAATTACTATTATAAGAATATTGTTTGCGTAAACCAGCGGTTCCCAACCTTTTTTTGACCAGGGACCACTTTGATTTCATTGTTGTTAGCAGGGACCACAAGGTTTAAGGAAAATAAACTTTAACGATTACTTATGTTAAAAGTCTTGATTAAACTCGAGAGTAACATGCTTTAACAGTACTATTATAATAGAAAACATAACACTTTTAGTAAAAATTAAATTCAGTTTGTATCGATGTGGGAATAATAATTTAAAATGAATAAAAGTTTTAAATCTTTCGCGGACCATATTTTAGCTCTTGAGAACCGCTGGTCTAAACTGATAGAAAACTTAAAAATAAATGGTTATTCAATAATACTGTCAGTAATTCAGTTTCGTTTTAAATCATTCCTTAATACGATTTTACCGGTAATTCCAAATATAATTACCGAATTACCGGTAACGTAATATCCGGCAAATTTGCAATCACTAGGCAGGATTAACGATATACACGGTTCCTACTCAAATTTTTGTTTGAAATTCCCTGACCAACTTTGTACAAATTCTCGGACATTAACAAAATAAAACAGCATACGATTTACTATGCAAATATGCTATTGCTTCTTTGACCTTTTAGTCAGTTATTTTTTCTAATTAACAGTTACGTAATTTATATAATTGCTGAATAATTAAAATTATTAAATTAATCCACAATCGTAAATCTATGCGGCTTTGAAAAAAAATAAAAAGCCATTACTTATTGATCCCCGTACAAAAGTATACGTTTATTGAATTTATCTCTTAAGAAATTTCCTGGGTTTTATAAAATATTAATAAGATCAGAAATTGTTTTCGTAACAAAATCGCCTAACAGATGGCGCCACACACGATTCTATTTATTATATCGTAGTTAAAAACACAGAAGTTATTTTCTAAATGAAATCTCGCAACAGCCGAGAAAGTTGCGCAACTCGTTGCCGGGTTTTTTGACTATAAAAAAGAAAATTAAATCGTTCGTTTCGAGCAGTAGGCCCATCACTTTTCTTCATTTCCATACAAGAACAACTATAATATTTTGATTCCTTGGTGTAGAATACGTACACGATATTTTCTTTGGGGCGGGTAAATTCATAAAATTCGCTTATTTAATAAATAAGTCACTTCGATTAACGTTTACGTAACTAAACTATAACGCGCATATTTCATATAACCAATGTCCGACGACGTCAGATAACCGCTTTTAAAATGGCGTCGGATGAACGAAATATTAGGAAATTTAGTAAAAATTGCGCTGTCGGTCAATCGGAGAATACCGGACGAACGAGAGGAATGATTTGTTGTAGTTTTGGGGGTGGCGACGTCGATTATAGAAAATCTTGCTTCTAACCCCTTGTGGGGAATGGAAATGGAAGGCGGAGGGTGGTAGGGAGTCTCTCGATCCCAATCCGCCGTCATTCGAGGGATAGGAACGTAAAAAATGCGGATATTTAGCCTTAAAATTCAAAAAGAATCCATTACGTCAATCGCATTCGAATTCGTTAGGCGCTTTCTAATCTCCATAGAAACGGCAACAATTGCCGTCTCCATAGAAACGCGTATTGTTGCAACACGATTTTGCGTCACTTTGCCCGTTTTTCGCTTGCCGAACGGACGTGTGCGCTCTTTGCTCTGGTTTCTGCTGTGTTTTTTGCCTTTCTTCGGTGTTCTTTGCTACTCGAAGAGGTTTTACGAAGACTTTTAGACGCCGACATTACACCAAGTAAGATTTTAATTAGAATTTAGCTAGCTGTAAGATTTTATTTTCGCTTCGTTTAGTCCAACTTTCGGAGACGACGTCGGCCGGCGTATTTGCGTTTAAATCTGCCGTCGCTTGTGAATTAGGACTTTTAAACGAGCCGCCACATTGGACAGCGACCGAAGCGCCGTAAACGGATTAAGTATTTGCTCGTTTCGTAATTAATTCATTTATATTTTATAAACACGGTCAAAGAATAAGAATTATTTATAGAAATTTAATTAAAAATTATTTAATACTAACTGTAAATACGAATTTTAACTAAAATATACTCTGGTAACATTGATGGCGGAAACCCGTATTCCGAAGCATGGGATGTTCCCAGTGGCGTAGCGTGGGTGTCAGCCGCCCGGGGCGGAGGAAAATTTCGCCGCCTCTTATTTAGGTATTATTATTATTTATTGTGAAATTTTGCCGCCCCATTAAAGTGCCGCCCGGGGCGGGCCTCCCCTGCCGCCCCCACTACGCTACGCCACTGGATGTTCCTTCGACAGGTCAAAAATTTCGCCCTTTGACCTCCGACTTCTCCAAGCAATTTATGTATTAGTTACAACGCTTTTCAATAACTTATTTTGCCAGAATTAAATTGTCTGCACTAATACTAATACACTTAACAGTTATCTATACAGGCTGGACACAAATAATTCTTTTCCTTAGGCTCTTTGTCTCTTTCCACAAGGTGGGTCTTTTCCGAGTGCGGTCGATCTTCCACACTTACGTAACTTTCTGCCAATGCTTTGTGCCACTTAAACGTTCGTGTCCCGAATGGCGAGTTGGGCTGTGGACACGTTTCGCGTCTTCGTACGTTTGTCTAGTGTTTTGGTCGTCTCGTTGGCAATTTCTTTGCACGAAAGTCTTTTAGATGTCGTCGTTGCGTTTATGTGACGTACACGTTAGGGAAAATTGCTCTAGAAGGAAACACTTGTTACGACTTGGGCTCGAATGCCTTTTCCTCGTGGCTACGTGCGGCGTGTCTTTAATTTACTGTCGTACAAATACAAATTACACGTAAGAGAGTTTCTTCGTTCTGGGTCGGTCGTCTCTACTGCAAATACACTTGGAACGTTCTAGCAATTTCCGGTAGGATCTAACGCGAGCTATCCGAATTCCGATTCGTCATGAGTATAATCTTGGACATTTTCTGCGTTAATCGGCCCCAGAAGACATCTCGGCACGTCGTTCGATGGTCGGATTCGAATCTTTTAGATTTAAAAAGGCAGCTGCTGTTAGCATTTTGCTTTTCTCGGAAGAATTTAGACATTAATTTAAGCTTTTGTTTTAATGGACTAATTGCAAATTTTCTTTTTTTTTCAGAACGAAGATGTTGGAGTAGTTTCGCCGGATGTTCCGACGGAAGAATGCGGTGACGCTGGAGGGAGGTGGTTCCTCGGACAACGCAGAACCAGTCTGTCGTTCCGTGCCATTGGAGGAGCGAGAGGCAGCGGGTGAAGAAGACCTTCCCCAAGTGCGCGTGGCGTGGCATCCTCCCGGAGTCGGGATCATGCGACGCTACACCCTGGGTCCAATGCACTTGGCCAAGGTCTTCGGGGGTCATCCGGCCACAGACCTTTGCTGTGGAGGATGTAGAAAATGACAACTCCTCCGAGTTGACATTTTCTGGTTGGTCGCGTTCTGCCCGTTCGTCCGCGACGGCGACGCCACCGCTTTGCCGAAGTCGGAACGGGGAGGAATCGGAGGAGAGAGCCGCCGAAGTTGAGGGACCGTGCTGTCCGTGGTTTTGTCGCTGCGGACAGCTGTACTGGCCTAGGCTTGCTTTATTGTCGAAATTCCTAAAATTTTCGAAAAAAAGCACAAGAGTTATTAGGCTTCAAACAGGGTGAACAAAATCGTGCAACACACACACTAACATCCATACATGCAGAACACCCACCCGAATTTCTTTGCATTTCTCGTAATTTCAAGGTCCCCGAGTCCAAAAATGTAAAAATCTCGAAGGGTCATTCTTTGACCGATCGCCATACTTTCTCGCTGCTATATGTAACAGCCGAGAAAGTAAAAATACTCTGCCTCTCTCTCGAATGATATATATTTTATTAAAATGTAAACCATTAAGACAATGACAAGAAATATGTTTTTTTTTTAACTATTTCCGCCCTGTGGGCACTAAGAGGGCCTCTTTCAGAAGGCCCATTATGGGTTCGGCCAGGCCCACAATGGGGCGACCGGGTGGTGAGGGACGGGGCCCGACATATCCGAACGGACCACCCCCGAAAAATTCTCCTTGTTCGTTCCAGGTGCAAAACAACGTGTTTTAAACTTTTAAGATGACAAAAACATAGATTTCTCTGTAAAATAATTAACTCTTTGTGGTTACCATTAACACAATGACAAGAAATATGTTTAGAAAAAGTGAATGTTTATTTTTAACTTAAGAATTTATGTAAATTTAAAACAGATTGAGAAAAAAGTTGCAATGGAGAATGTTGTTGCTAGAACGAATTTACAAATTGTCTGCAATAATTTAATTCATTAATTATGCATTAATATAATTGTGAAGAATTTCATTTATAAATTGCGAAAATATCAATATATCGATTGACGAAACAATAAACAATCGACAATACAAATAATAAGAATGAAACATAACAATCGGGCGTCTTATTTAATTGTTTGACTTCATTTAATGCGGAGAGACGAAATACGCGTCTCTACGGACTAAATGGGGGCGGAAGCAAAAATCCTCCGAGCCTTACCTCCTCGTGGTGCCCCCGGGGTATTCCTTTCTGCTGCACTCTCCCTCCTGGGATCTGACCAGGAATTTTTTCAGGATTCTTTTTGGTTTTTTTTGTTTTTTTCTACAGGATTATTTTTGTTTTTTTGTGTGTTTTTTGGATTATTTTTGTTTTTGTGTTTTTTTGGATTATTTTTGTATTTTTGGATTTTTTGTTTTGTTTTTCTTTTTTTCTCGCGGTCAGTGAGGGGAAGTGGGCAGATTGGAATACGCAAACAAGGCAGGGGGTAAATTTTTCCTCCCCGTCGTGTCTCCACCTTGTCGTGGTGGGGAGGCTTGGTGATCCGTGCTGCAGTATCTCGATGGGATTTCTCGTCGGAGTGTTGCGGCCAGATCAAACTAAGAGAGACACGCCAATGCAGATTAAAATCTCAATATTAACTTTAATAAACTGTTTTAAAAAGTTATTAAATTGCAACTATATATAATAGTTGCTATAATGATAATTTCTGCTTTTGTTTTTTTAAAACCAGAAAAGGAAAAAGTGTATGATACTTTACTCGAATAATATAACGTAATTATTTTAATAATAAATGTACGAGGAAATTGTAAAATAATAATAAATAAAATTTTAATTGAAATTATATTTGTAAACAGAAATTGTTATTACCGATATAAGTGAGTACATATTTTACTTAAATCGATACAGTATTTTGATATAAATTTGATTATCAGATTAATAAATTTACAGATAACGATTCTATTTTGAAAATTTCATATCAAGAGATGTATATTTTTGTGTAATGATCAGCAAATTCTTAAAAATCGATATAATAATAATATCAAATGTAAATCATTTATAATTTGATACGCACGATTAATGTAAATACGATATTAAATGGAGTGATGTCAAATTATTTTATTTAATTGCTTTAGTGTACATTGCAAAGATTGGTTTTACCGGAGTTTATCAGTATATTTTTCTGTTTAATACTTAAAATCAGATTTCGCTTTGAAAAGATATTTGTTGAAAATGTTAATAAAATCAGAAATAATTTAAATTTTCTGTTGTAAACTCTGTTAATTACATATTCAATATTTGTTTCAAGGTGTTTTGCTATTGCACATGTACTTTAATTATGTAAAATAAATATTTAATAAAAATTTCACCAAATTTTATACAAATGTTAATACTTTTTTTAAATAAAAATAAATTAAACATTTAGTATGTATATATCCAATGCCGTAGTAATGTTAAAAAATAATAATAATAATAATAATAATAAGGAGCCTAACTCTTCATTTTAACACGAATACATAACTGATAAACTTAGTACCCAAAATAATCAGTTTCTATTACAATGTAATGAAAGTTAATCGTATTGCTAATAACATTACAAATCGGTATAAACGAGCAATTATTTGCAGTGACATCGTCACAATGGCAGACTGCAATTTTCAATCGTTCTTAAGGAAGGCATAGAGAGTGACGAGTCCTCTTGGAGTTCGACGTCACTTTCTATTTTCCTCGCGAGGTCTGCCTCTTCCTCCTCGCTCGAGACTGCGTCGCCGGTTCTGTTTCTGTGGGTGGCTGCGGTTCCCTTGGCCTAGGCCGTAATCCTCTTCGATTTTCCGCAACTCGTCCTTTGCACCCGCATTCGACACTTTTTACCGGACGTGGCCGTCTCTTACCCGGATGTTCTCGCGGACTTGTCTCCCGAACGTGACACTCGATCGACGACAACGGATTTGACCACCCGGACTTGACACGTTTCTTCACAGGACGCGACATTCGGCCCACCTTTCTTCCCAAACAGCTGATACGAGGATTGAGCTTCCGGTTAGGTTAGGCTAGGCTGGGTCAGGTCCTTCGCTCTCCTCACGACACTGTTCGGGTAGAAAGACTATCTGATAAAGGTAATAACGTTCACCTTAGATAATAAATGAATCGACTTCTCCTTTTCTCGCTGTCTTTGTGTTTTGCAGGAACATTTGGGAGGGAGAAGTATCTCCCTCCCCAACTTTACCACCAAGAGGACCAAGTGGCCATTTATCGTACAGGTGAATATTTTCCGAAATCTCCGATGGTAAGAATTCTTTCGTTTCATTTTTAACACATCTTATTCTCGTATCGTAATTTACTGTTTTTCTGTTTTCAGACATGCCGAAGGTGTTCTTCGATCACACACACACACACGCACGAACATAACATCGCTGTACACGAAGTGCGTGATGTTATGTCCGTGAATTCGAATTCTCGAATTCACGCACTTACACGTCAAGCGCCTCGTTCTCTGTAATTCCCCACAATGAAACAACCCGAACACTCGCTTCCCACAAATCCAACTCCTGGGTCCTCGTCCCGGGAAGTGGAAACGCCAATTTTAAAGATTAAAACACTTTAAATTGGCGGCCGAAGGGGCTCTGGTAATCACACATCTTGCACGGATTAAATGGAATTTACACATTCGCATCAATAATCTCTTTGTGATGAATTTTTCTGTTATTAAATCTCTGTAAATTTATTATGGTAAGAAATTATTTGCGTCAAATCTCGGTCGTATTTCAGTATTGCTAACTCTTACCTAAGATCATCAATTAAAGATCTTCGTGCTCATCGTATATTTCATCACACTTGCAATACGGCAGCTGGTGATTTTTTGTTTTGTTTCTTTTATGGAGGGCCTTTTTAATTTTTCCCATCGTCGGTTTCTGAAGATCCACAATTTGGGCTGCCGGACTGTCTCGACACACCAGGTACAGATCGCCCCGGGTTCTTCGACGGCCCGAAATCGATGTCAGAGCGGTAGACCGAAGTCTTAACAGCTCAAACATCCGGCCGTCACCTTGTTATATCGGGTGTTGAAAGTATAACAAGTAGCGACAATTCCATATAAACAGTTTCTTATTGTACGCTGGACACTCGCACATAAATTGTTTTTAGTTGGTCCGCAATGTACAGTACCATATCTCTCACACAATATATTATTTCGGTGAGAAATTGACACCATTTTGTTCACGACGCGTTTTAGATCTTAGTAGCCAATTGTTTCTAATACGATCGGATTTCAACAAATCTAACCAAACTTGGGCCAAAGGTTATACAGGAAAGACGGGTGGGAGGCCGACAAAGTCTCGCTCGGAACGACTCGGGGCCGGTTTTGGTAGGTACGCAGTGCGTGCATGCACGTGGCGGCCGATTGTCCACTAAAGAATATAATTTTTCATACTGTAAATATAATAATCAACTGGCTCCAGCCGGTCGTTATCTTACTCCTTTCGGGGGAAAACTTTTTGAATGATGTATAGTTAATCGGGACACGCCACCCCTAAGCTTTCTATATTTCGTCTCGAGTTTCATGTATCGAACTCCGTTCTCGAGATTAAGGAATTTATAGGTCTACACTTTTTTTCAAATTGCAGCCCAATTTAAATAAACAAAGAGATGCGTTGTTAATTTAAATAAATTTTTATATACACATATTCATTTACTAAATAAGAAAAATTTCATTTTAATTTGCAGCTTGTATTTCACGGAGGCGCAGAAAGGCGCCTATTATCAACGGGGAGGTTCGATTTGAATAAAATTAAAATTAATTTTAATGGATGTTTTTAACCCCTGTCAACTACACGAAACTGTCGATAGTACGCTCTCGTGGGTTTTGAATTTACTCGCGATCGGCATTGATAGGGGCGGTCAAGTATGTGTAGCACGCCGGCGAGTAACAGTCCAAAACATGTCCTGGCGGCGTCGACAAGAAAAGCCTCCCGCATATTGTAGTATTTTCCATTATCAGAAACAGCTACAGTGAGAAACTAAATTCATTCCACATTAAATAAATGTTCTAAAAACCGAAATAATTTCCTCGGGCTGCAAAGTATTAATTAATCATACCATTTATCTTGGTTCCAAGGTTGATCACCTTAAGCAGGTGCTACTGTCATATAGAATTTCAAATTAATCGTTAAGCGACGATTACTTGTCTAATAATCGGAGTAATAGGTAAATAATCATTCCACCGCAAAAACAATTTAATAATTTTTAGTTTAAAAAAATCCAGCAACGAGTTGCGTAACTTTCCTAGCTGTAGTGAGATTTATTAAAAATACAACTTTTATTAATCGTAATAATTACAATTGTGTTGGCGCCATCAGTTAAGAGATTTTGTTGTAAAAACTTTTATGTTATCATCGGATGGCAAGACAGTTTTGAGGGTAGAGACGAGTTTTATTTTTGAATAAAACCTTTATTCAGTCTGACCCTTCTCGAGATACGATACGTGATCCCCTCGACCTTTAACCACCAAAATTTAGTACCATCGATGCCCCTTATATACAAGTTACCATGCCAAATTTCGTTTCTTAATCTTTATCTCGTCCTGAATTATTAAACGAACACACACATTCTGGGTATCAGTTTTTTCGACTTTTCTGGGTTCAGACGTTACGATTACAAAAACAAAGACATCAAACGTGACAGGATTACAATATTACGACAGCCGGAAATATATCCCATGTTGTGTTATAATAGCCAGGAAAGTAGAAGTCAATTAATTTATTAATTACTAATTAATAATTCTACACAAAGTTTTTTTTTGTTTTTTACTTTTAACGCCCTATGGATATTAAATGGGCCTTTTTAATCGAGCCCATTGCAGGCGAGTTTTCAATTTCAACACGCTTTGGGTCAATGGGATTGTTTTCAGAACTCTAACATATTAAAACGTGATGTCAGAAGAATGGTGTGTCCGTACGAAGTGTCTTATCCACCTGATCTTCGATACGTACAGGGCAGAAAGGGATTAATAATATAGAATAATAAAGTTTAGAACATTGAAAGAAATTTTAATTATGTTAACAATTAACTCATACAAAATTGACTTAAATATAAATCATCTTTTTTCAAAAACATTTATTAAGCAAACAATCGATATGAAATATATACAAAAACCAAAAAGTTCTCATAGGTTTAAAAAATCTTAAACAAAAAATCAACAAGACCAAATTTTGGTTTCAATAAAAAGTGTTGAAAGCAAATTAATAATATATTCACAATTCCTTTAACAAAACAAAAGAATGCTTTTCATTCTTGCCTCACATTCGGTCAAACAATAAGAGCAATTAACGAGTAAAATCAAGCACCCATACGAGATTTTCATTTCTATTCATCAAAGTCCACAATTTACACAATTTTAAAGAATTACACATTAATATAACATCCTACTTTCACTATTATCTGGGACGATAAGGTATAAAATTTGAATCAAAACAAGAGTATGAATCGTTCGGTGTGAATGTCAATTTGCCTTATTTGTATGAAAGCATCTATGGTACGATTTCTTAAAAAACGTCTGTCGAAAATTGCTATGTTTTTTTTTAAATTTATTGGCACTATAAACAAAATGGAAAGTATCCAAATATAAATACATAATCGGATGAATAAAACTTATAGGAACGACTTTATTTTTAACGAAAAATGATCGTGCGTGTATTCCTGAGATTAAAAACAAAACACCCCAATGACTTTTACATTTACTGAACATTAATAACCTTAATATTAACGATAATTTGTTGTTAAAGTTCGCTTTTAATTTCTGTCACCACGCATCTGGGACAAGCGGCCGGTATTGCTCCGTCGGACTGGTATCGGGCCAACATCTGCTTGCTGGTCTGAGGAAACGTGTGCAACGATTCCTTAAAATACGGAAGTATTATCGACTTGAAATTCTGAGTAGTGTAATGGTGACCGCAGGTGAAAATGATCACGTCTTTGCTACACGAAGTAGAAACGTGAGATCCTACGCGCTCGCTTATTAACGATTTGCTCAGACGTTCGACGTCGTTGGACGACAGATGAATGCTACAATTGGCCAGAGCTCGCTTCTGTAGATTGTGAAAAATTTCTTGCCACAGACAATGAGTGGGAACCGGTCCCTCCCATCTATCTACCATATGAATCTGCTGTAGCATGCTTGCAGTTCCGGTTAATTCCATCATGTAATCCATTAATTCTGTATGTTGTTGACCAGACTGTACATGCTTGATGATTGAAGATACCACAGTCAGACAAAAGTTTGTGGATAATTTATTTAAAAAGTGCTGAATTGTAGAAACCGTTTCTTTACTTGTAGTGTTACTGTTAAAACAAAAGTACCAGTGTCAATGGAGTTTTTAAATAGATTTATGCCGATACTATTATTAGAATTTAAATGTATAATTAAATAAATAATACCGTACTTATTCGATTCTAAGCCGCACTTTTAATGTCCCCGAAAATCCGGTCCTGCTTACATTCGAAAGTGGCTAAATTTTACCTCAAAATACAATTTTTTAAGTCCTGTAAATCATATCGTATCTACAATCCCACGACCTACTTTCATCCTCGTCCCACTAGAGTTTTCAGTCGGGATCCTTTCCACGGAAACGATTCCTCCATCTGCCAAAGGATAATATTGCATCGCTTATTTTGTAGTATTTTTAACCTTTTGAGGTGTTTTAACTTTAAAAAACAAATAAAAACAAAGAAATTGTAAATTGGTGATGTTACTGAACCGTAAGATGAGCCAACATCAACAAGCCCTTTAAGGACTAGGCCCTAGGTAAGAAAACAATACAAAAATTGGTTATATTCGGAAAACCACGCTTTAACTGCTTGTGGGAAAATAAAGAAGGTGAGTGCTTCAAAAATTGTGGAATGGTTATCTGTCTCCTGAAAAATGTTCCAACTGAATTGCTATTACAGATGCAATGGATGGCACAGAAGAAGACGCAGATTCTGAACAGTGGCGTAGCGACGGGAGTGCAAGGGGGTGTATCACGCACCGGGCGCCACTCGCAGAGGGGTGCCCAAATGGTCTCTAAGACAAACTATATGTGTTTCTGGAGGGGGAGAGGGGTGCCAATAAAGTGTCCAGCGCCAGTTATGTTCGCTACGCCACTGATTCCAAAGCCAGCTGTGATAGTGCCAATAATGAATCATTTTCACAATATGATAGTGACAACAGTGAGAGAAATTCAGATTTATCTAAATTATGTACTTAATAAATTATTTTAATAAATTAATTCTTCACTCCTCGTCATTCTCGTTTTTTGAACTTTGTAAGTTTTACTACTGGGTACTTTTTTTATTTTTTCGGGAAAACCTGTTAAGAAATCGAGGTGCGGCTTAGAATCGAATAAATATGGTAATTAATAATTTGAGTAATAGTAATTGAGTAATTATTAATAGTAATTAATAATTCGAATAAATATGGTAATTAATTTAAATTAATAATATGGTAATTAATTATTGTATAATTAATTTTGTACTAGAAAACGCACCAAAATAACAGCAATCCTAGTGGATAATAAAATAGAGTTGGACGTTTCTGGAAAAATGATTCAATTTGTTCTATGGATAAGTCGTGATCCATCCAAAATGTAATTACCTAAAAGTTTGTTTAAAAAAATTATCGTCAAAAATTATACAATAATTGATTCGCCTAAAGCTTACTTACGTGTTCGAGAAACTGCTTGACGGCATCGAAGTTATCCTGATCTAACATCCTAAGAATTGTGTTATATTTGATTAGAAATCATAATAATAATAATTTTAATTCAAAAAAATAATAATAATTAAATCAATGAAAAACCTGGTGTAATATTGAATGACTTCTAATGTTACTGAAAGTAGATTGGTGATACTTTGAACGCTTTCTCCTAGAGCTTGCAATTGATACTTAACTGCCTGAATTAAATATTATAATATATAAATCATCATTTCATTAGTAGTAATTAAATAATGTTAGTATTCAATAATAACAACATTACAATTGAATAGAAACACATACATCACACTACAGAAGGCCACTATATTGAATACATGTCATATTGTTAGGAAATTCCTGAATACACACACACGCCGACACGCTTATTTAATTTTTGCCTTGTTTTGGTTGCTATGCCTCGACTCTGGTCCGGCATAGTACAGAGCAACCGGCGTCAACCCAGTATAACTCACGTAACCCAACATAATAATAATGTTAACTGACCTGAGCGTATAATCCTTCTAACCTACAGAGTTCTGCGGCAGCTTGAAACTGATGAAATGCCAAACAGCGATTCAATGTGGCAGTAAAATCACAGGAACGATGAAATATCTTTATGAAAATAAAAACAGTTTACTAAGTGTATTCGTAATTTTTATTTATTTTTTTTTTGTATAAAATAGATAAATGTGAGGAATTTTAGTCCGAGCGTGTGTTAAAAAATTAGTGACGACAAATATATTTTATTATAACGTGTTAAAAAATTAAATTAAATGTATTAAAATTGAAAAAAATTATGCAAATATTGAGAATATTAAAATTTTAACCTTTAATGTGGCGTGAAGAGCTCTTGGACCGTAAGGAGGATTGTCGAGTTTTGACAATGTAGGCAAACAAATATTTGTCTGATTATTTCTTGCTTGATAGTAAATAATTTGATACAGCTTAAAAATGAAAGTTATTATTATTATTAATTATTGAAAAATACATCATAAACTTAAAACTAAAACAGTGTTACTTACTGCCATATCATTTTCAAAACTTCCACTCTCCCAATCCATAACAGTCTGACCTTGAAATCCCGAAAATGCATTAATTTGTACAGGACGTAATATACCCTGTCTGCATCCCTGAGTGATGGTTATCATTCTACGATTTGTTCGGATAGTAATTACACGATTACTGGTGGAACTTTGTGACCTCGACGTAGACTCTTGTGTAGGTTTTTGTCCTAACTAATCAGTTTTATTCGACATAAATAATTTATATAAGTATTTTAAAAAAGTAAATATAAATTTTAATTGATTTTTACCTGTCCACTGTCGTTTTGACCCCATCCCCATAATTTTCCAACAGAATCTAATACAATAGTGAAATCGGAACCGCAAGCAATCGATACGATCTTTCGATCGTTAACGGCAAGCACCATAGATGGCAATTTCTGAAAATATATTTATTCGTTATTTTAACTGATATATATGCCATGCTGTCAAGCATAAACCAAATTTTCATAATTGAAAAAAGCACAGACTCAAGGTATTTGAATGAAATTTTATTTTTATTCAACATATTTCCCTTTATCATTGATGCATTTCTTGAAATGATCGTACATCCAGTCAAATATTTTCAAAAAATGAAGCTGCTCATATAAATACAGACAACCAAACAAATACCAGCTACTATGTAAATAATAAATAAAGAAAATATTTACTAACGTTTTTGTCTATTTAATATAGACATCAAGTACAGGTACTCCTCACTTTACGACCTATCTGCTTAATGACCACTCGCACTTACGACCAATCGAGTTTCGACCCGCAATTCGGGGAATTCCCTTTCTTGGCTTGAGTGTCGGTCAGTGGCGAATGGTGACATGCGAACTAAGCATACTATAATAGTCTTTTTATGAATAAATTTGAAGTTTGTTGCATAACTTTTATAATTTTACGACGATCCTATATTCCCGGTGCAAGCTCTTCGCTTATCGACAAATTCGCTTAACGATGTAGTTGTCGGAACGGAACTCGGTCGTAAAGTGAGGAGTACCTGTATGTATCACAGAACAAAAATGGCTATTTATAAAAATCAAACGCGTTTTACATGTTCAAATTGACATTGTAAATGGAACACATTACACTTATTTTTTTTATTTATTATTTACATAGTAGCTGGTATTAGTTTGGTTGTCTGTGTTTACAATCAGGAATGAGCAAAACAATAATGAAATTAAACAATAACTGAATGATAAGTGTCAGTTCTGAAAAGGAACCAGAAATAGTCATTTTGCATTCTGATCTGAAGGAAAATTCAGTAGATACTTGTCTCCGGTTTCATTGTTCTGTTTTCTCTTTATGAATTTTTAACACCATCAACTAAAATGAGATGCAGTTTCATCATTGTTGCAGAGAGGAACTTTTTATAAGCCTTAGTGCTATAAATGATTGTTCACTTGATGCTTTCATAGCAGGTACCACAATAACAAGCCTAAAATGTTTAATAATTTTAATTGAAATTTTTCAGTTATCCTGGGGTAAACTGCCTGAACAATTTTATAAAATCACGAATTATTACACTTGTACATTCATGAAAATTCCTTCATTTTCATTATAGAAATTTGAAAGGCCTGCAAGCTGAACTTTCAAGTAGGTTTTGTTAAAATCAGAACCATGATTATATTATGCATTACTTCTTGGAATTCTGCTCTATAATTCACTCCTTTAACAGATTTTCATAAATCTTGAAACCTAGCTAATTGAATTGTGATTCTATCGCAGAGATAATGAGATCTAAAGCTTCAAAACAGATCCTCCTATAGCAGACCTCAGACCTCACGGGTTCATTACTACCCTCTTCATCCAAGTTTTTTAGGACTCCTTTTTCTACGAAAACTTGCTTTGTTTATGTCACATCTCTTGAACAATATCCAAGTCCAAAATACCCAAACTCTGCTTCAGAATGAATTTTTTTCAAAGTGTAATTATCAAGTCTTTCCTTTCCACTGCTGTTATCTTTGATGACTGAAAAGAGTGGCACTTAAATTGTCACAGTGACTGAAGATGAGAATGTTCAGTTTGAGTTCAAAGAGAAAGGTAGGTAAAACTTTCCACCTGAAAAGAAAATCCAACAATTCATGCTCTGATCTCACCGTCTTGCACCTCTTTTAATGCTATTCTTCATACCTGTTTTAGGACATTGTAATTCTCAAGAATGCTGACCAGTCCAATGCAATGGATACAAGATCTCAAGTCAGATGTTCGGTAACCACAATCCTGATATAATTCGTTCTTTATTTTCTTGAATTAGGCTTTTCGTTTTGGAGAATACTTTATTAACTTTGTCACATCAGTCAAAACATCCAGATATTGCATCAGAACAAGAAAGATACCTAATAACTGACTTATGTTATTGTAAGATTCTTGCTAATCTTACTGATTGATGTTTGAGAAAGGAAATAGATATAAGCCATTAACACATTACAAGTTTATTCTCTACACAGAATCACATATACAAGAGAACAGGACCAAAGAGACCAGGGCTGTGGTTTCTGAGCTTATATACTGGACAGCACAACCCTCAGGCTCTGCACTTGACACACACCCGCATGAGTTGTGGTGAGACATGATATGACAGTTACTTAAATTATGAGTTTCATTTTTCTGCTTATTTAATAGATTTAAATTAATACAGTTAACATGTTAAGTAAGTACAAGAAGAACATATAAACAATGACAATACCCAATTGCATCTATCAGAGCAGATGCACTTGAAACTTGTAATTGAAAGTACAAAGAAATGAAATTGGAAAAATAACTAAAAATGATGCAAAATGCCAATAATTGCATAAAAATTGCAATAAATTGTACTTTAAAATTTTGTCTTTTGAACCAAAGATGGCCATTTGGCCTAAATACTTGATCTTCACTAGTGATTCCCAACTGAGGGTACGTGCTTGGTGGTTTAGGAGTATATGAAGAAAATTTAATAATGGTGGATATAGTATAAGAATATTTGGATTCTGCATTGAGACTTTTGGCCATGTCACGGCACTCGATGCTCAGTTTTAAATAAAATTATTATTATATTTTCACTATATTGGGTTGTTCGGAAAGTAATTTCGTTTTTTTATTACTAGAGGAATTAGATGTATTTTTACCAGCCAATTTTATTTTAAACCACATTTTCATTATATACTTCGACAACTGACATTTTAAGGCTTATTTGTAAAAAATTTCGTTTGATTCTGTACAATTGTTTTTTTTCTGTGACCCATCAAATATGGAAAATCGAAAGCATCATTTTCGGCATATTTTGCTTTTTCATAACTAAAAAATCAAAATGCTGTTCAAACACGAAAAAAATTATGGTACATGTTCGGAGAAGATGTGTTGAGAGAAAGACAGAGCCAAAACTGGTTTAAAAAATTGCATTCTGGCAATTTTAATATCGAAGATACACCACATTCTGGATGGCCATTCGAAGCCAACGAAAACAAAATAAAGGTACCGATCGAAGCAATCTGCCGTATAACAACACACGAAATCACTAAGAGATTAAATCTGTTAAATTGAACCGTTTATTATTACTTAAAACGAATTGGTTTCGTTTCAAAGCTCGATATATGGGTTTTGCATGTTATTAACGAGAGATGCTCTCTATGGTTGGATTTTATAGAAATTTTTTTTTGAGCTTTTACCAGACAATTTAACAATTGATTCGAAAGTGTACTGCCGTCGAGTAAACAAATTGAGTAATATCATCAAACAGAAAAGGCCAGAATTGATCAACAAACAAAGTGTACTGTTTTACCATGATAATGCCAAATTTCACACGAGTTTGGTAACTCGTCAGAAACTGTTATAGCTTAGGTGGGATGTGTTATCGCACCAACCATATTCGCCAGATCGGGCACACTCAGATTATTACTTGTTCCGGTCGATACAATTTTTTTTAACTGCAAGACATTTACTTGAAATGACAATGTCAAAAATCACTTGGATCAGTTTTTTGTAAACAACAATCAAAATTTTTATGAATGTGAAATCATGCTACTGCCAGAAACAACGACAACAGGTATTTGACCAAAATGGTCAATATATAATTCAATAAAATATTTATTTATTATAATAATATTGCGTTTATTTTTTTATGGAAAAAACGAAATTACTTTCCGAACAACCCAATATTTATTTGTGTCCTTCCTCCAATGCTTTTCAATTTTTTACATATAATTTTACTGTGCTGTATAATTGACCAAGGTGCCACTGTTTGACAAACATGAAAAGTAAAACTTAGAGAAAATGAGAAATGGGAAATAGAACTTAGGAAAATGGGCTTCCAAGGGACACGCAAGTAAAAAAAAAGGGTGGAAACTGCTGATCAACACAATCCATCTATTAGAAAACAAAAGTTGCAATACCAATAAAATCCAGGCTATAATTACAATTAAAGTAAAAATAATGACTATTTACCTGTTCTTTTCTTGTCCCATTACCTAATTGTCCATCAGTATTTCTTCCCCAGACAAACACTTCTCCATCACTTGTTAATAATGCTGAATGATGACTACCACAAGACACCTGTCATTTTCATTAATAAAAATTTCTAATACATATGACATAAAATATTGATTAATTAAAATCAATAATTATATTATACCTGGATAATGTTACAACTTATATGTGAGGTATTAACAACAGAAGGTAAAATATGATTTTGATTAAGTGATGAACTTTGACTGGCATGACTAGAATTGTTTTGTTGTCGATTTAAATGAGCTTGATTAGAGCTTTCGGATGAAGTCTGAAGTCTCGCTCGCCGCGAACACTGTGCTTGTAAGCGTAAAGCTTGCGGATTACATCCCCAAATATACACTTTATCTGTATTTGAGACTGCAATCTAAATATGACAAAATACTTAAAATCTTAAAATTTAATAAAATTAATTACAGAATAATATTTTTACTTACTGTATGGAAATAATTTGATGAAATTAATTTAATTGATTCAACTAAATCGACCTTCTTTGGTAGAGATTGTTTAGTGAGAATGCCTGTACCTAACTGACCAAATAAACCTGAGCCAAATGTGTAAACTTCTCCCTAAAAACAATAATACATAATTATTTATTTACATTTTTATTAATAATAAATGTAAAAAATTAATACCTTGTGGGTTAAAACAACACTATGACCTTGACCACCACATATAATCAAGACAGGCTTATCTAATAGACTTTGGACAACTTGTGGATGATGTAAATCTTCTGGTTTTCCATGTCCCAATTGACCATGAACTCCCCATCCCCAAGTGAATACTCTTTATAAAAATATAATTTGTTTTATCTTTTAATAAATTAAAGTTAAAAAAATTTTTTTACCTTCCATCTTTTGATAAGGCAAGAGAATGGTATTGACCGCAAGCTACCGAGACTATTTCTTCTCTAGCTAAAGTTTCGACAAATACCGGATGGCACGAACGTTGCACATTTCCTATTCCCAACTGACCGAATCGTGACGATCCCCATGCAAAAACCTTTCATAACAATTAAATTAAAAAATTATTTAAAAAAATACTGATTATTATAAAAAAAATTCCTATTCTTACCCCACAATCTGTCAATACTATTGTGTGCAAAGCACCACAAGCAACAGAACTGACTTTCACTTTTAATGTCTCAAAATATGTAACACATGTAGGACTGGTGTATTCTTGACTAGGATCTCCATGACCCAATCTAAAAATTCGTAATTAATTTTTTTAAAACAGAAAAAGAAAGAATTTAAATATAATTACAAATGATAGCCTAAATTGCTGGATAATTTTAGGATATATTAATACTAATTTTAATTAATTAAAAGCCTAAAAATAGATGGTGACAACAGTGGTGCAGCGAACATAACTGGCGCCGGGGCATAACTAGTGCCCGACACTTTATTGGCACCCCTCTCCCCCTCCAGAAACACATATAGTTTGTCTTGGAGACCATTTGGGCACCCCTCTGCGAGTGGTGCCCTGTGCATGATACACCCCCTTGCACCCCCTTCGCTACACCACTGGGTGAAAATACTGTCTTGTATAAATATTAATAATTAGAATTATCTTGATCTAGAATAAACATTAAACTAGACAAAAATTTTAGTCTTAATCTAACATCAATATAGTCTGAAATAATCTGGCAGTTTAGATTTGTATTTTAAAATAAGATTTGATAATTATAAATGTCTTATAGTAAATGAACCATATAATTTTAATACTTAGAACTATAAAATAATCATTTTTGTATGTACGTAGAATAAATTTATTATTTTTATAAAGGATAAATTAAAATGTAAATATTCAACATAAACAACCCTTACTTCACTTCAGCACCGAATATTTACATGTAACAAATGTTTTCAAGTTGATTCATAACTCTCCCTTGAGTTTTTTCAAAACTAATACAAACTGCATGCTTACGCAGTGGCGTAGCGTGGGTGTCAGCCGCCTAGGGTGGAGGAAAATTTCGCCGCCCTCTTATTTAGATATTTTTACAAGATATTATTATTTATTGTGAAATTTTGCCGCCTCCTATAAGTGCCGCCCGGGGCGGGCCGCCCCTGCCGCCCCCACTACGCTACGCCACTGTGCATACGTTTGAATTATTTAAATACACGTGCAAATGATGTATTTAAAATTAGAAGTAAATTAGATTACAAACCAAGTAGATACATTATCAGTAAAATATACTAATACAGTATATATATATATAAAGTAGTACTATCTGGCATGCTATGTTCCACTGCAAAATCACTAATTTACTGATTATATGTGTTGATTACATTGTAGTTCTTTTTCACTTATATATTTCCAGGAATTGGAGATGCTTGCTGCATCCTTTCTATGTAGTAATTCCCTTATATACCTGAATAAAGCTATATACTGACAAATTTCCAGGTGAGAAAAGATTAACTAATATATAAATGGAAACCAACAATATGTAATCATCTTAGAATGATCAAATAACAATTTCAATATTAACAGTGTTTATGGGATATACATCTAGGTGGTTCAGAGCAATACTAAAAGAACAGTATGACATTACCAAGAAAAGTAACTATGCCTTATCAGCTTTTGCCAAGAGAGAACAATGCAGTGCACAAATGAAGCTAAAGTGATAAGAAACCCCAGGATATGAAGACGGCAAAGTTGTCTGATATTCTAGAATTAACGAAGCCTCAAAGAGAGAATGCATTAACAGAAAACTGAGTCGTTAAATTGAAAAGGAGTTATACTGCAACCAACTCATATAATGCAGTAAATTAACGATTTAGCATTAGAACATGTTTAAACATAGTCATACCAAATGGCATTGCTTTGTGTGTGCATAACTATATTTAGTTTATATTGTACTGATATCTACTTAGTTTGTAAATTAATTTAATTTAATAAATAATTGGAATGCATGCATGTTTATGTTCTTGTAAAACCTGAGGAAGGATTGTGAATTACCCAAAAACATTTGTTAAATGTAAATATTTGATGCTGGAGTGACATAAATGTTATTTATTTGTGTTGAAGTGTAGTATTCCAGTTTATTTTCAATTATTTTGGACTTAAAATGAGAATTAAAAAAAACCAGTAAATTTTAATTCCATTTCTCATAATATATTTTAAAGATTTTTTTTATTTTCAATACGACAAAGTATTGATTTAGAGAATATTCATTCACTAACAATTTATATGCAAATATAAACGAGCATTTAATTATTTATTGTGACATCATCACAATGCTGGGTTGCAATTTTTAATCATATTTTTTAATTTATTTAATTTAAAATGTGTGTGTTCCACCTTCAAATTAGCACTGTCTTGCCCCTGTACATCATACTTTTCCTTTAGTAATTGAGTCGTGCCAGTCATCTATCTAACTTTTTTCAGGGGAAAATTTTTGAATTCAAACAACATAACTTCCAGTTTGCATTGAAAGTTCATATATTGTTAATCAGGGCCTCCCACCCGAAGGTTTCCATATCTAGTCTAAGATTACACCTATCTAACTCTGTTCTCAAGATTAAGGAAAGACATAGACAACAGTGGGAATTTATGGGTGTACAATTTTTCAAATTGTAGCCCCAAAAATAAAAGTATATAATAGAAATTTACTGGCTCCTTTCAGATCTGGCCTTGAGAAATTGTAATTGTCTAGTTTGTCTAAGCCTGAATCTGGCCCTGTTTTTCAGAAAAAATTTCAAACACACCTTGAATAAATTTGTAATAGTATAGAAAAATTACCACATCAAAAACATCATTGCTAAATTGTTAACTAGCTTAAATTGTCTCCATACTGGAGTCAGAGCAATATTGCCCATCCATCACTGAAAATGCTTGTCCTGGTTATAACCATGATCAAAAAGTATTAGGAATGGTTCAATAATATGTAAGATTTTAATTTATTCATCAAAAATTATTTTATCCCCTTCAAAGTAATCTCCTCCCACTGCAATGTATTTATGCCAATTTTTTTCATTCCTTAAAACATACTTTAAAGTCATTTTTGTAAAACTCCTTTGAAACTAGCAGCAAATTTTGTTTTATGCAGAGCTGTGGAGTTGGAGTCGTGGAGTTTTGGCGTTTTAGTTGAAGTCGTCAAAAATTCCCCCGATTCTGACTCCTTTTTACTTTCCCAGCTTGTTATGTATACAAAAACAAAAAAGAATTTGAATCGTGTCACATCTGATCCTCTGAGTTTTTTGAAAATCTATGTTTGGAGATCTCTCGAACCCAAAAGATGTCAAATAAAGGGAAAAATTCGCACACGTGCATGCGTATGTTGGTGTTTAATTTGTTTAATTTCTTTATTCTGTTCTGAAATATTAAACAATATCTCAGAGCGAGTAAAGTTTAAGAAACAAAATTTGGTACAGTAGCATGTGTATAAAGGGCATTAATGCTATTAAATTTTGGTTCTTAATTAAAGGTCGACAGGGTAGAGACATAGAAGGAGTCGTGTGTCATATCTCCAGTGTGGTCGGACTTAATGAATATTTTACTTGTTCGCATCCACAATCTTATAATATAATTGAGATGGGTTAATAATAATAATAATAAGCTCAGAGTTCGAACAGTTAGAAGTTGAAAGTTGAAATTTTGTACGCAGTTAGGATATGTCATAAGAACATATGCACACGAAGAAGGGATTTTTCGCAATTCCTCTCACGAGGGGAAGAGAGGGAGACTGTTAAGGATTACCCCGAAGAACTCTGTTTCTACCGTACTATTTTAGATGTGGTTTTTTTGCATTTTTGCAAACAATCGAACATACTTTTAGATCCACTAAACATTCTCTAATTAGTCTCGGAAGAGGGGACCTAATTCTTGCACCCAGTGAAAATGGGTAAAATCGGCTATAATCTAATAATCTTAATTTTTGTTATTGTTACTTTTTGTCTGAGCAACATCTGGCTCATCTGCTATTTTTTTTTTTTTTTATAAAACTCATCTCTACCCTCAAAATTAAGCTTGAGTTCTAATATGAGTACAGACAAAAAAAAAAATACAAAATTTGAGATGATATTTACTATGCACTGGAAAAAATAAATCACATTGACCACTCTTCAAGTTTGGATGTAATAACGGCAATACTGTTTATTTTCCGCTCTTAAAATTATTAAATATGATTTAAGAGCTTCGGTGAATGCCGACTTAATAGAAGTGATTTGTTTTGTTAGGAGTAGTTCGGTTTATAACAGAGATGAAAAATAATAAATTAATCAACGTGGCAAAATAAGCAACCCTTCTCTTTACCAGTCTAAATGTTATATTTCTCATTCTTGACTTAGTTTAATGTATCTGTATACTTATATATTACCCAATATACTCGTACATTATGTACCGTACAACATTTTTATTAAACTAATTTGTTTGTGTACGAATGTATTTACTATTTTTATTCATACATGATTACCAAATATTATTGCCATCATCAAATGAGTCAATAAATGTGAATTTATATACAGTGGAACCTCGGTATACGACCTTAATCCGTTCCTGTTGTTTGGACTTATACCGAATAGGACGTATAACCAAACCAACCTTTCCCATAAGAAGTAATGTAAAAATGATTAATCCGTTCTCGTGTAAAAAAAATCCTCTTGATACGATATATTAATGGGGTTGTAAAATAATTTAAACACTGTTTGAGCACATTAATAAAAATAATAAAGTTTTACTTACAAATTAAAATCAGAAGAAATTTAACAAAGTTATAAACCGTGGGACCGCGAACGTCTAGTCTGGTTTAGTACACCGATAGTGCTACTTGTTCGTAGATGGCGCATATAATTGAATTAAGTCGTATACCGAGCAAAATTTGTTTGTCCAAACGGGACGTATTTCGAATTGGACGTATTCTAAAGCAGACGTATACCGAGGTTCCACTGTATTCAGTAGATGTGTCAAATTTCAATGTTTAATTAATTTTTTAAAATCGTTTTATTTTGTATTTTTTTCAAAATAATCAGAATCGTCATCATTATTATTTACCCAGTTGTTATACAGTAAAGGCCTATAACGAAGGAAAAGAATGACAATCAGTCAAAAAATAAGTTTCTCAGATTTTTACTCTTTTGGACTCGGGAATCCTCAAAACAGAAGTGCAAACAGATGTTAGAATGTGTACCAACTGATTTAGTTCGACCATTTTGAAGTTTAATAACTCCTGTGTTAAACCATTCGACTCCGATTCAAAATCGTGCCTCCCATACTGAATAACATTCGTACATACAGAAAAAAACCTGAATCTTTTGCATATCACGAAATTTCAAAGTGCCCTGAGTCCAAAAATGCAAAAATTTGGGGTGGGATCATTTTTTGACCGATTGCTACACTTTTCTTCTGTTATATGTAACAGTCGGAAAAGTAAAAATTATCGAATATGTATTTATATATTGACTATGTCATTACTTAAGAGAGTATTTTAGCTTTGGAATAGAAAAGTTTCTACGTTCTATCTTTATTAGAACTATATTTATTGAAGCTTATATTCTGAGGTCACATGATAACGTTGGAATTTTCGGGCTTACTTTGTTAACAAGTCCAACCCTGGTTGGAGTTGGAGTCGGAGTCGTGTAAAAAATCTACCAACTCCACAGCCTTGGTTTTATGGCATCAGTCAACTCAAAGTGATGACCACAAAGCAGAAATTTTAGTCGAGGAAATGGGATAGAGTCACAGAGTGCCATATTGGGAGAAGCTTGCAGAACTGTATTTTAAATTTTTTGGCCAAAAATTTACAAACATCAAGAGCATTGTGAGCAGATGCATTATTGTGATGAAAAATGACATTTTGAGTTTTCTCATTACAGATCAGATCGTTTTCTATGAATTGTTTCACACAAATAGTGCAAAATGCTCAAATAATAATCTTCGTTGACAGTTTGGCCAGTCAGATGAAATTCATGATGCACAACACCATGATAATCGAAGTAAACAGTCAAGATGACATTGATTTTTGACTGATTTTGATGTGGTCTTTTTGTCTTGCTTCACCTTTCAACCTTTCAAGCACCTTGATTGTTGAGCTGTTTGGTGTCAGAAGCATAGATTTATATTTCATCACCCATAATGAAGTGTTTTAAGAACAATTTTCCTTGAGAAAGCATTTCCTCAGTCACTTGATAACATTGTTTTTGGTAAAAATTGAACATTTTTGGGACAACTTGAGAAGCAATGCTCTGCAAGCCCAAATGATCTTTCAAAATTGCTTGACAAAATCCAAATGATACCAAAACATGTTCAATAATGTCCCTAACTGTTAAATGATGATCATTAAGCACCAAATCTCTGACTTGAGCAATCATCAGTTGAAGTGGATGGTCTACCAGAGTGTGTTTCATCTTTGACTCATTCTCTGCCTTCCTTGTATTGTACTTGTGCCACTCAAAAACTCTTGTTTTGATAGACTATCATCACCAAAGGCTTTTTGCAACATTTCCAATATTTTTGTATCAGTAATTCCGTTATAAAAACAAAATTTAATGCACTTCTTTGCTCAATTGCACTTGACATTTTGAAACATCACTGATGCAAAAATTCTTTACACACAAAACAAGCATTTATTTACAAACAAAAACAGATGATGACATAGGGATTGCTGTCAATGAAAGCCATGCCAAATGAAAAAAATGCTGACAAGCCCATCTTTCATGTATGTAGTTTAAATGAACAATTTCCAATACTTTTTGATCACAGTAGTATAAAAAAATTTGTATCTGACCCCCCTTAAAGCAGTGCCTCCTAACGAGTTGACACCAGCTAAAAGTAATGACAACCATATGTCAAGTGACCACTGGTGGCAAATCATGTGTAGAGAAGACACTGTCTACCAGAGGCATACCGAGGGGGGCGTTGGGGGTGGTCCGCCCCGGGTGTCACCCGTTCAGGGGTGACACCCAACTGTGAAAAAATAAGTTGCAAAATAAACCTCGATAACGCGCTTTAACATTAAGTCATGGAAAGTTCGATCGGCTTAACAACCAATGCCTAAAAAAAAGAAGTCAACGGATACGGGCTAGTCAATATAAACCTACGTGTTGACATCACTTATTCGATATAGCGTTCAAGTTTGCTCGAGTACAGACATATTACGATTCAATAATCCAATAATGTTTTATAAAAGAGTTAAGAAGGGTGACACCACGATATCCACCCCGGGTGTCACCCATGCTAGTTACGCCACTGCTGTCTACTAAGGTGTTAGTTTTAAAACATGGTATGTCCATTGCCATGTTTGAATGCCTGTCATGGAAAAATGATGTAAAGGATATGTAAAAAAAAAGAGAAACAGATTAGAGCACTGTTTGTAAGCCAATTCTGATATACCGATACACTCGTATCAATGTTGGATCAATATAAGCAGTGGCATAGCGTAGTGGGGGCGGCAGGGCGGCCCGCCCCAGGAGGCACTTTAAGGGGGCGGCAAAATTTCACAATAAATAATAATAATACCTAAATAAGGGGGCGGCCGACACCCATGCTACGCCACCGAATATAAGTTATCATCTCTAATAAAAATGCTTTAATTAATTTTCTTTCAAATCTTTCTTTAATTGAAAAATTTTAATAGATTTCTTAGTAAATCAATGAAATCTCAACTTTATCACATAATTACATCAATTGAGAAAATATTAAAAATAACTTAATTATAGTTATAAATGTAATGCACTAAATATCAGGATAACATTTTTCACGTTTAAAAATTTTTGATTTGTTACTTTAAAATTAATAAAATAAAATTTAACCTACCTTCCGTGAAGAGATTTCCCCCACGTATAAACATTTCCATTTCTTGCAAAAGCAACATGTGCAAATCCACAAGCTAATGGGACAAAAGGAAGTAAAGTTGACTGAATTTGATTGTCTTTAAAATTTGGCAAATCAAAATGCTGACTTTGGCACAAATCAGTAATTTCGTCAGTTAATAAACAAATATCAAATTGATTTTTTCCTCTTTTGTGGATTAGCATTAATAGAATAAATATAAAGAATTTCAATATATCTTCTTCACTAATATCTTCCTCCTTTAATACAATAATATATCATTGAAATAAATGTTATTTAGCTAAAAAACTAAAATTAGATGTATGTGTATACTGTATTTGTTGGCTTACAAGATGCATTTTTTTTCTTGTATCAATGAATACTTTAAAAATCATCCAGCATCTTAGATGCCAAAAGTGACAATATAACGTATAAGCAAAAGAGTTGGCAAATGATAAAATATAGTTAATTGATCAAAAAAACAAAATTATATTATTGGATTTAAGTTAAGTACAGTAGACCCCCCTATAACACGGTAGATACGTTCCGTGTTGTACGAGTCACTTAAGTACACGAGCCAATCACAGCCCGTGTGCCGGGCTGTGATTGGCTCGTGTATTTTAAGTGACTCGTACAATACGGATTCGTATAACACGGAACGTATCTACCGTGTTATAGGGAGTCTACTGTAATAAAAATAGTACAATATGCCAAAGAACTCTGAACAGCGCTGAAGAATAAAATTTCAGACCACCTCAAATTACTGAGAAAATCATTTGTCAATGAATAAAACAGGAAAATTTATCATAAAAAACTAATAAAAGAATTCATGATTGATGTAAATTTCCACCCAATTAGCCAAATTTGGAAGAAAGTTTGCATACTTGGATAAAGTTTGCATAGAGATGTGGATTCATTGTATTAACAATACATTTCTTAAAAGTTTTTCTTACTCTAATTTTGAAATGATAAATTTATGTCTTCTATGCCACAGCATCTTACGTGCCATCAAATACATTTTTTTTAAATCATGAAAAATATAATTTCACCATACAGCCTGATTCCATTCCGTTATATCACCAGTCAAAGAGCTTATAGAGTCTGAAGTCCAGTATCTGAAAAATTACAAAAAACAACGGCATAACTTTATTCATTTTAAGGAGAGATTAATATAGTTATACAAGAATTTATTAGAATCTTGCAATAAAACTGATTAATAGAAATTATCTTATAAAGAATCATATAGTAAAATGTAGATAATAACGGTAGTAGCTATAAGATTTCTTTAGCCGCGCAGATATAGATATAACAAAAATATTAGCCGTTAAATTATATTTATTTTGAAACGACTATTTTTTTAACACTACTTCTAGTAATTCTTTGAACCGTTAATGGAATCATCATTCCTACAGCTCATTTTCACGATTAGCCTGTCATAGTTAGGTATGTAAATTAACGGATCGGCTTTGTCTCAAAATTAAAAATAATCGAGTATACAGCAAAACTTAGCTTTGTGGACACCCCTGAAATTCTTCTGTCAAACTGCCTAAGTTTTAATACGAATCAAACTTCACGCTGTCGGTCATCTCGTCTAAGTGGCCAAGATAAAAGTGCCCCGAAGTGATATTTAGATCTGTTTACAAGCCAACAGAATAGTAAAATTCTGTATTCCTAAACACAGTATATTGTTTAAACTGTTTAAATGCAAAATTGGCCAAAACTGGCTTAATCGTTTCGAGACAAACTCGACCGAAAGAAAAGGTATTTGAATAGTTTTGTTTTACAAATTCCCCTTGTAGCCTGAAGGATTAAAAAGAAAATTGTCACCAAGAACAGAAAAAAGAGAACTTTTTAGAAGTTAAAGAGTTAATTAACTGATTTTGAAGCAGTGTGTAAAATCAGATTGTACATGTACAGAGAATTTGGCTTTTCTTGCAACAGTAATCATGTAACTGGATATTTGGTTGTTTTTGTTTCTTATTAAAAACGGATTTAGTGGTTTTTTGAAACTGAGCAACTCATTTAGCGAATGTTTGTTGAAATAAACTTTGTGTTAATTAATTCTGTGTCACTGATTGTATTGTGTTTAGTGTTTCATTAGTATATATTATGCTGTGTGTGTTTTTGAATGACTGTCAGTGATATCTGATTTTCTATGTGATTTATAGTTTGTGTGTGTTGATGTATCTGTTATGTAACTTGTTGTTTAATATGTTCAAGTACTGTTTGTGAAATAAGGTTGTTGTATATAATTATTTTTTCTAATTAACAAGCTGTTCACAAAATATACAAATAACAACATCTCAACACCCGAAGAGTATATAATAAAACACCAAACGATCGCCTAAATATCGATATTTAGGCGATCGTTTGGTGTTCTATTATTCACAAAATATTCACATTGCCACATAGTTCCACTTCATAACTATGTGGAGATGTGGAGATAAATATTTTTATGTAAATTTGTCATTAGTGTCTATCTGTGTGCTGTTGTGTCTGTTACTTGTTTTGTAACAATATAGTAGATACAGATGATAAATTCATTTTTTAGTCCACTTCATCCGCTGGCATGGTTTTATGGCTTTGGTGATTGGTGGCCAGATTGCTGCTGAAGTACTGTACATTGGCTGAATTGGTATTTGTTGTCTATTGTGTGTGAGTGAGGTTGTGAATATATTTTTGATTCAGTACCCATATTCAGACCAGTGCTGTTTTTGCCACCAGTGCCCAAGGTAGACTCTGACAAATATTTTGAATATGAGAATCTAACTCACGAATATGGACCTTGTCAACTTGAGTGAAATCTAAGCCAATATTATGCCATAAACATGAAATAACCATTTTTGTGTTTGCTACAGAAGTGGATATGCTTATATATCTTAAGCCAATTGTTTATAAATCAGCTGTCCCTGTTTAGTAGTTACCTACTCTGGGCCAGATACAGTTTAAGGATCTCTCTTTGCTGCATTTCACCCGAAAGACCGTACTGGAGGAGTGGCCTACTGGAAGCTTATACTCTCACCAGTTTTGCTTTATCGTTCGTTGGAACTACTGAGCTCTATAACCCCGACAAGGGTAACTAGTAAAAGAGAAGTTGTCGTCGTTATTATTATTATTATAAATGTAAATTACGTATACTAACCTACTCCGTGATAAATGTACACTTCTCATAATTAATCTTGAAACTGGTCTGGATGGATCATAAAGTTCAGCTATTTGACTTAGAAAAGCCACTTTAAGATCAGGTAAAATTTGGGCTAGATACTGGATATGTTTATAAAGCAATTTAGGTTTACAGGCTAAAAACTGTAATATTTTTGGACTTGTGATACAGTGAAGAAAGCTTTCTGAAATAATAATATAGTTAAATTAATTTATAATTTTTACTTTATGTTAAAATCTTATAAACATTATATAAATTATAATCTATAAATCAGCATTGGCTCAGGGCATCTAATATGAGTTGCTGTCACAAGCTAATGCACAACATGCAACACAAATACAATTGTTTTTGTTTACTATAATGTTTTGATTGATGCTAGTTTTGATAAAAACATAAATTTTAACTTAAAATTAACCAAAACTAGTGCCAATCAAAACATTATATGAAATGAAAATAATTCTATTAGTGATGCATACTGTGCATCCTCTTGTGACAGCACCCCATAGTTAAGGTGACCAGATTTTAACATTGGTGAAGTGGGACAAAATTGACGGGGGGAGTGTTGTCTTGTTGAAAATATTATTCTAGGGCAGCAGTTCTTAACCTTTTTAGTGGTCAGCACCCCCTTGAATATGAAAATAAGCTCTTGCACCCCCTTAAAAAATGTGTGTATATTTTTTATTTAAGCAAAAATATTTATTGCATAAACAAATGTCGTGTTTATTTACAATATATATTACTATATAACATAAAAAGCAATACTTAAAGTTTAATGGCTAGGTTGTTGTTGTTTATTCATAATAATTCTATTAAAACAAGGCTTTTTTTTTTCTTTTTTTGAAAAAGCCACGCGTAAGTCATCAGATGCATTTAAGCAATTTCTGGCTTTTGTTATGATGTGCAAAAGTGCTGAAAATCCCATTTCACAATAGTAGGTGGTGGCAAATGGTAGTGCTGCTTTTGCCAGTTGTGGATAAGCTTCTAACTGTTTACACCAGAACTGTTCTAAGTCTATTTTTTCAAATTCCATTTCCATACGCGCATTAGCTATTTTTTTTTAATTTTTGAAATTTCTCTCGCACCCCCGGAAATGCTCTCTTGCACCCCCGAGGGCGCACGCACCCCAGGTTAAGAACCACTGTTCTAGAGCAACAAAATTTTATCATCAAAGAATGCAAAAATTGTATTGTATTATATTTAATAATAATAATAATAATAATAATACTAACATGTATTACTTTTCCTCTGAATTTTCCTTGAGTGTCACTTTATTATTGCAATTTTTTTATTATATAATACTATCGGTAACCAAAATGAACCCCAGTCCCACCGCTTGCAACAGAACAATGCAAACCGATGTGCTTACTCTCACTAGTAGCTAGCTTTCTAAGACGGCGGCTCTGTGCCACGTAACATGCAACAAACAAAATGTTTGCTTGTTTGGACAGCCTGTGAACATGCGCCGGTCCGTTGCTGCAGCTACGCGCCCCAAACCATTTTCTGTCGGTCTTTGCCACAAACACAAAGGGTTTTGTCGATGCAGCATTCTTTTTTCCGACGCTCAAGCACACCTCGGTACCGATACACGTAAAACAAAATGATCTTTACGAATCTTAAATGTAAGACATAAGTTAACGACACATAATTGACAAAAACTTAATCTTTCCAAAACTCGAGACATTTTTAAAACGCCGTGGGACGCGGGACAAATTGTTAAAAATCGGGACTGTCCTGCCAAAAGCAGAATGTCTGGTCACCTTATCCATATTAGAAACCATGAGCCAACACTGTAAATTAAATTAAAAATTACTTTATAGCAAAGATTGATGATATAAAATAAAAACAAAAATTTAAAATCTTATCTTAATTATATAAAATAGTTGTAAAGTTTAAATTTCAAACTACGTTCTTTTAAACCCGTGCTTCTTAATGTGACTGTCTTTCAGCATTAAAATGACTTTAAATTCACATTAAACAAAATTCGCACAAGTGCTGTCAATAATATATTACCATTATCCTCAATGTCATTTGAATACAGAATACAAATGATTTAAATTTGTTTGGAAACATTCAAGATTTCAAATACAATATTTAAGAGTGAAACATTAATGTACAATTTTCTAAATGTATACAACTAAATTAACATTGACATTATTTTAAGATCATTTTATGATGATGATATTAACAAAGCTTACTTAGAATTTGTGAGTTCCTTAATGCATATTTTCCATTAAAAAAAACATTAAAAATAGAAGCCGAACAAAATTTTATGTTGGAAGTAATGGATACAATAAATTCATCAGCACATACATTGAATAATATGTATAAAGAATAACTTTTTCCAATCAAAGTACAATCTATTTTGTCTGAAAATAAAGAAAACAAATTGCAAAATAAAATAGATAAATTCAATTTAAATTGCACGAATTGCTGTAAAAAATTGTACATATATATTTGAGGTTATGGATTAATCAACTATCAAATTTTAATAGTTTAACTTGGATGAAATTAGACAGGGTTCCAATATGGAAAGAACTTGAAAATTCAATAGTAATTCTCGACTCTAAAAACATCAGCCGTGATGATGTTTTTAGAGTTAATACTAGCCAGCCCAATTAATACAGGTGACAGATCATCTTACTGTTGATTTAGCATTATCTGGATGGAACAAAACTCCCTTCTGGTTGACTAATGATGGGAGAGTTTTGACAATCCTTGCAGCCAGATTATTGAACGTAGTGCAATAGCAGTCACTATCAATTGTTTTTCCTGAGATGTGTAGTGATGATAAATGACACTTTGATAATCCCATAACACACAAAGCAGCATTATCTTGTTGCTCAAAGCTTTCTTAAACTTGGTTGGTGGCCATTCTCTAGGCATCACGTGGGATCCTTGGATAGTTGGATTATCATATTACATCTACTTCACATCATGGTTTAAAAAGGTGATTGAGGTAGGGGCATTTCTGGTACCATTTCAGAAGTGATGTGCATTTGGAAATTTGGTCATGATTGTTCTGTTCAGTCAGAATATGCAGAACCCTCTTTACACTTGATGCCTAGCTGCTTCAGTGTCATTGAATGAGTAAAGTCCAGCTCAGACACTCTCTGTGTAATTTGGTCATCCCTGCTGACCTACTGCCTCGCCAGATCATCATAAATTTCCTGTGGTTGTCCAGAACATGATTTGTGTTCGATGCTGTAGTCTCTGGACGTGAACTGAGCAAACCAGTTTCCAACAGTGCTCTCAGATGGTCCACTGTCACCATTACACCTTTTCTGTAATTTTGACAGTCTGCTTCTGCTTCATAAAGGATGCAAAACTCTTGACTATTTACCCTTTTTCTTATTGATTTTTAACTAACATTTTTGCAAACAGACTCAGAATACAGTTTTGTTACATCCCTTTTGAAAGTTTGTTTCAAACTACCAATTGAAAAAACATGTTTTTTAAATTTTTACTTAAAGTGTCTACAGGCATTTTTGCAAATGCTTTTCTCAATCAACAACAATCCGACCGACCTGATATAACTGTATATAGAGTAGATATCCAATCAAAACTTTCTGATCAAAAATAAACATATTTACTCTAATGTAAGATACCATCAAACCTAAGATGCACACTTATTAAGATTATATTTTTATTGACATAATCAGCTGATTTGGTTAATTTCATAAAATGTAATAAATGTGAAGTAAATTTTAGCAAAATATATATATATATATATATTTTGTCATTCGTAATATGCAATTGTTTTATCGAATTGGCTACCCTTTATCAAAATGATTTAGTTCTGAAAAGAACTTTTTAAAATTATGCACATTAAGGCATTCTGAGAATTTCTATTCCAAGAACATCTTCATTACTACTTGTAACGAAATCACCAGAAACAATATGCTAAATGGTTTGACAAGTTCTTCGTGGTTCACGTTAAGTGGTTTAATTCTCAAAATATCTGTTCAATATTGAAAATATGCTTCACTTCATTTTTCCAATTATGGGTACTCCTCACTTTACGACAGAGTTCCGTTCCGACGACTATGTCGTTAAGCGAGATGGTCGATAAGCGAGGAGCTTGCGCTGGGAATATAGGATCGTTGTAAAATTATACAAATTATGCAACAAACTTCAAATTTATTCATAAAAAGACTATTATAGTACAAAATGAAATACGAATGATTCTACAACAGGAAGACATCTCCTGGCCTTGTGAATTAGTACACCTAGTTAATAGAAGCGATACCTTCTTATATTTCAACACTTTAACTGAGCGATATGGTGAATTAACTACCATCCAAGCTTAATAAACTACCATATTGATGTTTCATATTTCACCACTAAACTGCCTCTTCCGCAGAATGAATGAGGCTTTAATTAATCTATCATGCAATCAATTTATTCTCTTCTATAATATAATCTCTGCCAACTAATTGCTCTACCCGCTACTTCCTTTGGTTCTTACGTCCATCTTGATCATTTGGGTATACATATATAACATACTCCATTCCCATAGATTCCGTACTATCAATATGGTGATTTAACTATAACTTTCTCCACCTGCTTCTCTTTTACTACAACGGCTGGGTGTCTGCACAATCTATCTGTAACCCTCCTCTGATTTGTTTGCTGGGTATGATCCTGCATGGTCAAAAATAAACATTCGCCAAATATAGCTCACACATCCCACTCTACAAGTTGGATACCTCCTGTAATGTCTGACTGCACAGGAAATAGAACCAGTGATACTACCAGACTTACAAAGCTAGATATTCCAATTTATTAAGGACCCTACATTACTGTAGCCTACTGCTGTCTCCCCATCTTGCGTTGGACATGAAGACATTCACCGACTTTGTGCACAGATTGTCATGGGACTGAGTGCTACATACCTCCCATCTAATTACATACTGCGGACACGACACTCGTGGACTTAAACTGGACATCTAATAGTGTTTATCATACAGTACTGCTACCACTGTTTAGCTGGACTATGATACATATATGTCAAGAAGACATGTACAAAATATTAATCATGGCTAACATGGTAGCGCATCGTGTGTTGATTATTTCTTCGTGATACCTTTGGACCACTTACGATAGACACAACGTTATATTCTTATCTGTATAAAAATTTAGTTTTAGGATTAGTATTAGAACTATGTTATTGTTAAATTAGTTATAGGCTTGCATTGGAATTAAACTCTTACCAGCACCTACTCCCTTCTCATGAAGTATGCTTCATGGGATAACTACTATCCAACAAACATAGAAAGCATTCATTGGTAAGTATCACGCCCCTATACATGGCTAAAGGTAAGTACTCACCCTTCTGACACACAAATAAAGGTTAGTATTTAAGTTAAATAAGCTATTTGATATTGCTCACAGTATTGTAAACAATGAAACATGCATATTTATACAGTTATTATATTATAAAGCTTAAATACTTACTGTCAGATATAATCTATTTAAGGAATACTATTAATATAAATACACGTGTAATTACATCTTAACATCTATATATTGATAAATATATTGTTAAATATATTAAATCATATGTACTTTATCTTATCCATATGTAATTTAACATATATTAACTTTTGTAGAACTTACCCACATTTTGTTACACTTATGAAATAACATGTATATCCAATTGTATTTATTCCTTATTCTACTACATATAATTATCCTTGTAATTATCATATAATTTATGATGACCTGTAATACTTATCAAACACTATGTCATACTCAAGCTTTCATGTATATATATTCAGCATTCTCCTTTGTAACTGGCTATGCTCTGCGGTGCCAGAAATTTAATACCCTTTGTATTAAGTTAATAAAAGAATTGTGTGTGTATAGTATGCTATTAGCCTATTATAGTACTATAAGACAATTATAGTATGCGCAAGCCTATTATCGTACGCTTAGAGCGCGTGTCACCATTTGCCACTGATCGACACTCAAGCCGAGAAAGGGGATTCCCCAAATTGCAAGTAGAAACTCGATTGGTCGTAAGTGCGAGCGGTCGTTAAGCAGATAGTCGTAAAGTGAGGAGTACCTGTACATGTTGTAATGCTATTCATGGCAAATGATGTCAGTTCTTCTATGTGAGCAAGTTTCAATGATACATCTTTTGCTTTAACCTCTTCTTCTATTCGTGCCCAAATGAATTCAATCAGATTTAAATCACAATTACAGGGAGGTAAACATAAAACAACATGTTCTTGAGACCCTGCTAATTTGTCAATTTCTTTTACTTTATATAGTCTAATTATGTTATATAAATCTACCTCAAGAATATTGGAAAAACAAATGATTTCTTTTTTTTATTTAATCACATAATCAACTTGTTTTTTTTGTGATAATATTGGAGCTTTCTGTTTTGTTTTGAATGGTAAGGAACATTATCTATAATTATTACATATTTTTCTGGAATATTTGGCAAAAGCTGTTTTTCAAACAATGTACCAAAGCAAACATTGTTCATTTCATCATGATAACTAAATCTCTAACTGCACTTACTATAATAAACCTAAATACCCAAGTAACCTTTAAAATGTAGTCCAATTTATTTACGTACCAAACGTTTTCAGTCAAATTAACTGACCTTCGTCAGGAGCAAAAATGTTTGGTACGTAAATAAATTGGACTGCATTTTAAAGGCTATTTGGGTATTTAGGTTCATCATGATAATTACTGAAGTTTGTTTTTGATTGAAATAAGTATTTGGCATTTGGTACAAAACTATTTGAACTACGAGCATGAAATAAATTAATCGACAATCTTTACCAACAAGAAATTGGTAACCACAAATAAATCTGCCATTGTTCCACTGTTTACTTTTGCCTTGGTGTTCATCTATCCATGTTTTATCTAAATAAATAAAAGAAGCACCTGACAGTTCTTGTCTATGAACAACAATTTTTGGTTTTTTGATATAAAATTTCCTGTCATCTATTTTTTTTTACCATATTTTAAATTAAGCATTTTTTGTTAAAATATGATGTACTAAATCTCTATCATCTGTAAACAAAATATTTTCTTGTACTGTTTCTTTGCCTGAAGAAAACATTAAATAATTACCTTGAAATACAGTAGAGCATTGTTTATCCGAAAGCCGGTCAACCGAAAGCTTTCCAGTTGGACTGTGTCGTGCCGAATTGAATGTTTTTGATACTAGATTATCTTCTAAAGTATAATTTTTTTGTTTTTATAATTTTCAATATATTTATTTTGTTTGTACAAAATAAAGAAATAATTTTTAATGATACAATAGCCTCGATTATTATTATATAAATTTTCATTAGGCTTAAAATCGACGAAAATTCAACACAAAGTGACACGCGACGGAAAAAAATTTCAACATCGAATAGGTTAATATATTTTTTCGTACATAATCGGTTATCCGAACAACCCCAGTTCCCAATTGACTCGGATAAACAATGCTCTACTGTATTTCCAAAATTGT
This sequence comes from Centruroides vittatus, assembly GCF_030686945.1. Classification (NCBI taxonomy): domain Eukaryota; kingdom Metazoa; phylum Arthropoda; class Arachnida; order Scorpiones; family Buthidae; genus Centruroides; species Centruroides vittatus. The sequence goes on from NW_027122172.1 coordinate 4,243,896, forward strand.
GACACAAATAGCAGTTAACTCTAAATTTGTAACAGGAACTCTTCATAGTTGTTTCTTTCTAGGTGTAGAAAATGTCAGCTATGTAGTAGGCTTGTCAATGTTTACAAACGCGGCAATGCTGGCAATCTTATCTTCGGTAGAAATCTTTCCGATTGTCAATAGAGATATAGCAGTAGTTTTTGATGTTTTTGAAGAACATTAGAATGTGATAAATTTTGGCAATTAAAATAATTATATACAATAAACACAATAGTTCTAGTACGATTGTGCAATGTTTCACCTTGCTCAGTACAACATTACCTGTTACCACTTTCCAGACTAAGACATGATGTCATTACTATTCTTATTTTCTTTAATTTATACTGCTAAAATCTGTTAAATTTGTACAATATTTATTGCTAGTAAAGTAAGTTATATATAACTGTCTTCTATAGTACTGAAGTCAGAAACTTCTTCACTTTCCATGCTATGCTCTTCTGAATCGATACAAGATTAATTCTCACATTTTCAAATATGTAATCATCCTCGGTTCTGTTTAAAGCATTGAAAATGAAATTATTTCTTGAAAAGTGAGATTCAGATTATCTAGAATACCCTGTTAATTTAGTCACATTAGCAGCACAATTAAAATTTATAATATGAAACAACTATATAAAATTGAAAACATATTTCAATTTTAATCATTCACAGAGGGGAAAATAGTCTATATAACAAATTAAAAAACAATATATTTTATCATATTACAATCCACAATTGACTAATATTTATATTATAAATTAGCATTGCATTAAAATAAAAAAATGCTGTAAGATTTATGAAAGATTATATATTAATATTTTAGTTTGAGATTTATTTGCATTATCTCTCTGCATGCCATATCAGAAATCCTGATGTCAGTGAGCACCTGGCGCAGGTTAATAAGTGGTTAGTAAGGTGCCAAGGTGTATCCTGGGGGAAGTTACAACCAGAATGGTTCCCCATTGCCTTCTCTGGTGTGCGATGTTACGCGAGGGAAAATGCCTTCCAGGAGATCATGTAAGAGAAACTGGACCCTATTCAGGTGTTACAAACGTGGAGAAAACCTGGAAAACTCCACGTGGCCAGCCCGTCCGAGCGCGGCGCGGCGCAAACCGCTCGGCCACTGGTGGGCACTATTTGCGTTATAAAAGTAATTAAATTTAAAGTTGTAACCAATACTTATCTGATACCAGTAAACAGATGTATATGTATTAATTATCGTCTCTAATTAAATTGATGGCAATTAAAAAAATATTAAATTTATTATATAGAGAGTAAACCCCCACTAACTTGGACTTCACATAATTCAGACAAATTTTTCCAAAACAGTAATTTAACATTTCGTAACAATAGAAAAATTGTAATTAAGGAGTATTTTCAATTTCTGAATATCTTTGAAATACTATGCATTATATTACTGTAGTGGTAAATTAACAAAGATTCATTCAGCAATATTAGTTAGCTTAATTGGTTATTTATCTAACCACCTAAAAGAGGTTTGTGGACTAATAAACAGAAATTTATCGTTTATTAGTCCACAAACTCCTTTTAGATGGTTAGATAAATATTAATAAAGATTGTACACTGCAACATGCTGCACTGTCATAAAATTTTTAAGTTTATTTCCCACAATAATAAATTTGGCAGTATAATCTAATAAAGTTCAGTAAAACTTCTGTATAGAGCTGATTGTAATAAATTACTGTATTGTATATCCAGCTTCTCATTTTCCACATCATCAAAGAAAACATCTCATTAGCTTGGACTTGGATAAATTTGGATAACCTTCACCCTTCATTAGTCTAAGTTAGCTGGTGTTTACCTTTAAAATTATTTTAAATTATTATTATTATGAAAAATTTTACAAATAAAGGTAAACACCAGCTAACCATATTGTTGTAACATTATTAATCTTATACCAGTGTTTACCTTTATTTGTAAAATTTTTCATAATAATAATAATAATAAAAATTTAAAATAATTTTAATAATGTATTATAATTATTTGATTAAAATGATATAAATAAAATCATACCATTTTCAGAAAATAATAACAATTTTCCATAATCATTTTCCATAAGAACATTATATGCTAAAACATCCAAAGAATCTTTTATGGAATTGATAGATAACAAGAATTCCACCATCAAGCCAAGCTGACAACGGATCTACGTTTTTGTAAAAATACAAAAATATAAAATAGAATTAATAATAATAATAATAATATTTAATTAATTCTAATTCTTCATATATAAAAATATGATTCTGTTTATGTATTTATCATATATTCAAAGAAAAATAATGATGCTAAATACACATTGACCTAATATGAGAATCATCATCGTTTTTAGACAAGTTATTACCCTTCAGAAAATGACAGGAAAAGAAATGAAATCATCAGTCATTTAATAAAATCAGTGATTTTGTTACAAAAACTTAATTGTGAATAAAAATCCATAAAATACGATGAGAGAAGAAATAAAAAAATTGATTTTTATTTAAAACTATGCCAGCTTTATTGTATTAATACTAAAACAAATTTTTTTTATTACATTTTTCATAAAGATTATTGTCTCCTAATAATTTTCCACACTATCCTGAATCCAAAATATAAATTTTTAAACTCTTACCATTACTGCAATATAATCCTAACTTGCCCAATTTTGTTAATATTTGAATGTAAGCATGCACCATCCAATACAATTAGTATATTTAACTTGTGATAGAAATATCCATTGGCACAGATAACATTATTGAGGGAATTTTGTCAATTCTGTTTTCAAAATATGATTTTTTGTATTTCAAATCACTTATGTGAGATTGAGGGAGGTAGGAGGAAGTCATATCTCCCCTTTCTGGCAACAGGTCGTTGACCTTTCACTCGTCAAGATGGCTAAAGTTTCGATTTCGGTCCCGAGAGTCGGGACTCTTCTTGTCGGGCGAGTGGATAGGAGGTGAGATGGGGTCGACGATAAGGCGAAAGCGATATTCGAGTCAAAAAGGACACCATTTAACAATTAAAACAAGATTTATTGGAATTAAACAAAGGACACAATTACAAAAATTAACTAATTTCCCTAATTCGCGTAGAGTTCGAGAGAGAGCTTACAGGTTCAGTTCATAACTCATTATTAGTTTCCTTATAGAGTTAGCACTTTGATATCCAAGAAGTGTAAATCGGTATCCGGGAAGGGCACAGTTTTATAAAGTCACGACTGAGCACGGTGACGCTGGAACTTAAGTCCAGAGCGGTGACGACCTGCGATGGCGTTGGTCCGGCAGATGATAAGAGACTCCCCTGAGGGGGGAAAGAAGTGGCTTTTATAGCTTTAGGCTGGGAAAATTGGTCACGTGATCGATGGTTGATGGCGATTTGGGTCATAGGTGTTCCCGGGACCAAAAATATATGACGAATTCGGACGTTAACTATAAACTTAAGTTGAAAGACGATCTGTACACAGCTTAAGAACAATGGATAGTTGACAGTTATACGGCCAGGGACGCATATTTTCTCGGCTAGGAATTTTTTTCTATCAAGGATGTTTACAATAGGGAAAATTATTACAATTTTGAGTCTGATGGAATTTCAGATCTCACACTCACATTCCAGAAAATTATTTATTTCTGACACTAAGAACCAGCTTAAAATTAATCAAAGTACATTGCAAAATACAATAATCACTTTTGTTCATCATTAAGCTTCTGTAAAAGAAATTATTGATTTTATTAAATGACAATGATGAAAACTAAAATGACATGACTAATGGATTTTTCTAAGAAAAATCTGAATTCATAGTTCCACAGAAGCACACATTCCACCAATAAAAGTTTTTCCTAGAAATGTCAATGTATAAACACACACTTATAAGATATTATATTATTAGATGTTTCAGAATTTAAATCTAATTTTAAATACAGGTAGTCTCAAACTCTGACATAATTTGTTCCTAAAAATGTGTATAAAAGCTGAACAACGGAGTTGCATATAAACAACTATACAAAAACCTGATGCACTGCAATGACACACCAACAACTGCCGTAAATGATCGAGCTGTAATTTGGAAATAATAATAATAAATTACAAATGAATTTTACACTGGAAGGAGGTGTTAGGCACCATCTCGTATCTCAACTGAATGCCTCATGTGGATGTTTACAGGACGAGGGCACTGAATGCGTCCCCAGTCGGCACCTTAGTAACCGACAATGGTTATATCTTATGGTTAATTATACTGGAAGAGAAGATCAGACTGGAGGTCCTGGCAGCGTAACTGGCATTGCATTCGCATGGTAAGTGGGAGTTGCAATTTCGAGTCCTGCCTCGGGTCGACTGTTTTCTTCCAGTTTAATTTAAAATTATTTAATTATAAATTATAATTACTAAATTTAATACAAGATGGCATGTAATGCCTCTGTCTAGTGTCAAATTCATTTGTAATTTATTATTATTTCCAAATTACAGCCCAATGATTTACGGCAATTGTTGATGTGTCAACAGAGTTGCATGTTGTAAAAGCAGTTCCATTTCCCACAGAACTGAAATGGAAAGTTATAATTTGGAAAGTTTTACTTTTTTTATGGTGAATATGTTACAATGCTTAAAACATTAGACCAGTAATTCCCAAACTTTTTCGATCCACCACCCTCTTTGTTCCATAAAGTTATACCCAATGCCCCCTAGCCCATTTTCTCTTGTATGAGAAAGGATTGGAAATATTCTTAGGAAAACTTTTCTACAAATCTCACACTTTGTGCCCTTACTGTACATTGTTCTCAACATCTGGAAACCATTAAACGCAATGTTTCCTCTTATCCGTTTAACAGAGGAAAGGGAACGACTGTCAGTGACCCCAACTTTTGCCTTTGGTCACCGTTCGGTACCCTGCCTCCAGCACCCCAAGATTTACTCACCGCCCACAAGGGGGCGTTATTGCCCACTTTGAGAAACGCTGCATTAGACAGACAATAAAAATTGATCTTCACAAATAATTTTGTTGTTACCAAAACTGAAACAGGCAGAAAGTGTCGCAACAAGCTTGGAATTTTTGTTTGTCAGTCGAAAATGTTCAAAAATCAAAATTTGGAATATAAAAAGTGATATAAAAGTATCAAAGTTTTATGCACAAAAGAGTAAGTTGTCTGAAAGTTAAAGATTGCCTGTACTTATTCTACACTTATAAATTTCTACAATTTTATAACTTCAACTTGAAAGACACTTAAAAATAGAGATAAATAAAATAAATATTTCAAAAATCCATTCATTTTCTCTTAGAAATAATCTTTAAAAATTGAATAATTAAAAGATAAATAATAAACTAAAATCATAACAGTATATTTTAAAATTATGTTCTAGGCAAACAAATCATAAGCATTTAGAAATAATTTTAAAACATTAATTATATTTCAATTTAAAAATTAATTTGCCATAATTTTTGTACCCTATTTTTGTGGAATGACCGGCATGCTGCATATAAATGGGGGAGACCAGCATGCCAGAAACCCTGAGATTACCGGCATGCCGGTTACACTGCAATTAAAATATAAAATTAATCAGATCTAATAAAACTAGTCGTTAATTAAACATTAAAGAAAACATTTTTCTGAGTACAATAAAATAATAACATGTAATTTGACTGACTTAAAATCAGGAAGAGATTTTGTTTACAAGGCAATAAAAATATTAGCAACTTATTGACATTCATAGTAGTGGCAATAGTAGTCTTCAGTGTGGGCTACACTGACCATCTACCCAAACCTTAAAAATAACACCTTCTTCTCAAATTTCATACAAAGTGGATGTTAATAGGTGTAAGATGAGATAATTTACAGTAAGTTGCTTATATTTAATATGTTTATTTTTGTGTTTTTGAATCAAATAACAATAAAATGCATGTGAGGACTGAACTTTTGTTACAAAAAGGAACCTTCAAAATTTAAATTTATAACGTATTATAACATTTGTTTTTCGAGAAATTATCAGATCATTTTAGTAATAAAAACTGTTTCCCTGAGTTAACCTCTGAACTCTACCTGGATTCGCACCTCAAGCACCCGAACTCTTACTACTTCCTGAACTCGTCCTCCACGAGACCTAATCGGACACCAGGTATTTATTGCCATGCTAACCTCGTGTAAACTCTGTCTCTCGAGCTGTTCGATAGTTTAGCGATAAGTAATTCCTTAACCCTGTAAATAGTTTTGATAAATAAACGGGTATTTGTTAAATGAATAATCATGTGGTGTGCACTTCTTCCGGAAATCTCCTTCCGTCTCCATTCCGAACCTAAATTACTACATACACGACTGCTCGCAGTGAGAACATAATGGTTTCTGTGCCTGTCCGCAAAGACACAGTGGTGTCATCCCGACAGGGTGCCAAAGAGGTACCGACCCTGCGGTCACATACAAATAAAAAAAAAAGCACTTTTAAAATTCCAAGAGTATTTTAGGTCTTTAGAAAGAAAACAAAATGAAGAAATTAAACACATAATCGTAGTTTTTGATGTAATGCCGACAGTTTCAGTTTTAGAATACAAACTTGTTTGTGTTTTTAATACGCTCTCTAGAGAGAGATCTATAACCTTATTAAACCAGCATGCCAGTATTACACAAAAATACTGTAGATATAATGTGAAAAATAAAAGAATTACTTTGATTCTAAAAATTCAAAAATTATTTTGTGCATACTAGCTATAGTAAAAGTAAGAATCCTTTAATCCTAATGTGAAACAATAATGAAAAACAAGTAGCACTTGACAAATGACTAACATCCAGATCAATTCATGAGTGAGTACTGGCAAAATAAACACCATGAAAACCTTTCAGCAGTAAGGAAATAAACAGTTCATTTAGTTAACACAAATGTTTTCAGCCGTATTAAATGATCATCCTTGGATGACTGAAAATTGCTCAAGGATGCATGCTCATATGACAGAATAGAACACACAAAAATCAGATAAATTGTTACATAAATCTGCCATGTATGTTATATTTATATTCTTTTCCAAAAGAACTAGAGTGAAACCTATGGGTATATAACACAAATCCTTAGAGGAGATATTGTAGACAGGGATCCTGTATATTCCAGATCTAGAACATAGGTCCTGACATGTTAGCATTCTTCAGCAGGTCCTACACTGTTCGACTCCTTTGGTACACTATGTTGCAATATGCATCTGGATAATCTGTGAAAAAGTTTTTATAGGAGTACTATATTTAACAAGAGTAGGTGTCCAAGTTCATCCAAAGTGTGGAGAGAAAATTTTAGGTTTTCGGTAAATGTAAAATTTTGGATGAATGTATTTATCACGTTCAGAGTATATCTGTGGCTATTTATAATATCTCTGGTGTAATTTAATGCAGTTAAGATATTGGTGACTTCTGAAGAATAGATGTAGGCTTTTATAATAAAGTTTTTGAGTTTCTGACAGGATCCTTGGCCATTTTGTAAGGCCAAGAATCATGTCAGAAACTTGGAATTTAAATGAAAACAAATGTCATTTTCCTATAAACCTTGGATTTTAATCCTCCCTTGTAAGAATAAGTAAATGTCCATGAAATATGCTTTCTTGTGGCTTTTCTGTTCTAGATTAATAGATAATCCATATATATTATTTGTTGAATACTGATACAAGTCCTAAAGTCATAATATTTTGTAAAATTTTACAAATGTTTTTAATATTTATCATCATAAACATTTCAGTTCTTATTTGTATTATACATCCGAACTAATTTATCACCAAAATAAAAAATTAAAAAGGCCATAAACTTTGCATACCTCTGAACAGAAGAATAATAAATCAAATAATCCTTCTTGACTAAGTAATCTTATTGCAACTTCATCATCATAAAAAATATTTTCTTGAAGAAATTTTCTAAATTAGTATTATAATAATAATAATGTTAATCAAAAATTATTTTATGCAATAAAAAATTTAGTATTTATTTTACCTAAATGCTTGATAAACAGCAGGCCTTTCCAAGCACTTCTCTGTAATTTGTTGAACAAAACAATGCAAAGCAATGTTAGCAAAATGTACCTTATCTGGTGTTGGAATCTCAATACTTTTTGTACTAAATAACACTTGAATGTAAGCTATTAATTCTGATAAATAGCCATAATTCATAAAATAGGCAACTCTTTTAAGTTGAGAACACTATCAAAAAAATATACAGTTATTAAATTAAATGAGGAATTATTTAAAAGATAAGTTGTTATTAACTTATTGAAAAAAATAAATTTTTAATTATAAATAATATAGCATTCACCTTTGACAACTGGTAAAGATGAACAGCTTGAGCAAATTGGCCATTAGCCAATTGCAAATCAGCAGCAATTTCGTATAAACGATGTATATCTAAACCTATCATTACCCCTAATTTCTCAGCTTGAGGAAGATTCGATGGAATATCTGTAAGGCTGAGAAATAACTTTTCTGGAAGTATCCTATAAGTTAAATTATTAAAATTATTAAACTAAATGGTAAAAAATATACATTTAAATTTAATAAACAACGTACCTTAGTCTACATTCCCAAACAGAATCTTTTAAAATTAAAAGACATCCATCCAAAATAAGTTCAGAATGTAAAGAAAGATTACTTTTACTTCTTAATTTTTCTGAGAATTGAACAGATTTATAAACAGAAATATCTGTTTTAATGCTAATTTCATCATTATCTTTTCCACTGACAGTTAAAGGTACTTCTTGTCTTGCTTCATTTTTCAATCTCTCTTTTCTCCAAGAAGAACAAGATTTTTTATATATTGCTATAATATCTGTATTTAAAATGAAATTTTGAATCTCTGCTTCCATTGTTTCTTTCTACATAAAATATAAAATATTTAATTTTATTGTATAAAAATATTAACAGAGAATGTAATTTTTAATACAATGATAACGAATGAATCAAATGCTATAATTTTGTTGCATTATAACTTTTGATTAATATTAGTTTAATTATTATTCATCAAACAAATTAACTAATTAATTTCTTTAGTTATACTTCCAAAAAGAATCTTTCAAAACTGTTCTTATTCTATAATTCTATACTATTGGGGTTGATTATTTCATCCAGCAATTCTGGATACTCAATACCCAATAATGGGAATGTAGAATTACAGAATAAGAACAATAGAAATACAGCATCTCTAATTCACACAAAATCTTTTAAATTTTTGTATAATACGACGATAAATATTTAAGTATATTTAAAATATAGTAGCCCCTCATTATATTGTGCATAACAAGACGTAAATCAAATTTGTGTGTTTTGTATTTCATACAATAGTAGTTTCAAGGACAACCAATAATTGGAATAAAGTAATATTTCTTTGCCAGTAGAGATTCAATGGCAACAAATGTTAAATGTTTTATATTCAGAAGACCAAAAAAGTATGATATATTATTTTTATATACAGTAATTTAGTAAATTTATCTTGTATTTTATTTTATCCTTTGTAAATTCATTGTATATGTTCCTGTTTACTTGTAATACCTGTTTTTATATGTTCTAACTTATACTAATTTTTATTTAATTTTAACTGGATTTTATATTGTTAACTGGAAGAGTTATTTCTTGCCTAATGCATTATCTTCATAATCAATTAATAAAAAAATAATTGTTAAAGACAGAAAGCCTACCTACAAATTAAAGTTAAATTGCATACCTACATAGGTGTCTTTGTGTGCAAAATGTATTCCTCCTAAAAATTTATGCTTATTTTTTTGTTTACATATTTCTTTTAATTTTACTGAAAATTTCAGTTTAATACGTAGATTTTTGTATTAAGACATTAAAATATCATCCACATCATTTCAAATACAATAGTTTTGTCAAATGACCATCATTTTTGTATTGCATTGTAGTTTTTGTCAATGTACACTTTCTGTAATAGACTTTCATCTGAAATTTTTTTCTTGGTGTATTTTTCCAAGAACTATTTTAAAAAATTAGCTTAATTGGTTAAATTTTTAAAACTAGCTTAATTTCTATAAAGGAATTGCACCTTATAACACTGCAATGAAATTCAAAGTTGTAGTAGTATTTTTAGAAGCATTAAGTGTTTAGTTTGTGAATAAATTTTTCACTTATTTGCTCTGGTCTAAAGTTTTAAGTTCCTTATGCTTCTTATCAGCTCGATTCTTCATGTTTTTTCACTAGCAGACTCACGCTTCTCGTTAACTTGAATTCAGTTGTCATGATAGCCTCATATTAAAACAGTTCCAACTGTATCTAAACCTTCTCTCAGAAATTGTTTAGTTAAATTTTGAAGCCTTGATTTTTTTACTTTGCCCATAGTTTTATTTTTAAATATTCAGAATTTCACAACTAAACTATAGCACTATAACAGAAAATAAGTGAATGAAAAAGAAACCTTGGTAGTTTCTGTAGATTGAGAGGTTTCTCTCAATCTACAGAAATTTTGGATGATAGTGATTTTAGACTTATTTTTATTAATAACTAATGATTTATTTAGTAATCAATAAATAACTACTTAAATGTAGCATTCAATTCATTTCAGGTGTAAAATGAATTCAAAAACCAAACTTTCCATTCAAAGGCATAAAATGAATGCAAAACACACAAGACTAACAATCCCTAGAACCTGTCAAAAATGTGTCCAACATTCCAGTTATGTCAACTTATGATGTGTTAGTAATGTTTTATTTAATGTGTTCTGCATGCAGGATTCCACTATCTAATAATAATAATATCCAAACAAACAATATAATGAGGCACAACATAATGAGGGGTTACCATTATATTAATCATCATTAGAAATGTTTGTGTTGTTTGAAATAAGTTTTTATTGCATTAAATGAAAGATACAACAAAATACAATCAACTTATATTACAATCAACAAAATATATTACAAAATCTCAAAAATAAGTTTATTTTTGTTGATAGGGAAAAATAAAATAAATTAATTCACTAAGGATTTGTCTCATAGAAGAGATTTGATAAAAATAATTATCTGATAACTAAAGAAATGAATTATCCAATTAAAATCAATCTTGAAAACTATTGCTGGAGATGGTGTTTTCAAGCATTTCTAAACATATTTATGCATTATCTCACTGGTGCATTTGTTTAAAAAATAAGCTATTTATTATCCATTTCTTCTCAACCTTCCTTAAGAAAGTGGCTTACCAATGGTGAGAATCCATCATCATATGAAAAAATTAGGAGTTTACAAAATCCCCTTTGTATCCATTTACGAGCACTTATAATAGTACAAGTAGGTGCTACTTCCTGTACATTGACCACATAGTTGTGAAAACACCAAGTAGACATTTGAAAATCCTAATTATATGAAAGAATTAGCTGCCTGTGTTATTACACAGACCTAGCGAATTCTATACACATCTAGCATGTTCAATGTTTGGAATCCTTTTTGTCTGAGTTCAAGCTGTTGCAATTTGTTTGATACTAATTTGTTTTTCATTTGAAAAATGCTAAATATCACTTGTAACAACTCTTGCAATCAAGCCTACTTTTTCCTTGTCCAAGCACTGAATAAACATTATCGAAAATCTTGATTACTTTTTAATACATTTTGTTTTTAAAAATTTTAAAATATAGAAAATAAATAAAAGTTTCATGTTATAGATAAATAATGTAATAAATTTTGGTCCTACCTTTTTGGAGTGATCACTTGTTGCTTCTGCAAATTTACGAGATAATAACAGCAATTTGTATGTTTTATTATCATCATTTTCAATCAATTGAATTATGAATATAAGCTTATCTGTTAAGATGATATGTTTACAATTATTTGGCAGTTGATAAGAAAACAAATGCATATGTTCCAAACCACCATCTAAAATCTAAAATAAATGATTAAAATATACTTTTTTGTAATTTAAAAATGTAAATAAGTTGTTTCAAAATTGTAGACTAGTTTTAACTTAAATCAAGCATCAAAAACACAGTAAACGTTTGATTTAACAAACTAATTGGGGGAAGGAATGTCTGCTATTGCTGAAAGTCCATTAAATTGAATGTTTTAAAAACATATATTAATAACAAACCTAAAATGTGCAAGATGTGTTAAAATGTATCACGATATATAAAACCATATAATCATATAAAATAATTTAAAATATCAAATGTAAAAGACTATCACGCTGCATATGAGAAGCATCATAGATCAATAATAGTCGACTATTGAACACACCGTTTATTGCCTTCAGATTTTACATATTTAGAATGGGGATCACATTTAAGTGTTCCCAGCATCACTATATCTGTGTATAACATGAATATTTTGTAAAAATTAAACATTTATTCCTTGCAGTGCCAAAAGTATCACAGTCCTTCATATCTTCAGGGCAGATAAAGTAAAAAAAATTACCAGTGTTAAACTTGTATTTTTATTTTTTCAAATTATCTTCTGCATGTACTGAAATATCACTATACCATAGCTGGTTGGATTTGAACTTCTAAATATCTTAAAATTTGTATATTCTAAAAATAAATCATTTCTAGATTAAAGCAAGTAGATATACTCTTTTCATCCGAAATTTACTTGCATAGACAAATGAAAAACGAAGAAATATTAAACCTTTATTCTTAACAATTCCATTCTCAAAAAATTCAAACAATCCAAATGCATTTTGCCTTTACAATCAGGCCTCGTCAGTGGATACAATTAACTGCAGGTTGCTGTTCATTTTTATGTCTGGTGATCTCTTCCCAGCATGCATCTACATTTATTCCCGTATTCAGATTTATTACATTTGCATATGTTATAACACAAAAATTTTCTACAATTCTCCTTTTTAAACAGTTTTTTACCTTATATAATATTTTAACATTATTTCTATCTATTTTACAATTATAATTATTACAATGTGAATATCATGGAGATTCTTGTCTTTTTAACCTAATGGCAGCTTCATGTTCTTTTAACCGTATTTCTAATTTTCTTCTTTGTATTATAACATATGCAAATGTAATAAATCTGAGTACGGGAATAAATGTAAATGCATGCTAGGAAGAGATCACCAGACATAAAAATGAACAGCAATCTGCAGTTAATTGTATCCACTGACAAGGCCTGATTGTAAAGGCGAAATGCATTCGGATTGCTTGAATTTTTTTGAGAATGGAACCGTTAAGAATAAAGGTTTAGTATTTCTTTGTTTTTCATTTGTCTATGTGAGTAAATTTCTCAAAGTCAGGTGTGAAGAGTATATCTACTTGCTTTAATCTAGAAATGGTTTATTTTTAGAATATACAAATTTTAATAATATTGTTACCGATCCCATTGGTTTTAATTTTACAAATATTTCTAAATATCACTCTAGACACTACTGAACAGGGGTACTTTAATTACAATCACCCAGTATATACAAACATTTAAATCAGGGCTGTCCAAACCGCAGCCCAGCGTTGTAATGAATGTGACCCAACATAAAATTGTAGCCAAAACTTCCTTAAAACATTGAGATCTTTATGTACTTATTTTTTAATTTTCTGAAATTTGCTGAGCATTGTAATACTTTTTATTAAAAAAATTGTCACAAGATGTCATCAGTATACACTTATGGTCTTTAAAAATACACATAGGATGCATTTCCTAGTAAAACTGCTTAAAACCATTTTATTAAAAGACACTTGAGCTATTTCACTTTATGTAAGTTGCAGTGAGGTTCCTAAGCACTGAAGACAGAAGATGGCTGCCACCATAAATTATACGCATATTATGTACTGTATAATTCCTCATATACCTCAAATAAAAAGATTTGACTACTTTGTACCAAAATAGGCTAGTCTTTTTTTAGTTTGGCATGAAAAAAATCATTGGTGCATCGACTAATTTTTGGACTACAGAATTTTGAGTTAGTCACATAAATTATTTAATCATTTGTTTCGACCTAGAATAGCAATTGTCACCTTTACACATAGTTTTACAGTTTGTGTGTGGCTCAATACAATTTTTTGTCTTCAGATGAAGCCAAGGAAGCCAAAAGGTTGGACCAACATACTTAAATAATGAGTATTTTCATAAATAATAATAAATTTTATTTGGAAAATAAATAAGTAAAACATACTTGTAGTCTGTTTGAAGAGAAACTATACGCTGATACTAAATTATGTCCTCCAACATTCTGAGGTGCAAGATATATACCACTTTCAAATTTGGAAAGACGATTAGGCCGAAGTTCTGGACTTTTATCTTCTAAGAAAAAGAAAAAATATTCCTGTTTTTCATTTATAGAAGCAGTTTTGTAAAAAGAAAAGAAAAACAGAAGAACACATTTTATAACAATTTTTTAGAAATATTACCAGAAGAAGAAGAAGAAGAAGATTTGTCTCCTTGTAATTTTCTATCAGATACCGAATCAATTTCTTGATTTATTAACCAATAAAATTCTGTTCGCTTATCTTCTAGCATTAAATGCCATTGCTGTTCATTATTAGCTGTAATCTTTTTAAAAATATATTGTTTTATGTTAATAAATTAAAATAGTGTAGACAAAAAACATTTCTTTAAATACTTGCCAGAAGATAAGTTGTATTATGGTGATCATCATGAAGTAAATCTAGATTTTTAATTCCTATGGTAATATAAGTTCCACCAATTTCTTTCTGGGTCTTCATATTAATGAAGGAAATCTCACCATGCTGTTAAGTTAAAAAAAAACTCATTAAATATAAATTTATAATGTACAGGTATTAATGTTTTTCTGGTAGAATGCCTTTTAGTTTTTAATACCCAAACTTCATAAAATGTAAATAAATCTTAATAAATTGTTTTTGGCTGATGTTTCATAAGAAAATTTTTTATTTATGTCCCAAAAATTCAATACATCTTCAACAAAACAATATACAGGTTTACCGCAGTAGATGAAACTAGTGTTGCTATAAAACCTTTCATAAGCTAAAGTGACATAAAACAAAGAAGCAATTACCATTAATTTATATAGAAAAATTTCTTGAGAATTCCTACCAAAATTAACCTACCAACAAGTCACACACCAAATACTGCAGTGTTTCCCAAAGTGTGGTACGCGTACCCCCAGGGGTACGGGAAGAGTTTAGTGGGGGTACACGCTGCACTGTGCTTCGGCTGTTCCTGATGCAACAAGCAGTTTACTTTTTTTCGATTACGAACATAGAAAAATAATAAAAAACTTTGTTACTTCTTAGCGGTTTCGCCGGGTGCTGTGATTCTGTGTATTCCTCCACCTTATGGCCAAGACAACAGCGTCACACAAAAACCTCCAGTATCTACACATTGAATTGTTACAATGTGCGCGTGTGTATTTTTAGCTTTTGTGCGATTTTTCTAACAGGAAAGGTTTGTTATGTGCTTTAGTATTAATAAAAAGCTAAAAATGCCGAATAAACCAATTTTTCTGTAGCTAGTTACTACAACTAACAATTCTTAGCAGAGACTTACTTTGACAGGGCTTCTAGAAAGACGAAAATAAGACCTAAAGTCCATATCGCTATATCTAGGAACAATATTTTCCACATAGTCTTTTATTTTGGCTTTTTCGATTTTTCATTTGCAGCAGCATATAGAAATGGAATATCCTCGTTTTCTTTGGTTTTTGATTTAAAGTATATGCAATTTTTTTGACGAGGGGTACTCAGCATTAAGAAAATTATACAAAGGGTACACAGATGTCAAAAGTTTGGGAAACACTGAAATACTGTAATACCAGAATATAGTAAAAGTGGGAAACAATGTGATAAATACACAGCTTATATAAAGTACAAATGTATGTACAGTTTGTCTATGTGTGTTCACTTTTACCAGAATTAGAAAGGCTAAGAAATGGTAATGGTGGAAATGATACTGCGTTAGGTTGAGTTGTCAGAGACTGAAACAAAACTAGTACTCTGTACCCATGGATTGGGTACAGAGTATTAGTTTTAAAAGATTACATGTACTGTACAACATACAAAATCGTCAATAAGCAAAATTATATAATTATAATAAATTTTTACTAATGCATTTAGTTATTTTTAATTAATCATTCTGTCTAATGATTTATTATTTTCAATCTTTAACAGATCAGTTTTGCAAATCAAACTTTTTAAAATTGAAATTAATAATGTGAGGAATTCCCAAAGTTATCTGTGGTACCAATATCAGACTATTGTGATGCAGTCAATACTCTTTTTGGAGGAAGAGTTCTAACTGCTTATAATGATGCAGAGAGGTAAAATACTATATGTGAAGTAGTATGGACACTGAGGAAAGGCATTCTCAAAAGTGTTCAGTGTTTATTTGATAGAGAGAATTCTTACAAAGTATGGTCTTCTCTGTGTGGTCATCCAAGATACATTATTGTTTTGTGTTGTATTGTCCATATTGTTGTGTTCAAAACGTAATTTTTTAAATCATTTTACATTTTAATATAATAGTTTTAACTTATGTGTTATATTGGGTTTAGATGTTTTTGGAAAGTAATTGAAAATTATGGATTAATGTTGTAAAGTCTTATAATCTTTCCCATTTAATATAATGAAAAATAAGCTCCTGGTTAATGTTTTCCTGTATGAATCTCTGATTTTCATCAATAGATTACTGATGTTAAGCAGGAGGATGCCAGAATTTGTGTTTTATAAAACTTTTGAGTATTTAGGTATGTTATATACAGTAGACCCCCCTATAACACGGTAAATACGTTCTGTGTTATATGAATTCCTTGTTGTACGAGTCACTTAGATTTTACAAATACATGAGCCGTTCACAGCCCGGCACTTGTGCAGTTTAGGGGGTACGGCTGATTGAAAGGTTTTCTTCCATAAAATTAATCGATTCTAGACTAATTTGACTCGAACATTTCCAAAACACACATAATTTTTTGGGAATAATCCATATAAACTATGCTATAAACAACAAATTGTAGAAATACTTACTGAATGCGCACCGTTCGAAGACGCCATTGCTTAAGCTTGTTTTCGTCGCAGAGCAGCTCATCGAATGGCAGACGTGTTTCCTGATAAGTTATTCTTTCTGTGAAAACTTCGTCAAACTTTGGAGACATCATTAATAGAAATATAATTTTTATTGCCGTAGAATAATAAATGTTTTTTAGTAGGTCTGCTGCTTGTTTAAACTCAAAGATTTGTGCAATGTCCATTATTCGTCCAGATTCAACCAATCCTGCCAAGACACGAGTCGGCCATGACAATCTGTCTCATTCTTTTACCGTGTTATACGAGCCTCTTTTAGCATGTTATACGAACACTATCACAATATTTCTGCCGTGTTATACGAATCCGTCTTATGTAAACCCGTGTTATAGGGGGGTCTACTGTATATTTATGCTTTTTATAATAATAATAATTTAAAATAATAGTTAATATTATGAACTGACTTGTCTCAAAAATGCATGAATTTGAAGTTATATCTTTAGCCATATCTTATTTAATATGATTGTTAAAAATTATTTAAGAAATGACTGCTTTGTTAGACTTATTTCATTTTAAGTTTTTTGTGATAAAGAAAAAACCTCAAATCTATTTGAATTTTCTTTTGATTTTTTTAAATGTGTATGTTAATTTATGTTAATTTATATTTCAAAAGTTTTCTTTCAAAAAACAATCTTTCAAAGGCAAATAGGTTTAACAGGTATAAAATATATCCAAAATCATTAAAAAATCCTGGAAAATGCAAAAATTGTAAAATTCATTCACGATTAGGAAGAGAATTACATTAATATTACGTCATTTTAAATATCATTTAATAATGACGATAACTTATATCTTCAATGAATATTACTTTGTGGTTACAATCTTCTACTAAACTTTACTATTTAGATGCTTAAATTAATATTTCTTGAATAAAATCATTTAATTAATAATTTATATATCTAGAATTATTTAAAGTTAAAAAAAAACAATTGATATAATATAAAGATTACCTCATTTCCTATAATGGCAACATGTTGACCTTGAAGAGTCTCCCACCATTTGATAGATGTTGGCATTGCTAAAGCAATTTAAAATATTAGTTTTATTGATTAATTTTTATTAATATTTCATTTTTAATAAATTAATATTAAACAAATATGGAATTTTTGTATTATATTTATATACATAAATAAGTGAATAATAAACATATAAATTGAATCACATTAATTCAAAAATGATTGTCCTTTTTTTGACAGCAATTTTCAAATTAAACGAGAATACATTTTTGTCCTAACAGAATGATGTACTACTGTTTAATACATTATATAAGTTACATTAATTATTATGGGTATTAAAAATACATAACTTACCTCTTTGGCCACTTAATTTAATTTCTGTGATGTCATCTGTCTTCCATAATGTATTAATTTTAACTGTATGATCCTGTAAATTATTATTAATAGAAAATAAATTAAATATAAATTATAAATATTTCACGTAAAAATTCAGATAGTTTTATATTCAATTATCAAATATATACTTTATTAAATTTCCGAAAAATATTAAAAGTTTCGTACGAATACTATTTTATAATGAATTACAGTTAAATTTACTAAATAAAATACTTGCCATATAAGAAAAAACAGGAAAAATATATAATGTAGAATCCACGGCAGCTAACAATAACCAATTTCCATTTGGATCAAAACACATTGCTTTGATTAATTTACCTCTATGACCGTACCATTGTAATTGGCGTATCACAGGCTTACTGGCAGTATTGTTTGTATAATGAAACAATAAATAACCTGTTTGAAAAATAAAGAAAACATTATTTAACATGTTATAATTTATGAAATGCAAAGAAAGTTATTATATAAATTTTTGATTTTACCATTATCACAAAAAAGTGATAAGATGCTTTTCTCTCCTATTTCAAGAAAAGTTGAAAGCAAAATATTATGACCAGTAGATTTTTTATGAGATTTTATGGTAAGAATTTTACTGAATTCAAATAATGAATTCATAATTGAATGAATGAATAATCCCTCAATTGTCACATGCCTAAATTAAAAAATATATAATTAGTATGTATATAATAATAATTTCATAATTCCAAAAATCAAATTAAAATTTTTTTATTAATTTCTTTTAAAATTTTTGTAAAATATTTTAATTCTTAATACCTAATACAAGTAGACTGTGTCATTCAATTCTAATTATCAAATTGAAGTAAATCATTAAAATTCCAAAAACATTTGTCATTTTCAAATGTTACATAAAATTCAAAAAGATAAACAAGTTTAAGTTTTAAAAATTCTCATTGAATTAAAAAAAAAAAAAAAAGATTTCGGTTAGAAATTTGTTTAACTACTGCACTACAGGCAGTCCTCTACTTACAAACATTCGACTTACGAACAAAGCCGACAGATGGCGGGTTAAAGTGCAGTTGGTTATTTTTTATGTATAGTCAAGTTTATTTTTGAAGTTTTACGTTAAAACATTTACAGTACATACGTATGTACATTTGTAGTTGTTTTAAATGAGTAATTTTAATAAATAATGTACTGTACATGTGATTGATTTGAATTTATACTTCCCTTTAACAATCTTAATTCAACATTATTCAAGTAGCCTAAACATTACATAATTGTAAAAACAACGTTGTATTTGAGTTTTTGCTCCAAACGTCGTCTTTTTGAGTTACGAACTTTTCGACTTGCGAACGACCTCTACGAACGGATTAAGTTCGTAAGTAGACTTACTGTACTATGATTTCTTACACTTTGTTCAAAATTTAATAAATCACATTCTATTGGATAGGGTTTTGTTAAATCAATAAATTCCTTTGCCATTAGTTATCTTATACTTGAGACTCAATACAATACATCTCAATATCAAAATGTCAGCCTGTATCATAAGCAAATCCATGTTCTACTGAGAAAACATATGATAGATAAACATATTAGCAACTGATTATTCAATATGTAAGTATGTGAAAATACATCATCATAATAGTGTATATTCTTTTGTAAACTTCATTTTAATATAGTCTAGTATGCTATTTATGCCAAGTAATATCAATAAGAAGTAGAACTCAAAGCACTCTGAAGGAAAATATTTGGTAGCACCGCACACAGCGAGTTCTACTTCTTATTAAACTTCATTTTAATGCATATATATATATATAAAATATAAAATTAAAATATACTGGTATTCCATAAGATTGCACACCTATGGCAAAATGCATATTTTTTGCTAAATTTAGTGTTAATGTTACAATATAATAACTTAAGTAATGATTCTTGTTGTAAAGAATTGCTTTTGTCCATATTATACAATATAGTGTCATCTGATAATATAAATGAGAGATGCATAGTAAACTGCTCACTTTCATGTCAGCTACTGTTTGAGCTTGTAAGCATTGTGTCCACACAGCTGTACAGTAAGTCCATGATGTGTGAGTTGACACTTAGAAAGAAGAAATGCATGACAGCTTTACACAGAGAAGGATTACTTTACTCAAACCGATCAGAGACTGAATTATTCCTGTCCCACTGTTAGATGTCACTACAAAGTTTTGCAAAGTCCAAGCACAATTTCAAGACAAGTATAAGCAACTGACAAACTGGTAAAATACGTCCTTTTTTTTCTATTAATAAAATTATAATCATTAATAGAAGAGATAAAGTTAATATACTTCATAATTGCATTATAATGAATGGCATTAACCCTAAAAAATAAATACACATTATAAAAGAGAGAGAGAGAGAAGCCGGAATCTATAAACTATTTAAAGGAAGCAAGTGGACAAGGAAATTTTGATCTTGTCACAATCAAAATTAAAACATTTTGTCCTTGTAAATATTGGTCAGTAGTTGTTATATCAAATTCTCACATATCAAGTACAGTGAGTGATCAGTTAACAAACATAATCTGTTCCAAGACTTTGTTCACTATCCGAATTGTTCGTTAGCCGATTATCGATTTATCATAGGTTTTTATGGGAATTTGGTTAATTCATTCTGGAGACCTCCAAAAATAAAAAAATATATACTTTCTTACTACGTTTATTTATATGTAATAATAAAAATACATATATACATATATACACAGTCTTGCATTTTTATTAGTCATGTTTTTTCCGTTTCTGGGGGTTAAAGAATCTATCTAATGTCGATTGCTTTTCTCTCTTCTTCAGGATTTCTCAGAAGTAATTAATAGCATTGTAATTGTAGAGATCCCTAAGCCTATTAACCTCAACCTGGCTTGGATGCCATTCTAAGACTGTTTTTCTGACATTCTCCCACTTCTTCAAAAGATGTTTAATAGCAGATGTCAGCATTAATCCTCTTTTTTCAGAAGAAAACATATCTTGCCGAGTTTCTTGATGTTCTTCGTTCAAGAGTTCTTGGTGTTCTTCTGTCGTCAGATCAGTTTCAGGTTCCATTATGAGCTCTTCAATGTTCTTTATTTCTCAGATGTGATTTTTGTTACTTCTTTAGCTGCTTGAATCTTCTTGATTATACTGTATCTTTCTTAGATAAGATTGAACTGCAGCCTACTGTAGACCTGTTCAAAACCGTGCCCAGCAACATCAGACATCTTCTGCCCACTCTCTCTACCTTTGCTATTATACTCTCACCTTTCGAAAATAAAAACCAACGCAAAACTTAACGAGTGCCTGCCCAACAGTCTCGCAAATACTATAAAAGAATTGTTTCTGTCAGAAAAATAAAAGGCTGGAATTACAAAGGAGAGTTTCAAAGTTCGGAGGAATACTATCCGATCGGTATATACCGGGTTGAGCATCGATGTCAACATCTCCCGCACTCCAAAAGTTTCGAATTGTTGCCCAAAGACAAGGAAGGGAAGACCAATCGGTATTCATTATTTTATGTTGCTTCTTCTTGTGTTTGTTCTGTGAGGTGTTCATTGTCTGAACATAAAAATCTTTTGCGAAAGTGTTCGTTATCTAATTTGTTTGTTAACCGATCACCCACTGTATTCATAAATCGGGTTATACTGTAATAGCTGAAAGCATATATGTGAAATATCCATATTAATATTGTATATGTATTATATCAATTGAATATAATATGTATTTGATGATAGGTATAATGAAATGAATTACTGCTAATTTTAGGAATTTATCTTTTATTAATTAAAAGAAATGTTTTCAGTCAAGATTTGACCATCCTTAGCTTGCAATCTTAATATTTAACAGCATTTATTAATATATAGGATGTATATGAAATTAATAATGCATTTATATGGTTGACAAATTTCATTAATTTCTCTTTTTTCTATAAGAGGTTAATGAGAAAATTCATCTACAATAATTACATTAGTTTGTTCTTGAAGTCGTACGAAATTTTAGGTTTTGTTGATTTTATTTATTTATTTGTAATATTTATTTTATTTTATGTAATTTCACATTATACACAGTTCTGTTCTATTAAATTTGTTTTGAATTTAAAAATTTTAACTCTTTAGAATGTTAATTTTGAATGTATTCCATTTTGTATACTCTATGTCATTATTCCAAACTGTTAAATATTATGATGATGAATACGCGGTTAATCAGATTTCGAGAAAATACTTCTTTTAATTAATAAAAGTTGGCTTACTGAAATTAGCAGTCATTTATTCATTTCTTTACAAGGATGGTGTCAAATTTTATAAAGCTTTATGTTCGTTTAACTCGTCACCACTGGATAAATCAACATATTTTTTCTGTTTCACACTTTTTAGAATTCTGATAAGTCGACTCCCCCTTGAAAAACGAGTTCACACCACACAGCTTATTACACGGTGTGAACTCATTTTTTCAGGAGGGGAGTCGACTTATCAGACGTCTAAAAAGTGCGAAACAGAAAAAGTATGTTGATTTATCCAGTGGTGACGAGTTAAACGATGTCGAGTAAACCGAGTTTTTTAAGGTTAATAACATTATTGCCTATGTAAGTCGGCCGGGACCACAGAAAACTGACTGATTAACCTACGGTGTCGAGTTATCCGGGTGTCGACTTATGAAGAGTTGACTGTATAAATATTTACTGATTTTTCACTTAAAATTAGAGTTTGAAAGTAATAATTTCAATTCAGTTACAACTTGAGTTTGAGTGGAAAAAAAATCAACTAAACCTGATTATAATTTCCAAGTTTCGGTTTAAACATGTAATGCAGCTATAATAATATAAATAATAAAGTTAAAAAAATAATCAGCACTTTAGCATAAATATTATTTCATCAGTTTTAAATGATATCAGAGGCTATTATTTCTATTGTGGTTTGTTATCACTTATCAGCTTTAAAGGTTTAAACAGTGTATAGTGATATAAGATAATGATAATTTAATTTAGATTGTTAATAACGGCTATTGAGATAAAACAGCTACAACATAAACAAAAAAAAAAATCAACACATTACACACAACAAAAAACAAAACAAATCAACAAAAAAACACACACACACATTAGATATATTTTATCCAAAATATTCTCAATAAAAAACAAACTATTTTTTAAATCAGACATTAAACAAACCATATTTATGTAGATGTAAAAACTGATTTTATGGATATTCAATAATAATTATATTTATGTATTTAGATTTAAAAATTTTTGTAAATATACTCTATCAGTCGTCATCAAACATTAATGTTCACTGATATTAAGTGAGATCAGTTAACGTAATTTATTTCTATTTCTTAAAAGTTCCTTACGCAAAGTTCAGATTGCTGACTAACCATTTGTCATTATTTAATACCACTTCCTATCAATTCATATCATATAAATATATTATTAGTAATCGATTTAAAGTGATATTTTTATTAGTGATGTTATCGTTAAAGTAACATTACACGAGTAATTGTAAATTGATTTGAATGCTAACAAAAATGTGAGATTATTTTTTTTTAAAAATAAGCTCTAATAATCTAAAAATATAAAATTACATGTCTTGAGTGACTGAGCGATTGATTCATCACCACCCAGATCAAACCGCTGAATCTAGAGGTGAAATTTGGTACACAGTTAGGGTGCGTCGTAAAAATGCACGCTAAGAAGGGATTTTTCGAAATCCCCCCGCGGGGGAGAGGGAAAGGATTAAGGTTTAACCTGAAGAACAGCTTCTACTGTACTATTTTAGATGCAATTTTTTATTTTTAACCACGTTTAGTCTTCATTGAGTTTTGTATTTATTGAGTACTTAAGTGTAATAAATTGATAACATTTCAGATATTGTTATAAATATTTTTATATATTTTGATTTTTTAACTAAATGTTCGAACTGTTTTAAATTTGAATTTGTTATTGCATATTGTTTCAATTATAGAATGATTGTAAATATTCCAGAAAATTGATCAGGTTGAAAACATTCGTTTGAAGCAGTAAAATGATTCTCAGCAATAAGGGGTATGTGCTATATAACAATTACTATGGTTGTTGAAGTATAACCACTGATAGTATAACTTAATTTCCAAACATACAATATTTACCAAATCATCCAAATCATTTGCCTAAGCCAGGGGTTCCCAACCTTTTTGTACCTAAGAGCACATTTTAGGATACCGGCCGGACGGCGGGCACCATTTATTTTTTCAAGGTGAATTTATACTTGGACATAGTTAATAATACATACACATAATGTACAGAAAACATTTAATTCCAAAAATGTAATAAAACATACACAAGACTATTAACAATAATTTTTACAAAACAAGTAATTACTAAACAATGCATACAAAATCTACAGAGTATAAAAATTCTTTATAAAAAATATAAATCTGAAAGTAAATGTGATTTTTGGCATTGCATTTCATTGGCCATTGCTTCGTAATTAGGAGAGTATGATGATATTCCTGCTCGTAAGCAATCGTCAAGGTGTTCATCTGTAAGTCGTGATCTGTACTTTGATTTTATGATATTCAGAACGGACCAGTTTATTTCATTTCAGGCATGGGAAATTTGGTTGGTGAAGATTTGGCGCAGGGGAAAAAGAGATCGGTCGCATTTAGCTTTGTGCTTTTATCTGTGTTGGACGCCATTTCTACTTTTGAGTGGTTAATCATTAAAAACAAAAAAACTTTTACATAGCATTTTATTGAAAACCGAAATATCTTTATTTTTATCGTGGTCGCACAGCGGCGGGCACACGTAAAACGATCGGCGGGCGCTATGGTGCCCGCGGGCATAGGGTTGGGGACCACTGGCCTAAGCAATGCTGGGCTCATTTGCTAGTGTTAATATCTTAATCCTAAAAATTTGCCTTATTGTTAATGTGAAGTCATTATTTTACTTAATGATAAAATATATAAATCAATAAAAATATATAAATATTCTTTAATTATTTAAGTGTTTCAAAACAGACTCTATTAGTAATTACTCAAATGGTTGGATATTTTTCCTCTCTGTGGCACTTCCCATGAGTGACCCATCATGTGATGGGCCATTCAAATTCTCAGGAAACAATCTATGGCTAGGAAAAAAGTTTTTACAGCTACATACATTTGACATCAAGTAATAGGAAAAATAAAAAAAAGGCAAAATTATGAAATACAAACAAAACAAACATTAAACATTTTTGTAATTTCTTAGCACAATGTTGCTGTTGAGAACATATCACACAGGGAACACTTTTAAAGGTAAAAAGGTTGGTTTATTGGTGTGAACGGATTTGCATTTCAGGCTTAACGCCCCTCTTCAGTCCTGAGATAGTGACAGTAGGAAGGTATACACGTATACCTTCCTATGAGTCATGTCAGTTTAACTGTCACTATCTCAGGACTGAAGAGGGGCGTTAAGCCCAAAATGCAAATCCGTTCACACCAATAAACCAACCCTTTTTCCTCTAAAACTGTTTCCTGTGTAATATGTTCTCAACGGCAACATTGTGCTAAGAAATTACATATAATAGAGAACAACATGCAACCAAGATTAAACATTTTTGTACTTAAACAAAATTTCTGATTTTTTTAAGTACCATTAACTTTATAATTTTTATATGCATAATAATTAAGGATAATAGAGCTACTACTATTACTCAATTTAATTAATTTACCTTTAACAGTAGTAAAAATTTGAATAACACAAATGATTCCAACCTTCAACTGTTCACACCTGAAAATGGCTGTTAGCTCAACCAAATACATTTATGTTGTTTAAATTTCACCACTGTTAAAGTTGCATTAATTATATCTACTACTTTAATTTACCACATTACACTTTTTGTGTTGTCGAGATAGTTTTATTGGATAGTTTAGATAGTTTTAAAACTATCTCGGCAACACAAAAGATTAATGTGGTAAATTAAATTAATTATTTGCTGAGCACATATCTGTTTAATATATCTACTACTTTAGAAAAATAGGCAATTTCTTAAAAAGTGCAATATAATGTCATTTTTGAGGTTGTTGTTGAAAAATATTTATCTAAAATCAAGTATATTAAAACTATATTTACATATGTATAATTTTGTAGTTTTACTTATATAAGTTACACTTATAAGTTACTTGTTTTAATAATTACTATTGTTTACAATACAATAATACCATTTATAGTTATCAATGCATCATGAAAAATTAAACAGTAAAAAGTTAGTGTTTTAGTTTTCATAATGCAATGATAACTATAATAATAAACAAATTACTAGCTTATCATTATTATTCATTAGCTTAAAAGTCAATGAATATCATTCACATTAAAAGTGCAGAATATTTTCTATATTTTCAAAAATGCAGTAACAAAACAAAAACGCAGAAATTTTATCTTTACGTTAGAGTATCTGTTACTCACCTAATAATTACTAATACATAACTGGTTTATTTATATTTCAAATGGAAGAAAATTATGAATGTTGAGAAATAGCTGTTATTCGTTCTGTAATTTGAATTTCAAAATGGTATCTTAAAGTAAAATAAAGTAATATCTCTCTTGAAAATTATATCATATTTATATTTATATGTAACTTTTTGTTCCCCAGAAAATGATATTACATTATTTTTCAATTAATTTTATATTCAATCTAATTTTTGCTACATTATTAATTTGATTTATGTCTACAGTTCAAACTCTTAGTCAATATTTCATAAATTCTCTCAGTTTAAATGCAGTCTGCTCAATTGAGTTTAACAAGTGTCCACAGACAAGAGATGAATGATGCATCTAGTAATTTAAATCTATGATTATGTTGCCAAACAATCTTCCAAATGATCTATTTGGTTATATTAAAACCCTGCAGAGGTTGAGGTGTCAAAATTATCAAGTGAGGTCATGGTGTATCTGTTAGATATAATAAAAAATTGTTTTGAAATGTGTTGGTTGTCAAAAGTTTAAATGAAAAACATTTATTGCCTTTCTAATCAAAATGTTAAATTGTTTTTAAATTAACACAGAAAAATATTAATTTTTAACAGAGTTTTAAAAAAAATTACAAAATTAAATTGATGTAAAACCTGCAATAATTGATTTTACAAATAGTCTATAGCAGAGTCGATAGATATAGAGCTAGTGGAAGGAATGGCGAAACTAGATCGAGGTGCCTGTAGTGGCGACGCTGAGTAACAGAATCGGGGCTACAAAGCAGACACCAGTGTTGTTCCACCTAGTACTTTTGTACTAATCTAGTACCTTTTTACTTGTTCCAGTACCAAGATACCCTACACCATCTTTTTAGTACTATTCATGAAATCCTAATACCTTTCCTTTCAATTGAATACCTTTCAAAACATTCGTTTTTATTCTATATTTCTATATTTTTTTACTTTACTTTGGCAGATGTTTTTATTGCTTCCTCATTCAAGTGCAGCAGTTGAATGTATTTTTTTGCAATTAAATTTAATAGAAACTAAACTACAAAATCGAATTCTTACCGATTCCCGTGAAGCACTGTTATTAGCAAAGGAGCTACTTAAAAGCAACAACGATAAAATGTTACACTTGGAAACCATCATCTGCTTCAACCATACAAAAACATTCTAGTGAGGAAGATTCCGATGATGATGATCTTACCAGTGATTTTTCAATGTGATAATTTTGCAGAAAGCTGTGGTTCATTATCACAGAAAGAAAACAAGCACTGAGTTTCGGTACGTATCCAACCCAAAGATGCACGTGTTTTCCCGAAGCAGTTTGTTTTGCCTGCGTACAGGTGTTGCTCAACTCAGTTCCACTAGCTCTATACTGGTCTCACAGCTACCAATAGCTATAATGCTATGAAAGTGGCTTAATAAAAATTTCTACCACTGAGTATGAAAAAGTTTGGCTCAAATACCGTCAGAGTCAGCTGTAAACATTTGAAATATTTATTAAAGATTAAATTTTTCTTGTTTTTGATCTGATATTGCTCTTATTCTTTTTAAAGGATTGTTTCTAAATACTTTTTAATTTGGTTTTGAACATTATTTATTCATAAATGTTGCTAATATCACAGAATTCTATTAACTGTTAACTTGTGATTTTATACTTTGATATGGTTTGTTTTTTGCTCACAGTTTCCATTCATTTTGAAATAGTTTTGGGCGTTTTCCTAATGGTAAGAAAAGATAGTCAAAAAATTGTAGTTAGGCCTATCTATACATTATTAATATGGGATGCCCTCAGGATTTCTGTGAATTTTTTCTGAGTCGGGAAGAAAGGGGAGGTTGATAAGAATCATATAAATTTAATTACGGAAATGTATAAAAATGTTCAACCAAGTGTTAAGATAGATTAAAGTGTCACAAAAAGGGGATTTGGAGTTTATCAAGGTTTAACTTTAAACCCATATCTTTTTTTATTAATATTAGATAAATTATTGCAGGAGTCAGTGAGAAAGGTGTTATAGTATGTTATTCACAATCAATATTGTTTTTTTAATAACATTTATAAGATAAATAATTAAAGTTGAGTCAGAAAAAGTTAGGAACAGTATAGAGAGGGGGGGATTCAAACTTAGTAAGAATTACACTTCGTATTATATATTTTGTCAACGTGGACATTAATTATTAATAGGACAGTTATACTGGTTTTAAGCTTTTATGCAAGAATTGAGGAAAAAGTTCTTAAAGAAAACAGACTTTCTTTATTGGTAGCTTAATAAAGAAAGTCTGTTTTCTTTAAGAACTTTTTCCTCAATTCTTGCATAAAAGCTTAAAACCAGTATAACTGTCCTATTAATAATTAATGTCCACGTTGACAAAATATATAATAAGAAACTAAAGGACAGTAAGGCAATAATAAGAATTAGACTTCAAATTAAGTTAAAAATAAGGAAAGTTCAATTTTCATATTTACAGGCAGATGGTTAGACATTGATAGAATAAATGTAAGATGGCAAGAACTCAAACAGTTCTATTAGATATTGACAGCAATAGCAATGATATGGAATCTAAAAAACATGTTACATGGTTTTTAGTCATATATATATATATATATATATATATATATATATTCATATATGATTATATATACATGGTGTATCAGTACAGCGGTTACAAACTTTCAGGAATGATAGAGTACACCTAGATGAAGGGAAATCACATAGCAATGCATGGTCGGTAGTGACGACACAAAACACAAGGAAGGACACGAATAGGGCGAGAAAACATATTTATTATTCTTAGTACTGCAAAAATGCTGGGACATTTTTGGCTGGTGTACGTAATATGTCAAGGCACTGGTGTACAAAACTTTCATTAACAGTGCTGAGGAACTTGTTGCACGCTTCGTGGCAGCTGCTGGAGAAGTCCGGGACATGCCCAATATTTTCGACAACATTAGATATTCAATGTGCCGGAGATGTGAGGCCTGCATCACGGCCCGGGGTCGTAATTTCGAACACCTTCTTTGATTTTTGCCGTACTAAGAATAGTAAACATGTTTTCTCACCCTGTTTGTGTCCTTCTTTACTTGTGTTTTGTGTCATCACTACTGCACCAGGAAAGCATTTCTGACCATGCATTGCTATGTGATTTCCCATCGTCTAGGTGTACTCTATCTCTCCTGAAAATTTGTAACCACTGTACTGATACACCCTGTATATATATGTATGCCTATTTATAAACAAAAAAAAAATATGTCATTGGGCTATCAATAGATCTGCATTTATATTCTGCTTTTGATACAGAATATCTTATAAACTACCTACATATGTAGGCACAATGTGAATGTAATAAAAAATGTAATTTTATATGTCAGAAATACAAAAGTGTATATCATCCCAAATACTGTTTATCATTGTACCGAATCAAGCAAAAATAGCATTTTATTAATACAATCAATAAATTTGTAGATTTAATAGAAACAACTCTTATTTTGGAGGAATATTAGTTATAATTATCTATACACACTTTGTCAGGTTCTCTGTAAAGCATCAAATGCCTTATGTAGATAATACAGCTTTGTGGGGTATAATTGAGCATTTACATAATCAAATCATATTATTTAAATTTTAATTTATAAAAAATATAACAATTATTTATGTAAATCTCACATTTTTCGTATAGAAAATCAATTTAACACAGTTCAGCCGTACTAAATGCATCAAAAATCGCTTATTTTTCCTTTTAAATTATAAATGGTAAGCATAACTAGTAACAGATCAATCAATATGATATTTATATGAAACTAAACATATAAAATTAATTGAAACGAATGTTAAATCTTTCAATTTTTCAAATGAAAAGCATATTAACTTAGCAATTCCGATATACAAAATGCCACGTATCGGGAAGATATCATACCAACGAGTTCCACATTTTATGTCAACAAGAGGAGTCTAATATGAAGTAGTGCAGCTAATGATTCAAAAACCTTTAAAATGGAGCAATTAAAAAATGAAGAGCTCAACAGCTGATTTATTTTAACTCCCATCTTATTTATATACTTACAAACTTCATACTTTATATATATTTAAACTCTTTCATTTGTATAGCGTAAACTGAAGCTTGTAAATCGTGATTTAATATTGCTTAACACACGAACCCGTTGATATGAGCAGAAGTTATAGTAATTTGTACCTCGGGGTAATTCCGTCGGGAACTTCTACCCATATATAAGCTATAGGTTTAAAATGATTCTTATTTTAAACCGATATTACGCAATAAAAGTAATTTTAAACTTAAAAAAGTACAGAAAATTTTATAAAAACAACAAAATCGTCATTATTAAAAATAATAATTATCGTGTTACATATTATATAATTACTTACTTCAAGTTGTAAATGACTCCATAGCTTAACGCTTATACATTATAAATGGAAATAAATAAATAAATAAATAAATAAAATTTAAGTGAAATTCTAATTAATCATTTTTGAAGTAAATTACTCGGGAAAATGAAAAGTAGATTTTTAAATTTGTTCAATCGGGCACGAGATGGATCATGGAAACGTTTTATGTATTTAGAACGCCAGAGGGCGCTCGCTTATCCAAAATGGTGGATGGTGTTTAAGAAAAATTGGCGACAATAACAAAATAACAATTCAATGTTAAAAGTAGAGTAGAAAGAATATGTAAGTACGAATAGTTTAAATAAATACACTCGTTTGGTTATATCTACGGCGTTTAACGCTTTTAATATTTATAATACGGCATTTTTTATGTTATTTAACGGCGAAATGAATAGTCCAATCAAACGTATAAACAACTTGTTTATTTGTAATTAGTTTAACGCTGTTTCAACGTAAATATTTGTAATAAAATGTACATTTTTAGTTATTATGACGAATTAAATATCTTTGTGACTCATAATGCTTCTATTTATTGCACAGGAATATATTAAAATCAATTTCTTCGATTTATTTTTAAACATATTAAACATATGTACGTTCATTTATACGATTAATTTCTAATGAAACTGGTAAATCTTAATCACCTTTATCAAAATATGTTATAAAACATGAATTTTAGCTTCTGTTGGTTCATTTCATTTATTCTTATTCTTTATAATACTTATAAATAATTAAAATGTTTTGGAATAGTTTCAATTTAGGGTTATTTCGGTATGTAACGGATGAGATATTTGAGTCATTAAACTTTACTTTAGGTTTATTGATGTTATATAGAGAGTTCCTGTATAGATTTTTATCTTAATATCTGTGACTATTTATATTTCATTAATTTGTCAAGGAAAGTATACTTTGAAATAAAATATTTATAATTTATAATATATTTTTTTGACAAGTGATTGATATATATACCAAAATATATATATATATGGCTTTTCCGGAAGTTTTTAATAACTGGGTAGAATGTAGTAATAGTCAGGTGGACTAAACAAATATTGCATGATATAAAATTTCTTGTTATGGTAGTTGTAAATACATCCCTTCTGTTCTGTGCAAACAGACACCGACATTAAACAGAGACTGTCAGAGTCTGAAATGTGACGTTATCTTTTGATCATCAGACAGTTTTTTACTCTGTTCTATTCATATATATTTCTTCCTTGTGTTTCTTCCCATTGTTTGTGTACAGAGTCTTCCTCTTTTGTGGTTTTTGTTAAGTGGCTGACAGTAGCAGTTTGTACTTTGTAATTATTTTCAAACTGTCATACTGTATTAACTGCCTTCTTTTTATTTAATCAATAGGTGGTTCCATTATTTTTCATTTTCGTTCTTTATTTTGCCCGTGCATAATATTTTGATGATCTCATCAGTGAATCCATTTCCATTACATTTAACCTTCTTTCATCTGTTTCTGATTTTCACCATATTTTATACATAATCCTAGTACATGCTTACATTAAAGCTCATTTGAAAGAGATTGTGCTGAAGTTAATTTGCCACATGTATTAGTTTCTGCAGTTGCTGACTGATGATTCAGTTGTTAGTTCGATATCCATATTTTCGCTATCATATTTATCACCAGTAGTGTAACCAGTTCTGATGTAAAGGTGAATCCAAGCTAAAATCTAATATAAATCATTATACATTTTAATAAATTTTTGCTTTTAATACTTAAATACAGATTATAACAAATATATATATATAAATTACTAAGTCAGTATTTATACTCAATCTTCCTTACACACCGGTGATTCAATCAAAAAATACACTTACGTAAAACCAGATAACCGGAGTGATTAGTATTCGGGTCGCAAACGTTTTCGTAGCCTCTTCTAGGCTCTTCTTCAGGCTTAGTAGTAATAAATAAGTCAGTATTTAACTCCACGATTAACTAAAATGTTAAAGATAAATAGATAAAAGATAAAATGGAAAAATAATTTAAATTTTTTATTACAAAAGGGCTTCAAACCCCTTGGGCCATTTCTGGTTACTCCACTGTTATCACTTTTGTTTTCCTTAACCTGGCAACAGACATGTCTTTTAATGTTGCACGATCAGATACATTCTGCATTTCGTGCACCTTTGTTAATTTTTCATTGTTTTGGTTGAAAATTGGTTGTTTTTTAGACAATTATCGGTATTTATTTTTATTAAAAAACAAAATTTTACATTTAATTTAGTTTTTAAAATGAACAAAAGTAGAAAGTAAATTAAAGGAACAATAAATTATGAAAACAGAATAATTTTTTTATTTACTTTCTATACTGCAGAGCTAGGATTATTACTAAGGGCCAGATTTATATGCATATTACGATGCTTGAAATATGCATTGTATGTGTTAAAAGCACCAATAACATAAACAACAATTTGTAGGTTGGAATGCATGCATACTTTACTTCTGTTTGCAAGCAAATCTTACTAACATCTGTTAAGTTACACTTTTTAGGTGGGAGGGGATAAACATGGAAGAATAGCTGACATGAAGGATTTGAAAATTATGACATTTCAAAACACATATTGGAATAATGTTTCATGTACTGTACAAGGTATGCAGTTGAGTCAATTATGAATAAAAAATTAAATGTTCAATAAAATTTTCTAATTAATCATTATTGAATTTATTTCTATGTATAGTATACAATTGTTTACAAGATGTTTGAGGATGACTGGGTTAATGTAGTTTTTCTTGTCTTATTGGTCTAAAGCAGGCATATCAAAGATACGGCTCATGGGCCATATCTTTGACATGCCTGAGATAATTAGTTGCGGCCCACGAAATAAATTCAATAATGCTATTTGTTTATATTTTTATTATCTTTATACCAAAGAAAATGCGATATTTTGTACTTAAACAAATAATATTTAATAAACAAAATTGTTGAACTCAATTATTATTGTTTTTTATTTTTATTTATTCATATTACTTAGAGATATTTATTTTATTTGATTTATTTTTATGTTTAATTTCTTGTTTACATTATGTTTTCTCTATTTCATCTTTTGAATTTCAAATTAAAGTCTGTCTTTTCAAGATCATTTATAACATAATTCAATTCACACTATTTTGTATATAAAATGCATGTTTTCCATATATTAGTAAATTACAGTTTATGCTTGTATTTTGATTCTTGCAATACTTATTTCGATCAGTTTACAGACTTGCTTCAGGTCTGTAAATTGGCCGAAAATGTTTGTTCTGTGATTAAAGTTATTGCTGGAAAAGTACAAATGGTTTTTTTTTTATTTTATTGTGAAATCTTGGGTTATTAAAAAGGAATTTTTTGAGTCGGCTACTTTTGGGCCACTTTTTAGAAAATTTTTGGCTACAAAAGCTAAAAACATCTGGCCCGCTGTCATACTCAAGACAAAAAATTGTCACTTAAGCAGTTTGAGTTTGACACTCCTGATCTAAAGTAATCATATATTTTTTTGTAGCACTGTGTGAATGGTGAGAAATGACTAATGCTCTTATTAAGTTATAGATTTTATGTTGAAGTTAATAGTAATGTTTTGTTTTCAATTGTTAACATGAACTGTTAATAAAGTTAGTTTCAGTATGTGAGGTTCAAAAAACGGGTTGACATTAAACATTTATATTAGAAAATTGTTAAAACGAAACTAGAAAGAAAAAACCCTCCATTGTTAAAAACTGATCAAAGATCAGATTAGTTGTGCTAGTCATATGAAACTGCGATGAGAAAGATGCTATTGATGTAAAACAGAATGCAATAATTGTAAATGAGCATCCTCCAGTGGAAATGGACCTTTGACAAGGTGCTCGTATACAAATAATTAGAACATAGAAATTTTGAAAAGGGGAAAGGTTAATGACAAAAAGGAACATCATGTCAGGTTGTTAAAATTATAAAATGCACAGACTAGACAACAATGGGGGAAAAATATGAGTGCAAGTTCCAAAGTTCCATCAGCTCTTAACGTCCAGAGTTAACAGATGGTGTCAAGTAGATTCTTCGAAACGGATCTTTCTCATGACTCGAACAGGGGTTGTTGTTTGCTTGGGAACAGACATGGGACCAATCAGGGAGTGGGAAAGTGGAACTTAGAACCAATCGGGTAGACAAAAAGGGAGAAAACGGAGATTGATAAGACCGATTTGGAAGGACATGACAGAGGACTCTCTGGGAAGTTTCGGAAGCCAGAAGACGTGTGCGCCAATGCACAGAGGTTTCTGTACTTGTGTCCATCAAGAGCGCCACCGACACCAACCGACGAATCTCCTCACCTGCTGCTGCCGTGGGTCTACCTTTGAGCGATGTTAGAAAACACCCTTGACACTTAGGACTTTCGAACAATGTTCAATTGTTTAAAGAACTTTGTGCATAGTGTAAGTTATTTCATGTTTAAATAAATGTGTTTTTGTGAGATACTTGTCATCTGTGACTTCTCTGCCACACTCACACACGAACGACTCTAGATCATCCTGTCACGGGATTATCGATTCCCCCTAGAAGTCGGCGAACGTACACTGGTGTCCGAGAAGTGGGATTTTAAGTCCCCAATCTCCACCAGGTCAGCAAACTTACAAGTACAACTAGAACATAAACCTATAGTCAATTGTTGTATTGGCTTGTTTTGACACTTAATGTTGAGATGTAAGGAAATTTCAACATGCTGAAATTGTTTTTTTTAGCAGGAAACAGTTGGCATGCATTATAACAAAAGAATTTTTCTATCCATTTTAAATGTCTAAAATCTAAACTTCTTCCTTAACAATTTATCATTAGTTTTTGTTGCTTTTCCTATATTGTTAATTAAACTGAACACAACATAAAATTTTTTTGTATGTTTCATACCTGGAACATACAAAAACCTTTACTCACAAGAAATTCTCTCCCTTAAGCTTATATTTAATTAAACAATATATTTACACAATTTTTGGAAAGATGTAAATATTATACTTATTAATTTAATAATGTTAAATATAAAATAATTTTTAAACCAGTTTATTCAGAAGATTTTGAGAATTTGGAAGATGAGAGGTTTCCATGGCGACATAAAACATGTTTGTTTGTGAAACTTTAAAAGGATGCAAGTTATATGATTCAAATTTAAATATTTCATGCTCATATCTTCCTCATACACACCGGGGTGTATAATATTCGTTAACTTGAATTAATTAATTTCACACCGGTCACAGGCACAAGTGAGTTCTAATTATATATTCCATGCTCATCTCTATTATATGGTAGATTGATATTTTTCATGTGTACGTGCACAAAAAAGATTTACTGAACTGATAACAAAAATCAACTACAGATCACTTGAAAAATATTAGCACTTGTAATCATGCAAACAAGCTATAAATTTTTATAAAACGCTTATTTAGTACTGAAAATGATCAAATCGCAATATATGCAGTAAAAATCGTAAATGCATATAAAATTTGAATTATTGGATAATCCTAATTTAATCCACTTGGACTGAAATTGTTCATATCAAGATTTCAATATAGTATTTAAGAAAAAACATGCACATACATACAAATCTGGCTCAGTTATGATATTTTTTACATGCAGTTTTTATAATAGCAAATGAATATTTTATAAGTATCACATCTCGTAGTTTTGCCATTTTGGCTTATTTGGTGTATCTTTCTAATCTAAAATAATTTCTAGTTTTTTTTGAAATTGGATCTATATCACCAAAGTCATGCATTGTAACTAGTACATAGCACACCTGTTCTTCATTAGAACATAAGGTTATATCGTTTTGAATTCCAGATAAGGATGATTTTTATGTGATAAAAGTTCTAGTAGAATTTCCTATTTATTTTATTATATTCTTTTTTATAGTTCTTATGCTTGTAATTTTATCTTACTTAAGCTCAACTGCTAATAGCTTAGATAGCCAGTATACCAATTGTTAGTGATAAGATTTATTCTGTGTATGTAAAAAAACTAAAAAAATCACTAAGTGCTTGTACATGTAAGTGCTTAGTGTTTAAATATGATGTTTAATTGTGTAGCATTTAACCTGTGTATTCAATGATATTAACATTCTATATGTTAAAGTATTGTTATTTTTTTAAAATAGTCAGAGAGACAAAAGGCAACTGAAGAGTTATTTTTGTAAGACCTGCAATACAGTTATTGTAAAACGTAAGAGAAATTTTAATTGTGTTGATTTAATTTTCTGGAAATGTAGAATGTCCGGAATAACCTCAATTGTTGGTGCCATTGAAATGGTGTCAAAATTCCAAGATAAACAATAGTATGGTTGATAGAAAATTACAGATAGTTTGCAAATTATGATGGAATCTCAGGACAGAACTCCATTCTATGTCAAACATGACAATAGTTTCAAACACTGCATAATCCTACGTAATGTCACATAAGCATATATATTTTAATCAATTACTGTTTATGTACTGCAATACAATACAGAAATGATATTTAGGTTTATTGATTTTCAAACCATTTCATATTTTTGGTAATTTTTGTTAATATAATTAAGGTTTACAGGAAGACAGGTAAAACCATGCTGAAAGAAAACAAAAATTTTAGTAAAAAAGGATTGCAATCTTTGTGTGAAATTGATTTTATTTTTATTAATTTTTATATTTTTAACTTTATAAAATTAAAATTTTGAAATGAACTAACTTTTTCCTAAAAATTAAAACTACTTTTTCAAGACAGTATGCATATTAAATTTGGTTATTTGTACAATGGCTCTTACCTACAGAAAGCTCTGAATCTTTACTCTTTAATAAGGATCACCTTCTATTTTGTAGCATGTAAAGTGCAATTATTTCTAAGATAATTTGCAGGTTCCTTAGTGAATCTTTTGAAATGAAATTCTTTTATAGCAGTCTGCATGAATGCTCTTAGGCACATGTAACCTGGCAGTCATTAAGTGATCTCATACATCAAAGACCATTTTCTGTCATTGATATAGCATGTACAGTACAGTTTGATACAAAGTTATTAAGTTATAAAGTCACTAAGCATTTACATGTAAGTGCTTAGTGATTTTTTACACACAGTTTTTGAATAGTTCTTACAAACCAATATAACAGTATCTTACATTAATCTCACACACATTTCCAGCAGCAACAAGACAATGTGAAATATACAGTGCAAATGTTTTCAGTCCTGTTTTGTTGTCAGCTTCAGGCTTCTACTGAATATTTGCATTGCAAGCTGAATGTTCTAAATGTTCTGGAATTTTCTTCAAATTTGTTTTTCTATGTCACCAGTTTCAAAAGCATTTTACAAAGAACCAAACATCTCTTATTCCAATATTGATGTTCACACTATACAACCATGTAAATAAAATCGTAAAATGAAGTAGTAAAATAAACAGTAACAAAAATATTTTATAACAGCATCTTACTGCATGGCTTCCCTGTTGCTGTGTATTAGATTATCAATAATAGATTTCCAAAGCTGTTAAAATGAATTCAGCACCTTTGTCATTTATACATCTCTTACAGTATGATCTTTTATAAATTTCCCATGTCTCAAGTATTCTAAGCCTTTCTTTGTCAGAGATTTTTTTAATTAACTTGGCCTGATCCCACTTTAACAACAACCCCAGCTCAGTTGTCTATTAGGTTAGAGTCATCAATATTTTATTTCTGGAGATATTATACTTATGCTCAGTATTTTTCTATAGGACTTACTAGCAGGTCATTTAAGGCATATTTAATGTGCATGAAAGAAGCTATTCTGAAAATGCTTATCATCCAAAACTTTCATCTCTAAAGATCAAAAAAAGCTTCTGGATTTAAAGAAGTTAAGGATCAATTAATACTATTGTTGGGATAAAATGCTTCTGGATGTAAATGTTATGATGTAGTTATGAAGTTAAAACTACGGTTTTATACCACTCGGAAACTCCTTGAGCTATGAAGAGATTCTCTAAACCTAATTTATCTGTAATATGGAAATTCAATAGAAAAGTCTAGGTAACAGTGGAATTGTTTTCCAATTGGTTTGTCAGCTCTTTTTGTTCTACTGTCCAATGTTATTGCAAATGAAATGATTTTGAACCCAAAGCACTTTTGCTACTGGACAATGCATCACACTATGCTTTGAAATCTTGGCTTACATCAAATATTTACTCCATGTCAGAGTAATATTCCACTTAATATTAATTCGCTGCTGCATCCAATGGTTCAGAGTGTAATAGGAACTTTTAAAGCTTATTAACTGTGACACACTTTTACTCAGTTGAGATTAATGCTAAGGAACAAGTATCTAGTGAAGGTTTCTGGAAAAATTATAACATTTTGAAATCAATTGGCATTATCAAAAGCCTAGAATGGTGTAACAAATCAGTGTCTTAATCATATTTGATGACAAGTGTAACTAGATGTTGTTAAGAGATGTAATAGAGTTGAGCTTGTACCTCTAAGGTATTTCTACTTCCACCAATGAATAAAAATACAACTTAAACTTCTATATGAATTAAACAAACATAAGCATTCAAACCTGACAGTTATATATTAAAGCCAAATGATTACGGGATTATATCGAGCTATACTACTACTACTACTACTACTAATTATTATTATTATTAATTAAATGTGTTTAATGACTGCCTCTAATGCCTAATTACTTTACATTTAATTAATAATACTAGTGCTAATATAGCCCAATATAATCTGTCAATTGTTAGAATTAAACGAATTGAAATGCATCTGCTTTGTTAATTGAAGTAAAACTATATTAATAACACTTACGTTAAACCTTGTAACCAGAGTGGTGGTGTTATATGATAGCTAATGTTTTTGAGGCCCCTTCTGGGCTCTTCTTCAGGTTTTTGTATAAATAATAAGCCAGACATTGATAATCGAATATTTTTTCTTTTGAAGAGTTTACCATTCAAATCACCACATGTGTAAACCTTCCATAGTGGAAGGTTTATACGTGTGGTGATTCAAATGGTAAACTCTTCCATAGTGGAAGGTTTACACATGTGGTGATTCGAATGGTAAACTCTTCAAAAGAAAAAATATTCGGTTATCAATGTCTGGCTTATTAGTTATACAAAAACCCGAAGAAGAGCCCAGAAGGGGCCTCAAAAACGTTAGCTATCATATAACACAACCACTCCGGTTACAAGGCTTAACATAAGTGTTATTTTTATCTTATCCTGGTGTGTGGGGACGACTATATTAAAATATTGTGTGTTTATTATATCTTTGATGCTTTTATAGCTCTTGATTATAGAATCTATCAGTTTGCCGAGATAATGAAAATTTTTGCCTTATTGAGTGCTATTTTTCTTCGATTTCTACTCTTATCTGACAATGTAGCCATTCAATATTGTTGTAAATAGTTGTCTAGGATTATCCCAGAATATTTTCTTTTACAATATTGTGATGCTGTATCATTATCTTCTGATGTCAATGATAATGAATTAGTCAGAGTATAACATAGTTAAGCAGATAATACTGGCATATAATAGAATAAAATACTTTTGAATTTCTGAAATTGAAAAAACTTTAATATCAAAGGTGAAAGATTTTTTCATAAAACTTTTCAATTAACATTTACACATTAATATTGTTTCTTATTCTTTCTTTATATTAATGATACATTATGCAAAACTTATGTAATTCTAAAA
This sequence comes from Centruroides vittatus, assembly GCF_030686945.1. Classification (NCBI taxonomy): domain Eukaryota; kingdom Metazoa; phylum Arthropoda; class Arachnida; order Scorpiones; family Buthidae; genus Centruroides; species Centruroides vittatus. The sequence continues at coordinate 4,284,653 of NW_027122172.1, forward strand.
AACTTTAAGTTAAAAACCAAGTAGAAAACTACTCTTTAAAATCCGACTTCGAGTGAGTTAGAAAACAAATAAACAGAAACGAAAAGATGCTATACTTTTTTCATAATTTTATTAATCAATCTGAATGACGGTATGCAGATAGATGCATGCTGGGAAAACATCATCCAGCATAAAAAGAACGGAGGTTACCAAAACTCAACTACCCACTGATGAGGCTTGCGAAATGCATTTGGGGAATAGAACCAATAAAATTATGAAAAAAGTATAGCATCTTTTCGTTTCTGTTTATTTGTTTTCTAACTCACTCGAAGTCGGATTTTAAAGAGTAGTTTTCTACTTGGTTTTTAACTTAAAGTTTTTTAGAATTGAAAATTTTACCGATCCCATTGGTTTTTTAAATTATTTGATTAGTTTCAAAACTTATGTAATTATTTATAAATGCAAATCAATTTTGAAATATTTTAAATAAATACATGATATTTTGGAGTAAATCATTATTTGTGAAATTTAAAACACTTTTTTTATGTTCAATGTTCAGTAGTTTTATTGAATTTTTTTTAGATCTCTAATTGATTTGGAGGAAAGTGTTTTATATAAGGCATATTCAATAGAAAACCAGAAAAGTACCATCAAAAGTCAGGAGGGTGAGTAATAGCATATAAATTTAAACAACAAAGTCAGAGGCAGCAATAACTGCAACTGGTAACACTGTTGATGTGTGAGAACATAAAACAGACTGATAAAATGGCAGCAGCACCTCTTAAGCAGTGCTTGAAGAGCTGTTTAGCATTGTTTGATTTTCAACAAAAACCAATTAACATTCTTAGACACACGCAAGAACAGTAAGAAAACAACTGCATGAGTTGTACCCAGCTGTATGAGTTTCAAGCTGGAATTGCAGTCTCAGCTGTGGAGAATTTTTTACAGAACTATGACTTTTTAAACCATAGAACTCTACTTGTACACTTGAGTGTAACTTGAGCGGTTGTCTCTTTACTGTACTTGCATGTGCCAATGGATCAGTTTTTGTCAAAATTGAACAATGCTACACTGCTCTTCATACATTGCTGCTGGAGAAGTGCTGCCATTTTATCAGTGTTGTCTATGTTCTCACACATTACCAGTATTGCCAGTTGCAGTTACTGTTGCCTCTGACTTGGAAGTTCACATTTCAAAATTACTATACTATTGTAAATTTTCCCAACTTTTAATGGTACTTTTCTAGTTGTCTATTGAACTTGCCTTATGTAATTATATAATAATTTGTCTTAAAAACTGGAAAATATATATCTTTACTGAATTTTTCAATAATACTTTATAATAATTTAAAATATATTTTCTTCTTTTTTACAGAAACATTTTTCTTCAATCATAATATTGGCAATATTTAAATAAAAGTAATATAAATGTCTTTTTAAAAATTTCATCATCTTGTCTCTGAAAGTTTTAATAATTTAAACATCAAATTTGGAATGAAAGATTGAAGTTTTGTTACACAGATATGAACTCTAGCAATATGACCAATAATCCAGAAGAAAATTTCTGCAAATCTATCTTATATGACGACATACTTGATTCTAGGTACTTAACTCAAATTTTATATAAGCATTATTGAAAGGCTGAAATTAAATTGATGATTTTATTTCTTTTAGAGTTCGTATTTGGGATATAAGCATAATTATTCCAAATACTTTATTTCTTTTTTTCCTATTAATTCGTTTCAATAGAGCTCGACTAAAATTACGAGCTACAAGCAGTCCAATATTTTCAACGTTTTACATATTGGTAAGTAATTTTAAGTACAGTACATGATTTATAAAAGTATATCATTATTTTGTAAATAAATGAAAGTTTAAAATTTTAATTATATGAATATATAATTAAACTTTGTATAATATTGATTACTTATTGTTAAATGTATTTTTTTTAACAAATCAATGAAATTACTTCTTATTTATCACCTTTTTTTCATAAGACTTAAATGCTGAAGAATTACCTATTGAAAAATTATTACATCAATACTGGAGTCCCTGATTTATGACTAAGTTCTGTTCTGGACGTATGTTATAAGTCAAATTGATCATAAAAAATAATAAAAGGGTATGGTTTCCAAGGCTGCATATAAGCCTTTGTATATAAATACTTCCAATTCAGATACAGATTAATCTTCAGTCTAACACAAAAAAAAGAGGCTAAAATGAATTAAATTCTTGCACACTAATTATTTGTGATTAAAAAGCTTGAACTAGCACTAATGCCCTTTTTGTTGAAAACAATTTTAATTTAAATGAATATATATTTTTGAATTTAAACTTTAGTGAGTGTTTTTAATAAGGATAAATATTATAAGAATTTTTTTTACAATATGATATGTTTCTTTTTTCTTCTGAGAACTCAAAATTTTCATCAATGCATTTGTGAACTCCTTGGAGATTGTGGACTAAGTTTGAGAAACAATGCATTACCCAAGTAAGAAAAAAAAGCTACTCAGATAAAAAAAATTTTCTACAGTGTTCAGCACTAGTGTTTATAAAGAATACAGTAGAGCATCGATTATCCAAATCAATTGGGGACTGGGGTTGTTTGGAAAATCGATTTTTCGGATAACCAATTATGTACGAAAAAATATTAACCTATCCCATATTGAAATTCATTCAAATCTTGGCATGTCCTTAAGTACCCTCTCATGGTCATGCTAGTGCTGCCAGCTAAAACATGCACACCAACAAAAATAATATTGGAGTAGCCCAAGACATGGCCAAAGATTGCAACGTCACAGCATTAGCGGAAATTTAAATTTGCCAACTGGAAAGCTTTCGGTTAATTGACGTTTCTGTTGATCGATATTCAGATAATCGATGCTCCACTGTGTGTTGTAGTGTGATTTCAAGAGGAACTGTGAAATAGCAAATAAATAGAAATTTTCCAGGGATTTTTTTCATGTAATTTCAGCTCATGTAATTTTGAAAAATATTGCTTTGTGCATAACTATCTTTATTCTGCATTTTTTTCCTTACATTTAATGGTTAAAAATTAATGGCTACTTGAGCCTAAAATCTATTTAAACTTCTCTGGAATGATTATTGGATTCAGCACCATCAATTTAATATGTAAAAAACTGCCATTTCTGAAATTTCAGTATATTAAATTAAACAAGTTAAATTTAAATAATAAAATCATTTAATATACTTTTTAACATTAAAAAATATATTTTTCAGGTAATAGTTAATGCAGTTATCAGTTGTATACGTTGTGTGGTAGCTATGACTGTAAATGCTGCAGCTGATACTGGAGATAAAGTAGATAAGGTAAAATAATATAATCTAAGTAAAGAATATATTAATTGTTATTTCACTAATTTACTATTTGTTAAAATATAACAACATATTTAACAATCCAATATTCCTGTGGTACCGAATGATCTGCCAAACTTTTTATCAGGCTATATTAAATTTAATTATAATATGATTATTAATTAACCTTAATATAGCCCAATAAAAAATTTGGCAGATTATTTCGTACTAATTGACAAATATCTGATTTTTACATTAAGTTAATACAAAAAAAATTGAAATACTTTTTCAAACAGATAAAATTTTTGTGTGATGTAACATAATTTAGTAAAATGTCCTTATTTTGATGTCGGATAATTTGAAGTCAAGTCTAGTCCCTGACCAAAAAAATAAGATTTTGCATATATTTTAGTTTAGATAATTTGAAATGCACACAACGAAATTCAAAGTCATTATCTGGTTCAGTGACCTGCAAAAATATTGTTTAATTTGAAATCTTTCATCATATTACATGTTTGTAAGGAAAGTTTTTACACCCAAGTGGCATTTTCAGTTTTGGTTTAACCAGTTATACATTGTTGATTTATTGGACGTCTGTTTAAGGTCATTCAGATACACAGTTTTGTCAGTGAAGAGAGAGTTTTTTTTTTTTTTTAATGGAAGAAATCTGTTTGGCATTTAATTATTTTGGGCAAAAAACCTATTGTTTCATTAATTCCAAAATCAATTAAATACATATGCATTCAGAACAGAATGTGTACTTACAGCTTTAGCCATTAATAGAGTTTGTTTTCATCAGATCACGTGAAAACCGTTGGGAAAACACTCGTGTTAGATGTAAAGAGGCATTTTCTTTAATTTCCACTGTGGAAAAGGTGTTATGTAAGCACTTATGTGAGGATGATAGTCTAGCATTGCATGGACAAATTAGCAAAAAAAAAAGTACCTGAACTATATGAAAAGAATGAAACAAACTACATTGGATTACTTTGTTAATTAATAAAAAATTAAATCTGTGCAAATGTCATTTCAATTATTTTCTTTTTTTTCTGTAATAAAGGTCAATGTTAAATTTTTTATAGTTTATTTTAAAACTGTGATTTTTTTTTTAACTTTTTTGCCAAATTGATGCAGTTAGTATTATGAAGCTGCAGAAAATTGTGTATTTGATCTTCACAAGTTTTATTTTCAGGCATCCTTACTACTAGTGCCGAGGGAACCAGTACTCATTACATATGACTTTCCTATCAATTTCAAACATTAGTGTGTAGATGATTTCTTTTGTACATTATTTTTAGGTCTTGCTTTGAATGTAGTTTGGATATACAGTAGAGCGTCGATAAGTGGAACCAATTGGGGACTGGGGTCCTTCCAGTTAATGATTTGTTCCAGTTTCCGACTTTGTACGAAAAAATACATTAACCTGTCCGATGTTCAAATTTTTTTCTGTTGCGTATCGCTTCCTGTTGAATTTTTCTCCGTTGCGTGTCGCTTTGTGTTGAATTTTCGTCGATTTTAAGCCTAACGAAAATTTTTATAATAATCATCGAGGCTATCGTATCGTTAAAAATTATTTCTGCATTTTGTACAAACAAAATAAATATATTAAAGAATATAAAAAACATAAAAATTATACTTTAGAAGTAAATTTAGTATCAAAAACATTCGATTCAGCACGACACAGTCTGACTGAAAATCGTTCCACTTTCCGGCCGTTCCACTTACCGACGTTCCACTTATCGACGCTCTACTGTATTTTCATTAAGTACATACCAACTTAGTTTTTCTGAAATAGCTTAAATTTCTAAGTAATACCGTATTTTACGGACTATAAGACGCACCTTAATTTTTAAGCAATTTTTTTTTTTTAATACCTATAAGACGCACCTGAATTTTGGAGGCAATTTTTCGAAGAAAAAAGTGCGTCTTATAGTCCGTAAAATACGGTAACTTGTAATTAAACAGGTGAAATTGTATACAATAATGTCATAATTTTATTTTAAAATTACAAAAAATAATATAATTCAATTTTAGAAAATATAGAATACAGTAGAGCATCTATTATCTGACCCCCGATCAACTGTCAAATCGGTTAACTGACCGTGTTCTAGTCGGCAAATTCAAATGTCCGCTAGTGATGTGGCGCTACAATATTTGGCTATGTCTTGGCTACTTTCATATTATTTTTGTTAACTTTTTGCATGTTTTAGCTGGCAGCACTGGCTCGACCATGAAAGGGAGGCCAGTATTTAAATCATGCTTAATTTTTTATTTTGTTTTTATTTTTGTATTTATTTTGTGGGGAAAATAAAGAAATAACTTTTTACCGATACAATAGCGAAGATTATTATTTTTAAAAAATTTTGTTAGGCTTAACATCGATGAAAATTCAACGCGAAGTAGGTTAATAGCGATATACTAATTACATGGGATATACTAATAATGTATTTTTTCATACTTTTCAGTTATCCGTTTTTTCAGTTATCTGACCAACCCCAGTCCCCAATTGAGTCGGATAATCGATGCTCTACTATATATTTTTTTTTATAACGATTATTCAAAATATTACAGCTTGCATACAATAACAAGTACAATTTTGAGTTAGTTTAAACATAATAAAATCTTTAGATTTACTATGATTTAACAAATTGCTAATAAGGTTAGACTAATCAAATTTTATTAGATAATGCATATAGCTATTTTTTACACTGTTTATTATAGTTTGTGTATAGCTATTTTTAATCTTTTTACATTCTCTGTCTTTATTGTTTTTAATAGAGATCTGTATATTTGATTTTTATTGTTATGGGATAATTATTCCAGATCATGTAAGATTACTTCTGTATCTTATTTATTTCACATTTTTAGTTGACTTGTTATAATAATCAACTGAATATTTTATAGAAAACACAAATCTATTTCTTATTTTGCATTAGCTGTCCTATTCTTATTGTTTGTTGTTTTTTGGATAATTTGACCAGTTTAAAACCTCCTGTTTACATATTTTTTTAGTAAATATCTGTTATAATAATTTATTATCCATTATAGTTTTTTCCCATTAAAATGTTTCAGTATTTAGTATTAAAGGAGTTTAGTACTTTTCCTTAATGTTATAAATCTAAAGATAATTTTAATGTAATAAAACGATAATACCAAATACATATTAACATACTTTTCAAAATAATTATAGATTCTTTGGATAGTTGTCCGTTTTTTTCTGCTGTCAACCGAAATCAGCGTCCTTGTTTTTGGACTTGCCTTTGGTATGGTTTTATTAATAATGTTAAAATTGATATTTTGAAAAATAATTTTATATATTGAATTTAAATGTGTTTGATATCATCTTTATAAGAAGCTTCATTATTTTGAGAAGTTAGATAACGTAATAATGGTTGTTAAATAAGATGGCAATAAAATTCAAAATTATAAAAAAGAAACAATTAACAGAACTAATAAAACAAAGATGAAATAATTAGAATCTTGATATTGAAATTTACATTCAAATAGATTTTAAAAAATTTTAAATAGAAGAACACTTTGATAAATTATACATTATACTTTCATTAAAGAAAATTCAATGCTTTCTGTATTGAACTGAATTTGCAAGTTTACCTAAAAGTTGAAATACTTAAATGATTTTTTAAAATTATATAATCTTAAAAAATATTTTTGTAAGATTATATAATAATATTATTATTATTATTATTATATTATTAAGATTATATATAATAAAAATATTTTGAAATTACTATCTAAATTTGAATTTATCTATCAACCTGTTTATTATACACACTATCAATCAATAAAAATCAAAAACCTACAAAATTTAGTACTGTTATGTGATTATTTTAAAAGTATGTATAAATTTATATATAAATTTATATTCTGCTTGAAAGTAATCATTCAACAGTATTAAAAAACACCAAATTAATAAAAAAGTAATACACAAATAACCACACCTTTATATACTTTTCCAGTAAACATTTTTGGCTCACTTGATAAGCTTGCCTCATGTCTATCAAGAATTAAAAATTTCAGCATTCCAATTTGGAATGTTGAAATTTGATCACAGATGTGATGATGCATAAATTTTTAAAAGGATGGAACACTTAAGCTTTCCATGACCTTATAAGCTCTAATTTCCAGAATTATGAGATGGCTTCTATTGTGACATGATTACATGATACTCTTATATTAATACCTCACACAATATTATAAGTTGTGGGTATCTTGTTGGGTTTTTTTTCCAGGGTTATCATAAAGCAATTTCCAGCAGCCGATAAGGCTTTGTGAATATCTAAAATTATTTTAACATATCTCTGTGGATATCATTTTTCTCTCTCAAAAATATTTTTACTTTCCAATGTAAGTAAATAAGTTTAACAAAAACAATAAATATGTGAAATCATGACATTGTGATAAATAATTTTTCTTTTAGAATACAACTTAAAAACGTTTTTAATTTCTAGAATGTTTTTCAAAGTTGTATTGATCATTCTGTTCAAATATTGTTTAGTTGATGAAGCTTTAAATAAAGTAGGAAAAGTGTTTATTTAACATAAAAAGATTAGAAAGTTATTCTGTTATACACCAAATTTTAAAAAATGTATTCAAATAGATGCGTGAAAAGTTTTTCTATTATCAAAAGTTAATAAAAAAAATTCCTAAGTAAACAACATAAAAGAAAAAAAAAAGAAATATCCAAACTAATTTAGGTTTTTAATAAGAAAATGGCCAAAGTAATGATAACAATTTTAAAATAATAAGACCACTGATTTCAAACTGGAACATCAAAGCTATTATCTTTGTTCAAAATAGAATAAGGTTATGTATGGGAGTATGTCCAGCAGTTTTTATTGACCATCTGGCAATAGTCAATAAAAATTGCTGGGCATAAAATATTAGGTTACTGTAATTTACATATAGAAAATGTACATTGCTTCTATATTTTTTAAAATATTTATAGAGCCTTTAAATAATTATAATTAAAGCTTATTTATTAATTCTGATACATTAATTTTCAATTATTGTTAAAATATGTGATTCTGTAATTTATATGTAGAAATGTTATACTCTATATTGTTTTTAAATAATTTATACTTTCCAAAGGAGTGTATTTTTTTTACGTAGTAATAAAATATTAACTTATATATAATGTAAATATACTTTAAAGCATCTATTTGAATTTTTCTGTTAAACTCAATAATATATTTTAGGTCATTTGGACAGCAGAACAAGTATTCAAAGAGTGTTGATTGTAACTTCATGCATAGCCCTAATTTATTCTTCAACACAGGTAACTTGAAATATTAATAATACAAAATAATAACAAATAAAATGTAAGAATAAATCAAAAACATATATAATCACAAGATAACATTTACGCAACCTTTTAAATCAGTAAAAATCATCCTTTAACGCAACCAGCAGACATTTTTGATTGTTTTAAACAGTTGCCTTCAAGCTAGCGTGAAAATTTTGAATGTTCTAAAATCTAATAGGACATAAAAACACCTTGTCAAACATAAGCTCAAATTTAAATTAAAACCAAATACAGTAATATAATTGGTTGTAAAAAGTTATATACAAATGTAACTTATGTGTTGTGGAAAGTTTAATTCATTTCTATTTATAGAGACCTAAGCACAATCTCTCAAGCCTTCTAGGCTTGAGAGATTGTGCTTAGGTCATCTCGATGTTGGTAAATTGTTCTGAATAGTCAACAGTCATGCCACCAAAATAAAAAGATGTTTTTTCGGGATTAAGAGAAGTACAGCAGTAAAGAAGGAGAGAGTTGAAGAGAGCAAGTTGTCTTGATTACACTTTATGTGAAGTAGCAGTATCAGCCATAGGTATTAATCAGCAAAATCAACTTCCTATCCTCATGATAAATGTTTAAATATGACCCTGAATGAAACATCAGTGAAGAATGGTTTGTCTTTATTATTTCAGCTTTTTATTCTATCAGAGAGCAAGCACTCTTTGAGAGAGTACAATAAAATGCGATTTGTCATTATAATTGTATAAGGAAATTTGTGGTTACACTTCAAACATTTATTGTAAATACACATAAAAATATCAGTTTTATTTATTATACTGTATTTATCTAGTACTCATTATCCCAAAATACATACACAATAAGACAGAGAAGGTATAGGTAGAAATGTGATGACAGTTGCCTACCACACAGATATGTTCAAATTTTCTGAAGGCCATGGCACCCAATTTTTTGTGAAAAATTCCAACCCTAGGTTGCTTCATAAAAGATGATCTCCTTACTTAAATTTACAGCATATCAAACATTAATATCTTGTATATGTATATATATAGGGTATTAACATTTGACTTTCCAGGTATGTAATAATTTGAGCAGTGACAGATCCAAGGGATAGACTACAGTGGCTTAAGTCCTTTCCATTGACACCAAAAAATTTAAATTTATTCATTTTAATTTTAAAACATTTCTGGTTGCAAATATGGTTTATCGGACCATTCACAATACAATTGTTGTCCACATGTTAACAAGATACTTATTAATAATTCAGCTATTTATAATTTTTGAGTTAGGTTTCCTTTGGTATTTTTTGATGTGCTATTGATTTGATGTTCTTATGAATTTTCTGATATAACTGACCATTTCCTCTTGCCAAAGATATTCCTTTTAGCACTAACTTTGCTAAAGGGGAAATATCAAAATATGGCGAATACCTAAGAAGACTAGTACTTCAGTTTTTTGTTTATTAATATTGATTAAGTATTTGAAAATTTTAAAGTTTATGTACAAATGACAACAATTATAACATTTTGGCAGAGATATAATTAACATAATAGTAATTATAAAAAATTTTGCAGGGCGCTTTAGAAATAATTGCTCCAGATGAGATGTTTTATATTTTTGAATCAAAGAAAGGTATATTTAGTCATGGAGGTATGATTTTCTGGTTTGTCAGTTCTCTACTGTTTTCATTGGTAAGTTTTAACCTATCTTCTTATCTCAAAATGAATACTATAGTTTCAATCAAAATTAAAGATAAATAAATAATACCAATAATTTATTTTTAATAATTGTAGAAAATGTACTAAATATTGTATATCATTCAGTTTGATGTTGTTTTAAAAATCATTTTATTCATAAAAGCAACTTATTTTTACTTTTTCAAATTATAAAAGTTTTAAAATTATGATAATGAAATTATTTCATATTTTAAATTTCAATTATTTGAATATATTTGCGAGACTTGTTTTTTTTTTATTTCTACTTTATATAATTATGTAAGTGAAGTTAGCAGTTTAATTTTAGAGAAATGGTAACTTTATTTGAGAAATCTTAGAACTATACATTTAGCTTTATATATCTAGTGTAAGATAAATTGCTTTTATAAATATATGTAATATTATGTGATTGTGGTTTCTATGGCAACAGACTATTTAAAAGTTTTGTATTCTCCAATTACATTATTCATTATGGCTGATGTTTGATTTGCAGTGATTTGCACCAGTGTGCAATGTTGCTATGCTTATCATTTTATTCATGATGAATCATTTTTGTATGATTATGAGTCAACAGCAACTACTTTATAGGTTTGTTATTCTGTGTAACTTGTATTTTTGATGAAAGGGTTTACTTTAAAAAAGATGTTTTTGGGAGCTTATTTAATAAAAAACAGGATTAGGTTTTCAGAGTGTTGATTCTATGAATAAAGTGGTCAAAAAAATTTTTATTATAGTGCATAGGTTTGCTTTTTTGAGTTGTGTAATGAGTTCATAACAGTAACAGCATGTAACCCTGAAAAACTGAAATAGGGGTATTTTTTGGTGGGAGTGTTGATTTTGTAATTACAGGAATAAATTCTTTCTTTTTTTCTTTTATTGTAGTTGGCATAGGTCTGCCATATTACATTATCCAAGAATCAGTTCTTGGGTAATATGATGTGGTTGTAACAATACTATGATGTGACCAGTGGTGATATTCAGCGGGTTCGCACAGGTTCGGCCGAACCCGTTGGTAAAATTTTTAGTTTCCCGAACCTTCTTAAACACACGTAACATTTCTTAGTAGTTTTGTTTCTTTTAAAAAATATATTAAAAGATATGTATTATACTCTGTAACACTACTAAACTAGAGCCTTATACCCCGTTCGCACCGTGCATTTCAATCTAGATTGTGAGCAAGGTCGGGGACTATGCCTTGGTGCGATCCCTCTTGACCATTTCAATGTTGACTGAAATGAGGTTTAATTGCGATCGATTCAAGAGAGTTCTGGAAAATAGATCCACAAGGGGACCTTACGGTCTCGGAAATTCAGTTCGGGATGAGACTTCGCAGGTTTGTAGTATACCTCAAGGATGTCCACCTAAAAAAATTTTAAAGCGCACTAGCCAGAAGATTCCGAAAAAAAGGGCTCTAAAGTTTTAAGCGCAGCTCATATACCGATCGATTTTAAGTTTTCGCAGCACGGCGAAATGGCTGAGTCTGTAGCGAACCTTCTTGCCACGCGGGTGAGCTGGGATCGCGCCTACCTTTGGCTAATTTTTTTTTTTTTTTTTTTTTTTGTTTTAAAAATTATAACAACTTTTAAATAAAGTTAATGACCTAAAAGTATTATTAATTAAATCATAAATCATTTTATTTTATTTATGAAATGACTGTTACAGATAATTAAAATGTGAATTAAAGATATTTTATTTTTAAAAAGTTTAATAATTTCAAATGCATTTTTAATGGAGGTAAATTAAACCTTTAATTACCACTATAACAAATTTTCGGGTAGGGTTTTATTTATATAAAAATTTTTACAATATCGTCTTTATTTGTCAATTTTTTTATTTTACATACAATCACCAGAATGATAATTATCATAAAAACATTGAAAACAAAAACTATTTCGACATCTTGCACAATTTATGAAGGACGATTGTTTACACGAACAACCTTTCTTTAAAAGATCTATTGGAAAACATACTTCGTTGACATTCATAAAAATTTCTCTGTCATCAGAAAGCCTGGAAGCATACCAGGCATACCGGATCATTTCATTAAAAATTGGCGATGACAGTTGATGATGCACTATTGATTGTATTTTTACACAGTCTTCACGGGAGTTTATTTCTCTATTATTCTCAATCAGATACGTGCAATTTTGTATACGTTTTATTAAATTTTTTACCTGTCTATAAAAATATACGTCGCAAGGTTGAGCAAGAGGAGTACATTTTGGTGGAATTACTTTAATTGTACAAGTCGGTGATTTTTCGTCATCCTGAAAGATTTCGTCATATAATTCAGGCTTTGTTTGGCCACCCCAAGAGTCAATAATTAATAAAAACTGTTCTTTTCCCACATAAGACTTTAAACAACGGTTGAGAAAGTCAATATAAAGTCGTGTCGTTAGTTTCCCAGATTTCGAGGACGTTATTACGACATTTTTATATTTTTGTGCATATTCATCTACTGTTTTTTGAACTCGGGGACCAAAATTACCGGTTGCTTCTTGCAAACAAACAAATACTTGAGGTAGGACTTTTCCAGACAGAGTAACAGCATATTGAGCGGTATATGTATGAGTCAGTTTATTCATGTCGTGCCTTTTAACGAAAATAGTTTTGCTTCCTTTTTCACCCAGAGTCCTGTTGTACACCGACTGATACTGACATCCTGGAAAGAGAAAACAACCGAAATTGAAGTATTTTGTCAGAGAGTCGTAAAAATAGAGAGCAAAATAAGTTAGTAAATACTCTGCAAAAATTTACCTGTCTGGTCAGTGTTGATAACAAAATCTTTGTTGAAATTCGGTATCAATTTCAACGTCTGGGTTCGAAAAATGTCTGCAGAAGCCAAGGTTTCTTCGATCGTCGCTGTTTCTTTTTTTGAAAGAAATTTTGTCACTTTTCGTTGACGAATTCCATGCTTTTTTTTGAATTTATGAACCCAGCTGTCAGAAGCTTTAAATTGAAAATCTGTAAATTGTCGTGCTGCTGCTAAAGCCCACTGTTGTAAATTCCGAGTTGTCACTTGTTGATAATTCTCTCGGGCTTCAACAAAACGATCATGTGTCCAGGAATCGATTGTTGCGTACTTATCAAATTGATTTCCTCCTTTTTTTATTTCTTTTTCCCATTGGGATAAATATTCCATCTTTTTTAACCGGCTGCATCCTTTTTTTTGCAATGTTCGTAAATTCCACGTGGGGTGAGCCTTTGCAATATTAACAACTTTAATTTTGTAATCCAAAGAAAGATGGTCTACCTCTCTTCTTTTTTTTTCTTCTGGTTCATATTCATCTGATGAGCTATGGTCTTCGACTTGTTCAAAAAGTTCCTCATCACAGTTTTCATTTTCATGAACAAGTTCTTCATCAGTCACAAGTATTTTTTCAGCCAGCATGTCCATAGTACGTTCGTAAATTTCTTCACCCATCAACATTGCTTCACGAGAAATTGAAGTTGAAGATTCTGATGTTGTCAAATTATTTTCAGCAAGCAAGCTTTCGTAATAAACGACCGCATCTTTTAACCTCAACTTTGACTTTTCACTGTATAATGAATCTTGACTGATATCATTTCCATCTTCTGATACTTTTGCGATTTCTCCATTAACAGACATTTTCAATTCACAATATTTTAAAAATTTTGATAATATTTCACAGTACAGAACGCTCCAATCCTGCGAAAGTCAAGAATGAACTGGCACGTTAGATCGAGTTTCTAGAGGAATAAGGGTGGGTAAACCTGTATATATTGTTCTGTAGCAGATAAGGACCATTGTTCGATTAGTTCCGTTAGAGTTTTGAAAATTCCTGACTATCTGCCTCTCTTTCAACGAATATTTTTAACCTCTCCACAGCTTATAATATCTTAAAATTTGTAATAACTTTTTAATGACAATAGTAATTAAAGGTTTGATTTACCTCCATTAAAAATGCATTTGAAATTATTAAACTTTTTAAAAATAAAATATCTTTAACTCACATTTTAATTATCTGTAACAGTCATTTCATAAATAAAATAAAATGATTTATGATTTAATTAATAATACTTTTAGGTCATTAACTTTATTTAAAAGTTGTTATAATTTTTAAAACAAAAAAAAAAAAAAAAAAATTAGCCAAAGGTAGGCGCGATCCCAGCTCACCCGCGTGGCAAGAAGGTTCGCTACAGACTCAGCCATTTCGCCGTGCTGCGAAAACTTACAATCGATCGGTATATGAGCTGCGCTTAAAACTTTAGAGCCCTTTTTTTCGGAATCTTCTGGCTAGTGCGCTTTAAAATTTTTTTAGGTGGACATCCTTGAGGTATACTACAAACCTGCGAAGTCTCATCCCGAACTGAATTTCCGAGACCGTAAGGTCCCCTTGCCAGTCATAAGAGAGATCCCACAATCTCGCGCGCGAGATAATACAAGATGGCTGCGAAACATGTGTCGGGCTATGGACAGCGAAATAAAAAGGATATTGTATTTTGAGAGACAATGACATCTGTCTATTATCAGCAGTGCCATTCGGGGTGAAAAATGTCTCTGCCTAAAAAAAAAAGAAACGGTCGACAGCACTAATATACTATTGTTACCTGGTCTTCGCCCAGGGCCCCTTACGTTCTAAATACACCACTGATTATTAGATATATCGCAAGAAAAGGTATTGTATTTATTTCTAGCCAAAACTTCCATTTTGTTTGTCAGTGATTGTTAGGGAAAAATTTTTGCTAGCGAACCCTTTGTTAAATATTTTGAATATCACCACTGGATGTGACCCTGACTAAATATCAGCCTGTCTATCTAGGTCAAGGGGCAAAATTTTCTTCAGGGGGCTGTACATAAGAAAACCAGAAAATGTAATGACCTATTCACCAGCCAGTGTAGTTTGATATCAGACTATTCTGTATGTTAACAGGGGACCATGTATTCAGACTAAAGCAAGTCTGTTTCTTGATCCTTTCCTGTTCAAGATCTGTTTCTCAAACAGAATAATTGGAACGTTTTATGTAATATAATTAAACGTTATGTTAAGAATGAAACAGGTACATTAAGTGATATGACAGCATTATGTATGCTTGTAATTACTTATAAGTGCAAGTTGACAGGATATAATCTGATAGTATTGAAATAGAACAATACATAACTTATAGTAGGTAGTGGGTAATGTAATGAGTCTCAGGTTTGTTTGTTAAATGATCCAAAAACTTCATTAGCCCATTTAGTGAAGGAGTCCAATGAGGTTTTGGGGTTCTCTAATGAGACACAGGACTGATACAACAAATTGTTGTGAATGTGTTTAGCCATAGCCACTTCTTTTCTTCAGTACTTTGGGAGGAATCTAAAATCATTAAGGAAGTACACTCACCATCTACAGCCATGAATAAAGAAAAAATTGAGATTTTTAAACATGAACTTAGAAATGAATGCGTTAATGCCAGGAATGTAGAGTGATTTCCAACGGCAAGGAGATATGCTATTAAAAAAAGACTTGGGACGAGTAATAACGCTGGGTAATATGTACAACAGGACAGTTGTCAGTCTTAAATAGTAATTTGTTAGGTTATTGTATTAATTTTTTGGAGATTGATTATTATTATAATAATTTAGGATTTTAAAGTTAAAAAATCTGTTAACCATATTCTTGTTAGTTTCATTTTAAATTTGAAAAGATACGTTTGATGACGATCTGCATTTGAACACAATTTACCTGACGAGGGCTCATAAATAGAGCCGAAAAACGTTTGTAAAGAAAATTTAAATACTCCAGTGGTAAGGTGTTTTTATATTTAGTTAAAATAGGAGCTGGGTTAGAACAGATTGTTATTTTTATTTGAAATTGTTCATTATCATTTTAAGAATGTTAATGATAACTGATAAGTATTTACTTAGATGAATGGCAACACCGGATCAATTTATTCAGAATGCACTACACATTCTAATGAAGTGAAAAACACTATTGATTTGTTTGTTAATGTCACTTTGGGATTTTCAAGATAATCATTCATATAAATTTTTTTTCTTAAGCAAAACTGAAACGAAAATACTGTATTTTTTGTTAAATAAATTATAATTATAGTATATCCTAGTATGTTAATCTGTCAGCCCTAAAAATAAACTAAGACAAATGAATCATTTGTTAGGGAGAAAAGTTTTTGGATTTTGTTTTCCTCTATGATGAAATGCATTTTTTCTGTTTAGGATTTGATTTTTTTTCTTTTCTTGCATTATTACTAATTACTATAATATATGACAGAGTTAAAATTGTTTCCAAAGTAAATGTAATCTTGTGTAATCTAGGAGACAGGACAAATGTTTGGTTGTTTAGAATATTTATCTTGTTATCAAAGAATATGAGTCTAGTTTCTTTTCTGAAGATGGACATGCAGTTTAATTGAATTTACATTTTAGATGTTAATTGTTTGAATGATTTACATTTATCGTACGAATAATAACTACATTTTTTAATTGTATATTTTTTACACTAGTTTGTTTGCCTTGATTAATAAAGTCATATGCACATTTTTATTGTTTTCTGTAATCAAGTAATGCCTATTTAAACAAAAGTTTTTATAGGTGTATCTTACGGTCCTGATTCTGCCATGGACAAAATTAAGAGAGCGACTCGCATTACCATGTGAGTATTTCTTATTGAAATGTAATTTTATTATATTTTTTATCTCAAGAAATAAGATATCTCAGAATGGAAAATAAATAAATAAGATTAAAAAAACACAATAAAGTTTAAAAATTATTTTTTAAGATTTCTTGGTTAAATTTAAAAACTTTATATTAATTTGTGCTACAGTTTAAATGTGATGCTTATAATCTACATAATCGATATATTTGCTATAAAGTGTAACTACTAGTGTCCAAGTGAATTATTCCCACTTATATATAAAACAAAATGTGAAATGAAAAAAGTATGTTAATAAGTTTTTATTTGAGAAATTATTGCAACCAGAATTTGGGATGGGGAATTATTGGGACAGTCTTTGTGACCTGGTTAATCATGAATATAAAGTTTTTTTTGTTCTCGATTTAAATGAGAGTTTACCGTTATTTTTTCAGATTAGATTGATGGAATAAGGTAATGCAACAGTTGGCAATCTGCCAAGGTGGTACATCCAGAGTTTACTTTCTAAGGGAATTGGCCTTATTTAGTTTTTAGACACACAAAGAAAACCTAAAAAGTTCATGCAGCTAGTTGCCCTTTGGTCACGTACAAACCCACAAACCCAGATTCAATAATTTTATCCTCTCAATTTATTTTATTTTTTTGTTCAGCATTATTAGTTAATAATTGCTTTCCAGGCGGCATTGTTGTCACAATGGAATTAATATTTAATATAAAAATACTTGCCAAGTTTTGTTGTGGATTAAAAAATTTTTATGTCAAAGAACACACACTTGCTTTTAAAACTAATCATTCAATGTAAAAAGTGATAGTTTTCTCTCTCTCTCTTTTTAGGCTTTTCTTTATAGATACAAAGAGGGCCTTTATATCAAGCCCATTGTGAGTTCAGCCAGGCCCACAATGGGGTGCCTGAGTGACAAGAGACAGGACGCTGTATTCAGGATGGACACCTCCAAAGGATTTTGGGGTATTTTAATCCATCCAGATTCATTTCTGGGTCTCCCAAAGCAGTAGGCTGACACCTTAACAGTTCAGGCATCTGGCCGTCAAAGTGACGGTGCTGCAAAAACATTTTGACAGCCTTATGAATTTTTATATTTAATTTTAACATGTTAATTTTTTTCCTTATGGTTATGAATTAATAAAAATACCACCTATAATGGCTTTAAAGGTAAATCATAAAGTTTGTAAGAATATATTATTATGATAAGACACAGAGAAATTGAAGTTGACAGTACTGTCTCTAAAAAAGTAAGGCTCAAAGTTTGAATCCTAAATCTCGTTTCTTGTAAAAAAATATGTAAATTGTAAAGAGCTATATAATAGTTTCTTAGATTAAAATCGCAATACAGACATTTCACGAATAACAGAAGAAATATGCTATTTAAAATAAACTTTGTAGAAAAGATATACTTAGGTATTACAGAATAATAAAACACATAGTTATAATAAAAGAAATGTTATGTTATAATATAAAAATTTTCGTCGGAAAATAAATTTGATAAGTTTTATCAAAAATGCTTGTATTGATATTTAGACTAATAAAACAAAAGTGTAATAGGATTTTCTTTCAGAATGATTTCATTTAATTATCAACTAAACAATTGTATAAAAATTTATGTAAACTGTATTAATTAATTTTCATATTTTTAACTTTACAGCCAAACAATCCTTCTACTGGTACTCACTATTTTTAGCTGTTTTAAATATTTTGCAGAGTATTGGAAGTGGTTTAATTTTAAAAAAAATGAACAATGGTCTATGGTAAGCATCTATATTAAAATATTAATTTTAACATTAATATAATGAATATTATCTATATACAGTGGTATCTTGTACTTTAAATGATTCTAACTTCAAGTGTTCCAGAGTTCAAACAGTGCTTCTATGTTCAAACTGCAGATGCTGTGAAAAATGTGCTTGTTACGTAAACAACACCATCTGTTATGCACTCAAGTTGTCTCTCTCTTTACTAGTGTTTTCAAGGCTTTTTTTGCTTTATATTTGGTTGGGTTATTTATATATATATATATAGAAGACCAAACACATCAAACATAGATTATTTGTAGATAGAAAAGTTGTAAGACTGAAAAGGGTTACGAATAGAAAAAGTACCCAAAATGCATATTGAAAACAAAGGTTATATTATGAAGTAAAGCTGCCATTATGAGAATGATTTGATAAGTCTGGAAGAAAAGCAAATCAGTTAGCCTATTAACTAAATATATAACTCCTACCTTTTAACCATGGCATCTAAGAAGTGTGTGGAAGCAAAGCCTAGCTTAAGAGGAAGGTTGTTGTATTGACAATCGAGATATAAAAAGAACTTATCATAAAGCATGAAACTGGTACAAGTGAGTGGATCTGGTGGCCACGTTCAAGACGCCAAAATCAATGGTGTGCAACAGTAAATGCAATTTTCATCTTATTATACAATATTTACATATTTTAATTATTATTTAGGGCATTTAATTGTGTTATTTTTACCTTAAATTATGTGCTATTTAAGTTTATCAAAATGGGTATTGGTTAGAGTCTGAGAATAGATTAATTCATTTTCCATTACATCTAATGGGAAAAATTGATTTGGACTTCAAGCAATTCAGAGTTTGAACATCCTCTTGAAACAGATTAAATTTGAAGTACAAGGCACCACAGTATTAAATTTTAAAATAAATCTATATATAGTTTTTCATTTTTCACTCCACCCTATGGGTCGGTTTTCTATATTCATGGGTTTGGCCAGACCTATGGTGGGGATGGCCAAATGATGAGGAACAGACTCAACACATCTGGGACTTACAACTTGTGGAGTTATTTGCTTGGATTTGATCCTGGATCTCTGGAGGGGTTGGCCATTACCTTAACCATCTCAGCCATCTGGTTGTTGAAATACTTTTATATTTTAAAAACTACATTACTTACTGTTGTAATTGGTGCAGAGTGTAGTAGCAGAGTAAAGCAAAAAGGGAACTGCTTGGTTGGAACAGAGAGTTTAATATATGCTACATAGAGTACACATACCAAAGAATGAGAGGAAATAAGGTACAAAGTACAGGATCATCTTATATTAATAAAGATCTAGATATCACCTGGAATGTCCCTAGGAGAGTGTTGTGATATCTCGCCAACACTTATTAATTGAAGTTAAGAAATATGTACGGTTCAGTTATTTGGTCTTCATTTTGCTGTATTAATTATCAAAGAATATTCAAAAATCATGTAGATTCCTAGGTGTTCAGTGTTTTAAGATGTTAATTTTTGAAAATTTATAGGATGTTAAATTTGAAATGAGAGTAAAATATAAGAAAATGTATTACTGTTAGTGTTACTGACAGTGGTTTGTTTGACTGATTAACTTATGCCACATTAGCTTTTCATTTGATTGAAACACTGAAAATTTTTATTTATTTAGTTAGGTTAAATTTGTTATAAAATACCATCTTATGTTGTTAATTCTTTTTAATTCAGTAAACTTCAACATTGCGTGAGGATTATCTACAAATTATTATTTTATTCTAATAAAAGTTATCAGATAATGCAAATAGTATACAGAGAATTTTAATAAAATGAAAACCATACTTATTAAAAAATACAACATTTCAAATAAATAAATTGCTTCAGTACTGTCAATTTTCAGAAAATAACTTGTGTCAGAATAAAATGTGTGTTGTGTGTTCTTACTCTTGCATTTTATTATCATTTTAGCTCAATGTTTTAAGTTTTAAGCGAATATCATATTAAAAAGTAATTTTTGAGATAGAGAGACCAACAAAAAAAAAAAACGTATAGTGAAGAACTTTTATACAAAAAGAAAAATATTGCTGATTTAACTATAGAAGAATTGTTAGTTTCAATATTATTTTTTTTAAATTACTGGCAGCAATATTTAATGTTGTTGTTCAGCCTTTTGTTTTTTTCTTATTTGGATTCTAACCAAGTAATCTTAAGCTGAACTTTGTGAATTAACATTTTCATTTGTATTCATTTTACTTGACCTCTTTCTTATATCATTATTATTTGTTAGGCTGATTAATTTAGATTAAATGTGAATTTGTTATGTTTCCTATTTAGTTAATTTGTTATGAATATTAAAATATATATCAGTGGTCGGCAACCTTTCTGACCTCACGGACCACTAAACTCGCAATTTTGAATCCCGCAGTTTGTTATCGTGAATTTTTTTAAACGACACAAAATCTGTAGAATAATGATCATAAAAATTCAATTTTACTATATTAATATGAACTCTGTGTTTAATTATAACAAATTAATGCAAGCCTAAAGTTCATTGCTGCTTGTTTGAAATGGATTCTTGACGCTTTTCCACGAAGGATGACAATTGCACTCACAATATTGTTTATCGTTCATTATTTATTGATAACAGTCACTTCGTATTTGGTTTTAGATGCGAATAAAAACCCCCAATGAGTGAAAAAAGCAACTAAGCATTTTGCATTTCTTTTGTAATTCTTTGCATAATCTTCAGTTGATCGATGTCCAAATTTCTCCACGGACCACCCAAATTTTCTCGCGGACCACCGGTTGCCGACCATTGATATATATAATAAAATTATATAATTTATATTTAGAAATAATATCTGAGAATATAAAGGGTATCTCATTTTAATCAATACATGTGAATATTTTCAGAATTAATTTCATTAATATTGATTTTAATTATATAAATGAAAATAAAGCTGTGCATTTCTTTTCTTTTGTAGTGTTGTGGACATTACAACATATATATACTTTACCATATTTACTCCTTTAGTCTATCGAACGTTCTTGGCCGATTTCTTTAGGTAAGACGAAAATATTTTGTAATTTGTTTGTACGTAACCTGCAGTTTTGTATTCAAATTCAACAAGGATTGCATATTTCAGTATTTCGCAACCAAGTATCATGTTTTCATATAAAGCCCAAGTAGATGATGTGGTTGAAGATGACACTGTTAGTTTACCTCATCAGTTATCTTGTTCATCATTAAAAACTGATTCAGATTATATTTATCAGGTATTTCCTTAAACGATCTTTTAGTATACGATGATATCTGATTGAAATTATAAATATAAGTATTTTTTCAGAATAATTCACTCTATGATAGCACACACTTTGATTCTTCTAACATCAATCCACTTTATACTCATTCACTCCAATCACCAGATAGCTTTCCAGGATTTGATGCCCCTGCAATATCTGGTAGCATTAACACCTCACCACAGCATTACCAAAGACAAACTGCTAGCAATGGTAATGTGGTTTCACCATGATAGTACAATATAGACATCAAAATTTGTATTTATATATGTGTGCTTGTGCAATCACAAAGATTTTGAAGTGAATTCTTCCAGATCGGTTTATAATTCCAGTTATTATAATTAACAATCTGTCATCTGGAAAAAGAATATCATTGTAAGATACAATTCCAAAGAGAGCTCAAGAGAATAAGGAGTTAAAATATTTTCGAGTGATAATGCAAATATATAAATATATATATATATATATATATATATGTGTGAAAATATATATATGTATATATAGCACATTAAAAAAAACTTGCTGTAATAATACGTGATCTGTTATAATTACTCTTTTTGTAATGCTTCAAGAATTCAAGATTCTGTTTCATCATTATTGTTGCAATTATGAAACTGTGATAAATTCTATTTATACTATCTATTGTTTAATGTTCCAGTTTCTTTGACCTCCAAAAATTGTAGTCAAGTACATCTGTGTAACATTTCCTTATACATTAGTCTGTCATAGACGTAATCTGTAATAATTTAAATTCTTAAAGAGAAATTTAGATTTAGATTACTCCAATTTAATGTAGTTACCAAAGCTTTCATTCATTTCCTCGAAATCAATAAATTATTCTGTGAGGTCACAGAGGATATATTTTTAAATAATGTTATATTTTTTTAAATTTAATTTTTGCATTTATTCTACGTGACGTAAGGAGCAAACGTAAAAAATCAAGGTGTAAAAAATTATTATTTAAAACGTGTATATTCAGTATCGCAATACACACTAATTATTTTAATCAACTTTTTCACCATATTTTGTATATGATTACATATGGCCCAAAACTTATTTTGTATAGTTCAGTTGAATGTAATGTGTAAATAATAAATATATCATAGAAAAGTGAAGAGTAATTGTGAAAAAAACAAAAAAAAAGGATGAAAATGATATCGGTTAATATTCAAAGTATAGAATTAAATCATGTTACGATTCACAAACAAATTATAAAAGAATTTTAATTAAGATTTCTTGTATTGTAATTATCTCTATTGATGTATAAAAAATTAAATTAAAAACAGATTTGCAATAAAATTCTTTTATCATTGATTTTGATTTATATAATTAATTTTCTTATAGTTTTCTATTATTATTATTATGTTATAATTTTCCTTATGAATATTTAAATTAATAATTAATTGTCTTCATCTAAAACCTTTACTGTAAGAGAACTTTTTATTTTAATATTTTCTATTCAATTAAAAGATATTATAAATAATTTACTTACTTTATTGTTTATTTTAATGATATTTAACAGCATTTAACAACTTATATATTGTTACCTAATTAACACTCGTTAAAGATGATTTATGAAATTAAATTATGTAATACTGTTTGAATTTTCTGATAAGTTTTTAGTGAAAACAATTCTTTGCTGGTTTAAGAATTGGTTGATTTTGGTGAAAAGTATAACACTTTAAATTATCTTACAATTAACAGCTCATTTCTGAATTTTCCTGTCACTGGCACTGACATACGGTTTTCATTATGATGTTGACGTCGGTGGATAAAGCACTATCGGCGAAGTTGTTTTATCTCGGTCACGAATCGCCGGCCGAAAGGTTTAGGACACAGAAGAGAACGAAGAAAGGTTCGGGTCCAATCACTCCTGCCGGATTGGTTTCCCTAGTACGACGTTTCGAAGAAACGGGAAGTTTGTGTAATTGCCCACGCAGTGGTGCACCATGATTATCAGAGGTCCATACCTCTGATGTGGCTTCACAAATGGAAACCAATTTGGCAGGAGTGATTGGACCTGAACCTTTCTTCATTATCTTCTGTGTTATAAAGTTAAAAATCTAATTATCATAATTGCTTTTAAAATAAATCTAGTCTGGATACTTTAACTCCAGGACCCACATATTCAGTAAATTTGATGCTTTTATTTGGCTTCGTATATATTTTTAACTGTAATAGAAGGAGAACATTTGCTGAGTTTATCATCATCATTTCAACATGCAGCAAAATCCAATTTTAACACTTCTTGTTTTAATGTTTACCTTGTTTATACATTTGTTTTCAGTAGTCCCATTAGTTCTCTGTAAAAACAATTAAATTTAGTCTTCGGTTAGCATTTTACTTTCCCGGCTGTAATGTATACATATCGAGGGAGAGTGTGGGAATTGTATCGTATTTGACCCTCTCAGTTCTTTGCAAATCTTCACATTTTGAGACCTCCGGACCCAAAAAAGTGAAAAAAAAAGCAAAAAACGAAATTCCGCATGCATGTGTATTGGCATCTATTTCGCTTAATATCTCAGTACGAGGTGAAGATAGAGAAAATTTGGGAGGATAGCTTTTATATAAGGGGCATTGATGCTATTAAATTTTGGTTGTGAAAGGTCAATGGGATGGAGAGATAGAGGATGGTTACATATCATATCTCACAAGGGATCAGACTTAATGAAGATTTTACTTGTTACCATTAACAGTATTTTATAAAATTCATCTCCACCCTCAAAATTAAGTCTTTTGCTATTTTATAATAACTAAAAATATGAAAATGTGTTATAAAAACTTCATATAATAGATCGCAGCATACATAATTTTAGTTAGTTATTTTGGTTAATAATACAAATGTTATTTTTAAAATAAAATGTCATAAAAGCCGGAAAAGTTGTTGTGCAACTCGTTTCTAAATCTTTTGATTTTACCTTAAATTCTGATTTTAAGGAACAATTTTTTGAACACAGACATCCAAAGATGATTTTAACATTTACGAGATATAGTGGGAGGATTCGCTGGGCAATTTTTGGATCTCAAATTTTCTAACTTTTGCTTCCTGCAAGAAGCAAAAATTTATTCTGTTTAAAAATAACTCCTGCTTTTTTGAAACAAAATAGAAAAAGAAAACAATGGAGTATATATATACAGGGTGTTCGGAAATTCCCGTTACAAACTTCTAGGACTTGTAGAGGGGAGTGAGTACATAATATTTTGATTAGAAACCCATGTCCGGAAACGTACCATTTCCGTTCTACGACGGTTTCAATTCGGATGTTTCGTTCAACTCTTCCACTTCTGCTTGAAGAATTTGAATTAGCCGTGACGCACTGCAATTACTAGTTAACTATTCAAAAGGAAACATAACGAAACATTTATCACTTAAGCACATTTGTTTTTATTAACACTTAAACTTTACTTGTTTAAATTATTCCAAAAAATAGAACCCAGCATACTATACGTACAGAACAGTACTGATGTATTACAACAGCGGCTCAATGTGGCGACCACCAACATTCTTACAGACATTGTACCTACGAAGCATGTTCTGGTACACTCTGAGACGTTTCTCTTTCCGTCAGCAGAAGTGGAAGAATTAAACATCTGAACTGAAACTGTCGTAGAACAGAAACAGTACATTTCCAGACACGGGGTTCCTAATCAAAATATTATGTACTCACTCCCTTCTACAAGTCCTAGAAGTTTGTAACGGAAATTTCCGAACACCCTGTATATAACTATTTGTGTACCATAAAACTTCCACTGATCCCTTTTCTGCTACAGTTCTAAAATTTTGCAGATCCTGTTTTGTGGGAGCAGACTCTTTTAGGGTCTAATCTGCAAACTTTCTGTGGAGTTGAATGAAGAAAAAAGTGCTGGAGGTTGGACAGAGGAAAGCGAAAGGCCATCACACGCTAGGCAATTTTTGTGGGAGACATGTCTCCCTCCGGGATGAGAAATCGTCTAGTGTGTCACAACCCGAAGTGAGCAGGGTTCAGGGTTGAGTCACTCATCCTGGCGGGAGGGAGAGCAAAGGAAGCGAAGCGACTGCTATCCTCTCGGGGTTGAATTATAAAATTTTGTTACGAATTACAAAATGCATATTTCATCATTATCTACAATAGAGTCCAAATCTTTCCCTTCTAGCCAAGCGTTTGTTTTAATTTTTACAGCATTTTTATAACAATTTTATATACATTTCTTGAGAAGTTCAAAAACAACGTAATTGTAAACATTAAGAATTTTAAAAATAAAACTTTTTTTTTAACACTGCTATTATTATTTTATCTGTTATTTTGCTGCCCAAATAATAAATTTTTCAAATTTAATATACAGTATATTTAATACGTACAAAGTGCCGAGGGATCTCGACGGTTATCTTCCCAAACTCGAACGGGAATGTAACCGGAACCAGAACGAAGTTCGAAAGGTTCGAATTATACTATATTATAAAATAGATAATGTTGAAGAGCAAAAGGTGAATTTTGTCTAAATAAATGAAATTTCTCTCTCAAAACACAAAAACAAGAAAAAATGCTAAAATCTTTTCTGATGCCATCTGTGTGACCCAAACATAACCCCCTCCCTCTACCTGCGGGAGAGAATTTCCAAAAATTCCTTCTTTGTGTGCACTCACGACATACCCTAACCGTGTACCAAATTTCAACTTTCAATTCCTAACTGTTTGGACTCTACGCTTACAATTATTATTATTATGTCGAGTTTAGCGAGTTATACTCGGTCGACACCGGCGGCTGCGTACTATGCCGGTCCAGAGTCGAGGCATAGTAACCAACACAAGACACAAATAAGTATGCCGTGTGTGTGTCTGTATTTGGTAATTAACAATATGACACGTATTCAGGCCTCGGAGTCGCTCACTTTTCTCACTTGTACTCACTTTTCTGAAGTATCCTCACTTTTCTCACTTTTCAGGTCATTTTCTCACTTTTCTCACTTTTTTGGTCATTTTCACGTGCTTAATTAAGATGTGGGGCAAACCAAAAATAATTTTAAAGCCAAACGAATTGCCGAATTATCGGACTATCAGAATAGAATTTTTTAGAAGAAAATACGCGGCCCTGAGCAGACTCAAAATTGCAACTGCCCGCTCAGTGTCGTTAGGTTATAGAAAACAAAAATTTATTTAACGTATTTAAAAAAATCTTTTATGCACTTAAAAAACCCCTCTCATTACAAATTCAGAAGCCAGTGTTGAGTAAAGTTATGTACTCATGCCATATTTTCATTATTCGCCAAAATCTACCTTATCCGAATTGCATTTCCTTCTACAGAGTTTAAAAATAAGTATTCTAAGCATCCCTGCAGTTTTGGCTGTTTTCTAAGAAAATCACTAAAGTCCTTTTGCAGGGGAAAGCACATTACGCAGAGGGATTAATCTCTCAAGCTGACAACACTGCTGCCGCTTTTAAATTCAAAATATATAATTATTAAAATTAACACGAGATAGTAGCGTAACCTCCTACCACTAAAAAAGATTTCGTTTCTGACCATTTAGTTATCCTGGTTATAGCCCAATAATTTGGCAGATTATTTGGTTTTAATTAACAATCGGGTTATGGAGTTGTCGTTTACAAAAATATTTTTTTACTTGATTTATCTTTAAATAATTTCATAAACTTGAGTTTAATAAAATTACTTTAATGATTTCATAGCATATTGTTAACGTTAAATCACATTTACATCTTCCCATAAATGTATGTTTAAATTGACTACAAGTATAATTATTCCATATAGTAAGTGTTATTTTCATAAAATGTGTGATTACTTAGCTTGTGAAATATCCATTTTTTAATCTTCTCTTATGCCGATTATAATTGTGCATTAATTGAGAGACTAAAAAAGTAAACGAAAATGTAAATTCATATTTACATATAAAATTTACCAAATAAATTAAAATATTCGAAGTGTTGTAAAAAGTACAACACGTAATTGCTTGTGAGAAAGATTTTCACAGGCTTCCCAAAGGTTAACAACTTTGCAACGATGTTGGTTTTTATTCATCTGCAGGAAAAAGTTTTTTGTTATTTATGAAATCATTAATAAAATATTATTTTACTTATATTATTTGGAGTATATTTATTTCAGATTTATTATTTTATTTGGAAATCAATATTTACACATCTCGAAGCATTAAAAAATAAACAGTTTCTGATAATGATAAATATCCGAGAATAGCCAAATTAGTGAAATCAGCATCGAAAATCCCGTTCCCATGAATGAGAGGATCAATTTTATGCCGGGCACTTTCTCCTGATAGAGCATCAGTGTTGGAAAGAATGCTTAATTCACTTTTGATTGTTAAGGAGGGACTAAACATGTATGACCAAAGCCCACACCTTGTACCTATTGCAAAGGACGACTGAAATTAGCTTCCTCGGTGCATGGAAATTATCAAGAACGATTGGAAAATGAAAAGAAGTTAAAAGAATAAGAGAAACGGAAAAAAGAGCACAGAAATGTTTTGAAGAACAACAAAAGAAAGCTGTTCGTAACATGAAGATTATGGAACGGCAACTGAGTTTAAACCAGAAAAATGTAGAAGAAAATGAAATACATGCGACAGTCTAAGTTTTGTTAGAAGCAGCAAACAAAAAAACTGGAGAAGGCTATTAACAGCAAGAACATGAATGAAGTACAAGCAGCACGTGTGATGCTTATTAGTGTTAAGTGTTCAAAAGCAAGAGGAAGCGAAATAGAAGGAAGTTGATAACATGCAGAATAATCTTAATAAAAGAACATCATCTTTCATGACTGATTATTTACAGAAGCCAAAGACTTTTCAAGTATTCATGGTTTACTGAAAATACAAAAGCCACTGGTTATCGGGAAACAGAAAAAAAAACGCGATATAACCGAGTAATAAAAATTCTGGGCTTTTACTAAACAGATTATACATGCTATGGAATCTCTGTTCTTTCATCAGCAAGTGTTTCTGATATAAAATAAGCTTAGTTTTTCAATCCTGAATTTTATTCGTAGGTTATATCGAATTACCGGTAATTGACGTTTACGTAAACATCGAAACCATGAACGCCCATTTAGCATTGTTTCTTTAACAATGACATTGAAAGACAAATACTGTCGATATAAAAACATCAATTGCGATTTTATTATACAGTACTATATAAATCGCTTATTAGAAATTCGTGTAGTTTATATTTTTCAATAAAAATTATAAATGCTGTAATTGAAAATTTAAAAAAAATGAATATTGAATATATAATAGAACACCAAAACTTATAAAATTACAGAGTAAAAATTCTCTAAAAAGCAAAATGAAGTTACTACTGTATAAAAATTTTAGAAGTTTTCGTTCAGAATCAGAGAGATCTTTTCCTTACACGTTATGCGGTGAATTCGAAATTTCACACCTTTATGTGAATTGACGCAATACCGTTAATTCACATAAATGTATGAAATTTCGAATTCACAGAAACTTGTAAATGAGGAGACTGTACTTAAAACTAATAAATAAACAACTTTTATATCAAAAGGAAACAAATGACAATCGATCTATCCACCTGTTCTGCATATTTAGCTCTTTCTCGTATTTCGTTGCAAATAGAAATTCAGTGGTAATTGGTAATTTAAAATTAATTGACTCAAATGCTTTTAAAATTTAGGGGACCAAAAAAACGCGATATAACGAGTGGCTACTATATTACAGTATATACAGAAATTTTTAAAATGTGTTTAACCATAACAGAATAAAAAGAAATAACAATTTTTACTGCTGTTTTGCTGAGTTTTCCTTCTGTGTTTTCACTTTGTTTTGTCACTATTGCACTCACTTTTTATTCACTTTTTCTGTATTTCAACTCACTTTTCTCACTTTTTCAAAGGGGAAATAGCACTCCGAGGCCTGCGTATTCAATATAGTGGCCTTCCTTAGTGTGATGTATGTTCTATTCGATTGTAATGTTCCCAGGCTTTTGTGTAGTGTGTGTGGTATGACACCTATAGAGGTGAGAACAACAGGTACCGTACATTTTGGGTTCATCAATATCCTTCACCAGTCGGGTTTTTGTTTTTCTGTTTTAATAGAGGGAGGAAGTGATTTTAACTTTTTCTTGTGATATTATCAATGATAAATTTAATATCTGTTTTTTAATATTTTAATTTGTTTCTCTAGTCTACTTTTTGTACTGTGGAATGTAGGCATTCTTTATCTATTAATAATAATAATATAAAGAATGCCTAAATCCCTCCTACGGTAAAAATAATTTCTTTATTAAATAAGAGAACGTGGTGCCCAAACTAACAGCCCAAAAATTACATTGATCCTGTCAAAATTAGAGGATGGATAAATTTCATTTGAACATCAAATTTAGTCCAAAATTGAGAAAAAATATTTTAATGCATTTTTTTCATCTGTATTTCTCTTATAATTGTAAATGTAAACAAGTTTGTAAGTCTGGATCATATTATTAGCATTCTTCCTGTAAAAGATGGCGATAGCAAGGAGCCATTGTCTTATGCTTGCTGATTAAACTGAAAAAGAAATGATGTTCAAAATGTATTAGTTATGCTAAGTCAAACTCTCTAAACTTAATCTATTAAAATCTCAAATTTATAAATTCGGTTAAAAATTTAAAATTAATCTTTATCAATTACTAGTATAGATTATTGTAATTTTATAATATATTTTAATAAGTAATCAAAGTTAAAAGTGCATATACAGGTACATTTTTTCTTTTTAAACTCATCCTGTCCTTTGGGCACCGAAGGCCTTTTCAGCAAGCTGGTTACGGGTTCTGTCAGGCCTACAATGCGACTGCCGGGTGGTGAGGGACGAAACCCAAACATAGTCGGATGGACCACCCAATACCTAGCGTTTTCGACCCAACCGGATCCGATCCCGGTACCCAGAGAGATAGGGTGCCACCTCGATCGCTCGGCCATCCCACCGTCTCTGTTTTAATTAGTTGCGTTCGGGACCTACGAGAGGGGGTGCCGCCCCGAGACCCACGAACTTTAGAGGCCCGACAAAGGGGGAGAAATTGGCCGTTTTATGATTTTTTTTCTAAATAATGAAATAACTTTGCTAATATTTAAGTAGAAAAAATTATCTAGTATATATATATGTTGTTTGTATAAGCAGGGTGTCTAAAAGAGATCTTTGCACCGACAATTCTCCATTAACTCGATGGTCATGGTTGCGTTTATTGCTTCGTCAAAGATGGTAGATTACACGCCTCGTCGCTAAATGAAAGACACGAAACGAGTCAGGACAAACTACGTTATTCATAAACGATAATTCGGTTAATATTACCTATGGTGCCAAAATGGCGGCTCGTCTCTGATTCAAGGAAACAGAAGAAGGGAAACAGTGGGGACGCACGTTCTAACCTAACCTATTCTAATAAATTACCATAATTATTACCAACAAAATGATTAGAATAGGTTAGAACGTGCGTCCCCACTGTTTGCTTGAATCAGAGACGAGCCGCCATTTTGAAACCATAGGTAACATTAATCGATAATTCATACAGAAGAAAACGAAAGCGTTTAGACACAGGTATTTTTGGATAATTTTTCTTGTTCTAATTGGCAATAATGAGAGCAAGGAAAGGGAGTTGGTAGATAAATAAATCACTTACTTGTGATTTTGAGAAATAAACTTCCTGGGTGATTTAAACGAACTAATACATCCGTTCTTCTCTTTAGGGTCTCGTTTAATTTCATAAGATCCGGGACCGCTTCGAGTCTAATACATTGTAGACAATAATCTTATTAAAATATTTTAACTAATTATTACGATATTTAAATTAATCAGACTGACTGGCATTCGGTTAAATAGAGTAGGACGAATTGCCGTAAACAAAAATGGAATTTTTTTATCCCCCCGTAGTATGTCTTCTTTTACTTTAGGAAATTTTACGTTATAATGGCCCGGTCCGGGTAAGACCTGAAAAATAAATATCAAATATTAAAATCGTGATTGTTGTTTATAAAACAATGGTTGTTGGCATACCCGCCGGCAGAAAATTTTCCAAGGAGGGGCAAAGCTCGGAGACATAAATTACATCAATAAATTCTTATTTATTTAATTAATTTCTGGAGGGTTTTCGCAGATAGACTGTAAAATACAGTATTGCGTCAGAGGGTACCGTACATATCTCAATTTTACAATAATAATACTTAATTCCAGGGAGCGAGTGTCGTTACCCCCTCTGGACGCCCACGATTGCCGATATATCAAGTTAATTATATACAGTGTATTTAAAAAATAAGAAATACACGTAAGAATAGAATTTAAATTAAATAAAAAAAGATTATTTTCGTTTTTAATTTTAAAAAATTTATTAACATTCAATCTTATTTTTACAGCAAGACAATAAAGAAGTATTGTATACTATGCTATTTATATAATGCAGTCATCGGTGTTAATTATTAATATAATATAAATACGGTATAACAGGTATTATTCCGTTAAATCGAAGGTTTATAAAGAAATTAGGTTAATGTTACTTTAGGTGCCAAGATGGCGGCTCGTCTCTGATTCCAGCAAGGAAACAGTGGGACGCACGTTCTAACCTAACCTAACCATAATTTGGTTGCTAATAATTATGGTAATTTATTAGAATAGGTTAGGTTAGAACGTGCGTCCCACTGTTTCCTTGCTGGAATCAGAGACGAGCCGCCATCTTGGCACCTAGAGGTAACATTAACCAGAAATTAAAATGTACATGCATTATTATTTTCCATGGCTCTTACCTCTTTTTTATGAATAAAACGTGGAGCTTTGGCAAATTTTCCATTATGTCGTCTATATACGTCATCCCATTTGTCCAGGAAATATTCGTAACGATAAACGCCAGGAGATAAATTTAATGCGCATTTAGACTGTAAAATTTAACATCGTATAAAGTAAAAAGTAAATTTAATTATTATTTAATAAAATATCGCCTATTACCGGTTTCATTTGACAACCGTACAAACTGCTATCGTCTCGTTTACCGCTAAACAAATCGTAAGGACCTCTAACGCTGACAAGCTTATTTAATACTTCATTGGTAAATGATTTAATTTCATATAATCCCGGTCCTTTAAAATCTTTCTACGTATGAATTTAAAATAGTTTTATTAAATTAATAGCGAGGTTGAGGCCGAAGTTTTAAACGCGAAAACGTGCACGTCGGACGTTCGGCGCCGCTTTCCTGTAAGCCTAGAAGTCTGACAATGACCTTTGGAACGTCGAGCGTGATTCCAAACGCCACTGTCAAACTTCTGGGCTTACAGGAAAGCGGCGCCGAACGTCCGACGTACACGTTTTCGCGTTTAAAACTTCGGCCCCAACCTCTCTAATGTCAAAATTAAATCTATATAATTCTTATAATTTATGAAAACCGAAATTTTTTCTCCTCTTTTAACAATTGTTTCGCTGCTCATAATTCCTTTTGTCTTCATTGATCTTTTTAAATTTGCATTCTCTATCGCTTCGTAAGGATTTCCGTAAGCGCCCGGGCCCGGATTTTCAAATGTCTAGCAATGTACCATACAACATTCAATAGAAATTCGCATTTAAAACATTCTTTACAAAATTATGTATTGTTATACATTTGGTCCCTCGAATCGTTTACCGAAAATGGTATAAGGTCCGTATATAGAAGAACTTTTCAGTTTATATCCAGCATCGTGTCGTAAATATTTTCCGGGACCTCTTCTATTTGGCTATTTAAATTTGTTTTTAATTTTAATCGATAGAAAAGTAATAGAATTAGGCCTATTATCTATATATTTCACATATAATAACCTCGTCTTTCATATAAAGGTACCAATCCTTTCTAAAAACTTGAGGAAGTCGAGAAAAGTCTTCGTCTTCTAACGCTTTAGTCCACGATGAATGAAATGTTTTCTCCTTATTTTCGGTTACTTCGTAAGATCCCGGTCCCAAATTACTTTTCTTATGAAATTTAATTTAATTTTAGATAATATTTTTGAAATTTAAACAATACACTTACAATTTTATTTCGTACATTTATATTTTTAAGTCTCAGACGTGGATGTACTCGTAAATCGTTAAATCTGGAAAAATCGAATGTTTAGATTTTAAAATATAATTTATAATAATAATAAAAAATCCAAGTTAATGTTACCTATGGTTCCAAAATGGCGGCTGGTCTCCGATTCCAGCAAACAGAAGAAAGGAAACAATGGGGACGCACGTTCTAACCTAACCTATTCTAATAAATTACCATAATAATTACCAACAAAAATATTAGAATAGGTTAGGTTAGGTTAGAACGTGCGTCCCCATTGTTTTCTTTCTTCTATTTGCTGGAATCGGAGACCAGCCGCCATTTTGGAACCATAGGTAACATTAACCAAAATATACAAGCGCAATCTATCAATAAATGCTAAGAAGCTTTGATTGAGAGAATTAACGAATTTCTCTCACCTTTTCGACTGAATACCAAATGGAGCATTTAGAAAACCTTTTTCCACTCTGCAGCTCATTTTGATTTGAATTAAATAAATAAAGTTAATTGTTTCGATATTGCAACAATAACTGAATAAATATATTTCATTTTTAAATAAAAATTAGGTTTAAACAATGAATACAATACATCCGAATTAACATAAAAAATAGAAGAAAAATGTTACTTATACATTTGGTTCATAAAAATATTAACACTGAGAATTATGTATTTTCATAAATTTTGAATTATATTGAATTACTTGAATTTTTTAATTTAAAAAAAGTGAGAAAGTAATCGATGTAACGAACGTAAAAACGTTAAAAAAATCGAAAAAGAGAAATTTATTTTAAAATAGGGTTAATGTTACCTTAGGTTCCAAGATGGCGGCTCGTCTCTGATTCCAGAAAACAGTGGGGACGCACGTTTTAACCAAACCTAACCTAGTCTAATAAATTACCATAATTATTACCAACCGAATTATTAGAATAAGTTAGGTTTAGGAAAACGTGCGTTCCCACTGTTTCCTGTCTTCTGTTTGCTGGAATCAGAGACGAGCCGCCATCTTGGAACCTAAGGTAACATTAACTAAAAATAGTAATATATTTTTTTGGATTTTGTGTAGAATAAAAACAGAAGGAAACGATGGTGTAATCTGCTTATGTCTAGGATGTGTTATTCTCAAGAAAAATGAAATTAAAAACGCGGGCGAGAGTTTTCAAACGTCTCAAACCGGTTTCTTGTATGGCAAAGAAGTTCGCCGGCGAGGTCGTAAGGTAATGCTTTAAGTATGACATATGTGGAGGACGTTCTGTATTTAATGATAACAGATGAAATTCTAGATGATGCAATAATCTAGTGTCTTAGATCAGAAGTCCCCGGGAAAGTGAAAACGTCACCGACTGACTACATCATACATGTTCAGGCAGAGTTCGTATGCCTCCCTCCTCTACACACGCGATCTTTCAGATATCTCCACAACCATACGGACTCTGCCAAAATTATTTGCGCATAAATCTCGCTCGTATTACAGTATTGCTAACTCTTACCTAAGATCATCAATTAAAGATCTTCGTGCTCATCGTATATTTCATCACACTTGCAATACGGCAGCTGGTGATTTTTTGTTTTGTTTCTTTTATGGAGGGCCTTTTTAATTTTTCCCATCGTCGGTTTCTGAAGATCCACAATTTGGGCTGCCGGACTGTCTCGACACACCAGGTACAGATCGCCCCGGGTTCTTCGACGGCCCGAAATCGATGTCAGAGCGGTAGACCGAAGTCTTAACAGCTCAAACATCCGGCCGTCACCTTGTTATATCGGGTGTTGAAAGTATAACAAGTAGCGACAATTCCATATAAACAGTTTCTTATTGTACGCTGGACACTCGCACATAAATTGTTTTTAGTTGGTCCGCAATGTACAGTACCATATCTCTCACACAATATATTATTTCGGTGAGAAATTGACACCATTTTGTTCACGACGCGTTTTAGATCTTAGTAGCCAATTGTTTCTAATACGATCGGATTTCAACAAATCTAACCAAACTTGGGCCAAAGGTTATACAGGAAAGACGGGTGGGAGGCCGACAAAGTCTCGCTCGGAACGACTCGGGGCCGGTTTTGGTAGGTACGCAGTGCGTGCATGCACGTGGCGGCCGATTGTCCACTAAAGAATATAATTTTTCATACTGTAAATATAATAATCAACTGGCTCCAGCCGGTCGTTATCTTACTCCTTTCGGGGGAAAACTTTTTGAATGATGTATAGTTAATCGGGACACGCCACCCCTAAGCTTTCTATATTTCGTCTCGAGTTTCATGTATCGAACTCCGTTCTCGAGATTAAGGAATTTATAGGTCTACACTTTTTTTCAAATTGCAGCCCAATTTAAATAAACAAAGAGATGCGTTGTTAATTTAAATAAATTTTTATATACACATATTCATTTACTAAATAAGAAAAATTTCATTTTAATTTGCAGCTTGTATTTCACGGAGGCGCAGAAAGGCGCCTATTATCAACGGGGAGGTTCGATTTGAATAAAATTAAAATTAATTTTAATGGATGTTTTTAACCCCTGTCAACTACACGAAACTGTCGATAGTACGCTCTCGTGGGTTTTGAATTTACTCGCGATCGGCATTGATAGGGGCGGTCAAGTATGTGTAGCACGCCGGCGACTAACAGTCCAAAACATGTCCTGGCGGCGTCGGCAAGAAAAGCCTCCCGCATATTGTAGTATTTTCCATTATCAGAAACAGCTACAGTGAGAAACTAAATTCATTCCACATTAAATAAATGTTCTAAAAACCGAAATAATTTCCTCGGGCTGCAAAGTATTAATTAATCATACCATTTATCTTGGTTCCAAGGCTGATCACTATAAGCAGGTGCTACTGTCGTATAAAATTTCAAATTATATGTCTGCAAAGACTTCAAGTTTATTAAACATTAACTAAATCTGATGAAAAATATGCATTTTCCGAAATTCGTTAAAAGTTTATTTTAAAAAATTTGTTTATTTTTACTTAAAAATTTTTTACTGTAAATAAATAAATGATTAATTCTTGCTGTATTCATTAACATTAAGATATTTAAAGAGACAGGATGAAGTATATACACGGTTCCTACTCAAATTTTTGTTTTAAATTCCCTGACCAACTTTGTACAAATTCTCGGACATTGACAAAATAAAACAGCATACGACTTACTATGCAAATATGCTATTGCTTCTTTGACCTTTTAGTCAGTTATTTTTTCTAATTAACAGTTACGTAATTTATATAATTGCTGAATAATTAAAATTATTAAATTAATCCACAATCGTAAATCTATGCGGCTTTGAAAAAAAATAAAAAGCCATTACTTATTGATCCCCGTACAAAAGTATACGTTTATTGAATTTATCTCTTAAGAAATTTCCTGGGTTTTATAAAATATTAATAAGATCAGAAATTGTTTTCGTAACAAAATCGCCTAACAGATGGCGCCAC
Organism: Centruroides vittatus; assembly: GCF_030686945.1. Taxonomy (NCBI): domain Eukaryota; kingdom Metazoa; phylum Arthropoda; class Arachnida; order Scorpiones; family Buthidae; genus Centruroides; species Centruroides vittatus. The sequence goes on from NW_027122172.1 coordinate 4,322,023, forward strand.
ACACGATTCTATTTATTATATCGTAGTTAAAAACACAAAAGTTATTTTCTAAATGAAATCTCGCAACAGCCGAGAAAGTTGCGCAACTCGTTGCCGGGTTTTTTGACTACAAAAAAGAAAACTAAATCGTTCGTTTCGAGCAGTAGGCCCATCACTTTTCTTTATTTCCGTACAAGAACTACTACAATATTTTGATTCCTTGGTGTAGATACGTATACGATGTTTTCATTGGGCGGGTAAAATTCATAAAATTCGCTTATTTAATTTATAAGCAGGGCTGTGGCGTCGGAGTCGGAGTAGTCAAAAATCACCCCCAACCCGACTCATTTTTACTTTCCCAACTTGTTATGTATATAAAAAACGAAAAAGTATTTGAATCGTGTCACGTTTGACTCTCCGAGTTTTTTGCAAATCTATACGTTTGGAAATCTCTCGAACCCGAAAAATGTCAAATAAAGGGAAAAATTCGCGCGTCCACGCGCGTATGTTGGCGTCTAATTTGTTTAATTTCTTTATTCTGTTCCGAACTATTAAACAATATTTCAGAATGAGTAAAGTTTAAGAAACAAAATTTGGCCCAATAGCTTGTGTACAAAGGGCATTAATGCTATTAAATTTTGGTTCTTTATTAAAGGTCGACGGGGTAGAGACATAGAAGGAGTCGTGCGTCATATCTCCAGTGTGGGCGGACTTAATGAATATTTTACTCGTTATTAGCATTCGCATCTTATAATATGATCGAGATGGGTTAATAATAATAGTAATACTGTAATAATAAATAATGATAGACTCAAATTCAAACGGTTAAGAGTTGAAATTTGGTACACAGTTAGGATACATCATAAGAATGTACACTAAGAAGGGATTTTTCGAAATTCCTTTCGCGGGGGAGAGGGAGAGGGTTAAGGATTCCCCGAACAACTCCGTTTCTACCGTACTATTTTAGATGCGGTATTTTGCGTTTTTGCGAAAAATCGAACATACTCTTAGACCCATCTAAAAATTCTCTGATTAGTCTCGGAAGAGGGGACTTAATTCTTGCACCCAGTGGAAACGGGTAAAATCGGCTATAATCTAATAATCTTAATCTTCTTTATTGTTACTTTTTGCGTGAGCAACATCTGGCTCATCTGCTAGTTTTTATTTTTTCATTTTTTTTATAAAACTCGTCTCCACCTTCAAAATTAAGCCCGAGTTCTAATATGAGTACAGACAGAAAAGGAAATCTTACAAAACTTGAAGATGATATTTATTATGCACTGGAAAAAATAATTCACATTGACCACTCTTCCAGTTTGGATGTTAAAACGATTTAGTACGATGTGTACCAACCGATTTAGTTCGACCATTTTCAAGCTTAACAACTTCTGTGTTAAACCATACGACTCCGATTCAAAATCGTGCCTTTCGTACAGTCTAACATTCGTACATACAGGAAAAAAACCCCAATCTTTTGGATATCTCGACATTTCGAGACGCCATCAGTCCAAAAATGCAAAAATTTTGGGTGGGATCATTTTTTGAACGATGGCTACACTTTTCCTCTGTTGTATATAACAACAGAAAAGTAAAAATTATCGCATTGACTCATTACTTAGAGGCATATTTTAGCTTTGGAATTAAAAAGTTTCTACGTTCTATCTATATTAGAACTACATTTATTGATGCTAATATTCTAAGGTCACGTGATGACGTCAGAATCTTCGTGCCTACTTTGTTAACAAGTCCGCCCCTGGTCGGAGTTGGAGTCGGAGTCGAATCGTAAGAAAAAGTCGGGGAGTCGGAGTCGTGTAAAAATCTACCGACTCCACAGCCCTGTTTATAAGTCACTTTGATTAACGTTTACGTAACTAAACTATAACGCGCATATTTCCGATGACGTCAGATAACAGCTTTTAAAATGGCGTCGGATGAACGAAATATTAGGAAATTTAGTAAAAATTGCGCTTTCGGTCAATCGGAGAATACCGGACGAACGAGAGGAATGACTTGTTGTAGTTTTGGGGGTGGCGACGTCGATTATAGAAAATCTTACTTCTAACCCATTGTGGGAAATGGAAATGGAAGGCGGAGGGTGGTAGGGAGTCTCTCGATCCCAATCCGCCGTCATTCGAGGGATAGGAACGTAAAAAATGCGGATATTTAGCCTTAAAATTCAAAAAGAATCCATTACGTCAATCGCATTCGAATTCGTTAGGCGCTTTCTAATCTCCATGGAAACGGCAACAATTGCCGTCTCCATAGAAACGCGTATTGTTGCAACACGATTTTGCGTCACTTTGCCCGTTTTTCGCTTGCCGAACGGACGTGTGCGCTCTTTGCTCTGGTTTCTGCTGTGTTTTTTGCCTTTCTTCGGTGTTCTTTGCTACTCGAAGAGGTTTTAAGAAGACTTTTAGACGCCGACATTACACCAAGTAAGATTTTAATTAGAATTTAGCTAGCTGTAAGTTTTTATTTTCGCTTCGTTTAGTCCAACTTTCGGAGACGACGTCGGCCGGCGTATTTGCGTTTAAATCTGCCGTCGCTTGTGAATTAGGACTTTTAAACGAGCCGCCACATTGGACAGCGACCGAAGCGCCGTAAACGGATTAAGTATTTGCTCGTTTCGTAATTAATTCATTTATATTTTATAAACACGGTCAAAGAATAAGGATTATTTATAGAAATTCAATTAAAAATTATTTAATACTAACTGTAAATACGAATTTTAACTAAAATATACTCTGGTAACATTGATGGCGGAGACCCGTATTCCGATGCACTGGATGTTCCTTCGACAGGTCAAAAATTTCGCCCTTTGACCTCCGACTTCTCCAAGCAATTTATGTATTAGTTACAACGCTTTTCAATAACTTATTTTGCCAGAATTAAATTGTCTGCACTAATACTAATACACTTAACAGTTATCTATACAGGCTGGACACAAATAATTCTTTTCCTTAGGCTCTTTGTCTCTTTCCACAAGGTGGGTCTTTTCCGAGTGCGGTCGATTTTCCACACTTACGTAACTTTCTGCCAATGCTTTGTGCCACTTAAACGTTCGTGTCCCGAATGGCGAGTTGGGCTGTGGACACGTTTCGCGTCTTCGTACGTTTGTGTAGTGTTTTGGTCGACTCGTTGGCAATTTCTTTGCACGAAAGTCTTTTAGATGACGTCGTTGCGTTTATGTGACGTTCACGTTAGGGAAAATTGCTCTAGAAGGAAACACTTGTTACGACTTGGGCTCGAATGCCTTTTCCTCGTGGCTACGTGCGGCGTGTCTTTGATTTACTGTCGTACAAATACAAATTACACGTAAGAGTTTCTCGTAATTTCAAGGTCTCCGAGTCCAAAAATGTAAAAATCTTGAAGGGCATTACTTGACCGATCGCCATACTTTCTCGCTGCTATATGTAAGAGCCAAGAAAGTAAAAATATTTTCCTCCTCTCTTCAATCATATATATTTTATTAAAATGTAAGACTCGCACAAAAAAATCCTCCCTTGTTCGTTCCAGGTGCAAAACAACGTGTTTTAAGATGACAAAAACGAAGATTTCTCTGTAAACCATTAAGACAACGACAATAAATATGTGTAGAAAAAGTAAACGTTTATCTTTAATATATTAATTTATGTAAATTTAAAACAGAATAAGTAAAAAGTTGCAATGGAGAATGTTGTTGCTAGAACGAATTTTAAAATTGTGTGCCATAATTTAATTCATTAATTATACATTAATATAATTGAGAAAAATTTGATTTATAAATTGCAAAAATATCTATATACCGACTGACGATACAATAAATAATGACAATGCAAATAATAAAAATGAAATATAACAATCGGGCGTCCTATTTAATTGTTTGACTTCATTTAATGCGAAGAGACGAAATACGAATCTCTCCAAACTAAATAATAGCAAAAACAAAAATCCTTCGAACCTTACCTCCTCCTGGTACCCCCCGGAATACTTCCGTTCTGCTGCACTGTGTGGCGACCGAAACTTTTTCTCCTGGTCGGTTACCCGGATTCTTTTTGTTTTGTTATTTTGAATATCCCGGTCGGTTACGGGATTCTTTTTGTTTTGTTATTTTGAATATCCCGGTCGGTTACGGGATTCTTTTTGTTTTGTTATTTTGAATATCCCGGTCGGTTACGGGATTCTTTTTGTTTTGTTATTTTGAATATCCCGGTCGGTTACGGGATTCTTTTTGTTTTGTTATTTTGAATATCCCGGTCGGTTACGGGATTCTTTTTGTTTTGTTATTTTGAATATCCCAATCGGTTACGGGATTCTTTTTGTTTTGTTATTTTGAATATCCCAATCGGTTACGGGATTCTTTTTGTTTTGTTATTTTGAATATCCCAATCGGTTACGGGATTCTTTTTGTTTTGTTATTTTGAATATCCCAATCGGTTACGGGATTCTTTTTGTTTTGTTATTTTGAATATCCCAATCGGTTACGGGATTCTTTTTGTTTTGTTATTTTGAATATCCCAATCGGTTACGGGATTCTTTTTGTTTTGTTATTTTGAATATCCCAATCGGTTACGGGATTCTTTTTGTTTTGTTATTTTGAATATCCCAATCGGTTACGGGATTCTTTTTGTTTTGTTATTTTGAATATCCCAATCGGTTACGGGATTCTTTTTGTTTTGTTATTTTGAATATCCCAATCGGTTACGGGATTCTTTTTGTTTTGTTATTTTGAATATCCCGATCGGTTACGGGATTCTTTTTGTTTTGTTATTTTGAATATCCCAATCGGTTACGGGATTCTTTTTGTTTTGTTATTTTGAATATCCCGATCGGTTACGGGATTCTTTTTGTTTTGTTATTTTGAATATCCCATCGGTTACGGGATTCTTTTTGTTTTGTTATTTTGAATATCCCAATCGGTTACGGGATTCTTTTTGTTTTGTTATTTTGAATATCCCAATCGGTTACGGGATTCTTTTTGTTTTGTTATTTTGAATATCCCAATCGGTTACGGGATTCTTTTTGTTTTGTTATTTTGAATATCCCAATCGGTTACGGGATTCTTTTTGTTTTGTTATTTTGAATATCCCAATCGGTTACGGGATTCTTTTTGTTTTGTTATTTTGAATATCCCAATCGGTTACGGGATTCTTTTTGTTTTGTTATTTTGAATATCCCAATCGGTTACGGGATTCTTTTTGTTTTGTTATTTTGAATATCCCAATCGGTTACGGGATTCTTTTTGTTTTGTTATTTTGAATATCCCAATCGGTTACGGGATTCTTTTTGTTTTGTTATTTTGAATATCCCAATCGGTTACGGGATTCTTTTTGTTTTGTTATTTTGAATATCCCGATCGGTTACGGGATTCTTTTTGTTTTGTTATTTTGAATATCCCAGTCGGTTACGGGATTCTTTTTGTTTTGTTATTTTGAATATCCCGATCGGTTACGGGATTCTTTTTGTTTTGTTATTTTGAATATCCCAATCGGTTACGGGATTCTTTTTGTTTTGTTATTTTGAATATCCCGGTCGGTTACGGGATTCTTTTTGTTTTGTTATTTTGAATATCCCGATCGGTTACGGGATTCTTTTTGTTTTGTTATTTTGAATATCCCGGTCGGTTACGGGATTCTTTTTGTTTTGTTATTTTGAATATCCCAATCGGTTACGGGATTCTTTTTGTTTTGTTATTTTGAATATCCCAATCGGTTACGGGATTCTTTTTGTTTTGTTATTTTGAATATCCCAATCGGTTACGGGATTCTTTTTGTTTTGTTATTTTGAATATCCCAATCGGTTACGGGATTCTTTTTGTTTTGTTATTTTGAATATCCCAATCGGTTACGGGATTCTTTTTGTTTTGTTATTTTGAATATCCCAATCGGTTACGGGATTCTTTTTGTTTTGTTATTTTGAATATCCCGATCGGTTACGGGATTCTTTTTGTTTTGTTATTTTGAATATCCCAGTCGGTTACGGGATTCTTTTTGTTTTGTTATTTTGAATATCCCGATCGGTTACGGGATTCTTTTTGTTTTGTTATTTTGAATATCCCAGTCGGTTACGGGATTCTTTTTGTTTTGTTATTTTGAATATCCCGATCGGTTACGGGATTCTTTTTGTTTTGTTATTTTGAATATCCCGATCGGTTACGGGATTCTTTTTGTTTTGTTATTTTGAATATCCCGGTCGGTTACGGGATTCTTTTTGTTTTGTTATTTTGAATATCCCAATCGGTTACGGGATTCTTTTTGTTTTGTTATTTTGAATATCCCGATCGGTTACGGGATTCTTTTTGTTTTGTTATTTTGAATATCCCGATCGGTTACGGGATTCTTTTTGTTTTGTTATTTTGAATATCCCGATCGGTTACGGGATTCTTTTTGTTTTGTTATTTTGAATATCCCGATCGGTTACGGGATTCTTTTTGTTTTGTTATTTTGAATATCCCAATCGGTTACGGGATTCTTTTTGTTTTGTTATTTTGAATATCCCAATCGGTTACGGGATTCTTTTTGTTTTGTTATTTTGAATATCCCGATCGGTTACGGGATTCTTTTTGTTTTGTTATTTTGAATATCCCGGTCGGTTACGGGATTCTTTTTGTTTTGTTATTTTGAATATCCCGATCGGTTACGGGATTCTTTTTGTTTTGTTATTTTGAATATCCCAATCGGTTACGGGATTCTTTTTGTTTTGTTATTTTGAATATCCCAATCGGTTACGGGATTCTTTTTGTTTTGTTATTTTGAATATCCCAATCGGTTACGGGATTCTTTTTGTTTTGTTATTTTGAATATCCCAATCGGTTACGGGATTCTTTTTGTTTTGTTATTTTGAATATCCCAATCGGTTACGGGATTCTTTTTGTTTTGTTATTTTGAATATCCCAATCGGTTACGGGATTCTTTTTGTTTTGTTATTTTGAATATCCCAATCGGTTACGGGATTCTTTTTGTTTTGTTATTTTGAATATCCCAATCGGTTACGGGATTCTTTTTGTTTTGTTATTTTGAATATCCCAATCGGTTACGGGATTCTTTTTGTTTTGTTATTTTGAATATCCCAATCGGTTACGGGATTCTTTTTGTTTTGTTATTTTGAATATCCCAATCGGTTACGGGATTCTTTTTGTTTTGTTATTTTGAATATCCCAATCGGTTACGGGATTCTTTTTGTTTTGTTATTTTGAATATCCCAATCGGTTACGGGATTCTTTTTGTTTTGTTATTTTGAATATCCCAATCGGTTACGGGATTCTTTTTGTTTTGTTATTTTGAATATCCCAATCGGTTACGGGATTCTTTTTGTTTTGTTATTTTGAATATCCCAATCGGTTACGGGATTCTTTTTGTTTTGTTATTTTGAATATCCCGATCGGTTACGGGATTCTTTTTGTTTTGTTATTTTGAATATCCCAATCGGTTACGGGATTCTTTTTGTTTTGTTATTTTGAATATCCCGATCGGTTACGGGATTCTTTTTGTTTTGTTATTTTGAATATCCCGATCGGTTACGGGATTCTTTTTGTTTTGTTATTTTGAATATCCCAATCGGTTACGGGATTCTTTTTGTTTTGTTATTTTGAATATCCCAATCGGTTACGGGATTCTTTTTGTTTTGTTATTTTGAATATCCCAATCGGTTACGGGATTCTTTTTGTTTTGTTATTTTGAATATCCCGATCGGTTACGGGATTCTTTTTGTTTTGTTATTTTGAATATCCCAATCGGTTACGGGATTCTTTTTGTTTTGTTATTTTGAATATCCCAATCGGTTACGGGATTCTTTTTGTTTTGTTATTTTGAATATCCCAATCGGTTACGGGATTCTTTTTGTTTTGTTATTTTGAATATCCCGATCGGTTACGGGATTCTTTTTGTTTTGTTATTTTGAATATCCCGATCGGTTACGGGATTCTTTTTGTTTTGTTATTTTGAATATCCCAATCGGTTACGGGATTCTTTTTGTTTTGTTATTTTGAATATCCCAATCGGTTACGGGATTCTTTTTGTTTTGTTATTTTGAATATCCCAATCGGTTACGGGATTCTTTTTGTTTTGTTATTTTGAATATCCCGGTCGGTTACGGGATTCTTTTTGTTTTGTTATTTTGAATATCCCAATCGGTTACGGGATTCTTTTTGTTTTGTTATTTTGAATATCCCGATCGGTTACGGGATTCTTTTTGTTTTGTTATTTTGAATATCCCGATCGGTTACGGGATTCTTTTTGTTTTGTTATTTTGAATATCCCGATCGGTTACGGGATTCTTTTTGTTTTGTTATTTTGAATATCCCGATCGGTTACGGGATTCTTTTTGTTTTGTTATTTTTAATATCCCGGTCGGTTACGGGATTCTTTTTGTTTTGTTATTTTGAATATCCCGGTCGGTTACGGGATTCTTTTTGTTTTGTTATTTTTAATATCCCGGTCGGTTACGGGATTCTTTTTGTTTTGTTATTTTTAATATCCCGGTCGGTTACGGGATTCTTTTTGTTTTGTTATTTTTAATATTCCGGTCGGTTACGGGATTCTTTTTGTTTTGTTATTTTTAATATCCCGGTCGGTTACGGGATTCTTTTTGTTTTGTTATTTTTAATATTCCGGTCGGTTACGGGATTCTTTTTGTTTTGTTATTTTTAATATCCCGGTCGGTTACGGGATTCTTTTTGTTTTGTTATTTTTAATATCCCGGTCGGTTACGGGATTCTTTTTGTTTTGTTATTTTTAATATCCCGGTCGGTTACGGGATTCTTTTTGTTTTGTTATTTTTAATATCCCGGTCGGTTACGGGATTCTTTTTGTTTTGTTATTTTTAATATCCCGGTCGGTTACGGGATTCTTTTTGTTTTGTTATTTTTAATATCCCGGTCGGTTACGGGATTCTTTTTGTTTTGTTATTTTTAATATCCCGGTCGGTTACGGGATTCTTTTTGTTTTGTTATTTTTAATATTCCGGTCGGTTACGGGATTCTTTTTGTTTTGTTATTTTTAATATCCCGGTCGGTTACGGGATTCTTTTTGTTTTGTTATTTTTAATATTCCGGTCGGTTACGGGATTCTTTTTGTTTTGTTATTTTTAATATTCCGGTCGGTTACGGGATTCTTTTTGTTTTGTTATTTTTAATATCCCGGTCGGTTACGGGATTCTTTTTGTTTTGTTATTTTTAATATCCCGGTCGGTTACGGGATTCTTTTTGTTTTGTTATTTTTAATATCCCGGTCGGTTACGGGATTCTTTTTGTTTTGTTATTTTGAATATCCCGGTCGGTTACGGGATTTTTTTACTCATGTTCGATTGGTTTACAAGATTCCTGCTTTTTTTTGTCATCAACGGACAGTTGTCAGTTGGGAATGCGCAAACAAGGCAGGGGGTACATTTTTTATCCCCGTTGTGTTTCCACCTTGTCGTGGTGGGGAGGATTGGTGGTCTGTGCTGCAGCATTTCGATGGGATTTTTCGTCAGAATGTTGCGGCCAAATTTAACTAAGAGAGACAGACGCCAATGCCAACAGAAAGGCATGGTGCAGAGGTAGCTTTTTGCCTTATCTTTGAGTATGCGTTGTCAAAAACTTTACATGGCTGATGAGAATCACTCTTTTATAGATGTTCAGTCTTCGGTCTTCGGAGTGCTTCCAGAATATTCTAAGTGTGTGTGCATCAGGCTTCTTCTAGACATGCTTGACACTTTCTAAGTTTTCTAATCTAGCCCATCCTAGTGTTTTGACATACAGATGCTAAATATAGGAAAAATTTTGGAATACTGCAAGTAACAAATACATTAGTTTATTTCAATACGTAAACGGTACAGAATTTACAAAACCACACTTTCGTACACAGTTTCTATTGACATAGATTCGGCTATAAAATTCAAGTTGGAAAAGTTTTATTACTACTATATTTGTTGCAGTTTGTTATTAAAAGAATATATTTATTGAAACAAATAAGGCAAATCTATGTATTGACACAAAGAAAAAAGAAAGAGCTCTCTAGCAATCGCATGGGCTCAAGGATACTGGCACATTTCATGGTAACACAATGACGTCACTGCTATTCAGTTTTTCACCTTTATTCCGCTCGTCAAATAGTCCGTGTTTTACTTTTTATATTCTGATGAAAATCGTATTAATTTATATTGTACCCAATTGAATGTTTCATGGATAGGAAACTGTAAAGAGATTTATTCCAGTTTGTATTTCATTACAAAAGGCAACTTTGTAATGTTGGTGCCAAGGTGTTTTATCCAGGCCCATTCAATATAACGAGTACAGAGCTAGTACGAGTACAGAGCAGAGAAGTACAGTTTCCACGTACTTCTCTGAAAAATTTCTGAGGTTGCTGACCCAGGCATGAGCAGCAATACATCATATTTGCACCTTTGACTGCCTGTACCATATACAAAACCTCTTATGACAACCTACGTATGCTGTCATAAGAGGTTTTGTATTATAAGAAATCTAGTGAAAGCCAGATAGGTTTTCAGTAGTGTGGCATAAGCGATTTTGTACATTGTCCATCTGTTGAGTCTGGTGCATGTTTCAGTCTACCTTGTAAAACAAAGTAAATATAAACAAATATTAGCACTATTTCTGAGTTCAAGTATGAGCTTGTGTAATGTTTGAAGTAAATTCGGAGAGACTTTATTAAAATTTAAAATGTGGAGTTTAGAGGCAGTTTCTGTAGTTACTATAAATATACACCGAATTCTAGTCTGTAACAAATGTATAAATACAAACAAATATTTAAAATTTTTCAGTTTGTAACGATAAAATATTTCATGATTATTGGTAACCAGACTGACTTCCGACCTCTAGTTATCAAGATTAATTATTATATGTTCAAATAGCGTAATTCCGAAACACATCCGCTTGTTGCCTCTGGGTGTCCATAGATAACAGTGAGAGTAATTGCAGCGTTATGCGAGCCTCTGTTGTCATTTTCTAGTCATTCTTATATAATAAAGTAATGAACATCCTTAATAAAATGTTAATTAAGTCAAACAGGGTCTCAGAAAGAATCAGCAGCGATGCTCACGCGTGACTTATGTTCACTTTACACGTACCAGTCCATTATTTTAGTTAGGGGCAATCAACCAGCTACAATATACTATATACAGTGGCTGTGACCAGTGTTGTTCCACCTAGCACTTTTGTACTAATCTAGTCCAAGATACCCAACACCATTTTCCTAGTACCATTCGTGAAATCCTAATACCTTTCCTTTCAATTTAGTACCTTTCAAAAAATTCATTTTTATTGTATATTTTTAATACTTTACTTTGGCAGTAAATACATTTTTTGGGCTCTAACCTCTAACGGTTCCAATGCTAAACAATTGGTAGTGTACAAAGTGATGACTAAAGGTGCACGAAAACCGATACGGTCAGTGAACACTGTTTTGGATCGCACTCCACTGTGAAGTGGAGTCTCCACCTCCTCTCCAGCCTCCAATGGTAATATATGAATTTGGCCTGTATGAATTTTGTATGTTACATGTAACACACTATATATTTTAATAAATAGAAATTTCAAAAATTATAAGTTTATTATTTATATATTTAAATAATATATAATATATACATACATTCAGCAGTTTACAGTCGAAATAATGCCTGCATGAATCAATAGATCATTTTCACTTAATGTATTGATTCTGTACATACTTATGTCGTATTATCGATATTAATATTGATTTTTTAAAAAAATACTATCGCACATTACTGATCGATTTCTTTTTAGAGAAAACTTAGTACCATTTTTTATCATCTAGTACTCTTTCTAGTACAAGCTTTTATAGAAAGGCTTGGAACAACACTGGCTGTGACTTAGATATGGCGCTCTTGGTGGCGACGACGGGCACTATCCACCGCCATTTTACTTTAAGTCAAAACACTAAAGTCTATACAACGCGTTTAGAATCTGTTTTTCTCCCGTAAATCTAGACTGTCGTGTTTGCCCCTAGTTTTGAGATTTAGGCAATTAGTTAAGCGATATAAATCTACATTATTTCATCTCTAATTTCTCTCTTTTCTATTTTTCTTTTAATTATCATAAAGGCAGATAAGAGTTTAAGCTTGAATGTGTAGTACTTAACCCTCAATATACCAATATTTTTATAATGTAAGTGCGTTCCAACTCATGAAAGAGCTTTACTCTCAGCCATATGATTGATTAATTATACTGTCCTCAGGTCACTCTGATCTTATACTCAGTACGTTGTTGATTTTTTTCAGACAGTGCTTTTTTTTCCGAATATAAGTAGTGTTCTTATTATAATTATAGTTTATTTGTGAAAATATTCACAACGAAAAACGACATTTTGACTTTTGTCATGTTATGAACCACACTGTTACAGTTAAAGTTTAAAAAATGCTTCAAAGAAGTAATAAAGAGCAAATAATTGTTTTTGGTTTGGTTTGGTCATTTAAAGATGAAATACCACCAAGTGTTGAAATGGTAACACACCTTGTGTTAGTGAATCAAAAAAATATAAAAAGAAAATTAAATCGTTCGTTTCGAGCAGTAGGCCCAACACTTTTCTCCATTTCTGTACAACTATAATATTTTGATTCCTTGGTGTAGAATAGGTACACGATATTTTTTTGGGGGGGGCAGGTAAATTCATAAAATTCGCTTATTTAAGTTATAAATCAACTGGCGGTGGAAGTGGCCAAATATCTCTAGCACACTTTATGTAAATTTTAACGAGAGGGAAATATTTTACGCTTTTTTACCCGAAAAGACTAAGTCGGGAAAAGGGGCGTAGGTTCTACCGGCAGGGTTCTTACAGGCCTCTAAAACTATTTCCGTAATTCGAAAAATAGACTCACCCCGCAACTTCTTATGTTCCAGGTACAAATATCTCAAAGACGAAGTACACCATACAACTTCGGGGTTCCGTTTCCGCTTACCCACTCCATAAGTCACTGATATGGACGGATGGGTTTACTAGAGTAGCCTTAGGATTAAATTCCTAAGACCACCGATCCTCAAAGACAGACGCTTACTATACGTAAAATCTCCGTTTTTTCGTAAACTAATAAACATAATACGTTGGATACCGGTAAATTTCCGTCTACTAAGCCATGCTGTGGTAAACGACTTAATCACTTAGAGATATACATACATTTAGGCTTATAACTGGTAAATTAAATGACGGAGGAACACGTACTTTTGACGAGTCAATGGTATTACGGACACACGAAATAGAAAGAGCCGATAATTTCGTTTCGTTTGGCTTCTTTTTCCGTAGAACCCACCCCCGTTTGGGCCCGGAAGACCGCACCTAATATTAGTACCGTATTTCATATAATAAAATCAAAGAACTAAATTTATTAAAAATACTTTAATTAATTAATGGAAATAGAAATGACAGAATTAATAAAGACGCGGTGGAAACCGTTCATAAGTTAATTATCTTGACGATTTCCAGACGAACAGAGTTTGTCGTCTTCCCGTAAAACAAGAGAGAAAAATTAAACTCGCGTCTCTCTGGAAATTATAATTTGTACGAAATATCTGCTCCTGCCGACCAGTGAGAGTCCTTGCATCAAAAAACGACGGGTCTCCTCGTCCTTTCACCAGTTTTACAGACGGACAAAGGGGAAGAGAATTTGACACGTCACCGTGGCCATCAGTCAAAGAGTTTCAATTTTCGGTTTTCAGAGACAAATAACTGTTCAGGGTAAACTGAGGAATGAGATCTCCATCGTCGCCTTCTTCTTCTTCTTCCGTTCGCGTCGTTGGATTCTCCTCTTTCGCCGAAAATATTTCCCTTTCGTTTCCTTCGCCGGTTATTTCGTTACTTTCCGAATCTGAATCGTCCGAGTCTAACTTAAACTGGCCGACGGGCAACACTTTACTAAAAATAAATAACCGGCGCATTAAATACTTATGTTTATTATTATTATTATCGTTATCGTTAAGCCTCACCCACCTTTTCGTCTCCACCGTACACCCTCTACCCAAACCTAAATTCATTTTTATCATTCCGTCTGCGATATTATTTCCTAACTTTTTCTCTCTCTTGTTCTTCTGAAAGAAAAAAAGAGCTTAATTTCAATTTAATCGAATCAGTTAAAATTATCTTTTATAATTACAAAATTAAATAAACAAATAACTGTACATCATACTTTTCCGTTAGCAACAGAGTCGTGCCGGTCATTTGAATAACCCCTTTTGGGAAAGTTTTCAATTGAAATAACGTGTCTTCCGGTTTGCATCGGAAGTTCGTATATAGTTATTCGGAGCCTCCTGCCCCAAGCTTTCCATATTTGGTCTCGATTTTCATCTATCTAACTCTGTTGTTCTCGAGATTAAGGAAGAACAGACAATGGGAATTTGTCTACGATTTTTTTCAAATTGCAACTCAATAACGGGTGTCGATCGTACAGTTTCGCCCGTTCTCTCAAACTGAGACTTTGTAACTTTGTATAAGTTTGAGAAGAATCGGTTTTGCCCCCCGTTGTCCATTAACGTGGTAGACTGCGGAGGACTAACCGCCGCTATCGAATCGATCGGCAATGAAATGCTAGGCCAGATGTGGTCCAAACTGGACTATCGGCTCGCCATCTCTTAAGGTTTGTAAACAAAAATTGTACGGTCTGTCTTTCCCTTCGTGCATAAAGTGTCTTAACAAGTTGTAGGAAAAAATTTCTGAAATGCTGTTCCAAACTTTTAGAACATACAGTATATGGTCAATCGAGTACAGTGATGTGAACTGGGCAGGAGCTCTTCACATTGCAAGTAGAATAGTGTGAAATTAATGGAATATCAATTAAAATATTAAAGCATAAAAGTAATTTAATAGACAGTACTTAGTAGTACATAATACTGTCTATGTATAGAGTCGTACATTATTTTCATAAAGACGACATATCCCGAGGATTATCTTTATTTGAAGCTATAGAAGGTGGGCATTTTGATCATTTTTTAACTTTGTGGTAATTTTTTAATAATCTATTTATAATGTCTTAAGAAGATTTTTTATTTCTTCGAGCTAATTGACTGTTATTTCTGAACTGGTCTGTAAAAAAGGAAAAGAAAGACTTGAAAAATTATAGCTTCAAACTATCTATGTAATTTAATATACAGACAGTACAATTTATGGTTATGATTATCAACGCTATGTTGGATCATTCTGATCTTAGTTGTAAAATGTGTAATTGCTTTGTCGACCTTCTTACTGTTAATAGTTTTTATAATTTTACTAGCAGACCCGGCCACGCGTTGCTGTGGCTCAAAATGTATCTATTATAAATGTATAACGCCATCCCCGTGGGGGGAATTTCAAAAAATCCCTTCTTAGTGTACATTCTCTTGACGTACCCTATTAAAACGCAATCAAACAAGCATCTAAAATAGTATAATAAAAGTCGAGTTCTTCACAGTAAGCCTTAATCCTGTCCCTCTCCCCCGCAGGGAAATATCGAAAAATCCATTTTTAGTGTATATTCTGTTGACGTAACCTATTAAAACGCAATTAAAAACGCAAAAAACCGCATGCAAAATAGTATAAATAGAAGCCGAGTTCTTCACGGTAAGCCTTAATCCCGTCCATCTCCCCCCAGTAGGGGGAATTTAGACGTGTATATTATATACAAACACTTGCGTATTCGAATGCAACGTTGTGTCAAAATTCAAAAGGAATCGGTAGGAACAAACAAACGTTATATTTCATTTATATAGATAGATAGAAAATGATCTGCTTTAGTCCATTCTAACAGAAAAGCATAATGCCTCACAGAAAAGCCAACTTAGGTTGTCAGAAGTTAGCGCCATCTGTTGGACATGAAAGCCTTAATCCATATATAAATATATTTTTGAAAGGGGGGAAATAGTGGTCTTCACATATGCCACAAACCTTCGCGGGAGTGTATTAAACAACTTCCCAAAGTTTCATGGCAATCGGATAAATAGTGTGGTAATGCATGAAGGACAGACACACAGACACACACACATTCGTTTTTATATATATAGATAATGATTGTAGATACCTGTTTATTCATTTATGGCTGAAGAGGGTCTTAATTAAGAGCTAAAATGCATACCAGAAATAAAGATTCATTCTAACTATAGAAGTGGCAGACCTCACTAATAGTGTGATAAATCTCTGATATCTCTGCTACATAGTGTATAAGACATCTTTACTGAAAATTAATTCGTTCAAGAAGCCGTAATCGTTTTGGGACTCGCCCGTACAGATGACAATAAGCAATGACACATTATCCTACAGGCAAAAAAGGCAATTCCTCGGGGTCTCCACCAACAGGACATTCCAAACCAATCTTTTATATGAATATATTTCCATGTAAAAAAATCCCCTAAAGAAGTGTCTGAAGTCAACACTGTGTATGGGGCCACCTAATTCAAATTTGCATGGGCTTCGTGTAAGCTATAATACACTACCGATGATAATCAGTTGGTAGGCTTACCATAATATTTTTTCCTCAAACCGGAATAATTATGAGAAAATACTCACAACAGAAAATAAAACCTACTATGATAAGTACCTATGATTAAAAAATCTAAATAAAGAAGTTGTTAACAAAAACCAATTTTTAATAATTCAACTGAACATACCTTATTATTAAGAAGTTATTAATATTTATCACTAGTGTAAACTTTATTTGAAAATTCTATGTTATTTTTAATGGCATCGAAATTTAATGCAATTTAAACCGGTGCCTTTAAATATGATAATACGAGTATATTCGAGAAAGTTCCTTCCACTGCTACTAGGCTCGTCTTATGTTTCGTACATTTCCAGAGATTTTAATGTCCGAATGCCCTTCACGAGTTACCGAAAATTCTGAAAAGCACAGTTCACATTTCATTTTGTCAATATGATCGCAAACTTTTTTCGAAAATGGATAATCCTTTCTTAATTCATTGGTAAACACGTGGTTTCTTTTTGGAATTTTGACGATTAAATTAATTTAATGCACGGTACAAAATAATTGCAAATGCCGACTAGCAATTCAAACTCGACTAAGATAGGACACGTGAAACAATGATGTGACAGTGTAAGTTTCAGTGTTGCCAACCCTAAGTGAAACAAAATATCTAAAAAATGAAAATAAAAACATCCAGATCTCATAGACTACATGCTATCATAAATTCTGTGAAAAATATCTACATGAAAAAATAAAACATCTAAATTCATTAGGCCACATGCTATAAATTTTGGGGAAAACATCTAGACAACATTAAAAGTACTTAGGTCTAGATACAAAATATTTAGATTGGCAAGAGTGAGTGTAACAGAGGGGATATTTTAGTTACCAAATTGTAATTTTACCCAAGGCTGCATTTTACTTCTTGTATATTCGTCCCTTTAAAAATGTTACCAAATAACCGGGACAAAATGACAAACTGGTCGGGATGCAGGGACCACGTCGTCAAATCGGGATGGTCCCGGTCAAAGCGGGACATCGGTAAGCCTAACAATTGGTAATTTTAGTGGGTAAGTAAATAAGGCCTGCAGTTATAATTCCACTTTTTGTTGATCGTGAGATTAAAAACACGTGTTAAAATGAATAAAAATGAAATGAAGATAGTTGTTATTAACTATATTCAAGTTATTCATTTTTTTAATCACTTTATCAACTGCCTACTGAGACTGATAGCAGGAAAAGATTGTTCAAAAATGACTATAAATTCTGATTACAATAAGCAAAGTTTTATAAATGTATTTTTTAACTTATGTGCTTGAAACTTGTACTTTTGATAACACTACGTGACCGGTAACGGTATTATCAACTACACAATAAGCAGACTCTATCGTATGCAAATACAGTGTTTTTCAATTGTTGCTTTGATTATGTAGATTCTATTACAATAATATATATCATTACTGTTAAATAAATAAAAAATAAAACTCTTATAAAAGATATTAATTAGATATAAATTTATTTTTCTTACTAGTAGTTGGCCAAATCCACGATCGACTTCCTTATTACTATACATATAATTTGTACGTTTTTGTTGACAATTTTGTTTTTCTGTTCTAAAATATAAAATTTTATTAAGAAAAATTTTTAATGACTACGATTCAATTTATAAATAAAGCATACTTAAAACATCTTCCGACTTTTCGTAGCGAGGTACTTTTATCCGTTTGCACCGGATTCCCTCGACAGTAAGGGACTTTTTTTTTAATGTTGGGTGCCCATTTTCCGACCACCGTACCGGCAACTTTAAGCTCCCCTCCGAGATTAAGAGAATATCCTAAAAATATAAACAAAATGGATTAAATTGAATTTGCAAAGCAAAGAATCGGCAGACGAGTGACAAACTGCATGCCGATGCATAAAAATCAAGTGATTGTGGCATGGCATAATCGCTCGAAAGCCCTAATGCCCTATCCTAACGAATGCCCTAGTTGCTAATTATAAATGAATTGTCGTACAGTATTTTGCGGTTAGACTATACATATAACACTATACTTACGGAAATCAAAATCACGTATAAACACGGTGTTTGCGACACCCGTACCATGAAGTAGTGTCGTAAAAATTTTACGGCACAGGTGTCGCAAACACTGTTTATACACGATTTTGATTTCCATAAGTATAGTGTTATAGATGTAGTCAACCACAAAAAATATTTAAAGAGGAAATTTACTTTTTCTTTGAAAAGAAAGAAAGAAATTAATGTTAAACAATATAATATTTATATTTTTGTTGTTGTTTTTCAACATTATCCTATCTAAAATTCAATATGCAGGAACATAATTATTCATATGAAAAATTAGTTTCTGCTTTATGAGTAACTTCTAAGAACCAATTAACTTCTAAAGGTGGGAACCACCTGTATTACACAAATGATTGAAATAAACACATTTAAATATTTTGAAGAGTTTATCTGGTTTGTAAGGATTGTCTAGCGTTTAAAGGAAAAAATTTCTCACTTGACACTGGATTTTCAAGATCATCACTACAAAGAAAGTCTTTATACACTTTATGGAGCTTTTATATCTTTACTTTCTATTCTACTTTTTTAAACAATTTCCTGTTACTAGCAAGAAAGTTATGACTATGCGAAAAAGTAGAAAATTCTGCCATATATAAAAAGCATAATTTATTATTATTTTAGAAAATTGATAATATTTGGCATCCCTGTTGACAAGAATTGTCTCTGATAAAAGCAAAATAAGAGATTTATAAAATTTCATCTTTAGTTTCT
This sequence comes from Centruroides vittatus, assembly GCF_030686945.1. NCBI lineage: Eukaryota > Metazoa > Arthropoda > Arachnida > Scorpiones > Buthidae > Centruroides > Centruroides vittatus. The sequence goes on from NW_027122172.1 coordinate 4,341,170, forward strand.
ACTCATATGATTATTTTAATATAGAAGAAAAACTGCAAAATAAGTTTGATTTGATATTTAAATTAATTCAAATGTAACAAATATTTCTGCTAATAAAAACTGCCAGATTAAGAAACGAATATAAATTCAAAAACAAAACATTTTATATATTTCATTTCATATTATTATTATTATTTTGTATTTTCTTACCAGCAGGTATGAATTTTTCTTTATTTTCAAAATATTCTTTTGACATTTCACTTTTTGTCCGTTTTAATAATGGAAATGCAAAACGAACATTCAATCCGTCAAGTATTGCTGTTCTCAGTTTCTCGAGGACTGCCACTTCACTAAGCTAAAAATAATAATAAATTTGACATTTCAAGCCAAGTAGTTTTCTTTTCAATTCTTTGGTTGTGAAATCTGTTCATTGCATTCCAATGATCAATGTAAACATGCAAAATTTCTTTCTTTTTCCTTTAAAATATTCTTATATCTATTCGAGTCTATTTAACAGAGACTTAGCAATAAACATTTTGAGCTATTATCTTCGCTTCGGTCGTCTCTTAATTATTGTTCGAAGAAAGATAAACACACAGCCTGAAATAAAGGAGTTTTTTTGCAGTTCTCTCCCTACTTATTGGAATGTGAAGAAATAATTTCACAACTAAAAATGAAAATGTAATAATAAATGTCTAATAATTAATAAATAATAATGTAATAAAGTAAATTTAAATTAATAATGTTTTAACTATTACTGTTTATTAAATATATATACTGTATATTACGCATTTACTTACATTTCCATCACAGAGTTCAACAATATCTTTCACTTTGTTTATTTTTGATAATTTATCTTGAAAACGTTTTCCATCAAAGAAAAGAAATGGATAATACATAGCAGGCGGAATAGGTAAACCACATACTTCATTAACAAATATTGCATGTTCGACACCATGCATAAAAAAAGATGCTAATAATAAACCTCGTACAGTAAGTTCAGTTATCTAAAATATAATATGTATAATTTAGGAATATGAAATTTACATTATCAATTTAGTTATAACAGAATAAAATTATATTCTTACTTCTATATTATGATTGAAACTTGGATTTAGCAAGGTGTTTGATACAGCTTGTGCTAAAAAACAATCAAATTCTTCTTTATATAACACTGGTCCATTAGGATGTGTTATTATATATCTATAAGTAAATTTAACATTTTTAAATTGATAATAAAACTGTAAGTTTAAAATATCAGTTACTCTAAATTGTAATAAAACTTACCTCAAAACACAACAGAAAATAATTAAATGCTTAGGAACATATGATAAATTTAATATCAATTTAGAATCACATTTCATACAGAATAAAAAAGTTTTCATACGGTCGACGATATCGTCTCCGGTATTTCCAAACCATAACCTTTCGATAGGTAATACCGATTCATCAAGAGATAAAATATTGACTAAATCTGGATAATTATAGTTACTTCCTTTCTTCCAAATCCACTCTTTAACAGAGACTATATTATCATCTAAAAAATATAAAAAAGTTAAATTATTTAATAATCAAATTTTTTTAAACTTCTTGTTTAGAGTTATATTTCAAAATTCTTCCTCTTTACTATATCTGTGCATTAGAATTGAATGAATAAAGTTAGAGTTAACTTACAAATTGTCAAATGCAGACTGGATGAAAACACATTTAATTCATTTACGACGTGTTCATTTTTTGATAACAAACCATTGGGTGTATAAATGTGACTCCGCCCTTTTTTAATAGACGGCATTAATAGTACTGCTTGCATGCAAACTGATTCTGGCAACAATTTTATTTGAAAGGTTTTACAGCATTCTTTAAAGATAAATCCCAGACATCCGTTTAAAGTGTAAACCGTAATTATTTTTATTTGATTAAAAATGTCGAGTTTTGTGCAGGAAAACAGCATTTGTGGGAAGTCTTGCTTCATTATTTTATTTTGAAGAAAACTGCAGCAGAAACATATCATTTGCTGTTGGAAATTTACGGTGAACATGCTCCATCCAATACAACATGCAAAGAGTGTTTTCGACGGTTTAAAAATAATAATTTTGGTACACATGACAAAGAGCATGGAAAACCACCAAAAAAATTCCAAGATGAAGAATTTGAAGCATACTTGACAACAATCCTTGCCAAACACAATCGGAACTGGCTGCTGCTTTAAATGTTTCTCAACCGTGTATTTCCCAACGTCTACATTCGATGGGAATGATTCAAAAGCAAGGAAATTGGGTCCCATATGAACTGAAAGAAAGAGACATTGAATGTCGAAAAAACCACATATGAATTATTGCGCCAAAGACGAAAAGGAAAAGGTTTTTTGCACCAAATTGTTACTGGAAACAAAAAATGGATACACTTTGACAATCCTAAATGACCAAAGGTATGGGTGCATCCAGGTGACCCAGGTCCATCAATGCCAAAACATAATATTCGTGGAAGTAAAGTTATGCTGTGTATCTGGTGGGACCAAAAGGGTGTCGTGTACTATAAGCTGTTGCAACTGAGTCAATCAATGCCGAATGTTACAAACAACAGTTAATCAAATTGAACGAAGCACTGAAGCAAAAATGTCCAGAATATGCCAAAAGACATGGCAAGGTTGTCTTCCAACATGACAACATTCACCCACATGTTGCTAAATCAGTCAAAGAAACTAGAACTTTGCTAGGATGTATTGCCCCACCCACCATATTCTCCAGATGTCACTCCTTCAGATTACTATTTGTTTCAATCTATGCAGAGCGACCTTTCAGGAAAACAGTCCAGATATTATGAGGATATTCAAAATAGGGTTGATAACTGAATTGCTTCAAAACAACCAGACTTCTTACTTCGTGGAATCTGTTTGTTGCCTGACAGATGGGCAAATGTTATAACTTCTGATGGAAAATACTTTGATTAAATTTTTCTTTCATTTTAAAAACAAACAAATGTGTTATATTTACTGAAAAAGGGCAGAGTCATATTTATACACCCAATACATTAGTTTCTTCGAAATATATGTCTGGTAAAGAGTAAATGCAAAAAACACAGACTGCATCCAAAATTCAAAATACAAGGTAGCTCAGAAGCAATAGAATAGATAAAGTTTTCATATGTTAACAGAAAAGTTTAATAAACAGAGCATAATATGTTAGAAATAACTATCCATGGTTACTATGGCACCAACTTGAGATTACCATGGCCCATAATCATTCACTATGGCACTCAGCCAGCCATTGTTTTACCCTGGCATGATGTATATATGTTACTGTGAAAGACCAAAATTAGAAAATGTTGATATTCTCTGGTGAATGTCGAAACATACAAAATGCATCAGTGAAAGACTGAATATTTGGTTATATTATTATACATGTGAACAATCGCCGGTGTATGCCGACAAGCACAAATAAGCTTTCGTGGAGGTCGAAACAACACCCGAGAAGCGAATGTCAACAGAGAGGCGACAGTCTGTCACCAAATACTTTGTGGGTAGCAAGAGGTAGGATAAGGTCGTCTCTCTTTTCCCAGCAAGCATTTGTTGGAAACCACCCACTTTGTAACTGGATGGCGTTTTTGTTCTTTTGATCCCGTGAGGTGGGGATCAGTTTGTCAGCTCTATACCCATAATCAGTTCGTAATTTGTAAAGAAAAGTTACTTTCCATAGATGAGATTTCTTCTCAAGAAATATTTCTGAGAGAAGCAGCTGCAGCTAATTCAAAAAGTGGCGGGCAAGGCTATACACACTGTCATTGCAAAAAGAAGGTTCCACGAATAAATGCAATTGTAAAAGCAAGGGACTCTTGTGCAATTCAAAGTGCCATAACAGTTTAAGTTGTTGCAATAAATAAGATTGTATAATGTTAATCACATCATTTATGTGTAAGTTTATTATTGTATTATTTTCTTTAACGATTTAGAATGTACTGTTTGTTTTAGGTTCAACAGTTTATTTACATGTGCTGTTACTTAAGCTTTCTCCTATTTTGACATATTAAAAAGTTGAATTTTTGTCTTAACGTAAGAAAAATATTTTTATTCAACATTCACCATCAGTGCGTGCCGAATGTCAACATTTGCCGACGTAAGTGAGAAATAATGATATTTGGCAAATACTTCGTACATACACGAAACAACTGTGTAAATGCTGATGTTCACCAGAAAATGTCAACATTCGCCAGATATCAGTCATTCACAGTAACATTAATACAACTATAACAGTAGTTCTTAACACATGAAAAACATAATATTGTAATGTGTTTAAGTGCAGAACATAACATTTAGACACAAAACAAAACAGTCTAATTATTTAACCCTTTCCCTGCCGTTTGCCACGCCCCCTTATTTTGTAAAACGGCCAAGGTCAAAATAGGTAAATCAGGCAATATTATTTTAAAAATTCACCAAAAATTAAATTATTATTTGATTCATATGAAAAAAATCACATATATTTATCAATATAGTTAGTTTTAAATACGACATTTTTCAATAAAGTTTGTTTGAAAAATTTATGTGAAAAAAAAAATAATATATGATAATTGACATTCAAACTTGAAAATTTGTTACTTTTTGTCAAAATTAACATTGTCTGGTTACTTTATTCTTATTGTCACTGAGCCAGAATGACGTAGAATATTGTTCTGTACAATTTGATATTACATTTATGCACGTACGTTTATTCGTTGTAAAATTATCGCACATTATATCAAACATTTGTTTGAAATCTGAACTTTATTCTGCTTTCATTTAATATAATTAACTAATATACTTTATTCATTTCATATCAAACAAGACTATATATTTTTGTAATAAACATATGATTACCAATAGCAATAGATGTAACATTTGCTAATATTTTAGATTTAAAAAAAAATTAAAAATTAAAAATTAAAAAAAATATATAAAATATCAGAACTGAAGGTCATAACTTAAATATTTACGATATATTAACATATTATAGCTGAATAAACTTATTATAGCATAAATCAACTTATTATAGTAATATTATTGCATGAATATGCTAAAAATAAAATAAAAAATTATCAGAAAATGAAAAATTAAGAAAAAATAACCGATAATTAAAATTTTTTAAGTCGACAAAACACCACCTGAACAAAAATATGTAGAATGAACGATAAACAAGACGATGCCGTCAAGTGCTGACATCTATTGTCAATAAATTTTATAAAAATCGATTGTTAACAGGGTAACGATCAATCGGTACCCTGGCCGTTTTGCTAAACGAATAGGGTAACGATAGATCGGTACCCTGGCCGGGAAAGGGTTAAAGTGCTATCTGTATACATCAATTCATTTATTAACTCTTGCCACCAAGTTGTTAGTTTTCCTTATATCTAAACCAGGGCGGTGGAATCATGTAAAATCTACCAACTTTGACTTTGCCTTACCATCCGACTCCGACCAGGGGCAGACTTGTTACCATAATAGGCCAGGAATTCTAATGTCATCATGTGACAATAAAAGTTTCAGTAAATAGAGTTCTAATAAAGATAGAATGTAAAAACTTTTTTATTCCAAAGCTAAAAGACTCTTCTAAGTAATGACATAGTCAATGGTATGTATTCAATAATTTTCACTTTTCCAGCTGCTGTATATAACAGAGGGAAAGTGTACCAATAGACCCCCAAAATTTTTATATTTTTGGACTTCGGACACCTTGAAATGTCAAGATATGCAAAAGATTCAAGGTTTTTTTTCTGTATGTATAGATATTAGACTGTGTGTGAACCACAATTTTGTTCACCCTGTTTGAAGCTTAATAATATCTGTGGTTTTTGAACTGGAGTCTGATGATTTAACAAAGGAGTTATTAAGGTTCAAAGTGGTTGAACTAAATCGTGCCCCCACACACATTCTAACATTTGTGCATACAGAAAAAACCCCAAATGTTTTTTGCACTTCTCTATGTTTCAAGGCTTTCAAAGTCCAAAAGAATAAAAATCTGGGAAAGTCATTTTTTGACTGATTGTCATTCTTTTTCTTTGTTACAGGCCTATACTGTATAACAGCCAAGAAAGTAATAATGACGACGATTCCGATTACTTTTTTTAAAAATACAAAATAAAATGATTAGTTGGTTAGAAAACAGTTAGAAATTGTTTAATTGTCAATACTGGAATCAATTGTAACAAATCTCATTTGTAATCAAAATTTTAAAATTTCTTAGCATTGGGTTGTTAAATTAATTAACTTCATAAATTTCAGTATTAACTCCCGATATCAGTAATATCGAAAATTGCACTGCCCTTCTATTGAGACTACAGAATTTCTGTGCATGCATTTTCTAAGGAAAACACTATCGGTCACCGACATCTTTAATATAACGATTCAATCTCTAACAAAGAATTTCAAGTTGGTTGGTTATAACTGTCTGGATTGGACTCCCGTCACATCCTGCTCGTCTAACTGACCCGA